>NC_064913.1:12245848-13495848 GCF_929443795.1 Astur gentilis
CATGTTTTAGTGACCAAGTTAGATAAAGAGATTACTTTTTTTTTTTTTTTTAACTGGGAAAACCATGAGATGAAAGAGAGACTGGAGACAGGCCATTTTCTGCTAAAGACACTCAAAAGTCCACTCTATTTGCATATATTTTAAAATAAAACATTCATATTTTTTCTTTATATAAATTTCAGTACTGGTTCCCAGAGATAAATCACACTTGCTGAAAGACTAAGTGGGTATGGAGGTCAGAAAATTCAGTCACTGCACATTCTGAAGTCAAAAAAGCCCCATAAGAATTTTACCCTCTTCCATTCCTGCCTCCCTACAGAAAAGAATTACAGCCACCAACTGCGCTGCTGGGGATCCCACAGACTGGAGTACCTTTTAGCTCCAGTTTAAGCTGCAAACCATCTTGACTAGCATTCTCCAGTTTGGGGGGAAAAAGAAGCTTCACATAAATGTGCACTGAAAGGGAGTCACAGGCATCCTTTTCTGTGAGAATCCCACCTCTCTGAGATGAGCCATCAGCAGTACACATCAGCAGCACTCTTCAAATATTTTAAAAATTACTCCCGTATCATCATTAAGAGAAGAAAAAAGGTGAGGGAGAGGAGGGCGCTGTCTTCCACACAAGTTCAAGCTTGCGATGATTTGCGATACCCTCACAGGACAAAATCGATGCACAGCATGTGTCTAAGCCCGGGGCCTTGAGACTTCACCTGCCAGCCACGCACAAAGGAGTCAGTGGATCCTTACACATGGGTTTCTCCTCATGGGGATGTTTACGCTCCACCAAAGACGCATTAAATTGCCTCATTCTCTGGCAGCATCTAGTCCATGCATTGGGTCTGCCAGGCCAAAAAAGTTCTTCTTGGCTATGGGAACGTGCATTAACAAATAGCCATCAAATGCTCTCCTGCACTGTAAGCAACCTCTCAAGCCAGGAAGATCTTAGTAAACAAAAAATACAGCTTGAAGTCACATTCGCATCCCTATAAGGGCTCCTACATACTGGGAAGCCCCTCCTTTGAACACAGCCTCCCCGATGGGATAGCGCTAAATTTTGCCTCCAGTGAGATAACCTGGAGGAAATTATTTAGAAGTGTTTGTCTGTTTGTTTGATGCTGTTCTCCTTCTTTCTCTCTCATTTTTTTTTTCATATGCTTTGTTTACTCTTGAGGAAGGATTTGTGTGACTGTGAAGATGATTGAAGCACCATTTTCTCAATCTTTCCCCCGATCACTTCTTTGTGCTGTGTGCCATCCTTTCTTCCTGTGATTCTTCCCTTTGTGACAAAAAAGCACTGCTAATTACATAGATTAGCTTCAAATCCAGGATCAAAGGTTTAGCATTTCGATTTTCTGCTCTTCAGGCATTTTATTTTCTTTCCCTCATTATGGGAAATTTGCAAAACCACTCGCTACAGAATTGAATTGATTTTTCTCTCTAAGTTGAGGAAAAAGGCTAACTGGGGAAGGGGACTATTCTTAGTTGACCTTATCTGGTGTTTTGGGAGGTTGATATATTGCAGTGTACCATTGAAAATGCAGAGTGATGGTCTCCAAGAGTGTTTACAGAACACCTACTGCTGGAAGCCACACTGCTGAGAAAGGAAAGGCTGCCACTGTGTCGCTTTTACCAGTCATGAGATTGATAAAACTGAACTTACTCTAGGCACATAGTCTGCTTATACACCATTTGCTAGGTTAAATGAAAAGATATGTTGTGTTCCTTGTCTATCAAAAAATCGTGCATGCATTCAGAATGGACAGCTGGCATTTTGAAAAGCGGTTCTGGGTTTTTCAGAAAAAAAAAAAAAATATATACACTTCAACTGGCATGAGAGACCTCAATTTCAACCATCGACAAAGGACAGCACTTGTGAGAGTGCTTTGTTCCTGAGGGCAACAAGGACTTGGAGTTCCCTGTGCACTTCTCAATCAAGTTCAGCCCCATTTTCTCGGCTGTTGTCAGATTTAAAAAAAGAAATAGAAAAAAAGGCAGGGGGAGAGATTTTCATATTTGAAACGTGGCTTTACTTATCTTTTGCCTTTGAAAATAAATTTCACCTTTGATTCGGTTTTGGCAGTCAAATTTTGCAAAATGGCTTGCATGCAATTTGAACAACTGTTTAACACTATACCTTGACATACTGAGTTAAAACGATCCCAGGTGTAACACTCCTGGAATAAACAGAGTTACACTGAGAGTCAGCCTATGAAGTGAAAACTGTGTACATGAAAGTAGATATTACTAATGCTGTGCTTAAAACTTTCAGCCAAAGTAAAAAACTTAATGACGTGGGGGTGGTGAAGATGAAGCTAGATAAAAGCATAGCTTTCCACAGCACCTTGTTGGATTTATTCTTCTTATGTACAACCACTATAGAGTTTCCCTTTCCCTTAGCAGTAGCCAATCAAAAAAGTGCAAAAATGGAAGATGACTAAAGCATCCTTAACAACAGGCAACATACCATTTGCTCAGTGTCTGCATTAGCTAATTAAAATAGAAGCTGAAAGAATCAGAAGCAGATCCATTACGTGGTTTGCTTTTATGTAAGTTGGATTTATTTGTGTTCAAGCTTACAGATAAACAGTTCATTATGCAAGAAACTGCCTGTATGTACAGTCTGTTCATGTGATATTTTGTTTCTTGAAAGCTTCTCAAGATAAAAAAAAAAAAAAAAAAAAATGCCCTTCCTGTAGCTACATTTTATCATCAAAGACAATGGGAGCGCAGAATTATGGTTTACTCGCCCACACACTGAAGAAAATTGTATGTCATTCCCGCATCTTGATTGGCTGATGATTGCAAGGGATGGATATATTTTCTTTCTCCTTTCTTTTGTTTCTTTCTTTTAGGAAACTTGAATGCCCTCTTTCCTTAGTTTTCCCACTTGTCCATCTACAACTTCTAATGGGAATTTTTACCAAAGGTGCTTAGTCACACTCCCAGACAGTGGGAATGAGGTTTTGCTATTATTTATGTTGTCACACAGATTTAAAAATATAACATATTTTTCTACTTTTACATTTTGAGGCAGTGAGAAAAAAGGGCATTGGACAAACACACAGCATTAAAGTAATAAAATATCAAGTGAATTTCCCCTATATTTCAAGCTAATTACTTTTTCAACTTTGGTCACAAACAGCTAAGAAATATTTAAAGTGATGCAAATTAGAAGAGGGTTAATATACAAACTATAGCTTCATCTGCCACTCTTCAAGCAGAGAATCACTCTTCCCCCTCAACCACCGCTTTCAAGTTCTATAGCTTAGTGTAACCATTTTAATTGTCTTTTTTCTGCAAGGCATGAAGATAAACCATGCATGAATCAATACATGAATGAATCAGCCTCTGGTCTAGCTTACTGATGTACTCATCATTTATATCCTTGCATAATTTACAGAAATTGAAACTGGAGCTGGGCTTTGCATTCAGCTGAATGTGGCTTGTTTGCAGAGTCCAATAGGCTTTCATGTTCCAGAAAAACTAATTCTGCAGGGATTGCTCAAGCAGGCTGAAAACATCGAAGGCTTTGTGCTAAAATAGAGGTAGTTAAGTCCCTAGTTGTCCCAGCACTTTAAGCCAAAGCTTGGCAAGATCACCAACCTCTTGGCTTTGCCACCTGTGGTCTCATTTAATTCAAAGGGAGTTTTGGCCGCCTAGGCAAAATGTGTTTGAGCCCCAAATTCAGTAAGCTGAAATATCAGCCACTGACTATCAGAAAAGAGTCAGATTCATCTCAGTGAACTGTAATTGCTTAAAAATTAGGCATGTATTCTCACTTGTCCATGTTCCTGCAATGCACTGAGATATGTCCCCCACCCAGCTGTTCCCCAGCCCCTGGGGCTGTCCCAGATAGGCAGGATTCAACCTCTGGGACCATCACTTCCCAACTGGCTGACTCCTGGATCTTAGCCTCGGTTGTCCTTTGCCACTAATCTTAAAGAGAGCGAGATTTGAGGCCAGAAAAAGCCAGTCACAGTAACTATTCCCAATATTTTCGGAAAACTCCCTTTATTATCAGAACGTTCCCTTCTGCTTTCTGTATCATCCCTTGTCGTATATCCCAGGGATGAGGACTAATGGGAACACAATGCCTGCCAGGTTCCCTCAGAGATCTTCTCCCCGGGGAATGGTGTTCTTGCTCCGTTCTCTCCCCGTCCTCACAAACACACCCTGCAGCTCCCACAGGCACCAGTGGAAACAGGGGGCGATTACAGACTATCTGCCCCCACAGTCTCTCTCTTATTTTGGGTTTCATTGGCCTTTGCTAAGGCAACTCTGTTTCTGTCATCTCTCTTGGTTGCATTCTCAGGGGGATATGTCTTTTATATTCTGAATTTTAAAAGATTCCAGGGAAGAATTTGTGTGTCTCAAAAGTCCAGTATCTGTTTGAAGTGCTCAGATTTAGCAGTTACAATTACTATGCAGTAGAAGCCTATATGTGGCGAAAGATTTTTTGGATTGGAAGGATATTTTCACTTCGGTTGTAACTGTCAAAGGGGATTTCACAGCTATCCATATTACATCTCACCCCTGCAGCTGACATCAGAGCAACCTCTGCTGCTTGAGTAAAAGGAGACTCAGGGAGACACATTATTCAATTTTGTACAGAGAAGGAACAAAAACTGTATTGTCAGGACCAGCCTAGAGCTCCACGTTGAGTAACATCTGTATTTAAAGAGAAACATGGGGTCGTGGTCTTAATGAGTTATTGTTATTTCCTAAAGGCGCAGATGAAGTGTTTGGTTCTGTGAAAGTCAGAAATCTCAAAACAGCCATGTCCCATTAACACGGCACATCAAACACCACAGGCCGATTTTTAGTTCAGCTGAAGGCTGAGGATTTACACCACTGACAACAGCCACGCATCTGGTCACATACAGTCAGGAAATGAATAACTCTGCTTGAACCGAGGAGAGCGAGGGTGCAATAAAAACATATCCTGCGAAGGGATCTGCGAGGGGAAATGGGAGGAGAGCTCAGCTCACATGAGAAGAACAAAGCCTTCCTCCCGTCGGACCCCACTCTTCTGCAAAACACAGCACAGGAAAGGGCCTGGACCTCAAAACGTTGCCGGGGAGATATTTCCAGGCCAGTAACTCAGCCTGCACGATGGTCTGTACCCGGGGTGCCGAGACGGCACCGAGAGGTCCTCCTGCCTCCGAGCAGAGCCCAGCGCTGGGCTGCAGGATGCTGATGAGTACGTTTGGCTCGTCAGTCACCCAACTGCCTACGGTCACTAAGAGTTCAAGACTGCTTGGTCTATGTCCGCTTGTGAAGTAAGAAACTACGCGTTTTATTTGGCTAGGCCAGGTACAGTTTGGGTATTCATTTCTGTAATCAGATGGATTTTGGCAGCAGTTAAACAAACACGCCCAGATGGGCTGGGAGAGAGCACAAGAGCGTGCGCTCTCTTGGGACTTCTGATATTCCCAAAGTGAAACAAACACAGAAAAAAAAAGCTGTAGTCCTTTTTAACACATCGTAATGCAGTGAGAAGGAGCATAAATTTTGTTTTGTTTTGCTTTGTCTTGTCTCGGTACATTGCCTGCAATGACTTCAGTCTTGCCCACCTCAGGCGGATAAAAACCCTACTGAGCTGCCTGTGTGTTTCCAGAAGGGAAGTAGGACCAGTCAGTCCTTAAGAGGATTAAATAGAAAATGTACCTACCCTTGCTTAAAAATTAAACAGCTTTGCATGGTGACACTTTGGTGACTTGGGCTGTTTCAGTGATATGGTACATCTAGTGATACCACGAGCGTGCCCCTCCTGTTTGCAGGGAGATGTTTGCATTGTACGGACATATGCTTTGTTGATATCTTTGGCCACCTGCTGTCTTGCTTTATCTGATTAATATTTTATTGATTTTTTATGTAATCGGCATATCCGCTCCCATAGGAGTTAAAATCAGAAGTATTTTTTTGGGGGGGGGTGTCTGCACCGAGTTGTGACACCTGGCCTAGATGCTGTACGTGAACATCTTTTATTCATAGATTTTGTGACCTAGGACTAGAATTCTTTTAAAGTAATTAGCCATGACAGACGAGTACTAAATCAGATGACAAACAAACGCAATAAAACATAAAATGGATTATTTCTTCTCTCACATTGCTGATAAATGGCAAGAAACTACAGTGTGTTTGGCGGAGTGCTCCGCTTCCTCTTCTCTATGTGTGTGTGAAACGAAAGGTACATTTTGTATTAATGTAGGTACAGTACATCTAAAAATAAATACATTGTGATCTCACCTTCACCCAGGAGTAATGAGACCAAAGCTGAACTTGCATCTTCAGAGGAATGTAGACAGATCGCTGAAGGCACGCCGACAGAAGAGGTGCTTGGGCCACTTGGGCTAATGGTGCTATTTGTAGAGCCAATTCAAAGTGCTCTGAAGTCAATAACCACCTAATTGGCCTTGACAGGCTTCAGATCTTTGGTTCCTGTGACAAAAGTAAGAATCTGCTCAAATTCATCTGAGAATTTCAGTTTGCACTTAAATTTCAGGAAAGCAAATGGTGTAGTCTGTACTTTCTTGAAGGCTATTGCAATTTCTTTTTGTCGACAGATGAGGTGGGATTGTTCCTCAGATGCAGGTGGCATGTATACTTGCATACTTTTTCTGAGAAATCAGATGTCAGAGCAGAATTAGGTGCTTGAAGATCCCTGAGAGTAAAAGACAAAGGGAGGTAAGACACACTGCAGCAAAAGCAGACTGTGCATATTGAAAAAAAGGGTTTTATTGTAACTGTACAAGAAGAAATCCTTCAAATATCTTTCAAGAGGCTCAGCCTTCCAACTGAATTAATGGCTCACTCTTCCAGCTTTCTTAGGACCCTGGATAACTATGTTGAATGCACACTTGCTTTTTATATTTGGATTTAGCCTCTGTTGTGTGGGTCATCCTACTTGCTGATCCTACCTGCCTTCCCAAGGGAAGCGCATCTCCGGGTTGGCTGACAGCGCAGGAGGGAAACTGCCAACCACCACCAGGACGGGACGTTTCCCAGCTTGGAGCTCTGCCTGCAAGAGATGGGAAGAGCCTGTCCGACTCATGAAAGACACCTTTCCCTTGCCCCACAACATTCCCTGTCTTCCCTGGGAGTGAGCTGGGACCACCCAGCCACCCCTTGGGCAACACTCCTGGGCCAACCTGAGCTCCCACATCCCAAACGGCAGCGGGAGCCCCGCGAGGTGCCCATGGCCACAGGTCGGGAATTCGGGAAGGAGCAACCTCCCAACCCACCTCCCCGCTGTGGGCAACGGTGCCTACAGCCCTCCCCGCTCTGCGTGCAAAGCGCGGCAGACGGCGGTTATCTGATCCAGCCCCGCTGACCTTGCACCGATGCAGATATGGAGCAGCCACATGGCCAGGGCACTGGAAAAGAGGCTTAAAATCTGCTCCCAACTGTTTCCCAGAGGGTGTTTGCTTCCTCCCAGCTGACAGGCATGACTGACTGTCCAAACACTCCTTGCCCCTTTGAGGACAAAGTCAAACAAGCAAACCTTCAGCGGCCATTTAAATTTGCGTGACTTTGCTCTCAGACACATTAAGAGCGATTATATGGCGGGTAACTGCCGCTTAGCTGGGAGCTGGTGACAAAGAGCTGGGAGTTCAAAGACTAGCCGGAGTTACCTATTCAGTTATGGTAATAACCGGGGTACAAATGTGTCCTGGTTTCAGCTGGGATAGAGTTAACTGTCTTCCTAGCAGCTGGTACAGTGCTGTGTTTTGGGTTCAGTATGAGAAGAATGTTGATAACACTGATATTTTCAGTTGTTGCTAAGTAGTGTTTAGTCTAAAGTCAAGGATATTTCAGCTTCTCATGCCCAGCCAGCGAGAAGGCTGGAGGGGCACAAGAATTTGGCACAGGACACAGCCAGGGCAGCTGACCCAAACTGGCCAACAGGGTATTCCATACCATGGGATGTCATGCCCAGTATATAAACTGGGGCGAGTGGGGGTGGGGGATCGCCGCTCGGGGACTAGCTGGGTGTCGATCAGCGAATGGTGAGCAATTGCACTGTGCCTCATTTGTACATTCCAATCCTTTCATTATTGCTGTTGTCATTTTATCAGTGTTATCATTATCATTATTAGTTTCTTCTTTTCTGTTCTATTAAACCGTTCTTATCTCAACCCACGAGTTTTTACTTCTTTTCCTGATTTTCTCCCCCATCCCACTGGGGGGGAGGGGGGAAGTGAGCGAGCGGCTGCGTGGTGCTTAGTTGCTGGCTGGGGTTAAACCATGACAAAATGATAACAGACTGTGAAACAGAATTGCCACTAGACTTAACAACAGATGGATAATTGCTCCCAAATCCCTTCAATACTGAAAAGTACACCTCAATGATTTTAGCCCTATGAAAAGAAACCAGGCTTGGGCTCTTCCAGGCAGGGAACCTCAGGTATGGATTCAGGCAGAAGAGCGGCAGAAAAGACGGACCTCCCCGAGCAACGGCTCTCCAGGGTAGCAGCATCACCCATCTCATTCCCAGCCTCCCCCAGCAGGTCCTCCGTCTGCGGGAATGCTGACCCCCGGCTGGAGAATCACAAGGAAAGGAGGGGTGGGCTAACCACGAAAAAGGGGTCACAAAACCTCAAAATGGGAAAGAAACCAAAGAACAGAGAAGATGAGCGGGATGTGGAAGGGAAAGTTATCCAGAAGAAGTAAGAATGGTGCTTGTAGAAGGGTGGACATCCTCCCCAGAGCCAGGACCGAAGGACGGGCTGCGCGGCACCGTGATGGGCGACCGACTGTACGGCGTGAGGTGTTGGCGCCTGGAGGAGACATAAAGCCAAGGCCTTGTTTACTGTGTCTGCTCGTCAAAGCTCTTATCGTTTTTAATTCGGAAGAGCAGGAGGTTACACCTAGTTTCCTGCCCAGATTTGAACCGGGTCATTTATTTTTCCCCTTCAGTGTAAACAGTGTTTTGCTTTGTGGTGGCATTCAGTGCTGCTGGGCGGCCTTAAATGCTGCTCCTCCCTGACAGAAGTCATGGTTGAGGAAAATAATTTCAGAAAACCCAACTATTTTTCCAGTAATATTCTGGTTGAAAATGCTTATCCACCCTTATAGATCTACCACCTATGTCTCAGCCTCAATTCTGCAGCAAGACTTCCTGTAATCTCTTTGGTGAAGCTTTGCTACACACAAATCAAATCAAGAGAAGCTTTTATTGACGTGAAATACAACTGAGAGAGCATTTCCCAGGCTATATGTCCTAATCAAATGGATTTTCCTTTCAAATTTCCAGCATGATTTAGATTTTTCACGTGTTACTCTGCTGCAAAAATTGTTGTCATGCAAGACCAAACTGCATTATGCTTTCAGAACTGTCACCGTGTTGAAAGGAATATGGAGTACCAACGTCAGAGATAATTCAGCTTCAGATCCTTCTCCTTTGTGGGAGGAATTGGGTTTTGGCCAGCAGGACCTATAGAGCAATCGTCCATCTCTCTGCGATAAAATGCAGGACAGCACATGTATGTATTTGGGGGAGTTTGAATAACCAGTTCCTCTTTATAGCAGCTGTTAGTAGTCTGGTGTTCCTGGACAAATACCTGTTATTCCATATTTATTAACCATCAATTTATAGGGAAGATCTTTAGCTGGTGTATGTCTGCACTGCTCTGTTGAGGTTGCTCCCTTGTATTACACAAGCTGCCGCCCGACCTTAACATACTGCACATTTCCTAACACTTCCATATTTATAAATAAGGTATTTTAGACAGAGAAGAACACTCTTTAACACTTTGCTTGGAAGGCAGAACACTGTCTTCTTTTGACATGAGTGCATGAGAGGGTCAGGGCAGATAGTGACCAATGGAAAATATGGTGTTTTATTGTCTCACATCCACGCATAACCGATCCAAGGATTTTAGACTTCAAAACTTAAAAGTACTACTCAGCACTGACAAAAGCACCAGGTGTTACCTGACAAAAAAGGGTTAGTTCGGAGCTGCAGAAACAAGACATATCAAATGCCCTTAGGTTTCCTCCCTTGAAATTAAACACCTCTCGTAGAATACTGAGGTTGACAGATTAACAAAATATCTAATTGAAGTAGGTGCTTTCGAACCAGAAGACCATCGTTCTCTGTCTGAGGTCACGGACAGCCGTATCATCCAGCACTCCCAACACAGGAATGAGCCACACAGTCACCTTATATGAGTCAGTCACGGGTGACTTTGCTTGTGACTTTAGATAATTTTCACAAACACGCCACTTAGGACCTGTGGGGCCAATTATTGGTACCCCTTAGCTGAGTACAGATTGCCGAGCAGGACTTGATGGGCCTGATCGACCAGTCTCTGCGCTGATGAAACACCACCGGCGCTGCTGGCTGTGCACGGAGGTAAATGGAGGGGCTGCCGGGGGGACTCTGTTTGGAGTCAGAAAGTCCTTCAGTGGGAATCCGAAGCAACAAGCGAGGGCTGACTGCTCTCCAAGCAAAAGAAAAGGAAGAAAAATTAATGCAGCTGCAATTGTTTTGGTTTTTAAAGACATGTCATTAAATGCAAATTTAGCGATTCTTTTTTTTTCTCCCAGAGTACTCAGCTTTTGAATAAACCACAGTGCTCCCTCTCCTCCCAGTGCTGTCAGACAACTTGTCACAGACCGTGGTCAGCCGCGTCCACTTCCAACCCCTATGCGTGCTACTTTACCTGACATTTTTGGGTGCCCTGTTAGCTCCAACAGGTTGCATGAGGGAAGGAGCGTAACAGTATTTCTGGGCTTCGCACCCGTGTTTCAGCCACGCCAGCGTGTGCTGAAATGTTCTGTCCCTTCTTTGAAAGAAACCTCATCATAAATTCAATCAGTCTGAAAAAAATGAACCATGGCATAGTGTTTTATAACCAGCTACAAAGTCCCTTTGGTTGCAAACGAAACACTGAGCTTCTTTGCAGCAGAATGTGAGCGGTATGAGCAAACGCAGTCACCTCCGCGGCTTCTGTTCCCAGTTGCTCCACGGCTTCTGTTCCCAGTTGCTCTCCGGCTTTGGCGAGGGCAGGGCTACAAATTCCTTTACGTTCCCATGTGCTGGGTGATAACGGCGCTAACGACGGCGGTGTTGACAAGGCAGGGCCATTTATCAGTCTCTTGCCTGACCTCATCTGGAGCTCAGCTAGAGATGACGCACTGGGGGTCACCGGCCACTGTCCCCTGCCCTCGGGGTCTGCCAGCTCGGGACCCCTGCAGACCCTCCGATGCTCTCCAGAGAGGCAGAGCTCCTTCCATTTGCCAGGCCCATCAGTTTGGGTTGAACCTGGGTCACTCGAGCATGACGCATAGCGCTAAAAACGCCAAAGCTTTGCCTCTGGCATCACTGCAGCCCGCTTCGATCCCACCTCGTCTTCACTTTCCCGGGTGGAAAGCCCACCCTCCTGGGGTAGCCGAAAGAAATTGAGGGTCCTGTGCGGCTGCTGCTGCTGTTTCCATGATCTTACCTCTTGCAGCACGAAAGGGCAGGCACCGAATGTGGCCCTCGGGGATGAGCGTAGTGTAAATCAGATTAAAAGGGAAAGTGCAGATGGAGCTACTGGTACCATCAAGGTGTGTGGTGTTACCTGATTCTTCTCATCATCAAACCCAATTTCTCAGCTGTTTATGGTTTTGTCAGACTCTGGGGGAGGGCAGGAGGAAGTTTTCCATGCCAGGTGTCTCCCCACGGCTGAATCTTTTATTTAATTATTTGACAGAGTTTCAGCAAAGTGGTTTAGCCATTTCCAAGAATGAAACTGGGGGCAGGGGAAAGAGAGAGAAATGTTGTCAAGGCAACAGTAATCCCATTATTTTCTAACTTCTGAGTGCCTGAGTAGGCAACCTTTATCTTCTTTTCATGCCATTTTTGTACATAATAATAATGTTGGAGACAATTATTCTCATCAGTTTTAAGAAAAGAGCTTGCCAGGGTAGTAAAGGGACAGTAAGACATGCTTTTGCAAACAAAACAAACTGGCACCTTCATATTGTTGGCTGCTGGATCTCCCACTGCTATTTTGAAAACAGTCTTTCAGGGCCTAACTACTCTGTTAGCAACATCTCTTTAAATTGCCCTCCATCCAGACAAGATCAAGAAACCTATTTCCCCGGCTTGAAGTGCAATTGACAGCCTCCACGCGTTCTGGTATTGAAATTGTTGAGCATATGTCAGTGTTCAGTAATCATTTCCCTCCAGATTTTATGGCTCATTGTCATTTTTCACACAACAAAATGTTTTAATGAGAAGGAAGTTTCTGCTTTATGTTTTGGGGAATGTCCCTGGGGAGAGGATTTTAATTTCTGCATGATGGGGGAGACTTTTAAATCATAGTGCATCAGTTACCATTTGTCAGATAAGATGCGTTCTTACTATAAACTGAGCCTACAACACATTTGTAAAATGCACTAAATGAAAGGAAAAAAAAAGAAAAGGAAAAAACCCAATAATTGGCCTTTCAGGAGTCCTACTGGATTTGCATGCTTTCCTTTCCCTCCTCTAGAGCAAATTAAGTCGGTCAAAAAAATTCAGGGATGTTTGGGGTTTTTTTTTTCCATTGGTAAAACACAGATCTTTCAATACTGGCAGTACATACAGGAATGCAGATCAGAGATTGTTTTAGGAAAAAAAAGCAGTGTGGAATGTAACAGTCACACTTGAATAGATCATTTGTGCTTCATTTCAGAAAACATTTTATTTCCAATTTTTTTTTTTTTTTTACATTTGTCTATCAGTTTTCTTTGAGTCATTTCTGGTATTTTAATACCATTGCTCCACATTTTTATATTTTCATACTGCAAAATACGGAGGCAAGAATTCCTAGCAAATAGGCCACTGGGCTACAGTAAATGAAATCTAAATTCTGTTCAGGGTTTTGCCACTGCACTTCTGGCCTGTATGACAAGCCATTTTATTTCTGTTTCTCTGTTCCCCAGCCCATGAAATGGGAATGGTATATGATCTCACTGATTAAGTACATTGATATCTATGATAAAAGGCTCTGTGGAAAAGCTGGGTTTCATTATTTGTATGTTATATACAAAACATATACTATAAAGAAAGTGTTTACCTATGCATAAGCAATCCAATGGGCATGAGATCAGACATGTTATAGGAGATGTCAATGTTACTCATTTTGTTCTTATTCAGCGTGAAAGGTCTCCAAAAGTAGGACTTCTTCCACAGAACAGAAGTCTTCCTTGGCTTCTGCTCGTGTTTTGCACCACCCGGCAGGGCCTGTGTCTTTGATTTGCCCTGGATATTACCCTGCTGTGCCACCTCCCACATCATCAGAGCCTGTCACCGTTCCGCTATAGGAAGCTGAACTAACATTTCTTTTTCAAGTATGTTCTGACAACCCATGCAGCTTTGTACCTAGCTAATACGTGCGTAGGTACTGAATCCAATCCAGCACTGTACACCAATTAAGTGAATGCACTTTGAGAACACATGTGGCATTTAAAAAAATCCCAGCACATCCTATTTCAGCAAAACATCAAGCAAAACATTAGCAGCGCTACGAAGAATTTCTCAGAATATCAGACATGATTTTACCACTGCAACAACAGCAACAAAAATAAACCCGTGGCAGGAACAGGAAAACACACTTGTTAAATAACAGCCAAATCAGCCAGTGTGAAAATCTGATGAGAAGTTATTGGCTGCAAAGGAGTATGTGTGCATACACCACATCACCGCCACAGAGATACAGGATGTTATTAGTACAGGGCGAACCTTCACTCAGTTGTCATTAAACCACAGGCTGTGCTCGCTCTTGGGTTAACTAATTCTGAGATCCATTTCATGGAATCAGCTGTTCTGCTGTATGACTTACACCAACTGTTCTCCACCTGACAGGGTGAACTCAGCCACTTCTTCTCATGTGGCAGCACTGAAGAAACAAAGCCCCACGTGCCTTCTCCTCTTCCCCAGCCCCCTCAAAAACAAACTATTGCGGTAGCACATAAGGAACTCGGACCCCACACCTGCGAATTCTTAAACGTGTGCTGAATTCTGCTCCTGAACTTCCCAGTTTGACCTAGTGCAGGGTTTCATCCTGCCTGTAATCAAATAAATGGCAGGATTCCCACTGGAAGGGAGCGAAGTTCTCGTGCCTTTGCAGGAATAAGAATATGGTTCTATGCCCACGGAAGGACACGTGATATTTCTCACTAACCATGCGTTGATCAAACCCTCCGTTCCAAATAACAACAGTAATTAAGTACATCACCTTCCCAAGAGGCAGGTACAGTGGTGCAGGCAAGGGTCAACAGAGTTCATGTGGTTCTAACATGGTCAATATAGAGTTTGCTCATTGCTGGGCTTAGAAAACAGACACGGATACTGTTTACCTGTCATTTTAATTACTAGCATAGCACTGGCATGGTGGAGAAATCCACAGCTGTGAAACAGCAGCTGGCAGCTGTATTTCCTGCAGTACTCCTATCAAAGAGGTAAAACACCTGACATTTTTCTAGCTCTTCCAGAAAGGTAAAGGTGCTTTGCAGAGAATAACAACAGTCTTGTTATGGCCACATATATTTACAGTGACATCTCTGTAATTACTGAGAATCTGAGGGTCAGAGAGAAGAAAACCTGAAGTTTTTCAAAAGTAGACAGTAGCCAAACCTAGAAATGGGCCATTGATGTCCTCACTCACAGCCTTCCTTCGAACATTAGGACACAGTTCAAACAAAAAACAACAGCAAGCGTAGCAGCACCGAGCTGAGGGCTTGAGGGGCTTGAGGAGACGGGCTTCCCACGTATGCTCTGCAGTTTTTGGTCTGAAAGGCATTTGCAACAGGCTGAAATGCCCCGGTGTTGCTCCCTTCTCACCTAAGCAATGTCTCTGACCTTTCCATATCGATTCTTGGGCAACATGGCTAGCATGAGAGCTTTAACCAGGCAAGACAAATAAAAGCCACCATACATGACTGCAGTCACGTTATCTGTCTTGGATGCTTTTGCTCAGGGATTGCCACAGCTTCATTTGCTTCATTCGTAGTGAATGAATGGCACTTTTGCAGATTTAACCTTTGCTTCATGTTACTTCTCATTTCTCTGAGTCACAAGGAGTTTATTCTCTGTTCTTGAGCTCACCTGCGAAAAGCACCATTTCCTTCCTCTGCCACAAAACATGCACACCCAGCGTAGAGACAGAAGAAACACTGTTATCCTTTCTCCTTGGCTGATTTGAAGAGATCAAATAGCTAAAAGCAACCGTGTCTCTGCCTTGTTTACATTCCTGCTGAGCAGGTACAAGCAGGGCACAGACCCAGATGTGTCTACCAGGGCACTGCTGCGCACGCACAAAAACTCCTCTAGAAACTGAAGCTCTGCCAAAGGGGAACTCAAGGGTCTTTTCACAGTATCTGAGCTGGGAATTAACATTTGCAATTGTGTGCAGCTTTTAATTTCCTTGGGGCAACATTTCTCATGCCATAAAGGCATAATTCTGTGGTTTGTTTTGCTGCTAGTTATTCAGCATACCTCTCGTAAAAAGAGTAATAGAATACTATCAGCTGACTTGCTCTTGCTGTTTTACAGATTGTATTTTGCCAGCAGTCCCTTGTCTGGTCTGAGGATGCTTTCAAAAATGGTGCAGTCGACAAGGACTGTTTTCCACATTTTTTAACCATTAACTTCTCCTTTCGTGTTAATTTTCTAAATGTCTGACTTGGCCCAAATTTTCACATGGAATTCCCAAATCTGAGTACCTCCTCTTTGGCATATCTGATAAGAGAACAAAATTTTTCTGAGAATGACTGTAAGGACTTTTGGAAAGTCGGGCCTCTTCTTAAACATTGCTCACTTTGGATTTAGCCAGAACTGTGATATCTCAAATAATCAGGCATTTTTTAAAATATGAGCAAAATTTGTACCCTTTCTAAGTAGGCTTTTCAATGCTGAATGCTTAGTGACATCTTCCCACCAGCAGGCCGGTGGGGTGGCACACGCAGTAAGTTTCAGAAGAGCACTGTTCTTGTCCCGCCTTGTTTGTGGAGATAGGACAAATCTCCCTACATACAAATTTTCACAGCCTCATTTGTGGAGTGATTTGAAATGCTGCAAAGAAAAGCGTTCCTCAAAATTGACATGTCGTTAAAAATAGTTTGTTAGCTATGAATCCTCACTCCTTCCGTCCACCAAAAATATTTACTTCAGCAAGCAAGATGTTGCTTTATATCTTGAGGACGGTATATTTGCCCCGACACAAGCCTTCCCTGGCCCTTTCCATAGATACAGCTCAGAAAAATCATCATGGTCCAAAACCTTTAAGTTTTATAGGTAGACACAACGACTTGAGTAACATGGGCCTCATCTTCTTTCCAGCAAGGCCAGTGCTTGACCTGCCCATGGTGTAGTTGAGCAGGATTTTGCCCAGCATCCACCCAGACAGCACCAGCATCCAAAGGTGGAGAAACGAGCAGGGCTTTCTGAGCCAGGGAGAGGGCTTCCACTTGAAGCCGCTGTACATACGGCTCCTCATCCCTTCCCTGGCCACGTACGCTTGATTGCTCCACTCGTGCAGGGTGCATTTTGCTGCAGATGCTAACAGGAGGATGCGCTCGGGATGGCATCGCTGAGGTCCAGCGATGTCCCTGTCGCCAGCTGCCGGGGACGGGCCATCATCTCCAAATAACGAGCAGCATGTGCAAAGAATATGGACTTTGCTACTGGGGAAGGGAGGAAAGCAAACAAAGTGAGAGGGAGACAGGGTATCTTGGGAAACTGCAAACATATTATCTAACAGGCTCCCAGGGTCGTAACACCACCAGTTTGGCCCACTAACCCAGACGTTTCTTCCAGTTGCTCCTCATGTCCGAATGCCTGCCTTCTTCCACTGCACTTTTCTACTTTTCCATTGCAATTAATAAAGCCCCAAATGCCTTTAAGTAGTTCTTGTGCACCGCTGCTTAGTGCTGATCCATTAATTCTCTTGGAAAAGTTTGCAACATTTGAATCTAATTGGTCTTGGCAAGGAGGGACAGACGCACTATTGCTAAACTGTCAGCAGCTCGCGGTGCCGTGACTGGTTCCAGCTTCTAGGGTTTAACTGGGAAGAAGTGGGGGAGGGAAACCTCCTGGAGCTGTAACAGTTTGCAGTGAAACAAGCAGTGCTCGCACCAAACCTGATCTGCTGCTCCAAGCTGCGCCCCGACTTTTGCTGTTTAACTGCTCGAAATTTTACCCAGCCATTACTGCGAACATTTTTTTCAAATAATAATTTGAGTAACCATAGTTTCTTCATCATGACTTACTCTGTTAGACGTTCACATCTAAGTTGAGCTACTGCAGCAACCTCCACTGAAGTGGAGAGCTACACGCAAGTGGGGAAGCGATGCCTGGATGAGCTGTAGTAACTTCCTAAGGTTATGCATAAAAATCTGTGGCTTGATGCACGAAATGAGCTCGGATCTTGCAAGTCGTGGTCCGGTGCTTGCACCCACACAGAAGGTGGTGGCGAGTCGTTCTGCAGAACGACAACGCTAAAGAGGAAAGGACACTTCTCGGAAATGTCAAAACTTAAGCTGAAAAAGGCAAACAAAACCTCAGCGCTGTGAAATCCTTCCGCAGATGACGCGGAACGACCACCTGCGCCCGGCCAAGATGAGATTCACCCTTGCGAGCAGGGCTACCTCCAAGCCGGAGCACCCCGGTGAGCTCTGGCTGTGAACAAAGTCTCGCGGTAACTGCGGGCAGCGACAAAACATCCTCGGCAACTTCAGCCGCGCTGGAGCCAGCCGTGTCTGCTCCCTTTGCAAAGCAAGGGAGGAAGCCAGGTGGATGTCTGTCAGAAGCCGGCACGGCCACCCCTTGCCCTCCTGGCAGCGGTGAGAGCAGCAAACTGGCTCCCCACACGTCTCCGTCCCACGTCCATCCTGCCTCTAGCTCTGCTTTCTGGCAGGAAGCAATTTTTTTTTATTATTTATTTTATTTTTTTTGAGCTGGCTCTGCAAAGCCCCACTGAAATCCCAAAGAAAGGCACGAGTCTGAGATTTATGTTAGCTTTGGCTAAGGGATAAATCTCACCTGCAGCGTCCAGATGGCCGCTTTCTGCAGTCATTGGATCTACTGCAGTTTGGGATAACATGTCCAAAGACATACCCGAAGGTAGGAGTTGGCCAAACAGCAAACAAGAGTTCAGTTCATACACCAGCAGAGACCGTATCACATTCCTAACTGCCTCTGGGTCACACAAACATCCCTGTGAAAAGCATCCTGCACCTGGAAAGCAAAGGGCTGCAGCAGCTGCCCCGCTTCAACCCAGCCATCTTTTCTCTGAGGCCGCTGTGTTGCCTTGCTCCAAGAATCACAGATTTATCTCCTCGGCGTGCCAGCTCTTGGCAGACCCACCTAGTAAATACACAACACATAGCATGACACTTTGACAGCTGCTCTGCCACGGACATACCTTAGGGTCCTGTTACTACTCTCCCTCTCAGCTGTGGCAAAAGTTGCCTCGGGAAGCCAGAAGAACAGGACCAGTAACGTTAGTGGGCACTGGGGTCTGCCTAGGGCCTCCAGGAGTGCTCCACACCCCCCCACTGCTGATAGCGTAACTACCTTTACTAATTTGTCAACGTCTAATATATTACACAAAAAGGAGAATGATCTAATGGCTCGGTTAGCAGCAACCAAAACAAGGAAAAGTAAAAAAACCCAAAAAACAAACCCCAACCGAACAGGAAGAACACTGTAGTGGTTTCTAACTTAATTTCAATTTGCAGGTCACCTGCTATTTTCCACTAGCGGTGTGAACACTATGAGAAATTTCATATATGAAGGTCCAGCCTTTATGAATATGGTCTTTACTTTTGAGACACCTTTGGCTCAGAACAGTGAACTGTTCTCTTTTGACCTTAATTTCTCAAATATTTCTTTACTGTGTAGACATAGACCATAGGCTACGACTTCTGCATCGGTGAACCATGGAGTGTGTAAGGATATTTGCAATTGGGAGTAATGGCATGCAGATTCACAGCTCTGGGTTTCTCCTGAGAAAGAGTTGAATAGTACTTGGCACCAGGCTGGAAATAGGAAGCTGCAAAATCTAGGGTCTTTGGCAAAAGTCTGAAAAAACATAGCAAATGTTAAGAATCCGGGTCGGCTGCACCGGTAGCTCACTGTGTTGCCTTCAGCTGGTCGCTCTCAGCAAACCCACAAGCATCTCACCTGAAATGAGCTTAAGCAGTCCCCACACACGTATGAACACACACACAGTATCCAGTAAGAGAACCATCAAATTTACCTAGCAAACAGCAACTGGCAGGAGATATCTAGCTGCTGCTTGAAAGATTAATGGCAAACCACCTATATCCTTCATGCCTAGCTTCACACAGCGTTGTTTATTATTTATTATTTGCGGGGCAGCTGGGAGAAAAGTCTAGGATGATCGACCTCTATTTAGTAAGTGGTACAGTGTGCAGGAGGGGAAAAAAAAGGGAAAGGCCATGTGCATCTCCTGTATGAAAAAAACCTATAAGCAAACAGTTCACACTCTGGTAGCTCTCATGCTGCCTATAGGATTCACACAACAGGATAGTGTGAATTTATTTGTCCAGAAACAATGAGTTATTGTCTCTTCGATTCTGACAAGCGTGAAGTGCAAGGATAAAGGTCTGGAAAAGTTACCATGAGATGGATTTGAGCAATGAAGATTTTAACAAGTACCCATGCGCTAGGCTACTTCACTCTTCAGGTTGCACTCTTCGTCTGATGCGAAGGATACGCAACAACCTTTCACCAAGCTGCTTTGAGATTCGGGGAGATGAGGCTGGATGGTTTTTACAAGAGATGGCAAATGAAAGTTAAGAACTTGCAGACAGAGTGTTATTAACCTACCAAAATTGGGACAGATACATGAAATGTGAAAAGAGAACACGAAGGGAAATACTCTGTAAGGACTTGTCTACTCACACAGGTTACGCTTTCATCTGGATTTTATGGAGACATACAGTATTGTGACATCTCTCTCCTTACATTTGGATGGTTTATGTATCACTCCTTATCGTTTCAAAACAATGGTGAGAAAATGGAGGGAAATCTGTTCTTAGTAAAAATTTCTCGGTGTTTCCAGGAGCGTTCGCCTTTCCTGGAGGGAAAAGTTCCAGCTACTATTTCAGTAACCCATCCTGTCATGCTGTCAGCTTGTTCAGTCTCTCCTTTAAAAAAGGGTCATACAACTAGCACTAAAATCCTCTTCAGCACAGAGAGCAGCCGTACAGCATAAAACTGTAACAAGTGCCTACTGACCCAGACCACTGGTCCGCGTTGCACAGTATTCTTTTTCAACACT
The DNA here is from genome assembly GCF_929443795.1 of Astur gentilis. Lineage (NCBI taxonomy): Eukaryota > Metazoa > Chordata > Aves > Accipitriformes > Accipitridae > Astur > Astur gentilis. The sequence goes on from NC_064913.1 coordinate 12,266,131, forward strand.
GAAAAAACCCCAGATGCTATTTGGGAGGTGCATGAGAGTGAAGACACATTCTTCTCTCCTTTCCCCTTGTTGGGGGTGCTGGAGGACAATTCCTTGCCTATTGCCTTTAACATTCACAAATGTGTCTTATGCCTTTCTGAATCTGCTGATAACATCTGCAGCGAGTTCCAGCAGTTTGCTGCCCAATGGAAAAAAGAAATCCTTCCTTTTACTAACTTGAAGCTGGTCCTTTACTAATTTCACCAAGTAGCACAGGCCCACAGTTCCACACTCAGAATATCCGCCACCTTCATTTTATCACATACCTCAACCTTCTGTTTTCCAAATTAAACAGTCCCAGATTTTTTATTCTCTTCTCTTAAGGCAGCTGCTCCATCCTCTTGATGACTGTAGCTGCCCTTTTCGGTACGTTCTCCACCTTCACTAAATCATTCCTGAGATGCAGAGACCAGGATGGCACATGGTACTCAAGATGGGGACACATCAGGTTTAGAATAGCAGAAAATCATACCTCCTGTCCTGTTCTCAATATCCTTCCTGATGATGCCCAACATTTTGAGGGCTTATTTGGCCATGCTGCACACTGAGTTGATTTTGGCAACAGCAACTCTAAGATCTCTTTCCTGAGTTGTAATGGCCAATTTCAAGTTCAGCATCATGTAAGCATGATTTAGATTATTAGATTACTAATGCAAATACAGAACTCAAGCGTATTTTGATACTATACCTAAAATTAAAATGCAAACCAGCCCTTTTTATAGTCCTTGGAACATGGATATATTTCATCCTTTGACAACTTTTATAGCCTAAAATCTGATAACTGTTTTCAAGAAAAAAAATGTACAAAGTGTCTTAGAAAACTAATTTCGTAAGCATTTGCTTGGGCGTTTGAAGTACAGCAGGTTACTATCAAAAGAGTTCTGCTCACTTTTCAGGGCCAAAATTTAAAGCAGACATCCTTCTAAGCTTGGCAAGTTCATAGTCTTATTTTTATATTGATATCTATACGACGATTATAAATTCATTACAGATTTAGCATTATTAATTCATTGAGAACTGATTGCATTAGGCATTGCACTTCCGATAACTCATCAGAACTGTCACCACACACAACATGTAAAGCAGTTAAATTCAATCAAATTAAATATTGGATGTTATAGCTCAGTTTAACAGATAAATTTTAAGGATAAGGCCAAAGGTCATAGGATAAAATTTCCCTTCGTGCTGAAGGTTGCTGTCAAGCTATATATTATGGGTCCCACTTTTAAACTATGGCACTGGAGGGAATTCCACCTATTGTAAACTGGAGCTGTTTATTGCTTTTGCAGATGTTTTTTACCAGTTCACTGGACTCTTACGTGTGTATGGAAATGACCTGCCTCAAATGATTGCTTTTGCTCTGAGTGAACTTGGCTATTTTGCTAAATCTGCTCCTTGTTTTCTACCAGGATGTTTTGGAAGTGGACTAGACAGCAGCCCCGCCGATTGCTACAAAACCAGCATTTACCAGACAGAGGAACTGATGCTTATGGATTTGTGCCAAAAACAATTGACCTGGTTATCCTGACTGGGTAAATATCAGAATATTGGTTGTAAAGAGCCTGAGAGAAGTGAATTCATGTCTTGGTTCTAAAATTCTGTTCATTGATACTTTTGCCAAGGGAAATGAAAAATAAATACGCAGAATAGCCACTGTAAAAAACCGCTAGACGCTTGTTCTACATGGTGTAAACTGCTGGAATATTCTTGGTCCTTGCCTCTTTATATGACTTCAGTCTGCCGAAATCTGTAGGACCTAAAGTCACCTGTTTGAAATTGCTGCACGGGCTGGAGAGAAGATTACCTAGTTTAAAGCAGCGCTGCTGGGTTTGATAGCCCCGAAAGGAAACACCTAATCATTTTAATTTCATATTTCCTTAGTCTTGAATAATTTCCTACCTCCCTCTGCAGTTAACAACAACTTGCCTCCTACCTCCCCTAGTGAAAGCCCGAGCAAGGCCAAGATACGTAAACAAAGGATTGCGGGGAAATCCTCCTGCCTCTGCATCTTCTGCGCTGGGACCTTGGACCCTTGTCATTGCAATACTCAACGTTCTCTGTCTGGCAGAGATGTCTGGCTGCTTCTGGTCCTAGAGGATGGTCTCTTCTCGCAGGAGGACAGCAGGGAGAAAAGAAACACTCTGGGAGATGGTGTCTCCCGGTTTGGTTGATAAATCTGCCTGGGCTGGCAGGTCTGTGCCTCTACCTGGCGCTCAGACAAGGCCACCCATTACCTCCCTCCTGTGCCACCAGTACATGTTTCGTCTTATGTCACGTACAGATGAAGAGGGACTCTATCAGAATATCCTGGGATGTCCTCATCTGCAAATCCATTTGAAAACTCCTGGCGTTCAGGACAACGCGGACCGTTCCCACGGCAGAATATTGCCAGCTGAAGGAATATTCTTCACCTCAGGGACAACTTGTCTCTATCAGGAGACCCTGCTGCAGAAAAGGTTGGATCTGAGGGCGGAGAGGAGATCATTCTGATTCCCTATCCCTCTTAACACGGATGGGAGGATTTCAGCAGGGGTCTCCAGCTGTGTTATCTAACACATCAGAGTCTGGGGGCACCTTTATGGATGTGAGGAAAGGGCAGCTCTTTTTTAAGTTAGGATGTGATGCTGCTGGGAATCAAGAAGGTCATTTTCTATAACTGGAAACAAATTTCAAAAGCAGGCTGATGCTTGTTTGATGTTTTCGGACATGCCAGCTTAAAGCTAATCAGGCAAAGTAATTTTTTCTAGTCCTCTGAGTTTTGAGCTAATGTTTTTTGCTGGCTAAAGGACTTGACATTAGCCCTACCGTAAACAGCCATGAAATCTGAGCTGTCTTCTGTCTTTTTGTGATTCGTACGGAGACCTGTAGCATTTTAAGCCCAACAATCAGTATAAAAAAATGACTTGATCAAGATAAAAATGAGGTTTTATTTTTCAAAAATGAACTAGCTATCAAAGAGCTAAGTAAAGTTGAAGAGTTAAAGCAAATTAGTCCTAAAAGCAGGGCAAAGAACAAAACGTCATTGCCATTATGTCTCGTGCAAGTGGAGGAGAAAATGTGAATCCTTCCCGATTTCTGTATCACCTGACAAGGGGCAGCCAGCCTCAGAGCTGGGCTGGATTGCAGCACTCCTCGCTGCTGCTTTCGTAACAGCAGCACCCGCACCGATTCTGCTGTGAGCAAATCTGAGCACACCAGTGCTCTGACATGACGCCAAGTACAATTCCTTCCCACTTGCTACCTGGGACAAATAGTTACCCCAGTGTTAGAGGGAGAACTTTCATGAGTGGAGGGAAAAAGATTTGGTTCAATGTTCGTATACTTCAAATGAACTTTCTTCCCACATATATATAGGTATAGAAACATAAACTTCCTCCCTTTTTCCCAGGAAATTAGCATCTGTGTTCATTGCTTTCCACGTTCTCGGTTTTCAGGAAGAGCTGTAATCCAGCTGCAGTCATAGCCCTCAACTTTTAATTTCCAGAGCGATACAGACTTTCAGGCCCTCGCAGCATTCCTCCTAACACATCATCACTGTCCGTGAGAGCAGAATCAAACCTACCGTGTCAGCCTGGCATCGCTCTCTGTAACGGCAGGCTTGGCAAGAGCAGAGGAGGAAGGAAGAGAAAGCCAGGAGCTCTGCTGTGGTTGTTGCTGTATGAATAAAAACCCCTGAAATTTTCACCTCTCCGAGACTTTGATGGAAAAATTATTTGCTTCTTCTTAGCTCAGGGATGTCTTTGGCTGGAATTGAAGATTCAGAAAATAATAGAAAATCAAATCAGGTTTTAAGAAAACAGTTAAAAGTCTTAAATGCCATCTATATTTTAAACATCAGGAAGGTGCATCTGCTATTCCCCTCCCCGTCCAGCCCCACGTTAACATCTCAGAGTAATTTCTATGGATTGCATCATGCCAGGATATCTGGTTGTTACTGCTCCAGTTGATGTTTTACCGGCAGGCTGCTGACGGTCAGCTTCTGTTTCTACCCTGCACAACAATGAAAGCAGACAGTTTGTGGGAATACACCATGGCGAAGGACACCGATAGGAAAACAGCTGTTTAAACATTAAGATAAGTATCTGAATAGTTCCTGACTGGGAGCTAATTTTTAACAACCTTTGTGGATGTGGGAAGACATGAGCAAAACATTGGAGCCATCCATTTGTAATTCCAGTCTGCAGGCAGAAAGGTTGGCAGCGTAACATCTTTATTTTCTGATAGGAAAAAGTCTTTCAGTTAAAGAACAACAGGTCTAAAAAGTGCTGAGCCACTCCTCCTGAGTAAGAGCCAAGTCCTCCTCCTTCTCAGGAAATTTTGGAAGGGGCTGCAAAAGTGCTGGTGCGGGGCAGGGGCAAACATTGCTCCTCGGGGGCAGGTAAGGAGCATTTCCAGAAAAGGAATAGCAAATGCTCATTCTGCAGCCAGAAGGAGAGAAACAGGCGGATGGTTTAAGCAGACTCCCCTTTCCCAGCAACAGCATTTGCAGGAAATTTGTGAACTTCTTACACGAAGGCATGCGGCAGCGAATCTGTGTCGTTAAACAGTAACTACCTTCTTTTGGGCAAACCATCCCTCCCGTCCTTCTCTTCCCTTCTACCACCACCACCACCAGCCTCACCACATGATTTTAAAGCAAACAGGAGTCCCTCAGCAACCACAACTGTCACCGGGGAGAGAAAGAGCATTCATCCTCGCAGACCACGACCGCCTCGCTGCCAGCAACGCTGTGTACCCCCACGGGTGGGGAGACACTCAGCGCACAGGCACGGGTCCTGGGGCCGGCAGAGCCAAGTCACAGGCAGTGACGACACCTCTTTTTTTTTTCTAAGCAGTCTGATCATAAATACGAGCAGTAATAGGGAACACGTGAGATGATCTCTCAAAGAAAATAGTCTTTGGATGGATTTCAACTCAGGTGGCGAGTTGGTAACAGAAGCTGTTTTCCACTGGAATTATTATTTTTTTTATTAATATTTGAGGGAATACATGTGATACTGCTTGCCTAGGTCTTTTTTTTTACCAAAGAGAAAAGAGCATTTTTCCCATCTGGTAGTTTTGAGTTGTGACAAAAAGCCTTAGTGGGGACGGTGGGCATATGAGAGCACACAGCAGCCCTCCGGCCAGGGTCTGGTGTGCCAGACCGTCCATGGCATCACCTGAAGCAGTTTTGGGATCTGAAGCAAGCTCACTGACAGCTGCCATTGCCTCCACGGGGGTGAGGAGCGGGTAACAGGCCGGCATCACCAAGGGTGTCCTGCTGCCTGGGTGGCTGAAGAAGAAAGATAACTGAAGAAGCACCAGCTTCTCCCACAGGTGACCCATGTCCCACCCTGCCCTGCTCCCACCTGGAGAAACCCGGAGCTGCTACCTCCCCAAAACCAGCCGTTTGTGCCAGACACAGCTCTGCCTTGCTCCCTCCCTCCCTGTCAACGCTCCTTCTGACCCTCAGTAGTCCCAGCTCCAGCTCAGACGTTATCCTGCAACCTTCTTTTGTAGGAGGTGGTTTCCTGCTGCAGGAAGCAACAGTTCTCCTTCGACTTCACCAGAGTAAATCACCTCTTGTCCTTCACCTGTGTTTTCAATAAAACAGATGAGTTACAATCCGTGGGTATTTTGCTTAACGGAATGATAGATAAAAATGCTCCCTTTCCATCAGGCTGTTTTATCTCCCATGCCATGTGAATGGCAGAAAGAAGAAAGCCCAGAAACTCATCAAAAGAAGATCAGAGTTTGTCTCTTCTTGTCACCTTCTGCAGTGTTCTGCAGTGAGATGGCAGCTGCCGCGCCACTGCCACAGCGAGCAAGTCCTCTCGGTATGGGGAAATGCAATAAATAAGGGACTGAAACGAATTACTCTATCCGAAGTGTACCATCCCCCTTTTTTTGTTTGTTTTAATTTCATATAGTCTCACATCTCACAAGTTTAAGCTTGGGCTTTGCATTCAGATAATCCCTCAGGACCTTTACATGAAATTTGGCGTTAAATGATCAAATTTATACACTTTCTCCACATCTCATTCCATTAATCGCTCCACGGCCCCAGTTTTATCCAAATATCTTGCAAGCTTTTCTGTAAATACAGATTTTTTTATTTCTAGTGAACTTGCCTGGTTTGCAGTTTGAGGAGGGGTGCTGCTCATGCCACGAGCTGGGATGTCCTCACCGCTGTGCCCAGGGCAACTTTGCAGCCCCGGGAATGGCACCCAAAGGCAGGTCCCAAGAGCCTGCTGGCTGACAGCAAGAGAGGGCAATTTTTAGAAGTTCAACAGAATAGCCCAGTCTGAAGCATTAGATTGCCCCTGCAAAACTGAAAGCAAGCAGCAGCTGTAAGAACTAGAAAAAGATGTACTACCATGTTGTGTCCACATTAGCCTTATTACATGCAAAAATAAAAATCTTATTAAGACCAATCAAGTGCCCAAAAATGACCAAGTCAAACTATATCATACAGCAGAGGTCTTCTTAGCCTGAAGTTTCCCAAAATCTTTTGGAGATCCCCAAACGAGGAAAGCCCTTTTAAGGGCACTATAGTTCTCTGCTCAACCATGGCGTCCCCTGCCAGAAACGCTGACGTGAGCAGGTAGGTAATGCCCTCAGTACCCGTTGGATACAGCCATTTCATCCTGGTAGAAAGTTGTTCTCAACTGTTTCCCATCTCAGTCTCTGCCAGGAGTATCCAACCACATTTTGGATGTGTCAGTGTAAGGGAACGTGGCATCTGGGGTACGGGGAGAGGATGGGGAAAGTATTGCACGGCACTGCAATACTGTGGCTATTCAGTTGAAACACGTGCCAACTTTGGTGGTTTCATTGAACTGTTTACAAAAAAAAAAAAGGAAGATGAAGAGATAAAAATATGAATGTTATTGATGCCTGTAGCATGGGCATTGTGTAAGAAAGGGATTTTTACGAAGACACTGTAAAATACTGTGTTCTGAAGAGTACCAAGCAACGGTAATCTGTCTCTAACATCATACAAGAGTGCTCTACGGGCAACAAAGACACTGAGCAGACAAGAGCAAGGGGACTCCTCCACAACCATGCATATAAACAGCTGTTAGTAAAAGTGTGGGAGTATATTTCCTTGGGAAAACAAATTAAAAAGAGCGCCCAAACTGAAAGCATCGCTCCATACCATGAAAAAGTTTTTCATTCTCACAAGCATGGAAGCAAGGGGGCTGGGAGTGGGATTTTACAGCCGAGGACATGGAGAAGCTTCACAGCACCCTGTGATGGAGCCAGGATGAATTACCCTGGAAGCCTCTGTGAGATTACTCTAATGTTTGTTTCAGACAGAATAGTCATCTGCTCTTCTGGTGGTCCAAAGTGTGACAGCATAACATGGAAAAGTCATGGATTAATTTAGTTCCGTCTTCAAAACTGAGCTAAAATAACCCATTCAGAAAGATACCTGCATAGCACTATGGGTATTACACCAGTCCAAAAGAAAATTACTAGTCACAGAGAGAAGGAATTAAAGGTGGAGGGAATGAGAACAGGGAAGTCTTAGGGTGCCAAAATATAGAATAAGTCGAAGTGAGGGTTCATTACTGTGAGCACTCTTTAACCCTAGAATATGTGAAGTAATGTGAATTATCTTAACTCGTATTCACTGAAGTTTAGGAAACAGTATGTACGCTTGCCTCAGCTACGGCTCAGAACACGCATGTGTACATTTAGCGTAGCAATGATGAACAGTAAATTAAGATACAGTAATTGGATTGAGAGTCATTGGCTTTAGAGCGAAAAGAAATCAGTAAGACTGAAAAGCTCAGCAAAATAAGGCTGGTGGGTATGCACGGAGGAAAGGGAGCAGTTGGAGGGTTGGGAGGAATCCCCACAAGTGAGCAAACAGTGTCCTTTAAGAAGGAAAAGACAGAGAAGATGGATGCTGAGGAAACCATGGGAAGGAGGCCTTGTCAAATATTGCAGTCCTTGCAGAAGTCATCTACCCATGATAAAAGCAAGAAAGAAGCTTTGAGGAAGAAGATAAGGCAGACCAACAAGACGTGGAGACTGTAGGCACAAGATGTAGGAAGACAGAGAGGTGGAGGTGCTAGACAAAGCAAGCAAGACCCTGTTGGATTCCTGCGCTGTCTCCAGACTGCTCTCAGTGTGTTTGTCAGGAGGAGCTCATGTCTTTTAGGTTGGATGCATTTGGCAGGATGCAGGCATAAGTGTTTGGCTTCCAAAGAAAGATACATTGAATTTTGGAATAGACATCTAGCTTAGACAGTATAAGGTGTGCATTGATTTCATGGGGACACTAAGGAGATAGCTAAAGCCACTGGTCCCGTTTTCAGATGGTTAATTTTTGATTTGGAGAATCCATCTTTAGGAGATCTCGTATCAGTCCCATTGCATCACTGTACATACCTACAACACTGTAAACACACCCTTGGGGCAGCTCACATGAGGTTTTCAGCTCATTTTCATTCCATTAATCACTCCACGGCCCCAGGTTTATCTGAATGTCTTGCAAGCTTTTCTTGTATTTCAGCTCATACACTTATTTGGAGTGCCCTTCTCCCCAGCTGTCCCCAGTTTTGAAAAGCCCAAACTAAACACTGTCATGAGCCTGGCACCGACGAGGTGACGGTTTTAGCAGGTTACCTCACACAAAGGTTCACAAGACCAGGAGGAACCTTCTCCAAGCTTACCACCATTTCTTTACTCCCTAAATGCTCCGGACTCCCAAGTGCTATGTTTCCAGCACTCCTTTTGCTGCATCCCATGCCGACTGCCCTTCCCACGGAGGCAGCCGAGCCCTGGGGTCGAGCGCGGGAGGAAGGCAGCGAGGAAGAGCACCTACTGCACGAGCAGCAGTCAGCGCCCAGCGTTCGGGGCATGAAATGACATTATTCCCTAAATACGTGACCTAATCACTTCAGCATGTATCTATCTCACTGCAAGCATCTCACCCAGTTCTTACGGGTCTTAATGTTGTCAGCACTGGATGCCGGCTTACGGTTGCTGTGATAAACGTCCAAGGAAAGACTCGAGATAGGACGGTGGCATTCACCCACCAGAAGTGGGAAGGAGGCTTTCTAGCTTTTAAACTGTAGTTATTGCTTCACCCTTGTTTACCCTATTCTTTCTTGTCAGTTGAATAGGAATTTAAAAGCAGAACTGAATTTTTTTTATATATAAACATTTGTGGTAAGTACTGAGCCACAACAGTGTCGCAACCAAAACACAGTTGCTCAACGGCACCTGTTAGTGCAATTACTTGACATAAAATGTGTTCTTTACTGTTGTCTACAGGGAAAACCAGCAGCAGCCTGTTACCCTGCAGCTCCAGCTGGCAACAAAATTTGTTACCTTGATCTTGCATAATATTGCAGATGAAAATAACAGAATTCCACTGATCAAACTTGTTTTTCACTTATTACCAAGTGCAAGCTATACCCTGCAACCAGATAACCTTCAGAAACAAGACTAAACCAAGCTGTTTATTTACAGATAAATATTTTCAAGGGACCTGAATTTATGTGCATCAAGGAAAGCATACCTGAGGGCATATTTTTTCCTTTATTTTTCTCCATGGCTGAGTTAGTGCTGGAGAGAAAGCAGAGTCTTAACAACAGTCACCTATTTCTTTGTATGTTCTCGCAAACCCTTCCACAGTCCCAAGTAGGGGGAGACTCCAAAGTGGTGGCTAAAGGCAAAAGGGCAAACATATAATTAGGATCCGATCAGAAGTTCTGCCAAGTTTCTCCTAAAATAACTATCATTATACAGTGCACAGTGCAGATGTTACCCATATATTTACGGTTAAGGGCTTTTACAATTGTTAAAGACTATTTCTAAGAGGTATGTGAAAGATAACTGAAGAGAGCAAGAGCAAGCTGGGGAGGTTCCAGTTCACTGCAACGGGTTATGTGCTTCTGGTGGGAAAGGTTCGTAAACTTAAAAAAGGTGAAGCTGTTTAGCCAGCATGGAAGGTCAAAGAGACGCATCTTCTTGGCAGGTCTACAGGGAGCCTGATCCATAGGTCCCTGAGGAACTGTGTGAAATTGGGGGATTTCCTGAAAGTGGGCTTTTGGAGCCGATTTTTATACATCTATGTGCAAGAAGCAACACAGGGAAATAGTGTGGTAGGCATGGGCTGTCCAAAGCCTTCTGGAGGGCTTGGGATTGGCATGGCTCTCTGTCTTCTATGCAGAACTGTAGCACAAGTATGATAACTTGGCTCTGAAGGTGTCTACACGGTTTTAACACCATTACAGCAATGTATAGTGCCTTACAGACAGTCTATACAGTTATGTTAAAGCCAACTTTGCTGGAATAAAAAGGCAGAAAAAAGTTGGGAAGCAACCAGATGGAAGGATAAAAAATTTCATCTATTTGTGAAATGAAAGAGCATGAGAGAGGTGCTAAAGTTATCACGGGCAGTTTTCATTATCAAGATACGACTTCAGGCTGATGGACCAAATACTGAGAGTCAATACTAAGAATCAGCATGGGTTGAGGGCTCTTCTCACAGAACATGCTCAATGGCCTGCAGGATAAGGTCTTATTGAACGAATTACGATGGAGTGAGGTCTGCAGAGAAAGGGCTCGTCACAGCATTTAATGGAAATGCTGGGAGCTGCTAAAATTTAGGTTGTGCCCCACAGAGCCAAGGAAAACAGCATGAAAGCAGGGTCCTATGACAGATGTAAAGGAGACTCAAAAAGAAATGGAATTTGAGAAACCTGAAAGTGGACCCACAAATCTATGTTTAGCGTCAATTCACAGCACTGAGTACCAGACTGGGAAAGGTCTCTAAGCTTGTTGTTCATTTTTCTATTTTTATATATTCTTTTCACCTTTGAAATTGGAAGAGAAAGAATCTCAAAAAATGAGCAAAAAGCACACAAAAGGACACCTGAGGGAAAAAGGTTGTTCTTTATAACTTGCAAAGCTAACATTGTATAACAACAGAAGGAATAAATGTCAGAAGAAAAAACATTGTGTACAGTGCTAGCAAAAGGGCATTACTCATAGCCTGATATAAACAACTAACAACTCCCATCTGGCAACAAAAGTCTTTGCGAAGGGAAATACACTAAAACTCCTGCCGTTGATAACTGAGGGCTGTTATGGGAAATGCCTGCAGGATCCAACTGTGATTGCAGCAGAGGGAAGGGAAATGACATGCTCATGTCCAAAATAGCTTGAAATCCAACGGTATTTGAGGCGTTTCAAAATAGCACACATTCAGAAATGAAAAGCAAGTAAAAGTGGACAGTGGGTACAGAGCAGTTCAGGCAGCTGAGCTCTGAGATGGCTCCTTGCCCCTGACTTTTCCATGACGGAGCATCCACATCACCATCAGCCCTAACATCCCATGCGGGGAAGGGAAGAGCAGAGCCAGGCAGCGACGGTTCAAACTGAAAAATACAGGTGACACCCTTTGGGAAAAGAAAAACAGAAACTGAAAATGAGGAATTTTTGATAATTCCAGAGAAGAAATTGTCATTCATATAGCGTGTGAGCCAGAGCCCACCGAAGCCAAAAAGAGCCTTGCTGTGAGATTCAGTGGGCTTTGGCTCGTGTCCATAGGCTAAACGCTTTCTCTGGCAAGTCTACAGAGTGATTCAGCCCCAAACTGCTCAGCACAGCCAAATTCAAAAGCCCTATTCATAGTCTAAAAAAGGCAACTGGACATCATTCCATGGTCCCAGTTGCCCAATTGTCTTCAAACAGGTGGCAGAAACAACATCCGTCGCCGGCCAGAAAACCAAAGAGAAAGTCAGGAGCCTGTGCTAGAGCAAGATTTTACATCTACCACTTGTACTGTGGAACCAATTTAACATTTTCCGTTGAGATTACTCTCTTTAAAAGCACTGGTCAGGCTTTTTCTTCCCCCCCCCCCCCGATTTCACTGCAGAACTCATCTATTCATCTCTTCTTACAGGAAATCATAATAGCATGTGGAACTGATACAGTAAACAGTAGCAGGCACGGTAAGATACTTGAGGGGCTTTCCATTATTGCAGGAAGTAAGATACCTAGAAATTAACTTAGGCTTTTTGGATAAGGGTATTAGTATTTTGGATAAAGGAGATTGGAGAAGAATACACCTCACAGAACAGGAATTTCTGGTGGGAAGAAAGCAGCTATTTTTACAGATTACCCAGGAAGGATGCAAATCGATAGGCATAAAGATACATTAATGGGCCCATCTCATTTAAATAGAGCTTTTTCAAAAGATCATAGTTTCCAGCCTTTATAAGACTAATATCCTAAATAGAGGGTAGTGGTCAACGGCTCAGTGTACAGATGGAGATCAGTGGCAAGTGGTGTCCCTCAGGGGTCTGTACTGGGCAAGTACCATTTAATATCTTCATCCATTACATAGACGCGTGCACCCTCAGCAAGTTTTACAGATGATATCAAGCTGAGTGGTGCGCCTGACGTGTGAGGGATGGGATGCCATCCAGAGGGACCTGGAGAAGCTCGAGAAGTGGGTCCGTGTGAACTTCATAAGGTTCAACAGGGCCAAGTGCAAGGTCCTGCACCTGGGTTGGGGCAACCCCTGATATCAACGCAGGCTGGGGGATGAAGGGATTGAGAGCAGCCCTGCCAAGAGGTTGGAGGTGGATGAAAAGCTGGACATGAGCCGGCAATGTGCGCTCACAGCCCAGAAATCCAACCGTATCCTGGGCTGCATCAAAAAGAGCGTGACCAGCAGGTGGAGGGAGGGGATTCTGCCCCTCCGCTCTGGTGAGACCCCCCCTGCAGTACTGCCTCCAGATCTGGGGTCCTCAGCACGGGAAAGACACGGACCTGTTGGAGCAGGTCCATAAAAATGATCAGAGGGCTGGAGCACCTCTCCTATGAGGACAGGCTGAGAGAGTTGGGGCTGTTCAGCCTGAAGAGAAGGCTCCAGGGAGACCTGATTGCAGCCTTCCAGTACTTAACGGGGGCTTATAAGAAAGTGGGGACAGACTTCTTAGTAGGGCCTGTAGCCATAGGATAAGGGGTAATGGCTTTAAACTGAAAGAAGGTAGATTCAGACTAGATATAAAGAAGAAATTTTTTAAGATGAGGGTGGTGAAACCCTGGCCCAGGTTGCCCAGAGAGGTGGTGGATGCCCCATCCCTGGGGACATTCCAGGTCAGGCTGGACGGGGCTCTGGACAACCTGATCCAGTTGAAGACGTCCCTGCTCGTTGCAGGGGCGTTGGAACTAGATGACATTTAAAAGTCCCTTCCAAACCAAACTACTCCAAATCCCAAATTACACCAAAATAAGCATTCACACTGTGGGAAAGAATGCAGTGAGAATGGAAGGAAGCAGCAAGTTAGTCACCCAAACTTCTGTCAAGGTTTTCCGCTCTGAGCAAGAGAAGGTTGAATTATATGCAAGCAGCACCAGCCTATGATATACAGAAGTTGAAATGCAAATAATAGATCTCATGCTTTTCAATACCCAAGCAGAAGATGCTTCAGTGATTATTTAGTTTTATAGCTGGGCCAAGTATACGTGATGAATATGTTTCTGTCTCCCCACAACTCCCAGGGAATTCAAGGGAAGAAAATAATTCAGGCTTTACCTATCTGATGGGAGAGAGACTAAAAAGTAATAGGAAAACATTCAAATACTGACTAGTGATATTTCCATTCTGACATTTTAAAATTGAAGGGCTTGTTTGGAAGAGGTTAAATGTTTATTTTAATATTTTTTTAAAGGAAATGTTTACTTTTCCTTTTGAAATAACATTTTTTTGCTTTAAAACAATCCAGCTGACAGGGAAAAAGGTGGTGAAGATCCCACAAATTAAATCAAAGGGTTTGAATTTAGCTTAAAATTTGAATAGTTTCTTTTCTGCTTGACTCGGACTCTTCTTGCACTCCCCTCTAGCTTTTCAGATTTGGGCCAATGAACAAAAACATCTATTATTTACATGTGTCGTTTGAACAATGACATAGGGTGAATCTGCGATGTAGTGATGCTCCAAGAGGACAGCCAATATCTTGGCAAGGGAAGAAGAGCTCCTTATGAGAGCAACACTGCTGAATCCCTGTTGCTTTGCACTTGTTGTAAACAGTTCATGGAGGGTCAATGCCTGTAGCACACCTTCACTCTCTTAAGGCAATATTCCTCAACCATTTGCAGCTGCTGAAAATAGCTACAGGACAATACACCATCAGGCCCTGTGGGTCCACACCATAAGTAAATGTTGGATGGTGCTGCAGCACAAAGTTGTTCTGGAAACCACTTGATGAGAGAAAGCAAAGAATAAAACTAACTTTCCAAAGAATTAGAAGGCCAAGTTTTTATCATCAGTGGAGAAATCCTGGCCATGCTTTAAATCATCAAAAAGTTCCCAGAGACTTCAGTGGGAACAGGAATTTAAGGAACTATGCACCAGCCTCCCTACGGACAATTTATTTCCTTTTGTCCTGAACTTAATGTAGGGAGGGTTTTTGCTTGCTTTTTTTTAGTCCTGGGCAAGGACACAAGGAGGAAATCTCCCTTCTGTGGTAATAGGTGCATGTAGGAACTTGTTGAGGAAGAAACAATGAAGTGCATTCCTATTGGCATTTCTGAACTTCTGCAATTTCACTGTTCACATACTTCTAGCACTAAAACATAAAGGATCATATAAATATTCCCATTTACGCTTTTGTCATTTTTCACCACGAAAAGCATCTTGAGGAACTTGCCTTATTTTTGATGACAAAATCCAAAATTCATTGTGTGATGCACATTAATATTTCATAGAGTTTACTACAACCTCTCCCAAAAGAGGAGGAAAAAGAAGAATTAAAGACAGGCAGGGAAAGGAGCATGTCACACAGCTATGCTCCAATACTCCCCATTTGAGCTCTGCTTTAGCTTGGTAGAAATAAAAACAAGGTAGATCGGAGAATTCCTTCCTTTCCCATCCCCCTTCCCTCCTCTCTGGTTGGGAGGAGAACAGGCTAGCAGAAAAAAATCCCCCTGGTGAACTGTAACCTGGGTTTATTAGTCTTGAGGCCAAATTCTACAACTGAATCAACACACTTTGATCTCTTACTATCACTTTTCTATCTTTTCATCTCACATAAATCATTCTGCTTTCCTCTCTGAATTTCTCCCATTCCCCTGTAAACACACCCATTTGCAGTCTGCCGTGGAGTGCTGACCTTGTCTTCAAGATCCCACCAACCTGGCAAAAGGTGCATCGACCTTGCCAAGGAAGAAGGACAAGGGCAGGTTGTGCAGGTTTGCTTTCCCAGGCAATTCTAGACATACGAGAAATTTATAACTGAGAAGTTTAAACATGTTGTAGGAATATAAATATGCTGTATATAGTACATAATAATATGTCCTAACAGGAACACTTGCAAGAACTTTGGCAAACAATCAAACGGTATTAAAAAGCTTTCCTCACTCCACATTGCGATGTTTTCAGTTTCTTATTGTTAAATTAAATGAATATATGAAATAACAAGAGTTGAAAGGGAAAGGTGTACTGCGGAGCCTAACCAATCATGAGCTAGATCTGTAGATAATTAATTCTGACCAGCCATATGGCCTTTTGTGCCACATCTCTACTGTTTTCTATTCATATATAGTTAAAGCGCATTAAAACTATACCAAAGTTGCAGAGTCAGCATTCAAAAGGTTGGAAATGCCAGAATGAAAGCTGCTCGGGCAACATCAATCCAGCCTGCTTATGCGAATGCACTCAGGTATAGTCTTAATTTTATGACCACACATTTCTTCCCTGCCCTCCTCCACCCTGCCTCAGTGTGCGCAGCGGGCTCAACAAGCAGCGATTTCAAATTCTATTTCATACGTCCTTCTTGAAGGTTGATTAAACTAAAGAAGAATGGGCACATAATCTGGCAGGGAATTTCACAGACATTTGCTGCCAGTGAAGAAACTGGCATTTCATTCCAGGCTGCCGATAGGGGTACGCACAGGAGAAGACCACACGCTCTTGTCCTGACCTGTCCTGCCCAAACTGCCCCGCTCCCATCCTTCTCTTCCCTATGCCTTCTACTTTTTTTCTCCCAGTCCCAGCCTTCCCACCTCAGCCTCCTTATCCAAGGCCCAAGCATTCCCTCCTATCCCATTCACAGTTGCAATCTTCCCAACATTTTTCACACAAATACCCTTCATTCCCAATCCAGTTTTCCCTATTGATTTCTTAGATTTCCCCACAGCCTCTTTTTTGGTCTCACTCTCCCAGACCCTCATGTTTCTACTCTTTCCACCGCGAAGCATTCCCAGCTCACCCTTCATGATCCTTAGTATAACCCCCTACTACCACCAGGCTTGAACCTTAGCTCTTGATTACTCCTCATACAAAGCAAATTAACTCCTCTTCCAGACCACCTGAGCAGCCCCGAGCAGTCTCCGTACCTTCTACAAGAGCTCCCAGCACCCAGGTAGGACCCTTCAACTGGGAGAAGAAGCACCAGAGAAAGTCCTGGTTTAAGCAAGGCACCCTGGAGCTAGCATACGTCTGCAAATGACAGATTTCTTTTTCTTCTTTTTTTCCTTTTTCTTCTTTTTTCTCCTTTATCTTCTTTTTCTCCTCCTTTATCTCATTTTTCTCCTTGATCTCCTTTTTTATTTTTTCCCCTTTTGCTTCGTCTCTTTTTACCGTTTTCTGAGAATTTAGCTGCCAAAATGTAACAAGTCTCAGCAGAGCATATACAAAGCCATTTTTTTAAATGTTCAGGTTGTCCAACACCAGTCAATTTGTCCAAAGGAGAAGAAGGCAAAAAGAAAATTCCTTAAAAATAAAAAACTTTGTCAGGTTTCAGAATGTCATTTCAGACCTGTAGAGGTGCAAGTGTTCCCCAATTAATTTACTGAAGGGTTTAGGGGGTTTGCCTTTTTGTTAAGAAAAACACCTTTTCTCTTAAAAGTGGCTTTCAGAAGAGACTTAACTATTTTGCCTTTAAAGTTTTTTTTTCCAGAAATATTCCATCCAAGGCAGATAACCATTTTGGAAAATTTCATGTGGACACATTTCATCAAGAAAAATCTTTGCAGACCCACAAAACCTGAGCTATTCTACCCAAATAGTCATCCCGTTTCCACCTTGCCTCCTAATAAAATGCTTTGGTTTCTTAATCAAAGCAGATTTTTATAAGATTTCATTTTTTTCTCCCAAATGAGCGTGTTTTCTGTGTTTTGTCACAAGTGAGTAAGATTAATTTTTTTTCTTTTGAAAACTCAGTTACTGGAAAATGGAAATCTGGCTCACTGTAAAGCACTTGAGATAACTCAAATAAAATCATGCGTATCCATCGCACTCCTGATAGTCAGGAGTATCGGTGAAATCTGAGAGAGATGCAATTCAGGAACCCCTCCAAACAAGTCTACACACAATGGTTTGGAAATGCTCCCTGATTTTTTTGTTGCAGTTTAGTTTGGCTGACGTGCACTTTGGGAAAAAAAGTGCACATCTCGTTCCTGCAAAGATTGACCTACATGCTTAATTTTATCATTTGAAAATTCAGTAAGATTAAATATGTGCACAAACCTTTGAAGATGTAAGGCCTAAACAACCTTCTGATGGAAGTACAGGGGAATATGTGTGATCATAGATGACATCTTCTTTTTCTTTCTAGATACTACAAAGGCTAAGTGCAGTCTGCAGCACCTTACAGATTAATTATCAACTACACACTAAGTTTTTTCGTTTCTTTCCTCCTTTCCTCCTTCTTCTAGCTGACAGCTGGTAGTTTTACTTTGTTCTCACTTTGAGAGTGCCTACATTTTACTGGTAATAAGTCCTCTCAAAGAATTCTGCTTGCAGTTTCTTGCAGCACAGAGGGTCTTCCAATCAATCCCATTTCTTCTGGCAGCAAGCCCAGAGATTTCCAGCAACCCACTTTGAATAGATCAGAGTAATGGAAATACCCTTGAAGACTTCTCCTGGAGAGGGCAGGTCTGCTCTGGAGCACTCTGGAGCTCAAAGGCAATTACCACGCATTTCCAGGAGAAACTCTGACCTGGTGGCTCAAAAGTACACTACCACACTGCTGAGAAAAGGCAGTCAGGATGATTTTTAAAAAAAAAAAAAAAAATTATAATCCACAAAACATTCTGTTTTTCTTTTTTACTGTACTCTAGAAATTATGCTTTTCTGGCTTTTTTCCTTTGGAAATGAACCACCTAAAAGCATTGGTTTTGAAGAAGACTGTCAAATGCTTTGTGGACTCCAGCAGATAAGACGCTGTACTATAGTCACTCATAGATTTGCCGGTGTAAGTATGCTAAATTTCCACAGAGGTGGCACTGGGAGAAACCCTTTGAAGTCAGTCCTACAGCAGATGTTGAATCTCACTCCTGAGAGGCAGAAAAATCTCTCTCAAATGCCATGCACCTCTGACAGACTCTGGCTGGGAGACAAAACTCAAAATGAATGTAGAGAATGGGGCCTGATCCGCTGAAGCAAATCTGTGCATATCTTAGGAAACTAACTTTATTTAAGGTATTTGTATTAATACAAAACAAAATGCTGAAGTAGAATTAGCATCAAAAGCACACGAAGGATCAAACAACTCACTATTTTTATAATCCAATTATTAATATAACAGCTTCAGTGGTTCAAAGAAACAGTGTGCTAGTGGAACCTGCAGTGGAATGAAATGGAGCTTGGAACGAGCTCAGGCTGCAGTCCAGAAAGTGGAGGTTTCGTCAAAAGGACCTCAAGAGACCATCACCACGTCAGCCTGAAAAGAGAGTGGGATCCATCCTGTGTGTCGCTTCAGCAACCCCAGATGTCAAAAGAATCACTTAACACATTATAAAAGCTAAAGATGGATGGTTGAGAGGACTGATAAAAATGCAAATTGAAACGGCCAAGAATTCACAAAGTATGAGCAATGGAAACGAACCCAGAAAACCATTCAGCCAGGAGGTTAGAAAGCGTGAGTCAGGAGAATGATGAATGCTAATGTGCCTTTGAAACATGTGAGGCAAATACTTATACAGAACTGGACAGAAATGAGGTTAAAAGAGCCAGCGTAGAGCTGAGGGAATAACCTAAGCGTTCAGCCTAAAAAGAAGGAGCAAAGCAGATCCACCGCTGGTAGCTGAAATGTGAAGAAGTGAGAGAAATTGTAACCTGGTTTAGCATATCAGGAGTAGGATCGCTCAGGAGAGGAACACATCTCAACCACCAGACATATACTGCCTGTTATAAAACATGCCGTAATTAGAAAAACAAAATTCAATGACCAGGGTCCCACTAGGTGGTACATAACCATTCAGCACAGTATACAAAGAAATAGCAGTGGTTAACAGGAAAACCAGTTTAACTATCTTCTTTATCAGCCCTCGGCACACGTTACGTAGACACACAGACTTGGGCATGGACAAATTCAGTATTGGCTAGTATATTACACTGTTATCATTCTTTGCCAAGAACTACATTTTCAAAATAACCCCCTAATTGTGCATCAGTTAATTTGGAATCCAAAATATTAGGCACTTAAGTGTTTACCATCAGCAGCGTTCTGCACTTAACTCTCTCCTGATTGAAGCTCCAGTTCTGAACATCCCGTCCAATTCCTGAAAAACTGAAGGGCTCACAGGGAGTGTTGGCTTTAGCTGTCATTGTGGCCATTCAGCTTCTTGCTCAGCCAAGGTCTTGGAGCCTCACATTTGAGAAATTGAAACCTAGTAACCTAAAATTTGTAAAAGAACTGAAATTTGGTATGAATTAATCGGTCTTTGGGAAGCTTAGCTTATTCCATGGCATATTCCACCCCTCTCCCTCCTCCCCACCTACCACTGAGGCCAAAAGAAAAACAAAACACATTTTGGAAAATTATTAGTAGGAAGAAAGCCCCACATCAGAGATTATAGTAAGTAAATTGTAGGAGAGCTGGCTCCCCATTAAGGATAAGGCATTGACCAAGCAGTAAGCAGTAAATGTAAACAGGCAGAACGCTCAATAACTGAGAAATAGTAAAACTTTGTAAATCACCCAAATCAAGACAGAAACCACTTTATTAGCAGATCTAAAAAGGACCAAACTACATTTTGTGGTAGATAAAACTCAAAGAATCAAAAAGCCAAGAACCACAACACCTTGGAAAGCCGTATGCTTGGGAAATACTGGATGCCTGCATTTATCCCACTGAGGTCCCGGCATTGCAGGGCTGACGCCTAAATTTGGATTTGAATTTCACACTTAAACTCTTGCAAAAATAAGTTTAGGCAAATTGTTGGAAAAGTCAGGCTTGTTTCCTATGTTCTGATACTTAAGCTCATTCTATCCTTATAGCAGGTACATCTAGACACACATAAAAAATTCCTGCGTGAAGTGACAGTTGAAGAATTAAAATATATTTTTTTTCTGAACTGTGGAGGAAAGAGTTCTACTGTAATTCACTCGAGGTTCTGGGAGCGCGGTACATGGATAGTTAATATTTTGCCTGACCCATTGCAAAGAACTAATAAAAGTAAAAGCTGTGCAGCTGCCCCTTCTAATCTGAGAACAAATCACAAAGGCAGGCACAAACAAAAGGTAGGTGAGTTCTCAACTGAATGATTAGGAGGAGGACAAACAGGGAAAAAAAAGGTAAAGCAATCCACCCAACCCCTTCGACAAAATTTAATCAGAAAAGCAGTTTAGAAAGGGGCCGCAAATCTACTGAAAACAAAGTTTCAAATAACAAACACCAATAAAAGTGCAATATAAATAATAGCCTCGAGGCCAAAGTCTAGAGATTAGCAGAGCAATCAGAAAGAGTCAGAAACAAACAACCGTAAGTCTGCGAATCAGTCTGTCAAACAAACAGCTCTCAAAACCAGATTTAGAAAACAAGCTCTGTGGAAGGAATGGTCAAAGGCTGACTGATAGAGCCAATATATCCACCCGGGCTGGGATTTCTTACTGAACGTCAATCTGATGAAACAAAAAGACTTTTCCTAAAAAGCAACAACACATTGCCAGGAAAAGGGATCGTAAGGAACAGATCAGAAGTTTGCTGCCATAATCTTAGTATTCGGTAGAGCTATTCCTACTTGGCACTGAAAATTTTGGTGACGTTGACTTATGTTTACTCTTAGGAAGTACATTAGAGCTGTACTGCGGGATACAGTACGCATTAGCCTAAGTGACAATAATCAATACACCTTTGGCACACAGTCAATGAAAATACACACTGAGATTCAGCAGCCTTGCCCTGAGCATGGATCTGCTACTTTTTTGAGACAAAGTATGCAAAATGTCCCTTTTTCTAATCTTCTGCCCCCTCCTGAATCGATGAGATTCGGAGGCTACCGTAGCTCTCAGGCAATCATGGACTTCTATTCTGGGGGTACAAGCGGCACAACATGACCATTTGGTCAGACATGACCCTGCCCTTGCCTGCAAGATCGGAACACCCAGGACAGTAATATTTCAGAATAAGCCAGCCCTTAAATCTAGACAGCTGGCAAGTTGAATTTTATAATTGTGCGTGAATATTCCAGAATTTAACTATCAAAAAACAATCCTTTTCTGCCAAATAATAAAAGACAGACCTGATCTCTATTTCCCCAAAATATTTATGCCGGTAAATTCAATTTTCACCATTTACTCTTTTTATGATGAGACCTCATTTCAAATCTCGTGTGGCACCTTCTCTGCTGTTGCCGCCTTCGGCAGTGGCAAGCCCCACACCTGCAAAGTCCGTGCGTATTCTGAACTTTCTGGTGACAAACCGTGGCACTGAGGTTAGCAGAACTAACGACGTGCATGAAGATAAGTGCACGTCTAATCAAGTATTTGCAGGGTCAGACCCCATTATAATATTATTAAGACAGGATCATTTAACGGAGAGACCAGAAACTTTTCTTTGTCTTCAAGGAATAATTCCCCTACTGTTTCAAAGCTCCTGAACAAATAGGGTTTTCATATTTGTCTGTGTCCGCTGTCTATTTTGGATCTTTGTCATTTACCCTGCCCCACATTTAGGCCTGGAGCAGCTGAGAGAAAGGACTGGATGTGTTTATTTTTTTATTTCCCATGGAGCCGAGCCACGAGAGAGTCCTCCCCAAAAGGAAACTAACCCTGATTGCATGACTGACAGGATTGGAGTTAAAAAAAAAAAACCACACAAAAAACCCCAGCTCATTTTAAAGTTTACCCAAGAGCAGCGTCTCTTCAAGCAGCATGACCCTGTGGCTTCATTTAACATTTCTAGGACAGAGTCTGCAAGGTTAATGTGTTAAGACAGTAAAAACTTTCCCTGTGCCTCGGGCACATCACTTCTATTCAGCAAGGCAAATAATACCCCACCTACAGCAGCCTGCCCACAAGCCCAAAGGCTGCACAGCAACAAACCTCCGTTTCTTCCCCGTCTCCTTGAGACTGACATTGCCTGGGTGCTGAATAGCCTGGTGGGAAGAGTTCAATGCAGGGTTTGCACTTTCCCAGCCATTAGCCAGCTGCCACCGCATTTCATTATCTTAGGGGGTGCTTTTATACATCAAAGGCACTTCCAAACAGTGTGATGAAGTGGAAGTAACCGAGCTCGGTCCACGTTGCAAGTCGCAGTATTATTTATTGTCGTTACTTTTTTTTTTTTTTTTTTTTGCGCCCATCTCGTGCCATCTGGCCTGCTAACTGTAAAGGCCGGTGATGGAAAAAAGGCTGAACACACTCCTCTCGGTTTCTTGGAGTGAATTCTGCTGAACAACCAGGCCTTGGAGCTACTGCCTGTTGTTATCGGGACTCTCTATTGTTTTGCACAAGGAGCCCTCTAAAAAGCTAGGGGGGGAAAAAACCACAAAGGTAGCATACAGAATCTCATGTGAAAACAAAGTAAGCAGAGCATGAAAAGCGGCACTGAGCTGGCTTTTTCTTTGCTCGCTTTCCGACGTAGCCAAGAAATAAAGAGTTGAAAAAGGTTTTCTTTCAGTCTTCTAAAGAAGCTGCCTGTGAACAAGCCAAGGTAGCGGGTTTTGCATAAGACCGCCTCAGATAGCTGCTCAGCTGTTTTAACTTACTTCAGCTTTTGTCTTATTACGGCTTTCTTTTAATGACAAAAGCCCTTATGGTTGGTGATTTATTGTACTTCTCCAGAGTTTGAAACCTGCTTTCCATTACCGGAAATCTCTAATTGATACATTCGTAAAATCTTGAGAATTACATTAAAAGGTGAAAAAGAAAGCAAAATCTCTCTCTGTGTCACAGACTGATAACAAGTGGCTTAAACAGGAGTTGTCAGAGGATGGATGATTAAGTTGCGCTCTTATGTGGTGGCCTGGTTTTACAGACCAGGGAATAAATAACACATTTCTCTCTCTGCTGTGCCTGCCTGCCACCAAAACGCCCTGTTGCCAGAAAAATAAACTCAACAAGAAGTGCTCATACTTCCATACTGACATTTTATGGTATAGATATTTTGGCTAATGATTTATTTTACTTCCATTTAGCCATTAACTTGAGGCTTTAAAAATATAGTAGTTTGACTGCGAATGAGACGGAGCAATTGACTGTGCAATGTCAAGGTAGTGCGGCCTGAAAAATGCCCCAGACACGCAGGTCATCCCTTGCAGAATATTAGTTCTCTTTTTTACAAAATCACAACATTGTTCTGCATTTTTGATTGCTCGCTATGACAATAAATATTTGGTATGGTCAGTCCTGGTGTATAAGGCCCTGATTCTGTCAACCAAGTCACGTAGGTCAAGCTTTTGCTCGTACAGCTTCCAAAGGTGAGTGTGCATGAAAAAGAGTTTGCAGCATCAGGGTCAAATTTGGCAGCCCTTTAGTAGGCTTGATTAACTTAATTTGAGATTGGCATGAATAGGGGCTGAGACAGTACGAGACACTTCTTTTGTCCTGAAATCTCTTTCTGTTCTGTGCTCAGAGCAGCTAACCTGTAGCTGTGAAATATCTCCCTGTAAGCTAGCAATTAGATTGCTATCCGAGATTAACTTGGAAATAAGTAGTCAGAGAAGTCAAGCTACTGTCAGCCAACATCAAAACCAAAAATCCCTGACCTTGACTGTTCTTAATACAAAAGCCTTTTTCCTGCTGTTTTTGAATGAACAAACGAACGAGAGCCAGCAAATGATATAGCAGACACTTTCTTCTGAAAAGATAAAGCAAATTTATTTTATTTCTGTATACAATCTGCTGCCCAAGCACAAAGACAGGAAGCAATATTGGGAAATTCTTAAAGATATGATTTATGCTGGATAGAGTCTCTTCCTTCTCCTTTATATCACTTGGAATAAATAGCGAGCCAAGAATTTCCTGAACTTTTGCAATTTGCTTGGAAAATGTGTTCTCCCTTCCTTACTACCGCATTGCGAAGAAAGCGTTTATTTCTAGTAGTAGGTTTTAAATTTCATTTAGAATAAAACCGCATTTTATGCACTCTGCTCTGTCTCTGCTCCTGCCATCCTGACTTTCTTTGTAATGGGATTGAACAGGTGCTGCGACACAGCTTCATTTTCAAGCTGCCCACAGATAATCTTCCCCATTTTAGAGCACGGCAGGCATCCCTTCTTGGGTAACCAACCCCGTGTCATGCAAACGGAGGGAACAGTCGCAAATAAAGAAGTCCTTTGCTCAATTTTAGAAACAGGAGCAAACCAGATGTATCCAGTAAGTCTCCACCAGACAGATTTGTGAAATGTCCCAAAGGAGCTGCCCGCAGGAGATCCGAGGCTCACGGGACAGATATTTTTATGCGCGGGACCTAGGGGAATTGCTCAAAAGCAATGTGGCCGATTTCCCGTCTGCGTAAGGCAATAGGATAGCACCTCTTTTGTCATTTCGATGAGCATCTACTCCCCATTCAGGACCAACTGTGTAAAACGGGGTCCCTCGATAGGCTGGACGGGCGGTGTTTTACCCCCGTGGCCCCACAAGCTGTCGTTCGGGCTAGGGCACCTGGACCAAAATCCCCCTCAGGGACGCAGTTTGCAGTGTCTTCTGCGGGGAGGTGGGCAGCCAGCACGACCAGGAGGAGGAAAACTCAGCCGAGAAGCACGAAGCCGCGGGACGTAGGGCACCGAGCAGCCCGGGGAGCGGGGGGAAAGGCTCCACGAGGGGCTCGTCTTCTGGAAGGGCGAGCGCTCGCTCTTGCCAGTACCTTTGTCTGGGGCTGGGGGGAGAGGCTAATTTCACCCTCTGATAAACCGGATTAGGGGAAAAATCACTGAGTTAGCCTTCAGGCTCGGTTCCTCACCTGAGGAAAGCAGGACCGGCTTTCGTCGTCCCGCTGGAGCGGAGCAGCAGCTGAGGACGGGGCCCCCAGCGCTTTCCGCCCTCCCGCGGGGTCTCTCCTGGCAGCGACGCTGCCGGACCCTCGCTGCGGGCAGGCGCACACCGAGGGCCAGATTGCGGCTTGCCCGAACGCAGCTACCCCGGAGGGAGCGCGGTCCTCTCCAGCTCCCCCCTCGCCATCCCGCGTGGCTGTCAGATGGACGCTTTTCTTTGCCAGCTGGTTTGGAGCAACCCAAATCGCTACTGTGGCATGGCTCTGGCGTGGTAGGAAGGAGAAAGGAGATTGGATCTGGGATTTCCTTGCTTTCAGGAAAACAGGGGGGGAATTGGAAAGAGAAAATGCAAACACTGCTGCATTCGGAGTATCTCTCTTCCCCTCCCGGAGAATGGGGCGAGGTGGAAAGATGCTGTGGCTCTCAGGATTGCCTGTCACACCATGTAGCATCCCTGGCTGAAAGCTGGTCAACCAGGTCCTAAATCTGATGGTCAGAGGGAAAAGAGAGTTCAAATGGCGCATGCCATTCACCGAAACGATGAAAAAAAGTAGTCTCCCATGTGAAGATACGTTTCCTCTGCACTAGAATATCTTTAAATATCATGACAGCAAAGACTAGCGATAATAATAGTTCCCACTTTGTTTCAGATGTGGTAAACTCAAAGCGGCTTGCGTTAGCTTTGCATTTCATTAAAGGTCACCATGAATTATGAATCGCTCTTCTGAACTGCTCAGCTATTTCCACGCAGTGTCACTGTCTGGACAACCTTCCTAACACATTAACAGCTAACGAGCAATGACAATAAGTTATGAGGCACAATTCAAGGAAACGAAAAACAAAAATGGAAGGATGTGAATTCCATGGAACGCACAAAGAAAAATGGGTGGGATGCTCGTTTCCTCAAATTGTGTATCAACATCATCATAAGTTAGCTACAAATTATCCCCCGTGAAAGGAGGAGGGTATCATCTTACATCCCACCTTTGTGTTCTTTTTCCAGCGCTCCATTGCGGAACCAGATCTCTGCTGCTTCTCTTTGAAGAACTGTAATTTTTTCACATGTTTTTGAAACATGAAGTACAGTTGTTGAAATGATTCAGCACCGGTCTTGCAGCTCAGAAAATCAATAGATGACTTCAAAAAATCTGAAAAACAGAAATCACAATGCAGACTTAACACTAACTTATGCTCAAATAATAGTGCTTAGACTATCTTTAGCAAGACAACAAATTAAGGATGAATTACAACATCTTGAAAACAAAACAGATTTAACATACAAAATCTTGCAGCATCTTTTAGTCAGGATGTCTGCATTTCTGAATCAGATATTTTTAACACATATTATTTTTTAAAGTTCTGGTTTTAGCTTCCTGTTATTTCATTGTCTCTTTTTTATCTAAAAAAAAAAAAAAAACAAAACACTTTCCTCTTTCATTTTTTGTAACTTTACTTAAGAAATGCATTTTTTATATCCAGATGTTTAGTTTCTGCATTATCATTTATGTATTTTCTTTCAATAAGATACATGCAATAGCAAAAAAAATGCTGTTGCACTGATATACTGTATGCAGTACATGGTATACCAAATGTGTGTTTGTTTTTAATGCTTAGCAATTCTCCGTCATTAGGCAAGCGGAACTTTTTTAAAATTTTATTTTAATTAGGAAAAAAAGGAAAATCCTGAATCCATTTTAAGAAAATAGTTTCTCCTCTGGTATCAAAAGGTTTGAAACATTGGTAAAGTGCAAGTTTTCCAGGACACAATGAGAAGTAACTCCATGTAAAAATACTGAGCCAATTTGTATATCTTTTGCTTCACAAATATGGACTTGCAAGACAAAACAAATGTGCTATAAGATGGCATTTTCTAAGGAAATACTTACGTGCCTAGGAGACACAAAATTTGTGTTACTGTAGGACAGATTAATTAAATACCACCTCGCCATTACAGCAAAGAACATATTTGTTTATTTTATTACATGGAAAAGACACTTTCTCTAGACCAGGAAGAGTTGCAAATAGATATAACAAGCATGGGTTTGTGTTAAAAGACAAAACAGGAAACTTATAGTATAGCATTTTGAGACAAAGCAAAATAAATGAAATAAATAATTTTTTCCATTGTTAGAATTTCACAAAATAGATGCAAATTCAGAGTTAATCAAATCTGGAAACAAATGAAACTGAAAGAGGATGCTCTGTACCAAAGAAAATTTCGTTTGACAATGTTAAATAGATAGCGGGGATCTGCTGGGAATACATACCTTGGTTTCATCTGACTGACCTCATATCATTGCTATGGCACATAACTACACCTGACAGGTCATTGATTTGGCAGTATGTAAAGTGGATCCTTAAGGAAATAACTTGGCAGAGAGCAGCTTCCCATGTTTTTCACATTCCCACAGCAAAAATTCAAGTCCCTATCGTAGTATTCATCACATAGAGAGAGGAAAGAAAAACAACACTCTTACAAAAGGCTTTATACACAGAAAAGATGGTTAGCAACAGCCTCACATGTCAATTAACAGACTTCAGGTCTCTGATCACAAAAAAGACAGAATAATATTGATTTCAAATTTCAATATTTTTTTTTCTCTTTTCAGCCCAGCTTTCAGCCCAGAGCTCAAATAATCTTAACACTTTTCATGCTTAATCCTTGATAATTTTGCCAAAAGTATGCAGCGCACACACGTGCACAATAACAAAACCAAATTAGGATGCTATTTATTCTGCTGCCACAAAAGCAATTTTACTCTACTTTGTGCCACCAAATGTACCACAATGTTTTCATCACCAAGTTAAAGAGAGTATGGCTAATGGCTTATACAGTCCTACTGCACAAGAACCCTATTCAAACATTTGCTCAAGTCATGCATGGTTTTAGTCACATGCATAATAGCCTACAGACAAAAGGCACAAGAGACAAGGAGGGCTTTATGTATCAAACTGAAAGTAGTATTTCCCTGTGCTAATACTATGTAAACAACAGAGAGCTGCAGGATATCATATTAACATGATTTTTTGTAAGAGAGAAAGAAAGATTAATCAATTCCTTAAAAACTACAGTACCTGTGTTTGGAGAGAATATACCCATAAACAAAAATGGTAACAAGAGACAAAACATTGATTTAGATGATGCCAAGGTGAAAAAAACGAACCAAACCAAACCAAAACAGTGATTTTTACATGTTTACAATAAACTAAATTATATTACTTTAACATAGATTAATCAAAAAGCTTTTTGTCAGGATACGAAAGAGCCAATTTTTGGTGGTTTTTTTTGTCAGATGGATGGACATGCTTACAATTTCAGGAAGAGACATAAATAGGGAAAACATCACTATGTATTGAAAGAAGAGTGTTCAGTGATAGCGTACTTCAGTGCCCAATTCCTGCATAAAGCCTTATGGATTAAGACGGGGGTACTGCTCTGGAGTCAACACCACCCGTCAGGTGTCACCCCAAGAGGCAAGAGTAGGGAGAGGGAAACCATTAGGCAAAAATCATTAGGCAAAATCATCAGTTGATGTAAACTGACAGGGCACTCCCTGCCCAACCCCCCCCGGCCTTCACAGCAGCCAAAGCTGCACTTCACGATAGCAGACAAAGATGACCACAAAACTATGAATGAAATCAGAGTAATCTGACCATATTCACGGACCGGACATCCAACTCTTCTATGATTATAGAGGGCAGGTCACAGTCAACAGGGCCGTCTCAAATCGGATGCCTACTGCGTAACACCAGACTGGTTTGGGGATAAACTGTGCCATTTTTCCAAGCAAAAAAAGCAAAGGACCCAGAGGGGATGCAGTCCTATGGATCAAGTTCTTGTTTCCAGCAAGAAGATGACATAATGTACCTCTTCTACACGCTTCAATTATTCAAGAGTGCCAATAAAATTAAATGTTTAGAAAAGCCCAATCTTTGAATCTTGTTGATACAAAATGTTGCCTTAAAATATGCATAAGTCATATAGATAAAATACACCTGTAGCATTTCCATCTCTAGATTCTGAAGCACGGTGTGAATGACATCAGTATCAGTATTCTCATTTTCAAAGTGAAATCAGCATATCAGGACAAGGGAAGTGAACTTGCCCCTGTCACTCAGCAACATGAGAATGAACCAAATGCTTTGTAGAGCAAAACTTTCTGACTCCAAGTATCCCATCTACAAGAATGTGTCATCTCCCTCAACACCAGACTGGGACCCCAGCTGACAAAGACCTCTCTATGGCAAAGAAAGAGCTGCATAATTCTACAAAGCAGTGTGAAACGGAAGTTCATTCCGCACTGGAAAAAAAATGTTAATTTATAGAAATGGAAACTTCCATGGGAACGGCTTACTTCTGATAAAAGGTTCAGAAGGAAATGGTTTCTCAGGTCCAGAATAAAATTTTGATTCAAAATGAATGACAGAGGTCCCTAAAATAGCTTCGTAGTTTGAATCTCCATGTACAGTGTGAGTATCTCCCAATTAATATTTCATACTCAGGCAGTTTTCACACAGCTCTAGAAGACAGACTGGTGGCATGAGGTCAAGGGAAGAAGGGCTTCAGCTTAAGCCTTCTGCCTCCCATTGAATGCCTCATCAAAAAGCTATTAACTGTTCTGGTGTATTTATATCTGGTTTGCGTGTGGCACACAGCTTCAGTGTCAGGAGGACTGAATTTTTGAGGTGATATTTTTCAAATATTCTTCCAAGAGTTAATGGCAGATGATCTTGACTTATTCATTGCATGGGAATAAGAGGTCAACAAAATCCTCCCCCCGCCAAAAAAAAAGACAAACCCAAATAACCAACAAAACACACAAAAAAGCCATATGCCCTTGTTGGGATACGGGATGATGCACCCTTCGGAGGAAGCAGAGCTGCTGATCTGGCAGTTAGATACCAGCACTGCCCTTTGCAGAGTGTTTTGCTGGATAGCTATCTGGCTGCTGCACACACAGATACACCCTCTTCTAAGGGAACACCACTATTCCTACACAATGCATTTTTTTGCTTCTCGTATCTTTTACATATTGCTCCAAAACCTGACCCTTGTTAAGAGATTATCTCTACTTACCACTACATGTAGAGCGCTTCATTGTCAACATATTTTTTCAGACTGGCTATCTGGGTGCACTAGCATTTCTAAAATTAAACAAAAAGTTTAACATATGTGAAGCGGCAGTACCTACAGATTAACTGTACCCTCATGAATTTGAACTATTACAGAAGAATCAGCAATATTACCTTTAAGATACCCCCCGCAGCCTGCAGTGAGCCACGGCTCCGTCGGTCGGTGTGGTTGTGTTTGCGATGGGTTCAAACTCCCACCAGAGCCACCCAGAAAGCCTGGCAGTCCCCAGAGCCTGCCCTGCCCATCATGTTATTTTCCTTTTTCCTATTCCCAATTGGGAACAGTTGATCGGCGGTGCCCCTGGCCACCCGATATCAGCAACAGACAAGAAGCGAAGGAGGAAAACTTTGTCGGGACTCCAGATTTCTGGTCTTTCCTCCAGTGCCAGTTTGACTCACTTATCCAGCCTGACCCTTGGATGAGCCTCATACCACCATTTGCAGCATATAAGCCTATAGACAGTGTTTGAACAAGGCAAATGGAAGCGTGTTAAAGCTTGAAACTAAGGTTTTGACCTTGGCTTAACATTGGTGACAACATCCCCAGATACAAGATAACAGGCTGCTCCTTTATTTACCGTCCTACAAGGCGTGCAGGTATATTAACCTCAAGATTGCTCTTTTAGTACTGACAGAAACAAATCACTTACTAATAAGTGAAATTTCCCATTAGCTTTTAACACTAAGCTCTGTGGAGTGAAAATACAGTCGCTCTGAAAGCCAGGAATGAAACTATCACAAGCTTAACTGAATTGATCTTCAGGTTATAAGAGCTACGAAGTACATGAAGAAGTAGGTTTTCATTTTCTTTAGGGATTTAGAGAAAATCATGAGAACACAGGTGAAATTACAACTGAGGTTTTGTTGTTGAGATTTTTTTTTCCCTTTTGTTTGCAAAAGCAAAAAATAAACCACTTAAAAACCTCTTTCAGAGATACCAAAAGCTTTGCAAATTTGGATTAAATCGAGTGAATGAATTTGACAGGCTGAAATGAGGAAAAAAAATCAGAAACATAGAAACCTTTGCTTTCCACATTTTCTAGTCAAACCACGTAGGTTCCTGATTTTAGGATGTTTTCCTTCAGAAAGCTGCTAAAGCTTTTTACAAGCAGTAGGAATTTTAGCGGATTTTGCTTTTGGGCAATTTGAATGCTTTTTTCCACTGCGTGGTTTGACCCCTAAATATATAATTTATGTAACATCGATTCTTTAGGTTATTTATTATGACATAACACTTGTGTAACCCTGAGAAACCAGCAAATTCATGTTTACCGTGAACCTAATGCAGGAGAAGAACGTACAAAGCTGGTCGCTCTCTCCGGCGTTCACATCTCTCTCGGCGGTTCCTCACCACTACCCAAAAGCGGTGTGAAACTATAAAGCTGTCCACAGAAGGAGCTTTCTAACAAGCCTGGGCTGTCTGATGACGCAAATCTGGTGTAACATTTGTGGCGTCGCTCCCCAGGGCTGCTCCCAAGGCACATTTCTGCGGGAAGAGCCACAAAAAGGCATGGGATCGTGGCTTCTAAGAGGACAAAGCGGCTTCTCTCACCACCAAGATGGCAGCGCACAAGATTTCAGGTCCCTGAAGTCCTTCTAGTCAAGCACGCCAAATTCTTTCAGTATTGCAGTTTAAGCCCATTTTTAAATGGCTACTTCCAGCACTACAGCTGCAGGACAAAGACGTGCACCAATATGGGCAAAGATGACTATTTTGTATCAAGGAGCGTGGACAGAAAAAGATGTCCAGGGCCTTTACTTCAGCCCCCTTCCCCTCACGGTGTTGCAGGAACTATATCATATCGCCTCTTTCACAAAAACTGATGGGAATCTCTATGGATCTTTTATTTAAGGAAAATAATAAAAAGAAATATTCCTGGCAAAAGGTGATTTCGGAGCCACCAAAAAGCCTAAACAAAATGTTGACATTAAACCCAACCGCAGCTGTAAGCTTCCAAAATTAACTGTTCCCAATCATGACAATGAAATGCAGGGAGAACCATCGTATGCTTATTAATACGGCATCTGCAGGGCTGAACACAGGAATCACTTCCATGGATCTGACCGGCTCACAAAAATGCCCAGGTTACAAGAATTTGGATTTCTTCAACAGCGATTGACAAAGTGTGAAAAAGTGGCCGGTCTGGGTAGAAGACCAGCTTCTCGTTCATTCAGGCTTCTTGTCTGAATTTATATTTAAGCAAAAAGAAATCAAATATGAGCTCTGTAACTGCTGAAATAAGAAATACACCGCAGTTAAGACAGCTGGATAACCTGTGCTCCTCTCCTGCCCCTACAGCAGACCACACTACCATAAGTTTTGGTCAACATATGCAAAATGCTACTGCCTTACAATCACACCTATTGAGCTTATATATTCCTTACTTGGGGGACCCTCTTCTACAACCTAGAGCCCAACCTTGGTTTTCATTTCTAGTCACTAATGTACTTATGAAAATAAAAAACAAGATCAGTCATGCTTCTGTCTTTCAATACTGTGGTCCATTCTGAAATACTGTACTTAACGCAGAGAGGGTCAAAAGCCACGAGGAACCAGATGCAGGCAGCTAATTTGCCACTGTGAAGTGGCAAAGTATGTTCTGCACTTGTGAGAGGCATTTGGGACTCTAATACGTATTTAAATGTGCATTGAAACAACTGTCCCTTGTAGACGTTCAGTTACTTTTCCTATATAAACTCTGGGCATGTTTTTGTTTCCCTTTTATATTTACCTTATCCTCTACTCACTAAACTGTGAACTCAAAATGGTAACACAACCTAAGCAAAAAACAGGCATCAAAGCCATGAAAATGTTATTTTTGAAATGTAACAACTTCAACAATATCAAATAAGCAGGAAAAGCACCTTTGCCTTTCAGATTCCTTGAGCACCTCTCCCCTTCTCTCCAGGCTTCCTCTACCAGTTGGGGTGAACGTACAAGAGTTCATTTTCATAGTACTATCTGTATGCTATTTTATGTCTGCTCAGAGCAGAAGTTTTCTCATATTCCTTCACTGCCATAGTAATAGAGGGGTTGACTACACTCAGAAAGGTGGAGTACCACCAAGTATTTTGAAAGGCATAGTTTATAGGTATATATAGATTGTTTAATTATGCAACTTTTTTAAAGAATCAGAGCTGAAAACAACTTAGTGATCCTTGAAAAGAAAGGAAGTGTCTCTAAATGTGTATGCATCATTGATGTTAATGGAAGGAGGGTTCTTCCTCTCTAAGAAAAGGCTGATCCCTAAATACTCTTATAAAATATTTAAGACTTTTTTTTGGGGGGGGAGGGCAGGACAGCTGCAATAAGGCACAGCTTGGGAAGAGGGTACAAAAAGAATGGCACACCTTTAATGAACCTTAGACCTATATACAAAGAATGACTACCAAGACAGCACGGCATGGCCAGTTACTGCTCAGGGAATGCAGGGAAAAGTGAGAAAATGCCCAAAATACGGAAGCTTAAGCACTTGTAAACTCAGAGTTTAAGGACATAAAAAAAAAGGGCTAATGATCTAATATTTTCTTTACTGTTCTATTGTTTCAACCTCTCAAATATCACAGGCCTCCACATTTCATCCAGTTTTTCTAAGAACAAACTTACTAACTTATGTTTAACTTAAATATATCTTCCAGAAAATCACATGTTCTTGATTTGCAGCCATCAGGAAATGAGGCCCTTGGTTCCTTTGGTGGGCTGCTCGAAGGATCAAACCGTCTTTGTGAAAAATGCGTAATCTACTTCCAAAAAACGCCTGGATTCAGGCATTTCCCAAACTTCTCATTATCTCCCTCTCCATAAGGCTGTGGGATTCTTGGTCACCCAGTATTTGATGCTGGGAAGGTTTTTTCGGGCTGTTAAGCGGTTTCTCAGTCCTGTCCTTTTCATATGCTAACCAGGATGGAGAGCTAAGGTCCGACTGCCAGGAGCTCTTTCCCCTCGATGTCATTCTGGCGGCACCGCTCTGCCCTCTCCCCAGTTTCTGAAGTCCTGACACCAACACGATAAGCAGCTTCCTAGCATCCGTCGCGCCACGTCGCAAAGTAAAATCACGCCTCTCCTTCCCCCGAATGTTAAACACGTAAGGGTCTCATTTTCCGCCCTAACATTGCGCTGTTAGCTGCTACTCTTCCTCATCTGCGGAGCTGCAAATTCATTCCAGCCACTGGCCATAGTTTCCCATTGCATAGACAGAGGACCTGTATTTCTTACTCCTAATTGAACGAATGACTTCTTTGCATATGTTTCAATAAGGTCAAATATAACATAAATGGACTGCTTACAAGCAATATAGATCACTCAGTATCAGCACTTTATTGTCCTTGTTTATGCTCCTCCAAACTGTGGCATATAGGCATTTTAAGAGCAGAGATTTTATATGACTTTTCAAAACACTAATGAAAATCTTTAATAGCACTTTTACAGTGCTCGTCCCTGCAGAACTTGACTGGAAACATTTCCATTCAGTGATGAGTCTCCATTGACGTTCTTTGTGAGAACAGCCAGTTCTACTCCATTTATTGTGTTCCATGATACATTACACAGTTCTTAACAAAGCTATTATGACTGGAAAAAATATCCAAACAAATGAAAGCTCTGTATGTTGGAGCACCAAGGGACAAATCCTCTTCTCTCTAAAATCAAGTAGAGCCTGGGAATGTTCTTTGTTGGGAGCAGGAGCAGACTCAATCTAAAAAAATTAAACCACAACTCACTCCTATACTGCCAGACACACAGAGGAAATTCATTTGCAGCAATCAACAGCATCTTTTTCTCTAATCCAAGGTAACAATAATCTATTCTATGTAATCTGAATGACATTAGTCAACTGAGAAAGTTTTTAGTGGATTTAACTAAAACGATCCATTAGCATGCACAAGTATAGACAGCAAGCCAAGAATAAATAGCAACTTACTTTGAAAAACAAAACAAAGCAAAACAAAATAACCCACAATTATTTATTTCTAAGTGTATTAATTTACAAGTGGGATAAATTCACACCATGACCAAGTTAAAGGATCATCATGCAAAAAGTACGATACTGTGGGGGTTTGTGCAGTCACTGAATATCCAAACACTCAGCTGAAACGTGATGTTTGATTATAATTGTGCAATAAAATGCACAGCGCAAGATAAAAACAAACAGAACCCTCCTACCATTTAAAGGAAACACAAATGAAAAACTTATGAGAAATGCTGAAAGTCGATGGGCTTGTGTGCTGCTGCGAAGATGAGCCCGCTGCCTGGTCCTTTTCCCCATCACTGATCTTAGAACTTTTAGCTGGACAGAAACAGAAGGAGGCAGCCTTATTTACAACACATTAAACGAAAGATAAGGTGTTGTTCAGTTCACTACCTAAACCAGGGACACCTGTAAGAGTCTATCTATTGCGCTCTGCTCCTTTAGTGACCCTGGCTGCCCTTCCCTCCCACGACTAAGCATTTTCCGTGCCATGAGACAGTCCTGTTTCACAAGATGCTGAGTCAATAGGACCATCCTCCTGGTTTCATGGAGCAAAAAGAAAACAAGCACTTTAGCAGAGTTTAGTAAGAGAACATGTGGGCAGCCCCTGTCGCTTCCACAATTTATTTCACTATTTTATAACAGTGTTGTTTAGAATTGCCCTGGCTCCCCAGCTGCCCTTCTGGATTTTAGAGCCCCAAAGCTTGGCAGCAGCGTGCCCCTCTTGCACAAAAATGGATGTCTGAGAAGACAAAGATAGCAATAATCTGGAACTGTGTAAGAAAATACAGCTGTAAGCTTATTCTGGCTCTTTATGGTTCACTGTTGATAACTTCACCAGCGGGTTACAAAAAGTAAACAGGTATGTGATCTCTAGCTACTACCTAAAAGTACTGTCATGTTATGGTACTGGGAAAAACACTCAAATGGCACAAGCAGTCTTTGCAAGACTGCAGAGTACTACAGGCGGCATCTATCGCCCGGTGGTGTTTGACTGGGAAAAACAATCATGTTAAACCGGCAGAGACTCCCTTCACCAGGCACTTCCCGGGATGCAGCGAGAGTACGTCCCTTGCACTTTGGTAGCCACTATTAGAAAAAAAAAAAAACGCTTTTCTATTCCTCTGCAACATCACCTGAAAGAAGCAGAGAGACCTTGTCCTGCCCTGAGATCCCTCAAACTGTTTATTGTCAGCCTGATACTCCTGTCTAAACCATGGCACAACCATGGGGGTATCATTCCTCTGGCAGAGGTACAACCCCGACAGCCACGGCCCAAGAGCCGGAGTCCAGCTGGGTTCCCCACAAAACCCGGGGCTGCTGCCCACTTCAGTGCATTTTACCTCTAAATTCAGTGTAGCTAATACAAAAAACCACGTGTGTTTAGGTCCTGTTAGAGCATTCTTTTCTCAAGGAAGCTGCGCTTAAAAAGTCCAGTTTTATGCTTAGCGAACTTAACTTTATTAGCAATTGCATTGACG
Source organism: Astur gentilis (assembly GCF_929443795.1). Lineage (NCBI taxonomy): Eukaryota > Metazoa > Chordata > Aves > Accipitriformes > Accipitridae > Astur > Astur gentilis. The sequence goes on from NC_064913.1 coordinate 12,302,921, forward strand.
TCAATCCAAAGTGAATCCCATGATTTCAAATGAGTCATTTTACTTCAACACTAAACAGCAGAATTTGTCCTCTTTGTGTTTGGGAGCTGGCTTTTGAAAACTGAGGGAAGCATGAGATGAGGACTGAAATAAATACTTATTTCTTCTTTACATCAAGAAAATAATACAAATAAATTAGCACGTAGTACAAAATTCCCTGGGGAACAGTGTGTATGCCCACAAACACAGAGCATGGGAAGCTGCCCCAGGACGAGCCAAACCCTGCCACTTCTCAGAAATAAATTTCCACCGTTCCAACTACTCAAGCACATGTTCCCGAAATTCAGGAAGCATATTGCTAACGATTTCCTCTAAGGTACTGTAATTCCAGTGGATTTCAAAATGAACGTGTGAGCAGAGTAAGCTATTCTTCATTTGGGGCATTAGGCCCAGGTATCTATCTAATCAATATATCGCGAGTTAAAGCACATTAAACAATCACATGTAGGACCGTTCGGAAGGAGAGGGTGAGACTCACCTAACTGGATGGAGTCGGCGATATCTAAGCAAGCTCTCACTCTCTTTATATGAAGAAGAGAACCCAGTGCGTATGCCAGAGTGCATCCCTTCTAGCCTAGGACACGGCCATCACTTTGAGGATTTTTCCCATGAAGGGTCTGTTTCTCTTCATCGACCACCAGGAGAGCGTAGGGAAGAGGTCTCAGACTCGGGCATGGAGATGACTGGAGAGAGTTAATATTGGGAGAGAGAAGCCAACAGGCCATGGAGAGGCATTCTCAGCTGGATGCAGGGCACTGATAAAGAGGTGACAAGCCTCTCTGAAAGCATTTTCTCCACCTGTGGATCAGTCTTTCCAACTCCAGCTAAAAATCAACCAAATTAATTTAAATTCAAATTTGATGACACCTATGTCACAGTTAGTGCAGCAAAGGACGTTTGTCCATGGCTTGAACATTTTGTAATGAGATTTAACGTGCCCTAACACCAGATTTTCATTTGACTTTCCACCCTCCAGTGTCTTCAGTTCCCTCCTCTCATTGCCGTTTCTCCAAAGGGCAGAACTTCCAATAAAAAACCTAAGTACAAGAATTCTCCCCATGTTTCCAGGGAGAAGGACACAGGGTGCTTTCTTGCCGTTGGTTGTCCCTACCACTTTTTTGCATAAATATTACGCAATAATAATTGTTTAACCATACCAAGGCATTTGCAGAAGCTTCTCACACATTTTATGCCACTCCAATCTCTTCTTTCATAGCAATGATTTAGGTTCTTGTATATTTGCGTGGATGCACCTTTACATACGTGCAGCGTGTAACTGAACTGTTAAACATTTTTAATAACCAGACCATTCTTGAGAAAGTAAGGCAGCCCCACCACGGGAACAGCCAACCAACCACAATTACCTCTCCCCAAATAATTTCCACTGAAAAGGGTTCATTCTTTAGAAATCATTAGCCAAAAAGGCCTTTCTGCAGTTCATATTACACCCTACCACCACCACCACCGATAGAATAACTGCCTTCTCCATCCCTGCAGCTCCCCTGGCCGCTGACCTCATGGTATCTGCAGCCCAGGCTGGATCCACGCTGCCTACAGCTACATCTGGAAAGCAGACTGCAGAGAAAATAATCACTTGAGAACCTAATTCCAGCAAATCAGCACTGCCATTTATCTTGGACATAAGCAATATATAGTAACGGTGGAGGCAGTCGAACACATACCAAACTCAAGGACCGTGAAGATGAAGGATAGGATTATCCACTGAATTGTGAATGTGCAAAGTCAGTTTCCCAAAGTACCGCTGCCGTGCTACCTAACGAGCTGGTAACATGAACGCTGCAGAGCGGTGCCCCGCGTTCCTGTAGGTGTCTTAAAAGCAGCTGTACAACGCTTGTAAGGTTTCTAGCAAGGACGCTTAGTTCACAAAGCAAAATTTGCCAGGCTTATTAGCACGGGAGCCTGGGGCAATGAGATATAGAATAAATGGAAACTTTCAAATATACACAAGGAAGAGGTAAGCTAAAATTAAAAGCTTGTTGGGGTTTTTTTCCCCCTGTAAATTCCCTCGTTTGTCCTCAAGGACAGCGTATAAATGTGTACGTTACAGCCCACGTGACCAGACACTCTCTCAAGTACTATAAACAATGGGACTGTGAGTCATAATTAAGCTGGAATCGCATTCAGTTCTTTCCCACTGACTCACCCTATGGATTATTTGTCTGGTCTTTTGCTCTCTCCACTCCCTTCCCTCTCCCACAGATCGTACAAGTCCCCTTCCCAAAATTTCAGCTCGAGCGCGTTCGCTTTGCCCGTCCCAGGTACCACGAGCAGTCTCTCCCCACGTCCAGGCTGCCAGCCCCCCCCAGCAGAACCCACCGCGGCTCGGGCGTCGTGGTCTGCCGTGACCAAAATCGACCAACCCGAACGACTTCAGCTAATTTTGAGCAAGAGTCGGAAGAGCCGTTTCTTGCCGCCCCACCTACCAGGAGGGGAATTTCTGGCAAAGCAGAGGAAGGAGTGGGTTTGGATAGTTACACATCTTAACGCGCTGCAGCTAGGTCAGACCTAGCAATGCATCAGTCAAAGTTGTCGTCTTTCATTTAAAAGAAAAAGGTAAAGCTAGTTCCTAGCCTTCACAGTCGTAGAAAAAAAATGTGTTGAAGTTATGACTTCCAAATCTTCAAAGGCGGATTGTAAATAAAAGTGCTGACATTTATTGCTTTTAAGCAAATCACATACTGGAGTGTGACTCATGAACATTGGAACTGGCAAGCAGCGAGGCAATCATGTTGAGAATGAGATCATGATGCAGTAGGTGTGCAGCATTCTCTTTTCAGCCTATTCACTATCTCTATTCTACAGTAATAAAGAGGAAAGTTTCTTTTCAGTCAATAATAAAGATTTTAATGTGCCTTCCACTACCTATGGAAATAATGAAAAACACATTTCTGTTTCACTGAGAAAGCTTTTGACACATACTTGATCTCATAAAATACTGAAGGGCATGTGACGTATTCACATGAGTAAGTCAGAAGGCTTCATGGTACTTATAACGGTAAAATGAGGAATGTGCAAAGGCTGGGGTCTTAGATTTTAAAAGTGTGGATCACATCGGAACTCCAATCTGCCTTTTTGTAAGCTGCTCACACAGGGATGCTCCTGTAGATAAGGGGGTGTACCAAAAAGGGGCAAGAAAAGGAAATCAGCATATTTGTACTGCAGAATTAGTCATGGGGTTACATCGGTTTGATAATTCAGGAGACATTTTGCACACATATCAGCTTGGCTTGGACTTAACTTCAACTTTAGTAAACTCTGCGAATGGTGATTTCAAATTTGAATGATGTGCACATATTTTTTCTACTGAATAATTGCAGAAACTATCCCTTTCAATATTCAGAGACAGTGTTCTGCTGTTCATGATGCAGGACTTGTCACTTCTGCAAGCAACAAGCTTTGAAGATAGTCACAGGAACATTTGGGTAAACAATTAAGCAGATATATTTGCTCAGCTGTGCTTCTGAAAAGTACTTACATATTTGCAACATGGTTTTTCTCAGTTGTATTACAAAAGCCTCACCCATGATAAATAAATCCAGACAACAAATAAAGTATGATAAATATCATCAAAATTTTGAGTCTGGTACCTTCGCCACCCAGAAACAGATCCTTTACAAACATGGAACTAAATTTATCATTTGCTTTAATGTCATCATGATTCAGACTGATACTGCCATTTCCACTGCCTTATTTTTTCCCTACCGATCGGAAGTCTACAAACAGAAAGACCTTATGCTGACTGCAAGCTGGGGAGTTAGATGATAAGCTGTAAATGACAAAGGAAGCAAGCAGTTAGGTGTTAAAAAAGAGATTATTGTAACGCAAGCTAAATTTAGAGGTGGAACTGCAGAGGTGGGTTAGTATCGCTAGTGTAACTCTATAGGATTAGGTGTACCACACGGGCAGTTGATTTGATTTTGCAGTTATGATGTAAAGCCTTTCACACTTGTAAACAAATTTCTAATTTACACCCTATAGAACTTGTACCAGACAGAAGCAACTGTTCGTGTGTACCCCCCTAGTGAAGGGTGCTAGGCTCAATCAGAACGGACCTTTTGCTGGTTGTTCAGACAACTGCTTACCAGAAACCAGAGAAATCTCTCTCCTGCGTTACAAAGTATTAGCATGAATATAGAATTAAGATTCTAAAAGTATCTCAGCTTTCTTTCGTTTCAGCCTGGTATTAAATTGATTAAAACGTTGCAAACATTCCTTTAGACAACTACAATTTGCTTTAAAATGCTACAGAAAATCTTGAAAATCTGCTCAGCTGAATAGCAAATTGAGTCAAGCTGCAAATTCACATTCAGAAAACTGAAAAATAGGAATACATGTTCTTGTTAATACCAACGTATTAAGGCATAAAAAGTGAATAGGGAGGATAATTTTCCCCATCTATGTGAATTTACAATCTCCAGAACACCTGCAGTGACCTGTGAATTAAATCACAGCAAACAGGGACTTCAGGATGACCCACTAAAAAAGACTCTAATAATTAAATATGTGTGTGTCTATATATATATATTTATACAAGAAATTTACATATGTGCCCCTCTGTACATACAAATAAAACTTGGTTTAAACTTCAATCCATGGAAGGAATGTTGTATTTCAATATTCTTCTTAAAGTACAAGAAACTTATTAACCTGTGGCCAAGACAATTCCAAAGACACCACCAATTATTCCATGTTCCTAGGTTACAAAAAGCAGTAATAATTGAATTTTACAGAACACAAACCAGCAAGGGCACACTGTTGGAATTTCTTAATTGCAGCCAACATCAGCAGATGATACTACTGGTACTAGAAATCTGTCTTGAAGCTGATCTTGGAGTTAGAAGCTGTACCCAAGCCTTAGCTCCACGTTACAGCTCTTTAGGAACCCAACTGTGAAATCCCCAGCCCTGCCCCTGTTGTTGGGCATTTCAGACATTGCTGCTCCTTGCATATATTCAAGGCCGCTCCAAGAACACTGAAGTTCTCCTCCCTTGCGTCCTTAACAATGCTAACAGATTCATATGTTTATCATTTTATTCCGTTATATAATCAGCACATAAAACAATCTCGCTGGATTTTACAATGCCCCAGAGAAACTGCAAAGCTAGAGGCCATTTCCTGACATCCAAGAGGTAAAAGCATCAAATAAATCTACACCTCTCAAGAAAACTTTCAAAGATTGTTGCAAACCGTGATGAGACGCTGAGCGGCTGATCACAGGAATCACAAGGCAAAAAGATTTCCCTCTGCAAAAACATACTTGACATTCCCTCAGCCTGGGATTTTTTCTCATCCAGTATCCTCACAGTCCTGTTTCCCTTCCTCGTACGTTGTCATGGGTCCCTTTCAGTGGAGAAAACCTCAAAACTTGAAGATGCAGCGTTTTCCTTGTTTTCCTTGGTTGCGAGTCGCTTCTTGCCAGCTTTGCAGTGACAGGATTAACACTACAAGGGCAAAGATGGGCTGTCACGCATGCGGCGTTACTGCTCGTGTGGATTTCTTCCCAGCAGCTGGGAGGAAATGTTCTTCTTGTTTAGACAAAAATATCAAATGGTTGGGAAATAAGGAGTTAGGAAAAGCTGTATAGAAGGTTAGTGCTAGAGAAACACAAGGGCGCAGAAGACTTAGCCACTAAGAAAATTCCACTGGACATTAAGTTGCCATAATTTAGATCTGTTCATTTATGGTAAGTCAGCCATTTTACTGTTGACCTACTTTGCATCAGCAATAATTTGTCACAGTGCATTCTCCAACTGCTACTGAAAGAAAGGTTGAAACCATACATTAAGAGCATAGTGTCAAAGCAACTGATGTTAATTATACCCTGCAATTCCTATGTTGATGAAATTGTCACTGCTAACCATTAATACAGCATTTACTGTCTAAGCCCAGCTTGCTCTACCAACCCTTGAAAGCCACTGAATTAACATCCTGCTTTACAATGTTCACTTTATGCCACATTGGAATGTAAATCTGAAACATGTAAAAATAACCTCTGCTATTACACCAAGAATGTGTAAATATACATTCCTTTTTAGGAGAGCTATTTATCTCCAGTCTATACATGTTTCACTCTTTAAACTAAAAACAGCTTTAATGTTCTTCAGTCAAGTGGCACCTTTTGCCAATACAAACTATTTTCCCTAAAAATTATGGCATCAAGTAGAGGAAACTTTGGAAAATGTGGAGTGCTACCTGATTTATGGAAATTCAGAAATAAGCTTTACATAGATACACAAAAAAGAAAAGCAGCAATGTTCTTCATTTTATTCATTGCTAACCTGCACAATAACAAGAGATCGTCTTCTCCCAGCATAAGTAAGCAAGGTTAATTAGAAGGACACCTTATGTGGATTTAGTGTTCATGTTCAGCGACATCTGCTTAATTTGGTGACAGAAATGTTTACAAGCATCAGCACGAACCAACCACTCCGGGAACATTAACCAGATTCTTTATGGTTTGCACATCAGTAAACTGTTTTGTGAGGTCCTACTGCTGCAGTACAGTTCCCCCTGCTTCTAAATTATCTCTCAATCTACTCTTTTTTACTTATGGAAATGGAAGGCCGTCGAGAGCGTACAGGCTTAACAACATTTAGCCTTCAGAATTGTCATCGCTAGCTATGACACGAGACAGCACATCTTGATCTTCTGATCCAAGAAGAGTCTTTTTAGTGATGAATAGGAGAGACGTTTTTATCCTGTGAACTGATTCAATACAAGATGACAACAAAAGTAGAAGTTGGTGATGGTATTTTCACATCAGAAGAGTGCCTCACATTGGTTATTTCCAAATTCTCATGTAGACTGATAGAACAAACCAATAATAAGAAAATCCTGTGGCACAACGAGGCCTGTCACACAGATCTACCAGAAAATCTTTGCAGAGTCAGCAGAAAAGTAGAAGACCAAGATCAGCATTATCAGTGATTGAATGAAAGCCCTCACATCTCTATTCAGACCTAAGAGTGACCCCAAGATCTACAGGAAGAGAAAGACCACGGTCTGAACGACTGCTTAAGCCAGATGTACATCTCCAGAATAAGCAGGAAAAAAAACCCCAACTGCAAAGAGAACAGAGCAACAGAGATTCTTACAGGATACACATAATACAAGTCTTTATAGGAGGAGCATCGTTACCAAACATGAAATACAAAAGCAAACTCGAGTGCATGGGATCCGATACCACACATAGCACAGCGGGGGAACATGCTGTGAGGAAAAGAAACATTTGCTCACCTGGCATAAACTAGAAGGCAACTGTACACTTTAAAAAGACATTCACTGAATGGTCAACAAGTCTTAGCAGACTGGTCCGTCAGTCTGAGAAGAGCTGTAACATTAAAGCTGCAAACAGCTGAGCCTGCCCTCAGAACACCAACAGAACAACAGGATTATTCAGTGCTTCACAAGGAAAGTCCAACTAATTTAACTAATGTGCACTGGGCAAGCAGGTCTTGAATCTTGCTCTCTCATCTCTAGCGTTTGCGTTAAAATAAAAGCCTTGCTGGTGTCATAATGGCACCTTAAATGAAATTCAGAAGTGGCAAGCATTTAGCTTAGTGCACTGTTTGTTCTACCTGCACCAAAAACATAGGATTGGCAACAGCCTCCTCTTACAGACATACTCCATTTCTCTCAGGAGTCCTTCGTATGCCCTGCCGCCACAGTATGCTAAGTACTTTCAAAATCAGACAAGGGCACATTGTGTGATATTTAAATTCCAGCTGGAAGAAATCCCAACAACTCTGAGGACACAGGTTGTACCAATTACTAGTTACAGCTGCAGTTAAAAATTATGTCATGAATGAAAGCACCCTACCGTAAAAGGACTAAAATGTTAACCATCTAAGGGAGCAGGCTCATTCTTGGTTCAGTGTCACATGCCGGCCTCGCAGATGGAATACTTGTTGCCTCGCAAAGCTATGCTTAACTTATCAAAAAGAAAGTACCGACAGCTGATGCTTTCGTAATGTGCATGTCAAAGACCAACCATACAGCCACCCTTTCTGATGCTGTTCTTACTGTGCAGCAGAAAAGACTATAGGCAGCACCACGATATACCAAGCATAGCTCAGTCAGCAGCGAGCTTCATGAGTTTAATATAGATTTACAAGAAGTCAAGCTCAACGTTTTTCTTTCTATTTGTATATACTTATGCTGCCTGCGGACACATAACCCAACAGAAATGTCTTTGAGTACTCCTGTTGCTTGAATAAATATCCTGCTTACAGACTTAACAACTTGAAAGCATCATCTTAAAAGTAGTAGAATTTTTAAGGTATCAAGATGTGAACCTAAACTTTACCTCTACGCATGAGTAACCCTTGTGCTGTAAAGCAAGCTCATTCTGAAGCTTTGGTAATAGATGTCTTATTGCCAGATCCAGATCCTGAGCAAGCTCTTTAAAGTTCCCTGCTTCAGGAGCACTTATGCTTCCACCAGTCTATGCCAGAAAGTCATAGTACTGGAGAAGCCCTAGCAACGCTTTGAAGTGCTGACTGTTGACATACATATGCAGATCATGGTAAAAAAAGTATTTGTAAAGCTGAACTTTCAAAAAAAAAAAAACAGTGGGAAAGAAATTGGTAAAAAAAAGCTAGACAGTTCCATCTTATGTTTTGCTTATATATAATCAGTTATATCACAGATCAGAAGACAAAGGTTTGGACAGGAGTTACAACACACCACTGTCGCCACACTGTAAAGGCTCATAGTTGAGCAGGAGCTGCCACAACGCATGGCGAGTCTGAAGCTCAGTTCTATCCGCAGCTAGCAAGTTTAGTTGGCAAGTAATGATTGTTTTCTTTTCCTTCAGAGCAACAGCTGCAGTTCTCATAACTGAAGTGACCAAGCTGGGTAGGCCTTTTATTAAACACTCACTGAACAAAGTACACAGGAGGTAAGGAACAGAAAGTTCTTGAGTTTTACTCCAGCACTTTAACAAGTGTAAAGAAAGTGGCAAGGAATTTTTCTCAAGTGTAACTAACCGCTGTGCTGTATACAAATGACATTAGTGTGGTGCTTAAGTGAATCACATCTCCACATCATTCATTAACTTTGAATACACATATAAGTATGGGCTTCTCACTTTGCCTCAACCAACCTTTTAAGTTTGGGAAAAAAGATCTACATACCTTTTGTTGAATCCCATCTTAATGATTTCTAAAGTGAAAGTCTTGCATCTGAAGAAAGCAAAAGGCGAGCAACCTTTCTGTAGAGTGGTTAACCTGCTCTTAAGGCTAAGGGACATTTGTCCCAGAAACTCTTATTGAGCAGGGAATCCATCAGGGAGGAACTGAGAACTTGTGAGCAAGTAGGTCAAAATGGACATTTAGGTTTGCTATATCCTTCATCAGGAAGCCAAGTAAACTTTAATCCTTTGGATTTATTCAAGTCATCTCTGGTGGATGTTATTTCTGTACCTTTTCCTCATATCCTGGAATTACTGGCCCTGGAGTTATTTCCACATTGACTGATTTTTAAAGGTTTAAAGTGACATGTACATCATTGTGTTTCCCTAAACTTCCCAAGCATTTATATACGAGGTCTTCATTAATCCATGTCTGTACCACGTGTTCCCTAGCATCAGGGTGCCATTGATGCTCTTAAGCCTTTATAGTACCTATTTCATTTCTACTGTGAGACAAAAATAGTTTAACTGATCCTATGTAATCACGACAAGAGATTAATTAAAATGCCAAGATAGGAAACAATTTATTATAGAGAGAAGAAAAATTTCTCATCCAAAATATAGAAATCTGTACAACTTTGCCACAATCAATATACATGAACTGTACAAATTTACACCAGTTCATAATTTACCAAATAAAAGATGACTAACAAAGTTCACAAAATAGATGGTGGTTTGTGGAAAAGACTTTTACCCAATTAAGAACAAGGAAATTACAAACCAGACCTCCACTTTCTAAAAATAAGAAGTTTACTCAGTCTTAGAAAACTACAAGCTAGCAAATGTACAGATAGCTGGCTGGTGCTAACACCACAGTTCAGACAGTGTCTTTATATGGTCTTTTTAAAGCCTGTTGCCATGGCAGATTCTGATCACTTGCTACTTCTGAGGCCAATGTAAAGATGTGACCATTTCCCCAGGTCATCCTTACTAGGTTATCTTATGTACATTTATACATATTTGTAAGTGCTAGGTAAAAGTCTGAAAAATAAAATTTCCAGTACTATGGTGTTCATAACAATAAGTCTTGTTACTGAGCTGCCAAAAATGCTAACAATTAATAAATGTAATAGTGCAAATTTACTCTGCAAGACCTACTGCAGAGAATCACTTTATAAATACAGATTGGGGTTGAAAATTGGTGTAGAAATTAAGATGTCTTGGAGAAACTGACCCTTCCTAGATCTTCTTCACTCCCTAGCAAGTTGCAATCATTTTGACTCACAGGCTATTAAATCACTGAAAGGTACTGTCCAAACTATGGCACTGTCACTTTAAAGTATACCACTCTAATGCGTGCCAGATCTTCACAGCTGTGACATGGTTTAAATTCCATAATCCATCCCCAGAGGTGCCCACCCAAAGTAAAAACCAAATTTATCCATCCATTTTAAGGTGATCCATCCACAGACTATATCTTAACCTGATACAGTCATCATATTGTAGCTTTTGGAAGGGCTAGTTCTGCCCAAGAGAAGTTCCTCCTTACAGCTTATTCTGCTGTCTACCATTTGCATGTTGGTGTTATTTTGGCTACCTCCTGCTGGTGCAGCTTCATACAGCACACAGATGGAGCCATCCTCTCCAATACGGTAGGACACTTCATACGGGTCAACCCATAGAGTGAGTTCGCTGGGAAGAAGCTGGAACAGTTCCTGACTGCTCAATCCAATCCGCTGTGCTGCCTGTCCAATGAGAGGATCCATTTTATGGTTGATTCGGATACATCGGTAACCTGATCCCTTGCATGGCTTTTCTGGGAACCAGTGGTGTTTATAATGTTCTAGAAAATAAAAAAAATAAAAAAAAGATTATCCTCCTTAACTCTGTGCTCAAAAAGACGTACAGTGATCACTGTTCTCTCGCAAATTTCACACCTCGAGATGTTGAAAAGCTTATTTTAGCATCAACTGACTCGAAAAACCATTATAGCCTTTATTTTTGCTGAGGATTTGCAGAAGTGCAGCGTCCCTTGGGAAGTACTCATGTACAAAGTTACTGTTTCGTGCTACCATATACAAAGAACAACATCTGCCATCTGAAAGGACTGAAGTGCAACTTCCTGGCATTCGCAGAAACAAATACAAAAATACAGACGCGATTACATACATAGCAGAAAAACTCAAGGGCTTCAAAACTCCGTGAACCAAGAAGGAAAAAAACACCTTTCCAGCACCCTCTCGAGATCACACCCATGCTTAGTTCCTCACATTCTAAAGGCACCCAAAAATAACTAGGGAAGGAGCTGGGCAGCATTTACCGACTGACTCAAGCTGTATTTCACCACCGCTCTTCCCAGGCTGTTTTCCAGGGCGAGATACCAATGACTTCACTTACCTTAGGAGTTTTATCCCACCCAAAACCCTATCGGTCTGAGGCTACTTGTAGCCACCATTAAGCACACTGGGACACGGGCTCGGGCTTACAAAACCCACAGGGCAGCGAAGAAACCCCTCGGTCGGTATTTGATCCTAACCGGGGTTTGTCGGGTGTCTATGAGATGTTTCCAGAAGAAAGGGGAACCGAAACTCATCGTCCACCGCTGAATTTTACTTGACCACAAACAAAAAAATTTTTAAAAAAAGCAACTTTGGAGCATTTTTCCTTCCGGAAACCGGGCGGTTTGAGCCCTGCGAGCAGAGCCCAAGTCCGGGCTGCTCCGAAAGCTTTGTCTACGAAGCCGAGACGAGGCGGGGGGGGGGGGGGGCTGGCTGCACGACGCCCGAGCCCCTTTTGTTTACAGCCCTCTCCTGCCTCCCCCCACCCGCCGGTGGCACCGGGGGCGAGGGGGGTGGGGGGGTGTCCCGGGAAAGGGACCACGGCAGCTCCGGCCCCTCAGAGGGGCCGTTTTTCCCCTTTTTTCCACACACACCCTCCGTTCTCCGGCCGGCCGCGGACGGAGGTGCCACCCGCGGCCCCGACAACCCGGGGCGGGGTGGAGGGGAGGGGGGGGGGGGGAAACCCCTTCGGGTCCGCGGCTGGCTTCCCCGTCTCGGCTCACCTGCCAGCAGCTCCTGCAGGCTCTGACTGAAGGTCTGCAGCTGCCGCTCGTTCATCAGCCCTTTGGTCCGCAAGAACTTGGAGATGAAGCCCACGGCCGCGGCGATCTCGCGTATCATGCTGGCCCGGGTGTACAGGGCGGGATGCATGGAGGCGGCGGCGGGCGGCAGCCAGCTCTCCCCCCGGGGGCGGCCGGCGTTGGGACGGGACGGGTGGGCGAGGGGCAGGGTGTGGGGGGGGGGGTGAGCAGCGGTTCGGAGCGGTTCTAACTGGGAGAGGAGCGGGCGGCGGAGCCCAGATCACATCCCGGGGGCGGCAGCCTCCGCCTCCTCTTCCTGCGGCAGGGGGGAGGCCGCGGCAGCGCACCCCGCATCTCCTGCTGCGAGGGGCGAAGGGAGCTGCCCGCCGACCGCTCCATCTTATAGCCGCCGACGGGCGGAAATGGCGTCAGGGCGACGGAGGAGGGAGACGAGAGGGAGGGGGCGGGGAGGGGAGGGGTGGAGCCGCGCCGCCGCCAATCGGGCGATCGCACCATGGTGATGGGCGGGGGAGGGGCGGGGCCGGCTGAGCGGGGGGGGTGACGTAATCGATTGTAAACAAATAGAGCCGCGGCCGGGTGGAGGGGGGGGAAGGTAGCGCGCGCGCGCCCCCGCTCTGTGAGGGCTTCCCGCTCTCCGCCCGCTCTGTGAGGGCTTCCCGCCTTCCGCGGCGGCCGCCCTGTTTTTGTTTGTTTTAGGGGTTTTTTTTTTGTTTGTTTGGGGGATTTTTTTGTTTGTTTGTTTGCGCGGGGTGTAGTAAGAGGGCGATAGAACCGCCGGTGCGTTATCGGGAGGGAGGCAAGAGCGGCGACCGAGCGCTGTATCTGGGGAGAGCAGAGCCACGTCAGCGGCGGGGGCGGGCGGGAGGAAGGAGGAGGAGGAGGAAGAAGAAGAAGAAGAAGAAGAAGGGGGGGTGAGGTGAGGGAGCGCAGGCCGCCCGACTCCCTCCGCCGGTCTCCCGGTGCCTTCTGGCCGGCCCTGCCCCGCCGCGGGGCGCCCACCTCAAGGCAGGGTCGGGCAGAGAGCTTTGGGGGGTTTATTGATCCCCACAGCCGGCCGAGGCGATGTGGCTTTCCCCCCCCCCCCCCCAAAAAAAAAAGTTGTCCCGGTGGGCCCGAGCGTGGCTTTTGTCCTGAGGGTCGTTTACCGTGGTCGCAGCGGGGTGTCCCACCGGGAGGGTCCTGGGGAAAGGCAGGCCTGTGGGCAGCTGGTGGGCCACCAAGGGCATGGGGGCGAGAAGCGAAGGGTAGGACTGGTCAGCAGGGCAAGTGTCTTCTTCTCAGAGGCCACTGGCCGAACCTCAGCCCTGGTTCTTTGAGGAGACCCCAGAAACAACAACTTGTAGTCTTCCGTGCACCTCATGTGTGCTGCTGAGTGGTATGTTCTCCCTCGGGATTGTACAGTTATCCCGGCTTTTCTGCTTCTTGCTTTGAAAGGGGAAAAGCCCCCAGTGGATGGGAAGATTGAGGTATGTTACTCAGCTAGCGATGGCCAAGAGGAGTGTAAAGCCTCAAGCCTCCCAATGCCATGTGTGTCCCTTTTTGCAGAGCCAAAGGGGAGATGAAAGAAGAAGCAGAACTCCTTTTTTCTTTCTTTCTTTTTGTTAAAAACATAAAGTGGAGCTTCCTTGATAGAAAACTCACTCTTCCCCTAGGGTATATGCCCTGCCCCTATGCAAAGCTGCTAATGAAATACAGCCTGGTATTTACATGTACAGCTCTTCCAGTCAAAGATCAGAAATCAGGCCATTAAAGGCACAGCAATAACACACAATTAAATCCTAAGATTTCTTTTTCAGTAAAAATAATTCAGTAATGAAATATATAAAAATACACGTGTGAAATAATTTGAATAAAAGATGAAAGTACACCATTTTTGCTTGTCTGGTGTCAGAGGTGTGCCTGAATAGTGCTTTTGGTCTTTTCTCTGCACTCGGGATCTATTCTACTGTAGACTCTCAGCCTCAAGAGACTGTCTTTGACTGTCTATACCCAAGGGAGACCTGCAAAACACCTTCAAAAGATAATTCTGAGAGCTCAAACTTGCAGCTTTACTGCATACTGAAAATGTTGGTGTGGGTTTTAGAGCACAGTCTCATCTATTTTCCCCCCACTAAACCTCTGAATATTACATTAGGGCTCATGAACTGTCCCTCTGTCCTGTGAGAAGGGAGCAGCTGCCAACCTGGCCCCTCCTTTTGCTGCTCCATAGGTGCCAACTGTCCCTTCTTCTCAGTGCATCCGCAGCGTATGTGAGGTGTATCCAGAGCTGCCGCTTCTGCTCTGCTTATAGGTTGGAATTTGCTCTTTCAAACCTCAAAGCAGCCGACGCTTCTCTGCCCCTTCACAACAACGTCCATTATCCTACTGGAAAATACCACTTCTCTTGTGCAAAATCAACATTATTCTCAGAGCACTGCAATAACTACTGGAAATACTTACAAAAAAAAAAAAAATTTGCCACCTTTGCTTGGACCTGAGCTTTATCTGGGCCATTTTCTCATCTCTTCTACTTAGTTGGAGGCAGAATAAAATGCTGAGAAGGAGTTTTAGGAACTCCCAAGTAGATAAGTGGTCTTATGTAGTAGCACCCCAAAGCATGAGGTTTAAAAAGCCGTCCTCAGCTTGCTACAGCAGTAACTGTTACAGACAGCAAGGCTGTCCGGTTCAGATTTGAATCATTCCTCTTGAATTGTAATTCTAAGAACATAATGTGGCAGCACGCACCTCATGCCACACTCTGGGAGGGGAAGAAATTGAAAAGATTTTTTTACCTTTTTTTCTTTTTTTTTAAAAAACTTGCTAGACCATCAAAGAATTCCCCTCAGATCTCCTGCAAAGTCAATACCTTCAGAGCCCTTTAGCAATCAAGAAGTTTTGATAGTTCCTATTGCTTCCAGACAGTTACAGCATGCATAAAGAGGGTCTTGTCTATGGCAAGGTAAAAATCTGTGCATACAGATCCAGTCGACTAGTGAGGAATGAACTACCTCGGTGTTCTTACTGTGCAGCCAGCAAGCAGTTCAAGAGTAACTTCGAGGCCAAGGCTCTGCGAGATGCCTGCCAGCAGGACCTCATCCCTAGCTGTGGGAGGGAACGAGGTAACAGGAGCAGCTGATGCAGAGAACCGTCTTGTTTTCCCAGTCTAGGCAAGTCCGCCTCCATCTCAGTGCTGTGGTGGGATAGCAAAGGAGCTGCTGCCATTTCCTGCTGTGAAATGCTCCCAAAGATCCTCATCTTTAAAGTATGCAGGCTCTTAGCGATGATGAAGACTTTGGCATGCAGCTCCCAGGATCAGGGAAAGTCAGCTTTCCTTGACAGGACTTCAGTGGAGAACATCAGAGAAACCGGCCGTGCCTTAGCCTGTTGCTAGTTTGTACCTTAGCTTCCTGCCAGTATGCCAGCGTGTTTCACTGATCTGCTGTTTTGCTCTGAACTTTTTCAGCGCCTGTTTTGGGATATATGAAGTGGTTCTTGCTTTCTCTGGCCAGGTCCTAGCTGGCTGCTCCTGCCTCTGCAGCTCCAGGCACAGAGGAGGCAGTTTGCCTGGTCAATAGTGCAAGATACTCGCCGATACCTTAACGGCAGGGTGCTGAAGAAGATAAATGTAAACATTTAACAACTGCCTTATTCAGCCCATCTGATACTTTAAATGAAGCAGGGGCCCTAGGGAGAGAAAATAAAGAAAAAGAGTATGTGATCATGTAATTAAAGACTGGATCATAATGAATATGCACAAAAAGGGTTGAACTAAGGTTGTACTGGCAGCCCAGCTTCTGATATTTCCTAACTTTTAAGCAATACAATGCAACCTTTACAACATTTCTTTCATGTTGTTTTGGCAGGAACTGTTTCTCGCCATTGGTTTGGAGAGAGCCTAGCACTTTGTGAGTTCTGTCATAATGGAAATAAGTAATAGAAATACAACTACTTTTATCTATGCCACACACACACATACACACCCTGCAACAATTGCAACATGCTCTTTTCCCAGCTTTTTCTGAAGGAAGCTACTGAGTGTTCTTTATGGTAAGTGGGAAGATTCAAGAGTTCAAAGGAGAAGAATTAGAATTATTTGATTTTTTAAAAATTTGTTCTGGGCCTAGAATCTGAATTAATACATATTTGTTTATGAAAATAAATACACTACATGTACAGCATGGATTTTTAATAATTTTTTTTCCTGTTTGGGAAAAACAATTCCTGACGGAATAAGGAAATGCAAGAAAGTGTGAAGGTGTTACAGGCTTTTTATGCGGTATCTTGTTAAAGCCTTTCAGCGTAGAAAAGCATTAAGTCTGTTCTCTTCCTATTCCACTGTCAGTTCTAGCTATGGTTTTGCACTGTTTGGCATTGACCTAATAAAGAAGTAACAGTTGAGAAAGAATTGGTATTTGTTTCCAGAAAGCTGTATATGTGCCTTAGACTGGCATAAGCTTTCTCTCACCTGTTAGCTGAAGGGTCCTGTTTGCAATACATAAAATATATCAACAATCCATTCTATGTATAAAGTTTATTTTTAGTGTAGGTTCATGTTATTAAAATGCCACATTATTTTTGTCATTTAGCAAGCGTTTGAAAGCATATAGCAAGAGGTTGTCTCTGTTTTTCTTTCTGCAGAGGAAAGCTTACCATGGGATGCATAAAACATTTATTAATGTTTTAGCTCTCTTCCGTCTTTGCTCTGAATATGTAGTTACAGCTGTAGAGACATTAAGTTGCTATTCCAGGAGGCAGGTGTAACCCAGACGGTCCGTAGCCGGCCCTGCATGTCCACGCTGCTCCCCACAAGACCCCAGCGCCTGGTTGTGAGTTCCCACCTTGTTCCGTCAAGTTTTCAAGCAGGCATCCCTCAAGCTACGGCGGCGGTACTGGAGTCCTTCTCGGAAGGACTTTGGCTGCTTGACTTGGATTAAGACGGAGACAGAAGCCGTTAGCCCCCCTCTCGCTGCAGGGTGAGTGCCCTTTGGTGCCTGTCAAGGGGTATCTTGGGCCTGATTTATTTCCCTAAAGCCAGTCCTTGAGAGGGGGTTGCCATTCGTGTTGTGTTGCCGCAAGACATGTTTGGACTTGAGCTGGGGCTCAGACCTGGGCTCAGGGATGTCTTACGGATCCAGCCCGCTTGTAAAGCGGCGCTCTGCAGCGAGGCAGTGATAAGGGCTCTTCAGCTCTGATTGTAAGCCTTTCTCTCAACCCAGCATTACGACATTGAAAGTAACCGCAGCGTTGTAGCAATGAGTGTTTTATCCCGAAAAAGTGTGGGGGTGAAGAAGTCAGTCGCATATTCTTCCAAAATGGAGAAGTCTTGCTTACGAAAGTGTAAGATAGACTGGTATGAGTCAGAGAAAGGGCAAAAGTCTGATTTGTGACCACAATGGGAACCCCCCCCTCTCCCTTCAACATGCTCATGCGTGCACACACACACACACGTACACACATGCACGCACTCTGCATTTGTAGATCGGTCTATCAGGCAATAAATTCCTCAAACCCTTTCTCACACAAGTAGAGTCCTGTTTAAGGATAACTGGCATAAGCCAGAGTCCCATTCTGCAGTCCAGCAACAGCCTGACAAACATTTCTGCCCCTGCAGGAAGATTGAGAGGGGATGGAAAGACTCAGAGGGGCAAGGGGAAGCTGTCAGCGTTGGTTGTAACTACGGCACGTTCTGCAAAAGTAATTTCAGGAAAACCAACTCGTGATGTCCTAAAATGACAAAACTCTGCTGCTCTTGCTCTCTACAGAAAAAGGCTTGCTCTGTGAGGGGTAAGTTTGATTTCAAAGGGACCACTCACAGAGAAGATACTCCTTGTGGCGTGAGCCTCAGGTGGCAGAAACCGGAATCTGGCCAGGACAGATTCAACAGAAGGCTTTTCCTATGCTATTGCTTTGATTTCAGCAAACAACATGTGACAGCGTGCACATGTAGCAGATGAAAAGCAAATTCAGAAAATAGTAATCTGTTTTTCTTATAAAGATGAATTTTTTTTCAAGAGGGATAGTAGCAGGTGTGGCAGGGGTGCTTGTTTTTAACAAAGCAATCAGTGTGGATCCAGTAACAACAAAAATTTAAGACAATAGAAGCAGATTATTTGCAAGCTTGTCAATAGAGAGCTCCTTGCAACAGAGTTATACATAACCATTATTACACATCCATTTTTTCATTTGTATGCACTTATGAATAAAACAGGAGAGGCTAATATAGATGAGATAAACAATCAGACATTGCAATCCTGCATGGGAAAGTTATTAGCAATAATATTAAAGTGAAAGGAGCTTTTAAGTGAAAAGAATGCTTTAACCATTTGTTGTCATGCTCTGCAATCAAATGATGTCACCTCAAACTCCAAATTTTTTACCTCTCCTGTAGTTTTTCATAGTGCAGCTGGGACGGTGATAAAAAGGTTTATAGTTCTCTGCTTCCCAGAGCTTTCTTTTCCAGCCTGCAGTATAGTTTTAGGAAGGCCTGAAATAATTTCAGAACTCCCTTGTCCACAGTAGCTGACTATGGGCTCTTGCACTGACCAGCGACCGCCAGAACAGCCCGTGCTGGTCAGCGTGGGGCTGTTGGTCCCCCCATGGTCAGGCAGAGGGACAACCAACAGAGGTGACCTGCTGGAAGAAGAAGATCCCGACACCCACTTAGGCATTTCAGGGATTCTGCGTGATGCTGAAGCGGCTTAAAGAAGCAGGGCGAAGCCTAACATTTAGTCCCGTGTTTAATCCCGCATTCAGTGGTGTTCTTGAAGGGTTGATCTCTAGGTTTGAAGGCAATGGTTCCCATCGGCAGGGGTCACAGCAATGACAAGTACTGTCCTGAGCTCAGCCGAGAGTGGGTTTCTTCTGGTGCTTATGCTGGTAGTCGAGGAGGCATGAAATCAGCAGCAGGGAAACAAGATTACA
This sequence comes from Astur gentilis, assembly GCF_929443795.1. Lineage (NCBI taxonomy): Eukaryota > Metazoa > Chordata > Aves > Accipitriformes > Accipitridae > Astur > Astur gentilis. The sequence continues at coordinate 12,322,111 of NC_064913.1, forward strand.
GCTAGAACAAGCTTATCAACTACTGCGTTAAGGACGGCAAAAATCGTTATGGATTATAGTGTGGCCTTCTGCATAATGTTTGTCCACAGAATAGGCATCTAAAGAGCCGATCCATCTAAATATGTCTGAGCATATTTTTTACAAAGGTATTTCCAGAGCAGAGCTCCATGCAGTGGAGAGTCCACCAGCCTAACTATATTAGCCAAAACCCAGGAATTTGAATGATACTTTTATAACAGTATTTCCTGTCTGTTAGAATTAAAACTGTGACTGCCTGTGGATCTTAGGTGCAAATTTCATTAAAATAATTTAAGATTTTAAGAAACCAATATGTTGGTCCTGCAAGTATTCATTTTTTGTTAGTATTTGCAGCGTATGTACTTTTATTTATGATTCAGTTAAAAAATCTACACAGATTTTTTAAAAATACTTTAAAATATCTGAGAAAAAAACCCTTTAATTTACTTACCAGTTAGGTCATAAAAATTTCTTAAGCAGCATTATTTAGGTTTGTGATTTGGAAACTAAATAGACTTTCAAATGGATGGCCCCTTTGGACCAGTTATTAAGTACTATTCTACAAACCTTCAGCAAATATGCGTGTCTCAGAAATACCTCAAAATAGCAAAACATGGAGACATTGTAACGGTAACACTGGAGGGTTTAGGCTAGGGCTGCACAGACTACAAAGGAGGTTGCCCACTATTCTTATTAAGACAGAAGAAACAGTAAAACAGTGACTGTAATATGTAGCTAGACATACACACCTGCCTCACAAACTCCTAACATCCCTCTGCCAAAGCCGGACATGATTTTTGGGGGTTGTAAATCAGGTGCTCCTGCGTGTGTTTCATTCAGTCCAGGGTCTGGCTTTGGGGGACAGATGATTTCAGATTAGCTGCTTTTTTAGGCTTTCATTGTGGTCTGTCATATCTAAATCCTGCATATCAATGCAATGAATACACTGCTGTAAAAACAGGCACTTATCTTTTTTTTTTTTTTTCATTTTTCCTAGCCAACACTTACCACAACTTATTCTCTTTCCCATTGTCATTTGTAGTCATGGCATTGCTCCTGTTACAGCTTTTTCTTCTCCTTGCAATGGTATTAACTCAGGCATTTTAATCAGTCTCAGACAGAAATTTAGCCTGTGAATTCTCAGGACAAAATTAGTATAATTAGTTCTCTAGGACAGATTTGGCAGGCTGAAGGAACATCACATTGAGAGTCTGTATATTACCTTCCTTTGAGTACTGATAGATTTCCTGGATATAATCCGGTGGAAAAAAAAAATAAAATCACAGATACACAGTTCTTACTTGGTTGTGTAGCTGTATATATATTGCCGTTCAACTACATTTATGTGTGAACACTTCAAACATGCTTGTGTGAAAATGTAGCCATTCATCCCTTTAACGGGATTGTATTGCATGTTGGATGCCTAAAATTAATCTGTTTGGCCAGTTCTCATACAACTCAAACTCTTTCCCCAGAAGCGATGAACAAACGTGAACACTCAGTAACTTACTTTCCTAAATTCACTCATGTGAGTAATCTCCCTGACTTTGATGAGATTATCCATATAATTGCAAATGAACAGGATCGTGATTTTAGGGCACATAACCCAAGACTTTGCATCTCAGAGCTCCCACCGCATGCCTTTTCTCCTTTGTGAGAGATGTGCTATAAACTGAGGAACTTGCTTTGTCCTATATTGCCTATAAATTGCTAATTTCTACCAAGGGGGGGGGGGGGGGGGGGGAAGAAAAAAGGGAAAAAACCTTCCTGGGTTTTAATGGTACTATTTTTACAGGACACAAGAGCTATCTGACTGTTAGTACATTACATGAGCATGCTTGATAACTCTGGAAAAGGAGGGAGAGGGGCCTAAACACAAGCAGAGGCAGTAGTCTACCTTTATCTCACCAAAAAAGAAAGACATTTTTCCTCCATTGTTTTTAAAGAACATCAAAAATCATGACAGCAGAAACATACACCTCTATAAAATTAGGCCATTGGTTCTGATTTCGATTAACCAGATATCTCAAACAGGCCTGCGATGAAAAACAAGAAAATCACAGCTTTTTAATTAAAAAAAAAAAAAGAGAGATGCATAGCATTTATGAATCTAAAAAAGCACAGCCTTGTGATCTAGGGCTTTTCGTCTTGTGCTTCCAACACCACCTTCAAACAGTGACCGTTTTTCCCCCGTGTTTGTCTCTGATGCGTTTCCAGAGGCAGAGGAACAAAAAGCTGCTTGATACCCCTCTTACAATAGAAAGGAGATGTGCCTGGCTGTGTGGGAGGAGCCGCTCGATTCTTCCATGTAGCGCTGGGTACACATGCTTCGAGCGGCATTAAGTGTTCCTGGGAGCAGGGAACAGAGTGTTCCAGCAGGATCTAACATACAGGCAAAGATAGAAAGCCATTTTCTTCACAGCTACGCAACGCATTAATACAAGGTCCCGAGCTTGTAGAGGATGAACCTACTGTTTTGGAACTTTTTCCTTTTCTTTTTTGCATATTAATTCACTTTTAAATTATTTAAGAGGGCTCTCTGATTTTTTTTCAAACGTGATTTTTTTTTTTTAAATTCACTGCTTCCTGAAAGCCTGCTTATAAAAAATTACATAAGAGATACAGCAGTCGCATAAAGCGTCCCTTAAATATCTGCATAAAAGGTCTTTGCAGCAACATTTTCTTCACCTTGGGTTTTTGTGCCCCACAACTCAGCTAGCAGCCAGTGGAGAGGGAACAGGTATTATATCCCCTTCATGGGGGATAACAGGGGAGAAGGGAGAGCTAAAGCCACGCGCATCTCTCCTATGGAACAAGACCATGGTGCTGCTCCCCACCGTAAGCAGGCGAAGCCCCACCAACTCCCTCAGCCCTCCTCGGATGCCACGTCATTGCAGCCAGCTCAGGCCCCGAAACTGCACTACTTCATACCAAGAAACCAACAAGTGCAAGGCCAAAGCAGGGAATGTCTGTAGCGCATTCCTTTCCTCCGCGTAGACATGCCTTCATTGTTTCCACTCAGTTTTGTTACCCTGGAGCTGTAGGGTATTTCCTGCAGAGTCATCTCCTCCCACCGGCTCAGAGCTTCGGTCTCATCTACCAGGCGGCGTGGTTTCAGTAGAGCCACACCAGAGCTGGTGCTGCCAGCACCCAAACATTTCTGTTTCACATACAATACAATTAAAAAAGCAAAACCCAACAACAAAACACTTTGCCAATTTTTCCCCCTCCCCAGAAAATTCCAGATCTGTTCAAAGCTACCTCCAAGAGTGGGTGCGTACCCCCTGGATTTTTTATATTGATATCACAGTATAAAGAAATCACTAGGGTTGTCCAGGAGTGATCATAAGGGAGGTCCGTCAGTTGCTACAGTCCTAGAGGAAATGATCTGGCCATCAGTTATGCAATTTCCTACTTCGTATCAAAGGCAAACTCGCTAGTTTAAATAAAAGATGGCTTAGTAATAGCTGATATTTCCTGAAGACTGGTCATCTTCTTCTTTCTTAAGGTAGTGAAATGTCCAGTAAGAAACAGTGATTGGAACCTGGATTTTTCACGTACGTGTTTTAAATTGCTAGACTACTGCAGTGATTTCCACACAAAACAGACAGTCTTAGAATGATGAACCAAACCTTACTTCTGCTTTGGTGGTTTAACCTCAATATTTCAGCCAACGGCCAAAAGTATAACAAGGATGAGCTTCAGTTGCTCGAGATTTGAAGAGTAGTTACAACCCTCTGACTAACACAAGAGCTGTGAGGGCTCAGTACCTCAAGGAGCTTTGGTGAGGAGAAGAATCCCACTTTCTTGGGGTGGAGTTGGAAATTTCGCCTTTTGTCAGCTCACAGTGCATTTGATAACTGTGGATCTCCTTTCATTTTTAATGTAATAATCTCAAATCACTTTGACCCTGTGTTTGTAAATGCCAGAAACTTGCTCTAGTTTCCCCACTCCGGCCCTGAAGCAGTTGCATTGACCACAGAAGTGCTTATGTCATCAATGGAGGTTTTAGAACAAGACAGTAGTAGTTTTACTTTTCCTGATAAAGGTAAACAGAGACATAAAAGATTACCTGTAGTAAATAAAGGTATGGATGGTCACATAAAAATGCAATAGTGTTGCTCATTAACTCCAAAGACTGGAGACCGAGCAGATGCTTAATAGAGGGTGGAGGAGAATTTTACGTGCACTCATTTCTGAAGCAAATGGAACAAAGGCAGTGGAGTATTTTTGTTTTATAACTGCCATGAAGTCCTCACCAAGTATTTTTATAGTTGTCGTTACTAACTTCTTCATTGATTATATATCAATCGCACTAACACCTTGAGAAGAAGGTGACCAGCCTGTTTATCCATACCTTCCTGTTCTGGAAGCGTAGGGTCAGCACATTGCTGTGCACCGCTGGGAGCTGTTTGCTGGTGTGTACACTTGCCAAACTCAAAAGGCTTTCTTCTGATGTCAAAAGAGATTTGCCATTGACTTCTGTGGAAAAAGGGTAAGATTTTATATTTTTCACTGGGCTGAATGATTTAGAAACCTTTCCTTTAAAATTTACCAAGCCAATTTTCTTTTCCTTCACCCGGCGTTTGACCTATTGACTGTCATTCACGCTTGTTGTTTTTCTCAGTTTTAACTGACAAAGCGTTAAAATGCTGGGAAATAGATTAGTTCCTTCTTGCCAGTAGCGGAGTCGGAGATCAGACGTTGTGGAGATGCAGAGTCCAGAGGATGCTTGTCAGGAGCTGTACCTTCTCAGTAGCCCTTTAGCACGTAGCTCTAAGTCCGAGGACTGGAGAAATTTGGTTACCCCATGCACGTGACAAATGGGTTTAACAGCTATCAAAATTATTGGAATACTGAAGGGTCACTTCAAAGGGAGTTAGGCATATACATTATTGTAAGAGCAATTATTTTTATCTCTAGGATGGTTGAATGAGCTGTTTCTCCCTTGCAAATCAAGCAAGACAAACAGCAATGAGTGTCATTCCTTTGCTAATTTGAATTAGTTGAAACCCTCTATGAATACTAAAAGAACAAACCCCCATTTTTTAAAATTGATGCCAGAATAATTAAAGCTTTGAATGGCATATTCCACTATAAAACTCAAGAAATATTAAATTTTAAAAACCAGTAGATTACCACATGGATTACAGCACTGATAAAACACAGTTCAACGAACAATTTCCTCAACAGGTTGTTCGCAATTTAGATGCAAACAGAGAATTAAATTCTAAAGAAGTTTGAAGATGTTTTCGGTTAACAGACTTTAAAGTTTTACTATTAAATTGGGACCATTCTTTCAACACTAATAAGGTCCTACTCCCTAAGAGGAATAAATCCATTTCTACTTTCAGTTTCATATGCACAGGTAGTACTTTGAAGAGAATCAAGTATGTCCCCTGGAAAAAAAAAAAATAAAAACATTGTAAACACTCTTCAGCTTGCCAGGACAGAAAGCAAAGACAATGTATAACTGCAAGTAGTGAAGCATTTCAAATGTATTTAGGTATGTCATTTGTGCATCCCAGAGCTCATAAAAGATGGGTAATTGTTTTTACCTCCCCTTAGCAAAGACTTTTACAAAAAAGAAAAGAAAAAAAGTCAGCCCTTTTCTCTTCTCAAATTTGTGCAGGCTCTCCCATACCCCCTCGAAAAGCCAGGACAGGAGAGTCTTTTTCGTTCCTGTGGGATTCCTGTTTAACCCCTGATTAACACTCCTTTAGGCCGTTACGTGTTTTCTCACCCTGACTTACAACACCTGGCCCTGTCCACGAGGCCACGCAGTAGCTGCACCCGTGTGCTGTGACCCAAGAGAAGCAAATTTACAGAGCGAAACTTTTGGTGCTGAGGACCCAAAACCCACAATATACAGCTTCTGGAGCCTGGTCCTGTGGGTACATATGACCACCTCTCTCCTGGCCGCATGGGCCGTACGTGCATTAGTGGACGGAGCACATTAGGTGCGTGGTCCTTCACAAGGATGGCATCAGGCTGCTTATGCACTATGAGCAAGGAGAAAGGCACCACGGCGGTGGTAGGGGGGAGCTCCAAGTGTGGGACATGCCGTGGAGAGCCCCGGGACCGATGGGACAGATGGATGTCGGTGACCTCAGAATGTTTTTGCTGCCTGCTCGTGATAGCTACACCAGGCAGAGTGTTGGTGCGATGGAGGATCTGGGCTCTTAGCAGCAATCAGGTCCACCTTGCAGCTGATAATGTGACTGTCTAAATATATCAGTGATTAGGGCTACCCTGCATAGATTAAAGTCACAGCTCTGTATCTCCCATCTGAGGCACAGCAGTTGGCCTGATGACAGCACAAACATGAACTCTGTGACCTGTTTTTCCAAACTGTTTTTTAGAGTATGCTTTAAATATACCGGGTCACTGTTTGTAATAGTGGATCGCAACAAATGCAATCCCTTCTCCGAGGATGGCTTCCTTAAACTCTATAAATTGCACTAGGGTGGAGCAGGCTACATGATTAGGAGGTCATCTCTTCAATGTTTCAGATGCCTCTAAGTGTGCCACGCTGTATTTTTAACCAAAAAACCCCCCAAACACCAAGAACAAAAAACCTGCTAACATTTGTGTATAAAGCATCTTTAAGCAAAAGTAAAAGCTCAAATTCAAGCATTTCATTTTGCCACCACTATAGCAATGATGCATAAGATACCCTGCTTTGATGTAATGCCACCTCTTCTTATAAAGGGGCCTCTGTTATCTGTCTTACACATTTCAGGGGACAGAAACTGATCCTGTGATCCTGAACAAGCCGTTCTAATTGCTTGTCTGTCCAGAGCTGAATTTAAGGCATTGCTGCCTCGACAAAGAGGAGTCCCATTGCTCTCCCTCAGAAATCCCCAATATAATTATAGAAGATTCAATTCTTCCTGTATTTTTCCCTAGGCAGTGACCTGCTTTGCTTGTATGGCAAAATCAACCCCGATTTTATCATCCAGAGGATAACAAAGTTGCCTTATCTTTTTCAAATAAATACAACTGGGAATTGCAAAAAGAAAAAAAGACCTTATTCCTTTAATTGTTCACCATTTTAGCATGAAGAAGTTACACACAGGGGAGCCTTGAAACTTCTTTCATGTTCATACCCTTTAATTCAATTAAGGCCCTAAGCTAAAGCAAAGAGCTAGCAAGAGTCAGATACTATTGCTACTGATAATGTAACTGCCAAAAAATTAATGGCATATAAACAATTCAAGTAGCTGTTTTGTTATGAGATTCCCCTTCTGAAGCAGGTTAGTTTGCCTAGTAGATGACAAAATTATGGATGAATTCCTGACTCACTTTCTTCAGTCTTTGATTTAAAATAGGCCACTGGATTTAGGCACTTGAGGTGCAAAGAAGTATTTATATTTTCTAAATGGCCTTCTGTGATCTGAAGAGATCAATGGCATACATTTTACTTGCATTGCCTGCGTTTGGAGCCTAGGGGAAAAGCAAAAGCACAAATAATGGATTGATTTAGATGGAATTTGCGATTATAGTCTAAGGATTTCAGACTCGTTTTGAGGATGTGTGAGAGGTCATGTAAAGACCCAATCACATGGGGGTTTTTTGTATGGTAGAAGTATTGGCTGCCAAATGTGGGACTTCAAAGAAAATGGAATTTAGGCTTAAAATCATTAATGTAGCCAAAAGAAAGGATCATCAGCCTGATCCTGAGCCCTAAAGAGTGAATAACAAAAAACAGGCCATCAGAAAGCAGAAAAATCTTTTACTGAATTAAAAATAAACGTGCAGTCATGATAAATGCTTTTACACTGATACTTTTTCATGTAGTACCAAATAAAGAACTCAGAAATACCTTTTCTGACCCAGAGAAGAAAAAAAAGAAAATATATAAAATGAAAAAAATACTCAGAAAAATGTCTAAAAAATCCTATCCCTGAAACCCGTGAAAATACCTAAATCTGCTGAAAATACGTGAGGAAGTGGATTTCACGATCAAGCAAAGATACTGAAATAATTGGCAGTGTATATTTGAGGAGCCGCGTTTTTCTCAGGCATGTTGTTTAATTAAATAATGACAAAAAAAAGAAAAGCATGGACAATATTGGCTGCACACATTTGGGATGACTGGACTAAAAAAGGCATCAAATTCTCACCCTCTAACAGGAGAAGTCAGGTAGCAGCTGTCGCTCAAGTATCTACATACAGATCCTCTCTCACTACAGGGATTTTAAAACCAAGATAGCTTTATCTGCTCTCCCTTGCAGCTCTCGAGTAGTGCCTTGGATCAAACTGATCAGAAAGTTCCCGGTGAGGAGTTCTGAATGGAGCTGAAGGCAATGAGACATTGGCAAGCTGGTTTGCTTGTCATCTTCTCCCAGAAACTCTTGAGTCATCGAGTATCTCGAACTAAGGGTGAGGTGGGAGGGAGGAACCTGCTCCCTACATAATACATGCAAATGCCCAGCATCCAGTCTGGTGTGATCTTCTTAGGAAACCAGCGTGGAGCGTTGTATGAGAAATAATTCACTTCGAGTGAAAAAGCTGGCTCTTGGACTTCAGTGCACCTCCTTAGGATGTCCACACTGCCTAACCTCATTAATCTTGTTTTTCATGGTCACTGTACTGTGCAGTTATTCCATTAACATATTGTAGTGCTGCCCGAGGCTGCTTTAATGTATGTTCTATTCTATATTTGCCTAATTTATTTAGGCATTTGTAGTGCATTGACCATTGTAGGGTCTCTCTTTCTATGGGCAAATGAGGAGAGCATATGGCGTGGAACTGTGAGCTATTGACTGCGCTCCTGGGAAGCCCTGTAAAAAGGCACAGATACTCTGGCACAGCAGTTCCACACACCAGCTCAATTTAAAAAAAAAAAAAAATAATTCAAAAATTGCAACAATTTTCCACAAAAGGAGCACTTTATATACATTTATGCCTACACATACTGTGCACTGAAAGAAGGGAAGGGACAAAGTGCCTACAGCCTGTAACAGGTCTTTAAACCCCCTGACAAATTTGGGATGCAATGCAAAGAGTAGATGTTGCAGGGCTCAGAAGCAGACCATGTTATACGGCAGTGCAGGGAGCAACACACGGTTCACTCACTGTACGTTCTATTTTGCGTCATTTTTAGAGGGAACAACAGAACTGGTGAGATTCAGCAAACGAAGTCAAAAAATATGACAAGGCATTAATAGAAATAGGGTTTCTTTCCATGAGATCATCTCTCCTGCATTTTACATGTATATACATTTCCTTGCTTGGAAATAAAGGTCATAATTCTTTTATCCTTTTTTGCTCACTAAATGTATACATGGCCTCTTTCTTTAGGAACACAAAAAAGCACAAGATGCCAACAGACAGAACCTAAAAGGCATGAGAATGCTTTTTATTTAATTACACTTAGGTTTAACATACGTTGGTGCGAGCTGTGAATCAAATATAAATTATTTTGTTTTGCAAGAATACATAAGCACCCTCTACTATTGAAAAATATTTTTAATATTAAATTGCTTCACATCCTATCCTTATTAGCATCTCAGTTTTATTATTAACTGTATTTAGTTGAACAAAAGTGGAGAGAAAGCCTGTTATGTTAATGTTTCATTCTTTTACCATCAATGTTTAAATTATATCCCATGTTTAATGGATAGACATCACATGGTTACCTGTAGTACATTGAGTTGTTTTCCCAGTGTTAAGAAAAATATTATGGATTTTTGATGGCATTATTCAGAAATAGCTGGTGACTTTGGGTGCCAAATTTGAGACGTTTTAAGAGGTGTACCCATCGTTACTGTGAACACAGTTCACACACTGAAGAACTAGCAGGATAGTAACCGCGAGAAAGAGAGACTAATTCACTCCAAATCTAGGAAACTTAAAGATCAGGCAGTCTGCCTTTTGTTTGAGCATTAAAACATCTTCTCATCTCGAATGTAAGCCGGGACAGCACTGCTCAAAGTACCGAAAAGCCAGCCTGGGCTCAAACGAAGTACGCCTCACCCCTCTGTCGCGGTCATTACACGCGGAATTGTTGCAGACGCGGAGAAGACGTGCTTTTAGACGAGGGAGCAGTTGCCAGCTCACAGCCCTGCCTTGACCGTTTGTCCCTCAATAACGGCGAGGAACAAGGCAATTGGGAGAAGAGGGCTGCCAGAAGGGTAAGTATCTCCTCAAAAGCTTGTTGGAATGGTTTTATGGCAACAAAGTAGCCTTTGAAATGATTCGAATTACAAACAGTGAAAGTTTATTGTTCAACCAGTTATTGTTTCTGAGCCACAGGGGGCATCTGAACAGGGAGGGAAGAGCTGGAGCCAGAGGGAGGAGGGAATTTCTTACCAGCGTGTTGCCTGCCCGGCATCTCGGGCAGCGCAAAGAGCAGATGCTTGCCGGGGCAAGGAGAGCCCTTACCTGTTCAGGACCTATTTAATTACCAGTGCTGATCACCCGGGTCCTGGGTGCAGGTAGGCTGCAAGGGGAAGGGGTCACCATGGAAATACAAGAGGAGAAATATTTACCTTCCTCCCCAGATCCATTTTCATCTACAGTATCATACATAACTTTATCCTCCCATGTGATTTTGACTCCAGTTCTAGGTGGAGCTTCTGGAGGTGAGGAAATACTGAGAAAGTGTTGAAAGTCGGAAAGTGGTGTTTACACCTTGTATGTCCTGAGGGAACTGAGTTCATCTTCTCACAGCTGTACAACCTGGGAGAAGAGCCCGCAAGTAGATATGTGCACACCATATGTGCTCACCCCTGCACCGTAGGGTCATATGGAGACAGTTTTGCTGGAGAACTGAGCCTTCCCACTGATTCAGGTCAAGAGAGAAACCATCTTCTTGGGGAGAAGTTCCAGATTCCAGAAATGATGCAAAAACTAAGCTCTTGCCATTATACTGTCCAGAGAAAAGAAGTTTAAAAACTGCTGTACATTATAGCTCCCCTAACATGACTGACCAGGTCTCCAGAGCAAATCAGCCGGTCCATCATCCCATCTGCAGTTCCAGCCTGAGACAGGTTCGGGGTCATCAGGGAACCCAAATACAGCCACTTGTCCCACTGATGGGAACGTGCCAGCCTTAAGACCCTGACTTTAACCGTACCAGTGCGTTCTTGGAACAGGAAAATGTATTTACTCAGAAACTGATGTCCAGAAGAGTGTCGTGAGCACTGGCTGATCCAAGCAAAAAACTGCTGTTCCCAAGTCTGAATAACTGCCATATGCTTCTGCTGAGGGGACACTCCAGGGATGCACCATGAATAAAATTACGTCTCATTTCAGCAAGACCTCCTGCCTCCGAACAGCTGAAAGCACATTAACAGGGCAACAAGCTACAGCTTCAGCTCCAGATAGGATGGTATTCTATAAAGAAACCAACTCTGTGATGAAACACAGGAAAACCTGTATAACTGCATACGCTGCACAAAGTAAATTAACAATTTATAACTCATTCACATAATGCAGTTGCTCGCAGTAGGAAGCAGACAACAATACCATATTCACCGAAGCTTTAGGAAGACACTGTTTTCACTCTGCTCACAAAAACCAGTTGCTCTCAGAGGCCTAAAGGAAGCTGTAGGTGTTAGCTAGCCTAACCGTCGTGGATTTGATTGCCAGTTTTGTATCATATTGAGCTTGTGCATGCTTGCATGCACATCTAAATGTCAAACTCCTCACATGCATTGCAACTCAACTGGGTCATGTTAACGAGATCTTCAGAAGTGTCTCGTTAGGTGTTGTCCCAGCCAAACCAGCTTTAATCAAAGTCTTTCCTCAGCCTCATCCTCAGTAACAAAAATACACCTGTACTTTCCTCTTACCCTCCGTGTTGTCAGAGCTCTGGCTTGATGGGCTGAGATAAAATGCATACGCACACACGCTCACATGCAAAACAATACCGGCTCTTGCTTCATGAATGTCAGAGTGTTTGTCTTGGGAAATTTGTTTGAGTTGCTTATTTCCTGTCTGAGCTTTGTGGAGGCGTCTCACAGTGCGACTTGGGGTGAGCGAGTGATACTGCATGCGAGAAATACATGCCCAAATCATTGAAATATTCGCAGACACCAGCATGCCCATGCCCAAAATGTAAGAACTTAGAACAAGTTCTCTCCCTGTTTACATGGACTTTTTTTTTTTTCCTTCTCTTTCACCTGAAATTAAATGGTACCAAAGTAAAAGAGCTGTATGCCCAGTGGAACTTAATTCAGAAATAAAGCATTTGACTAGTTCCCTGACATGTTATTATTTTGCAGGGTATTTAAGTTACGGAATGATTATACAGGAATTTAGACATTCATAGAGTATTTCCCAAAACAAATTTCATATTCTTTTCTCTCTCTTAAATTCACTACATAAAGAAAATAATTTCTGACCTATATAAATGGCATACAAAAACACTCTCCCCTGCCTTTTGCAAAGTTTAATCCAACAATCAAAAAAGACAACAGCATAGATAAGCACAAATGTCAGCCAGCTGCACGCTAGCACAGACATGTTTCATGGAGGAGGTGGTAACAGCTCACACTTTTTTACAGAAAGGCGGCAGATGTAGAGTCATGTTTGCTTTCCAGTATATATGTTCTTAAAAAAATTTGTATTGCTCAGTTAAAAACAAAGTAAAACAACTGCTGCTAACATGAAGACAAGCTTCAAGCAAGCCTTCACTTTTCTAGATTATGGTTTGTTATCTTGAAATAACGCACGCGTGCGCACGCACACGCGCTCTCATGCGCAGGGGTAAATTTTCTAACTACTAGCAGATTTTCCTAGTGCTCAAGTGCTCTTGTTACAAAGTGTGTTCTCAAAGACAGAATGGATATTTCGAGTCAAATGCAGCAATTTTTCTTAAACTAGACTGAACCTTTCCCCTCAGAGCCCAAGCGCAGGGAAAGCATAGAAAGTGAAAAAAAAAATAAGGACTGCTCTTTGGGGAGGGGGTGGCTGGCTTCCAAGGGCACAAAGAAAGTACATGTCAGAGCAGCTGCAAATGCTTGAACTGGGATTCAAGCACACAACCGCAGCCCTCGTGGTGATTAAGGAATAAGTTAACTCTCTGAAGAAAGATCTATTATTTATAACGTGCAGCGCTCAGCACTGTACAACCAAGGAGGGAAGCACCAGCTCGGCTCCTTTTCTCCAGTCTTAAATTTATCAGCAGCTCTCGGATCGTTCCCAGCACACACTGCACTTGAAGCTCAGACACCTGGTTATACCAGCTTTCTTAATCATGCATTTTAAATGTATTCCTCCTCTGATTTTATACTTTCAAACCAGTTCAGCTATCACCTGATTGCAGTTTACACACAACCCTAATCAACATATTACAGCTTGGGAACTGCTGTGCCATGTCATTCCATTAAAAGGAAACAAGCTGTTCCTGTGATGCATCCGATCGCCTGTTCACACAACAAAGTTAAACCCTTTGAAAAAAAGAAGAAAGGGGAAAAAAAAAAAAAAAAAAAAAGCAAGTATTAAACACATTTTGAACTGTGCAGCCACATGAGGTTAAGCCTTTCCCACCCCCTGCATAATGCCGCTCACATTATGCCTCTGGAAACCTGTCCAGGTGTGCTTCCCACTGCCTGGAATCACGGGGTTGGTGGAGACAGGATCTTGAAACCGCTGACATTGGCTTTCAATACACTCCTTATTTCCAAGTAAATATTCTGCAAGCGTGTGATTTTTTGGCACTACCTTAACCATTGTGGCATTGCCCCGAAGGACAGACTAACCCAGTTTAAAATAAGTGTATTTAATAGTGCATCGCTCTATAGCCTGTCTAGTAGGACTTTAACCATGGCTTTGTAAATGATTTCAAAACCAAGTTACAAACCAAAGTGAATTTTTTGGTGGACTATTTTTTAATAATAATTTGAAGGTTGCCTTGCAGGTTTTTGTTTCTGCAAAGTGTACAGGTTTACCTAACTGTAAGCATATTTGTGAAGGCATTGAATTTAATTTTCGCTTTTGAATCAGAACATAAGTTACTGTTTTAAGAAAGATTTTTATATCGAGCTTGCTCAAAATATATGCAGCCAAGAGGAAGACAGACTGACTCACTGACCCTCCCTCCTACCCCCACACAGAAACTCATATGCTATGGCCAGATCTAGTAAATTCTATTTCAGGGGCAGTTCATTTCAACTTCTTTAGTTTATGTCCAGCACATTTGTTCTGGTTTATGTCAATGGCCATGTACTACTGGACAGGAGATTCAACTGTTTAATGGAAAATACTTAGTTGTGTTGTTACTAAAGCACTTGGTTCTTACTTTATGTACTAATAATGAAACATGCTTTAAGTATGTCCATTACTCTGTCAGTGTTTTAACTGAAGAAAAAATTACCTTCAGGAAGAAAATAGTCCTGCAGTTGTTCAACATGGACAAAAATTGCCCAAATAGAGTTGTAAGACTGGTCAAAGAGTTTCATAACAAAACCAAAACCATGCCCAGTTTGGAATTTCATCCATGACCAACATTTGGACTGGGCATGCTGTAAGGTCCATATGCTTCTTTCAAAGCTTCCACACTGGATTTTAGCTATGCTTCTTGTGAGCCATTTCATAAGCAAATGATGGGAAAACTGTGGTTTTACAATCTAAGCAAAGTCTAGTGATTTTGAAAAACGATGACACCAAGACTCCAAAACTTGACGCAGGGTCAGTCTCCAAGTACAGCGTATTAAGCCCCAGCATACTGCTTCTTGCTGGACCCAGATTTGCCTTCCTTCCTGTTCCTGCTGAAGGGCAGAAAGAAAGTGATTTTGGCAGCTAAGTTAGAGCCATTAAATATTGTGTTTGTCACAGTAATCTTTTTTCCAACCATTTTGTTCTGGTGGTAATGTTGCTCCAATTCCTGCATTAATCCTGCATTTTTGTTTCACATCTGGTGAGGGGACAATGAGGTAACCCTGCATGACATGCAAATACGAGTTCATATTTGCACACCACTGTCTTTTTGCCCATCAAAATTCTTTAAAACAGGAAAGGATTTTTCTTTTTTAGCACATTGATCTACAAAAACATAAGAATGGAACAATATGGTCATTATTTGGATTACACAAAGAGTTCAGAAAAATGTATGAAATTGTCCTGTTGTCTTGTGCATGCAAGATACGAACTAAATTTTGTTCTTAACTGACTGGTATTCTATGTCTTCTTTGAATGGGACTTCTAAGGACTGTTGGAAAACTACTCAAAGCCACTACAAATGCAGAAGGGACTAGACCAGCAAGTCAAGGGAAAATACAGTTTTTCTCCTTGCAGACTCACCTTTGATGTAACTATATTGGCCTAAGTCTGGCCCTGACAATTTAAAGTGTTTCCCTTCCTAAGTGGGCACAAATCCTTTGCCTCCACCTACAAAAACCACCAAGTGGCAATTGCGCTACCAGAGTTCTCGTGTTTGAGAGACTCTCAAATACTTGCTGATGGTTATGGAGACAATAAATAAGATGAGAATTTGTTTTCCCAGTATATTTGGATTTTTTAGGGAGAACCAGTCCTCAGGAGACAGGCGTCTAGACCAGAGAAACAGCATTAAGTAGCCTACCATCTGACAAAGCAGATAGCCTCGGCATAGCCCCACTCAGGTCAGTCAGGCAAAGCTTCACAAAATCCCAATTTTGCCCCATCAGCAAGATATTATTTATGTCAAGAGACAGACAGCAGAAAGGTGGTACACAGATGGAAAATGGGTCAATCAAAGGTGAAGAGGCACAAGAGGAAATGTTTAGCTGCTATTGCTTCTCGAAGACAAGATTATCTGAAGTCTTGCATTTTCAGTTGTTTGTAGATGCATCTTACTATTTAGTTCAAACATTTACTAGACCCGATCAAATAATCAAGCAAGTGAGATTTATTATTGTTGTTTCCAAAGCTGATTACAGAGGACAGATATTGCTTGTTAATCTTTTCCCATTCCTTGATTATACATTTAGAATATATGCTCCTGCATCTCTTTTCGGAGCACAGATGCTAAAACCACAGGACATCATTTTAATCCTCAGGTACTGTCACAGCTATGGATCCAACTGGTTTTATTCCAGGTAAAGTGCAGCCAACTGCAATATGCCTACTTGCAAAACCGTAATTGGGGTAACCATCATCTAAGCAAATAATGTTTTAGCTGATCCATGCACAAAATAAATCCCTCTCCTTTAGATATTAAGCTTATAGTCTCTTATCGCCTTACACGATGGGAGGTAGGGGCAGTTCAGGAGTTTGTCCAGTTTTGGTAGCAGGGCACAAAACGTGAAGCTTATCTGACTTGAATGGAGCCAGACTTTGACCCTGGCCAGCAGGGAGACACAGCGATTGCCAGAGTTGCAGATGACTCTATCACTTTAGCTCTGAACCCTGTAGAGGAAAAAAAAAAATTAAAAAAAATAAAAAGCTCTTGAATTAGATAGAAAGTTTCAGCCACCAAGCTGCAGTAAGACTCAAGTCTGCTGAAACAGCCAGCTTTATCTAGTGATAGAGAACAACTCGTAAGATAGCAAGCAAGGAATGCAAGCGCATTTGAAGCATTTGCTTCAGTTTGGAAAGGAAACCTAAAGTACATGCTTCTCCAGTTCAAGCCTTTAAAGGCAATATTTATGGCTTATGGCTGCAAATGGGTAGCACATTTAAAAGTATTTCCTAAAATAACAAGGGGGCAGCAGTTGTTAAATTGATTGTTCATTAATTAACAAGGCCCTGGAAATAAAAGTATTTGCTGAACAAATAATTAAAAAATATAAGCGAAACCATATTTGGAACACAAATTATTTCTTGTTTAAAACTAGCTGATTAAGGAGCAGCTGTATTAGAGCATCCCAGCGACACCACTGCAAAATTCACGGCGAAGAGTAAAACTTCACTGCGCTGAGCTGCTGGAGGATGCGCGTCAGCCAGCAGCACGTGTGAGCGCTCTATTTACTTTCCGCTCCCACAGGTGTTCACAGAGTATTGTTCCCACATCAGCTGGCAGAAAGGGCTGAAATCACCCCAAACACTTCTGTGAGCGTGTATTTCTGCATAAACACAAGCCGCACATGCGTGCACACCAGGCAGGTCCGCGCCTGCCTGTGCACGCAGCGGCGATTGGCACCGGTTTGATTTACCATCCCGAACTGGGGTGATGGTGTGGGGTGTGAGGTGTGGATCTGGTACCTCTGGTACCCAAACTAGGGCTCCTTTCTGAGATGTCTTTCAGGCAGCAGAGCCGTCCGGCTGCCGCTTCAAGGGCAGCAGCCCTGTGCAAACACCCGGTTACGAACATCCCATACCCTGGGCATTAGTCACGGCACGGCACGGGCTGACGTGCGTTCAGGCACATAGCATAAAAGTCAACAAATACCGACAAACCCTGCCCGTTGGTCTCAGGTGAAAGTATCCCAACAGGGAGATGCATTTACCTTGGGAGAGGAAGGTAATCTTCACCCGGCGGCACTGCCGGCCGTTGCCAAATACTCCCTACGGAAAGGCTGGTCCCGAAGCCGCTCGTGCCCTCCAGGTCCAACCTAGCCCTGAGTCCGCTTGGGTAGAGTTATGGGCCGCACACAGAGCATCGCCTCAAGAAAATGCCACGGGGCCAGGTCAGAGAAGAAGGGGACGTTTCGGCTCATGTTTCCCCGTATTGTTCATTGTGCAGAGGCAGCATCGTACGCTTGCTCCATGCAATCACCACCTGCGCCCGGAGCACTTTTTTCCCTGGTTTTCCTCTCAGTCCCATCGGCATTGCTCTATATCCTGTCCAACGTGGGCCACTTAATCTTTCATGGGCAATTCCACAGCCAGAAAGAAACCTGGATTTCTTATAGGCTTGATGAAGTCCCTCAGATTTACTTCTTCCTCTACTGTAAATCAACCATCCCTGAAGACCCTGGAGCAAAAAGGTGCATACCCGACAGATACGTTGCAACCTTTTATTGGTGCAGGGTGTTTGCTAGCTAAGATTTCTCCTGCGAAATATAAAAAAGGTACAAGCTAGGAACAAAAGTTAGTTTACAAAAGACAATTTATTAAAGCAGCAAGCCGTTGGAACCCTTTCGCTAGCCTCCATGACTCCCGTCCAAACAGGCTGATAAAGTAATTCATCCTGCGGGAGAGTCATGTTTAAATACACTGCCGCTATCACACTTCCAGCCCCAGAGCAGCCAGTCCAATGGTTTTTCTCATCCCAAGAGGCACCAGCCGTCCAGACAAGGAGCAATACAAGTTCCTTCACACTTGCAGGCTTGACAGTAAGCAGGCTGACACTACAAGGCGGATGGATAAAAACAAATCAAAAGAATGCCCTTTACAGCTGCGTTAGGTGATGGCCGTGGGAGGAGGAGGAGGAGGAAGAGGGGAGAGGTAACTGGGCACGCTCCTGGGTTTGCATTGGGGTGAGCCTTTTGTCTTTACACTTCGCAGCTCACTGCGAGACCGTTCCACTTAAATTTCGAAGGGCATCATCCAACAGATTTTAGTCAGTCATGGAGTCATTTAATCATTTGTACCAATACCACAGCTGGGAGATCTATGGCCAAAGGGCCAATGTTTTAGACGCGTGTCTGATTTTTAAAAGACACAGAGATACTGCCTATTTTATCTCGTCTGATTAAAAAAAAAAAAAAAAAAAAAAAAAAAAAAAAAAAAAAAAAAAAAAGGAAAAATCTTTATCTGCAGAAACAAAGCTAAAAAGACTTAAAGTTATACCAGCACTGATTTTATGTAGTTTTAAACTATTCCTATGTTTTATTCAGGATCAGTAGAGAGACATATTTCATGTAGCTTTTCTGGGTATATTACTTCAGAGCAGGAGCAGGGAAGAGTGATTGCATGCTCAAAAGTACCAAAATCATGTCGTTTCAGCAGAACATTAATTAATTTTTTGACCCTTCAGTCTCTCTGACCCAGTTCTGAGAAGCTTATTGCTGTTGTCAGGTCAGAACTTGTTTCAAAGAGCCAAGTGTTAACTTTCCACTTACAGATTATGTTGGCAGGAGTCTATCTGCTTACATAGGATATGTCTTTGTCCTTGACCTGCATTATTTCTATAGTTCTTTTGTGCAGAAACAAGGAATTAGCCTTCCAACACAATTTATAGATGAAATTGATCAGTGGGATAAAAATCCACAGCTGATTAGTTCTGCCTTCTTTAGGAGTTAATGAGAAAATAAAGCTTTCCTTTAATGAGATGGACAACATAAAAAAAGTTTTCTGGGAAATAGATAAGATGCCCTATTGCACAAACAATACATCAAGGCAAAGTGCCCAAAAACCCATGGAAATTGTAAGGCTCAATAAATAGGACGGATAATCAGAGGCCCCTGGAATTCTCCTGCGCAGCGGGTAAGCTTGTTCTCCCTTCCATAATAGACCTACACCCAAGCCTATTTTGTTAGAGAATGCTAAAACAGCATTGAAGTCGGTCAAGAAAACTGCTCAGTCTTGTGGTGTGTCGTGGTAATTCAACCTTTAGCCTGTAAGGAATATAATACAGGAAAACCACGTTTGTTTGTAGAGCTTACCTCTTAAATGGGAGCATCAATTGTAAATACTCAAAGGTTATCTCAAATGGCAAGACAGATAGTGATGTAGGCACAGGTGAAGGCATATGCCAAGTACCTATATTTTTAGAGAGCACAAATACAGTTATACGCTACATACAGCACAACACCAACACCAACATCCCCCCCAAAAAAAACCCAACTAAGAAGTTTGGTGCCAGTTAAACCATTGCTTTCCAGAGGGAGCTCGCTGCATTTTCAGAAACATCAAGCTCTCTTGAGAAGTGCCTCAGTTTGGATCCCAGAAACTGAGGCACTTCACACGTTACAGATGTTATTGAAACACGGACCATGTGTAACTCCGTGTATTGCGTATGCTTCTTTTCCTTCTCAGGCCAAATACATTGCTGTAGACATGTTGTTGTTAACTAAAATAGTTACAACGTGATATGTGAATTGGGAAAGTCAATTGTTTCACACAAAACATTTTCCTATTAGAGAGGTACCTGTCAAAGTTATAAATACTACTCATAAGCAGTTGAAGTCACACAAATAAATACAATGGTAAGGTATGGCAAAACCACAGCATTGGTCAGTTTTGCTTGTGATTCTATATTTGGGTTTACTTATATAATTTTGCTGCATCAAGTCCAATAAAACAGTGTTGCCTTTAGGAATTTGTACCTTCTTCAAACCTGGAAGTGGAGGAACTGCTTTTCTGTGATTACTTCTGAGGGGAATCTAAAAAAAACTGAGATGCTGCACAGCAGTTGTGTAGCAGCATGGTATGTCAGGGAGCACAGGCAGGGGAAAAGAGGCAATGGATTTATCTGAGGTTCAGCTGTACGTCCCTCTGTACCATGACATTAGTCTTACTAAAGGATGTTATGAGCTCCTTGGATGTAGGAGTGAGACCATGCACAGATGCAAAGAAAAATTGTTATTCTCTTCCAAAATGGCAATCTGTCCTGTCACTACTTTGCTTTTGGCTTCCTTCAGTCCCTTCCTCCTTGCACAGACATTTTTTCATTGTTAGGCTAAGTTCACTAAGAAAGTTGTGCCTAGTCAGCCCTTTCAGCTTTCATGCCTTTGGCCAAAGAGATCAGCAGATCAGTTTGCTTGTATTTTGCCCCCAAGGGATTTTACTCACAATGGAGACCTAAAGGTCTCATTTCCAAGGGACATCCTTGCGAAGACAGTTGCTGCCTGACACGGCTGTTACGGGACACTGAGAAAATCATGCCATGAAAATAATACTGCCACCGCTGGGTATACAATATATATATATAACCTTCATGCAGTGTTACAAGGATGATGGAATGGCACGTGGGGGTAATTTTAAAGTCCACCTGGACTGTAAAAATGTGCCCTCTCTGGAACGTAGGGCACATCTGCATCTGTGTGCCTTGTGGCAGGGTAGGATGGGAAAGGGAGCACTGAAAACAGTAAAACGGAAAAATAATAGCCCGCTTTAAAAAAAAAAAAGGCTTTAACACCCCATATGGCAGTGCATTATTACACTGCCAGCACTGGAACCCCTCTCTGCTCTGCTTGTTCTGAAGTCACCTACAGAGAGCAGGGAAAGGACTGGATTAGGTAAGTGTGGCATGCTCCATGCTGTCTGGGGAGCATTACTAATCTCCTAGTAATATCAACTGCAAGGCAGCCCTCAGGGGTAGGAGGGCATGGAGCTAAAACAGGCAAAGGGAAGAAAGATCACCAGCACAAGACAGCAAAACAAGAAATGAAACAGGATCAAGAGGCAGGAAAACCGGGAAAGGAGAGAAACAGAAGACGAGAAGGCAGAGAGGGTGCAAAAATAGGCACGAGAAAACAAACACAATTTTACACCAGAGTAAAGGGCTCATGACATGTCAAAGGGTCCCCAGTTCTTCTGGCACCTTTTTGATGGCAGTAGGACTAACTAGTGCGTCCCATCAGCGCTGAGCTGCAAATAGTCACCTCGCACCGACTTTTAATCACTGACACCTCAAATTCAGAACAGCACAGCAAGAGAGCACCAAGAGGTCTGCATATCCTACAGCGGCCATACAAGGACTTAATCACCTTCTTCTGGTGGATTTACAGAGCAGCTGCTCTATAAGGCCCCAGTGCTTAAGTATGAATAATGTGGTTTTAGGAATACTGCTCAGTGTTGAGGAAGATTACCGTGCATGTCCTTAGACGTGACCACCAGGAGATGAAGGAGCTGTTCTGCTTGACCTTTATTGTAGAGGAGAGAGGATTTTGGAAAGAAAAGTGTGATTATGTGTATGTCCTGTTTTATAGCCTATACAACTCTTTTTCAGCTCATGCAGCTGTGTTTGACTGTAGGAGAGAGGAGCTCTCAGACTTTATTCTAGCACTTTTCATACCTAAGGGAATGTGATGTTGGCCTCCCTGGCGCAAATGCGTGTCTAAAAAAGAAATTACCAAAGATTGCTTTCTCTTCCTTTTTTTCCTCCTAAGTGACACATTTAAGAAAAATATTAGGCAATATGTTTATATATGCACTTTCCCCCTGTTCTGGTTATCATCGCTTAGGATTCTGCAGAAGTAGAAATTTCTTTTGGCGATTTAGGAAAGGAGGCTAAGTCTTACATGTAAAAACCAACCTGGAGAGAAAGAGTCTTCTCCCCACATATTCACTGGGGTTTTATACTTACCCTGAAAGATGTCTGCACCCCCTTAGGGCAGGAAGAAGCCAGCTTCAGGGCTTGGAGATTGTTCCTTCAGGTGGCAAGAAATAACAAAGATTTACCTAAATGTTTATGAGTACTGTACCACTGTTTTGTTGGAGAAATTGCAGGAAAGAAAGACATTGATGATTATTCTATCTCTCTGTTTTACTGTGTTTCATACTATGCTAACAAATACTATGCAGGAAAACAAGCTAGGAACCTTTTAGTTTTGTGCATAGCGAAAATCCTCCTGGGGCCTCCAGAAAACCAGACAGACAAAGGGAAGTCCAAAAAGTAGCAGCCATCAAAAATATATCTTGTCATGATTGGAGATTTGGGAGGATCAGTACAATCCCAAACTCAAACCCTGGAGATACAGTTCCCAAAATACTCTAACAACTTTAGTAGCAGTGTTACTAGCTGATAAAACAGGGCACTGAGGAACAAGGTCAATTGGCCATTTAGAACAGCAGAGTAGAAAGTGTGTAAACCGTTGGGAACACCGTATCTTGAATTTCAATACATCAAGGATTGTGAAATCCCTGTTTGAGACATCTTAGTCGAGCCTCAGTTTTGGAAAATGTTGGTCCCTGAAAATAAGTCTTTTGGAATGACTTGTAACACAGCACTCATTTTGAGAGTTAAAGTTTCCCTTTCTGTAATCACTGTGTTTAAACTCCATAATGTTGTAAAGACCTTCATATTTTAGTTGCAAAATAAGCACTGAATCAAGCTTTGCAGTCTCTTAGTCCCAAGTTGTCTCCAATTTCCAAAAGAAATTGAAGGTAATGAAACTATTTGCAGGACGAGTTGCCGGAGAAGGTTTTAAATTAGAAGGGTCAATAACATCTTAACAATTTTTATGCTACGTTAAGCCAGAAAATTATTTCTATGCTTGTCATGCTTAACTTATAGGGAAAGCTTCAATGCATATCTGACATAACAATAGCTTTAAAGAAGCTTTAAAAATATGGGTAAAATGAAAGAGTTTGTGATCAGCCATTATTATTGATCCTCCTAAATAATAAATATAAACATACGTTTTCACTTCAAAACTGGTATTTTCCAAACTGATCGCCGGCACAAGTTAAACACGACAGAAACAAAAACTTTTGAAATTGCAAAAAGTTAATATAGCTACATTTTCTACCTATGGGTGTTGCTAAGGAGAGTCAGGATTTGGTCTCCGTTTGTGTGTGAAGAAAATAAGAAGTTATATCCACAAACAGGCATGCCCGTATGTTATGAATAAATACTGGCAATTGAATAGATTCACCCTCACAACTAAGAATTTCTGGTTTAAGCACTATGAGATGTACCTGAAACACAACACAACGCTACCATAAACAGCTTAGAACTGTTTGCCCTAGAGAGGAGAGAAAAGGAAGACGAGATGCCAGACGCTGATCATGTATTTTAAACCTCAAAAGACATTTAGCACCTCAGACTTCACTTTAGCCAGAATACCAGAGCTAACACCTCTGCTTTAAATGAAGACGCCTTAGTCTTTCTAACATCTCTCCCCTTTCTGGGTCACCCACATGACTTTGTCCGTAGTACCACACTGTTCGCTGAAAGAGAAGAGTGATATTTTAATAACTTAGTCATCTACATGATGTGTCAGTTCCTTGTAGAAACTTCCCTGAAGAATTTCCCCAACCAAGTGTTAGTCAGAGCCGAACAAAACATTTTGTAAACAGCTATGGTCCAAGCGAAAACTTTTCTATTGTCAGCCATCTGGATGAAGTGAGGACCATAATATTTGCTGTCCTTGCTTGGAAAAAAAAAAAAAAAAAAAAAAAGGACGGCACAACATGTGGGCTGGCTTATGTCAGTGCAGCTATGTATAGGAGGGTCATGGCAAATATCACCTCCAGCCTGTTGAAAACATTGTCACTCTACATTAGGGATTGAGTCTATGACTGGTGGGGTCTTGCCATAACTTCACTGAGTTCAACAGATGATCTATGCCATCGGGAATCTAATTTGTTGGAGTGTCATAGCCAAAAAAAATGTTTCCTGTCCATTATCCATGCAGAAACAAAATACATAATATTAAAAAAAACCAACAGAAATTAAAAAGACCATATGAAATTTCACATGATCTAATTTGGATTCAATTTAGAAACAATTTTGTCCTCTTCAAGGTACATGTGGAGGATATTTTCCCTATCTCCAAGCTCTCTGCAAATATACAGGAGCTGCCTCATCTTACTCTCAAAGTTGTATGGGTGACAGTCTTACCGTGATTGATTACCCTAGGGTCACACTTGGAACAAAAGCTATAGAAGCATTTGTTCGTGCAATGACACAAATCCACATTCTTTTTTATCTTCCTGCCCTTTAAGTGTTCTCGTTTCCTTCATTAGGAACCTTTATCTAAGATCACATCTTTCACTTTACAAAGTCGAACTGAGAGACATTTTTCCCTTCTATTATGTTAGTTATCCTTTCTCCTCTACTATTACTCAGAGAGTATATAAATAAAAATCACACTTCCCAAATAGTATATAACAAAGAAAAATAACAGACTTCTCACTTAGTCATTGAATTATTTGCCTTCTTCAAACTGCCAACAACTTCTTGATGGAAATATTCTGTAAAACATTTCTCCCTTGTTGTTATCCCAGGGAATAATTTCCCTGCCCTCTTTCACCTTAAGATACAAAGCTCCCTGGTTTGTTTAGAGGGGCTGGTTTGGTTTTGGATACTGTGCTACTGAAATACACTTATGAGTAGATGATGTGATCAGTCCTATGAATTGAAGAAGCGTGAAGTTCAATGATTCAAAATATTCCACTTGAGGTCAACCAGGGCTTGCAGAGCATCACAGATGATTTCAGTGTGTGCCCCTGACTTGGTACAGATGCATCCCTGCACTTTCAGTAGTTATGCCAGGCATTCAAACTCAGAAATCCCTCCTTTTGCAAATACGCATGGGCAACTCCATCCATATCAGTGGAGCTTTACTCACATTTAATGAGGTTTTGAAGATCTGCATCTTCAAATGCTTTGTATGCTTCATTTCAAGAACCATCCACTTGGTTAACTATTTAGCACTGAGCTCTTTAGTGATGACTAGATCTTCACAGATTTTCACACACTGCCATTTGTCTGCAGTTGGCTACTGTCAATAACATTCAGGATAAATCATTTGCCTATAAATACTTTTATGCCTGCTCATATCCAGGTCCTGTAGACCAGTCGTTATGAGCACATTACAAATCTTTGCTTTGGACTGAAGAAGTCTATGTCCGCCCCTGACAGTTCTTCAGGAGTACCAATCCAGAAATTTCCCTTAGATGTAACCAGACAACTATTTTTTCTGAAATCTGTATGAGAAAGACTCATGGGAGATTTGTTTTATGAAAGAAGATACGCACAGACCCCCTTAGTAACAAATAGATTTTTCTGTTATTTTCTACTGAACAAAAAACCCCACATTTCTTATAATAAGGGGAAAATGCAATCTAATTTTCCTAAGTACTACTTAGTCCCTTGTTGATTTTTTTCAATAGGAATGAGCAGAACAGTGGCATACAGCAGCACACACCTAACAAAGACTGCTGTGGTGCTAGGATGTCTCTCCAGCTGCTGCTTTGTCGAATCCTCGCTTTATGAGGCCTATTATCCATGCATCATACTTCTTATTTCCTCTTCTTCACCAGCATCTTCCCTACCGCAGGTGGCCACTGCTGGCCCTGAATTGAAATTTTCTTGTGCAATAGACCCTGTAACCTCTCCTTTAAACTGCACAGCCTCCGTTCAGTTTGCAATATACTAAGAAATATTGCTCGTCCTTTCAATTATTGTGCCTTCGGCATTGTATCTGGTCATTATTTTTCTCCTTTTTTCTCTTTGTTACCTCTTTAAAATAAGAAAATAGCATCTCTGATCATCGCAGACACGTAATCAGGAAAATCAAAGGCAGTTCCTGTAGGCTGCAAAGATAAATTTTAGAAAATCAGAGCACCTAAATGTAGAAGTCTTGGATTAGATAGTTTTAGACATGTTTAGATAGGTGCTTCTAAGCACGTGTCTTCAAATGATATAAATACAGATCTCAATAGAGCCTTCAGGCCTCATGTTTTTAACACTAGTTCAGAACCCAGGAAGAAACAAAGTGTCATATATCCTTATAATGTTAAGCATGGGAGTGGTTAAGCCCGTTAGAGTGAAAACCAGAAAATGTAATGCACATTCAAGGACAGCTGTTGCTACATTTTTATCTCACAAGAATTTACCGCGTTAAGATACTACATCCAGTCCACAGGTAGAGAAAGAATGTGATCTGGCAGCTGGGCAACATTTGGCTTCAGATGAAAATTATTTTTCTTTACAGAGTTTTTTTGGACCAAATCCCATTTGCTAATTAATTAGTGCAACTAAATAAGAACATTTTTGCCTTTTGCAGTTTGCTTCGTTTAAATGTCTGTTACATTTTGAAAGGATATAAGTTACAGCTACTAATTTTCTAGGTACTTAAGGAAGAATATGCAGAACATATGTCACAACACGTACATTGACTTTTTTGGTTTGGTTTGAAATATGTCTAATCTGCTTTGTGAACTATCCGTTCTCACCATAAAAATGAATAGTAAGAAAAAAGTAGCAATCACATCTAAACCATTCTTCATATGGGACCTATCAAATTCCATCAAATAAAAGTCCACAATTACAACATTTTGATTAATACAGACACAAATGAGAGAAAACTTTTTTATCTGGGACCTCCATTTGCTAAATTCAGATCTGAGCAGAACAGAGCCCTGGAGTGATTACTTCAGCCGTGCTCCGTAGACGCAATGCTAAACTGACTGCTTTGCAGTAGTCCGGCTATAAACCTTGCAGAGCACTTCTCGACTTACATCGACCAGCTGCAGAAAAATTTGGATGATGCAACATCTCTCTGACAGCTTCTTTTTTCCACGCTGACTATCACAAAAAAAAAAAAAAAAAAAAAAAAAAAAAAAAAAAAAAAAAGAAGGTCTGATGGAGGTGTCACCTTGCCCCAGCAGACTCTAATGGTTACCCAGCATCTCTGGGTCAGCAGGTAGGCTGCCTATCTTTCAGCTCTGGTTTTGGGAGAAGCAGATTGAGTGTTTGTCCACTTTCAGCAGCGGTCCTCACGAGGCCCAGAGTATCTCTGAGACTGACTGCCCACAAACGTGAATATTCACGGACTACTTGGCCCACTTGCCTGGAGATAGCAGCCCACAAACCTGGTTTTGCTACCCTCTGCATAAATTCCATGCTGCAAGAATCTGAGCCCAGGAGAATCTATTTCCCTGTCCTTGTTCTTCCCCATCATCCTCCAGTTCAAGGTTAGCTAATGCATTTTCCTCAGAACTGCCAAAATAAAACAGAAACATCTAAACTAAGACCAACACTTTCAAACCAGAAAGGCACATCATGAAAAGTCCAAGTGCAAAACCAAGAATATATTCACATACATTGCCTCAGTATCATGGCTGCTTTGCCAACAACAGTGTTTATTTAAGAAAGCGATTTTGACAGAATCTAGGTTGCCCACTTATGGCTGAGATCTCATTGTGCTAGGTTTTATATGTGCAGAAAAAAAAAGATAATTATTTTATTCAGATGTTGCAAATCCCATACTTACACATAAATCCATGTACGAAATATAGTACAAGAAATGCTATATACGAAGACAGATTTTGTCAGACTACTGCTTTCCAAGATATATGTTAGATTAATATGTTAGACTGACATTTTAGCATGCTGAAGATCATAAGACATGTTTTATGGTGCATTAAAATCTCATAATAACAATTTCAGAGAGTTAGCATAATATATTATTCAGAGTTAAATACTGCCTTGAATGATAAGGGCTAACATGCCATCAGGCTATAACAAACTACAGCTTTGAAATATCAATTTTCATTTATCAGTAAGGTCATTTACATAGCTAAAGCAAGAACATAATGATGTATTTTTTCACTATCTAGGAGAAAAAAAATTGCATTTCTTTTCCAACATCCGGAAAATAAGAAAACAGTTCTGAGAAAGCCATTATTAAGTCATTTAACCTTTCATACAAAATAAATTGTCATGGATTTAGTTAAAAAACTGAAAGTAAATACATTCTGGTTTCTTATATTGAATGTAAGTAAACTTATTTAAACCCTAGGGGAAATGCTGTATTCAAGCACAAATGTATTCCTCTAACTGGGGTTTTGACAAATTGCATCTATTTATCTGATACTTCTGTAAGTGACACAGAAAAGCCATGCAACCTTGCAGCACTCCTCTACAACTTCGCCCCAAAGAGGAATTCAGCAGCATGAGTTACTCAGAGCCGCACATTGCCCTTAATCCACATCCGAAATACTGTATTTTAAGGCCTTTAAGCTGATAAAAGGGTATGCTCATACAGTTAATGGGGTGGAAAAGAGGGCAGCTGATATAAGAGACCGTGAAAGGGGAGCTAGATTAAAAAGTACCTTTATCCTCAGATGTCACTCTAACCTCCTCCACCCTCACGTCCATGGAGAGCCACAGGAATCACCACTGTTGCGTCTACCACTCCGGAGAGCTTCGGGCTACCTTCGTGTGATTTGATGGCCAAAATTTCAGCGTGCAGTAGCCCTTTCTTCAAAAAACACATGGCCAGGCAAGGCAACAGCCCACCAGGAATGTGTCCAGGCTGCCACGTGGATGTGTGCCGTGGGTATCCCAGAGCTCCGGTCACCCCATTTCCCACGCCGCTGATGTCTTTTTATTTGGCAAAGAACTTTTGGCGCGTAGCAGCTTGTGAACGTGCAATTCCTCCTCTGCCTTCAGCGCAGATACACGGTGAAGACGCCGAAGCCTCTGGACATGAGCCACGGCCCAGAAAAGGGACACGGACTCGCACACGGGCGCTAAAGCCATCGCTACGGGAATGCGGTGTGCCGAGGATGAGGCCGGTACGTGCCGAGAGAGACACAGACCGCTAGTCCAGGAACATACATTATTATTTTGCCCAGAAAAGGTCAGAAATTCCCCTCCACCTGGCCGTTACGTGCTATGGTGGTCAGGGGATAGCCAGTACAGAGGTGCTCCTGGAAACTCTGCTGGAGAAGCTACGGAGAAACATCTCCTGGGCACAACGGGGCTGCACCCGCAGAGGAAGAGGAGGGATGAGGCTTCCTACCCGCAGCAGCACTCGACCCACATCGGACCAGTGAATCTGAGCCACTTGTGCCTGGATGGGAACTAGCGCAAACAGTCCTTTAGCCGCTGTCCTCTCTGACATCTTCTGCATTAGGACTAAACTGTTGTGTACCCTATAAGCTTTACTGGGAACAGCAGGCAGATCAGGTTTAAAGCAGGCATTTAAATGGGTTCCAGGGCTTTCTGCTTTCGAGTTTGCTGTAAAATCTCACCCATTTTGTCAATCTCTCTGCTGAAGCGTGCACCTGAAAAAGAACATCGTGCTACCCTGTTCAGCTCGCCATACGAGGAGTTCAGTGTGTGTCACCGTCAGTGTTGATTTTGTAATGTAATTTTACAAAGCTCTCAACTCACAGGAAGCAGTCTACTGCGTGTGCACAAAGTTCAGTCATTTAAATAAATAGGCCACTCAAGTCACAGCGGCAGCCCAGAACGCAGCAGAGCCTCTATCCTGATTTTCGATGGCATGCTAGCTTAAGTTTGGCAGCAAAGATAGGTATATTTTGCACCAAGTCTAATTTAATTCTACTCTTACCAGCTACTGTTCTTTATCCACAACATCCACTGTTACCACCAAAGCTTCCTCTGCACCAAGGTTTCCTTGGAATTTCTCCTCTTTCGGTCATGAACAGGAGCAGTCCTCTGCTTTCTTTTCTTTTTTCTTTTCTTTTCTTTTCTTTCCTTTTCTTTCCTTTTCTTTCCTTTTCCTTTTCCTTTTCCTTTTCTTTCATGCAGCTCTGATATAAAAGAGAGAGCACGGGCAGATTTAATATTTCAAATAAAAGATAATGCTAGGCTTTTCTTACGTATTTTATCTCAAAGTGTAATTGCATGTGCCAGTCACTGTTCACATGCCTCTGTGGAGGTGACAAACGGGCCTGCAACAGTAGAGCAAGTTTAAATTAGTATTTAAAAGATATTTTCTTTCTGTACCTTTAAACCTTTAACCTTTTCTGTTTTCCCCTTCCCTCATTCCCCTCATACAGACTAACATTGCTGTTCGTTTTTTTTTTTTTTTTTTTTTTTTTTTTTTGTCACTGGCTCTATTAGCAATGTAGCAGAATGAGACAGTGATGGGCCTGTATAGAATAAAAGGATGTTGTCAGGCTGGTGTCAGGTCAGATTGGACTTAGAGGAAAGAATCAAACAGTCTTCTTTCAAAATGATTGATGCCTTCTCCAGCTTTAGCTTAATAATTTTGTGCATTCTTATCAACAGCTTTGGGACCGCTGCAATGAAATTTCCAGCACTGCTCTTGTCATCCTTGCTGAAGTGGATTGTCAAGATTTTCACTTGGCTTAGGCTAGTGCAGGGATCCGAGATTAAAATCCCTATAGTCAGCTCCTGTAAATTCCCCTCAGTGTTGCCAGCCTACGGGTAAAATAAACTGGGAATGGGCAAAGGTAACATCACTACTCTGAATTTACCTCTGGGTAAAAATTAATATCCCTGCTTTTAAAATACAAGGATAAGACTCAAATCCACATTTAGTTAAGTGAATGTCCTGATTTTCAATAGTGCTAAGAATTGCTAGGTGTGCAGTACAGTGAGGGAGAAAAGGAAAGAAAGAAACAGACACCGAGGTGCAGAATTAGGAGCCAAATTTTTGCCAGCATGGTCAGGTCGGAGCTCCACCCCCGCTCTGGGGCAGCCCTTGATATGAGCACCCAAAAAGTGACATCACGCTGTAGGTTTTGATTCCACCACATTTGTTTTCAGACTCATTTGTCAACAACAAAAGAACAAAGTTCAAGCAAAAAGCTAGGGTGTCATTTCTTACCAATAATGAACAAGGCGAAAGACACCTCCCGCAGATTAATGATTGGTTGGAACCAGTTAATCACCTCAAGCCATTAACCCTAACTGTTATTAAGCTCTAGAATCTAAACCAAGTCCTCAATCATTGTGGCTCCTATTCACCCTTCCTATTTACAGACCCATCCCCCAATCTCTCCCCTGACTCCCACTCCAAAAAACCAGCTCAAAATTCCATGTGGGAATTTGTGTTACATGTCTGTAGAGAGATAGAAGCCAGCTATGGAGATAACAAAGTGGTCCGTTTCTCACCTATTTCAGAGCAATATTCTTTTCACATCACATACACGTCAGCACAAGGTATTTGTGGGCATTGAAAACCTGACACATTAGTTAATCAGGGCTCACTGATCTTTCCGCAGGGTAATTTAGTTTATAACGTAGCAGGAAACAAGAGGAAAAGAGCAGGGAGAAAGGAGATGGGGGGAAGGGAGGCAGAAAAGGAGTCAAAAAAAACCCCCAACCTGCGGGAGATAAATCTGACCATTCAGCATTCTGAAGAGGAACCTATTCATAAAGTTCGTTCTTGATGTATTCTGATAGGCTTTTGTTTCAGTTTATTTTATAACCCTATTGTACAGTAGGCAGCCCGTTGTTTGCTCTAATAATCTGTTTCCATGACCTTCACCTTTATTGATTTGGCTTCTTCCTAAGTTTAATGCAGTCTCTGAGATTAAAGCCATTTTTCTCCAGGACGAGTTGATTAACAGTAGATTTGCTTTAAGAAGTAGAAATCATTTTGATTAGTAAAAAATGTTTTTTAGCACAGAAGGTATGTTTTAAGTAAATAAAATCTCTTTACAGATATAAGCAATGGAAGGGGGATTCTAGCTCATAAACAAAGTCAGCATTTTTTTTTAAAGTCTGAAAAAGTGAGTGAAATAAATAAAAGCAGCATTGCTTATAGTTTATTTATGAGTGCTATCAAATACTGCAGATTTGAAGAATAAGGTACGCAGGATTTTATTCTCCCCTCCCAGATGTTATTTTAATCAGGCTTATAGTTTCAATAGGTAGAGAATCATACAACTGGAGCAATTTTCCCCAACAGATATAGTAATATAACTCAGTATTTTGCAAGTGTAGCAGTTGAGATTATAAATCAAAGGCAGAATTTACTGCAAGAATATAATAAGCCAAATCCCATTTTCCTCAACAATTTATAGTTCTGATTTGATTATACAGCTTATTTGCTTGGCTTTATTACTGCATTAAACTCCCTGCTCCTTGGTGATACTTCGTTCCCTAATGTCTACCGTCAACCTTCAGTCACACGTTTTGATAAGAAAAGCACTCGGCTGCTTCTTGCCCGCAGTATATTAAACACTGCAGACTGCCTTTCCATAGTCACACATATATGGATTTGATTCTGCAGCCCCTTTGCCTCACTTGAAACCATAATGAATTACCAGAGATAAACAGACTGAACCAAACCCACTGCAGTAAATGGAAAATCGTCTGTTGACCTCGCAGGGCTTTGAACCATTCCTCCCCTGACAGCAGACATTCATTTCCTGTTCCCAGCCTCTGCCAGGGTAATAATAAATGTATTACCCAGCTCAGCATATCTAGCACTTGGTAGCAAAACCAACCAGAGAGAACATGCAGTACAAATTAATATACCTAATTTTTTCTGTACCCTACATAAAATCCAGAAGGAAAAAAAAAAAAAAAAATCGTAGAATTGCCCTCATCTGAAAAAAGAATAGAAGAAGAAACTGCACATAAATCTTCACTGACAATTCTTCTCAAACGCTTTCTTGCCATTATTTTTCCTTTACCACAATATAATTTCTGTTTAAAAAAAAAAAAAACAAACCAGACTCTTACGAATAAATGATACATTTATCTTCTAAATATTTGAACCACATATTGCTTTCTGTTAAAATGGTACAGATTTACTGGAAGAGAAACCAAACAGCAGCTACAGAACCGCCGCTTCCTGTTGATAACAAAACCTGAGCTCTACACGCTCACAAATTAGCATCTGTTGGCTGGAGGTTCCCCTATAGAGCTTCAGCTGTGTTTTCCCCAGCTATTGTTTTGTTTTCATCCCTGGGAGTTTTCTAAAATTCTTCTGAAACTGAACAATTAGGGAAAAAAAAATATATATTGAATGTTACTATGGAAACAAAAAAAAAAAAAAAAAAAAGGAGAAAAAACACTTTAAGCAGACCGATGACTCGGGGCACTGCTTCTCGACGGAGACCAGCGCACTGGCGCTTTGTCCACGAATAGAGCAATCTGGGGGCCTATTTAAAGGTGTTGAACCGAGGGAATATATTAATAACGCCCTCTTTTATTTAGAATAGAGTATTTTTCTCTACTGAGCAGCTGTACTGCATTATGTGTACCATTAATCAGCACATGTATCTTTGTAGAATATATGTCCTCCACAGAAACTATATTAAGATAACGTTAAGGTCAAACGATTACATGCTTAAAAATTAAAGCCAAAACTAAAAAAACAACAACAGAAAATCAATTGCAATTGTATATAGGCTTTTTCACCCCTCACACAAAAATAAAAGACTCTCTAATTACTGACCCAAATGCCATTTCTTATACTCAACAGCAGAAGGGACCTTCTGGGTTAATGAGGCCAATCCTCAGCTATTTCAGGCAACCACACTGCATGAACCCCGACGTGAAAATACCAGACTCCCTAAGACAGCTATGACTTTTGCAATTATAACTCCTGTCAAGAAGCTGTCCCAGAACTTTATTCCTGTAATGTCTCAAAACCATCCTCTCATTTTCATTCAAGTTTATTTGTTCCCAGATCATATCTTTTTTTTTTTTTTTTCTTCTTTTTTTTCCCAGAGCAAGCACTGTCCTTTACCTTAAACAACTCCTCTCCCTCTTTGGTGTCTAAAATGCCTTCACACATTCATACAGAACAATATTTCCCCACTCAGTCTTTGTTCCATGAATCTAAACAGTTTGGTTTGCTCATCTTTATTTCTAAGATGCAGTCCCCTTTCACTTATAGTGCTGTAGACAACAACGCTGTAGTCCTCTTCAGTTGTTCCCATGTCATTTCATTCTCACTGAGCAGCAGCAAACTCCAGATGTGGTTTTACTTGGACCTCGGTTGATGGGATGAATGCTTCTTTACCGTCATTGGGAATCGCTCCCCTGATACATCGTGGAAAACATCACCATACTATCCTTCTCTTAGGCTGTGTATCAATTCGTGTGTGTTTGGAAACACCATGCTAAACTATGCTGAAAAAGAATATTACAGTATTTCATTTTTTCATGGAAATGAGGACTAAGAGAGACTTCTAAAGTACCTAGGTTTTGTCTCTTTCCTTTACAAGGCAGTATATTTCATATATCTCTAAAATATCTCTACCAAGTCCAATGACTTCTGCGAAACCCAGTGTTTATCAGTCATCAAAAGTCCTTATTTAACCTAAAGTAAGGAACACAAAAGAGAAGGCATTTCTTTATTTAACATGATGGTCACATTGTGGAGCCCTTCAAAGTATAAAACAACATATCTAAGAAACAAATCAAAGAAAAATGTTTGATTCTAATTTTTATATGCTTGGTTCACTATATATTCCCTATGCAATACTCAAGTCCGTAAGTGATGGATGAGGTAGTTATTCACAAACTCTCCAGTCCATAGGAAAATACCTGAGAAATAAGGGGGCTGAGGCAGAAGGTAAAAAGAGTCTCTTTTGATCGTAACAACTCAGTAGAAGGGTTGGTGGCAGGTTTTTTAATAGTTGAACTGTCTCCATCATCTTACTTGCAAAGAAAGCAAGCACACGAAGCCTTGGGAATAATGGTCTATAAACAGCTTGCTTTAAAAGTAATTGACAACGTCGATTGCTATGATACTTCAATCTCAGGGGAAAGAAGCTGAAATTCTTGCAGTGTAGTGTTGAAAGCTCTTTTTCCTTGTTGACTACAGGAGTCAAAAGTATTTTATCCTGGTGTTGCACGTAAATATATGTAAGTATAAAGCAGGAGCAGAGCAAAAGAAAAAGGTGGCGTTTAGAAACCAGGAGTGGATTTGATACAGTTTTCACCACAAAAGTAAATTCTTTAAATCAAGTGTATATTTACATTCCTGCAAACATAAACACTTTGATATAGCGTTGATATGGAGTTAGTCTATGAACGCGGTCAGCATTTTTGCTGATACATTTCTCTTTCGGTGCTGCAGCTTCAGAGTTGTGCAAAAGCTACGGGATAAAGTATGGTCATTGACTACCCTTCAGTTTAAAAACACAGATCAGTAGCTCAATGTCACCTTGAAATAACACAGGGCTATGTGGGATAATGGATCTGTATATTTGCAGTTTAGAGTTCATGTAAGTGTGAAACTAATGGCATTAGCGAAAGCCAGGCAAAGCATCAGCAAGCAAGTTGTAAGCTTAAGCTTTCCTCGCCTCGGTCAGGGTCTATTTCACCCCAATTACAGCACCCAGGGCAGAGGCTGCCAGATGTGTCGCTGCTGTGACAAGAGTTTCTGATGCTCAACAAAGGGCCAAAGATGAGCCCAAACTCATTGCCTCTTGTTGTCTCAAGTAGGATTTGGGCACAGGTGTCTAAAGAGGAAACCTAGATGAATAATGGCAAAGCATTTCTCAGCTGTAGGAAGTAAAAGGATTCATCCATAGCTCAGAAAATACAAACAACTACTGCACCTTGGTATCCCACCACTATGACGTGATTAAACAAATATAATAATATTTTTTTTTAAAAAAATCAGTGTCCTAACTATAAAACACAACATTACAAATGAATGAAAAATGCAAATGGCAGGTCAAAGATGCAGAGCAAGATGGGCGCAGTACCAGCTCAAATGAAGAGATGTCAGCAGAGCTGAACACACTTACCCCAGCAGAAGAGTCAACATACGAATACCACAGCAAGGCACAGCTTACGACTGATGGTGGTCAATGCCAAGGAGCCCCTGTGCCAGCCTCGCCTGGGAAAGCCGTTGTGACGACAAATGAAGAACTGATGACAACGCTATGAAGAACGAAGTAGGTGCACACCAGCTCTCAGCAGTTCCCCTGGACCAGCGTTCGCTCCTGCCAGCAGATTGCTCTGTGCACGGAGGAGCAGACGTGTTGAAATTCTGTACAGACACCCATCGTACTGACTAAACAATAAGGCCCTGAAGATGTATTTTAAAAGGTACCTTAGTGACTTTGCTACCTGTTTCTGAATTTTAGAGCTTCTAGAGCACCTAACTCTCTTAGGCTCCTACTCCAGCCTACAATTAAGAAGAAAAAAAAGACCTATTGCAATGCTTTGTGATTACTTCTATGCGCTGTTATCAAGAAGAGCTGACGTTCTAAGGCTGAACTACACTGCTTTTTTCAAAAATTCAAGGTCTTCAATTTGCCACCCAAAACCCACCTAAAGCTACAAATCATTTCTGGTTGTTTGGGTAATTACTGGTTTGAATACGCAAAGTTGTAAAATTCTTCCACATCTACCTAGGGAGACAATTAAAAGAGAGATAACTTGATTATTTTGTTTTCTACTGTCATCTCTTAACATGCCTTGAACCAATTCGTATCACATACAGAAAAGTCCTAGGGTTGCATCCATATTACCCTGAAATGGAATGCAGTCTTGGTTATATTTGCCATATACTTGTTTATATTACAGTATTTATCACAAGAACAGGATTTTAATGTCAACTCAGACCTGCTTAATCTGTGCCTAGCTTATCCATATGTCTGGCTAGTTGAGGGACTTAAGTGGTAACTAATCTAAACAACATATGTAGCACCAATCTACTCATCTAATTTTATGTTAATTCAAGTGAAAAATGACCTTAGCAAGTGTGTCAGATGAAGCAGGTCTGATTAGTATTCTGTAAAAACTAGAAATAAATTGTCTTAATCTAAACACTGGTCTAATTTGTTGGTTCTTCTTATTGTTTTATACTTAGAGACTCCATCCAAGGTAGAAGAAAAGGAACATACGGACAACCAAAGCACAGAAAGCTGAAAAGGCCTGGGTTTATATACATATATTTTTATATATATATATTCTCCTACTGGGCGATGGAAAAAGCACAAATTAAATTACATAAGTGGTACAATTCTGCAACTTCATCGGTTGTTTATAACAATGCAGAAGGCTTTGCTGAACATGAAAAAAGAAACCCTGAGTCGATCAGAGAGGTCTACTGAGCGAGGAAAAGCTCTGGATGAGAGGAATGGCACACACTGAGACCGTTTCCTGCTGCAGCGTGTGCTGCTCAGCACTAAGCTATTCCCATGGAGATGAAAACTGAGGATGAAGGGCAAAGCCAGTCCTGCCTAGATTTTGACCTATGGCTCTAGGGAGATTAGTAATTTTAAACAGGAAAAGCACCCACACAATACTACTATTCAGCATCTTTTTTTCTGTGTTTATGTGTAAAACCTTCCCCCCCGCACCCCAATAAAACTCTTATTCGCCACTTTACCCCAGAAATTTTCCCTCTTTCCCCACTCCTATCCTTTGGACATACTTCAGTTTCCTGGTCCACAGGCTCATCCAGCCTAGGTATAAATCAGGTTTCCGAGGGTGATATGTCTTGTGTCTATGGGGAAACATTCTCATCTTTCAAAATTCAAAGAGCGTCTTGCTATGTAAGCGCCGTATTTGGAGTAGGTACTTAAAATTGTATTTAATCTGTATATACCCACATCATGAGACAGTTAACTCTTATTCCTACTACTCAGTTTTCTTATACCTACTCTACACTACATCGATCCTATTGTTTAAGACCTAGGTGGGAACAGACAGGAGGACTCAAGCGTTTGCTGCACCTTTCAGGTTATACAGATCTATAACCGATTTTTGTGATGCACGGACAGGCATGTCCCCTCTACCGCTTCACATACAGTCCTCTCCTTCCCCATCCAGTCTTTCTCGACAAAAAAAAAAATAATGGCTCCAGCAACTGAGCTAGGGAGGAACACGGACCTGTTGCTTTAGTAAGGCAGTGGACCTACTTACATTTGATGCGATGAACCTCAGTTTACCTGGACGCACAAACATTTGCTGGAGTGCTAACCTTAAGTGCCACCCAAACCCCATCGCTGCCAAGGTCCTTTATCAGCAGAGGCAGAACCAGACGAGTGCTTCCACTGCTTCTTCTGACTTGTACCTGAGTCTGGAAACACGGACCAGCTGGACATACCAGTGCCCTGCAAAATGTCATACAGGTCAGCTGCTCCAGTTCAGGCTTGCTGGAGCCTGTGCCCAAACCGCAGCGATGTTATTCGTCCTTCTGAAGGCTCACGGGGATGTTTTGGGGAGCTTGTAGCTGCCTGGTGGAAAATGCCCAAGCCATGACACCGTACGACTCTCCCTCAATGAGAACGCCCGTTGCCCACAGCCCTACCTGCCAAATTCTTGTCGTCTGCCGAAGGTGCAAGCTGCTGCTAAGGACCAGGGCAGGGAATAAATGCAAAGCTGTTCCAGGCAAAGCCACAACAGATTAGGGTGAGCTGTGGAAGAATGTTTTCTAAGGGAAATCCCTCATATTTTTAACCCTCCATTCTTGCAAATACCTTCTTCATTTTGCCTTAAGCTTTGGGGAAAAAATAGGATCAGATCTGTGAAATTCAGAGATTTTGTTTGTTAGCTAGAAGTGAAGGATAAGCCGAAATCAGGCATGAAATTGAAGACTGCTCTCTCAGTGATAAGGAAATAAGCTGTCAGAGGCCTTGGACTAAATACTTGACCTAGCAGCCTTTCCATCTCTAATTTCATTGATTAAAGTGATCATTAGCAATTTTCTTGATTATGCATAATATTTCTGGCTTTCTGTAGTCCTTGCTTTGTCCCCATCAAGTTCCTGCAGATCAATTTCATCTTTCCTTAATTTATTGCTAGGTTTAAATATAAGAGATTAAAGAGATAATTAACTTCATTGCATGTCTGTAGAGCACCAGCCCCCAAATTTGCCTTCAATCCGCATGAAACTAACTGTAATTTTTTATAGCATCTCCAACTTCACCTCCACCAATTTTTTCATTCAACAACGCAGCATTTGAAAAGACACATTAATATAAGTAACGTTATTGGCAAAGGCAGAGGACGAGCGAACTGATCCTGCTAGAGTTTTCTGACTTTGGTAGCCTGAAAGGATTTGACAGGCGTACAGCTCATAAATGTCATTTTTACAGTTACTGGTCAGGGAAGACAAGGGCTGAACAACCATGGCTATCGAGACCAGGGAAGATGGTGTGGTGCAGAGATCCCCAAGCCAACTTGGGCTTCTGCACAATGGCCACTGATAGTCAAAGCTATTCTTCTTCCTACAAGCCTCAAGCCAACGCTGCACTGCCTCCGTTGCAGGGGTCTCTCTAGGCCTCTGCTTCTGCAGCGTGGTCTCCTCAAAATTTGCAAGGACAGGTAGGACGGAGGGCAGGAAGGAAGGGCAACTAAACTCACCTGAAAACTGGAGCTGAGCATTAAGGAGCAGTCTTTCCTGGAGAACAGATAAAAGAAATAGCATTCTTTTTAATAAATAAGTAAATAAAACTAATAAATTAACACATAGTGGGGGGAAGTTTGCTGTACCCAATTTATAAATATCCAGACTTTTGCACCAAGGCCATCCTTTGTTAGCCTTTGTATTTGCTTAGACAAAATAATGGGACTTCTTCTGACCCACCTACTCAATTAAACTTAATTTTAGATATGTTTTAGAACTGGGTGCATTTTAGTCCTCAAAATCCCCACAGTTGGTATATGGCATGGATCCCAGGTGCCATGCTTGTTTTACTAGAACAGTTGGTCTGCTATATAGGGATATTTTCTCAAAGGTGGACGCTAGTGCTGCGCCACACTCTTTTTATAATTAAACAAGGTATAAATTAAATCACTGTGTGGTCATCTCCCCATGAGATAAAATCCATTAACAGCCCTCTACCCACAGTTTAGAAAACGCTAAACTGGCACCCAAAATCAATGCATGTATCTTGCTACAAAGATCATTCTTCTACCTACATTTCTCCATTCTACCCACAGATTTACCTCTACTTTTAGGTGGGATTCCACCTTATTACATTTTACTTTTCTTAGCACAGTGGTAAGTGTCAATGTTAAGGTACGGGGATTTCCCACACACAAATCAAAAGCAACATTAAAATCCCTAGGGAATTTCAGGGTCACTGCCACTTTACCATCTTTCAGGCTAAAATTCTGCTTGGACTAGGGATTTTTGGAGAATATGAATTTAGGAATAAATCTGAGATTATTACTGTCACATAGGAGGTAAATGATTTACAATGCATGCTAAAATGTAATCAGCATTTGGATGTGCATGATCTCCAAGGCCAGGCCATTCCATAGCAAACCTTTCTTTCTCCACCCCCTTCTTCTCCCAAACAGATAAGTCTTTATATTTGGGATTTGTAACCTCCACAGCTGCCACAGAAATTTGGTCTTTTATGTAGGTAAGACTTGATCCATTAATTGCTTTTTAAGCTAGGACAAGAGCTGTAAACTGGCATCAACAGCTGACCTGAGTAGCGGGAAGACTTCTCTAAAGACCCGTTGTGTTCACACTGGGCTGAGCCATCGGACACATGGCGTCAGCCTTCTGCCTAACAGTTTTTGCTCAGCTTTGGTGATTCCTTTGGGGAAGGTTGTATTCACAGATGGATATAATGATGCCTTAAATGGATGTTTCCTAGACTTCTGTTCACTTCTACCTCCTCGCTATTTAGAAAACAACATTAGCTGTTCATCCCAATTTCCTCAGCAGATAAACGCAACTCCCTCATCTTCCCAAGACTTTGTCACGTGTTGACAAATAGGTATATACCTTCAATGGAGAGGCTGAGATGATATTCCACCAACTTTTTATTTCCGTTCACCAACCAGCATCACTTCAGTTTTGCCCAGCTATTTCTCATCCAAAACCTGTATAATCATGTTCATCCTGCCATTTTTCTGATGCGAAGACATCGGTTTTAGCAAAATTCCTTCCCCATTCTCTTGGCAGCTAAGCTTATAACATGACATCGTTTCCTCCTGGATCATGAACAAAGAGCATATTTTATCCTATGACCTCCTCGTTTTTGATCTGAACTTTTAGTTGATATTTTGAGCAATATTATTAAAATATTAAACACCACAATGAAGGGAGTGACTTCCCTTTCCACGGTATTGCTCCCCTCTGAATACTGCTACGTACTGCAGCGGAAAAGAATTACTTGTCCTTGGGCCACCTTAAGATACAATGTCAGTAGGCAAGTGACATGAAATTTAATACAAAGATTTGAAAGCGTTTCTGGTTAAATATTTTGCTTTTAAAATGTGCCAGATTGCACCAGCTGTCGGGAACTTCAAAATCATTTTCTAAGGAAGAATCTCCTAGCCTCTCTGG
This sequence comes from Astur gentilis, assembly GCF_929443795.1. Lineage (NCBI taxonomy): Eukaryota > Metazoa > Chordata > Aves > Accipitriformes > Accipitridae > Astur > Astur gentilis. The sequence continues at coordinate 12,363,627 of NC_064913.1, forward strand.
TTCTTCACAGACCCTCTGACATAGCAAGACTTGACACTGTACTGTTCCACCAATACGTTAGGTTTAATTTTCAGGAGCAAAGCATATCTTTCCAGAAGAATCTACATTTTGAAATGCTCTTAGCAGAGTGGTATCACCCTGTAGAGCAGATGTGAACATGAGAAAGATTTTGCTTAACTGAAGATGCCTCTCCCTCCTCTTTTTTGCAAGTGTAAGGCCTGGGGGGTACAGAACACATTAAGGACCTTGAACTGCAGAAACGTCTGCCTGTGCTGATGCGTAAAGGTCCTAAACACTTCAAGACTGGGATCTCTGAAAAAGACCTTTAGGGGAATCCCTTATTAACTTAGTGTGTCAGTATTTTCTACTTGATCTGCAGTTCTTTGTACTTGGGGGGGGGTTTCTCTGTTGTTAATAATGAAGAGAAATACAGCAGATAATAAGGAGAATGGATGTTGGTAATACAATAAAGACAAAACTAGAAATGCTGCAAGAATGGCAGCTGTAGCAAGGATTTTTTTAATGTAATTACCATGCTATAATTGCCTATTCACCATTTTTTTTAACCCGGTCTTAAAAAGCACTAAAAAATTCCATCCATTCCATCATAAAGCAGAAATCAGATATGAGAAAGTAAATGAAAATGAAAAAGTAGCTTGCCAGTCTTGAGTTAAACTCTCATAGAAATAAATAGGTGTATTCTCAGGTTCAACAAAGAGGAAGATAATGGGCAAGGGAAAAACCATTCTTTTTCATTGTGCTTCTTGGCATCAAAGCCTAAGTTTCTTGTCAAAGAAGAATAAAGATAGAGACTACCCAAGGAGAAAAATGGTAATCTCCCAGCAAACTCAATATGCCGCTAAAATAGAGCCCTCCCTACAAGCCGCTCTGCACTGGCACATCACTGCTCACAAATAGCCTGGGAGACATCAACCATGCAGAAGTCTAACATGGTGGAGGCAAAGTGTACGGTTTGCCTTGTCCTGGCCCACTGAATCCCAGATGAGGTAAATCCAGGGGAAAAGATATTTTTCTCCACTTTTCAAAGAAAGAAACCCCCGTAACGTTGTTATCACTAGCCTACTTTATGAGACATCCCTGAAATCTGTGATCTCCTACATTCAATTTTTTACTTGGATCCCAGCCACATCAGTTACCTGTATTTAAACATTTTTGTGTTATTTGCCACTGAATCGAACACGTTAATCAACATGGCTGATCAACTCTGGTTTCAAGTGGTAATGTCTTTCCAAAAGTGTCAGCTATAGAGTCATAGATACGGCATAAGAGCCCAGCTTAACACTGCTCACCTGAGTAACTGCAGAAGCAAAACCCCATATTTTAGTCTCATCTCAATCATTTACCCATTGAGTGGCCTGGGCAACTGATTATCTCCCTTTCTTACAGTGTCCATCCTTGAAGGAAATGACAAACAGCTAAACTTCAAAGTAAACAACTTAGCTCTATAAAACCAGAAAAAAATAAGTCAAGTATTAAATGCTACCATGCTCTACTGAGGTGTTGCTAAGTGTCCTTTTCAATCTGTTCTGATATACACTAAACAGCACATATCTTGACTATCTCCCATGTACTTGCTTAGTAAAGTTGCATCTTTATTACCATTTACAACTGTAACCTCTAGAAATGTTACTGAGAACAAACCTAATCGCTCATTAGTAGTAACAGAAAAAAGGCAGGTTAATTTTCAAGGTTTTATTTATGCTATTTTGGGTCTTACTAAGACTTCAATGCATATCTGCCTTTAAGCTTAGCACTCCAATTTCTACACACAAACAGCCGTGCAGTAGACGAGGGAAGCTAGGACACTGCATCAGCTTGTTTGCTAAGAAGCAAAAATTTCCAGGGACTTCAACTGGGAAAAGAACTATAAATGACAGCCATGAGAGAGCTAAAGCAATAGCTGCCTGCCTCCCTCATTTAGCTGGAGCAGCTGAGATTGAACTGCCCTTGGAGAAACCTATGTGAGCATGTGCTGTAAGACTAAGATTATCAGAAGAAAACCAGAAACTGAATGCACTCAGCACTAAAAGAAATTCAGAGACCACTCGTGAAATGGCTACTTCAGAGCGGCACGTGCTGCTCTCTGCTGAATTTAATGGAGCTGCTCTACAAAAAGACAGGCTGGGAAATCTGCCAAGTGAGGCTTGAAGAAAACTAAACTATTATTATGAAAGAAACTAAGAAAAGGGCTATCATAAAGGGATTCAAATTTTACTTATAGTTAGTTTACAACTCGCATGTCGTAAGTAGATATTGCAAATTATCCTACATAGGGAATAATCAAAGTCAGTAGGATTTTTTCTCAGCTTTTCAGACTAAAGTTTTTATACATTAGGACTGCACGATGTCAGACAATTCAGCACTTTTAGTTCTTTCATCAGCTATTTTTCTCTTGATGCTCTGTTCCTCAGGCACATGTAACCTAATGTGGACTTTTCCTGCAAGGATGCATCACACGTGAACTGGGCAAATCTTTTACGGAAGAGACAATTCTCCGCAAAGGAACGGGAGCACCAAGACAAGGAAACCTCTCAAAATTTATCAGTCTCTTGCCAGGAACATCTAAAAGCATAATTGAAACAGGTGATGAACCAGAATTTAAATGGGTAAAAAAAAAATACACGGACCCTCATTGATAGTGGATACTGGAGAAACTTAGATGTTTACAATGAAGGATATACTTAAGAGTGTTTCTGAATCAAAGAGGTGCCTGGGAGTGGACTTAAGAGCAAGTGAAATTACTCTGTCTTTTCTAAACTAGGGAGAAAACAAGATTAGGCAGCTGCCAAACCTGGACTGTATTAGAAGCAAGGCTATTTACATCTGATTAATAAACACTTCAGAGTTCACTGGAGGAGCATTAGTCTACTTTTGGCAGCAGTCTATTGTCCTTCATCAATTGTTTTGCATTGATTTTCGGATTTGGTTGAAGAAATCTCTAAGTTCCTGTAATCTGGGGAAAAGCGCATCTTGCAAAGGCTCCTACGCTCGATGGGAAGGACAGGATGCATTAGTTATTTTCCTTCTTCCTCCCTGTCACTGTGATCTCAGGTCACATACGTAAGCATCTGAGAAGATAATTCATAGGCTTCCCTGTATCCAAGGCTTGCAACCATTGGGCTGTCGGCTCCGCTCTCTCCCAACAGCCGGAGTAACTGCTGCCACTTTTACATCCGTAGCATCTCACAAATGCCTCTTTACTTTTGTCACACCGTTCTCCATGTTTTCATTACCTTCCTCCTATTTCGTTAGCAATTCCATACCTCCTGACCTGCCTCGCCTTGACCCTGCTTGGCTTCTTTTCCCAGTCTAGCCAGGTGGCTCACATAAATCCCCAATCTTCTCCTTGGAAATCAGCACAAGGACTTCACTCCTGTTGCATCACATGCAAATCTCTTGCTTTTAAATCTCCACAGAATTTATGTTACCTCCTGCCATTCCTGTGTCGAGGCCCTTAACTTGCTCATTCCTTTCATATGCCCTTCAGACCGTTCTCCCAGAAATGCTGGTGTGACCGAGGTGTGCTTGAAATGGGCTCCCAGTTCTGCAACCGAGGCGGCTTCCCCGGCTATGTCTCCCCAAGGAACCCATTCCTTTCAACTCTCTCCTTATTCCTTCACCTCCATTCCTGCACTATTTCACATTTGTCTCATGACATATTTAGTAGATAAATTCATTACAGAAAAGAAAGCATGCAAAATGAAAATTAGATCACTTTGTGGAAAAATCAGACTAGTACTTTGGTAAGATCTCTCCAAAAATCCTGTAGAAGTTCCACCAGGCGTTGTTCCACGTATGTGATATAATCTCTTCAGCGCAAGTGTTGGTTCGTTTGGATTATTATTATATACCACAAAATCCTCAGCCTCTGTATAAACATAAAACAACGGCATTATAAAATATAAATTATAGGTATTAGAGGAAGGATAAGATGCAGCCTAAGTAATGGCCTGAGATTCAGGGGGTTTCAAATCAATTCAGGTTTTACCTGGATGTAAACCCCTCTATGTGCCTGGATAAGTGAGTTCATGTTTCCACGGCTCTCTGTAGAAGAACGTTGAGTTTCCCTAGGATCACTGTTCTGCCGTCTCCACCGTTAGCACTGTGAACTCCTCAGGGCAGAGTCCTCCACACTACACACATAAATGATACCTGCAGCAAAAAAAAACCCAAACTCATCTGGGCTTCTAGGTTTTAACATATTACAAACACTTCATGAAGAGTTTATTATTAATATATCAGTTACTGGTAATGCTGCAAAATGCTTTTCTTTCTTCCCCCCCCCCCCCCCCCCCCGCCTCTCTCTCACAAAGACACAGACACCCCCCCCTCGTTCACACAGGCTTTCTTTGGCTGCCATCGCCACCACACACTGACCTTTGAAATATGGAAATAAAAGTGCTCAGAAATAAAGCTGGCAGCAACAGCAGCCCGACTGTCGTCATGTAGAATCTGAAACAAGTGGGGCCATAGTTTGCAAGCTGTCTTCATAATTACTTGAAGCAGTTGTCACTCTGGCTCTAGTTTGTTCATTACACCCCAAACAAACAGCTGATATTTGTTAAAGCACATAAGCCACTTTGTTGAGGCAGGGTTCTTTATTGTGAGGAACCCTGCAGCTGCGAGTCACATGCAGTTCATAGTATTTCCTGATTTCCTTTGCTTTATTTGCTTCCCTGCATTCCCTTTACAGCAATGTCTTTTTTTTTTTTTTACCAGCGAGAGAGAGTTAAAAAGAAATACAATAAGGTAAACATTAGCTAACATAAAGCTTGATAGGCTTAAGGTTTATGACCCAAATCTGGTTCCCATTAAACAAATACTTTTGCTGTGGTAAAGAATGCTTAGCAATAAGAAAGTCACGGATGGAATTTGAGGCTGCTGCACTCCAACGGGACGACTGCCTCGTACAGTTGGGTGCATTCCCTCTGCAGTAGCCTGAAGGGGAAGAAACTGGACGGCATCAATCTGAGCCGAGTCAGGAGGCTTCTGGGAAGGTCCTTTCTCTGCATCCTGAAAATTGAGGCGCTGGCAAGTGTTCTGCAATATTCCGTGTAAGAATGGTCAAGCGGCTGATGGTTGTGGTCTTCTCTGATGAACCACTGGGTGGTTGAACGGGAAAAGGTGCCGCGTTGGTCTTCAGTGGGCAGGTCTGCATGACTGCTGGTGGAGATGAAGGAAGGAATGGGGAAGGTGTGCGGAAAGCAAAGCTGGTTTCATCTGCTCTGTGTGATGGGAAAAAATCCTGTCCAATGAGACTTTTATAAGCCTACTCTGGCTTCATGAGTTTGGAAGAATAAAGACAATAAATAAGCTCAGTAGGCCAAAGAAGTTGACACAGTCTTATACAAGACAAAGCTGTTAAATAAGCTCTTGATGTGTGAACAGAGATGTCAGCCTGATCAGCTTCACACCAACAATCACTGAAAGAAATAATGTAATTTCTTTTAAAGTAAAGATACAGAAGAAAAAAAACCACAATGAAAGCATTTTAAATGTAGCGTATTTCATTTTGATAGCATCCCTTATTCCCTTTCCTATTACTTGCAGGGAATTTTTATATCTGAAAAACCCTGTTTGGCAATCTTTCAGATGATATGAAAGATGTTATTGGTTGTCCTTGTTGGAGGGGAAGAATCAGCTGAGGTGGTGTTACTGCAACTCTTTAAAATGTGCATAAGGCAAACAGTCAAGGTGAGAAAAGACCAGTAAAGGGAGAAAATGTGATTTATTTCTAGCCTGTTGAGTTGTAGCTCCAAGCTCATTGTTGTGGAAACAGGAGCCCAGCACATTGTCTTGTCTGACATCTGCGCATCCAGCAGACTGGTATCTGGGCTGAGCTATTTGAGATAATGCTTTTATCTACGCAGCAGCTGACAAAAGATACACTCCTAGACTGCTAATCAGTCCTCCCGTTAAACATGAGGCAAGGAGAAAGAAGAAGGAAAGTGAAATGCAGTATGGGGAGATACTGGGCGGTCTCACCTGTGGGGACGGTAAGGCCGTGTATTATTTAAGAACTTCAGGAAAGCCAGGAAAGGAGGTAAAGACTCATGGGTTCTTCTCCCAGGAAAGGGGTCAAAAAAGGAAAGCTCAGTGGAGTGCAAGTGGGCAGGAGGTGAAACCCGTTACATGAAATTCACTTTTTTCCATTTAGTCATTTCCAGTCTTCTGCTGAAAAGTGTAAAAATGCAGTATGTAGAACAAGTTTCCTTTTCATTATTCATCATTTAGGCCTTTTTTTTCTCATTCTCTTTCCTGCATGGTGGCATCTATAGCTTGCCCTTGATAGAGCTGACCTTGTCTTTCTGCTCTTGTCTGTGTCTGACTTTTATACTTCACATGTAAGAGGCCAAATTAGACCTCTGCTATTTTGTCAAGCACAGGAGAAACCAAGGGTCCAGAGAAAAAGGGAACAGACAATCCATAATCTCAGTACAGAGTATTTGCCACACCAATCTCAGTTGAGGTATGCCCATAACACATCCTTACAGAAGGAGCTGGGAGAACTTCCCAGGTCACAGCTCTCACCTCTGACGTGTATTCTGGTCACTTCCTTACTCCATACTGGGATATGACTGCCAAGATGTGAAATCCCATCCTTCCATGCCTGCACTTCCAGGGGAAGAAAAGGGAAGCATGAGGCAAGAAGGGGATCCGCAAGGTGCACAGCCGCTTCCCAGGCTAAACCATCAGGGACGGGACTAGAAGAAGTGTCCTTGTGTCCATGTGCTCCGCAAGCTGGATGTAGTCCCTGCGACCTTGTCTCTCTGACGGCACCAAGCCAGTGCCACCATGGGTTATCTGCCAGTCCACTCAGAGACAAATTGCTTTTGTCCTGATGGCAGTTTGCTGTGGTTCTGCCTCAGCTGAAAGAGTTTTTTCCATTTTTATATAAGTTAAACCATGCCCAACACTAACCACATGTAAGGATGCAGAACTAACGCTAACATCATAGGGCAAACCTGCAAAACTATTTTATTTGTTTGCTGATTCCCTCCCAAACAGAAGTGAAATGTTTGCCCGAAGGATGAGGTAGAAATGTGGTCCTTCAGTATGTAACCCCAGCTGGGTCATTTATACAGGGCATATGCCTCCACCTGCATCCACCCTGTGCTTCCCGGTTTACCTACACGCATAAATAAAGCAAGTTTCACTGGAGCTTTGGCAAGCCTGGCTTTCCCAGCAGAAGCTTTTCATATTATTTTCCCTGGTACTCCTGCCAGTAAGTGCACCCACTGAAAAGATAACAGAATGTTTATGAGAGGTTGACAGCAGAGTAGCACTCTCCTAATATACTTCTCCAAACATGCCCTTCAATGACCAGAAAACTTTTTATGCTGGGAAATTTTAAAAGAAGAGGATGCAGGTGGCAAAGATCGAAGGGGATATGCCAGCATAAAGACTGCCAGACCAGAGATCTCCTGAGCATTGAACTGATCACCAAGCTGAATCTTCTATAGAAAGTTTAAGACACGTTGATCTAAATACTCTGAGGCAGTACTATGAGGACAGAGAAATACATGGTAAAAGGTAATGCGGAGCATTGTAAAAGGCTATATATCTCAACTGGGAAGTAATCTTTCTAGGAAAGGCTGTCAAATTTCTTTTCTTTAAGTAGGTGTTTCCTTTGTCTCACTAAACAGAAATGTCTGCCCATACTGAGACAAGAACCATCAAGCCTGTTGCTACTGCTAGCTGAACTGGGGTTAGTCAAAACCCAAAGTGGAAAGCATCTTAGTAAAACACTAATGCAACCAGTATGTATTGAACTCGTAGTATCTGGTTTGTCGTACCACAAAATACATTTTAGGAGGGCAAGTTTGAAAGGCAAGCATCTAACACGGGATTTTTTTGTTTCCCTCCTTTTCTCATTTTCCTTCTGTTTCCTGAATGTATTCTATTATTTAAATATTTTACAAGATAGGCAGCATTCTCCCTCAATTTAAACCCTGGCGAAAGAGCATTACAAAAACTGACAAGACTATCATTCAGAGGAGAGGGTCACACTAGTGGCTTGTTACTTCATTTTCGTGACAAAGATTGCATCTGACATTTAATACCCAACATCTTTCAAGAAATATAGTGAAGTGCTCCACCATTTTGACCTTTTCTTGGGTCTTTATTTCTGATTGGCCCATCCATTCCACTCTTTCCTAGGCATCATAGCCCTATCAATCAAGGAAATAGAGATTACAGTCCACTGTGAAACAATACACATTTAAAGGAAGCACCATTAAGGTTTTTAGGCCCCACATCTTCTGCAGCTTAGAATTGTTACAAATGGGTCACCAGACACTATTTCCCTTTTCTATTATTCTTCTTCAGCCCCTTGCAACAAATTAAGAAAATAATAAAGTCTTCAGGATTGGCAAAGATACTGTGGCCACAGCACCTAACAACATCCCTAGGCAACGGGTTTGCATGAGGAACAGATTTGGCACAACTAACCGAGGATGCTCATTGAGAGGCAGAGATTTTTGCTCATTTCCAGATCAACCTTTGTGCTACGACAGCTTTGTTTTTCTCTCTCTCTCGTTCTCACTCTGCTTCTGCCCCCTCTGTGTATATTTTGCGGGGAGGGCATGTGAAATTTAAATAACACTTTAAAAATGTCCACCTGTAAAAAACATTAATCAGTAACATCTAGTTCTTCAGTGGCACTTTTGAACTGCAGATCTCAAAGCACTTCCCAGAAATGGGAAGGGTATTTTTAGGAATGCCCTGTGTTTGATCCAGAGGCCACTGTGGAGCCAGGAGCGGAATCCAGTGTTCCCCATTCCCCCTGCTGAGTGCTCCTCCCTAGGAACCCAAATCATTACGGAAAATGCACGGGTAAAGACACATGTTTGTGCTCATAGAAAGGTAAAAGAAAAAAATGGGGAACGCTATAGAGCACCATCTGCATCTCCTTTATTCACTGTTGCTGTATTTTCTCACAAAAGAAACAGTGATTTGTATACTGCAATTCACAGCATTGACAAATAGATCAAGGAGTTTATGGCCACTAGTGACTGACATCGGCTGTGAATTATGTCCTGCGGTGACCAAACTCTTAGCCATGTTACTGAAGATATAGTGAAGTAGCACTGAAGTCGCCATATAGTTAATGCAACAGCAGACAGCGCGCTGTTCAAGCAGCTCTGCAAACAAAATGGATTGCATTCATACAAAGGAGGAAAGTAAAGTACATACAAAATAGACGAATAAGAACTTCAGGGAAGGTTATTTCGAAAAATGCACAGACAGCTATACAGAGAGCCTGACTGAAAAACTTCAATCTGAAATGAAAAAAAAAAAAATAAAATTAAACCCTACGCTTTTTATTGCTGCTGATGCAGACTCAGTAGCACGTGCATGCTGTGGATACAGTCTTGCAGCAAGGGCTTTATTTGCTTTGAGGTGTAATCACCTATTACGTGTTGGATGCAAATATCTTGAGAGGTTTAAGGAAGCAGAGTAAGTTGTATGAGCAGACTGCAACGTTGCCTGAGAACTGGATGCAGTTATGATAAAGGGAGGACCGAGTGAAGGGGCAGTTATTTCTCCTCAGCACTCCCCACATCAGTAAGTCTTTGCTAGTCTGGTAACACAATAGTCATAAGCTCTTCCAGAAAATGCCAATACTGCTTATTATATCCACTTTCCTTTCAAGCTAGGGTGATGGTTCATTAAGAATTATTTTTAAACCCTGAATTTTGTTAGAAAACTATTTCCTCAAAACTGATCTCTTTATGGAAGCTTATTGGTTTGGATGAAATTTTCAGCAGGAAAAAAATTGTAGAGTTCAAGTTTTTGACAGTTCAAGAGTTTCAGGAGTTCAACAGCCATAGTATTCTGTGTAAGACACTCAGCTGAGGTCTTGGAGATGTTAGCTCAAGGGTGTTAGCCCTGCTCCAAAAATAGAGCCTTTAACTTAAATTATGGACTACAGGCTAATCCTTGGTGATATGTTCTCCTTCCCTTATCCTTCTCCACCAAAAAACCAAACAACCAAACCCCAAGAAATCAACCCCCAAAATAATTGTACAAAAAATCTTGACTTCATCCCTGTGAGGAATGCAAGGAAAAACCAAAATGCGCAAAAAATGTTATGAGATGCAAATTCCCAGCCCCATTTTGTGGAGGAGGAAATTGAGGCAGGCGAGCGAAGCAGCTTTGCCAGAGCTGCCGTGCAAACTCCTGACAGACGGAGGGTTAAAAAAACTCGGAGTTTTACTAATACTCGCAGCACAGGACTCATTTTTCTAGGGAACGTATTTACTCTCAGTCAGCCCAGCGTTGCACAACGGCTTTCCTCACGGAACGTGGTGGGAGTCCCTCTGGGAATGGGACAGCAGAGGGACGCCGGGCTCCCGAGCAATGGGGACTGGGGACAGACGCAGTACTGGTCGACCCTCTTCAAGCTGTGCACGTTGGCAGGAATAAATGGGGTGGCACTGTGACAGGGAGGTGACAGGACCTCGCTGCGTGCTCTGCCTGGCCCCCGTTGATGAAGATTGCGCAGGATGCCGAAGTCCCGTCTACCCCCTCCCGCGGTGCTTTCTGCTGCTGTTCTGCATCCTGACATTTCACAGGGATTTTTTTAACCAATTACTTTGCATTTCATTATTCCAGAAACACATATTCCTGGAAATTTGTCTTTTTACCAACTGGAGAACTGCTCATATACTAGTACTGGCTCCTGCTCACGTTCCCAGTTTGTAATTGGAGCTAACAGTCTCCAATTTTAATGTCACATTTATGTTGATTTTTTCTGCATCTCTGACTCCCACCTTCTTTCTCCCTTTTTGGCATCTTTGTTTTTCCGTCCCTGTCCAGCTTGGACTTGTGTTACTGGTGGCTTAAACCTGAAGGGACATTGCCCTGACTGAAAGGCACCCCTTTAAAATTCATATGGCCCAGGAAGAACTGAGACATTTCAAAAAAATATGTTCACCGAGCAACACTCTTTACTCTGATCCGGAGTGAATTTTGAAGCTTTAAGAGGTATTGGTAATTAGATGGAAAAATATGCTTGAAAGGCTCACCTTATGGACTAGCTTTGTTTTAAGTTGGTGGTGTCAGGAAAACCTCAGTAGGTTCTAGGCTTTGTTAAAAACTATAGGTTATTCACATTAACTTTGTATGAGCTAAATCTATTGGCAAAGGTAGGCAGTTTGGGGAGTGCTTGCTTTGTTTCTAGATTCTTTTGCTTCAGCATTAGAAAGAAAAAGATACTTAATCTGTATATGATGAGCATTTTAAACATTGTTTGGGAAGGCTATTTGATTAAGATGAGATTCTGATACATTCGGTGCTGCTGAATGGCACCTTATTCTCCATTCGTTGCAGTGCTACCATGCGGCTGTTGTTGCTGCCTGATTTTCATGGCCATTAAGGGAACCTTTTTGTGCATGTTCTGTGCACAGAACAAATATTCTGGTTGCTTACTCACTCCTCAAGGTGAGGGCAAACTTCTTCTGAAGTTCCAAAAAAATATCATAGCCTTCAACTCCCAACCCTTTCTGTCTTCTCTCTCTCTTGCTGCTTTATCTCCAAGGGCTATCTTTTTATTACTATATTGCTTACTCTTCCCCAGAGTAATAATACCTTAGTCCCTTCCATGTAAAATCAGACGAGATGTTAAAACTTCTCTTGACCTTTAGTAGGATTCTGCCTTTTTCTTTTTCAATTAAAATTCTGCCCAAGTGATGCTTTAACTTTTTTTCCTGAGGAATAGTTCTTTGTTCATTGTTGCTTTTATATTTTCTGTGTTTCTGTTTGTTTGAGTTGTTTGCTGTAGGTGGTTTTCAGAGAATTTTTTTTCAGAGTGGGTAAACAAAGTAATCAATGTTGTGAGTAACTTGTCATTAAAAGTTTTTTTTAGAGGAAGATTTATGTGGCCTTCAACAGAGATGGGACTTAGTCTAACAGTGAGGCTGCCGGAGTTTTCAAGTGGTGGTCGCTGTAGAACACAGAGCCTTGTAGCCTATATACTTTTTCTTTCTTTCTCCTAGTTTGGGTTTTGTTTTTTTTTTTCTTTTTTTTTTAAAACCACAACATAATTTATGTGAAACACTCTGGGACTTGATAACACTCAGCCTTCAGGCCGATGCCTGAGAATGCACCTAAGCATAAATTATTGCACAATAATTCAAGCCCTGTCTGGTCTTATTGCTTAATAAAATTAACATTCTGATATGAACCAAAATGTCTTGAAGTGAAATTGCACTTTTTCAAGAGTTCAGTTGAAAGGAAAAAAAAACAACACCCAACAAAAAAACAAACGGGTTTTTATGAGTGAGGTAAAATATAACTCTCTTTCATCTCAAGATTTTCTTTTTCCTTTTTACAAGCCAGCAAGTTAGTTGCTTTTTGTTCTGTAAGTAATGTGAGATGCCTTTTTATACATACTCTGAATCGTTTCATCACTCAGAAGCAAAGCAAAACCAGAAAGTTGCATGTGTTCCTGGATTTTATCTTTAATGAAAAATACCTTTTCTCCATTTTTTTGCAATGCCAGCAGTAAGAGGAATAGTATAGTGCTCTGAAGAAAATACCCAGGAGACAGGAACTTCCCTGTCACTCTCTTCTTAAAAACTTCCCAAAATAAAAGTGATGCAGGAGTTCCTCAGTTCTGTCTTGGTGACAAATGAGGGGGTCTGTGCTCCTCTTACATTAAAAGGTGTTCAAATACACACCAGCACATAAGGAAACCCTAAGAGGTCGTAGCGCCAAGGAGCGTGAGGAAGACTGACCGAAGATGCAGAGCCGTGCCATATCAGTTAGACTGACAGAAAGGCTTGAGAATTAAAGGTGGTAAAGCACTTGTGGCAGGCAGCTTATTTGCTCTTTTATGTCTGTAGGAATGTGGAAAAGCTGGCCTTTTACTGGAGAAGTCAGCCTGTCACAGGGTCCAAGTAGACAGCATTTGCAGCTCAAGAAATTCTATTGGCTACACGGAGACAAGCCACAGATCAAGCAAACACATTTCCATATGTTTAACTTGCAACTGAAGTTACAGAACTTAATTTGTGTATAACTTACAGTTAGTTTTAGGTCTTTGCCTATGTTGTGGAAAAGATGCAATTTATTCCTAGGCTAAAACTCCAAATGCATGTTCACAGTTTTGAGTGTTTTTATTTCTTGAATGGAATGATCGTCTGTCTCCCTCAGACAAATATTATGATTACACTGCTCATACCAATTCTTGTCAAGACAGGAAGATTGTTTAAAACGGCCTATGTGATGGTTAATACACTAAGCCCATGAGTGGTGCCATGGAGATTATTTTGCAAACGCACAAAATCTCCTTGCAAGAAAAAAATCTGAGCCTGCAAGCAGATATTTGTTAAGGTAGCCCCAAGGAACCCCAATGTAGTAACTGCTGGGAAACATGGAACAAAAAAGAATTAGAGGTCTAGAAGTGCAACTGAATGAAACAAAAAAACAAGGGTAGCCTTTTGTCAACCTCCTATATGTGCTGGAATGAAAAAAGTGAATTTGAATCAAAATCAAAGACCGAGAAACTGCTGGGTCTGCTCTCTACATGCCTTTGAACTGGCCTAAGCATGCCTCAGTCTAGGCTGGGAAACGTGCATGCACTAGTTTGAGGATTTCACAATTATGAAAACTAAGGAGCCTTTTGTTTGTATATGTTGTTTAGTTAAATGTAGCACCATACACATCTTGTCAAAAAGGGGTTTGAGCAAGTCTTTACGTACTTTTAAAAGTCAAATAAACAGGCAGAGAGACACTTACTGGTTTATGTCTCCAGCCAACACAGTAGGAAAGCAAACTTATTTTCTTCTGGGTACAACTTTTTAATTGGGTTGGGCTCTTTCCAGTGTAAACTCTGCAAGAAGATCTTTGTGTGGGCTTGCAAGAACTCCCTTAAGTGGGGCCAGTAGAAGGTCTTGGTCACCGTTTGTGGGAGATGCCATGCTGCGGAAGTCATTTTCTGTACGTTCTCCTTTCTGCATTATCAGTATCCAGCGTCAGGCCTGGGGACAGAGGAGCAACAGGGCAGTCAATGCAACTATCCCAGGGTGCTAATACAAAGCGGAAATAAAAGGCGCAATTTCCACAATGGGGAAGAGGTCGACATGAATAGCTTGGAAAAAATCAAAAACCTCGGACAGAATGGAGAAAAGAATTGGGTCACTGACTCTGAGCCAGGAAAAAATACACACAAGAGGAAATTAGAACAGCAGAAGTATTTTATATTATCTCATCCAAAGATTTAACGTGCATGGGCAGCAGTATGTTCTGTCTTCTGGAAAACTATTATGGGCAGGAAAGATTGTCAGGAATTTCTATGCCATCTCCACAATGTAACCAGTCCTTCCCAACAAATTACATATGTGGCAGTACACATATGATATGAGATACCTTTTAAGCCTGAAAGACAAGTGCTGGACTCACTGTAATGAGAAAGAGCACAAAGCCTGCTTGTTAACCCTTTTATACTGTACATTACACACACACTGCCAGAATATCGTCAAGGTTGCAAAGGAGCACCCAACATTGTTATTCTCCTCACTGCACATGTGGATATTTAATTACATGTTAACATTTTTCCACATTAAAATCACTGCCTCGGAGGCTGGAAGGAAGCTACTGTTGTTTCCAAGGCTTCATTTTTTGCAGAAGGTGGATGCAGTATAGGACATGATAAGAAACAGCTTGTAGCAGCCATTCCCTGGTGCATGAAGGGTACTAAATGATTGGAAACAATCTGCACAGAATTACCAAAGGAAAATTGTGTTTGTCCAACCTGACTGCCGCCTGCGATGAAAGACTGTGGATAAGGGGAGAACGGTAAAGATCATTTACCTTGATTTCAGGAAGGCTTTTGACCTATTCTTCCACAGTGACCTCAGAGCTGAGGAGATGTGAACCAGCTGCATGGACACAAGGTTCATGGGAAAAACTGCCGGACTGTTGGGCTTGAAGGGTTGTACTCAATGGTGTGAAGTACAGCTGGTAGCCAGTTACGAGTGTGTTCCTTCAGTCAGAACTGGGGTAATATGTCTAACACCTTTATCAGCAACCCGATGGGTGCGAGGAAAGGCACCCTTAGCAACCTCATGGATGACACCAAATGGAGGAAGCAGCTGACACACTGGAGGACCAGGCTGGCATTCAAAGGGACCCAAAGTCTGGAGAAATGAGACAGATGGAAAGTCATGAAGCTGAATAAAGGCAAACACAAAGTCCTGCACCTGGGACGGAATCACCTCACGCAACAACAGAGATTAGGAACTGGTTGGATAGCAGCTCTGCGGAAAATACTCTGGAGGGTCACGGTGGACAAGTTGAGCATGAATCAGCAGATTATTATTGCAGCAATGAAGGCTAACCATATATAGCAAGAAGATAACCAGCAAATCAAAGGCAGTGTTTATTTCCCTTTACTTACCACTCATGAGCTCTTATCTGGAATATTATGTACGGTTTGGGACCCTTCCCCACAAGGCAAACTGGAATGAGTCCTTTGGAGGGCCAATGAGAGGATAACGGGTCTAAAGCATAGAAAAGGAGAGGCTAAAGGAACTGAATTTATTTAGCTGGAGAAAAGAGGCCTAAAGGGGATCCTAGAGAGCAGTTCTCAGAGGTGCGCGGTAAAAGGACAAAATGCAGTGAGTGATCACACACTTCAGAAAGGGACATTTCAATAAGCACGGTGAAGCACTGGAAGAGGGGCCCCGAGAAGCAGTGGGATCTTCTTGCTTTGATATCCAAAGAACTCTCCTGTACAAGGCCCTGAGCAACCTGACCTCATTTAGGAAGTTGGCCCTGCCCTGAGTGGGGAGATGGACTAGATGATTCCCTTCTGACCTAATTTTTCTATGATTCTATGATTCAAAATACCATGTGCCTAAAGAGCCTAAAGTCCATATCGTACAGGGACTCCGCCTCCCTGCCCTGATGGGTGTGGAACCCAGTAGATAAACTCTGCCCACAGCTGGTATCTGCTGGTCATGGGAATGTCCATGCTTTTGGAAAAAGCAGCACCTATGAAGTGGTTGTAGCACTTCAAAGGCACTTTGAATTCACAACGGTTATCTTGTAGAAAATATTCTAACCCCTGAGCAACTCACCCCAGTTCAAAAGAGAGTTGCTTTGCAATTCATTTTCCGAAGCCTCTGTTGGAACAAGCCGATGTACAGGGGAAACGTAAGAATCATACGGCCAAGAGAACGAGCAAGCAGGGACTGACTCTATAGTCAATTGATTAAGGCATTGAAGTAAGTGAAAAAGTACTGGTGACAGTTAGAAAAGGGGAAGATCAGAAGGTCTCTGCTCCGCAGCGCATTCACATGTTTTACATATTCAAGTTTTGTGAGAATCATCAACTAAATGATCCAGGGAGAACAGAAAAACACCTAGTCTTCTCTTCTAGTTGAGATCATTTTTGCATCTGCTCCCCAATCAATAATGAGGGAAAGAAATAATAAGAGAAAGAAAGTGAGAACTTATACTAAAGAGATGGGAGAATTGAATTCGGTCCCTTTTTCAGCCATAAACTGTCAATGTGATACAAGGCCGGTCCCTCAAACCAACATTTCACAGGCAGTGAGCCATAACAGGAGTCCTTTGCTTGACACCCTGAGATCTAACACAGAGAACACTGGTCCAGTTCCAAGTATAAGTGGAGCCAGTGTGAGCTGTGTTGTGAATATATAGGCTACAGCTATTTAATGTTCCCAGGACCACTCACTGCTCCCAGGACCAACTGCATGGAGTGTCTCTGTCCATATGGTTCAGCTCAGCTTCCAAAACAGCGCGGGCTTCTCCACGGTGTCTACTGGGACTAGTTCCTGGCCTGGCTCAACTCCCGCGCTCAGGAATTGTCAAAGAGGAATTGGCATGAGCCAAAACCATGTCAGGAACTGTTCTAACAATTTGGAACAGCGTGTGAGTGATCACCAGAGCATAAGGCTTATGGCTACACATGGAACAATGAGAAAATGTAAGATATTGAATAAACGGTTGTGACGCAAACGCTGTCCTCCCCACTTAGTAAACATAGCTTTCCAGTGCCACCCTTCCAAATTAGCCCTTCAAACCTTCCCTCTTTCCTTTCTTTTCTGAGCTGTCAAGTAGGTATGTGAGATAAGATCTCAGTGTGCTACTGATCAAAATCAGTAAGATCCCCCATTAATCCTCCTGCCTGTCTTCTTTATCTGTTGTGGCATTTTAGACTTCTGTTCCAAACTCTTTGTGTAAGGGCTCACTTCATCTCATATTTTATAGCACGAAATCCAGTCGGGACCAAACCCAGGCTAGAACTGCTTTGTAATAAATAATAAAGATTCTCAAAAATGATAACGATGTTTTTGAACAACTGTGTTTGTTTTTAAGACAGGTGTGTTGCTTTAAATTATTCTCTTTTATACTTGGCTTTGTCTCTCAGTTTAGGAAGCTCAACTTAAATATTTTTAATGCTGATTTACATCATCACATAGGAAAAATCCTGCAGTTCCCTAGTCCAGGGGATCTAGGTCTGAACAGTGATTGAGGTATCTCTAAGACGTCTCTAGTTTGTACCAATTTAGAAACAATTCCTTGAGGCAAAAGGAGACGTCCAGAAACACCAGCTTCTGAGTGTCAGGCTAACAGACCTCAAGCTCTTATACTGCCTCCAGTTTTTCCCAGAACATATTCTTCTTGGACCTGGCGCAGGCCCTGCTCCAATGGACTACTGTATGACTGTGTTCTGTCTCCTTTGTGCTAACCTGCAACAAGTAAACTCATTGGTCAAATATCTCTGTAAAAGCCATCTTTTGACTGTAAATGTGGACCTGTCAAAACTCAGACACTGAGCATCCTTGCTCCTGCTCCACAATGTCACATACCAATGAGGAGGCCTGAGAGACCAGTCACACAGATCCCCAGCGCCTGGGGTACCACAACAGAAGCGCATTCTTCACTCAGTCAGAAATGCCCCATTCTGAAAGAAGAATCTCGCATCTGGATGGCATAATGGAAAATCCTTTTGTCATGAAAAAATGCCAACTTTTTGCCGAAAGGAATTTTCAAAAAATGTTTTTGGGAAAATGAAGTCAATCTCTACAAAACCTTAATCATCCAGTCTGCCAGCTGCTGGGGAGCCAAAGGTGTTGTGATCCGCGTAGCTGGGGAGCCATCAATTCAGAGAGATTAGGAATGTGTCACCTCAGAAGCTGGGCGTACCAGGGAGCCCTTGAGCAGAAGCCAGGCAGCTGGGCAGGCCTGGCTGGCAGAA
The DNA here is from genome assembly GCF_929443795.1 of Astur gentilis. Lineage (NCBI taxonomy): Eukaryota > Metazoa > Chordata > Aves > Accipitriformes > Accipitridae > Astur > Astur gentilis. The sequence continues at coordinate 12,381,880 of NC_064913.1, forward strand.
AGCACCAGCTTCTTTATCGTCAACATTTTTTTTTTTTTTTGTAGAAAATACCTTTCAGCGTATTTTCACCAGAATCTAATTCTCAGAAACCCCAACAGTGACACTACTAAGTCACCCTGACTCTGACAGATGTGAACGTCAGTTGGAGGATGACGCTCAACTTCATAAAGAAGAGAGGAGCAGAAGGTTGGGGGAACTTCTGTGTCTCTAAGCAAGCAAGCTACCTCCTCTAGGTCCCAAATGCCCTTATACTATAGCAGAGAAATCACTTCTCAGTAGCAGATAATTTTTTCACAGGGACTAAAAGGACCACAACAGAACAAGGGATGACCTACCCTCTTCTATTGGGCACCCCAGACCAGAGCGGTCCCCTCCAGGAGGAGTGAAGCCAGCATCTCCTGCAAGGTCAGTGGCACTTTCCAGATCGTGCTGCTCTCATCTGTGAGGTGGCCTCACTGCAGAAGTTTAGGGCATTCACAACTCAGGGTAGAGCTGGATGACTTGGTGAAGAACAGCGGAGTAATTGTAACTTTATTCAGATTATATCCCATTGCCGAGCTTGTGAGTTTCTACGTCCTTCTTTCCTTAATAGTAGTCCCTTGCTTTAAGTGTTGACTCAGAGCTATTACATGGTCAAAGCACTCTTTAGGTGTATGCATAGTAAGTGCCTGATAAGAGCGACTGCAGGAGGATATTTTTTTCTCAGCCCGGACAGAGGCCAAACCAGTTTTGTTGGAATCCTAGACCCACGGAGTCCAAACTTTGTTGTTATCATAAATTGCCAAGAAGGCAGATTACTCACGGCATTGCTTCAGTGGGATAGGACACAGATTTGTCACATATGACCACAACACGAGCAAGTCCTTCAAGGCTCAACCCCACATTCCTTCCTTCTGTTTGACCCTTCGCCCTGCTTTCTCCTTCCCCCCTGGCCCCTGATTCTCTCTAGACATCATCTTCTACCCCAAGAGCCGATCTTTATCTCCATCTCACACTGTCTCTGTTCTTTCTATCGTTGCCATCTCTCTGAATTCACATTATCCCCCATTTTAGGCCAAGGGAAGGCCTGAAGCTCAAAAATCAATAGGGAAGTGCAAGAAAAGTAGCACAATCCAGACCTAGCCACAGGCAGCTCCTTTTATCTTCCTGAGATGAAATGTCATTTCTGTAGCAAGTGCCTTTTCATTTGGAATCCATCTTTTCAATGATGAAATAACACTTCTGAAAGCACCACATCAGAGAGGATGGTTCTTTGGGGATACACTGATAATAAGCATAGCAAGCGACAGAGGATAATCTCAGCAAGCATTTAGTAAGGTAGGAAGCACAATACCTATTCAACCTTTGATTAGGTAGAAAACTTCAAACTGGGATTAAGCCAAATCTCTAGCATCCATGACATCGCTAAAAAAGGCAACCAGCTGCTGGGGCATATAAAGAGCTACTATCAGAAATTCAGAGACTCCAAAAGGCTCTGGATGTTTTGGCTCCAAAAAGACTTATCCTGGACAAAATATTAGTATGCAATTAATTTGAATTATTTTCCTCAGAGTTAGTAGCTTCCCATTTCCAAATCCAAGGCAAAAAGATCTCTATTCTTTGAAACAGTAAGGCCTCACTCCTGGCTTTTCATCTTTCTGAAGGATCCCACGACAGTACTGCCATCCACAGATTTAAATTCTTTGAATTCAAGTGGCTTTACCCCAAAGCACATCTAATCCTGCAGTTGTCATTAACATGATGAGTCATAATAAGGACCTAAAATTTTGGAAAACCAAAATTCCACGTTTTCCCCCTTTCTTAAAGAAATAGGAGGAGCACAGCTAAAAATAAAAGGAATGAAAAAAAAAAAATTACTGTAAATGAGCAGTTCTGCCTCAGCCACCATCAAGCATTATGTTTCATTGCCAGAGTCATGTAGCGCACCTGGGTGACTTATGTTTCCTTTTAATTTGTGCAATTCCTGGAAAATAAAATGCCTCATTATACTCTGCAATACAGTAGCATTTCTGTAAGGTGCCCCAAAGTATCTAATCATCACAATACTTTCATTTTATTTCACTAAAATGAACAGACAGGCACAGAAGATGTTTAGCTTTTGGCTTTTAAAGGAACAGTTGGCATTCACAATTTAAAGTATTTCTATTATTTCAGCTAAGATGATTAATAGAAAACAACTGTTGTCTGGCAGATTGCATTTAAAACTGTACTATTGAGCACATCCCCAATTACTATGAAATAAGCAATGTACAAGGAATAGATCGTTAAATACATTTCAGGCAGGGAAACAGCTGCTAATTGTGTAAAATTCAAATAATATTGGTAGAAAATCCACCTATTTTGCTAAATCCATCACTTTGAAAATAGAAACTCCTTTCTCTCACAGTAGAATAGATCTAAAAGTAAAATAAAAAATGCACTTAGCCTTTCTTGGTGTGCTGTGGAAAAAAGATATCCTTTGAGATCAAGTTTGGAAACCAACAGGAAAACTGTTTCAATACTGGTTTAACCATCAGAAGGACAATTTAAAGATATAAATACGAATACGAGTGTATCCATTGTTCCTGGATGTATGGTTTCGTTTACCAGGAACACATCTCACACTGAAGCAGAACGCAAGCACAATTTAAGCCTTGATTTAAAACCGGGTCTGGAGTGCCGCAGACTCACCGGCTGCCCCCCATGGAAAGAGGGGGGCTCCTCTGAATGGGGAACCGAGCCAGATTTGCAAAGCAGAGGTGCTCAGTTGTCTGACTGTGTCCAGTGTCGTGCGTCTTAATTTTATCATTAGCACCTCCCTCGCCCCCACGACCTCCTGCTCGGCACGCAAAAGCAAGCGAGAAGGTAAAGAAGGACGTACATCGAATGTAAAGAAGGGGTTGCACCCCGTGTATTTCAGCGGCTCCTCGGGACAACCAGCATCACGGAGGCATGTTGTGGGGCTGTGCTGTACATTAGTATGTGAAAGAGGCCTTCGGCTTCAAATGCACAGCAATTAGCATGAATTTAAATAAGACACTGAAGGGAATTAGCTACAGAAAACTAACGCCAGGCGAGCCCATTCTGAACACAACATGCCCAAACCCCTTGTCTGAAAAACAATAAGGCTGAAAGCAGATATTCAGAATGTGAAATTACATGCTTGCATGCATGGTCTCCGCAGTCTGCACATGGAAGCTGTCTCCAGCCGTCGCACGCAGGCATACGCTCACATGCACCCAGAGTCACGCAGTTCATATGCACCCATAAAAGCATTCTGCTCGCTTTTCCCTCATCACACATGTTAAATAGGTCAAAATAATGAAAGCACATACATGAGAGCGCACTTGAACAGATGTGCGTGCCTGATAGAGAACAAGCATATGAGTGTGAAGACGAAGCACGAATCTGGATTACCACAAAACCAAACAAAAGTGCAAAGAAATTACACTTGGGATTTCACAATTTATCATTTGATATTCCGGCCCCACAAGCTCATTCTTCTTTGTTTTGCGTGGTTAGAGACATTTCTAGATACCCCAGATCATATTTTCCCCATGGATGTCATATCTTGTTGATCTTCTACCTAATCTATATTTCAATTTATAGTGATACTTCTTTAACAAGAAAAGTAATGTACGCCACCACTAGCCTTAGTAAGGTAGTCTGTAAAAAATCTGGTTACCTAGATGTATACCTAATGTATATTTACCTATACATTAAACAACATTTCTAAGTGAAAAGTTTCTGTTGTATTGCAATTAAGGTGAAAAATAGTGCTCTACCAGAGGTGTAAGAGGCGTAACCAGAATCACTAGGTATGGATACTGATTGACAAGCAATGGTAAGAAAAGTTGTGCTTTGCATAGGTTTATAAGAAATTTAAGAATTGGAATTTCAATCCAGAAAATGGGAATTCTTAATTGGGATTACTTGTGACAATTTTATAGCCCCAGATGTAGTGCTAGAACGTTAAAACTGATAGAGAAACAATCATCATATTCAAAATTAGTTGCATTTTCTTAGTTTGCTCCTGCTTACCATTTTTGAGCACATCTTCCTAGCTACTCAGCATCCAAATACATTGGAAAAATATCACAGGAGCACAAAGGGCAGATGCTATGATTTAATAACAGAGTACTGAATGTCTGCATGTAGACTCCAAGTTTGAAGATCCATCGCTCAAGAATTTTTGGGGGTAGAATTCATGTGTAGCTCTTCATGTTAAAGCTCGGTACCTGCCATTAGCCAGACAGAGCATGCGTTAAATACATGCTTAGATCAAGTTGTGCAGACAAATTCAGGTTTTTTTAATTCACCATATTAAAAGACACGTGTAAGTACAAATAAAATAATGCTCTAGAATTTAAAAATAGTAATTTAATTTCAGGATTTTATCATTTTGGCAGAGGACAGAAGGAGTGGGTGAGATAGCATTTGATGACAGAATTATTACCCAGATCTACAGTTAAGCTATGTAAATAATTCATCTACACACCAGCTATGTCTTTCTGAAAATCTACTGAATATCTTCCCTCTGTGACAAACGTGTTACACATCGTTATTTCAATGTTAATTGCAGCGGAGACCAGATAGAGGAGCTCAGAGTGCCTACTGTGCAAGTGAAAATTGTTTCCCCTGTTCAAAATCAGTAGCGCTTGACGTGGTAAAGGCTAAATACCACAAAGAACAGTGAATGGCTTTCTGTCTTTAGTGCTGATAAACAAGTTTATTGTTTCCATTGTTTAATTGTAGAATTAAAGCCAACCCATTCCTGTTAAACCTAGATATACATCAATCAGTTGCTATACGTAAAGGAAGAAACTATGTCAGTTAGACCCACAGGAGAAAAAAGACCAAAGAGTATTTAATCCATTTGGCCCTGAAAAGAAGTTGTTCATTGGACAGGAAAATTATTGAGCAAGAGTAAGGAGCATATTTGAATATTGTTCGTGATTTTTCCTCTGAGGCAAAGACAAAGAAGAGATTTTGAAATTATTTATTACACTGGAGGTTTGTTTGGGATTGCTGAAAGCAAAGTGCTGGAGAGACAGGCCTGCTTTCATCTAGGTAGAGACGAGACCTGGAGAGCAGCACTCTGTGCTTGCTCTCAGCTGTATACGGACAGTAAACCAGATCTGCAGGCAGGCTGAAATGCAAAAGCGGCAGTCTTCGGTTCGCCACAACCCAAGGCTGGAGACCCAAATGTAACGCAGCACCCACAGAGAATGACAGTGATAGTCAGATGCCTCCGCCTTTCTGAAGGAAACGCATTACTGTATTGCTTAAGAACTAAGCAAGAAAAAAATTATTTTGATGCTCTTGGTCTATCTGTTGTAGTCCAGTTACAAAATTGAGTGGGCACCAAATTTATACAGCCCTGTAGGTAACTTTGGAAAGACACAAGACACATTTGAGAGGTATAAAGCTAAATGAATCCACCACTTGAAGATCAGGACGGCTGTGTAGCAAAACTCCTCATTTTTAATCAACCCTTGGATACTCCTGTGCTGGTGTCCCTGCCCCAGCTTCGCCATTTCTCAGAGCTCTGGAGCCTTTCTCTGCCCTTGCTCCCGATCTCTGCTCCAGAACACACAGGTGAATACACATACACAGACATGTTCCTTTCCCAAATACTCTTCAATGAAATTTATTTCTTTCTGGTCACCCTCATAGACTACTAAACACCCTTTCCCCCCACGCCTCAAAACTTCCCATCTTTTTTCTGTGCGACACCCTAATCAGCATCATCACACGATCAAAGTCTTTTGTCCACGGCCCATCGTTGCTGGGGATGCTGGTTTGGGTGCCGGTTTATCAGCCAGGTTGTCATCCCTTCGTACACGTGGGCTGCCACGAGATTTGGTGGTGAGCATCCCCCCTTTGAATTTCTGTCCCCTCTAAATATGAAAGGCAGAGAAGGCAAATGGAACTCAGAGCTGTAAAGGAGGCTGCAACTTGCAGCAGCTGCACACAATAGAGATCCTAATAGCAAATAGAAATCATAGAAATAACCACAATCTCATCACCGCTACGGTACAACAATAGGGAGCAATTCGGTTTGGGATACACTAACAGCATGTGAATACCACTGTTACAGCAGGGCGATACCCACGGTTCCTGCCTCAGCTATGTTATGAAAATACTGTCATGCTTGTGAAGCCCCTGTGAGCCACTAGCTAATTTTCTCAGTGCAAAGGAAGAACTAACTGATCTCCAGAGGTGTTTGCTAAGGTTATCTTCCCCACAAAAACATATCGGAGGAGGCAAGTTAGTTTTCAGTTTATGCATCAGGAGCTACAAACCTGAAGACAAAACCAATCAGCCTAACCGGGGCCAGAACACAAAATCTGGATTTCAGGGAATTTGAAACTTGAAGTTCTAAAACCCCAGGAAACTCTGAATTCTGGGCAACTCCCTTTTCAGTTTTTAGATGTGGGGATTTCACAGCAGTGGCAAGGAATTGCCAGTGCTGTTAGTTATGTGCACAGTTCCCTCTGAGCTAGTACGGGTGCTTTTGGACTGAGCTTGCATCCATCAGTTTCATATTAAAACCGGGGGATTTTCCTGAATTACCACCAGTATGTGATGTGTATTCATAGGTGACTCCCATAAAGTCACTGCTTACTTTTAAATTACATACTGTGTTCAAGATTGTAATCGGAGCCTCATACTCCTGCCATTCCTGTCTTGCAGGTCATTAGGAAGGTCTTTCACTCGCCCCCATACACTAGCTTCTGTGTTATGAGTCTTATGTTTCCTTACCACTTACATACTTCATTTCAAACTCTACAGGGACCCTTTAATACACAGTTTGTATTCCCTAACATTACAGGGCATTTCTTTTCAACTTTTATTTTCCAGCTGGAGAGCATTTTCAATAAGATTGTTTGTAATTTTGTTTTCAGTTTACACATATCAAGACGTCATGACACATCTGCATTTCATACTTCTTAGCAAGTGTTTTAATGGAAATAAACATGATATCCTACAAGTGAAAGTCTTAGGGAAATGAGACAATAAAGGACAGCTGTGTCCTGGATGAAAAACTTCTCTGGAGGGAATTCTTTCTGCAGCCTGCCATCCCGCTTAACAGTCTTTGGTCAACTCCCCTCAACCGGACCCCGAGGGTTTGTCTCTCTAATGCCTCAACTCTAACCCCCGGTGTGGACCAGGCCTTACCAAAGGACCTCCAGCTCTGGCCAAGATGAGCAACTGGTCAGTGGAAAATTCTTTTAATCACCCAAACCTTCCCTCTACAGGCCCTTTACGACCCCACTGTAACTGGACCCCTTTAGCTCTCTGCTAACCCTAACTGCAAGCACATCCCAAAGAGCGATCAGACGTCTTGGGGGAGAATACCTTTGGTTGCCCAAACCTTCCCTTGGCAGCCCTTTTGCGGCACTTCTTAACTGGTTTCATAGGCTTTGTCATTCTCCTAACCTTAAAGTGGCCAAAGCTTTAAAACCAGACAACCGTTGCCCTGGCCGAAACAAAAAAATTCTTAGGGGAGATTAATTTCTGTTGCCCAAACCCTCTGTGGCTAGCCCCATGGCAGCCCCTCTCCAGCCAGATCCCTAGGGTCTATCTTCCTCCTAACCATCATACTCCAGTCCGAAACCTAGACATTTGCTAAGCCTTAGACCAAGATCACAAGCCACAAAAACCCAGGAATTGGTTTGGCAGCCTAATTGCTATCGTCCTTCTGTGGCAGATCTAGGTATTTTCTCTCTCCTAACTTCAGTCCCAACCATAACCACAACCCAGGCAAGGGCTAAGCTGCAAATTCTCCCGGGATGGTCTTCACCTGGGCTACCCTTGGGGTTTATTTTCAAATACATGGGACACACCTCTGGTAGGCTTGAGGTTAGGAGAGAGAGAAAGCCCAGGGCTTCGGTTGTGTTGGCATTGCAGAGAGGCTACCAAGGAAAGGCTTGGACAAGAATAAGCCTCTTCTGAGAAATTTTCTGTCTGGGATATCACCTGGAGTCTTGGACTAATGCTCAGCACATGTCTATGGTTAGGGTAAGAAGAGGGACAAAGCCTAGGGGTCCAGCTGGAATACAGCTGCAAAGGGGCTGCCTAGGGGAAATTCGGGCAAAGAAAAAGAATTCCCTCATGATTTTGTTTGTTTGTTTTGGCCACAGCTAGCTTCGTCTGAGGTTAGTTCTGTGGCTACTTCTAGGGAAGAGAGTTAGGAAAGACACAAAACCTTGTGATATGGTTGGGATAGGGTTGCAAAGAGCTGCCAAGGGAAAGTTTAGGCAACAAAAAAAGTTTTTCCCCCTTTTCATTTTGTCAGTGGGAAGGGTGGTCTGGGGTAAAGGCTTCAGCCTGGTTTAGAGTCACAGCTAACGCAAGATGTGAGACAAAGCCTAAGGGTCCATTTGGAGCAGGGGGCTGCCTACAGAAGGTTTGTGCAAAGAAAGGGCCAAGGCTGGAGGTCCTTATTTAAAGCTCAGCCCCTGGCTACAGTTAGGGTTAGGGTTAGGAGAAAGACAGACTCAGGTCCTGTTGTGGTGGCAGGTCGCCAAGGAGAGAGCTGAGCAACAGAAAACTTCTCCCCTAAAAGCTTCTCCGCCTGGGCCATTACTTGGGGTCTTGTGCTAAATGTCAGCCAATGGTGAGGTTTAGCTTTTATATTATGTGTTTTAAAGTGTGAAATTAAAAAGAAAGATTAGAAAGTGATATAAAGACTCATTAGATTTTAACACAAATACATCAAATTAACTCTGCATCTTCAAGAGAAATATAAACCACGTAGCAACTTTCCTGTGGTTATAAACCAAAAGTTACTTCCAAGATATCCATAGCATAGCTAGAGCTGGTAGTGCACTTCAGGGTAGTTTCGCTGACTTAGGAAGGATCAGGACCATCCCTGCAAGGGTTCGTTTGAGGGCCTGCCTTATAGGCAGCTGTCACTGAGGAAACTAACTTCGGGAGAACCTCAGCCTCAAATAATTTTGCTCTGCAGGGTCTGAGAGTCACCGTTTTTACACTTCAGGTGCCACCAGATGAGACAAACCTCAATGCTCAACAAAGCTTGCTGCCACTGAACGGAGATGGCCCGAGCCCTTCGCTCTCCACGTCTCCTGCCATCCCCTGAGTTGGACCAACTCAAGGACCCAGCAGAAATTCAGCCCAGCAAAAGAAGCGTAGAATTTTCTGCTGGATTAGTGAGCTGAACTGGCTCACGTGGGGCAAAACAAGAGACAAAGCCGAGGAGCAGGAGGGAGATTTGTGTTGCAGCCGTGACAGCAGGGAGGAAGGAGAGAGAAGCACAGAAAGAAGGTCAGCGTGGAGGAGAAGAACCGTCCTTTTAGGATGCCGCAAACAATTTTGGCCACCTCATCCGACCACATGTTAGGGGTGGCCTGTGCCAGTCCAAGAACAGCCCCGCTCTCTTCCCGGCTCCGGATTCCCCCTTCCCATAACTCTGCCACTTCTGAGCCATCGCAGCCTTCCTAACCCAACAAAAGAGGAGAGAACTTTTCTACAGGTTAGAGAGTGAGACAGGGGATCGCAAGGCCAGAGTAAAACCAGCGTGTCCCATGGAAAAGGGGAGCAGAGTGAAGCCCAGGACGCAGGACGATGGCTTTTTCGGTCAGCTCAGCACAGCGGGACGTGAGGCCGGAGATCCCGACTCGGGGATTCCCGCAGCAGTCTGCCTGCTGCTCACACCATCTCTCACCCTCCAATTAGTCAGCTGGAGAGACTGCAAATTGCTGGGTCGTTTTGGAGTCCTCTAGCAGAGCTGAGCTCTTCTGGGGCCGTGTAGTGACTTCGTAAGCCTCCACCTGAGAAAAGAGCCCAGAGCCTCAGCCAGAAGCAGTTATAGCTAGGGCTGGAAAGAAGATGACTGGAAAATGATATTTCTATCTCCTCAAAATGTCATGTTTGAGGCAGAAGGATCATTTGGGCAAGGCACGCAAGGCAACACCAAAATTATGTCACAGGGAAAGAATTCTGAAAAAAAAATCTACTTGGGAATTGGAGCCCTTCACCTTTCTGAGAGGGGTATTCACATGTTCGCTTTCCCCTTCTTGGCATCGTCTTTCCAGACCAGCTACAGGGATCTATCTGTCCGTCACCTCCATTTCCCTGGAGGAAAATAGGGTTTGCTTTTTCCCTTGGGAAAACCCTCACTTTCACCTTTGCCCAGAGGACAGTTTCTGCTGAAAGACTGCTGCCGTGGGGGGCTGCGCAGTTGCTATAGGGAACAGATTATATAGGGAAAAAAGGGGAGAAGAGGGGGATGAGGAGAAGGAGGAATAAGAAAACACGCCTGCCTAAGCTTTCAGCCGGTACAAAGTTGCGACCACGGGGCTAGAAACTGTTCTCGGATCCAGCAATACAGACTTAGGCGAAAAGGTATTAACGACTTTGGTGGTGAGGCGTCCGCATTAATAGCCTGGCTGCCTCCTGACCTGCACTCTGCCTCTGCACGGCTCTCACCACCTGGTGACGACAGCCTTGACCCCTTTCATTCAAAGTTGTTTACAAGCAGCAGGGATATTCGGACAGTATTTATATAATTCTTGTAGAGTATCTCAGCAGCTAGCAATAAGGGGCCATAACATGTGACCAACGAACCCACAATAAATAATCCCTTGAACAACAGTTACAAAACTCTGGTTTATGGCATTTTGGAAGCAATCTCATCTGATAAGAAAAACATTAAAGGTGACTTAAATAGCTCACAGTTCTCGGGAACATCTGGGCTTGTAGTCATTTATCGCATAAACTATGAACAGGGCCAAATGAACTAAAAGTCCTTCTGTTTTCCTTTTCCTTTATATATAGCTTTTTCCACTGGAGGAATACACTGCAGGCCCTTAATCACTTCTGCAATATCACAGAGTGTCAGCTTTATTTAGCAAAGCAATACATATTTCAGCAACAAGGCTATATGGACACATTTACATTTTGTTTTTCTGTTTAACTAGGTGGGCTTTTTTTAATCCTGAGGGTTTCTTGATGGATGAAGATTTTTTTATTTGGAGGCTAATACTGATTTTTTGCATAGTGACCAGCTGCACTGCTGGAATGCACTTTTAAAATTATCTCTTTTTATAGAAGTTTTTTGTTTGTTTGTTAACAGCTGCTTATACATTATAGCGATTATCCTGTGTACTGAATCCTGTGGACAAAGACCACACTGCTATGTAACTAAAAAAGAATGTATCATAACACATACATGCAAGGGGTTGATTACAGCTTCGGGGAAGTGATTGTTTTGACATTTCCTAACTTCTCACTTCCTCTGTTTGCAATCTTGAATAACATCTCTGTTGACAGAGGATTTTTTTAATATAATTTCCTAAATTTGCCTTTTCTGTTCAATTAGAAGGTAGAACAAATTGCACTGCGTGCAGCGATCTCCTCTTCCCAATGTATATTGCCATCAGAGATGCAATCCTGGTTTTCAACCCTGCAAGCAGAGACCTCCACCGCTTCATCTATAGGACTAAGTATGTCGCTGGGCATCCTGGCCTCAGGGTGAACTGTGCCTTTCCCTTCCTTTTGTGCACACCCTTGAGAGATGACAGGCTGAGTTTCCTTTACATCTTTAACTGTGGCAACCAGCACTTTAGACTGGATCTTTGGATGAATATATTACAATCTCTGATGAAACCTTCCTTTTTTTCTGGCTGACTGATGTGGCAGGGCCAGCTGTGTTTGCCACACAGAAGAAATTTCCCTTTTGCTGTCCCAGACCAGCAGCAGCCGAGCACATGGAGAAAACCTGGGAATTAGAGCCACTCCTCTGCTGCGCCAAAAGCTCCCCAGCCTCTCAAGCGCTGCTCCCAGATCTCCACATGCACCAGTGACCTGCTGGGACCTGCGCAGTCCCCCACCCTGCTCACAAACCAGTTGGGACCACCCAGCTCTCCAGAAGTGATCTGAGATCCCAACTAACCAACCCCCCCCCTTCCACCAGTGACCTGGGAATCTACTGCATCTCCCCACACCAGGGACCCCTTGCCCCCTTCGGAAAACCCTGCCTGTAGATGTGACCACAAGCTGCTGATTTAAACAACTTCTTACAGAGAAATTCATCAGTAATTCTGCCGCAGGCAGATGGCGAGCAGGAACAAAAAAGCCATGCAGGCTTGGTGCTCCTCTTCAGTTTGCTGTTCCTCACCCTACTTGGGGCAGCCTAGCTGTCGACCCGCTACGTGAGACCCCTGTTTTTGTCACCTCTACTATATGAGGCCACTGCCGCCCAAGGTCTCCCTTTCCTTCACTTTTCTCCAGACTTTCTAAAGTGAAACTTTTAACTGATAAATGCTTGGGTTTGATCCTTAGCCTATGCAACTCTGCTTGGCACCTAGAATTAACATTTCCCCAGTCGATTGCTTGACCATTGTTTAACATTTTGACGTTATACCCAAAGATGCCTTATCTCTTTGCCATAGTTTCACTTCCTCCTTGACAGTACTTGCAGTTCCTTTTGATTCAAGTCCATCTTGGCAGGCAGAATTACATCCCAAAAGCGAACTAAGGCACGCAGTCCAACTCACCCAACCAAGTTTAAGCCCCGTATTAAGTCAGCAAAGAGAGCAAGATGCCTTTGGATGCCTGCCGAAGGCTGTGCGGTCCATCTTATTCAGGCCCATCTAAAGGGGCTAAATCCTTTAACCTCAGATTTCCTTTCTAAATCTTACAACTGTAGGTAAGACCGTTACACAAAAAATTGGACTGCCACCACTTCCGACGGTGCGGTTTGCTCTACAGCTGAGCACACCTCGTCCCCTTCAGGCTTTCTCTGGGATCTTAGGAAGATTTCGTGTGCCTGTCTACGCTTACACCCAGATCACAGCAGGGCACACGCAGGGAGACTGACTTCCACCTTCGCCACGTGCGCGTCACGGCGCGTAGGGACAGGCACGACGAAGTGCCAAGGGACGGAGGCAGGCACCTGACGAATTTAGGTGCCTACAGGGGTAGGCAGTCCATTGAAGCAGGCAGGCTGGATTACTGTCTAGACCTCGGCTGGTCACCATGAATACAAGATTCAGGCAGACAGGATCACCCCTATGTGATCCATAAAATATTGTAGGTATCTCCTTTGTCCCATGCGTTTGTCAACAAAGGGAAGTTATTGTCTCGAAGTATGGGAACGGACTGCTATAACCAACACTGAATCTTTTCAGCTGGGTTTCTGAGGGGCAGAAAAAAGCTTTTCACAAGTCGGTCTGTTTCTAGTTATCTTCCTGAGGCTGTCAGCCTGTGGTTTCCAGGCGGTTGCTGCTGCTGCTGCTGCTTTTCCTTTAGTGGTATTTTTTAATCCGGCTATTTAAAATGTTTATGTGCACTTATTTTGTGCAGGCTCTTGACATTTCTCTGAAGAACGTGAGTATGAGGCAAGAAACGGTGATTTCTAGCAGCTTGTATCTCTGCTAATTTTTTCTGGAATTGCATGAGAACAAGAAAAGACACATCTCTAGCCCAAGGCCCTCTCCCTTCTGAACTTCAAAGCCTGTCATAAACAATAAAAGCATTAAAACTTTTTTTTTTATGAAAAGGTGAGTGAATGCTTTCTAATTGAGAGTATAAGGCAGTACGTATGTATATATTACCACATACACACATAGGTTATCAGTGTCCCTGGTAGAGCATCAGATTTCTAAACTCTACCAAGTAAGTTAATTCGACAGAAGTTTAGCAGGAAAGTAGCGAGTTACTAGTTGGTCAGTTATCTCTTAAGAGCTAAATAGACTCCAAGAAAAGTCAGAGATCACTACCGTAGTGCAAGCAGAACTAAAAATAAAGCATTAGGTCACAAACACAAAAATGCTGAGAGTCAATAGCCCAAGGTAGGCAGAGGGATGCAGAACACCAACCACTGTACATGAAACACACTACTAGCTGCAGAGCAGCTGTCCAATAAAATAGACCAGTGGCTCAGGGTCCAGGAGATTCAATCTGACACCATTCCAGGGATATCAGCATATGACTTCAAACACTGCATTAAGAGATAGAAAGCTTAATAGCTGCTTTCTGGTTTAGTACAATGCCTAGTGATAATATTCCTGAATTTAGAACTCATAAAATATCTGTCGCCTCCAGCAGCAATATCTCAGTACTTTACTGGGATCAAATCCTTTAGTGAAGTGTGTCAAATAGGTCAGAGGCAGATGACAGTACATGAGAAGGGGCACTGCCTCCATAAAAGCATTTATAAGAAAAAGAATATATAAGGCCAGAAGACACGTATGGGAACACAGATATTCATGACTTTCAAAGACATTTTCAAGCCTTCTAATTCTCCAGTCATTCTGTCCAATCCTTTCAGAAATTAAAGTGAAAACCAGACTGGCAAACACAGGCAGATGAGGAAAGCTCAATAAACCTGCCAAGGATAAAGGAAAAAATGGGTTGCCACCCGTTTGGATCTAGTACCTTGGCTTGGTGAAACGGTCAGGCAGGAAAGAGGGGCTGACTGGGCAGCTCCTAGGGACTGGCTCTTTTGGCCAGGGCAATCTCAGAGCAGAGCAAGCGAGCCGATTTCACTTCCAGATCTTTTTTCCTTCAGGTGACAGTCCTATGCAGCAGCAAACAAGCAATTCAAGTAACAATATTCCTTTCTCTTGGACACCAAACCTTTATCTAAAAAAAAAGTTGAGTCTATTAACTTTTGGAGCCCGAGCACCAGCTAGAAAGTATTTTTCTGATTCATTTTTCTTTACTGCCCATCTTTGTATGAAAATGACTTAGGAGTTGAATATTTACAGCAGTAATGGCCTTTGAAGTTCAGTCCTTAAAGGCATTAAGTTATGAAAAATGGTTAGCCTGAAAAAATGAGAACAATGGACCTTACTTATTCATTCTGTATGTTCTGACTAATAACTCAGGGCTAAACCTCACCCAGCTGTGTTTGACTGAGGTCAAATGCAATAAAAGACTGATAATAAATACTGAATTGCTATAGGAGGGTCCTAGCTGATGGGCTTCTTGCATGAATAAACTGAAATCGAGACTACGCTTTGCACTTAGCTTGTGGAATTTGGCAGTAGAAGGTTGGAAGATCTGTGGAGATTAATCTGTTATAATTCAATAACTACATTTTTAAACAAGACTCTACAAAACAAGGTCACAAAGGACGTTCCTCATTGTTCATTAAAGCTACTATTTCCTTGTATATGGTACTGCAGGGTGGAGTACAACTACGTTCTGCAAATCAACTGAGAAAACTATTAGAATACAATAAAATTCAAATGTGTATTCTTATCAGATCCTTCCCTAAGAGCTAAATATTTGCATTATAACTGCATTATATCAGATAATTTAATTGTAAGAACAAAATTCTACTCCTCAGTGTTCACTATGGGTCTTGACTCCCAGTAGTCCGCTCTTCTGGCATGCTCATGTTGTAGTCAGTATTGAAATTCTCAGATCTGCTACCAGTTTTTCGTTACTCCACAAACTACACATGAAATGATGTCAGCTCACCACTGGGTTAGCCGGCTATACTAGGTTTATAGTTATGCTTTGCCAGAATAGACCACAGCAGAAAAAGGTGGGACTAGCTTTAGGCCAAAGCAAAACAGGAGGTTGCTTAGGGTAGCAACCTTCCTACTTTTGCTTCTCCAGCCAGAAGAGCGACTGCTCTGGGAACACGAGCTGGAGCAGCCAGTTTCTGACTCCCACCCTCCAACCTGCTGCTCCTGAGGGACAGGCAGAGGCAGAAACCACTTACACTAGACCACTTGTTTCCTTTTCCTCCTTGCGCACATCCCAAACCCAGACCCCTGGGAAACGCAGAGACCCTTTCTAGCCATTTTCCCATCTCTTACTTTGCTCTAACTTCCCTGTCTCCCCACTTCCCTAGACCAGCTCCCTTGACCTCTGCTGATATTCCCAGCCCTTGCTCCACTAACTTCCATCTAAGCCTGAGCTGGTCACCCCAGAGATAACAAAGAGAGAGCAAAATTCATTCTAAGCTGCTCAGAAGATTTAAGATAGCCTTGGCTAGACTGACCCCAGGCGATATGGTCTGTAAATGCAATCCGGACATTTTCTACCCCAACGGACACATGAATTCTGTGGAAAGGAATGCACGGATACTTCTGAATGTGACTATTTGAACTTAAACCTGTATTTTTGTTGTTTGGGTTTCTTTTTTAACTGAATCAATTTCATTATCATGCTATTAATTACAGAGCTGCCTCAACATGTATTTCCCAAGTTGCCACACTGTGAGTGATGGCAGCGTAGAAAAAGCAGTTAGTAGGTTATGACCATATTCATTATGAGATGTGTGGGCCAGGGCAGGTGACTTCAGTGAGGCGTGGAAGGCAATGTGATTTACTCGAAAGAATGCATTGAAAGTAATGATATGGCTTCATGAAATTTCCGAGAAGCCAATTTAATCCTTTCCTAAATTATTTTTATGAAAGGGTTACTGATGGAAAGGTTTTAAAGGTTATTCAGTCCCTTTGTCTAGATTTTTTTTCCTACAGTTTATTATTTAGTAATTTGTCTTGTTTCATTGCACACATCTTAAGCAATGAAGTTGCTACCACTTCCCTTAGAGAAATATTCCATAACTTGCAATTTCTCACTTGTCAGGAAATTTTCTCACACCAGCTTGCATGTTTCCTGCTAATTTTTTCCAGTTGTGCTAGCAGCATCCTCATCTACTACTTTTAGCAAAAGCAGCAATGAGCATTGTTGTTACTATTCCTACACTATTCCAGCAGCTATGGGATGCCCCCATGTAGCAGGTTCTATATAACAAAGGTTCCTGCTCCAGATTGGTAAAATGCTAAGCATTTCTTTCAGAAGTGAATTAACATTTTGGCAATCTCATGAGAATTCATCTCATATGAAACTTTTCCTCTGTTTTTCAGTGACAACAGATGCAGCCAATGTTTATATTTTGAAGTGCAAAAGTAGTGCATCTTTCGTTTTTAAAGCATTGGTGGATTTGGGCTTCAATATTCCAGAAAGCGGTTGGAGCGAGCTTTCCTGGATGTGCTGTGTTTATCTGCAAGGCAAAGGCAGCCAGGGTCAGTTTATTTCCCCTTATGAAGTCCTGGCACTTTTTCTTCCGTGTAAAATGGAGGTTTCACTTTTGGGGTCAAGAATGAAGACCGACTTCCCCATCTGTCTAGTCCTTGGGCAATCCGGTGAGTCTAACACTTTATGTAAAGTGTGGAAACTCAACTAAGAAAATCAGAGTTTACCAAGCCACAACATAGCTCTAAGTGGTAGCTTAGAGCTCTTGGTGGTGGCTGACGGTTGCAGCTGAACTTTGGTGAATACAGCATCAGCCATGAAAAGCAAGATATTGCAAAGGGTTAAAACTGAGCAATGTATTTCCACCAGGATTTCTATTATCTCAGCAGCATGTTTCAGTTCAGAATTTTAAAAGATGAAAATTCTGAATTTTCTTTAAAACGAGTGTTATGGAAAGCTTGTCAAATGGAATTGGAACATTCTTGTTTGCTAAAACAAAAAAATTTTGTTCTGAGTTAGTATATTTATTTTTCTTGTTGTAATGTTGTGATTTATAATGCTGTGTACTGATTTTAAAGTTTTACTTTAATTTCAAATAAAAAATCTAAATTACTCCATATTTTCAATCTATTTTATTTAAGTATGGAGATGTCTCAATCCAAGGTTTCACTTTCAGTGTGATAGCATTTCCCCACAGGAGCATAGTCCATTGGAAAATTTTCAACTAGCTCTTTTTAATGCATAAGCCATTCTCCTTTTTTATAAACTAAACATTTCAAGATTAACAGGAATAGAGCATGTTTGTTGTTTTCCTGAAGTAGAAATTTTGCTTAAATTGTCCATTACTCGAGTGTGTGATTCAGTGCCTAGAACTACAAATAACCTAGGTGATTTTTTTGCATAATCTGAACAGTTTGCCAATAACTTGGGTGTGAACTACTAAAGAAATCCATTCACTCCCTGTACGTGCCGGAGTCATTAATCCTGACGGGTGTGTACTGTGCATTCTTTTCAAATATATGGGATGAAAAATCATGAATTCTTGAGTAATATTTTTCAGGTAGCTTGTTTTGACCACACTTTCCTTTGTGTAACTTCATCTTAGAAGTTTGTGCCATGTGATATGATTCAGAATTTTGCAAATAACTCTTAAGCAAAACATTTAAGGGTGTTTCTTTATCTGCTATTGTTAATTGTTCAAAGCATAACAACTCCGAATAGTGTGGGACAGAATCCAGAAGCCAACCACAGAAATGTAGTGGCCAGTTGCTGGGTATGAAGATCTTCAGTCTGGCTTGACTAAGAATCTTTATTGTACTTTTTCATTAAACCTTTACAAGCTTAGGGCTTGGGGAATTTGTATACCAAGCTTATACTGAAAGTCTAATCTCATTTCTTTTTTGGTTTTTTTTTTCAGATGTATATGATGTTTTGAAAGAGGGCTGTGGAATTACACCAAAGCGTAACTACTTATCTAACCTGCACCTAGATGAGTGGCAGAGACTGCAAATTTTGAAGTGAAACCATTAAGGCTGAAAAAGGGGAAATGATTGTCAGAACAATGTGATACTATCCTAGCATTAAATACTGCCAGTCATGGGAAAAAATCTAGTCAGTTCAGTCCAACTTTGCTCACTGCATTTCTACAGAGGGCCTGCCCCAGCGCTGCACGCAGAGTACAAGCCTGACCCGACTCCTTCAAAGAGATCCTTATGTAGGATGGGGCTTCCACTGCTGGGTTGCCATCACCTTCTGAATTACCTTACCCTAAGAGCGTTCATTTGAAATACTATGATTGCAAGAAAAGTTGCTCCAGGAATACTGGGTTTCATGGGTTTTCCTAAGGGCAGGTTTTTAAGATGAAACTGTAAAACAGTAAAAGGATATTGAGTAGTAAAAGATTACGGAAATCTATACTGTCAAAAATAAACCAGTTTCGAAATACCTTACTAGTTCTTTTACTCAAAGACATACTAGATATGAGTCGTCTTCTAGATCTCTTTGTCTGGGTAGCACATGCTTTGTAAACTTTCAGCTGGACTAGATTAACGTGAATGGAAATGGAGGGCAAATTCTTGTCTCTGATTCAGCAGAATGCTCACGTATGTTTAATCCCAAACACCTGATTCCCTCTAATTAAAACCTTAAAGCATGAAGGATCAACTAGTCCCTTCATGACTGTCTGTTACTAGTAATACTGCAAAACAGGCAGGTTTCACATCATGTAAGTAGCATGTATCCCTGAGATATACCAGTGACTTTAAGTGAAGAGCTTGCGGTTTTTGCTGCCCTGCTACCTCATAAAACTAAAATGTGAGAGTATGGTGTGTGTTGACACTGAGCATCCACCTGGAATGGCACTGCAATGTCAAATAGATATGAGGATGTTTGTGGCCAAAAATGATAATGGAAAGAGAGAATGTTTAAATTTGCAAATAATATGCAAAGCATAAATCAGTAACTTTAACGTAAGAAAAAAACAGGGGAGATACAGTGAAATCCAGAGAAAACCAAAGTCACAAGCAAGAAGGTCAGAGGAAATAATTCAATCATATATGTGTGATCTTTTTCCAGCATATGTTGGAAACACTAAACTGTGGGTACAGGAGCAAATATTGAGCCAGGTATTAATTGAACAAGACAGACAGAAATTTGGAAAATTCATGGGAGATGAAACGTATCAATGACTTGAAGCTGAAACTGTCAACACAGCTAAGAAATCAGTAAGAGAGATCAGAACTCTCACAGAGAGACGTGGAAGAGATAACACTTCAGGGCAGGGAAAGTTAACATGCTATAAAGATGACCTGAGGGGAGAACAATAATAGAAAACCCAAAGAAGTCACATGTTATCCCAAAACTACCAAGGCTCTAATGCACTGTCCTGAGTCCAAGTCCTCTCTAGAGCTATGACGCAGAGCCAGGGAGGATTGCTGACATACACCACTCACAAACCTGAGGAAAACTTCACCCCAGTGCAGAAGTCTGGCTTTGAGGCTAAATTTCTTCTTAGCTCTGTCTCCAGAAGAAGACAAGAGTGTTCCAGTTTCAATCTTTCCTTCACTATGTGGATGTCCGGAATAATATTAGGAGTGGTGGCTGCACCAGAGAAGCTCTCAGTTGGGTGTACTATGTTAATTTTAAACAGTCCCATTATTCATTCTGTGATCACATCATCAGTAAGTGAAATCTTGTTTACAACAATTTTATTACAGTGTGAATTTTGGATGTGTGGCTTCATAGGGTGAAATTCATCCATCCGTATTAGGGTGCCTAAAATGCAGATGCCTGTCTCCACAGCTCGTAACATAGGCTCCTTTTTGACCAGGGAAAGAAATAAGCAGTTCTGAAGAATCATTCATTTCGTCTACTTCAGACATCTCTAGAAGAGACCAAACATACCCCACGTGTCAACGATGCTCCATTAACTACAAACAGGGCTGTAGGTGGCTACCTCAGATACAGCTCACTGTGCTGCAGGTGTCTCTCACTTTGAATGGAAGTAGCTTAGATCTTAGAACAGCACCAGCACTATGTGATTTAGGCGAATTTTCTAACACACACCATCTCATTACAAGACAATTAAATGTGAATTGTCTGAAAGTAATCTGGGGGGGCAATCAGATTTCCTCCGAAGTACCAAACAACTGGAAGGGGAGTACAACTTAACTGAATTCATTGACTGAGAGCTGGAAAGGCTATTTCTAAGTCTACGTGTTAAGGATTGCTTATCAAGTTGATATCAAGCATGAAAATGTTCTTCAGATACATGATCGCTGGTTTTTTTTCACAAAGAAACAGAGATCAGAGACGATTTGAATTGAAAAAAAGGAGGTAAAACTGCTAGGACAGAAATCCTGGCCCAAGCAGTGCAGCACAGACACGTGGGGGTATGCAGCCCAAGCCAGGAGGGCGAGGGGGGCTTCCCTTAGCCAGAATCTACCCAGGCTCCATCTTAAGTATCATAACATTTCCAACGCAATTTTCGGTTTGCGTTGACCTGTGTGTCACCCTGAAGCAGTTATTTCACTCCCTTGAACGCCTTCCCTCCACTTGCCAGTCCTCAGAGGTCAGGCTAGGAGTTTTCAGGACTGAACCTGACCCTGTCCAAAGTAGAGTAACTATCAGAGAGCTCCTCCAGTTACTGCTTCTGCAGCTACAGCTATATTTACCAAAATTAATAAAACTAGTAGTCTGGGCGTCTAACAAATGGTATATCGCTGTTTGGTACAATGGTTCGTCGTAATGGAAGTTTCAGAGCCCTGCAGAAGGCAGCGGCACCTAACAACACAATCGCTAACCCAAATGCCATGAATCGTGTGATGAGCTTAATCAAGGGCAAAAAAGGTTTAGAGGCACGCTTCAAAGAAATTTAGGAAGCAGTACACTATTTTGTATGATCACATATTGTGACGAGCAAGGTTCTTGTTTTAATCCTCTCCCCCCTCTTTCCACTCTCCTGTTAAAAGGAAGGAGAAAAAAGAGGGAGAGAAGAAGAGAGGAAAAAAAAGACTTAATGCCAGAAAGTCTTTTTGAAGTGTTTGTTCTCTTGATTAAGAGTTCTCAGTTTGGCAAGGCCTAAATCAAGATACATCAAAGAGGGTTCAAAATAAAGAGCAGCTGAATGAAAATGTATGAGATGACAGAAGGAATAAACAATAATAACTGTGCATATGTTTAAGTCATCTGAAAGTGATTGCAGCAATGTGTAAAATATCCGGAAATAGACATTAAAATGGCATCTTAATTCCCTAAGGGAAAAAAAATCTGCTTAAATCTTAAATAAATCCTGTTTAAACTAAACTGCATCCATTCTCCCCTTTGCATTATGACTTCAGGAGCTTTCCCATCCTCTCTGTTTGGTTACATATAACGTGGAAACCAGTACTGTTCCTGCTCAGATTTTCTGCCATGGTAGTGGGTTTCTGCAGGTAAAGATACTGGCAACACAGCCAAAACAAGAACCTCCCCACCAGTTATAACTCATACGGAGGGGATGAAGAAGCAAGGGCTTATACATGCTCTCTGTTTGCTGGCATTTATTTCTCCACAGTTTAAAAGTTTTCTCTCCAATAGAAGGCTGTGTGGAGAGTGTGATTAAAGGTATGAGGAAAATGATTCACACCTCACTGCGTGACGGCTCAAGGGTTAAAGAAAAGGCCAACAGAAACAGATGAAAAGGGAAATACAGGACAAAACTCAGGAAGATAATAGGCAGCAGAAGGCAATGCCAGATTAATAACATGATGGCGTCAGGTTTGGTTTCCATTTTTCAAATTTTCCCATTCTGTTACCTATGGAAATAATCTAAAACAATCTAAAAATGAGGCATCTCTAACAACTTTACTACAGATTTTAACTCAGGATTATATCTCAGCTTTAAAATAGCCCTGTATCTTATATTCAATTTATTTTCTGTCAGTTGAAAACCTTGAAAATTAATTTGAAAGAGTACAACTCTTACAAAACTATTCCCCATGGATGTTATTAAAAGTGAGCTAGCTCTCCACAGTACCAGGACTTTGCACTGCGTGTATTTCCATTGTGACATTGTAAACACTTTTGAACAGCACCACCATAGTCGTATTTTAACAAGGTGACAGAATAATGGCCTTTTCTCTGTTGACTTTTTTCAAGCATTCAAACTTTAGGAACCCTTGCAGTAAATGGTTTATAGCTAACAAGTGGAGATTAATTTTTGGCTCCGGTATTATCTGACAGGCTATCATTATCAGTCACTAATGTCTCTCATGGATAAAAGGTCCAGGATATCACTCATGTTGCTCTTTTAAAATGCCCTGAGGTTTTGTGTTTTGTTTTGTTTTTGTTTTATCTCCATCTGAGTGTGACAAAATGTGGCAGACAGGAGGGCACCGCAAAATACTTCTGAATCATTTCACATATGTCGAACACAAGGTGTTTAAAGATAAGGCTGTGGAAATCAATGTATGTATAGATGCTTTTGCCTTAACCCATGCCAGATAGCGTAACACACTTACTAATGCTGCAACGCCACACAGGGAGCCAAGTGCAGATTATTTGATCCTGTATTTAAGTTGCTGTAGTTTATAAGGAAGCATATTGGATATATTGGAAAACACGAGGTGAGGATTTTGATATGAGGGACGGTTTTGCTTTCTGGACTCAACCAAGCAACATAAGTGTGGAATATAGCACTGTCTGTATTGGTGTAGAGATGCTTGATAATGTACCATGTGCCTCCAAGCTAAAATATATCCTCCTTATCCCCTCATTTAGTCTCAAACGATGAGAAGCTCATGAAGCAACAGATGGGGTTCTAGAGGCTGGCTGAAATTAGGTCATATCTCCTGTTCTTTCTCCTCTTACTCTCATGTACTTCTAGTCTAGCAATTTTTGTAAAATGGATCAGGCATCTGTTGCCTCCAGTTATAAACCATCTCTTTTTCTTACCCTATACTGCTAGATGACCTTCAGTCATCTCCAGCCCAAGGCAAAAGAATCAGTGGCCTGAGACTGGCTGAAGAAGTGAAGAGTCTAATTAACGGGCCAGCTAATCCCTTTTCTCATCTTTCTGCATGCCCACTAGAGACAAACCTAATGATCAGTGGTAGGGTAATGGGGTCTGCTTTTATTTGTTGTCTGTTGCAAGTAGATTAGACTGCCTACTATTATATGAGAGTGCTCCTGATGAGTAGCCCTATAGATGGTCAAGCACATGTACCCCAGCAGACCAGGACCGCAGCCAAATGAAGCAGCACCTTCCCAGATACCTAATGGCAAACAACCTAATGGCCAAAGCAACTGCAACTCCGTTAAAGCAGTACTGGCTCCTATCTGTGAGTCTACCCAGCCATGATCACTACCTGGAACGTCTTGGCACTAATTTTCTACTTAGCGTGCTACTCATCTGCAAGTTCTGTAAAGTTCTACAAAGTTCTGCTTCTACTTGCTGTGTTCACAGGTATGCTCTTGACCCTTCTGAGCTTTGCAAAGCTCCTCTTCCAGCTTCTTCTCCATTCAGCCTTCCCTTTCTCCCTGCCCTGCAATGCAGCCAGAGCCTCCCAGGAGTGCCCCAACACCTCTTGGATCCGTGTTTTTTCAGAGAATTTCTGCCCCCTCTTTGCCAACAGTGGGGAGGTGTCTGTCTCAGCCTGGTCTGCCAGGTCAAAGCTTATCTGGGAGAAGATAGATGGAAAAAGCAATTTCTTGTTTAACCAACTCATCGCAATACTTAGGAAAATAGTCTCATTACTCACATTTCCAAAGATGATCATGGAGATTGAAACTGCCTTGAAACTGCCTTAGCCTGGTGTTTACCAGCTCCCTGTTTGCCCTAAGCACGTGTCACTCATGGCTGCAGCCTCTTCACCGCAGCTCCATCCTCCCCTGCTCTTCTCACTGCCTTCTCCCCACCCGGTGCAGCCTCTTGTCCTCAGCACCCTCAGAATTTCCTTCTCCTTAGTTTATCACCCTTCATAACCAAACCTCAGCCTCTCTGATACAGCACAAAACCCATCCTAAGAAACCTCTCCAACCTCATTGCAGCATCCTTCTTGCTCCATCTACCAACTCTGTGCACATGCAGGGCATGGCTGCAGAGCCACATTCCTCTGGGAGAGGATTGTCCTGTGCCTGGTTAAGCCACTATAACTACAGCAGCACACTCAACCTACCGTAGCTGTGCTGGGAATTTCACCAGTTTCAACAAGCTCTTAGCTGGTAAGATCGTCAGGGCACGGACTGTCTACTCCATACCGCATCTGGCACGGAAGAGCCCTCAGGCATTGTAGGACCAAAAGTAATGGGTACAGGCAATTCCTTTAGATATATCGGTATAGGGCATTAAAAATACCTTTCTGGGTTTCTGAAAGTCTAAACGGAGACAATGATGTAACAAAAGGACTTCCCCTCTGGCTCAGCCTGTAAATACAATAACTTCTATCTTACTCTGTTAAAGAAAAAGACAAAATGACCTCTTCTTGCAAGATGTGTGCATATGTTTATGAGTGGTTTCCTTCCTTCCGTGGGACTAGTCACAATTATAAAGCTAAAAATGGCTGAATGTCTCTTCAGCATCAGAATCCATGACTTCTGATACATATACATTTAAAGACTATTAACATTCTCAGCACTGCAGCCAAATGTTAAGTCCTACATGTTTATGTTAAATACTTGTTTTTATTGGCTGAGTTTTAATGAATGAATTCAAATACTAGGAGAGAGAGACATATTTTTTTTGGAAACTAGAAAAGTATTTTGGAAACGTTCTCATACTGTTATAGTAGTCCCAAAATGTATCTGGTAGGATGCCAAGCTATGAACAGTGTTACTGAACATAAAGTAATCATGAAGAAGGTTAGGCTTGTATATCTGAGAATGGTTTGGGAAGAAAAATGAACTTTTCAAGTTTGTATTCTGCCAGAAAGCAAGTTTTTTCCAAAAAAATTGTGATTCTGAGTGTCAAGAGACCAGCATTATGTGTAAAGAGGAACCCATCAAGTACAGTGCATGCAGCTGTGAATACTAACACGGGATGAATGACCGTACACATAGCTAGTAAGTCTCACTGGACTCATCACAATGTTCCCTATTTGTAATAGTAAATCAAATTCTTTGTCCAAAAAGAGTCACCACTTACTGCTAAATGGAGTCATATGATTGTTCCTTAGCCACATGGTATTGACTTCTGTTCGCTAAATGGCTGACCCACATTCGGGAGACACGCCTGAGAAAATCACTGCACTTCAAATTCCACCATGAAAATCAATGAGAAAGCATTTTTAGAAGAGCGTGTGAGAGAGCAAGCTTATTCATGAAGAAATCTAAGACACTTGAGATAATTTTTGCCAAGTTCTATATGAAAAGTGCCATATATTTGATTAAATGGTTGTAGACATCAATTTTTTAAACTGTTGGCTTCTCCTTCTCCCTGTTTACAGAAATAGAGGGAGAGATTTGCCAGTTCTTCAATATTTTACATTCCATTTTCTCTTCTTAAATAAGCAACTCACCACCTCTCTTTCTCTGGGACTTTACGGCCTCCTTTCCTCCCCTTTCTAACAAATGACCCATGGGAGAAGCATTTCTCTTTCCTCGGATTTGCCCCATGACGTTACACTTACATACCCCAAGACTGTCTTCACATCACCAGCTCTGTGCAGAGAAGTTGCTGGCGTGCAGTGATGATCTTGGACCTGAAATATATTTTTCTATTTAAAACATCTCCAGATAAGAAGCAATTTTGTCATTGACACACGCTTGCCTTTGTGCAATACCATTTCTATACGGTTGACCAAAAGCAGGCCAAAATACGACACAGCAATACATTATTGCAGACATACTTCACCTGACACAGATTTTCAGCTGTTATGCTCCTCATGATCTACAAATGAATATTTTCACACCCCTTTCCAGTTCCCTGAATCAGTCAGTCCCCCAGAAGTGCAGGTCTTCCACACATCTGTTCAGCCTCCCTCTTCAGCAGTGGCTTTAGTTGCTCAGCCAGAATCTCTTCCTGCTGACTTAGCAGATATTCTTTTCTGAAGTATTACTTTATCATACCAGGAGTAGAAAAAAATTATAAGTAGGATGCACAGCTTCAAAACAGACCAAAAATCACTGTTTCTCTACACAATTAACCACTAAGAGTAAAATAATCTATAATCACTCATTTTTGAGAACTGCCAGCTGTAACAAATCTGATCAGCTAATTAGATTAATAACAGAAATGTTATTTTGCTTTAAAAAATTTGTGAATATATAAGGATGATAAACGTGCTCATTTAATGTTCTGTGAAATAAAGGGGGGTTTAAGAAGTTGCAATACCAATGCAAAACTGAAGCCTATAACCTGGAATACCAGTTAAAGAGCAATTCAAAGCATGCCATTGTTATACAACGGAAAACCAGGAACCAGGACATGACAGGATGGAAACCTGTCCGCTAAACACACCAACTAGGTAAATACGTCTTTGGAAGTGCAAGAAATTGAGAGGGGTATGTCTTGTTTAATAAACATAGCATTGAGCTAGAATGTGAAGTTTTCTTTCTCAAATTATTGTTGTAGAATGCACAATGAAATAACAATCAGTGTGCTAATCCGTGTATGGGAAACAATTTGGGTACTCTGAGACCAATAGTTTTCTCCCAAACTACAAAAGGTCTCTGAAGTCTTCTTCAGAGGTAGGTTTGCTTCTAGGTGGGTCTACAGAAAACCCTGCTTGTAGGTAGGTCTACAGAAGGAAGAAAACAGGGACTGGTTGATGATACACAAATAATGGTGCCAAATTTGAAAACTCTCTAGGTGTTTACCGATGGCTGATGTACAAACAGACACGTAAAAAAGGCCGGACTGAGGCACCAGGCAGATGAGACACACTTTGCTACCTTCATGCCGAATACTGTAAACCACAAGTTTATTCTGCTGTTCCCAGATTAAATACTCAGACTGCCATGATGTATGTTTACTGCAATAACTGAAATAATTAGTAAGGTACATACCAGCGCAGCTTAGAAATTCAGTAGAGCTATAGCAGCTGGGAACACGCAGCGCTCTTTTAAAAACCTGTCATTTGATATTTGTGGGCAATGGCTTCCCCTTGCCATCTATTGTTGTAGCACTCCCTCTATTTTTGACTCCCACTCTTTCTGATTCATACAGCGCTTTGTTTCTGGGATGATACCTCTTTTTTTTGCTTTCTGAACCTCTTTTTCAGTCCAACGACATTCTGCATCTGCTCCCCATCTCTGGCATCATATAGGTCTTCCCTTGAAAGGCTCTGCTTACTTCAACAACCCATTCCTTCTTCCACCCAGGTGCTTCCAACCTTCTTGAAATAGCCACCAAAGCGGCGTGTTGCAAAATGAAACCTTCCCAATGAGATTTCAAAGCCGGTGTAAATATATCCAAATATAATGCCATTTTTTTTGTTTGTTTGTTTTAAAGCCTCTATTCGATCTAAGAAAAGTAAATAAGTAAAAAAAAGTTTAAAAAGCTCTGCTTCTTAGTTGTTTGTAAGCACAGATTGTTCCTAAGAAGTGGATAACTGTGGATCTGCATGCTGTTCCACCTCTATTCGCTAATCCCAGGCTGTGTCCCAGTTGTGTCAACCACTTAAGATGGGAAAATTTGCTTGAACTGAAATTCAGATTGCTCGCTTTCATACATATTTGTAGATTTATTCCCATGTATTACAGGTAGAATGAGAAGAAACTTTTACAAGGGTAAATAAAGCTGCTCCTGCTTGTTTCTCATAGTCCTAGAGAGTACTACTGGTAGGATTTGAAATTCCATGTATACTGAGCTCTCAAGCTTTTCCCCAATATTTCTATTCTCATTTCTGCATTTTGAAGGACCCTGTTATCTTGTCATATCCCTTTTAAAAGCTTTCTTATGCTAGGGGATTTCCTTGTTTGCATGGTAAATTTCACTGAAGTCCTGTAAAAAATATCTCTGGGTATTTCTTAAGAGTAAATGAATTTCAAGGAACTAAGAGGAGTCTTTCAGCTTGGTATCTTGTGGATCACTTAAACTGAACTGTGTAAGTTTATAAGAAGTTACAAGTGATTCATCTTCTTATATATATGCTAGTTTACATTATCTTTAAGACAAATTTTAAAATCATTCCATTCTACGTGCACGGTAGGTGTTTGCTGTGTACTTTATACTTGGATAGAGTAGCAAGTGAAGCTGTAGTAGTCCTGGTAGGCAGGACTTCACACTCCATTGAATTCTGTGGAAGTTTTGCCTTTTGTTTGTCTCATTGCCTTCCCCCAAGTGGCACACATACACATATATGTCTGTGTATAGGTATATGTATACACAGAAACACTGCAAACCGCATTATGCATTTTATTAAATACAGCTTCATACAGATTACAGGCCAGAAGCATGCTGCTCTGGACATAATCTCAGAAACAGAATTTTTCTTGCTGTTTCATTTTCTTGAAATTCTATAGGCAGAAAACCCAGCAAAGAATGCGATGATGGAAAATGAAAGTTAGATTGGTTTTCACTGTAAGATAGTTCCTATCATAAATAGCTCTGTTAACAACTTTAAGCACTGCTGAAATTTTTAAATAGCCTATAATGGAGATCGTACACTGTAAAAAGACTATACGCATAAAAGCAATTGACTCCTTAACGGCATATAACACTAATGAAAGCCAATCAGGCATTCACCCATTTTCTGATAATTAGCAGCTGTTATCTGACAGATGCCATTTCCTACACATGCTTTTGCTCAGGGTGAGTATGAGAAAAGTTTGCTGAAGGCAGGACTATTTTTGGCCCAGCAACACTTATGTTGCTATGTGCTCACAGATTACTGGGCAGATAGGCACACAATGAAGTCAAACAGCTGATCTGCAAAACTGAGAACACTGTGCGGTTTCCTCCACCGGTGCTTGTTTGTGTATAAATATGCACATGTGCACAAACTACGGGTAACGAAAGGTTATTTTTCTCCAGATACGCTTCTCAAAGAAAAAGGCCACATCCTGCATCCTGTTAAAACCCTGTGTTAAAATGCAGTCAGAACCCCTTAGCAAGCTCTGTGAAATCACTCCGTAAAGTCGCCCCTCTGACAGTTTGCGCCTTCTGTTTCACTGAGTAATTTCAAGTTGATCTGAGTTACGATAGAAGGACCATGGGCCAGCGCTGCTGCGAGCATTGCTTCTTTCTGCCAGTGGATAACGGCGACCTTGAGAGCCTTTGATCATCGCCATCACAGCAAAGCTTGTGATGACGGCAATCACAGTATCGCTTTCAGTTTGGGTCAGATGGGGAATTCTGCCAAGGTCATTGCTAAAGTCTAGCCGCTACCTTCTGTACAAGGCTGGACTCGGTACCTTCCACCTCGCCTCTCTTTCCCTCCAGCCGTTGCACTGGGCGCCTGGTGAAAGAGAAGCTAAGCTGTCGCTGCAGGTTAGTTAGAAGAAGCACCCAAACTGGAGCCCACGTACTTTATTAATGAATGTAGCACCCCTTAGGCAATGAAACTCACCAATAAGCATGATGGGCTCTTGAAAGGAGGCTGTGATACATAGATGCGTTGGCCTATACCATTGATAGGTAGACCTGCGGCTTTTACGGCAGTAGGCAGTATAAGATTCTCCATAACCAGTACACACAGAAATGACAAAATACCCTGTCTTAGGGCTGTTGTAGGTTAGTTTTCTCAGCCACATGCCTGCCTTATGATTAATTTCCTGCTTCAGTTATCCACAACTAATGTGGACAGAAGTTCTACATCCTGTCTCAGTTACAGCAATAAATGTCTTTTTCCGTGTTTTCACCTAACGCAAGGATCCTATGGGAGCACGTGCCTCTGGTCTCCGCGCTGCACTCCCCAAAAGCCATTTCTGCGGAGAGGGCAGGAAAACTCCGTGAATCCCAACTGTGTGTCGGGAACACAGCCTGCAGGGCTCTCACACAAGCGGGGCTGACGATCGACTCTTTCCCTGTTTGCCCTTCCCTGTTCTGCCGCGATATTTGGGACAGCACAGGGCACCGGTAAGATTGGTTTGTATTCTACCAGAGGTAGCTTTTTATAGCATGGGGATGAAGGTAAGTTGTGTGAAGACATGTCAAGAGGGCATCTGGGCTACATAAGACTCCAAACCCCTCCAAGGTCTGTCCCACTGCATGAGAGGGGATGACCCATTAGTGTCCACCTTTTCCAGTAGCTACTTTCCCAGCAGGAGCCTGCTAGGCACTACCAAACAGCGACATTGAGCAATAGCTATGCTGTCGAGTACCTGGCACCCCAGCCACCATGTCCTGGCCTCATGTGACAACAGAGATGTTCCCCTCCAGACACAGGGATGGGGAAGGGTGGAAACCCGCTCCACTTCTCTAGTGACAACAAAGACTCTTCATTCAGATTTAATGAGGTCAAATAAACCAGGGAAAGAACACAAGTTTCGTGGTCTTTTTTCCAATGCAATGACATATGACTTAGTTCAATGAAGCCCTTCGTGTTACTGCTGGACTTACCCTGGCAGGAGAGTCCCCTGAAGAGATCTTTTACTGAAGAACATGAGTGGGTGCCTCTGAGAGAAGACGACACTGGTCTTCACTTCAGAGGCATGTACCTCATTTTTTGGTAGTGTTGGGATGTATCAGTTCCCTAAACGGGACATATCTCATATATCAGTTAAGATTGGAAATGCTATGATTTTACTGAGGGAGTGAAAGGGAAAATCCCAGCTTTGAAAATCTTCATTACTCAACCACATCTCTTGGGCATATTAAAAAAAAAAAAGTCTTAGTTTAGACATGCAACAAGAGGGGAAATCCCTGAGAAGACAGAAAAGGAGAACCTGACATTTACTTAGCACTCTACAGCTGGCTAATTCTCAGGAAAGTGCTATTCAAGTTGGAGAGCTACAGTTGCATGGCCTCTATCTGTCTGCGAGTCCCTAACTTCAGGCATCTTTTGGAAATTTGCTAATAAACCCTTGCAGCTCCCTTTTTTCTCTTCCCCCACAACCCTTTCTAGATTTTTAAATCCTCTTCAGTGCTGTTCATGGAAGTCATCAACTGAAGACAGCAATTCCACCCTGTGAAAAACACCTTTCCTTTCTCCAGTGTTAAACAAGCCCAGTGGGAGATGGCAATTATCAGTGACTTGCTACTGCAGTAAGCAAATGTCAGTCAGTAGAAAAAATGAAAATATTTTAGAGTTGAAAACAGATCACCAAAAGCAGATGAGCCTAAGGGAGAAAAATACCACTTTGATCTAATATACTGTTTAATGTCAGCCATATCCAAGTGTGAAGAAAGAGTTTGGTCTCTGACCATCTTTTTAATATGTTTCAGTTAAAGATATGGGAATACAAGTCTACTCAGGTATGTGCTAAATAAAGACAACACTTAGGTTAAAAACCAAAAAATCCCAAAGAGAGGAGAGGTAGACATTATATTTGAATGATTACACTTTGAATGAATTTTTTCATTGGTTGGTGTCAGGTAAACCAGTGATGGCCTAGAAAATTTCCCTGAAAACATGAATCTCAGAGCTGTTGGAAGCATAGGAAGAGTTTTGATATTGTGTAAGAAATTCTGGATGACTTTGAGGAATGAAGTAGTGCAAATGGAAAGAAATTTAGCAGTAGAAGGTGTGGCTTTGATGCACTGAGCATTCACCAGCTACCCAAATACCAGAACTGCCCTTTGGCCATAACGAGGCAAATGACGCTGTAGGAAGCATTAGGCGAAATGATGTTAGTTGGAACAGCGGTGGGGAAAAGCAACCCACCTGGCTTTGACAAGAGTTAGATCATTGTGTGAAAAGGATTACATGATATGGTTGCCTGCAAGAGCAGGGGCTTGTGCTCCAGGAAGACTAGATCTGTTTGTGGAAATCAAAGTAAAAACAAGATCAAGACAACAAGTGGTGCTTAAGTTACTGAAAATACACCTTGCAGCAATATGTGAATTATTATGTTTGCAGTAGCCTGAAAACTATTATTTGTTTAGCTTTGTCATGAAATCAGGAAGCAAGGACTCAGAGAGTCTTCTTTTTTATCTGTACACAGCAGCTTTGCTTCATTTTCTGTACTCATTGAGAAGCTTTACCGGCAACGAATTAGAAGGTTTAGAAACAGGGAGAATAAAAGACATTTCCTTGCTTTGTTGATAACTGGATAAAGCAAAAAGGGATACTTATGAGATAGGATGGTAAAGGGATGACCGACAGGCCTGAAATTATCTAGAAGCGGTGGGCACTGGCAAGGCAAACGTAACTCGTTTATCGCAAAGCTGTGCGCCTCCAAGCGTGATCCGGCGATAAGTCAATGTTGTCGCAGGAGGTGTGCGTGGCATCTGCTGCAGAGGGCTGTACCGCTCACTCTTCAGAGTAAGTGCTGCCTGGCAATATAGAGTCACGTCTTGTGACATACCCTCAAAAGGGATATACCAATTACCTTAATGGAAAGAAAACAGTTTGCATACGTGATTGAACTGTCATGCTATCTCTATAAAGAGCCTGGGGAGTGTGAAATGACTCATGGGTAGCTTCTTTTTTAGAAGACTGCTGAATAAGTTATTAGACAGGCAACTACCCTCAGGCCAATATATTGGGCTGAGGGAATAGATAAACACAGAAAGAAAGGATGAAGGAATAAACTGTGTGAGAGAGCGAGCAGTTGCTTGTACAATACTGTCCCGCTTCCAGGAAAATACACTTTCTAGTGTCTTAAATTTCTTCCTGTAGTAACAGACTGAGGGCTCTACTGAACTTTAAAGGCCTTCATTAGTTGCTAAGTTATGTTGAGACCAACTACCGTGCAGCTATTCAATAAAGATATTTCATTGTTTTGTTACTAGACTGCTTACCATCTCAGTACCAGAAAGAAACAAAAAGCCCCAAAGACTAAGCACATATTAGAGCTGTTAATCTTTAAAGACAGCTGATCTTTCTGAATATTCTAGGACAGACTTCTTTCTCCCCGATACTAGTAGAGATTGGTACTTAGAAGAGTCACTCTTTTAGAAATGAGAACTGTTTGATTGTTTTCTTTAAATGGGCATTTTTTTTCATAACCATATCAAGCTCAGACACATGGAACTAGCTGGCATTTGTTCATTCTTGAGGATTTGCCTCTCCTAGCGAAGATATTGCTGCCCAAGGTTGCTGACATAGCCAGCTATGCGGCCATTCAAAAGCACGCAAGAGTTTGTGTGGGGAAAGAGGAGATGTCGGTACACTGAAGTGCCTGTGGGCAGTTGGGAGGTTACGTCCATTTAAAAGGACTATGACTGCAGCAAAAAGAGATCTTTTCTTCAGCAGTTTTGTCCAAGCTGCAAAACAGAATGGGATACTCAATGATTTATTTTAAATTTAAGAGTATGACTCATGCTTGCACCATATCAGAACTGGTTTGATTTAAATGCAGTCTCTCTCCCAGTCCATATATGCCTAATCCAGGAAAAGCAGCAACAGCATAAGGGAAATTATTATTTCTCTGTTCCACCATTTCCTGTCAGTCTCCATCAAGGTGAAACCAAAATTGTCATGCAGCACAAATAAGGTAATATGAAAATACGGTCACTGAAAGTGGACTAAGTGGTGCTTTCAACATGCAGGAAGATTCTGCTTTGATCCTATTTGCAGTTGTCAGATAATAGCTACCTGACAGAGAAAACCACAGATTTCCCTCTCTCTCCCTCCAAAGCTCTTCCCTCCAATATCTGTTTTACTGAAGACTCATCAAGTTATAAATGCCAGCTCAGAGCTCTTTTTAATTACTCCCTAAGAAATGACTGCAATGGATCAGCAAAAGTTAGACTCGCTTTAAAATTTTTGTTTTCAAGCTAATTTGTGGCATGAGAGGCAGATAGGGTATGAAATTGCCATCTGATTGAATTTCACCATGAGAAAGTTTTCAAGGCTATTCAAATAATAAAAAATGCCTCATTCAATTCCCTGTGCATAGTGAGTCTCATCACTGTAACATGGGATGTAGCCACGCAACTATTTCCCTGGGTAGATACAAGTTAAGTGTATCTGTCTACCAACCTCATAATCAGAGTTGTCGGGTCCACAGCTGAGTGCTCTCATCTCCAGCTCACTTTTTGGGGTGAAATGAGAATCAGGTTACCCTACAAGGAAAGTAAGAGAGACTAGAAAATAATATGAAGTGATGAAATAGAATGTATCTCAGTGATAAAAATCTATTCATAATAATTATATTCAGTAGTAACTTCTATTGTCCCTCAAGAGTCGGTACTGGGACCAATATTATTTAATATCTTCATCAACAACATAGAGAGTGGGATTGAGTGCACCTTCAGCAAGTTTGCGGGTGACACAGAGTGATGCAGTTAATTTGCTGGAGGAAAGGGATACCATCCAGAAGAACCTTGAAAGCCTTGAGGAATGGGCCCGTGCAAACCTCCTGAAGTTCAACAAGGTCAAGTGCAAGGTCCTGCACCGGGGTCAGGGCAATCCCCAGTATCAATACAGACCAGGGGATGACTGGAATGAGAGCAGCCCTGAGGAGAAGGACTTGGGGATAATGGTGGATGAAATATTAGACATGAGCCGGCAATGTGCGCTCACAGCCCAGAAAGCCAACCGTATCCTGGGCTGCACCAAAGAGCGTGACCAGCAGGTCGAGGGAGGGGATTCTGCCCCTCTGCTCTGGTGAGACCCCACCTGCAGTACTGCGTCCAGATCTGGGGTCCCCAACATAAGAAGGACATGGACGTGCTGGAGCAGGTCCAGAGGGGGGCCACGAAGATGATCAGAGGGCTGGAGCACCTCTCCTATGGAGACAGGCTGAGAGAGTTGGGGTTGTTCAGCCTGGAGAAAAGAAGGCTCCGGGAAGACATTGTAGCAGCCTTTCAATCTATAAAGGCTTGTAAGAAAGATGGAGAGACTTTTTACCAAGGCCTGTAGTGACAGGATAAGGGGCAACAGTTTTAAACTGAAAGGGGATAGATTTAGATTGGACATAGGAAAGAAGTTTTTTTGTCATAAGGATGGTGAGGCACTGGAAGACGTTGTCCAGAGACGTTGTGGCTGCCCCATCCCTGGCAGTGTCCAAGGCCAGGTTGGATCGGGCTTGGAGCAACCTGGTCTGGTGGAAGGTGTCCCTGCCCATGGCAGGGGGATCAGAACTAGATGGTCTTTAAGGTCCCTTCCAACCCAAACCATTCTGTGATTTTATGATTCTACTATTACACATCGTTTCAGGATCTCGGTCCCTGATGTGACAACTGACAGACAGGCGGCTATATCTGATTAAGTATCCCGCAAGAAGGAGCTTCTCACCAAAGAACACACCAGAAATTTGTCAAAGATTACTAGTGAAATTCAGTTTAGCTGTGTACCCAGCCATGCCTGAACAAGACTTCTACTCGTTATATTTCATTTATTATATTTATTCATTTTCCTATAGCTATGTTAGAAATTCAAATAACGTCAGCATGAGCTGAAGAGGTTTGATTAAAAAGAAACAGCTACAACCTTTATTCAGTACCTCAGTCTTCTCCATACATCTATGGAAACTTATTTCTTTCTTCAAACATCATAATTTATTTATTTTTTATTCTTTTAGCACCTCCACTTTTTATCAATAATCTCACTAGAAAGGTTATTGCTGCAGAACTTCCTGCTGAGATCATATTAGGAAGCAATGGGAGTGCCACAGAGGAATACGTTCTCATATTTTCGGTATCACCTTTCTCCTTTTAATTTCCTCTCTATTTGTATGGGAGGAAGGGAAGAGTCCAGAATCCAGTGTCTAAAAGACTTACGAGATTATCTTCCTGTCATTCTCTGCTAATACAAGATGCTTCCCTGCATGGCATCAGCTAGTGTTTTGCCAAGTCATCAAAGTCCCAAACAGACAAACATTCTTTCCCAGGAAGACTCATATCTCACTGTTGCAAAGGCTTGTTTCATGCTTAGCCAAAACAGTAAAGGCCTTCCGTATAGATCTATCAAAAAGTAACACAAAAGCTATTTTCCTTCCTTGGAATTTAACAGCCTTCAGTTATATACAGATTTTTGTGAGAAAGCAGTTTGTTCTGTGAGCATCGTGAGCAACTGTTACATCATATAGTTAATCCAGAAACCCAGTAAATTTCAGCCCCAAAATTTCACAATCCTTTAAGATAACTAAAAAAGCCCTAAAGAATAGAAAACTGTAGGCAAACTTAGCTATTGGTTTTGTTACAAACTTCAGCTAGAGTACTTATCAGCTTCACAGGAGTCAAGGGTTGTGAGTGCTTTTATTTGTGCAGACCTTTGAAGATAAAAGGATTGAAAGTTACTTTCTATCTATATATGTGATGCTTAGGTAGATGAACACTGGACAAGAGCTTCTAGGGCTGAGAAGCCACTATCTGAACTTACAAGCCGATAGCTGTTCACTACACAAGATGGGAATTTAGTAATATCCATTGGGAATTCTTTTTTTTGTACGTGTTCCAGTTTGAGTGTCTGTATGACATGTATAAAGGCATGTATATGACATGTATAAAGGTACACACGCACATGTATGGGCATTCCTACTGCTTATTTTCCAAATCTATCTTTCCAAATAAAAGCTATACTAAAATGGAGCTAATGTTGGGAGCCTATGTAATTTAGTAATTTAGACTGAACAATATTCCAAGAATTCTTTAATTATGTTCAAACATTTCTTTTTAAATTAATAATTTCAAATTTAAATTCAACACAAAACATGACAAGACATGGAAATATGCAATTACAACATAAACAGTGTATGTTTCTTAAATATATTCTTTCTCATATAACTAGAGGGAAGATTTAGTACTACTAAGTCCATATTCCTTCATCATTGCTGTAATAATAATACCTACTCCTTGAAGCGTTGCTTGCCTGCTTCCTTTCCAGCAACTTTCTAGTAATCCTGATAAATGTTTCATACAAAAAAACTCTCCAGGTCTTTCTTTCAAAGTTCTGCAATGTTAATTCCTGTTAATATCATATTTAGAACATAAGATTCTGTTCCTCTTTGGAAGGGTCAGTGTTTCAGAAGTTAACATTTAGCAAGGCTACTTCCCTTCTCGTCAGCTAGTACATGCCCAACAAATTCCTTCACAGGTTTCCCATTTTCTTCTCAAATTAAACCAAATACGTTTAATGCAGTAATTC
Source organism: Astur gentilis (assembly GCF_929443795.1). Classification (NCBI taxonomy): domain Eukaryota; kingdom Metazoa; phylum Chordata; class Aves; order Accipitriformes; family Accipitridae; genus Astur; species Astur gentilis. The sequence goes on from NC_064913.1 coordinate 12,419,436, forward strand.
CTGTGAAAGGAATGCATTTCTAATATTTTGCAATTTAGCATATGAGAGAAGAGCAAAAGCTGCTGGTTTGCATCACTCTTCTATGTCTGATAGAAAATTCCCATCCATGACTCACAGACGGTACAACATAAGCAATCAGCCCACATGATCACTGTGAATATTGACTTGCAGGAACCAAGGAAGCCTGGGGCTTTCCAGATCACTACTGCAAGGTAAGCAACTTTTTAGAGAGATGAACTATTATTTCTGTCAATTCACTTGTGTCAAATCACAGACAGCACAGGGACCGCAAACACAAACGCCCCAAGGAACTGGAGTTTGTGGTGACTGACACAAAGCAGTGCAACATGCAGACAGGGTGTGAGTGAATAGGGAAGGTGTAAATACGTTAGAAAAAGAGTAGGAAAGACTGCAGACAGTGAGTGTAGGACTGCTTCAGTCCCCTGACCACAAACCACTGATGTATCAGAAACTATTACAGCTAGGTTTGTGTCCTCTTACAAATTCCCCATTGTAACTTTCTTCCTCTTGGAACTGGCCTCGTCGCTGTCAGGGTGTATTTTTACTCACATTTACTTGTGCAAGTTAGAGCAGATATCCAGTGAAATACCATTCGGGACAGGCAGGATACCTTCTGAAAATCATACAGCTGGCTGAAAATTTTATGGTGAAATAATTTAATGAGAAAACGCCAATCTACCAAAATCAAAAGGTATTGCGCCGGGCTGTTGGCTTCACAGCCTTCTGGCGAGCGTTGTGTCACGACGACACTAGACAGGCCACCGAACGCCTGTGAGCCTCGTGATAGGACTGCCTCAGGGACCCGAGGACTTTCCGAGCTTTCCAGACCCCTGTACCCCTTCCAATGGCAACAAAGCCCTGGGATCTCAATCCTTCCTGAAGGTTTGGCTTCCCCTCCTAGGGCAGGGAGCCTGGCAGCCTTGAAAACCCTGACTCACGCCAAGGCTCGAAGGTTTGCCTCGTGGGCTCATTGATCTTGGCTCCTACATGACGCCAGGGCTCCTAACCTCCTGGCTGTCTTATCGACTCTGCTTTTATAGCCAAGCCAAGAGCTGCAGTGCTTAGCTTTCCACTCTCAGGTTCACTACGCGCTCGCTAAGCCAGCTGATTTGATACATTTCCAGTTTTCCACATGTAGCCATCTTCATTTTTCATTTCAAAATGGAGCATTCTCGGTCAGCAAGCCTGCACTGTTGAGGTGATGCCAGTTTTATCTTTAGCTGTATCTCTGTAAAGCCACAAGCTTCTAAGGGCAAAATCAGCTGCTCTGCTCATCTAATCAAACCGCCTCCTTCTGTGTTAGAGGCTCTACTAGTAAAAAGATGCTTCTGACAGAAAACATCACATCTATATGTTTTTTGCCAAGAAAGGTTTGGGGGTTTTTGCCAAGAAAGGTTGGACCAGATGGTCCTTGAGGTCCCTTCCAACCTGGTATTCTATGACTCTATCGTTCTATATGGTTGTCACTTTGTATTGATAATTTAGGGACGGGGATTTTTTTAGGTTGTAATGTTGCTCTGCCAGCTAATCTTGGTATGCCAGCTGATCTCCATAGACACGTGCCTTCTGCACACTGGCAAGAGTTAAGGGTTACCCCTATATTCTCTTTCAGTTTTGTGGAAAGAAAAGCCCTCAATATATGACAAGTGACACGTAACTGACCAAATACAATGTTGGTTTTAGGCTTCACCAGCAAGAAGCTCAGCTGACAGCGCTGAGCGGTCTCGCACCTTTTTTTTCTCCCTGGCACAAAGCTAACTTGCACCTGCAGTGAAGACTGGCTCAGGGCAGGAGGGGAACAGTCGTTCCCCAATTGTGTGACTGGGGGCACGTGCTGCGGCAGGCAAAGTTGTATTCCCTAATCCCACCATGTTCACCTGCGAATAGAGTACCACAGATATTTTTCCATCGCCCCTGCTGGAGCCAAGGGAGAAGACTGTGAGAGAGAAATACATAATTATTCATTTTTTAAGATTAAACCAGACAAAATGTGTTGTTTCTCAATTTAAAAGCAAACCAGAAAGAGTTCTGAAAACTTCGGGAAGCTGCTTGTCTCCAGTAGCCTTGTCTAGCACAGGCCTCACAGCTCTGCTGCAAGGTAGCTGGGATACCTTATCTTTACCACCCTACTGCAGATCACTAAACAAAACCAGTTAGCTTCATATTTCTTTTTGGGTGATTCTCTTCCAATGCTTAAAATGGCCTAATCAGACATCCGAAGAGTAGTAACAGAATCCAAAATAACTCAAAGACAAGTCAAATAGAAAATTGCTAAGGTTGGTTGCAGGTGCTAGTTCTGCATCAGCTCCTCTAGTTATTGTATTTATTAACTTTTAAATCACATTTCCTATTTTTTTGTGCGTCTTCCCTTTGGCTTCAGTGAATATCAACACAAAGAAAGTATAAACCTTCACAGGAGTGGACAGGCTTTGTGCTATGTTGTTTTTCACACAAAGGTGCTTAGAGACACCCACGTCACACTACTTTAAAACAGTAGCTACCAAGTTTCATGCAGAATGGGGTAAAATATTTTATGCAAATTATATATTACACTAAATTGATTGTACTTTTCCTAATACGGTGCATGTAGATCACAAGCTGAAACATGACATTGAAATCTGTGCCTGCCTTCCACGTTGTTTCATACAACACTTGGCTGGATTTCTTGTAATGGGATTTCAGTGTCCTGTTGAGGCTAAAAAGAAAAGATACAATGAGAAGTTCACAGGAATTGTGTTACCTTGTGTGATTTGTCTCCCACTACTTAAGTTCTTCGTTTTCTCTTTCATATAGTTTCCTTAGAGTTCATTTTATCAGATACATTTTCATCCAGGGATGAAGCAATGCCAAATTTCTGATGGCTGTGAAAAACAAAACCAGCACTGCTATTTCACAAGTAATACAGTCTGCTATTCCTAAATAATAATAGATTAATAACCATTAAATACATTTTCAAGAGCACATTTTGTAGAATTCTTTACAGGTCCCCGAGGTTTCCCTCTTTTCCTCACACCCATTGAAATGGCTGAAATTTCACACGCGATCTGCCTCTTTGAAAGCAGGATTCCAAATGAAAAGCGGATTTTGTTTCCATGTGAAAAACTTTCAGGGTCAGTCAGCGGTTCCCTGGATCTGAGTGCACACATACAGCTCCCAGGAGAGCTTCACTCCACCAAGCTGTGCTTGGTTCCACCTTGCTCCTCTGCAAGAGATGGGGGGGTTAGACCCTCTGTGGAGGGACAATGGGGTTGGAGTTCTCTAAGCTGCCCAGTTGTCTCACTAAGGCACACTGAAGTTTTTGCAGAACTAATGTGGGGGTTGGTCTCTTGCCAAAAGAGCTAGACTTCAAGGTCTCCGTTATGGTATTCCTCCTAATACAATACTTTCTTCATTTTTTGGATGTACTGCCTCTTTGTTTAACACTTTATTGCTAGAGACTTGACAGCAGGGAGCTTGGGCCATTTACATTTCCAAGACAGACAGCAGGGAGCTATAGGAAGCCTAAGCTTTCCTTCCTCACTCCTATTCCCCAGCGTACTGTTTGGGATGTGTTGCATGTGAGATGAAACACTCATCCTGCAGCCAACAAACAGCACCAGGGGACAGATAAAGCAAAGATGCAGCGAAGGGCTGGTTTATACTAACCAGAGGATCATTTCCCTGCGGTCTTCTTCCCCACTTGCTGCCTCGTGGCCACTGCACCCCATCTGGGATGGTGCTTACACACCCACAGCAAGGTCATTTTCACAGCTGAGTACCTGCTATGTCTTAAGCAACATATTTCTTTATTTGAATGAGCACAACACTGTCCTCTGACAGATGGATGTTCTCAAGGTAGCGCTCCCCGACTTCTGATAGTTTCCTTCTCACGCTTTTTTTGGTGTTAGCATTGCAGACGAAGCTCATGTATACGCTAATACTATGTCCAACATAAGTTCAGTTCTTTCTAGGACTGTAGCTTGCCTGGTCAGAACTGGATACTTGTCCTCATTGAATTCAATCAGAGCTTTGCGCAGACCTTGGCTGGAATAACAACATCAGGGAAAGGACCACCAGTGGCCTTTCATACATCTCAAATAATGTCATAAGAATATTTTGAGACAAATAAGAAGGTCCAGACTAGATTAGCTTCATGGCCAGACTCTCCAACGTGAACACCACTGTTTACTTTAGTGGTGGCAAGAAGCAGACAGGCCACACAGAGGGGGAGAGAACCAAGGCAGGTCAACACAGAAGTGCACGTCCCCAGTATCACCCTCATTTCCAGTAGTCAGAAGTTGACAAACTCTTAAAGCATGAGATGCAATATTCACTGTCTTTTTTGTCTGACAGTTATAATAATTCTGGAAATTCTTGCTGCTAATATTTTTTTTTTTTTTTTCTTAATTCTTGCTAAACTCCTCTGGGACATCCTCTGCGAGCCACTATTTATGTATTTTGGAAAAAGCATATCCTTTTGATTTACTGCCTTTTAATCTCACTTAAGGTCTCTCTGGTTTTGTGGTGCTGGCTGGGAGACAAAAGGCTTCAGTCCTGCCTTCCCTCATGCCCATCTGGAGGTTGGTGTGGTCCAGCTTGCAGCTAAGAGCCTGGACCACGGTCCACAGGGCACTTCCATCCAACCTACTTCTTCATCCCAGGGAGCGAGGAACAACTTGCACATGCAGCAAACGCAGCTACATGCCTCCTCCTGTGCCTGTGAGAACCCAGCACAAACCACCAAATTCTTCCTATTACCAGCCTGTTAGAAAGGGTAAAGGGCAGTGGTTGCTGCTGAGCGGGAAAGGAAAGGAAAAGATGAAGGAAAGAGTGATCTGACCTAAAGGCAGGATTTAATCCAAGCTATACGGCGTGAAGTATGGAAAGTATGTTTCAACAGAGCACCAAGACAGAACACGCAGTTATTAGTTCATCCGAACTCGTGTAAAATTCCCCATCTTCTCAGAAAGACTTTGTTTGAGACAGCCCTGACCTAACAAAAACAATGGGCATTTGTGAGACACACTCTTTATGAGTAAAAATTTCAAGGCTCTTCATGCTGTCCGAGCATGATCAAAATAGATCAATATTGCAAATACTGTCTCCCAAATTGCCATCATTGTTTACATCTGACTCTGATATACCCTCAGAAATACACCAAGTTGTAATAACCATCTTTTTGATGTCAATGATTTCCCAGTCTGATGTGAGATATTATGCTGACACATGTATCTGTCTTCCTGTTATGTACTAAGCAGAGTATTTTGTAAGAAAGGACGCTGCAGCAGGGAGAGTAGCCAATAATTCTCTTGGCCTACCAGACTCTATTAATTTGAAATTTCTGTCATATAACCAATTGCTTGGCACTTATGTTGGCTTTCAATAAGTCATTTCAGCTAACTTAGAGGAACCTTTAGATTTTAAGGATGCTATGAAATTCCTGCTGAATACACATAGCCATTTTATAACTATCAAGCAAAATTGTTATAGATGGTTACCCACAAAATACTATGCTCTTTCAAAACCTGTAATTTTCTGACTGCTCTGCTACTAAATTCCTTAACTTGTCCCACTAGAGTAGCTCGTTTTGCATTAGTTTTTGATGTGCTTAGCATTACCTTGGCATTATTTTTCCTCATTTCCTGTTTATGGAAATAAAAATATATTGTCTGCAGTTTTCTTAAATGCAAAGAATCTGGTATAATAAAATGCGTTTGCATTGAATCTAATAAAAGAAAAAGGTTATTATCGAAGAAACATAAGGGTCTGCCTTGAGTTCTAACTATGTTACTATTACTAAATTACACTCCCCACTGAGCCGTGGGTGATCTTGGGTGCCTTTCTCCTTTGGCCCCTTTGATGAAGGTCAGCCTACAACTTCATTTGAATTCACTGGAACTACTATTATACTGAGTCTTAAGGACATAGTTACATGCTTGACAGGAGTGAGGATTTTGTTACTAGTATCTCTTACCATTAGGGCAAGAAAAGAACGGCTACTACTCTCTGCCGAACTCCAGAGCCTAACGGAGGACGTGGTGGAATGAGTTGTGCGATTAGCTACAGAAAGACCACCCATATTCAGAGCTACTGACTGGATCCCAGCAGCAGATGCCAGAACGTATCTGCAGCTCCTTTGCAAGGCAAGGGTAAGCTTCAGAAAATTACAGCTCTACGTAGCAAGGCCTCTAAAATTGGGGTTTATTGTGAAGTAGCTTTGCGCACGCTGAAGACAAAGACAGACAAAAAAGCTGTTTAGTGATCCGAGTCGAAGGCAAAGTTTTTCCACGGGCAGATGTAGAAAACGTTGCTTGAAATCTCCCGAATCTATTCCTCCCGCAGCGTGAGCCTGAAGCGGAGTTAAGCGCAGGCAGGGGAAGGGTTACTGCTTTCCCAGCTGTTCACACAAAAGGACATTTTGCACCTGTTCCAGTGAATGAAAGTTTGCTTTGTGCAAAAGCAGTTCATCACCCCGGCGCTGGCGTCGGGGCGGTGGAGCAGGCAGAGCCCAGGCGCGTTCTGGCTGGAACCAGCGCGCTGCCGAGGAAGAGGGAGGCTGAAGGGCAGGTCCGTTGCAATCAAGCCTCATTAGCTTTAACGTGTAAACATGCCCCCACCTGAAGGTTGATGTCACAGCAAATGCAAACAGCAGGGATGGTCAGCTAAGCATAAGCAAGAGAATGTGTATTTTTCACTTTAATCCCAGCTCTGTTTAGCTTACCGTATTTGCTTAAGGCTGGCATACTTTTCGTATCTACCAGTGAGCTATTATTCAGAAAAACCTGCGCTACACTGCCCCTGTATAATCAAACAAGGTACTCCATGCTTCCTTTGATGTTCTCTTAGATCTACATCTCCTAAATTGTGATTTATCTCAGACATTGCCATTAGGTTTGTGCCAGGCCCTCAGCTGGGGTAAATGAGTGCAGGTCTGTGGGATCTCAGGGGAGCCCCAGAAGTTCGTGCCAATGGAAAGTGTCTGGGCTGTCTTGGAAAAGTCAGTTCTCAGGTGACACAGTCATGGAAAATGCACGGACTATGGTCAGAGCTGAGAAAACACAAGGAGCTAGGCAAGTATTTCTATATTAAAAAAAATGAAAAGACTTAAACCCAAAATCCCATAAGGAAAATAGCAGCTTCTCCTTTTCTCATGTCAACTGGTGACCCAGCAGTTCAAACGTTTCTCCTCCCCAGCACAGGGGTCACAAACAGGGCACATGGGCCATCCGTCTGGGCTGGCGCGGCAGCAGCGGGATAGACCCAGATTTCCTCTACATCTTCACCCCTCTGACCTTCAGAATATATCACCTCCCACCCCCGCTTTAATCCCGGGGTCTTTACTTTGGAGCTTTTAATAAATCAATAGACAGTAAAAGAAAATCCCTGTGGGAGCAGTAATTGTGGCCCTATTATAAAAGCTTAAATTCCCCACCTGCCACTTGACCAGCAAAAAGCTTGGATTCCCCACTCCAGTCCAGATTATGTAAAACTATTCAAATCCTGAGTGACAGTATTTATGAAGACAGCTGTTGGGCTCTCCAACTGGGGGAGTCAGGGGCAAATGCTGTGGAGTCCAGTAAGAGCTGTCCTGCTATTCACCCTCCCAGAGATCCTTACAATGCTTTTTTTTCTTTTTTTTTTTTTTTTTTTCTTTTTTGGGTCCAGGTGGAGGGAAATGAATAATCAAAGAAATGAAAAATTCCCAAAGCAAACGTTCTCAGAAATGCCCTTTAAAAACAGAGACTGTTCTCCTCACACTCAATTCTCCCTCCCCCTGTCTCTCCCCATCATCTCTGGGTTGCGTTTTTCGTCACAGAAAGTGGCAGGAGGTGGTGGGGTGAGATGCCTTGTGAACTGGTCATTTGTCAACACCATTCAGCCTGATACATTTCTGGGAAGAAGATTACACTAGAAAGATGCTATCATGTTTTCAGTCAATCAAATGTTTAACCACTCCCCTTCATCTCACTGGAGCCTCTGCCATTGCCAAGTATTGCCATTCTTGGTGGTATTTCAAACTACTGTTTACCAGCAGGGGGTTGAAATTCAATAAAACAAAGTGGTTTCCCATGGCAGTGGTTACCGTGCATTGGGGAAGGCTACAGCAAGAATCCCAGCCACTCACCATTACAGTCAATTGTGAAAGCCCTGTTGACTTCCCTGTGTTGAATGGGTTCTGAATGCCCATGCCATAACTACAGGAGTAACTGGAGAAACCTGTCTGTTTACACCTCTTTTTTAAAAAAATTGGCCTTCCACAGAAGTCAATAAGGAATGTGTTTTTTACTGGGAGGTGGACCAGGCCAGTGAAGTTTTACTAAATGTGCAATGTTCATTTGACCTACATCACATCTGAGATCGGCTCTAACAGGACGATGTATCAGCATTTGATAAAACCTCCAAGATTCATAACAAAAACATACACATAACATGCCTATTGCACCATGACCATAATCTTTTCAATCTTGTCTTTAGTTCTGATCAGGAGCTCTTTTCTTATCTTTGTAGCATTTCTACAGTTCCATTTTTCACATACAGACCCTGGCCTTTAATTGGTTTGGTTTGGCAACACAGAGATGCCATAAAACCGTACCAAGAGGAAAGCTGGAGATTCCCTTGCACGGAGGCTGTTCTGTCGCAATCGGGTCAAACCCAGACCCTCTCCTCCCGGCACCTTCCAGGCTGGCAGGCAGTGCAGGGCATGGCCATAGCCCTCGCTCTCCAGCTGCTCCTAAACCAGGATCGGGTTTGTCTCGTGTAACGTCAGTCATCAAAAAAGTAGGTGCCTAACCTCCTCCCAACCTAGCTTTCTGAGAGAGGTTGGATGAATTGCCCACTGGGGCTGCCCTAGAGACTAGAGAAGACTAGCTGAGCCCAAAGGACTTTTATATGGTGAGCAGTAGGTAAAGCCAGTCTAGACCTGAGGGGTCATTACACCCCCAAAGTTTGTGCCAGGATTTCAATCTGCCACAAAACTGAAAAAATGGAGGGTTAGTTTTCTTTAGTGTCCTTTAAAAAAAAAGCATCCAAAATACAAGCCACTGCATTCACAGTTGCAAATCTCCCTATCAAAAAGTTATGTTTCTGAATGAAACTGTCACAGATGGGAAGGCAAAAAAATAAAAGCAATCGCCAACATTAATTCTGATGTGAAGAGAATTGTTGTGCAAAGTCGTTCATTTAATGAAACAAAGTCATATGATTAATTTTAAACACCAGAATTCATGTCACTGTATCACCATTTACTTAATAATGAATATTTCTTTCTGACTGGTTATTATCTATGAAGTTTGAGGTAGTGTACGGGCAAGCACAACACATGTACCCCTAAAATGAACTGAACACTCCTGATCCAGAGAGACTGTCAGCATCCTCTACAGGAGTGAGGAGCATTCGGTGCAAGTTAAGTTGGAAAGAGAATGGAAGGCACACAATCCTTCACAGGAGAAGTTCTTAAATATGCTGCTATATCGCATTTATGACTAATTATTTGACCATGTGAGCAGCTCATAGATGCAGGTTTCAATTATAAATATTTATGCACGTGGCAAAAAAATAGATTAGAAAATGTTTATCCTTCCCTAATTTGCACTGTAGAAACACACACATTCATTTCTTTCTTTGCCTTTTTTTCCTGAGAAACATCACTGTAATGTATTAAAAAGCTTCACTGCAGAAAGGGAGCAGGAGTCACCATCAGGTTCCAGCTCTGCACCAAAGAACATCCTCTAACGAGGCCCAGACAAGGAGAGAGAAAAGCTAAAATCTAATTTGCCAAAGGGATCTCTGAAGGGGCAATTTCCTTACTGGAGTTCCAAGTACCAGGTTTTCTCTGCCTCGGAGAGCCTCGGCGGCAGCATTTTCCCAGTGGTGCTGCCAACGGGCACGTTCTGGATAAACACCTCAGTTGTTCTTCCCACACGCATTCGGGACACGGAGCACCCCCCCACTGACGTCAAGAGACTGTCCCAGGCACCTGGCACATCCTGGGATCGTGCTCCAACCACTTGTTAACCCAGCAGATATGTTAAATGGAGTGAACTTGGCAGTTTAAGGTCAGTCCCCAGAGATAACGTTATCAGAAGAGCCATTTGTCTCCAGTGGGAGCAAACACAGGCATCTATCAGGCTCCTTCTTTCCACAGCTCTTGCCAGAACCCGGTAGGAAAAAAAACCACCAGGACTTCAGGAATCAGGTTCTTGCTACCCTTACTTATTGCCAGTGTATTGTTTGATATTATGATATGTCCGGCTACCCGGCCTGAGGCACTAGCAAGGGAGCAACACCTTTAACCAGAGGAGCCTCAGGAAAAACCCAAATCATATATGTAATATTTCCCTTTCACACTGCAACAGCATTCAGATCTGGCTGTGCCAGCACAGCAATGCAGGCACCATTACCCAGAACATGAAGCTATACAGTTTTCATCTTTATCAATTCCTTCATTCTTTCCTTTTGAACTATTCCAGACTTCAACACACACCGAGTTCAGAGAGAGTTCAAACTCGTTGCTTACACCAGGAGGGCTGAAATCTTTGGTTTCTATTTCACAGGGATCGTTGCAAGTTCACAGAGCGGGTAAAAGGCAACACCTAATATTTGTGCCAGCCTGGCACTCGCTCCGCGCTGCTCAACCTCCTAGCTCTGCTCCTCGCAGCGCTGGGATGGAAATCCATCTGCAGCTAGAAAGGCTTGGCACACCGAAGAGATGCTCTCGAATTGGTAGGCCTAAAATGTTATCTGTCCTCTCCTGTCTACGTTTGTCTGCAAAATCCACATTATCTTTTCAATATAGAAGCGTTTTATTTCCAGGCACAGCTTGGAATGAATACTTTTCTAGGTCGGTGTCAATGTCACAACCAGTAACAGTCCTACTCCGGTGAGTACGCAAGGAAAAAACAAAACAAAGTACCCACACACAAGACATCTTAGGGAAGGAACAACTTTGTTTAGACTTGCAGCGTGTTATCAGAAATGACTATGAGAAAGCAGATTTTGGAAAGTTAGGGAAATGATATGCCATGCACCTTCTCGAATGTAGCCTTCAGATCTCATATTTAAAAGAAGGCATAATATATTGTTTTGGCTTATTGACTTTTTTGTGGTCTGTGATAAACAAAGCAGCATATAACAGACATCATCCATTACGCTACAGTGCATAGTAAGGAGGGGGGCAAAGAAGGAAATACTGCATTCCTACAAATGGAAATGTTTGTGATAAATGGAAGATGAGAGAATTATCACTGAACAGTGTGTTCCCAATATTCAAAAGTGCAACACTTCTTTTAATCTTCTTTTGAGTCCTACTGAGACATTTTGCTTCAAAAAGAAACTGGTGGTAGCAAAAATAAGAGTCCTGCTGCTGAATTAACACACTATTGGCCGCTTTAAAATACGTTGTACCGTTTAATGATATCCCACCCAGATTAGGAGGCTGATCTTTATCACCCCAGTGTAAGTAGGAGCGTGTCCCTTTCTGTTTGCTCCGTGAGCAGGTTCCAGCCCGGGGCACTCAGGCGGTGGCAGAAGGCTTGTTCGTGGGAAGGCTGGGGTGACTTTCACCCTATGGAGGGTACAACACTTGGTGCTCCTGGCCTGATAGCGTGATGGTTTGCCCTTTGCAGGGTACAGAAATGTGACAGGTAAGCAGCCAGAAGTTTGCCCAAACCTTTTGCTCGCTCTCGTTGGCCCCCGCCAGTGCAACACGGTCGCTTGCTCCTCATCGTGCTACAAAGAGCAAATGAAATCTGCCTTGACGTTCCTTCATCCCATGCCTTCCCCCCAAATCAAATGGGTCTTGAAGTACATTTGGGTGGCAGGTTTGCAAAACTGTAGGCTCCCTAAGGCAGAGCCGGTGTCATCTGATTTGCCTGCACAGAATCCAGCAGAGTGAGGCCCTAAACCTAATTTGCAGCCTGTAGGCACTACAGTAATATCACTAATTTAATACAAATGACAATGAGAGGAAGGGACATGCTAGTCACAATACTGACTTCTTCCCATCCACAGATGCTTGGCAGGGCTTCAGATCTGCATTTAGGGAGCGTGTAGGCTCTGCTGAAATGGCCATTCTTTGTACAAATATGCCCCCAAGCAGCAATAAAAAGAAACAGATGCAGATTAACACTAACAAATCACATACCCACTGCACTATACATGTAACCTAATGCACGTGAATAGTCCTACTGGCTTTACATCCGTTACAGAAGCACAGCCTTGGTGAAGGCATCGTCCTCTCTCGCGGCATCAGCTCTCCCCAAAAGCGCGGAGTTTGAAAGCAAAGGGAGCAGCGCCCACACAGAAAGTGGGCAAAGTGGAGTAGAGCCACCTTCATTTTGCCCGACAGCTCTCAGGATTTGAGACGTCTTGTGAAAACTTGCTATCTCAGCTCACTCTGCTCCCCGTGGGGAGGTAGAGGGGGGTCTGATTCATCCATCCCAAGACCTAAGGGGCCTGTTATGAATCGAGGTGGTTGGGCTGACCCAGAATCTCCAGCAGTTCTCATGAGTTAGGGATTACGATGACACGACACGTTTTGGAGAAGAAATTCAAGAGTGCAGAGAGGGCCAGCCAAAGGGCCTAAATCCCTAAATAAATCTGGTTTAGCCCCAAATGGATCAAATTTGATTGCAAAATTCAAAATCCTGTAAATAAAGCCTTTCTTAAAAAAAATATAACTAAAACCTGTGGTAGGTGGAGTGTGTGTGTGTTTGTCTGTATACGTCTGCCTTTCTGTAGGAAGCCCCAGACCCTTGCTGCTTCCTCCTGTTTTTGAGCTGCCCTCTTGTGTCTTGTGATCAGGTGTTTTTGACTTGTATGAATTCACACCACCGTTCGCCTGCATCCTCTTGGCATGTACAGAGACTGAGTCAATGACCTTCCACACTACCTCCATGGCTCCTCTCAAAGGATCTATTATGTGGCTCGCTGGAAGAGCACAAGCCTGGTTCTGTTTGAGTCAGCATGACTCTTACAGTATAAACACTGAAAAAAAAACCTCTCCACGTAGCTAGCCTCATTTTGCATTAGTCAGGAAAGGTCAAGGCAAAATTGGAGTCAGGATAAAATTGGTCAGTGTTTGGAATCAGTCCCACTTGAGCATGATTTCCTGTTTCTGAAAAAAAACCCCCAAAAAAAACCAAACCAAAAAAACCCCCAAACCACACTGCCTCCCATTATCTGAATACGAAGTTTAGTGAATGTTGCTATACATGCCACACAAACACATTTTACATACAGTAATTCCTTGAGTGCCTTAAGAAACTATCAGCATGAGTAAAGAGGCTCCACAGCTATGAAGAAGCAGAAGAAATGTGAAAGCTGGATTCTGTATTCTTTCCACCTCTATTTATATTATAGGGTTGGTTTTTTTCAAAGAATTGCCTCTAAAATTAGTGGCAATCCCTTCTAGAAATACACCCAGGCCAACAGAAAAAGACAAACTGGCAGCTTCCCTCTTAGTACCCAGACCCACTGTTGTGGATACAAGAGTAATCAAAACAGCCTGAATTTCAAGCCAGGAAAAGGCAGACAAAACTGGCTTGATGTTTTGTTATTTTGCTTATCGGGCTAGAAAAATGAAAGTACGGTGTACCTACTTTATCTGAACTAAAATAATTAAAATATCAGTCTGTAGAGAGAGTAATTAGATGCATTACTGATTAAATAGCAGACGAAAACGACAGTTTGTTAGCTGTCTCTTTTCAATGGAGTATCTGTCAAAGTTAGAAATTCGATCTCCTCATTCCCTTCAGCCCCTTCCTTCCATCTGGCAGCAAATCCTCATGGAAGAACCAAAAAACCAACATGAGACAGACAATGAAATAACCTCCAAGCTTTAGGGATCTGAGGGTCCAGGAGGCGTAAGAAAGCACTTCACATTAGTGTCCCAGCCTTGTAGATGCCCAATGGATACCCAGTAGTATCCCAGGGAAGATATCTTCTTCAGCAGCATTAACTGGCAATTATTTTCTTGTTCTGTGTTATTCCAACTTTGGTACTTTCCGTTAGCTGTCTGCATCCCCATCTTGACCACCAAAAGTATAGTGTTTTCCGAAAGATTAGAGAGAAGAGGATTTAGGGTTTGGGGGTTTTGTTTTGGGCTTGGGTTTTTTTTTTTTTTTCCTTGCCACAGCAACTCACTGTCCTCTCCTTTCTGCTGGACTATTTCTGGAGTGGAAAAAATAATCTCTGCTCACCATACATAGATATGACCTTCTCAATTTTCTTCTGAATATAAATTCTTTAGTACAGTTCTTTAGTACAGTATAAATTCTTTAAAATGGAGATTTCTGCAACTCTAACCTGCTTTTCTCTGGCTGAAATGAAGGGTCATCATGGCTCACATCTTCCCAGTGATGGTGAAGGTGTGAAATCTTTCAGAAATGCAATGCATTATAGGTACCGTGAGTCAACCACGGACCACTTTACCAATACTTTCTAAGTGCTGTGTTCCTCTTCACAGGGACAAGTGACGCAGACAGCGAGAAGACTTAAAACTAAGCCATTTTATTCCAGAAAATACCTTTGATGGTCCCTGATTCACAGCCATGTAACCTTTCGTCTTCACCTTCCTCAACTCCCCACCGCCATCCTTTGATTTCCTATCTCCAGATACCCAAATGATGACTCCAGATCTATTTCCCCCAACAACTCTGAATGTATGCCAGTACAAGTGGTGTCTTCTCCCACTCTCTACCGTACACTTTCTACTCCATGTTGCCAGCCTCCTAAAGCTGTTCATCTTGTTTTCTCACCAGCATTTACATTTCTCACAGCATTTTCTCACCAGCATCTCACCAGCAGAGCCTTGTAGTACCCAGCGAGGCAGACACAGTTTGTGCAGTAACACATTCCTGCTCATGAGTATGTCACGGCCCATGAATGAGCTGTTGCTCTAGAGCAACTGGGAAGAGGTAACTTGGTGGGGAGAGAGCTAAAAAGCCCAGAAGCCAAGGTCCCTGTCCCAGGAGAAAAAACTTTGCCTGTCCAGACTGATCCCATCCCAAGACTTCCCTCCCAGCATGAGCTATTCTACCCCTCCATGACTGGGCATGGCCCCCTCACAGCCTGGCTCAGCCCCAAAAATCATAGAATCATAGAATGGTTTGGGTTGGAAGGGACCTTTAAAGGTCATCTACTCCAACCCCCTGCAATGAGCAGGGATATCTTCAACTAGATCAGGTTGCTCAGAGCCCCGTCCAACCTGACCTTGAATATTTCCAGGGATGGGGCATCTCCCACCTCTCTGGGCAACCTGGGCCACTGTTTTACCACCCTGATCATAAAAAATGTCTTCCTTATATCTCGGCTGAATCTACCCTCTTTTAGTTTAAAACCATTACCTTTGTCCTATCGCTACCGGCAGCATTAAAAAGCCTGTCCCCATCAGCAAGAGGGGAATGACCGTCAGCATGACAATGACCATGAAGGACAGAGGGGGAAACACGTCTGAAAGTCTCCCCGCTGCCTTGCTCAACCTTAATCTCCAGTGTACTGAGTCATAGACTAAAAGAAAGAACAAGCTCTGGGACTTCCTGGTAGAAATGCTGCCTCAGCTCCTGTATCACACCCGCTTACAACATCGAGCACAGACTGGTTGCACTTAGCAAAGGAGAAAGAGATCATGCAAAGGAAGAGCTGCAAGCAGAGTGAGGCCAGCAAAAATCTTACAACTGGTTTATTTGCTCTGGGTATTGTATATACGGTGACAAAGTTATGTTGCTCCCACGCTGAAGTAATAAGGATGTGAACGACGCCAGCTAGACAACCAACAGCGATGCTCCGCTTCTCCTCAGTACTGGCAATATTTCCCAGCTCTGTGTCAAGACCTCAGGGAAACTAGTGCCGATCTCTGTGGTGACTGCCCTGGGGTGTGAGAACAAGGAAGCAAAGGATGTTCTTCATCGTAGCCTTTTACTATTGACCTGGAATCAGTTTGCCAGCCATTAACTACAAGCCAGTCAGCTTACACAGAGTAACGTATAGGCAGATGCCCCTCATCGCCCACCAACTGGAAGACCCATCTCATTGTTGGCAGACGTGACACAACACTAGGAGGTGACATGGCCAAGCCAAGCAACAGGGACGTACCCCAGCCAGGGCAGCACGCACACCACCCCAGGGCAGTCTGAGAAGTTGCTCCAGAGCTTACAAATAACACTTTAGAACAGCACTGTTGCTTGAACATATATGTCTTTACCTTAAAAATAATAGACTGAACTAAATAAATAGACTCCACAGTGAATGCAGCAGAAGGTATAGGTATGTATGCATTTGCCCTTCAGACAAGGGCACGTTTGTCTTCAGACAAACTTTTTCTGAAGTTTTTTCTGGACGCAAGTGTTATTTCTTCTCAGCCCAGGAGTAACAGGACCGTTATTTGCGTCATCACTGTGAAATAGCAAGGAGATCCAGGAAGGACACAGCCAAGAGCAAAAGGGGAAAGGGAAATGACATATAATAATACAATGATTCAAAATCTGTGCAGAGGCTAGCAACCAGAGCTTGAAATGAATCATAAAACAAAGATAAGACTTTGAAGTGGTGAATGTGATCTGAAAAGGTAGTGGATTGTTAAGACACAGTAGTATGATACAGATAGAGCGAATGTCAAATTACACCTTGGCACCATTTATAGCATGGAACATAGCTCATATCTCTGTTTTCTTGCTCCGCTTACTCACAAATAAACTCTAGAAACTTACGCTAAGGCAAATAGTTCCAGCTCCAGGAGAATAATTTCCTGACTTCTGCACAAGTGTTCATTACTCAATAGGTGAGAAAAATGGGGGAAAAAAACAACCACAAAACCCTCTCAGCAATAGAATGAGACTTATAAGAAGAGCTATACCATTTTTAGAAATTAGGAAGAAGTAGGATAAAACAAATCTTTCTGCATATTATGTAAGGGATTTTTGAAAACCTATCTTAGAGCACTCTGACAAAAACTCCTATACACATGCCAACATGATGGCTTTTCATAATGAAAAGAAAAGCTAATTCAACTAATTTCTTACAGTGCAAAATAGAAAACTTGCTTTACTTCTATTGCCTATTTTAATGTAAGTTGCTGAGCTATTTAAACAATCTACCTCACAATCTTTAAGGAGTTTAGTTCACAAACTCCCGTACAATTGTCCTACTAATTTAACATCTGACTGCAGAACACAACCTAAAATCATTAACACTTGGGTTCCTCTTTTTATTCTGTCTTTTTGTAAAGCAAGACATACATACAGGCAGCTCTGTGTGGAGCTGCCTAACAACCATATTTAAAATCTTTCATTATGGTATTCATCTCAGCATATTATCATTACTTTGCAAGTATGCACAGTTTGACAACAGAAGACACCATATTGTAAAGTATTCCTAAGACACACACACACATATATATATATATGTAAAAGCAACTTCATTGGCCAGGAGAATGTTCTAAAAAATGCTAATTCTTTGTCAGTACAGAGGAAGAAACATGATGAAGAGGACTTAGCAGACAGAATCTGGATCAGGGAATCTAGATTTACCCCTCCACCGTTTTCCTATATATAGCAGTAGAGTTTAGTGGACAAATAAGGCTGTCAAGTAATATCTCCTTTTAAAGGCTACTGTAAAGCATAGATGGGTGTGCTTTAAAACACGCATGATCTTACAGCATATTTAAAAGAAGATTTAAGAGATTCCCTGTCTTGTCTCCTAATTTTTGGTGCACAAATACATACACACAATTCTGCTTTCAACTACCGCTGAGAAATGCCATACAAAGAAATTTTATAAGCTTAAATAGAATAAACTAAAGCCAAGGTACTGTGCCTAAGTTTGTTTTAAGGAGGGTAGATAAACTGTATCTTTGGCATTCAGTTCCGTTCAAGGATGGCAAACCTCTTGTTTATAATGCAAAGTACTAGGCTGATGTGTCCAGCACAAATAAAAACTGCAAGTTCAGCAAAGTTCTTCTTCAGCAAATAGGAAGGAACATGATAAATGAAGAAAGCACCCTAGCTGTACGTAAGGGAGTCTGTGCTCAACCCCCTGCCATTCTCTTGTGCACAGGCAGTATTTGCAGTTTCAGCCATATTCAGTAGTAAACTCCACCTATTCTGTAAATCAATGACACAAGGCAGCTGACAACCTGGCTTAACTAATGAGTCTGGTCTCCATCAAAATGGATTATTTCAAATGGAATGAGATAGGGCTCCAAAAGTACAGTCTGACATTTAGACCCCAATATTTAAGTCTGCAGATGTCTGCTAAGCCTCTAAGCAGCAGAACATCATAACAGTCAAGGCAGGCGCTCATTTCTGTTGCTCACACATGTCCCAGGACATCCAGGACATCCACACAGGCTGGCAGATGTGGTGCAGACCCTTTAGGAGATCCATCTCTTTCCGAAGCCCCAGCAGGTTATCCCATGGCACCTCCAATGTACCAGATGCTTCTCTGTGCGGGCAACTTGATCAAGTCTGTAGACATCAGAGCCAGTAAAGCTAAAGAGCTACTCAGGTCACAAGCTAGAGGAGCTCAGTTCAGCTGTGTTAGACCCGCATCTTTCTAGGCCAGCAGCTGAAGGCTGGGTGGGATTCCCTACTATATCTCCAAAACCTCCAAACTATGGCTAGGCATCCAAATTGAGCCTTAGGTCTATCTTAGGCTGGGAAGAATCGCTTTCTAGGCTCTTCTGGCTGCATTGAGCCAATTTCTATTGACTGTGTAGGAAGCCTATACACGTGCCATGCATGCAGACACTTTCTTGTAGACAGCAAACCAAGTTTTGATCCTGAGTTGAATCCCATCCTTTAAAACTGGCAAGGAACAGACACAGCAATCAAAGTCTTCCATCGTCAGCAACTCACTATTGTTAATAGCTGAGAAAACAGAAGCAATAAATGGGTCATTCAGAGACTTAACTTGAGAGAGAAAGCAAATTTCAGTGTAAGGTATGAAGCTGGAACTAACGCATTTCATGGTTTTGGGTTAGATGTAAGTCCGAGGCAGAGTTACATAGTTGAGGGGTAGAACATTTCCCCATACCCAGGCAAAACACTTAAATTCCATTCTCTCCTCTGTTGGAGAGGATTTGAACCTGTATTTTTTACTGCTGGGATACTGTCCTAAGAATCAAGCCACCACATGTGCTGTTCTTCTTCTTTCCTCCCAGAGTCATTGCTCTTTGTATGGACGCATTAAATGTTTACTGATCCTAAGAGTAAGAGAAGGATTACGCTTAACAGTGCTTGGGGCACTGAAAGACCTCTGCTCCAGTTCCTGTGCTGTATCAAGTGGAAAACAGCTTTGAACTTAACTCAGTAGACAGAGAGCAGAAACTTTTGTTTTGGCTTGATTTTTTGCTTTTTTTTAAATGGATATCAGATTTATAGATGACACAAATCAGTTTGATTGAAACTGCAGACAACACATTATGAATGTGACCTATTCATCCTCACTTTGACCTGCTGTTTTTTCAAATGCATTTGGCTTAGCTCAGTTACCATGAAAAAGCAGTGGAAGCAAAACTAGGAGAAAACTCAAATAAAATTCTCCACTGGCTGCTGACACCTGTGTAGTCAACAGGGAGTACTATATGTTAGTGAGGTCTCCCATATAAAGGCTCAATTCACAGATGGAGTGAAGTATAAAATATATTTTTTAGAGTTCCTTTTAAGCCAGCAAGAGGGTAGTTTCATCAAGCTGGGAGAAAAGATTTCTGAGGAAAACACTAAGAAAACAGTAGAAGCATCCACTTTCCGGGATGCCCACAAGATTTATTTATGATTGATCTGGCAACTATATATCTTCTAAAGATAAGATCCTAGTAAAATTAACAGGAATGTTTATCTCCTCAACATATCAATACAATACCTAGAAAACGCAGCGAGCTCTTTTTCTGTACTTATACAGTGTGGCAAAACCACGTTAAGTAATTTGTAAAGCAAATGAAGAGAGACCTGGCTTTCGTGTGCAAGACCAGTATCTTAATTTAAGACATCACACACTAAATGATACGTTGCCCACGGACATAAGTTATTCTTACCTAAGTGAGAGCCTTCCACCAGAAAACTGTCCTTACAATTTCTGTATGCTGAGAGTAGTACATTTGCCTTTCAGATGGAACTACTGAAAACTACTGAGAAGCTATTGAAAAGCTTCAGAAGGAACTATTGGAAAGCACTTCAAAAGGGATGTTTTCAGTATCACCAAAACCTGACTGAGTTCTTGGCTCTTTGTTCCACTGGTTGAACAATGAATATTCAGCATAGACATGCAACGTGTAGGGAACGAGAGTAAAGATGCAGATCAAGTGCTGGGTGGAAATTGCAGGAACTTATCTCATATGAATGGCTCCTGAAGTTATAGTAATATTGACAAAGATGCACTCTACTATATTTGTAATAAATATTTCCATCATTTACTTTGTCAGATACTGAAAGGAAATGAAAAAGCAAATACTATGCAGCTTGCAGACTACTGGATGACAGATGGGAATTTTATATTTTTGGTTGGGTGATGGGTGGATCTTTAGAAAAAGTATGACTGGTCATGGTTCCCAAAAATGAACAAGAAACATTTGCTAAAATTCAGGGTTGTATGCTATAAAACTCCTGGTCTGTCACTGAGACCCATTAGGAATTAAGATTAATTTTCCTGGACACTATTTGATTGGGTTTGGACTTTATTAGTTCCTGATGAACATTTACATATTGATGTATGATGCATTGAAGACATCAAGTGACATTGCATGGCATTCTTGCAAATGGGATTGCTCATTACCCTGGCTTGTTGATGAAGGCTTGGAGCACAGTTTGTAAGGGGTCTGGTTCCTGGCTTCACCCTATCACAGTAGAAGTGATTTCTCAAATTGTAATCCTCTTTCTTTAATTAAACTTAATTGTGACAATGTTTGCTGTGATGATCTACAGAGCTGTGCAAAGTTTAGGATACTGATTACACTTTTGGCTTTTCAGCAAGGACTCCAGATGAAGCTGGTTTTTACTGCGGAAAAGGAAGAAAAATAAAGAAACCCAGCCTTTGAAATAAGAAAGAAACATTCAACATTTCAAGGTCAAGTGCATATGTGGGAAGCCAGTGAAGGTTCTGCTTTTCATGCCCGTTGGCCCCTTTTATGAAATTACTGCTTTGCATTTGCCCTCTCCTTTTGATGTCTTCCCCTCGATGTTTTGGCTGAAAGCAGGAAGTAGAGCAGTGGGTGAAAGCTCACACACAGGGAAAAAAAAAAAAAAAAAGTTAAAACATTTTCCATGGTCAGAGGGGTTTGGGGTTTGCACAGAGGACAGAGAAATGTTTAATTTCAAATGCGGTGAATCCAAAACCGGTTGTGCCCACCTTTAGGCGTAACCAAAACAGAGCAGGCACATTAAGTTCAGTTCCACTGAAAACACAGACCAAGCGCAAAATGGAAAAGGGCAACACAGGATGGTGAGGGCTTCAAGTGATGCAGAGAGAAAATTCCACAGGAAAGTATTAGTGTGAACATAAGCCAGCTGTGTTATTTAATGATGGGAGGCAGGTCCTCTGTGTGCTCAACTTTTTATATGTTTTCTTGTAACAGCCAAGCGTTCCATTTGGGCAATATTCACAGTTTGCAGAGCCACTCGTAAGGCTGCAGCTTTTCAGTGAAAAGCCATTAAAGCAATGCGGTTCTCGCTTTGCAATAAGCACGGCTGTTCTTTGTTTCTTGTTTGCTTTCACTGTACATCTCTGTTGCAGTTTCATATTCTTTTAATTTTGGTAGATTCTGATTAACCATGAAACTTAAGAAATATGACTGGAACCGAGACTCAACTTGGTTTGATACCTCAAATCCCCTTGACGCTCAACAGGCCTGCAGAAACTCCTACAAGAGTAATCTTCTGAGTAAAAATACTGCCCAGTGGCCCACAGATACTGTCCAGACTCCGTCCTCCTCTCTCTTCCATTTACGCTACTTAGCATGTACAAAGACCAGAACCCTGACACATCCCCCAGCTAGGATCCCCTTCTCCAAAGAGAAACCACTGGCTCTGATGGCATCGCCTTCAGTTCCCCTACCGCCTTCCCTCTGCTGCCTGATAAAGATTCAGCTGTAGGCTAATAAACACGTGAGAACATCGAGAAATCTCACGGTTTGGGGACGTTGGGACTTCACCTGCAGTGATTTAGTGCGCACACTTGTTTCGGTCACGATCTGTCTGCTCCCAACAGCCCTGAGCCTGGGGTGCTACGGCTCACTTTGTGGGGTTTAGGCAGACAGGAGAGGCATGACCTGTCCTAGTTTAAGCTCACCTATTAATATGGATGGCACTGTACGTTTCCAAACCAGGTGGATACCATGGTAATCATAGCCCGAGTAGAAAAAAAAAACAAACCAACACACCACTGTGTGACTGCAAACCTGCTTTTTGTTACAACCTCTTGTTTTCAGGTGCTTGTATCTATGACAAGCAGCTGCCCACAGGGTTGAGTTTTTCCAGACAAAGTCATTGTTCAAAAGGTAAGCAGTTATTTTCAAAACTAGGCGCAAAAGTACTGCAGGATTATTATCTGAGAGGTGAAAGGAGTTGTAAATAGCCCTTTCTCACAATAAAAAATTATCTGGTCTCCCTCTGACTAATTCTATAGCTGAGCTGGCTGATGTTTGGCACTCTGTGTTTAGCTTACACATACTTAAGCCCCTAAACCGTACCTCGGGAAGGCTAAGGTACACTTTGAAAAGAAATATTTATGGGCTGTATACTGGCAACAGCAAGAACATAGATACCAAGAGAAAAGCTCTAATAAAACAGCAGGCAAGGTACTCTAGTAAGTATGCTCCTGGTGTAGCTACCCAGCCCATACTGGGACACAAACCAGTGACCGCCAGCGAGCATTTGGCAGTGCCTGACAATACCAAAGTCCAAATCCGTGCATGTATTGGATCGAGACTGGTAGAAAGGAATACGTATATGGAGTTGCGGTGCTGATCCAAGCCTGCAGAACACTTTTAATTTCTTATATACGCGATACTACACGTGCCACGAGTGCTCAGGCACAAGCGGACACGCTGTAAGGCTCACGCAGCTGGTTTGAGTTAGAAGGTCAGTCTGTGAAGCGGAGAGGTTAAGGGAGAGGCACCCCTCGGCTGGGGCATCGCCTGCCACCGAGAGGATAAACCCCAGGAAAACAGCGGGCGGGCAGCGCCGGGGCTGGAGACGTGCTCAAGCACCCCAGCAGGGTTTGCAGGGGTTGTTTTAAGGTACAACCACACACTAAGGTACGGTACGCACTATTTTTCCAATTATTTTTAAATGAAACGCCAAACTACCTTTGACGACACAGTGGTGGGGATGAAGCAAGCAACAGAAAATAAATATGGGCCCCAACGAGCTCTCTAGTAACTGGGATGCACGTGGAGGGCGGCTCATTCAGCTCCCAAGTTTGAGAGGAATAGTTCAAGCAGCATTCAGGAACAATTTTGTGTGAGTGTGCACGTGGCATTATAACCTGACACATGAAACCTGCATTTTTCTCTTTAATATCATGTAATCAACTTTCCACTCTAAAAGTTACGGCATGTTGTGCGTGCAGGCCAGTGAAGAAGTATAACTATTCCTGCATATAGGCTGGAGTGCATGCATGCTGGAAACACTAAAGACTTGCTGAGGATCTGGCAAGTTTAGGGAACTTTAATCGACCTAATTAGGTACTATACCATCCCCCCTTCCCCGCTCCTTTTTTATTTCTTTCCCAAGGAGACATCACCTCAGGGAAAGTTCTATGATTAGTAAGTTCTCCCAACTTCAGAGATAGAGAGATTTTATTTCCAGCTGAAAGCCTGAGTTACTAGGGAGGCTGGAACTGAAACTTGTTTCAGCCTGTAAATCACAGGACTGTGTGCCATGGGCCAAGCTCTGTTTTGATTTGGTACAGCGTAAAAAGATTCCTATCAGGGTGCCCCATATAAACATCCAAAAAAAGATCACGTTTCTAACCCCACAGCAAGGAGCAGATGTAATTTTCCATGATTCATTTATGGGTTAAAAAAGTCAATAGAAGTGTTACAAAATGTTCAGTTCAGTTCAGTTCAAAAATAACTACCAGCTATACATTAAGCAACCCTCCAAATACACGATAACTTCTGGGAACGTCGACCAAAGAGCGTACAGACTGGTTGGTAAATTGCCTCTGTGTCAAAAATAACGAGTGTGTTTGTTGAGCAAGGTCATTACAGTAGTTCAAAACTTGTGGTCTGCAGCAGCATGCTGGATGTTGCTGAGTCTGCGATTTCATGGCAATACAAATATCAACAGACTGGCCAAGCAGCGCAGAGTCAGTTTTTGTAACTGAGCACTGCAGGATATGTTCGAGACTCTGATTTATTAGAAACTTCATCAACAGTTGAGTTAGGATTTCCCCATTATAGCCTTTTGAAGTGCAAATGTGAACAAAATTACACCACATTGCAAAACCAATATGTTTTACCCAAAGCTTTGCATATGATTTTGATTTTAAAATGCACAAGTCTGAACACATTCTTTGGAATGTTTGTTTGTTTTTTCCAGCTGGAGATACACTCAGATCCAAGTACATCAAAAGATAAAGTAGCTTCGCTAAAGTTTCTCCAGGGAAAAAACCTAGTAATTCCAACTATTGAGAGAAACTGGTAATTAACGTGAGATGAGGTGTATTTGGCAGCAGCAAAGTACACTTCTGGCCCTCTGTCATATCTGTACATCTCATAGTTGTTGCTGAACTTTATTATTACAACAACCTTATGAAGAATGGCCTTATTTTTCTAACACAGTGTGTATTTTATGTGTACAGGAACTGATCAACAGGTCTCAAAAATTAGTTTTGGGGGTGGCAAAGGAAATCGGCATCTTCCCACGGTTAATTCTGTGTGCAGAAAAGAACAGAATCTGCTCAATTAACTTATTGTGAACTATTCACCCAGCTGAGCTAAATAGCAGTAAAAATATCAGAAGTCTTACACCTAGCCAGGAATCATCACGGGACCACCTTTCTAACATCTCCACCCCTTGCTTCCTTGATCCTCCGGAGAAATCCAGAAGACTTGTTTTACAAGATGTAGAATTAAACAGTGTTTTCTCTATAATCTAGATATAACTGTCTATAAAATTATTTAAAATCAAACAATATACTTCAGGTAAACATCATTTCTATTGTGATCTTTCCATGTTTCTGTAGAATCCTATTAGCTTCCATTCTATTTCGATCTTTCCACAGAAACATGCCCAGCCCCAAATACCTCTATTTCCATAAAACGTACGTTCCTGACATTCTTTACCACAACACCACTGTCTCGCCCAAGCAGCAGTCAAGTGACTAATATCTTTCCTTTCAGTTCCTCACTCCACTAGCTGCCTGTTCCAGATGTCTTAATCACCTAAACTTATTTTATTACGTTCTCAAATGAGGAGGTACCCAGATAAGCATTTTACGCAAGTGAAAACCAAAGTGCAGTATGCCTTCCCGCGTGCTCTTAAATGTGAATTTTTGAAGGTTTGAGGGGTGGCAGGGAAGGGATGAAGGGCAGGCGAGTGATGGGAGGGAATCTCTGTGTGCTGGTGATAGAGCTGGTAGGGATGTCAGTCCTGCTCACGGGACCTACGCTCGCAGCAGCAACGTACCACTGTCTATTCAGCTTGGAGCATTTAGCTTACTAAGTAAAACTGCCAGACCAGATTTGTTGGTTCTCTTCTGCCAGCATGTAGAGGATACCTCTGTCCTCACTGAACCACAAATAGTACCACCCAAGGACGATGCCGAGGAAATACGATATATAGGAAGAAAAAACAGAATGCTTCAAGGATTTTAATTTGAGGCAGGGACAAGTTTCAGGAGTATGAATTACCACTTAGTTAAGGGAGTGGGAAACAAAAAGAGAGCAATAGTTGAAACAAAAATGTCATTCTGACATTGCTATTAGTTTACAGGTTTGAGGTGGGTTGGGTGGGGTTTTTTCCTTTTTAAAAGCTAAACATGAAAGTTCTTCTTCAAACAGTCAGCCATCTGGCCCTTACTGGGTTTTAATGCAGCTCCTGAAATCTGATCTGAATTCATATAGGCAATAGTGTTCTTTGAAGTTAGCAAGCACATAAACACAAAAGCCTTATCAGTAGGGCCATTCATACAGCAGTAAGTGATTGTAGAGTAAATTCACCCAGCCACAGCCTGTCCCAGCACAAAAACCATTCCCAACAAAGCGTCTAATTTTGAGGATGGGATCCCGCTCCCTGAGCACACACAGTCTCCAGTTACTGATGTGATGTGTCGGGCACTAAATAGGAACAAGAGTGGGATTTGGCCCCGTGACCTCTAGGACGAGCCGCAGGGCTGTTACACAGGCGTCTGCAGCCTGAGTCGCTCCCTGATTGTACAGCAACAACAGGGTGCTGAAGCTTCAAAAAAGATGGAAAACAAGGCGCTCGTTGTGTCGTTCAATAGCCTGGCAGGGTCTGCTTCGCAGGATGGCGCGGGTCAAACTGGTCTGTGGTCTGTAATTTTAGCCCTCTGCCCGGCACGACGTACAACAGCCTCTTCTAGCTGGCTCTTCCGAGAGACCTCCTACCCGCGACTTTCTTCCTACAGCCCAAATTAACAACCGTTTCTATCAACATTAACATACCTCAGAATGCCTACATAATAATACAGAGTAATACAGACCACTGTAGAACGATCGAGAATGTCAAGAAGTGTCCAATTAATCTCTGGGGTGTTCTACACCGTCAGGAAAACCTGCAGGTTTCCCCCAAGTCATCAGGACGGTGTCAGGCAGCGGGACGTCCCTCAGCTCCATTTGCCTCATCTCCCAGCTCCCATTTAGCCTGTCAGGATCGTCACCTGCCAGAGACATTCTCAGATGAAGCAATTAGCTCAACGTCCTTATTTCCATCCCCATCTCCATTTCTCCGGCTATACCTCCACCGCCGGAGATGTCTAATAATAGAGTCACAACTTCATTAAACCGCAAAGCCGATCAGATACCTGCTGAGACCAATATTTCCTAGCATGGCCAGGCAGGGCACATTTTATATGAAATTGTGGCAGCTCCAGGATCACAACATGTTGAGGTTTCACACAGCTTGCTTTGTCTTTCTGTATAATTGCAATTGCCCCACAATTGCAATATAAGTTTCTAACATGGCAGGTATTCTTATCTTTAGGTTTCCCCTGAAAAATTGTCAGCAGGTGATAACTCATGATTCATTAGTGCTGCTCTGCAGTTTCGCTGTTCCCATCTCAAAGCACAGGCTGATTCAGCAATCTTCTTCTATGAGGCACTTTATTATTTTGATAATATTTTCCAACTGCTTGATGGGAAATAATAAGAACTAGTGGTTACTCATCTAAAGCTGTATTTCCTTCCAAATTACCTAAACTCAATCTCTTGTCAGACATGAACTTTTCCTGAAAACTCTGTCTAGCTACCTAAAATTGGATATGCATGGCAATACCTCCTCTTGATAGAATCTCAGGAAATTGGGAACAGTTTAGGACAACTCCAACATTCATTTTATCTCTAGCTAACAAACAAATTGGTAATTTTTGTTTTCAATAGATAATAATTCCTTTGCCAACAAAAAGGCCCCTTTGCTTTATTTGGACTATATTTCTGTCATAGGCAGCATATAAATAGTTTCCAGGCTCTCACTGTAATTTTGAAACCAATATAAAATATATCCAGCCCTGCACATGGCTTTTTCCTATTATTAAATTATTTTCATATGACATGTTAACGTATTTTTCTGTCGCACACTGGGAATTACAAGGCGCACAAAAAAGAAAGTCATGCCTAAGATTAACTTGCAAGTGATCAAAAGATCTGGGAATACATTGACCTGGGTAGTTTTTTCAGGAACAACTTTGTCTCAGTGGCATCTCATATAATCATTTGTCTGAGACTTGAAGGGCAATTTATAAACTTGACATGGTCAAAATATAACTCAGGAGTTTCCCCAAGGCACTTCAATATGTTTATCTGCTGAGACCAAGTCTCTTCCAAGTTTGTATTCAGTTCATAGTTAAAAAACCCTAACATCTGTATCCATGGAGGAGGCTTACCAGACCCTTTTGGCAAAGACAAGAGGCTTACAGACATTTTTAGCTAAAGTAGACCTCTTACCAAAACAAGTAAACAAAAAGTGACATTTTCCCATCTGTGGATTTAGGACCAAGCAAAAAAAAAAAAAAAAAGCCTTTTTTTTGTTGGGGGTTTGGTTTGGGGGTTGTTTTTTTCTGTCAATAGCTCTTCCAGAGCAATGCACCAATATTCTCCTTTGAGTTGTCCAGGGACAACTGGACTTCTGTCCAGTTGAGTTGTCCAGGGACAGGGACTTCTTTTTATTGTGATTCCTTATTGTCCCCTTTCTGTAAAGTCTTGAATGCACTCCTTCAGCTTCTTAAAACCTACCCACTGAAAAACTATGCCCCACATTGATTAGATACTTTTGCACAATAGTGCTTTCAGGTCACTGATCTGGGCAACTGGATTAGGCATAAATGTCCCCATATTCCGCTCCAAAGAACTGTTGTGTCCCTTCCTGCCTGCTGGGGCAAGTATGAGGTGCTAGCTTCAGCTTCACAGTGATCTCCTTCTACTCTGTGGTATGTTAATTTTTCTTCTGGGTACCTTATTTTTGCTACAGAGAATGTGCATTTTTTTTTGTCTGGGTTTAGTCCAGCCCATCTGGTACTTTCCAGAGCTGCTCAGAGCCTCTGGTCATGCTCTTCCACTATTTTTTCATCAATCAAAATCTCTCTTTAGACCTTCAAGACTAGTTGCATTTTCTACTGAAACAACTCAAGTGCCTATGCCACCCCAAATGGGAGCCTGAAGAACCTGTGCTTCCCCAAAGTGGTGCTGAAGGTGAAAACCCTCGGCTCTGTTTCCCTCCTGGCACCTGCCAGCACCCTCCTGGTGCATCAAGCATGTGAAAATATCTAGCACCAGCCATTTCTGAAAAACTCTTTTCCTTTGTAGGTAGAGGTAAAATGTCCTCTTATTTGTTTAAGTGTTAGATCCTATAAATAAGCAGCCGTTCCCATCTTCCCTTCCCCCAGTTATCTCTATTGAAGATACACCCAGAAATTTCAGACACTGGTGAAGTACACACCACATGGATAAATATTTCTCCTTCTATACCACATGGTCAAATGTTTCTCCTTCTACTCTCCAGTCCATCACAAATACTTAACTGTACAAAGAACTGCCTTTAAGGACTGGAGCTTACGGAGCCTAGTGACCCTGCTCTTACCTCCCAGGTGGATTTCATGAGCTGATACTCTTAAAACATCGGAGCCTCCCCACACTGTTTTGCAAATTTGCTTCCTTGCAAAAGCCAACCCTCACACACACTCCTCACAACTTCTTGACCTAGATCACCGTTAAATAAAGTCTGCTCTGTTTGGAAGGAGTAACGTCAAGTATTTCAGTCACTTCTCCTGCCCCCAAGGACTGGTTTGAGCAAGAGAAAGGTGAAGCCCGGACTGAGGGACCCACAGATTCTTCTGAGCTGTTGGCTGCAGCCAACTATCAACTTCGTTTTAGGTGAAGTCCAAACGTGCTCCAGGCTGTCCGCTCCCTCCAGCACCGCCAGCACCCCGGTTCCAGAGGAAGGCAACCCGGACATGTGTGCTGAGCCAGCATGAGCCATACGGCTCTCCTTCTCCCAAAGGACGTGTCTTCTCCCAGCAACGTGACCACAAGGTCACCCACCTGAGGTCCTGAGCCGGCCTTGAGGTGCACGGAGCGAGGCAGGGGGAAAGCCGTCTGCCAGCCCCGCAGCTCACTGCCTGGTGGCAGCAGCCTTTCACCCACTTTTTCCACAAAAAAAAACCCCAAAACCCTGGGACATAAGATACTTCTGCTCGGGACGTGGGTCCTGGCTCTTTTTTCATGTTCACTGACGTTACAGGGCGCCAGAGCCCAAGCTGTGGATTTGTACCAAGTGAGCCAGACACTTCTATGTGGGGATGCAAGATAGTTTATGGTATTTCTGGATTTTGACAGAAGGCTCAGCTGTTATACAAACGCAGACAATATTTCTCAGATGTTGGCCCTCTGGGCCATGGAATATATCCTGACCTGTGTTTGTGGGGAGTTCAGCATGAGAAGGGTCTCTGCGCGAGCCGAGGCTTCAGGACAGCGCCATAACAAACACAGAAACAGATAGTGATCGCGGCGCATTAAGGCATTTTCCTCACCGCTGCAAGAAATGCGCGTGCTTTCTCATAATAAAAATCAATTGTTACAATATTAGAAACACGAGAATTGCCCGTGGAGCTGGCTGAGCTGTCGTCGTGCAAGGGATGGGGAGGAAGGAGCAGTCGCCGCTCCTTTTTCCAGTTAGGCAGAGGGCTTTGCATTCAGCATGCCTCCCTGGTCATATATAAAAACTTGGTGTAAACAGAACCAACAGATTTTCTGATCACCTCCACCGAAAAGTATTTTTTCCTTTTCTGCATTTGTTGTAAGGAGGTATGCACTCCCCTGAGCGATTCATGTTACCAAGAAATAAAAGCTGTTTATTGGGTACGTAAAACTTTCCAAAGAAGAAATACCCAGCAAGCCCAGCCACAGTCCTGGCCACTGGTATATGACAAATTCTCCTCTTCTGCCTTGAAAGTCCTTTCTATTTGTGTGAATTTCCAAAGGCAAGCCATGAATAACATTAGCAAAGCCAGGTACAGAGTTTTCTTCTCAGAGATAATTCAGAATGGGTCTTATCGTTGCAAGTGTATTTTTGCTGATTACTGTGTTTCAGTCCCTAGGCAAAGGCATGGCCAAAGCCCAGTCACTCCAGTAGCTCCCCAGAGAACACCATCAACAAAACACTTGCTGAACACAGCCCGTAATGTTGGCAGAACAAGAAGAAACGAAAGCAGACAACTACCACTAGTTCATCTGCTTTGGTGGTGGCTTGACATTAACTACAAACACCTCGATTCCTTACCACGCACTATTACGGACTTAACACCATCAGTTCTTATTGATGCATGTGACCAAAGTAGGACTCAACAGTCCGGCCTGAAACTGCCTACCAAGAAGACCGTCTCAGTATTGCACTTGGGAGATGCTTATTTGCAGATTCCTGGGAGCGCAGCAACAGCAGTCCCAGCTCTGGCACCAGACCCGCTCGCACAGACCACCCAGGACCACGCAGGAAGGTTTGAGGGTAGCGGTGCAACACAGCAGAACGTAGTACTTGTTTCTTTCCCAACTGAGATCAACATTAGAACCATGCCAGAACGGCTCGTTGTCTAGTTGGATCATCGCAGTCATGCTCCTCTTGTAAGCACTCTTTTCTCTAGCAGGGGGATACCAGCTCGCTCATACGACAACACCTAATTGCAGAGTCCTGTCATCATTTTTTCTTGAATAACTGATTGGAAGATATTTGTCATGATCCCTTTCATCGGGATTCGAGGGTGAGGGCTAAGGAAGAGCAAAGTCAGTCGTGCCGTAAACCAATGCAAATCTATTAGGTGGTAGACAAGACTGGGAGGAAAATTTGGCAAAAGCAACCAGACCTTCCAAACTGAACGGCCAAAACACAAACGTTACATACTGGTATTAATACAAAATGCTTCAGAATCTTGTGTAAGGGCTATTATAGCTACTACAGATAAAAGGACATAAGACTTTGATTGATATATTTAGGGATTGATGTTTAGATACTTTGTAAATGACCTCAATAGTGCCTCAAAATTCAGAGTCAGCTCTGCAGGCCCATGAAGTTTTTACAGATTTTAAATGGCCTTCTGAAAAATCAGTGCTGATGAATGCTGGGATCCTTGTGGCTGAAACAAAACCAAGGCATTTCAGAGATTTTTGGAACACCTTAATGTTGCCAGTAATGCCATGTAACTTCATTTTTGAGATAATATTGATCTTTCAGTCTACACTTATGGAACTAGAAATGGAATTTATATATGATGGAAAGGCTCTGCTGTTGACTTGCCCTCTGACTAAAAATCTCGTCAATACGTATTTCAGGAAAATCCTGAACAAATGACAGAGAGAGTCTGCTGTGCTCGATGCCTATTGCCACTAGAGAAGCAGTACAAACGGTATGAAAAGCATACACGGCAATGAAGAGGTAGCTGTAAAAAGCTGTGACTGATTGCAAAAGCAGAATAACTCCAAGCACTCTGTGTTCCTGTAACAGAGTAACACCTCCCAGCTTTTGGCCAGCTTTGGATCCCAGTACCTGGGTATAACACATGCGTTTTGATCCTCTGATTGCACATTTTCCCCGGTGGCTGTGGTAGGCTACAATAGCTTTCTTTTCCTGTTTATAAGGATATGTTTTCAGACTCCATTGTGAATTTATCAGTAGGAGTTGCTCGTTTTCAATACTGCTTAAGGTGAACGGCTTTCCCTTCTCACGTCCTTTCGACACAGTTGTACGTTTTCCAAATGAAGCACAGCTATGACCCAACTTATAGCCCTAGGTAGTTTTTGTGGTATTATAGCACTCTTCCAAGAACACACAGGCTCATAAGTTTATATGGTATGTGTTTCCTCACATTAGCATGCAACTCTGTGTTGTTAGAATAACACCGTTTCTGCGCTTACTTTTTGTGCTCTCATGTTTACGTTGGAGATGGTTCAAACTTCACCTGCAAGGAGGTGCTCTTCAGTGTTTCCTCCCAATCCTTCACTAAATATACAGAACTGAATGGTGACTTTCCAGTTATGTAGCCTATTGTTGCGTTTTTTAAAGTAGTCGCATTGTTACAAGAAAGCTTCTGTCTGTGATTTCAGTCTAACAACGGCTGCGATGTATCTGGGTTGTGGATGCCTTGTGTTTGAGTGTGTTTAATAGGTCATAACTTTTTTTGATGTCTGGTAAGTTGGACATGTACAATAAGCAGATACAGGTGCTTACAATAGCTGCTCTAAGGCATTTAGAATGGGTCAATATCTTTGATTCAGCCTGGTGCCCAGTTCCTTGCATGTGCTGATCTTTCTCCTTCTCTCTATCCAAAGTAAACTGTATTACAACAGTCATACCTACACCACCTTACAGAAAGCCATTTTGTGAACATGTGGTTCTGGAATGAGAGAGACATGGTTTGGGTTTGTTGTGGGGTTTTGACAAACTTTTTCATGATTGATCTTTTATTTAATAATGGTGGAGGCCAGGGAGCACTGATCAACCCTGAAAAACCAAAACGCGGTCTGAACATATTGTAGCCCACAGAACCAACAACTTAAAAACATATTCCCTCAAATGGCTGTGTAAATATTCATTAAACTATACCTTTTCCCATTCATCTACCAAAAAAAATAAAAAAATAAAAAAATAATCAGGTATTGCCACACTGCACTAATTGTATTAGCTGAAAGAAACCACAGTATGTTGGATGCCTTCAGAGACCTGGTCTGAAAGAAACCCAACAGATGAATGGATGCTTCCTATTAAGCATATAGAAAGTTTAATTTTTTCCTTGCCAAGTGCTTATACTAACTAATCACTAAACTGTAATTCACCTGGTTTGTTATTATCTTGAATTTGCCAGATCAGAGTTTGATTTTGTCAGACAATCTAAACCTAATGTTCTCTAACCCAAGGACCTATGTTAAGATGAAAAGATGAAAAGTAGGGATCATTACAACTTCTCTCCACATTCTTCATCTCCAGTTCATCACAAGCTGCCAAAAAGATGAACCTTGTTTTTATTTCGGAAAACCAGCAAACTAATTGCCAGATATTTATGATCTATATGGATACAAATCTTTATGAAATATAGTCTCCGTTTGGAAGGTTCTCTGCTCATGGTTGATTTACAGTGCATAGTTAATGCCTAATTATTTCATTGTGCCTTTTGCCAGGGTATGAATAATTCATGATCCTTCTTTAACAAAACCAAGAACAGGTTGATTCATGATCTTGATCCACAGCCAGAATTATGAAAAGCACATGAATATTGGAACAGTTCAGGATTTGGAAAGAAGGGAGGAAGACCAGGCTTCACATTCTGTCTACATTATCCACATGAGCATCCAGAGTTTATATGGTAAGAACTATGCTGAGTAAGAGGTGGAAAGAAAATGCAACTTATTGCTTGCAAAACACTGCTGAAACCTGGCCGTTTAGGCATTCCACCAGCCTCGTGACCTGGCCATGGTCTATCTTCACGGTAGCATTGCTCAGGCGT
The DNA here is from genome assembly GCF_929443795.1 of Astur gentilis. NCBI lineage: Eukaryota > Metazoa > Chordata > Aves > Accipitriformes > Accipitridae > Astur > Astur gentilis. The sequence continues at coordinate 12,453,594 of NC_064913.1, forward strand.
GGACTGTGGACTCACTTCAGTTGGTGAGTCAGGTAGGTGACCATGATCCGAGGAGACAATGTCTAGAAGATAAATATATTGCTCACATTGCACCCTCTACTGTCTCACTCCTGTAACAGCTCTGGGCAAAGCCCCCTGACTCCACGTTGGTCTGCGTCACAGCGGACAGAGAAGTGATCCGAGGAAAAAATGGTAAAGACCACGTAGGTAACAAGCAAACCTGCATGAGAAGATCAGAAACGAGGGACTGACCACCTTTTCATCAAATGGATGATTGAGGAATTGTTAAGCCCAAACCTGACTACATCCCATCTGAGTTTGATGGGAGATCCTCTTTAATGAAGTCAGCAGGACACTGCCTGTCGACTGGGGGCCATAGGGAGCCCATCTGCCTTCCCAGACCAGTAGATATATTTGAGGTTCAGATGCTGAAAGTCCACGAAAGTGTCAGAGCAGATCTGTAGAGTACAAGGGTGATAGCTGTCCTTAATTAGACTAGATGCTTAACTTTTTAGGCGGTTCACCTGGGGAAGAATTAACCCAACCCATGAGGCCCTACCCTGCAAGGCTTACAATCCAACGGGACACGCTAGCACAAGCATGTCAGAAGGAGAAAAGGCACCAGAAAAAGAAGGGGAGAAAGACCAGGTCTGTATCTAATTATGTTACTTACAGATGTAGCTGATCAATAGGAAATAAAAACAGATAAAATAGAGAGAGATTAAGTCCATGGTGATAAAGGTAATTACTCAGCATCACATGAGAAAGAGGCATTTCAATCTTTACTTCAATTAAAAGAAGGGGGGGAGGGGGGGGGAACACATTACCAAAGGTTCTCCTGCTCCCACTTTAATTAGCATAGACACGGCACTATTCTATACATGCCGATAGAGAAAAGCAGATATTTACTGGAGTGGGAGAACATGGCTTTCAGTTTCCATCTCCAGACAGCATTAGAGAGGACTCAGCACTCCCAGGGCCGTGCTGAGCAGGTTATCAGAAGACAGTGGGTGGTAGCCTGCATAACCCTGTTTGTGACTGTGCCCTCAGTCAGCTTTCCACAAGAAAGGCCTTAAAACAGGAGCTGATTCAGGCTTTCTTTTATTGCAGCCAGACATAGTAAATAAAACCAAAAGTTTGGCCCTCTCAGAAACTGAGCAAATGGGCAGATCTGCCACAGTTATTTCACAAGGGTATCTCAGGAGAGCTGTTAGTTTTGCATCATGCTCTTCTGTTGCTCAGGGATACTGTGGTCATAGGGACCAGCAAAGGAACAATTTCCTTCAGCTGCACTCTGAGGGGAGGAGACATGAAATTCCATTAAATTCCAGGTCTTTATTAAAGCTTGAGACACCAGTGTCCATTACACTGTAAGGAGCAGTTTATTCCACTTTCTTTCTTAAAACCTCAATATGATCTGCTTTCCTTTTAAGCATTTACTGCAGGGAGCGTGTGGAAGTATTATAACAGCAAAGAAGGAGTCATAGTTTAGGATGGCGGTTAGCTGAGATTTTTTAAAGCGAAGACTTGTCTCTCAAGAGACTTAGCAAGAGCGAGAGGCTTTAAAAAGCAGTCTGCACAAAGCACCAGACAGCGTGGAGCAGGACACGACTGCTGTGCTTGGACTTGACAAGCAACCTTTTCCCTCTTTGACTTCTGTTATTTTAGGACGGTAATCTGCTACTCTCAGACCGCTGTCCTTGGCAGAGACCGAAGCACAGCCAACACATGGATATCCTTGCTTATAACTGAAACACAGGGTAGGAATGAAAACTCAGAGCCTAGATTAGGTGGAGCTCACTGCAAAAAATATCCTCTCCTCTCACATTATCCTCCCTGCTCCGCAGCATTTGGCATCAGCCTCAGCCTTTCTCGATTGTTTGTGAGTGCTGAATGTGTTAAAGATAAGGGGGAGCTCACAGTCGGTTAACGGTATCTGAAGTGTTTTTCTTTCCCGTTGGAAAAAAGGTTGAACGTTGACTTAGAAACAGCTATGTAGAGTTCTTGTCTTGGTAAGAGCTTCTAAAGGTGGCTACAAATAGCTCTTCTCTAGCATGGTTCAGGCCAGTCGAAATGTAGTGCAAACAGACATTTGACAGGAAAGTCATGGATTGCAAACATCGGGTCAATAAAATACAAATGTGCGTGTAATGTGTTCACTTAGGTACCACGATGCCTAATGCAAACCGACATTAAAAAACCAGCAATCTAAAAGGGAATGCATTTTACGTGTATGGATAGGATGTTTTCTAACAAAGCAGGTAGTTCACGCCTTCCCCGGGAAAGCATTCACCCACATGTATGGTGTCTTTTAAAGTTGGTTCAAGATAGGCACAAACCCAAATTTGCCAGCTGTCCCGAGAGGAACAGATTTGTGACAAGGCATTGGCTACCTGCATGTATTGCAATGGCACCTCCTGTCCAAGCTTGTGCAGATTATATCGTCCAGGCACCCCGCTAATACCCACTGCAGGATCAGAAGGGATTTGTACATAGTCTGAATCTGCGAGGAAATGGGGATTTTGGGGGCTGGTCTCAGGGACGTGCCTGCTACCTGAGGCACAGCAGCCCCGGGTGCCACAGGTAAATCCAGGGATGGGCACAGTAAAATTCAGAGCTTAAACCCTGGCCATCTCACTGCATGAAAAGGACACATACCTACGCTGGTTTGGCCAAGGCTGGGGATATACACCCTGCGTTAGGAAGGGCTCTATATGAGGGATCAAGCTGCCTTTTTGTGTAATGAAAATTCAACAAGTTAAATAAGTACCGTCGTCACAAAGCATAAAAATAAATTATTCTCCTCAAACTGCATCTCTTAGTAAATCAGCACAGCGGAGCCCAGAAACACAAAACGAGTGTTGTTTCAGTAGAGCAAAGTGACAGGGCCAACAGCAGATGCATTTCTTGGCACCGAGCGCCGCAAATTTTGTAAGCAGCAGGGACGAACCTGTTTCACCAAAGATTAAGTCTCAACAAAAGCATCGCATTCAGCATTGGGAAAGAGGCTCATCTATTGTCCTGGCAAGCAGCACCAAAGATACAGTACCCTGGAGACAAAATGAGAGGCTAGTTGGAAACACACTTGCCAACCTGAAAAGAAAAGAGAGGCAGCACAATGGTAACTAGTGAAGAAACAGCTGGGCATGGTGGCACCAGGCTGTGTCTTTCAACCCATGTTATCAACACTTGTTCATATAGCCAGCGTGTTCTGAAGAAGCGCTTGTCGCTTTCCATTTGGTCACGGAGAGATGAACAGGGCCCAGTCTCAAAGAAGGCAGGTTAGGGTCTTTGATTTGTTTTCTTTTAATACTCAACGATATTGTAAAGGGTATAGTTAAATGGTAAGGCTGCCCATGTGCAAATTTATATCACAGTAGTGACTTATTGCTGACATTTGAGAAATGCCAAGAAGACTCAAGGAGATTTTGGAAAAATACAACATCAACACAACTTATAAGAAAGGCACTTCTAACGCTGCACGCTCATGCCAAATTCAAGGGCAGAAAAGTGTGGCTGTTGGCCAATTCCAATGTATAGCATTCATAATATGGGTAGTGGTCAATCCCATCCAGTTCAAAATTTCACCCTATGGAAAGCTGGTGCCTAGTATCAATTCCTTCACCCATTTTAATCTCCTTTTCAGTATTTATGGCAGAGGCTCACTTCTGCAGCTGTACTGAGAAAAACAAATCAGCTATAAAATGTTCCATTGTACGAGTTACGTGCAAGTTTCAAGCTAAAGGAAAAATGTGAATACTTTTGTGAAAAAAGTGGATGCCTCTGCTCCAAGATATCTGAGAAAAAAAAAGCTCATGATCTTTCTTTCCCCTGTTTGGATTCCCCTCAAAAAGCATCTAAGAAAGTCCTCTTAATGGCAGTGGATGAAAAGCCATTACAATAGCCAATGGCTTTTTAAAAAACTTTAATTTTTTTGGTTTAAAAAGTGCTCCTAAGGCACATACTATTTTAATGATCATAGCAAATTGTAACCTTTTAAATACGCTTCCCTGGACTTTTTCCTAGGACGAAATCAGGAGCTGTAAATGATCCAAGGATAATAACTCATTACAGCACAGGCTGGCTGCTGGGGAAATGAGTAGCTGGACTGCAAAGAGTTTGCTTGTTTTCCAGAAGACCTGTGCTGAAATGAAGTTATGTCTGTGGACCATATCAGCACTGTGGGATCAGTATTCTCAAATTGCAAACACATGAGGTAGAACTTCTGACCCATTCCGATTTTGACTCATCATTTCAGAGGCAGTGTATTGAAAAGCCACCCAAACTTTCATCCCCTAGAACAGTACCTTCTACGTCCCGCACCCCGGGAAAGCTGCGTCAGCGTGCTGCTGCCCAATTCTTGACCCACATCACACAGCAAATATAATCAGAGTCAACCAGGGTTCGTGCCAGCAGCTTGTGAGCATGCAAGGAGCTGGTCTACTCATATAAAGAGCTAACATAGCCAGACTTCAGTGCAAGGGCTTCTTCTCCACCCTGGACGTTAATAGGCAGAGAAAGCTTTCTTACACATAGAAGGCTGGTTGCTTTTTGTTGGGACTCAGTAGTTTTAGGGTTTCCTTACTACTCTGAATCAAAATAGTTGATTTTCAGGGCATGCCGCAAGGTTGAGTCCTCCTATACTCTCAAAAATTTTAAAATGAACAAAAGTTATTACAGAAATGAGGTAACGCTAGCATTTAGTTTGCTTGTCTTGAAGCCGTTGGAGAATACTGCCGCACATTCTCTGGTCCCTTATTTTGGAATATATCCATTTCATCATGGCCCACAAAAACTATTGCAAAGCACGTATCTCCTTTCTCACACCTTTGATGTGGAAATATGCATTACTGAAATGTTCCAAGGTTAAAAGTAAATGACTCCAGTTTACAAGGCTGAAGTAGCTCCATCCAAATTTACATCTTAGAAAAACAAAGCAAGCCCACTTCCAAAAAAATTCCTGGTCATCCTGAAGATGTATCTGTACATAAACTTCAGATAATTCCCCCCCCTAGTGACCTAAGAAGACTAGCTGAGTTCTTTCTTTCATTTAAGCTTTTAATTGTGATACAATGAGTATTTTTCCAGTGTCTACATACAGGTTTGGGTATTTTTGTCTGGTCTAAGAGGGGATTTTTTTCAGTCCCTTTTCAGGAAAGTAGCAGCAACTAGTTCTTTTAAACTGAAGGTCAGCTGATATTTTCAATATGGTCATTTTCCAGAGGTTTCAAGCTGACCCTCATATATATAGATAAATGCCTTTAAAACTCCTTCCGTGTACAGTAGGCCTGTGAGGTCACTGCTAGGAAGAGAGAACAAAGTTTTTTCTAACATACCATAAAAATAAAAAAGAAAATAAAACCAAGAGAAGCTCTTAATGATGAGCTTTTTAATGAAAACTTTCAGTAAAAGAAAAATCTCATAACATTTCTTCTGAATATAATGAAACCTAGTCAATAGTTTTGGAACTAAGATGCTCCATACTTTTTTTTTTTTTTTTAACATCAAAAATATCTGTGACAGGTAGAGAGGGGTACCCTATGACCCACGTATCGCAGCAAACTCTAAGTTTCCTAACCATCCAAGCTGACTACAAGAAGTTTCAGGGTTATAAGAGCCACAGCCCCTTCCACCCCACTTTCTCCTGAATCAGGATCCAGCCCAGACCCTGATTTCTGAGTGCCAATCCCTGACCCACGCCTTCAGCTACGGCCCATCCCTGGTTGATATTGGGAGAAAGATGCCGGGAGCTGTGCCGATGGCAAGGCACGTGCAGGACTACAGTGAGCTGCTGGCTTCGACGAGAGCGAGCGGCTCGTGCATCTGGTCCCACCTGAGGGAGCAGACCCTGGATTTCACGCCTGCTCACTATTTCTTCTATATGGTGCAGACAGGGCTGAGCCGTTTTCCACATGACCAACAAACTATGCTAAAATCTCTGCGGTTGGGAGACAAAGTGGTAAGCGAGCTGCACCTCAACTCATGGCGATTTGCCTGTGGTCCGTGAGATGTCAGCACCAAGGTTTCGGTACTCTGGAGCCTACTGAGCACACTGTAACCAGGCACAGACCCAGACCTACCGCCCCACTACAGGATCAGCTTTTCCTGCTCACTCCTTGTTCCAAGGGTTTTTTCGTAAGGTTTAATTACTTTAAACAGTTAATCAATAGATAGTCACTTCACACAGTTGCCAAACACGTCGCGCAGTACTGCACCCATAGCTCCATGTTACCTGTTGTTGTCAATATGTATTTGCTACTGATGGTATAAAAGCTGCCCCATCACCCAACCCAGTGCTTGTTACAGAAACCCAGGTTGCGGACAACGCAGTCCAAATGCTCACACATTTAGGGTACATCCACTGTGCGAATTACAGCAGGGTCGGGTAAAGAGCTGTACTTTCTTCGGCATCTTTCTGTCTGCATCACAGACTAGAAAGTACGCCACGTACGAGTGAAGGAGCCGGTCCATTCCCAAATGTGTTGAAGTCCAAGCTTCATCAGAGAACCTCTCAAAGTCCTGGGGATGGGTTATCTATACACTTTAAAAGTACGAAAGCACCTCAAGAGATTTAACCTAGCTGGCATTGTATGGAAAAATGCAAGGATTATTGTCATACTAGTTTATAATATCTCAGCCTTTTACATTAGGCTTAATTTCTAAGGACACGTGGTGCTGCTGTAAGACTAAGAGTGGGCATTAGACACATGAGAATAACTTCTCCCACCCCCAGACATTTTTAATTAGTTTCAGGGAGCCCTTCAATACAGTACCCACATCCACCCCCACCCAGGGTATCACCTTTACCTTTCACTTCACTGCCAGATATTAATGAAACAGACTTGAGAGTAGATATTTGAGTAAAGAGTGGATTTTTAGCTGGCAACAAAGATTTCAACTTGGGTACTGCAATGTATTGAGACAGAAATCTTTCAGCCTAACTCACCAGCCCAAATCTTCCTGTATTAAGGACTCTGTAAGATGATCTTGCTATAGGTGAAATATGCCTCTGTATCAGGAAATGCACAGAGACTGAAGAAGGAATAGAGGTTTTCTTTTATAGTTTCTTCACAAAAGTTGGTTTCATTCTTTTCTCCCTAATGTTTTTTTCCAAGAACACTTTTTTTAGTGGCATACTCATTTGAGATGGCTAATAGGTACATCTAATTGGAAATTTTTCTCACAGTCATTACTGGAAAGTTTCTATTTCCTCTTGAAGTATTGCTTCTTTCTTTCATTTTCTAAGATTATTTCACACTGACAAACAGCAGGAAAAACTATCAGGAAAAGATAGAGGCATCTTGCTAACTTCTTAAGCCAAGTTAGATGAATTGCAAGATTTGACTTAGTGTTAAAAATGCTTCAGCCACACTTAAGGAAACAGTATATAAAGTTTCATCAAATAAAAAGATAATCATACATCTACTTAATACTTTGGGTTTTCTTGTTGAGGTTAGCAAATATGCATAAATACAAACATTTGCTGCTAATCAGCCCTTTTTCTCTCACTGATCCGGATGTGATATTAAAAATGCTATGCATTTTTCAGCCAAAGTGCTCAAAGCATTTCATAAAAGCATTAAAAATCATTATCCTTATTTTACAGACAGTGCCACAGAGGCAATGCAACGTTTTCAAAATTACTCCATAAATCTGTTGCAGAGTCAAGAGCAGAACCCACACCTCTTTGATCCCATTTCCTTGTCCCAGTCATTTTTTTCACCATGAAAGAGGAAGACAGTGATGATGTACGAAGCTTCACCAAATGGATCAAAGATCACCTCACCCACACTCTGCGCGTAACAGATCTTCTCCTACAAACCCCAAGAACGGCAAAACAAAGGTGAGTTAACTTTGTTAAAGCGGGGGGAAAAAAAATGCCTCTGAGCATCACGGTGCTGAGGTTTGTGTACAGTTGCATATGCAAAGGCTGATCTCGGAGGTGGCCGCCCTAGGCTAATTAGAGTTGGAGGCATTTATAATTATAGCATTCTCTAATTATAGAAAGGATAGCACTTCCACTTATGCACAGATGCATGGCTAATTGTTCGGCGATGGCGGGAAGGAAAAGAAAGAAAAGCCCTATGACTTTTTAATGAGGTTTCTGAAAACATAGTACATTATTGAAAGTGTAGTTAAGTGCAAGTAACTCTTGGTAAATTGCCACACTTCCCTGCCACGCTTTTCCTCCTAGGGAAGCGTGTGGCCTGGGGCCGAGCACTGGCCATGCTGGAGGCTGTTTGGTGGCCTCCGTTCACTTGCCCAGACGGAGGCAGGCGATGAGAATCTGCGGACTGATGTCTTTGTGAAAGGCTCAATGCTTGTGGGAGGCATCACGCCATCCAAGGCAGACACCTGCACGTGGCCGGGTGCGAATCCCAGCAGAATTTTGTTTCTCTTGACGGAGGGGATGCTCTCCTTTGAGGAGATGACCGGCAAGAACCACCCAGCGCCTCAGGGAGATGCGACAGCCGCCCTGGAAGAGCTGCTGTGCCTTCCAGCAAAGGCAGGAGCACTGCAGTTCGGGAGCCTTGGTCTTGTCAGCGGGGAAACTCCTTTCGTTGGAGATACACCGCCTCACACGCTGCCTCGGTGCTCTTGCACCAGCCGGCGTGTCGGTGGGGTTGTTCCTCATTTCAGAACCAGATGTTAACTAAGGGCCCAGCTGTCTACCTGCACGCGTAGGCCGGCATCGAAGCCATCGATGGCCATAAGGCTGTTGCTACTCAGAGCAGCTGAGCATTAGTCCCCGGGTATTTTTATCTAGAAAAATTAATTGCTGGTGCCTGTACCCACTGCCAAAAGCACACCAGCAACCCCTGACAGGGGCAGAGACCGGGAGCGGGACAGAGACATCGAGATCTGAGACTGACGGACAGGGAGATGTAGAAAGGAGCCAGCTACCACGAGCTTAAGCAGCACGGCTCCCGAGGGGCAATCGCGTCAGAAAGGAGCAGAGAGCTCTGCCGAACCAGTTTTAGCTGCGGAGCTGGGCCCCAGCTGTGCTGTTAACTGCTAGCTCTGGTAAAGCAGACCTCGGCAGCCTCAGCACAGCCCTTTCCATCGCTCCTTTGCACTTCAGAAACGCAGAATGTGCTGAAAGCTTCTTTCCCCGAGACTTTTCCTCTGGCACGATATCAGTGAACTGACATCTCATCTAGCCATTAATACCCTGAGTGGGCAGTGATGGGGAAAGAGAGAGCCGAGATGTTGCTGTTAAGGAACAATTTTTCCATGTAATACATGTAGACCAGGAAGTTTCCATGACAGTGAATATTATCAGAACTGATGCTTGATCATCCTTCGCTTGAAAATTCTTTCTAGCTCTATCTGAGTGGTCTTGTGTTATCAAGGATATGAGACATCAGTCCCAAACTTCATTTGTTAAAAAATGCACAGGCAAGCAGAGGAACAGCTAGCAACACCTTACAATGGAAAACACAGAAATATAACACAAATTGGTTTACATTTTTCCAGACTTGGTTAATGGAAAAAGTTATCGCTTGACTGTTTACATTCGTCAAGATAAATTTACACAGGTTTTATCTGGGCTATAAGATCCAGCTGGGACATATTTGCTCATTTCAGAAACAGTCATTCCATTTACAAGACAAAGGAAAAGGCTAAGGTTTGAACTGACCCCCCCTTTCCACAAGGCAAGCAATAAAAAAACACACCAACCACAACATGTTAAGCTCCTGTGTAGAAAACATTCAGATGTTAGCATTAGGCTTAGCCATCTTGAGGGTTTTTTTGAAGTAGCCTTGAATATATGGTTCTATATGCTTTATTTAAAAGAATTTTCTTTAAAAAACCCTGCCAGATACTAATTCTTTTTTCATCTGAAATACAGTTCATGAGGACTGCTTGGCTGCTTGCGGAAAAACCACTTGTTTAGAGGCAAATCTGAGGTCTGACTCTTTTGAAAGGAGGGCGTTAAGATACCTTGTACAGGATATGCTACAAGGCATTTTTAAAGCAGCAGCTGGTTCCTTCCAACCTGTGTGGGAGGCAGACAGAATTTCCTTTGGTTTTGATAGATTTTGAACTAACCCTATTGTTTAGGGAAGGACTGTGAGCTACCAAATGCCTGAGCAATATTATGTGTTGTCTGTGCTACACTATCTGCCTTTGCAAAGCTACTGCAATATTAGAAGTTTTCTTGTATAGCATTTCATATTTTACATGTGCTGTGATATCTTTTCGGAATATTAAATTAAATATTTCAATACTGTCTCCAGGCTTAAAGAAGAATGTCCCCGCACTTCTCATCAACAGACATTATTTTGTTCACTGGAATTCAGTAACTCTAGCAGGGGGTAAGGGCTTCCTCTAGTCCACTTGTAGGGGTTTTTCCTGATAGTCTATATAGAATATAGCTTTGCGTTTCAGACAGACCAATGGACATAACTAAATTTCCGGCAGTGCCTTGCTGGCTGACAGATGGCAGGACAGACATTCTCTCTCATCAGGCATCTCCCTGTGTCTCATGGGGTGAGGGAAAAATGGGCAGAAATAAAAGATTTGTCATGGAAATGCAAATAATAGTTGTAAATCAACAGAAAGAGCAGAGATATGAAGTCATAGAAAGCTCCAAGAGAGTGACAAAGTTAGATTATCTAGGCAAACTCCAGAAAATCTTCCAGTTCACTGGATTTTACTGAATAAAGAATACAGGGACTAGAATTCTAAATGTATCCATAGTTAACTATAAATCAGAATTTATCATGAAATATGGTCCTAGGTACAGCCTGCCTCTACCAAAACCCAGACTACACATCTAGGACAACGGAAATATGCCCTAAGTGAAGGGGGAAAAATCACTTTCTTTCCTCATTCTGACAGTGATAAGACAGAAACTCAGCAGTTTGAAAGTTTAGTTGAATGAATGGAGACTTAAAAGATGCTTAGATATAGCTTAAGAAAAAATTAAGAACTGTTCACACATAGCTGTAACTGGCATAAGTACTTGACAACACATAAAGCAAGTCTGCGGTTGAGCTCCATACATATTTAACACCCAAAAGCCACCAGAAGGTGCCTCAGGACAAGCCAGCAGTTTGATTTCCAAATTAAACTGGCCTTCTTAAATAGTTCCTCTATCTGGCCATCAGAGAGTCCAAAAAAGTCCTGTTTGAGTGAAGAGGAACCTTGACTACAAGACCGCCCACATCAATGTGCATCGTCCAAGTAACTTGGAATCAGACCACAGTTTCTCCTGTAGAGTGTTCCTCTAGATATGCAGAAGCCTTGGAAACGCCAGGGTTAGCACTAAACTCTCCTTTATTCTTCCCACCAAGGACTACATTGGCCAAGCTTCTGAAACACCTGCCTCAGGAAAATAACAAGAAACCCAATTCCTTCTCTTTGGCTTAATTTTCCAGCCTAGGTATTACAGGTAGCAGACAGCTCGGCAAGAAGGATGCTTTTAGGGGCTGGTGGACACAGAATGGCAGACCTACGAGACCACCAAAATAATAAACCAGCCAATGTAATTTCAATATGCCATCAAACTTCATCTCTAACACACAGTAAAAATCAGACCCTGCAGAAATTTCTGGGACTATCTAGGGCTATGCATCAACTAACTTTCTGACACAGATCATATTTTTCATTTTTTGTTACTTGGCGTAATCATTTCTAATGAATTAAGTTGCCTGGCTTGGTGAAGGCAGAATGTAAGTCATTGACTTCAGTAATTATTGTAGTACTTAGCCCAGTACTGAGATCAACAGAAAAATCATTTTGAGCAAATGATAATAAAAATGTATATTTTTAGAGCTTTGCAATTCAACATTTTAATACCATTTGTACTGCTCTTAATATTAGCCTGGCATTTCAGAGGCAACTATGGGGGGTTTTCATTTCTCAAGGCAGTAATCCAATTCCACAGGAGATGTAATTATCTGCGCCAAAGGGATGTAGATTATTACACATGAGAAATAAGTGTGAAGGGATGGTTAGTCCAGCAGGATTTTTTTTAATTGAGAAGTGATAAAGGTCGTAGGCACTGCAATCTGATGGAGACCAGCTTTCTTTTGTAGGTTTGCCTTCACATTCACCTTTTGAACATGAAATAGAGTATTTTTTCCATGGAGAGGAAAGGTAGCTATTCTGCATGCTTTTCCATTAAAGAGGAGCTGCTCTGTATGAACAATTAAACCAAAAATAAATAAAGCCTATTTCTATCTGGGAGCACAATTGAGTCAAACACCAAACACATAGTCAAAACAATGGTCTTTGAAGGCTGGCATAACTCCAGAAAAAATTACAAAGCAAAGGATGTTCAGTTTTGAAATGTGTTGAACAAAGTAGAAAATAAAAAACCTCTTGAATTCACATAACAGATTTGTTTGGTTTGATCTGAATTTTTTCAACCTCAACTAAAAGGTAAAGGTTTGTTGGAAATAAAGTGATGGCACAAGGGAGTTACAAAGAAGCAACAGAGAGGTGCTGCTGACATTGTTCAGAAAAATCTTTCTAGTTATCAGGATTGAACAGAGTGGAAAAAATAAATATGATCATCTGAAATCACTCAAGCTTCCATGTTTACCATTCATGACAAAGCTTAGAGACCACATGATGTATACAGAGGAGCTAATTTCTCTGTTACTGGACAACAACCAAAATAAAACCTTGAGACTAAGAAAGGAAGAGGAAAAGAGGAAAAAAACCCAACTTTTCTTAACAAAAGAAGTATGTAAATACAGTTACTCATTCCTTTAAATCCAAGAATCCCAAAGTTCAGGAAGAATGGGCTCCTATATATCTAAAAAGCAGTTTCAGGATTTGTCGTACTGTGCTTATTAAATTCCTCTCCCAGTAGATCTTCCAAGAGTTCATGTGAATTCCAGCTGCAAAACAGCTGCCCATGAAGAGCTGAATGACCAGCCATGGCTGGTTTTTTATGCCCTGTTTCGTTCTTTCTCCAGTAGGGTGGAAACAGAAAGAAGGTTTAGCAAGGGCACAATTAAGGCTGTGGACACTATACAGCTTAACACATGTCAAGTTCAAATTTACTAGTGATCCCCCGATACACAGGCTGAGTTTTCTTTTTAAGTTAGATGAGGATAATGGCAGGTCTCTGTAAGAAGAAGAATTTGACCTCCAAGACGATCAAGGAAATTCCTCGCCTGAAGAACTTACCAAGCGGCAACATCTTTCAGGTCACCAGCGCTTCAGTGCTAATGTTATAAAGGTCTGTGCTGAGATATCATACATGATATAGTGTTACAGCTAACGTGCAACCAGTGGCTGACATGACTATTCTGCAAAGTCATAACAGTTCTTATTCACTTTAGTGGCACCACAAAATTTTACTTGAATTCTTAGTAAGTTTGAGAAACACTGTCACTCTGGAATATTATCATCTGCTAAGGGAGGATGTACACTGCAATATATCGCAAGAAATAAGTTCATGGTTGTCAATTTTAGTAGCTGCCCTAGCAGACCATGGCCAGGAAAGGCCATGACCGAAATTTATTACAAACAAATAATTACATATGCAAATTCCTGGGATATTTGAAAATATTCTTTACCTCTTTTTGAGGTTATGTGTGATTGAAAACCTAAAAACTGATACTTGTATTGGAGCATACAGAAGACAAACCCAGATACTAGGGTAAGAGACTGAAAAGCTGTAATAATTTTGCAGATAGAATTGTGTATTAGATTTAGATTTCTGAACATCCATCTATTCATGGCCTTATCTAAGCTTCCCCTAACCAAATTATCTTTCCTCCAGTTTACCGATATCACCGTACCTTCCCAGTGTCGACTTCCTTGGGAACTTCTTAAGCAGCATGGCATGAACACATAAATAGGAATAAAATGGACTCTGAATATTTAATGGATACAAATGTACGCTGAAAGAGCTCCCCTGCAGAGCTGTCACTGTGCTTGGCCACTGCCTACCTCTCACTGCATGGTAAGCCACACTTTTGCCCACAAGCTCAGTTGCTTCTTCTGGAAGTTTTGTGAGTTTGCTGGGGATTTGAAGTAAATCTTCTATCAGCTAAAGATTAACTTTTAAGGAAAACAATCATCAGAAGACCTTCTCTAGTAAAAGCCTTAGGATTTCTGAGGAACTTCATGCCTAAATTCTATAGAAAGTCAGAAGTCTTTGTGGTACAATAGTTTAGTGCTCTGTTATGACATTATTTTGTTAATCAAAAATACACCCATTGCTGTCACTCACCATAAATGAAACCTCGTGTTCTACTCTATCTGCTGATAAAATGACTTACATTGTCTGCTTCCATCCTTCAGCGTGGTGGCCACGTGCCTTTGCAACGTGGTTAGCAGTGCTCCCTACTACCTCTTCAGGTAGCTCCACACAATTGGGCTCTGAGGCTGAGCAAGCGTAGGATGTGGGAGATCAGGGTTTGCCTGTGAAAAGGCATTTCAACTGTGTTGCAAAAGGAGATCAACAATGGAAGTACTGTTTTGAGCCGTGTCAGGATTTGTGGGAATCTGTATTCCCTCAACCTCAAATCATACATTGTTTTCTAGAACTGCAAAGATAGATCATTCTGTCCTAGCGGCGTGAGCAAGGGGAAAAACTAACACCCCAGCTAGCGAACATGTTAAACGGCACCGGGTGATAAACAACAGTGGGCTTATATTTACACTGAGGAGCAGAAGATGCATACCAGAGCTTGCCTTGAGTTTTCGTTTCCTTGGGGCCAAGTGCAAAACTCAAGGCAAACTTTTAGATTGGGTCCCCAGGAACTATACTTTGTCCTTGAACTCAGTAGTATTACTAGGAGCAAACAGACACATTTCTTTGCTTAGTGCAGATGCATATTCTTGCCACTGCTGTCCTGCAGCAAATGGCCAGAGGAAGATGAGGTTCTTTCATGATTTTGGAGAAGAGAGCCTGGGGTCTGCATAAAATAATATTCCTGATTGATCCAAGCTTATATTAAGGTTTTAAGCATCTGGGAGTACTACATGTGCATGTAAACAGAATGTGCAGTGCTTCAGGCACTCTGCATGTGATATTGAATCTCTGGTATACACACAAGCACACAGTTGTGAGACACATCTGCAGCAGATCTGACACTTCTGGCATCCAGCTCTCGAGGCTCTCTTTATACGAGGGACTCAGGGAACGGATTTGTGGCAGCATTTGGGCATTTCTTCACTGCTCCCAGCACAGCTCTCATGCTACCAGAGACCCCTCCGCTCCTTGAAATGCACTATGAAAATAAGGGCCACACTGCAGGGAAAGCACTCTGCCTGACTGCTTAGGCTGCTGAGTTGGCTGGCTATTTACAGCTCTCACCACAAACAGGCACTCTCGTAGGGCTTTAATTTTAGATCCTAATTTTTAAATTGTATAGCTTGTAGTTCTTTAGGCAAAACACACCTGAAGAGCCTACTCGAGTCGGACAACTCCTCCTCTACACCACAGTTCACCAGCCCAGCTAGGGTGCTCAGAGCACACGAAATTCACGCCGCTCCTGGGCGCTTCCAGCCCAGGGAAACCTGGGCACGCAGCAATGATTTCCGCAGGAGAGACCCTATGCCTGCTCGATTTACAGCATTCAGGAAGGTAAAGAAGACAAGCAGAGGTCTCTCCGTCAGCATGCCGTCACCTGCGCTGGGAAACCACCAACTGCCTCAAGTGTCCGAGACTTACAGCATTGACCAGGGCTCATTTTACCTGTCTTAGCTTCTGCATAACCTCCCGTTCTCTGCTTGTTTAGACTGTAAACTACTCCGAGCAGGGACTTTCTCCTACTGAAAATATAACAGCGTATAAGATGAGGACTTTGGGTTCAGCCAAAAGGTCTCAGCTTTAAAGTTATAAGGGCTGTGTAAGTTACAGAGCTACAGGCTACATGAACACAGATGTGTGTATAACTGTGTGTACATATGGATATTTATACATGCACAGACACAGATTTGTACATACACATATAATACATATTTTTTGACATATGTACACAAGAAGAAATTTTATTTAGATTTAGATGTCTAAATCTAGACTTATCATTCCTGACTCCCTTCACAAGCAAAAGGGAGAAATAAAAACTGCTCCACTAAACACAGCACTAAACCCCATCCAGCAGCATTACATTATGGACTGGTTTATGCTAATACCTTCTTTCAAAAACTGAAGCAGTCTGGAGAGAGGAAAGGTAGACTGCAATGAATCATATTCAATTTGTAACAAAAACTGAAACAGCCCCAAGACTTTTCAGCATGATGTTGCACCTTTACTGAATCTGCTCAATTTCAAAATTCATCACAGCAGACTGTCACTAACACTGTATAGGGCTATTGGTTCAGTATTCCCATAGGAGGTAATAATTTCCCACATGCTGGAGATATTACTGTAAAAATACTTTCTACATAAAAAAGAGCTGTGTGCATTTGACTTCAGAGAGTAAAAGCAGTCAGAAAATCAGGTTTTGTCTTAGTTTCTTTGTCACTGCGTATGTATCATTAACGGAGACTTGCTTAGCTGCATTACCAACAAAGGATGTTTCTAAGAAGCCTTGAACGAGAGGTTTCTGCTGGGAGGAGTTCAGGGCTTGGAGAAGTTCCCTCAGATGCAAAGAAGCTCTGAGGAAATCTGATTTGCAAATGTGCATGGGGGAGAGCATCGGAGGGAGGGAGGAAAGAGAGAAAAATAACTTTGGGGATCAGGGAAAAGATTCTTTTAGCTAATACTTCTGCCAAAATGGACTCCTCCTGTTCTACTTGCTAACAGTCCCTTTAGTGAAAAGGAGCCTGGCAAATTTTCTTAAAATCTAAAGCAAGCAAGGTTCACACCAGAAAGATTTGTATGTAGAGGGAAGATAAACTTCTTTCCCTGATACAAGTCACAGCGTGGACATTCCTTTTCCTGTATTACAGTGCTTTCTTTGGTTATTAATTCCCTCCAAGCTGATATAAACTGCCCTGAAGAAGAGAAGATGCTCTTATTCTGGACTAGTGGCCCTGAGGAAGCTAAGTGCAGTGGTTTACCATGCTGACAGTCCCCAGCTCTCTGCTCTGCCTCTCTGCTTGGGGTAAACGCACAGTAGGAAAGACAAAAAGCAGAGCCTGCTTTGCACTGGGTCACAGTACAGCACAAATTCGTGCCCAAATATTAAGATGTCAGCTTATGAAAGGGAAAAGGCTGGAAAAGGGATGGTCATATCTAAAGCACTGCTCCGGCTGCTTGCTGAACCCAGGGAAGACCCTTAGCAACATGCACTTGTGAGCATCACACGAGCGTGTCTATGTGGTTCTGCTTCCCCCCTTATCATACGTCCTGGATGCATTGCGGGGCTGGCAAGCTCTTGGACATCCCCCCCCAATAACCGAGTCTGAGTTCACCCAGGGAAGTGTCTCCTATGGCCACCTAGGAAAGAGATCTGCTAGTACCTGCAAGAGGAGGAATAGCCTTAAGTCAGAGAAAAACCTCCACGTACCCGTGGGTATTCTGCGTGGTGTAGCTCTCCTAACTCCTCCCTGAAAGCGGAGATTATGGCACGAAGGGGCAAGAACCAGCGAGGAGTGGTAACTTGGATAATCAGAAGAAATGCTGTAGAGTGAGATGATCTGCACAGAAACGTTTGCAAATATGCTGCAAACTGTGGAGCGCCTTTTGGGTCCTCGGGGCTATTAGTGAAGTGTTCATGACCTTGCTATAGCAAATGATCCAAAGCAGCTCAGACCTGCCAGACACAGCAGCTTTGAGACTCACTACAATCTGAATCCCAGACTGTTAATTCCACTTGGAAAGCCTTACCATCTAAGACTAAGGATTAGGGTGAAAAAGGGTGGTTTAGCGGCTTCCATCTATCTGGATGGAATCAAGAGGCAACGACCACCTGGAGCCCAGAGCCCAAAGGGCAGGTTGCAACGTTCCTGCAAAAGGCCGAGGTGGGACGAGATCCACAGCCGACCCACTGCTGAGAACAACGATGGCGATGTTACGGACCAGCTAGGGTCTGTGGGTGGGACAAAGTCTTAATTCGGAAGGTTATTAGGAGGGCATAAATCAAGCAAATACTTATACACACTCACAAATTAGACCGAAGGCAAAGGGAGCAAAGTGAAAGGCAGAGAGAGACACCGACATCCAGGAACCCAGGTCTGAGGAGACTGTTCAGCCCTGGGGATCGTATTTCGTCATCGACCAAAATGTCAAGTATTCTAGTCAGAAAAACACACTCACGGCAAGTTACCTAATATTTCCTTTGGGAAAACAATTCTAAATGAGTTTTGAATTATCTCATGACAACCAGAACTTTTTTTTTGGAAAACTAACAGAGAAATTTAGCATTCTAATCCTTTCTAGATTCTTTTCCCATGTATCCCTACTTTAAAGGAAATTTAGCATTGATACAGCTGATTACGGCTTTACAAGTATCTCATTACAGCTTTGGCAGATGGACCTGCAACAGCTAACACGGAGTTCGGTTCATTCCTTGTCTTTCCCTTTCCTCTTGTCCCCCCACCCCCCCCAAATCAGTAAACAGGATTTTCCAGGCTGGTTTATAAAATATACCCTGCAAACACTGAGATATTTTCCATCCAGCTGTTCCACGTCAGTGAAGATTTGTTTCTTAGCATTGGGCAATGCTATTATAAAATAACACCTAACCCAAGATTAATGTTGAAGAGACTGCTGTCAAGAACGGGGGTGTTTCCTGAATCAATAAAACCTTCACCAAGCCCAGTAAATCTTAGTTAACAGTTTTCTAGTACAAGTGAGAAAACAAAGTAACTTCCCATTTGCTTTTTTTCATGAGTGAAGCTGGAGGTAGCAGTGGGTGGGCGGGCAGGCTAGTTTCTGAGAGCTGAATTCCCACTCAAATTCAGGGCTCACTTTCTGCTTCACATGCTGGGAAGGTGAAGAAGGCAGCAAAGGAAATTAAAGTCCTCTCTCCTCCCCATTCCTTCTTCCCCGGAGCCAACTCCTTCAGGACAGGGGAGCGTTAGGGCAGAGTAAAAGAGAATTAGGGGTGTTCGTTGCAGCTGGGGCTGTGAAAAGGTCCTGGCAATGCAATTTCCTACGCTGCTGCATAGGGCTCCTCTTGGACGCTCTTGTCATGGTCAAAGCAGGAGCGTAGGGATTATTCTGGCAGCCCTGAGGTCCAGCCGGCCCCTGCGAAGGACTGCAGTACCTGCAGAGATTTCTACAGCTGTCCTCACACGCACAGAAACCTGCCTGAGAGGGCATCGCGGTGGTTTGACTCCCTCTGTACGGCTCTCCCCCACACGTGCAGTTTTCCCCCGTGTTTCTTATTCTACGCTACATCTTTAAGAGAGGCGATACGGCACCTCACCTCGAAAGGATGGGGAAGAAAGGAAAATGCAACTGAAATGTAAGTCCAACACGTATGTGACATCTACCAGACACTCAGTTTTGCTGGTCTCAGTTACAGTATATAATGACATAGGTTCCACGATTGTCAAAAGAGAGAGAAAAGTAGCCTGTTTTTCTAGATAGAATTAGCCTTGAGCTTAAATTACATAATAGAAGAGTTTGAAACTTAGGCTATGGTTGTGAAGCAAAAAATAGATCTGCTGGAGAGGTTTACAAAACCTCACAGCACCAGGTTCACCCATC
Organism: Astur gentilis; assembly: GCF_929443795.1. NCBI lineage: Eukaryota > Metazoa > Chordata > Aves > Accipitriformes > Accipitridae > Astur > Astur gentilis. The sequence continues at coordinate 12,473,167 of NC_064913.1, forward strand.
TCTAATTGAAACCTTTCCCCTAGCTCCAAGGGGGAAAAATTACGTGTCCTAGAAGTGCCTTCCCTCCCACTGCTTGGTAAGTGGATTGCCTTCCTGCCTCAGGCAGCTTTTGGATTATATCCACCGTCAAACAAAGCAGCTCATCTGGCACTAGAGCCTGACCATTTGTATTCTTCAAGTGGTCTAAAGCTTTTCTCATCTGGAGTTTTTTTGTTCTGTTCTGTAACATCTGAAGATATTTTTTTCCTTCCCTCTGTACCATATGTCACACTGGAATCGAGATGCCAATGTAACAAAGACATTTTGACCAATGTTATGTAAATCCAATATGGGGAATTTCTAGTTTAGCGGCACCAGTCAGGGCACGAGTTACACATGGAGGGATTGATTTCACTGGAACTTAATGGACTAAGCCAGGATCAAAGTCCTCTTCCTTCATGGTGAGGACTGGATCTTCCCTCTTTCTAAAAAATTAATTGCACCTCTTTAAACAATCCCAGGCTTAGACAAAAACTTCATTAAACTAACCAAAAGTATTCCTGCACTGGAAATAAAAAGCATTAGCTTTGAAAAATAAAGTAACTGAAAGGTTCTCTCAGGGAAAGAAATACATCCTATTTTGTCTATTATTAAATGACCAGCTATATTTATTTAAAATGCTTAATTAAACACACTCACTGAATACATTCAATATGGTTTAATTTTCCTGTTCCTATCTATTCAAGGCTTAGTATAACTTATACACTCTCATAACTATTTCTGTAAGCATTACCACAAGACAATTAATGCCACAAATAAAACTACAAATTCAATTTTTTAGTTTGTAGCCTCCCATTCAGACGAAACAGCCTTTGTACAGGAAAATGAACCAAAATAGGAAGTAAGCATGAAATTATGGGGGAAGGCAAATGGAAAAGATTCAGGATGCTCCTTACAGTAGAATCCTGCAACTGTGGCAATAGGCAGGGATGGAGGAATTGAAGTTTGGAGGAAAGACTTGTAAAAAGCCTCAAAGCAGCATGTTTGGGTGTTCAGGTGAGATATATTTCCCAACTTTGGGAGCATTTCTTTAAACAGCTGCCTAAGAGAAAGCCAGCTTATAGTTTGTTACGAACAGCATCCTTCCTCGTTATCCCCTGGCAGGCAGTCCATAAAACAGCAGTTGGGTCATTTTATGTTATTTTGTTCTTTTCTTTTGTTGTTTCTAAGACTTTACAACCTGCCTCAGCCTCCCGATCTGCAACGAAGACGTCGGTCTTCATCTTCGCAGCCCCTGCCCAAGAGGGTCCAGATCCCCCCGCGGGACCTCTGGGTGTTACTGCGCCCCAGTAGCTGGGCACGCATCCTGCCTCCTTCCCCTGGCCACAACCCAAAAAGGTGGAATTCGGCTTCGGGGGGTGGAGCTGGGCTCCTGGGAGAGCGCTGGAGGCAGACTTCCCAGAGCAACAAGGTGCTCCAGACACTTTTCCTTCAGCCAGCCAAGCGGAGCAGCAAGAACAGTCTTGTCTCGCCCATGGCATAAGGCAAACGAAAACGCCGTCCCAGCGCGATGTCCCCGTGGGGAGGGAGCTGGACACCGATGTGCACGGCCACAGTACTTGCTTTCTATTTGGCAGGCAGCGGAAAAACACCGCAAAGGCTTGCCGGTGAGAAGGATGTAATAGCTGGACTAGGTCAGGTAAATGCAGTTTTGCTGCTAATGGATCAGCAGGGGAGCTGCAGTGAGGTGTTTTTACCTGATGAAATCACAGCTGGGAAAGCAATGTTCTCACTGATTCATAAGCTGCAGATCCTGTGGAAATACAGATTTACTCCCATCACTCAAGTATTTATTAAGTTAATAAGTTTCTGAAGAAGGCAATATAATAACAATGAGAGTTTGTCTTCCTGAGCTAGCTCTCGTCCTTTCAACTTCTAACAAAGGAGCGGCTTTTCTGTTTATCTTCATTCCAGCTTCAAGTACTCGCTTTAGTGAAAAAGAAATATTTCCTTACTAAACTTGCAGGAACCCAAGAAGGTGTACATAAGTATTTGTAATGAACTGTATTGTTTTGGATATGGGTAAGCCGGGTACCAATAGTACAAGTTAACATTCAGCCCAAACTCAGATGATGCCAGAATAGTCTGGACAGCTGAAAAGGACATGAGGAAGGAACAAAGCAATGATTTTTTTTCTGTTTCTTTCTGAAAAAGGTGATCTTCAAGTTTCTCTTTTGTTTATCCAAAGCCAGGGCTTTACATACAGTTAAAGCATAAATTCAGTGATTTCACTAGATTTACAATGCATACTGAGCTAGTGCTATAACCTTTTCTTGATTTTTTGGCTAGTTTGCTTCATTTTATTTGGTCCTTAGTTTGGACAACGAGAATTTGTCTCAGTGCTGAACTGAGGATCTGCTTTTTAGGAGGTATGAGCTCCCAATAGTTGAATGGAGACCGATATTTCCTCCACACTTCTGAAATTCAGGCTTTCGGTATTAGAGGAATCAGTCATTCCTTGAATATTAGCCCAACTCCAATTCACAATTCATATGATTTTTCTCTTTTTTTCAGTGTTTTCTGCTACTGTGTTACACAACCCATAATCCGGTTTAAAGTTTCCATTTCCCACAAATATGGTGGGTTAGAAACTATTGTTTCAATACATCACTCCATCACTATAACACATTTCTGATTTTGCCCCATTTTTATCTTCTCATTCCACCAGTAGTATACTTGTTAAGTTATAATGAGCCGATGTTCAAATTCCATTATTAATAATAACCAAGTGTTACTTGGCTGGTACTTATGCATTTGTCACAGCTCAGGGGAGAGTAAAAAAAAAGGTTCTCCAAATATACCACTGGAGGAGGGAAAGGGAAGGAAAAGTGCCATCACAATCAAAAAAGGTGATGTGAACTTCATTTATAACTGCAGTTGCCTGTATAAATATTTACCCACATGCTACCTGTAAGCCAAACTATGTATGCCCCAGCAACTCACAGACCAACTCCCCTTCGGCAGCTCCTTAGCCGCGTGAGCAAGAAAATATACCCTGACAAGTGGCTCACCCCAAGATAAGGGAGGAAAAAGGCTCCGATGGGATCTTGCCATAGTTAAACACCCTGCAACTAATCAAAAGACAGCAGAGGTGAGAAGTATAAATGCGAGCTGGGTGGATCCACTCGAAAAGAAAACAGAATATGATACAGCTCGGTGTTATTTAAGGTTCAAGGTCGATGTTGAGATCCATGTTTCTATAATGTACGTAGATGGCTTACGCTTTATTGTTAACAATGGTAATAATAGGGAGGTTCAAGTGAATGAAGCAGGCGCATTTAAAGATAAAACACTGAAATAGTACAGTTAACGGAAAGATGATTAGTATTTCAGGACTTTTCCTGCCTTGAAATCTGGTCCTTAACAAGGCTGCATAACGGTCTGGAAATCCCGCTGTAGGCAGCGACAGAGGTGGTGGACGCAATACTGTTCTACGTTCCCTCTGCTTCTGTGAGAGCACTGTATGGATTCACGCGAGGACTGGGAGATAGTCACTGCCCCATCGCCATATTTATAGACCTCCCCAAATAGTCAGGGATTTGTGAGTGACCACTGGCAAACATGGCAAGTCTGGTCTGCTTTCAAATCATAAGGTCATAAACATATAGTTCAAGAGCACTGCGATGACTTCTACTTTATTGATCCATTTTTTAGATCTGTTTTATTAGTGCTATTTATTGGATTTATGAGTGATATTTGATTGCAGCCTCTGGGCCCTGCCATGCAGAGCTTTATTTTATCAAGCAGAGAGACTATAAGGTACACCAAGGAAATCAGATGATAGATAGAAAACGATTTCTCATTAATATTGGTGTTTCCCATTTGTGAGAGTTGTTCTGGTTTGGAAGGGATAAGCAGAGAGAGAATTTTCAGTAGTTTGGGGTACATGAAAGCCTTATAAACTTCAAGCTGTTTCCCTCCAATTTTCTGAAGGAGTGACCACCCCCACCCTGCTTTTTGGTTCTTTTTCTGTCTCAGATGCCTTCCTGCAAACCTCCTTTTGTCCCCTGTGCTCCCCCTGAGTTGGCAGAAGCTCAGTTCCTTCAGGTCGGGAAAGGAAGAACAGGCTGTCATTACTGGACGCAAGCATAAGCGTTCATTTCCTCACCCAGCAAAGTACCAAGCTGCTGCCAACTAACTCTACATCTTCTAGTATTTTGCGGTCTCCTCTGAATTTTTTTCATGACTTCCTTCAAATCTCTTCGTGACTCCTTGCCGACTGTGACCACAGTTGGAAAAAGGCTGACGCAAAGTAAAAGCGAGAAGCAGAGGTGCACAGATCCAAGCGTGAAGGATGCGTGCGACTTGGCAGAAGAGGGCGAGTTCAAAGGCACGGGTGGGAGCCCAAGTGGAAGGTGCCAACGGCTCCCTGGGAAGATTATCCGGGCACACAGGGCACTACCAGGCGATGCCACAGCCCGATTCGCAGAAGAACTCCACGAAACGGTGCGACTAATTGCAGAGGAAAGGTTATGCTTTTACAGAGCAATAAGGAGGTCTCGAGCAAGTTTATAAAAAGATCAGGTTCATCAAGAGACTAACACCTGGAAAAGTGCATTAAAACAGCTCTTCAGTACACTGGAAAGCTAGGCATATCATTTACTCATCGGCCTTATTCTGTGCGGTTTCATTCTTTGGTCTTCTGCCTCTAATACGATACTGACCTAGGAATATCATTAACAATTACTAAAAATAAGATATTAAACATATATTGCCTTTTTCATGTGGTGAGACTTCTAAAAGGTCATAATAACTTATTATTGGCAGGTAGTTGTCACAAGACCTATTAAACAGCACAGCCTGTGAGCTGAAAACAAGCTATTTATTTAAGGTTTTCTGTTTGCAGTGAGTGCCTTTTCACCTCGTTATATGGCAGTGTTTCTGACCCTGGTTTAGAGTTTTATAGAGAACAGCACGGGCTCAAAGGCAAATAAAACAATGACTGCTTTGGTACACTCCCATGTAAATAGTTCCTTTGTTAAAAGGCAGCTACTAAAACTTGACAATCTTTATCATATAAAAATAAGCATATGGACGCAAAGGAAAATCTATAGGCCAAGGAAAAGTAACCTCTTGCACCCAATTTTTTTCCTAACTCACACATTTTTACTAGAGAAAAAGAAGGAAGGGACAGTCTCAGACAACTTGAACTGGCTTTTGAACAGATGTTTCATAAACCGAAAGAAATGGTGCAAGGTTTTCCTAGTGTTAGACTAAGGGCGCTGGTCCAACAAGCACAGGGCTCTTTCCATTCAGCAGGTAGGGAGGGAGTGCTTGTTACACATGTCATCTTTTTACCACAGAAAATATGTATTCTGAATTAGTAGGTAAGAGAGAACTTTTGGAGTATCTTTGAAGAGGCATACCTGAAGTTTCAGAACAATTGCCAAGATGCTTTCTCATGTACGGCCCTGAAACTGAAGGCATAGCAAAGAAATTCTCCTAAATTGGCATGCTTTCTTCTTGTTTTCCCTGCTTTGTAAGTGATGTACTGTTCTCTTACAGGTGGCACTGTGCCATCACCTCCTCTGCTTCTGACATGTTCTTGCATCTTGAACCTAGTCTGAGTATTTAGTCCCTGTTGTTGGTTGGTTTTTTTTAATGCTGTGGGGACTGTTAAAGGAAAAACAAAGTCTCTAATTAGGAGATTTTTCCAGCTGGAGAAAGCAAAGTTCCAAAACTATATATTAAAAGAAGGGAGAACTTCCCCAAATGTCAATGACTGCCATAATAGGTCACACATTGTACAAGTGTTGTACTTCAAGCTTTTAAATGGAGCCATCAGAAACTGAAGCCTTTAGTGCCGACTGTACTGTAATGTGCAGAATGCTTTGTAATCCTTGAGATTAAAAGCAATACAATGTCATTTTAGATATTTTTCATCCTTAAACCATCAACCTATTTACGCTGGGGCTAAGGGCTATTATCTCCATTTATTTTGCGATGGACTGTGATAAAGACAGGCCAGGTGCCTCACAGAAGGGCGCAGAGGAGTCGGTGAGAAAGTCGGGACTACAGCCAACAGGGTACCTATGCTGCACTTTCTACAGCGTATGTTTGTTGCCACTGACCAGCCCTTGTTCTTCACCAGAGATTCTGTATTTGAGTAGGCATTCTGCAGAGAAAAAGATTTGGCAGCATCAAACATTGCTCGCTTTTCTGTGTATGCTGATTAAAAATACGCGTGTATATGATACGGACAAGTAGAGATCACTAACTACATAGATTAAAATGAATACTGTAACTGCTAATTTAGTTTCTATTTGCTTGCTGAAGCCGAGCCAGCAGCATGCCAGCACAAGTCAAAGTGGTGACACTTGTAATGGCAAAGCATTCCTCTGGGGAGGAGATGGGACACATCCGTGATTCTTCTGTGGCCGCGACAAAGGACACTGCGCAAACACCGGGAATCTGGGTGCTGAGTTTCTCGTGAATGTGAATACTGAAACCCACATCCGTCGGGAGCAAGAGGTCTTTAGCAAATTAGGAGAGCTACAGTGGTGCAGCACAGCTAAGGTGAGGAAAGATTATTCAGCCAACTGTAGGTCACGGCAGAGAAATATCTTTGAGTTATTGGAAGAACAACGTCCCTGCCAAAACCATCTGCCATTTTCCTTAATTTCCTCTGCAGCTGAAGCTAGGCCACGGTCAGCTGAAGGTACCAGGTTTGTCATGTATGGGCCACACGAACTGGGAGGGAGGAGAAGGTAAGGGAACATGACTGGAGACGGGGCAGGGGGCAAAAGGCAACCTGAGATGTGAGACAATGTGGTACAACAAAGAAGGAAGCGACCTGGTAGGAGGTGAAGAAGAGTCAAAAATGGAAGAAGAAACGTGTAGTCTAACAGCTTGCTGCTGCCAAAGGAGAGGTTCTGCCTCCCAGACCTCCACTTCGGTAGCACGTCTTCCTCCTGTCCACCCACTCTGGCACTCAGCGCTGTCTCAGGAAGGCAGTTCAGCTCACTAAACCATAGTAAAAACAGCCTTTCTTCTTTCTCAGGTTTTTTTTTCCTTACTCTCTTTCTCTCCCTTTCCTCCCCCAGCTAAGTCTGTTCTCGGCCAGAGCTCCAGGCTCAGCCGGGGCAAGAGGATTTCCCAGGAATGGGGATTCAGGGCGGTGGATGCAGGACTGCCGTCTTCCCGAGCAGGAGAATTGGGTCGGTCCCTCCCAAAGCTTCACCCCGAGCACAGCCATCCCGTTCTCAGGCAGTCGCAGGCACGTCTGCCTGCACGTTGAATCCGTACTGAATTCCCATCCAAACTGAGGGAGGAAGGGCAGATGGTTGCTGGCCTGAAGTCTAGGAGAAGCTCTTCGGGAGGCAATATTGCATTTAATAGATCTTTCTTTATTAAGTCTCATGATTCAGAGGGTCTGAATCAATCGTTTTGTTTGATGCTGCCATTGCTGTGACTTAGAGTGCCTAAAGAAAATTCAATCACAGACTCTGAGATTTTACTTAATCCTTTCAATCAGATCATGCCTGAGCACAAAGTTATTTAACAAAAGATAGCTGTTTAGTAAAAAGTGCTGTTGTTACATATGTGGATACATCCCTCGTGCTGTTACAAGATTCTCTTCAGGTTCTGACCTCACAAGTGTTTTAACCTCATCCTTTGAGCGTTAAACAGCTTTTGCAAATACACGCCAATGCTCCTATGCGAGAGTGGACACATAGAAGCCTATTTCTGCTGCTATTAGGTTGCAACAACTTCTAGGTTTTAAGGAGAAGGAAGTTATCTGAAAGACAGGGAAATTAGAAAGGGGAGGGATGGGAGAAGAGCTGAGAATTTCAAGAGGAGGCAGAGGCATCGTTGCTAAAAGCTATAGCATCTGCTGGAGGCACCGTCATATGGCTTGTAGATGAGGGGAGAGCAGAGGATATTGTCTACCTTGTAGTTCAGTAAGGCTTTCAACACTTTCTCCCATAAGATCTTCATACAGAAGCTGATGAAGTACGGGCTGGCTGAGCAGACACTGAGGTGGATTTAAAACTGGCTGAACGGCTGAGCCCGAGGGGTAGCGGTCAGTGGCACAAAGTCTAGTTGGAGACCAGCAACTAGCGGTGTACACCAGGGGTCAATACTGGGGCCAATCATCTCTTCATTGAAAAGGCACCTTTTACCTCAGGGACATGAATCCTAATTCACTACAATACACCACAACGCCCTTCTTTACTACTGATCACCTTGTTCATATGTAATATGAACAGGTTACAAAAAATATTTTGTAAATACTGCTAAAATTCTCCCACCGTTTTGCAAGGAAGGTAAGAAATTTGACAAGTTTTCAGAGAAACATTTATCAGTCTAGCTGATCTATCTGTACCATATTCCATTAATAAAATCCATCATAAAGTGCTTTCCTGCTCAGCTCAGTGTTATCATTGTGGTTTAATGCATTTATACAGCAGCAATATAGACATTTGCATTTTTTTTACCATGTTAACATGAAAGCCTGAATCAAGGACTGTACTGCTTCCACTGTTTCTTCGGTATTGCATATTACTCACTAGTCTTATCGGAAAACAAAAGACACTTGAGCTGATATTGTGAAGTGCCTCATATAAGAGAGAGCATTTTAAAAAACTCTCTTTCATGTGGTCCTCAGCAGCACTTCACATGCAAAGAGCTTGAGCTGACTCTCGACACTGTTGTTGCAGAAAGGAAAAGATGTTCTCAATCTCAGAAGTTTTAAGATTTCCCTGCAGATGGGATCGTCTTTGCCTGGTACATTTGTACATCTAGCATAACAGTAGCGCATTTTCAGACAAGCAGCCTCAGCAGTGGTATAACGTAATCATATTTGGGAGTGAGCGAGGTAGCCTTGCAAGAGTAATTCGTTCGCACGTTAGTTTTCTCCCCTGTGAGTCTACAGGGAATTGGAGCTGTAAGGGTTTCTGCTGATTGCAAGCGTATTTTAGTTTCTCCTCAACAGAAAAAAAAAGTGAAGCATCCTACCAGTAGAACCTCCATGTTGTAAATCCAGCCATGAGAGATTCAGGGTGCCCGATTCAGAGAAGTAACCTGATTAATGCAAAGTATAAGACTGCACTTTCTTCCAAGGTCTGTTTCTGAGTTAGAGTTTCACACGAGAAATGTTTCTGCAACTCTGGCAACTCCTCAGCTAAGGGATTTGGGTTTTTCTTCTTTCCCCTATCAAGGGTTGGTACTAGCTCAACGCTGAGGAGACACAGCGGCCGTTACCCCAGGACCTGCAGGTGGCCAGCACCCAGCTTGACCAGCAGCGTTGACCAGGTGGTTTGACATCCACGGAGCTAAACAAAAACCCCTTTACTTATTCTGTCAATTCAGATGTACAAGCTAGATACTACAACAGCTACTTTTTATACAGTAGGTCTCCACTCTGGATCTGGAACCCACAGTTCATGTCCCAAATATAATGTAAGGGGAGCATTAGAGGTTAGAGAGCCAGAAGACCCCCCTTCTGTGTAGTGGAAGATGCAGAGCTAGGCAACTGGTGTCCCCCCGAAATCACATCCCTTATTACTTTGAAACTCGCACTTTAAATCTGGCATAGACACATTTTCTCTGTTTGTTTTTAATGTATCAAATGTGATAAATCCGTATTTTTAACTCATTGCCTAGTAGTATCGTTTCCCCAGGGAAGGCTTTTAACATTCCTTCCAGCCAAGAAAAAAGTGAACTTTTGAACCACGGCTTCAAACTATTCAGCGTACTGACAACAAAACTACACATTCATATTGCTCGGTGAAGCCTACTACAGACAAGTTTTGTTGCAGTGACCCATCTAGAGTAATCACAAGGACTCACATGGTGTTTCTGTGGTCTCTCTAATGCCAATAATAACTGCAAAATCCTGTGTGCTACCACTACTGAAGTCTCAATGATATAAAAAAAAATATCTTTGAAGCTTTAGAAAACTTAAAGCTTCTGCTTTGGCCAGCTTTTTAATATGTTGGGTTTTTTTTTTTTATATATTACTGTAAAAGAGCCAGAACTAAAGGTAGAGTTCTGGGGCACCTCTACCAGGGGAGACAAGAACCCCATGCTGTTTTGCTCACTAGCATGGATGTAATATCCACGTGTACCTGGAAAATTAACAGGTTGAGTGGGTGGGGTTTTACAGGAGGCCTTAGTTCTTTCTCCATGTTTTCTTGGTTTATTTAAAACCACAACTTTCAACTTGTGGGTATGGCCTTTATGTAAAGCCAACAAAAACTCTTTAACAATAGCGTGATGCAAAAGAGCAAACTTCATGACCTCTGCCTACTAAAAAAACACAACCGAAAAATCGTATGGAGTCACTAGCACATGGACAGAAAACAAATTAATGGTAGTCATTAATTTCTGGTGAAAGAACCAAATATGTAAAAATGCTTACCTGAACATGCAATGAGCTACTTGGTGAACTAGATCATAGACCGATTTGTTCTGTAGTACAGAAGTTTTGGTCCCAGATTTGGGCTTCTCATATACAATATTGGGCTCCATATAAAATATCAGTTGTGACCTCAGTCAAAACTAGTATTAATTTTTCTCCCCTGCCACAAAAAAAACCACCATGAAGGCATGGAGAACTTGTGAGTAAACCTTGAATCTATAATACCTGGGTCCTTTTTGTTTTCCAGAATTCTACAACAAAGTAGTGACTATTTGCAAAAAAAGTGCAGCCATCCCACTATTCAGCTTCTTCTTGTCCACAATCCCAACTTCTGAAAGGGAAGTTCTGCCTCTGCGCACAAGAGGTGAATGTCACCTAAATCTAACACACATACTCTAGTCCAGACTTTGTGCCACACAGTAAGTTACTTAATTAGATACTCAAAAAAGAAAGAGGTATAATTTTTATATGGTCCCAGAAATTGCTAGTATTTAAGACAGAAATCCTTTCAGACTGGTTTGCCTTAAACTGCCCAGCAACTCTTAAAGACAGATGCTCGAGCCTGAACTCAGCTCTAACCTGTGTTGCTGCATTGTCTTTAATAGGGGTGGGAAAAGAGTTGGAAATCATGTGTTTGTATGAAAAAGATGTGACTGAGTATTAATTAGAAGCAGAAAGCAAGAAATACTTCAGAATGGACAGAATGGCCTTGTTTATGTAGACAACTTAACTTGCTTTCAAATTCCTCAAGGTATCTTTAACCCTGAGGTGATCCTGCTTCTCAGCAGAGATCACATTATTTCTCATGAGCGTACAAAACATGGTTCGTGCCAGAGAACTGGCCACTGTGGGGAAAAACTTAAAGAATGACATCCCGTCTGCTGTGTATGTGAACACGGCAAGCAAGCCTACAAGCAGCATGGCGAGTCCTTTCAGACAGAGCCTGTCCTGGCATCTCATCTGTGCTTTCTTGTACAAAAAGCCTTCGAGAAAAGGAACGCTTCTGAGTGCCGTCCACACCCACAAACAGATGTAGAAGTGGAAAGCTAATGCAGCAATTGGCCACGATAAACTCTCAAGAGAGATTTTGTAGCCCACAATTAGCCAGGATAATCCCAGCCACGTAGTTTGTCTCCCATGAAAACCGTTTGACCTCAGATTTCTTTCTTGGAGCGTGCAGCTGGGTTTTTTTCTGTGTCCCTCCCTTGGGCATTCAATGGAATAGCTCTGTTTACTAGTGTTTCAGCCATTCCAAGTATAATATGAGGGTGTCAAAAATGTAATGTTATTTCAGGTTTACGAACTTAAATTAATGGCATGGTCAGTGGCATGTGATTAAAATAATATAAAAATAATGTAATAAAATGTAGAAATGTTACAAGATATTAAAGCTCTCTCAGAAAGGGAGACCTCACAATTTCTTGGAGATTTTCAGAGAAAGTTCCTTTCTAGAAGAGTCTCCATTTTACATTTAGAATAGTTACATTTTGAACGGTCTCAGATTTGTTGGAGTTCCATCCAAGGCAACGGCAGGTATACATCAAAGCAGAAGCCCTGATTCTCTGTGAATAAATATCACGTAGTAGCAAAGTATTGTAGCGTTTGTTATCTTTAGTCCTATATAAAGACGACACCCAACTTGTTAGTTCAGCACCTCATGCTCTCATAATAACACCACTTCAACACCCTTCTGATTTTATGATGCACTCAAAATCATGAAACTGTCACAAAACATTTAGCAAAGAGTTCTTGGGCAATAGCTGAATCCTAAGATTCCCAGAAGAGTCCTTCTGACCCTCAATTGTATTATCATCTCAAGGAATCATACATAGTCAATCAAGCTGATGAGTTTTACAGTATGTCATTTTCTTACTCCAAGCCCTACGTTCGTGCATGAAACACACATTGAGAATAGTGTGAATACCAGTTTAAAGGTGCTCTGTAGGGGCTATTCTTCATGATGAAAACCATAAGCATAAAATCAAGGCCACCGAGTTGGGAATTTTCTTTCTGAAAACTGTATTAGTTTGCATAGTCCTAAATCCCACAGTTCATCTCCGGGTGGTAAGTATTCAAGGGCAAAACTATAAGGGGTAAGCAAGGGAAGAAACAGCTCTACATTGTTGTCTAACAGTATTTTGACATCAGAAAACTACTGTATTTTTTACATATACTAAGAGATGCTTATTCCAAGTTGCGTGTATGATTCACGTGCACAGGAGTTCAGAGTATCAACAGTGGTATTGGATTTCAGAAGCTATAAGTAAATCATTCTGATGGAAAACAAAATAACACGATCTCTGCCAACCAGTTCCCGGAAAATAAACCACACGTGTATAACTTATGAAACAAGGAGGCAGAGTTTCCGTTAAATCAGCTTGTCTGAAACATCTATAATTTTTGATTGGTATTCAACAAGTACGTTAGCGTGTACAGAGGCTAGAGACAAACCAAGCTGCCGCTGGGAGGTTGGGATCATCCTCCTGAAACTCCGTTTCAGGTGAACAGCTAGCCAAAAACATGATGCGTAAATGCTTCATAGTATTCTTGGAAGCTGGCAGTCGGATCTAAAACACCATAAGCTGTCCCACAAGGGTGAACTTTAATCCTATTAGCAAGTTCAGTAGCCCAGCCGTGCTTTCAACCTGCTTTGGGCCTGCTGGAATCTGCACACAAATAATAAATGCAACAGCAGCTACATTTGCAACTTGCTGGTTTGCACTCAGGGTTGTTACCGTATGATCTATATCTGCCCAGAACAAGAAAAGAACCCTCGCTTAACATTGCCAGTGGAATACTCGGCCACATCTCTCTTCATTCCTCCCTCCCCATGCATTTGAAAAGGAGTTTATCACTGGAGCTACTGTTCAATGTGGTGACACCATGAAGTGTTTTCTAGACAACAAAGAACTGAGGTAGAAAGCTTTGGCCTTTCCAAAACACAGAATTTCAACTAATATTGGGAATATTACTAAATTAAAACTTGAAAGCTTGGTAAAATTCCACCTTTGCACTGAGCAGCTTTTCTTTAATGTGCAAACCCTAAGGAAACAACACAAGGAAAAAAGAGAGAGAAACGCAGCATTTTGTGATACTGTCCACAGTATTATACAACATGGTTTACTATAATGTAACAAGTCATTTGGGATCTTATCTGGAGTATTTTCTTTATCTATGCATCTTTTTAAACTGTTCTTATTACAAACTCTTTTGCTTTCAATGCTCATTCATCAGGAGGGCCTTTGTTATCTGAAGGCTAAGTAAACAGGAGGGAAAACAAGCAGCCCAAGCTATTGGATGTCACCAGGCAATGTCTTACTGCCACCTTGTGTTGAGCAAAAAATATGACTAGTTCATATTCCACAGACATTTAAACCAGAAAAAAAGCTGTTCAGAAAATAAACAAGGAAAACTTTCAGGAAGGTAGGTGTGAATACTTGAATACGTATATAACATTGTAAAAATTGCTTAAGAGTTCATAAAAAAAGAGGAAAATGTTTTATTTTGATTTCAAATTTGTCTTCGCAAGCAAGTGGCAAATGTCCACTAATGGTTAACAGCCTTTTGACTGTTAAAAGCAGGAAAAAGGGTAATTTTTTTTCCTGGGGAAAATTAATGCACATTTCTGATTTTATTCCCTGTATAGATTTTTTTTTTACAGTTACATCACGAATAATGGGATTTCTTGAGAAGCTAGAGAGATTTTTATCCTACTCTTGGGCTATTTTTCAAACATTGCAAACAACACTTTTCACACATCGGTACATCCAAGTAATGAAAAATTCCTACAGTGCTGTAGCTTCTTACAGTTCAGAATAAATCCGCATCCTGCAGACAACTTTCCCACCCACTAGATAAATCATATACAATGACAGGATTGGTCCTTGCACTTTAACAACTTACAAAATCATTGCTTAAAAGAAAATCTGTCCTCTGGTAGCTCCACAGAGATTAGTTTTCCTTGTGAAGCAATCACTGCGCAGCAACACATACACGCACACACATGCACGAGCACGCACAGACAAAGCCAAGAAATGGCAAACTCTTCTGCGGCAAACGTTTGACATTACAGAACGAAGATAAAAGAACATAGTTAATCAAGTACGTATTAATGACGCTACCATTACTATGGGTTTGCTCTCTATCCATCATTACTAGGTAATGCTGTCCCTACCGTGATGGCTCACTGAACACCATCCTTTATGCTTTAAATCAGTTGGTTTTAACTTGGAGTTTGCAGACCCCTCAAAGTCCTGCGGACTATTTCTAAGGTGCCTGCCAAACCAGATTTTTAAAAAGAGGATGTTTTTAAAAGAGCACCTATCTTTTGTAATTAACTATATATGCAAACTTTTCAAAAGGCTTGACTTCTCCATTGGCCAAAATTTAAAGATCCACAACCTGTAAGAGGTAAGAAAGGACCGAATTAAAGCTCAGACTTGGGGGGCCACCCACAATTGCAACATTTTCTTTAGAACAACACATACTTTTATCTTCACACCTGTTGAAATCAATAAAATGGTACCTTCAGCTTAACTGCTTAGCATGATGCCAAGCACCAGTTATAAACTGCTTGAGGTTTTTCAAGTTTGTCATACTATCATGGCTATAGATTTCTTTAGCGCAGTAGAAAACATGATTATTAGACAAGTCTTCAGTAAATCAGAAAGTATCTTGGGGTGATAATATTGATTAGTGAGAAGTGGTTGCACTAATTCCATCATCATCAAATGGTTCACATGAGCATTACAAAACAGTAATGGACTAAAGATATGCAAGTTTTGCCTCCCAGAAAGTCAGTGCTTGTGATGCCATTAGTCCCAGCACAAAAGAACAGAAGTTCTATAGCTTCATGCAGTATGATAAATGAATGAACTAGTTACTTAATTTTGTGTGGATGATAAAGACTCTTTGCAGATATTTTTGACCACTGCTAACACCAAGTCATAAAACTGAGCTTGTTTAATGTACTTGATGGAGACACAATGCTGTCTCTCGAGGGTTCATTGACTTTAGTCACTGCAGACTGTCCTAAAGGCATTATTTGTAGTTTTGGTAAAAATGCTTCTACAGAAGGAAGAAGAAAAAAACAAAAAACAAACAAAAAAACAACCAACCAAAAACCCCCAATAATAATTAAATACATATAATATGAATTACCACTTCGGTTTTGATGTCTGTAACCAGAATAAATCTTCCCGCTTCCATATTAACTCCTTGCTCATCATAAGAAACTTTTATCCACTACTATTATTTCTAACTAGGAAAATCTGAGCTTTTGGCAGTCATGGGAACATATTAACAAGGTCTAAAAGTAGTGAGTTGCAGAAGATATGGCACAGCTTGAAAAGCACAAAACAGGGGACTGCTTCATATCCAAGCGAACAACCCAAGACACGCTGCCTGTGACTGCTGAAAAGAAAAGACTAAAAAAAAATTAATTAAAAAAAAATAGCTCAAAGACAGGAATAGAAATGAGAGAATCAGAAAAGGGGCAGAAAACACATTATTTCTGCCCCAAATCCTCCTTCCTGTTAAGAAATTTTCTGAGAGGAATTTTCAAACTCTAGGACTCATAGTTTTGAGTGATCTCTTATAGTACCCATGTCAGGCTCCCCCTAGGTTCCACAGCAATACTTTTCCTGCCCCAGACCCTCCTTTCTTCCCAGCCACCTCTGTTTCCTCAGGAGCCCTTCAAGTTTTGGCAAGAGTCGCATCATCCGGCCTCAGTTCTGGTGGTCAACGAGAGGTTAGAAGGCAGCTCTCCTCCTACTACTGCTCTATTTGTTACTGGCCTTGCCTTCTTTCATTTAATTTCCTCATCTTTCTCCTCATCTTTGCCTTCCCCTTTTGTTACAAAAAGCAGCAGCAAGCCATACCCCCTTGTTCAGTCCCAAAAGTGCTCAAAGTCACTTAAGTCAGAGACCCCTCCTGGTTATAAGCAAGAAAGATGACGGCAACGGGGAGTTTCTCGGACTTTATTACCCAAGACAGCTTCCATTCTGTCACTCTTCAAGTCTCAGTTGATCGTAGGGCTCCTAAATATGTAATAAGGTAATGTTTCTCTGAGCCTCTCCCAGTCTTCATAACCTACTCCGTGTATACAGCCACAGAAGTGCCTCATGGTCTCACTCCAGATCCTGCAAAAAGCACACTTGTGGTCAGTGTTCCTGCCTGAAACACAAAGATCCGTGAGGCCAAATACCACAAAGTTATTAGAGATCCGTGCGTTTAAATCTCTCTAAGAGTAAAGGAGAAGAAATTGAGCTGGTCTCTTCCATTGCAGCGTTGTCAAATCACCCGTGCTCATCCAGCTGCCCTGCTTTCCTCTGGCAGGACGTGGGTGTAAGTAAAAACTGCTAAAAAATGGTTGCTTAAGACTAGAGATGTCCCTTCCACACTACAGGGAGAAAACTCACGCATACCCACAGGTGAAATACCCACCAGTATCAAGGCTGCACAGTATGGACTGGGCTGATAAATCCCCAGGAAATCCAAATGCTGGCGTCTGATCCCAGCGAACCCTTGACAGTGTCACAGCCCTGAAGCTGTTCAGCTGGAAAAGCCTGTCTGGAAGCCCCAGCATGTGAACTGTGCCTTTGGTGGTCTTTGAATCAGACTTGGTTGATGGCAGCCGTTGGTGACTTTTAGCAGACTAGTATTTTCTCCTACTCCTGTCTGTAAAACCAAAAGAAGTCACTCATTTCATTACGAGAACGAGGTTCAGCTGCTTCTTCTTACAAGAGTTTGAGGGATTTCTTTGTTAAATTCTTAATTCCTTGCTCAGGGTTTGTGGCTGAAACAGCTCTATATTGGTTTAACTTGCCCGTGATAAAGAAAACACAAGAGAAAACGTATGCTTACACAGCGGCCCATTGTGCTGTGTAGGTTTACCCGCACCATCATGGACAATGGCTGCTCAGCTGCCAGTATTTAACAATAAACAAACATTAACGAATAAAAATGTTGGACAATAAATTTAATTACCGTTGGGGTGTGTGGGGGGGTTGTTTTTTCTCTTACATAACACGAAGGAAGAAGTTGCTCAGGAAGGACAGTCAGTATTTCAAGCAGAGGAGCTATGCAAGTAAATCATCGACGGAAAGAGAGCCCTGCATCTGGGACAGATAAAAGGGAGCTAAGCAGCCAGCAGGATGCAAAATGACAGCTGTTGAAACCACATTTCTAACTGCTGTGGCCAATGGTTTGATATCTCTGAGGAACAAGCAGGCAGCAATGGGGGAGTGGGACACAGAAAAACAGAAAAGATCAGCGTATTATTATTTCTATTGTGACCAGACTGTCTGTTCCTGTCCAACTTCCATAATAGCTAATTAGCAACTGCCAGAGTTTACCACATCCAAACATCTGGTTATCCAGACCCTGCTTTCCTCTCTAAAGCTTTAATGAATTTTAACATGTTTGAAAGAGCATTTCCCTCTGGCTTACCGAGATAAAACAAGATATAAACAGTCCCCTTGGGCCTGGTACATCCTCTGCTCAGTAGCGTTCCCAAAATGGCTTATTCCCCTATCCTCCCAGGCAATTTCTTTGCCCCCAGATCTCCTAAAAAAAAAGGCATCTGGTGAAGTACACAAAAGCCCTATGCCTTACGAGAAGGGCCATTCCCCCCACTCTGTCCAGGAGCGAGAATAAAGCTGCTGAAGAGGGTACTTCTTACTATCAAATACTGGGATGGGGTTTTGCAGCAGTAGAGGATGGTACCCCCCGGCTCTGAGGCTTCCTTCGCGTGCTGCCTCCATCCGTGACGGAGCGCTCCTCTCATCTGCAGCAGCTGGGCTGTGAATGCTTCCAGCCCTTGACTATATTTTTATACTGCTTGTATCAACCAGACCTCCACAATTATCTCTAGTGTGAGCCTTGCTAAGCATGACCCACCCTCTCTAAAATACACGGATTTCATGTTAAATCTGGCTGGCTGGCAGGAGGAGGTTGGGAATACAGCTGGCAGTCCAAGTAAATGCAATCAAAACCAACCTTCTAGGAAAATAACAGAGTCCAACACGACAGTGTGAAAGGATGAAAGGAAGGGAGGTGGGGGGAACTGACCCGACACTCCAGTAATTCCTGGAATTACTCCAAACTTGCTTCACAAATTTCCTATTGTGTTCCTTCACGTGATGCTCATCCAACTTCTTATTCTGAGCACCCAGAATACCTCACAGGCCGGCAAAATGTGTTTAATCCTGTAACTTTGTACTGTCAGTACAAAGAAGCCAGAAAGAATTGTGTCAGTGAAAGCTTCCATCCAAATTTCAGTAAGGTACTTCTGCACTGCTTTGGGAAGTCTTATTCAGCCGTTCATTCACGTTAGCTTACACCGAAACCAGTTACATGAATGAAAAATCTGGCTGTGGTACCATATACAGAGAAAGGTGGTAAACAATATATTAAGTCTGACAGGGTGTCTGGTGAGAAGTCACAGCGTACTGGATAAAGCTGTGCAGTTTTTTGCTCTTTGCACAGAACTACTACATCAGAGGGAGAGAAAGGCGATAGTATTTCTTTACGCAGCCCTGTAAGCCTGCTGCTGTACCCACTGAATCCTCTTCTCTGTCAAAGACTCTCTAACAATAAGGAAATTCAGAAAAGAAGGCAGAATAAGTACATAGCTGAAGGATGGAATTTTTTTTTCTGCAGCCACTTACTTCAAAGCACGGGTGATTACCACAGCTACCGCTCCTACCGGTTCCTGTTTCTCCTAGTTCCCAGTCGATTTATTGTCATTATTTCCCCTGCCTTCTCACTACAAAACGTCTCAGCTACCTCCCTCTACCACCTCCCAGGCGCCGTTCCATACGCATAGTCAGGCAGCAGTACAAGGCAACAAGTAAAGCAGAATTTTGTGTCTAGCTCCAAAACTCATCTTAGAAATGAGAGCATACCTGCCACTTTACCCGTAAAGTCATGGGAAGAAGAGATTTGTCCCTTTTGACTCAGGAAGTTAACCAATTTCATTTTCCTTTCCCCCTTCCACATCCCTAAGATAATGCCTTGTTCTGGAAGGCCTGTCCTTTCCTGGCATTTTCTCTTCTTCTTTTTGGATTTTTTCCATACACACGCACATACACGCTCAAAATGTTTCCACTATAGTTTGTTCTCTGAGTCTTGTAGCTCAGGTTTTGGGAGAGCTTGTCAGAGAAAAGGGAAAGATGAGAGATTTGGCTCAGTGAACCTTCTTCAGCCTGCCAAAATCAAATGTGACAGCAACAGACCAGCATAGCAGGAGGCATCAATGATGGCTACAAGACTAGAGACACAGACCTGTGTCACAGGAGAACGTTATCCGTAAATCTCGCACATTGTCTCAGCTGGAGGCCACCTCTGAAACCTCAACTACTGGTCTCTGAGGCAGGATCTCACGGTTGCATGTCATGTTCGTTTTGGACTTCAATTTTCTAGGAAAAGCAATGCATTAACTTTCAGTGTCCAAAGATTAACTTTTTTTAATACTCCTTCACAGGAACAATATATTGGTTATATTCCAATATAACAGGTTATATTCCAGATTTCACCTGGAGATCCCCTTACAGAGGTCTTCGTGGCACTTGAGATGATGGAGTTCTGACTTTTATTTTACCAGAGTTTGAGTCCTCTTAGTCATCACTTGAATGCATTCCTATACCCACCTCGTAGCCACAGATTTGTCACTGGCTACTGACACAGCGGTGAGGAGTATTGAACACATGCATAGGTTTACATCTGTGTGGGGCCATTATATCTGATAGATTCTGTCTGAGAGACTTCAGGCATCCATGTAATCAGCCTGTGAGATAACGCACACAAAAAAGCAGCAGCACAATTACGCCGCCAGACTGAACTTTGGCATTTCCTGACGTTCAGTGGTTAACCGTGTAAACGTGCTCTTCGGTTAATGTCAACTTTCGTATTTAATTCCCCTGGGATTTGTTGTTTGTTTGTGATTTTCCTTTGAGGATAACGTTTCAAAAGGCTAATCCCTACCGCTTCAAAGCTATGCTGCTCAGACAATAATTACACAGCAACTATGCAAATGTTGTCGGTGTTTGACTCGACACTAGTCCAATCCTATCATTTTATTCCACTTTCCTCTAAGCTGTCTTAAAGTAATATATAAGTGAATTGTGAATACCATCTTTCATTACTCCTTAGACTTGCATAGGGGATTTTTTGTTGTTTGTTGTTGGTTTTTTTTAAATTGTGTCCTACCTAGTTTGTAGTTGTTGTGAAGTTCAGGGATCTTTGCTTATACTGTGCAAGCACAGACTACTTCTTTCAAAATAGCAACTTTTTTTTTTTTTTCCTAATGACATGCTTTCCAAAGGCTCATATTTCAATCATTTAAAACCTGATTTTCTTTGTAAAAATACAGTGCCTTATAGTCCAGGGAGGGCTATATCCACATCAGTTCCAATATTTAACTTTTAGCTCTTGTTATGCTTAAAAATAACGTACCTTTTCTGTTGTAAATATGTGGGGTTTTCTTACTCCATCCAGTATCACTAGCTGTTTCTAAAAATGTTTCTAAAACCTTTCAAAGGAAATTGCCTTTTCATAGAAAACTCCAGGGAGGGGGTTAGACAGTAAAATTATTATCTCTATGCTGGGGTCCCTAAAAGCAAGGAGCAAGAGGGATCTTGGTAAAAAAATACAGAAGCCTATAAACATAGAATTCTTGTGCTGGTGTGTATTACTTTTTGTATTGCTGCCTGGTAGATTAATATTGGGTTTTACCTTGCACGTACCTAAATGCCTCAGGGATAAATGCACCAGTGATCCAAGGTAAAAGCATGACACTGGCATTCTTTATACGTGGATGATTTACAACATACTGAGCATTGCTTCTGGCTACTATCTCAGAATTTAAGGCTTAAGGCAAATTGCCCTCCTTTTCCTATGTGTTGATTTCCTGCTCTATGAACTGTGCTCCAAGTATGATGGTCAGATGAATGGGACTTGGGAACCTCCCCCAGATGCATGGGACGTGCATGGGAATGGGAAAATAAAAAGGGTGATTTCACTATCCCCGGAAGAGCAGTGATATAGTATAGTCATTCAAGCACAGGAACAGGTTATCCAGAGTCTGGGAAGTCTCCACCCTTGGAGGTTTCATGACACAACGGGATGAAGCCCTGAGCAACCTGGTTTGATCTCAGAGCCAGCCTGGCTTTGAGCAGGGTTTGGACTAGAGACCTCCTGAGGTCACCCGCAGCCTGAATTACTCCGCCTTTTCCTTCCCTCGTCCTTAAACCCACAACGATATTTCTAAAGCAAAAACCCATCTCGGAGGTTGTTGGATTTCAGAAACTGATAGAGCAACTCCTTCTACCTAACTTCTGGTGCTGAACGATGGCAGAGGTGCAAATTCTGTATTACAGGTGTGAGGTGCTGGGACTACTGCAAGAAGCAACACCTGGCAGGAGTGGTAGTTGAGTAGCGAGCGATGAGGGATCTCACAAGGTTGAGGCTTCCGTGGGGTACTGCTGTGTGCCTGCTGACAGTGTTTGACAGAAAAATGAAATGAACAGCAGGCACTAACCCAAAAGTTTTGGCAGCTGATCTTTCAAGTGAAACCATTTTACACCTGAACAGATTGATCAGTGAGAACCAAAGCGTCTGAACGGGATGTTTGATGAAATTAATTAAAAGCAGAACATTATCAGAGGTTGAGAATAAGAACTCAAGGTTGAGGTTGACTCTAAGAAGAGGAGAGCACACACCAAATAAACAGCAGTCTAGAATGAATCTTCTTCCTATGAAAGTGCCTGATGAAAGTGGGATCCCTGGAAGCGTGATGTTTTCTTCCATTTGTCAGCTACTTTCATATGGGATCTTTCCTGAATACGAGCCTCTCTTTGCTCTTCGTGGTACGAGATATGTGTCCTCTGGCTTGGTGTACCTGCAAAGGTCCAGAAGGCTGGTTGTGTTCCTCTGGGTTTAATCCTAAATGAATGGAACTTAATATTATGCCTCTCTTTAGGTTAAAAGCAGCTTTTCCTTGAATTCAGTGGATTTCAAGGATTCCATTCAACTTTCAAGCACAATGCCGTTTCACCAGTTTTAAATAAATGCAATGGCTTTAATGCAGCAGATTGTCTAAACAGGGTAGTGTAATACGTACATACACTAGCAGGTAGGCATTTTAATACTATGCCAAATTATTTATTATCCTTTCCATTATAAGATTAAACTGATTATTTTGGCAGCTTAAATAGATTTGTTTTTCTTTCAGAGGGACGAAAATGGTGCTGGCATGCTGCAGATGGCATCATTTGCCGACTGGAAAATTTATTCATGAGATGAGCTAGAACTGAACAGTGTTTCAAACAACTTTCAGACACTGTTAGATAATTATTGAGTCTTTTTTTATGGAGATAGTTATGTACCATTTAGGTAATATTTAAAGAACGCAAAAAGGCAACTTCAAAAAATTTTTCTATTTTAAAGAAGATAGAAATATGACCTGAATTGAGTTACTAAAGGCTGTTGTCCTGCCACCCTCTTCAAGTGAAGTACTACTTAGTTTCTGCAGAAGAAAGGTTTTCTTTGGAGGGAAAATTTCACAAGAATTTCTTTAGATTATCATATTTTTTGAGAGATGTATTTTTTCAGGAATGACCCACTCATGAGATTTTTTCATCTACTTTCTATATTGAAAGGGTCCTCATAATGCAGAAATAAAGAGGTATATAGGAAGAGCTGTTTAACAAGATAGACAATGCAGAAATATTTTGTGAAAATAATACTCATGTATCCCATGATATTTAATAACTGGCTCTGGCCTCTGAAAACTTAAGATGCTTAAAGACGTTTGTCAGAAGTCCAAATCTCAGTCCTAAACGTGAAAAATCCTTTCCTCCAGCCAAAATTTTTTATTGGTTCACATTATGTGTTAAAAGCTAACATACTGAAAGGGCAAAGCATTAAATAAGTCTGATAGAACGGAAAGCTAAAGGATGCAATGATCTGCAGACACTGCCATAAGAAATTCTAGTGACTGATGTATCAGCAATAAGCTCCAACCTGGCAGCTTTGCCGAACCGGGATCATTTTCCCCCAGAAATGAAGCACGAGGTCTAGACTCTTGCGGATCATACAAACCCAGCCAATGTGCGGTGCTACATCTCAGGAAAAGCAGAAAATCCCCAAAATGAGTAGTCAGTAATCTCTCATTAGCCCCAAATTCAGTGTTCCAGCCTTGGCACAAAGCAAGGTGCCTTTTGGAGGCAGTGACTGACAGGCTCCCAAAAGAGGTCTTATTTAGCAGATGGCAGGAGCGAACACCATCTGGAACGTATAAGAGTTATGTTAAACTGGCAAGGCCTTATTGTGAGCCCAAAATCTCAGAGCTCACTGATTTTAATGACAGAACCACTGTCACCATCACCAAAACAAGGATTTCACCCGTTTTTGTATAGCGGAAATCAATCACTTTTGTCATACAGGGGATGTGAAAATAGCCCATGAGACAATTGTTAGCTAATCAATATTCAAAAGGGAGAACTCAGTAAATATCAAATTAATTTATCAGAATATTTCAAATTTAAAAACAAATGGAAAAATATATTTTTTTTAACAAAGTTCTACATACAGCAGCTTGTCACTTTTCACTTTATCGTGAGTTCTGTTTTTTCTCTGAGCAGATATACAAAACTCCAACTAGAAATAAAGGTAGCAGTCCTCTTGAGGTATTATTATTTTGAAAAATAATAATGAAATATTAAGAAGATCAACACTTTGCAAGTATGGATATCTTATCAACTGAGTTTTATCTGCCATATCGATAATTGATTGTAAACTGTTTATTGAAAGTACTTATTTTTCACACAAATTGTTGTTTTCACTACTGCCCAATACCTTCCCTCAGGCAGCATACCCATCTATATCTGTATTCTTTTTCTGCTGATCTCTTTGGACATTTTCACCAAGTAGTTTTCCCTCAGCATGAGTCCAGCTGACAAACCCTCATCTTCACTGAAGCGCTGTGGAATACTTTTCGTGACTGCCACAACTTTCGAAGAAAAAAAAAAAATTCAGGGTCAAAGCAAACCCACTCAATGCATTTACACTGCTGTTTTCTTGTTTAGGAAATTACATTCAGAGCTCCGAATAATTTCATTCTTTCTGCAAGTGAAGAGAATAGAGTTGTCACTATACTACTCTTTAGATTGTGACTCTGTTAAACCTTCTTTTAGATTAACATGTGTCTGAGGGTGTGGGTGCAATTTTGGTCTAAGCGACACAGCTAAAATTCCAAGCCTTATTCCTTAGAGGGACGTATAAATCACTGCGATGTGTTGATTACCAAAATAGCTGACACCAAGTCCATGGAGACTGCTATTCATAGTAGTTTGTAGCTGTAACTGTATGTTACCACAGAGTGCCATCAAAGCATCTAAAATATAGAAATGTGTATGAATATCCTGTTGAGATGATGGATCTGTGGATTTTTCCACCGTAGCGGAAAATCATTAACTATTTCTTAAATATCAAAAGGCACAGCACTGAAGAAAAAAAAGCAAGCTACTTCCAGCTCTAGGGAAATTGCTGCCTGTTTTTGTGATGCTCTTAGCTAGTCGGCAGCACCTCTGGATTTGTTCTCCAGGACACACGGATGCGGAGCAGAGATTTTTAGAGGTGTCCACACAATAAGCTCTTCATGTTGCAAATGACTCGGTCAAAGGTTGCTCTTTTTTATGTTGAAGATGAATGCAACAAAAAGCTGCCTCCTTTTGCTTGTCTTTGTATGATGTTGCAATCACTAGGGAACTAATAGTCTAATCACTGCCTGCTGACCGTCAACACCGAAACAGCCTCTGAAGTTAGTTGTATTGTAGTAATTTCCCAGGTGTTTTTAAGTGGCTACAAAGAGGATGGTAAGAAAATTACTGTGTGGCCGAAAGACTACCTACCACAATTATTTTATGGTTACCTCTATTTTCATTTTAAGAAATACCGTCCCTATTTTCCTCCATTATCTTTTCTCCTTAAGTTAACGCTAAAAGAAACAGACCATAGGAGTGGGTGTAGTCACGGTAATTCATAGCAGATGAATTCTTTCATCAGTTCATAGTAGAGGGAAATTTTCTCTCATCCCCATGAACATCCATAAGAAAAAGTGATCTATGCTTCCTTCACTGAAAAAAATTAAATTCATTTAAAATCCAAAGCAATGTTTCCAGGCTGGGGGATGACCAGTCACACTGTACTCAGATAATACTATATATGGTTGAGTCAGGCAAATAAACCGGATAAATTCTCAGCCAAGGTAATTCAGGATAATTCAAGAGATTTTGCTGAACTGAACTAACTACATCACTTGAACACTCAGTCACAGAGAGGTACAAGAAGCAGTGCTAGCTTTATGGTGATCTTCATACCATCTATTTCCATCGTAAGATAGCATTTCACATAATTTTTTTTGCTAACATCCAAACATCACCTCTTAAGGTTTCAAATGCCACTATTAAAAAAAAAAAATTATCCATTGTCTGCATATCCAGATAGTGAACTGATATGTGCTACCAAAATCGAAAAGCTCTTTGCCCAGCTAATACTTACAGCAACATCTGGCAAGCAGGTAAGTGCAACAAAAGTTCCCTTTAACTTGCCTTTCTATTGATACGCTCTTCAGCTGGACAACAGGGGTAATTTTTTGAATTTAGAGAATAACTTGAATGAACTTGATGGAACTAGATACGAGTTTATAACTTCCCAAAATATCAGGGGGGTTTGTTCTAAAGTAATCTCTTCTCACAGCACATTAAGCCCTAAAAAGCACACGCAGAATGGAAAAAACATTTGTAGTTATTTGATGGGATCCTGTAATTTTCATTACTATGATTATCACGTGGGAAGCCACTGATGAGCAAACAGAAACAGATGTCATTCTTTACAACATGTCTTGTCTTGGCAGGACTACTGTATCCACTAAATCCAGCTGTCTGGATAATCCAATGCCAAAGTATAACAGCAGGGGAGGATTCAAAACTTTTCTTTCCCAATGTTACATGTTTCCTGGTGGTATGCCATACAGAGCCGGCCAGGAAAAAATAAACATCGTTAAGGCTAGAATAGAGGCTAGTTAATAGAAAGTTAATGTAAAACTACAGTTCTTCACCTACAAATTTGTCTTGTGATTTATCCCATAGCTGACCAATCAATATCTATCACCGTAATGGCCTTATATAGCATTCACAGTGATGAGGATGCTGGGTCCTTCTGATTCAGTGCTACTCTTCTGCCTACAGCTTTTACATTGAGCTGGGAAAAAGGTGGTTATGAGTGTCATTGGGAGAAAACCTCTGCAATTTTCTAGTTAATGACAGCTGTCCTGGGAACCACATTAAAGTTAAAAAAAAAAAAAAAAAAAAAATCAGTCTCATTTATCAACACTCAAGCGCACAGATTTCAGCACTGTATTCTTGATTGATGATTTGCCAGCTGACTCCTTTCTCCATTTCAAAGTCACTTTGCCTCCAGCTGGAAAACTATAGTTCTTTCCTTCATTACACCTCTATTCCTGCAATAATTAACTTGCAGAGAGGAGAATATGACTGTCTGAAACCAAGTGCAGCTGCACAGAAGACACTGGCTTAGAGGTCTGGAATCCAGGGTTGAAGATGTCTGACATACAGTCTCATTGAGTCGTTGCTGGTTTACTTATTTTTTTTTTTTTCCTCTCAGTTTGCCACTTGTAAAATGAGGTAAAATATTCTGCAAGACCCTTAAAATGCTCTGAAAAACGAAGGATGTTCACACATCACCCAGACTATGTCAGGGTCCCCAAGAACACCAACAAGCTCTGTAACCTCTTGCCATACGCTGGCCTACGTAGCACAGCGTATCCTCGACCAAGTGCCACTTTTGGCCAGAGGAAGTTCTTGTCGGTCTTCTCCTTGCCCACAAGAACCCTCATATACTGCAGTTTTTGGCCAGCAAGACAGTAGTAGAGGGACCAGGCTCCACCAGTCATGCCTGTGGATCAGAAAGCAAAACCAGACTCCATCAGTCATGCCTGTGGATCAGGAAGCAAAAATCGAGATAAAGGCACAAGTTTATCACTCCTTACTCAACAGATAAAGTGAGGCAACCTCTGTGCAAACTTCATGCATCTGACAGCGTCATGTTTAACACTCGGGCCAGTAAACGTGCTCATTAGCAGTTGGGGGCCAGGCAGCTTGAAGACCATGGGAAGGACTCATGTACGATGGATAGATACATCTGGAATAGTCACACTTAAAGCCACTAAGAAGTAGTAACATCTACTGAGGATCCTAAAATGGGTGCCTACTATCGGTCAGAGGAATTACGCCCTGAAGCGCACTACACCCATGATGGGCTTTGTCACTGACTACAGAGGGACTGGAGAACGGCTGCTTTAGACGCGTGCCTGTCTGAACGTGGATGAGATTAATCCCTCTCCCAAATCACTTGGGGTGAAATTGGAGAAAGCAGGTCAGCAGCTCTCTGATCTGCCAGGTGAGATTCAGACCTGATCCCTTGGCTGTTGTCTCCTAATTCTGCTTCAGCGTTCTGGTTCGCCTGACACCACGTGTTTTTAGATCAGGTGCCGAGAGATGAAAACCAGGCACAGCATCTGACAGGAAAGGCAATCGCCTAGATCGCCAAGAGCTATCAATGTCGTGACCGAGTTACTAACGTTCAAGCTGACACCCAAGGAATTCATAAAGAAACTCTCAGAAGAGAGGAGGAACCATAAAAAGGTGTATAAATAAAGCTGTCTTAAAAAAACAAAGTAGTTTTGTTGAATTATGTAGTTTGAAAGTAACTCTCACTAGGTGTAATAATACTCAATAAATGCTTTTTTCTAAATGAATTTTTTAGAAGTAACTCTTCAAAGGGAAAGGTTTCAAGTCTAGAAGTGACCTATTTTTAATGGTAAAAGCATTACCTACCGAAAACACTGCTTCACTAGACCCAGAGCAAAGCTAGATAGCAGGAAGTTTTGCCAAGACAGTCAAGTAATTTCTGTTTTACTTCAGCCCAAAAAAAAAGCTCTTCCTTCATTATTCCTTTACATATCATTACCCTAATAAAAATACCTACAGATGACTGCAAACCAAATAGTTTCATGCAAAAATTGGTAAGTGTTTGAGAAATAACAACTCTGTTCCTCCTCTGCCTTTTATCCCCTTTGGATATTAGTTATATTGTGGATGTCACCGACTTCTGAATGGAAAGAGGCTTTACTCCATGCAGATTGGGATACACAGAAAAATTACCATTGAAGTTCCATAGAAGTTGGTTCTGAAGAATAGAAAAGGTTTCTGCTTTTGACAGCATTTTAGAAAGTTTTTTCTATTAATAGTGGGGGGTTTTTTATAGAAGAAAAACAAAACAAAGCCAAAAATAAATCATATTTTCATTTGCTCCAGAGGAAGTTTAAAAATAAATGCTTTATACAGAAATCATTGTGTAAAAGTAGGAATGTATGCTGCATCACTTGCTAACTTCTGTAAAAGTATTACTTTCTACTGATTTAAAAAATACAAACAACAAACCACTTATTAAAGGCAGAGCTGGCAGTGCATGTTAAAATCATCCAATACTTGCTCTCATTATTATTAAATTCCTCATTGCTTTGCCAGATTTTAACCATTTGGCAACGATTTCATACAATAGGTGTTTGCCATTAACCGAAGGTTTTGAAACTTCTCAGGCAAAATATTTTGTATTTTTGAGGGCAAATCTAGAGGATAAAAATGTACTGTTTGTGCCATAATAACAAAATTGGAATTTCTTCTTTTATAAGTCTAGCTTTGGATTAGTCACTTGAAATTTTGCTGGCAAATAGAAAAATGGGTTTTGTCTAATTTATGTTGGTCCAATGAAATTGCCAAAGTTTGTCTAAGGTAAAGCTTTGGAAAAATGGCAAACAGTGCCTCCCTGACTAAATTTCAAAAGATTTCTCTCCACACTTACGGAAAGGATCAGCTGAATTTGCATGGTCTGCGGCTGCAGCCCTGGGACAAGCCAAGACTTCCCTCTCCAACTGAGAACAGGAGGCTTCCTTTCTCTTTTCTTTAATTAGGGATGGGAGAAGGAGGCTGTAGGCTTTTAGAAGACCAGGATTTTGGTTGCAAATCTACACACCCAGAAATGAGAAAGTACCAGAGCATAAATTCCCTTTGGTACCTTTTTGGGTCTCTTTGGGGAAGGACCCAGTTCAGATGATGGAGCAATGGGTACAGGACATCCTAGCTCTGGGAATGAGTCAAGACTGAGGCATGCAAGAGACTGCTGTCTTTGGACCACTGCTCTTTATTTGCTGAAAAGCTGAGCAGCGTGAGGTGACTGAGGCTGGCATTCACAGGGAGAGAAGGGGGAGTTCTCATGTGAATGTTTCCCCAGAAAAAAAAATAAAAATAGATTTTATCTCTTTGTCTACCACATAGTTTCTTGGTGGTGCTGCCCAAGCCATTTAAACTGAACTTTTCACAGGGGTCACGAAGTGCATGCTCTTTATTCTCCGGGTACTTGACTTGAGACCCGAGGTCTGACTACCAAGGGAGCTGGACGCTTATTGCTCCAGCTGACATCAGTAGCACCTACGCTCTGAGCCCGTTAAGAGTTATTCAGAGCTAAGCATATGGAAAGCAAGATCTCAGGTGTTTCGATTTGGACAGCAAGAATGGGTTATTTTTGCCAAGTTACTTTTAATTGGCACGGCTACCTCTACCCTGTCTTGTGAAAGCATCTGTGCTGAGACCGCATCTGCCAACCTTCTCACCACAGAAATGCTCCTAGAGGAATCTCACTGATAGACCAAGAGATAAGACTCCAAGTGCGTTCTGAAGTTTTAGGCCCTCATTAGGATGACCGCACACACGGTGTAGACTACCCAATCTTAGGACTAACTCTTACCCGGCTTGCCCAGCTCTCAGCACTGACTTGCATTCTAGCTGGAAACCCATAACCTCACACCATGCCCCAGTAGTGGTGACTCTAGCCAGCCAGGCATAGCCGAGATTTGTCCTTGTCGATATTTGAGAGAACTTCTACACTTGTCAGCGGTAGGAGACAAGCTGCATCTGACACAGCATCTGATACAGAACAAGGAGACCTCTGAGAGCAAATGATGCTCGAAAACCCAGGAAGAAAGTTGAGGACTTTTCCACCCAGCTCTGATAACCATGTATCTCTGCAGATTCGTTGCTGGAGGAACATCATCTTGGATCACATTATTTTATTTCTGGACCTTCCACCCTAAAGAGGTTGTCCATAGCCAAAAGGCCAGCCAGGTGTGCTACAGCTAGAGGGAGATCCATGACAGAGCTGCGAGGCACTTGCAGACAATGCTGCGCTCATTTATTTCTCTGCCCTGAGACTAAGCTTCACTTGCACTCTAGAGACCTATTTAGAAAGACCAGCCTGAAGGCTACATACAGCTCAGCCTGAATTTTGGGGTTAGATAAGGTAGAAAACTGTAAACTCTGAAAATTGCTTAGTTCTTAAGAGGCAAGACAGCAAAGCTGAGAACAGGTTTGGTCCACCTGGCTACAAATGAGGCTACCCTAATGCCAAGGCTAAACCCAATGAAAGGATAAGGAGTTGCACAAACAAAATCCAAGGATCTCCTACGTTAAGAAGTGACTTGCCAGATGAAGAGGGGAGACGGTTGGCTGGAGCGGCCGTCGCTCTACAGCACTGAGGCAACATGAAGCAGAAGGTTTCAGCATACAGAGGCTTAGTAGCACAATTAATACGCAAGTTCGGAAGGTAACTGCAGAGGCCGGTGAGGACATCTGGCTGTGTCTGTTTCTGGAACAACCAGGGAGGTAGGGCTGGAGAAAATGCTTAGGGTAGACATGGTTATGTTCAAAGTTCAAAGTAGAGATCATTGACCTGAAGTATCATCTTGATCCATAAGGGCATAGGTCTAACTGGGAGATTAACCCCGGGAGGAGTCACTGGGCAAACCCTGCAGCTGTTTAAAAGACCGCGGCTAAGGGTGATGGCAGCATTACAGTCCGGGTCAGCAAAGGCCAGTGAACCGAGATGCTGGCTGTGCTCAAAGGAGACGACCAGGAAAAGATGCATAAAAGACAACTGATCAACTTCAGCTTCAGGTTAGAGGTGTACTTTCAAATAACGTTAGTTGACAGAAAGCTGAGATTTGAGCATAAATGTTAGGATTTAGTCCAGAAGAGGCCATTCTTCTAATGTAATTATTTAATTTAGAAAGCACGTGCAAGGTAACTGGAGCTTAGTCAGTTAAATGACTTGGCTACATTTGCTTCTGAGGATGAAAATTATAGTTCATAGAATTAATGCTACGGTAAAGGTTTGTCTAGGATTGAGTTTATAGCTGGAGCTAGGATGATACTTGTTTGGAAAGGTAGTAGTTTATGTAACTTGAGAAAAGGTGGTGATAGGAGCCGGTTAAGTACACATACCTGGTCCAAGCGGAGAGGGGTACTTGCTTTAATACAGAACCAAGAGGCAAGTTAGGCAGTACAAATGAATTCTGGCCAAAAGGACAGCAATTATGATTTCACCTACATCCAAAAATAGCTCCCCAAGTTAAGCCAGAGAAGTGCTTAAACCTTTAAGAATATTTTTAATTCTGGGCAAAGGAAGTTAGAGACAGTTTTCAATTTATAGCACCAGGAAACGGGAAGGAAGGAAATAGAATAACTTCTTTTTATATAATTGCTACTAGCTTAATATAAGTATACTGGTCACATTAAGGATAATTCTCAGCTAGAATTAAAAAAAAAATAATAAAAATAAAAAAAACAAACCACACACCACTCCAGGTCTCAGTCAGAGCTAACTGATCAAAAACAACCTTAAAAAACAGTTTCTGCCTAGCTACACCCAAAGCCACCTAAACCAGTCCCAGCACTACATGTCAGAGACTAGTTCACACCAGCCCTGACCTCAGGCTAGCACTCCAACTTCTTTCTTTTACTAATATTTACCCAACTGCCTCTTTCAAAATTGATCCCACATGGCCACTATCAAGGCTCAGGTATGGGTATTGGTATCTGAAAAATGTACGACAGCCTTCTCTGTCACCTTCTGAATTGCACACAGGCAAACAGAACAGCAGTATTTGAATGTTTAGACATTCAGAAGTTGGGCTTAGAATTAGATTTAGGATGCAGCTTCCATGAGCAGGAGTAAGGTCTGGTCTGGTAGACCCTGTGCTGATTTGGGGACTGGTGCTTGCAAAGGGCCACCTAGATAATTTCATATACGAAGTTGTGGAGGTAAAATCATAGTAGCAGCTTTACAGCACGCTCAGATTTCAGTTAGGCAGCAGAAGAGCCTGTTTAAGCATTACACAAAAATGTAAAGAGTGCCCG
This sequence comes from Astur gentilis, assembly GCF_929443795.1. Classification (NCBI taxonomy): domain Eukaryota; kingdom Metazoa; phylum Chordata; class Aves; order Accipitriformes; family Accipitridae; genus Astur; species Astur gentilis. The sequence goes on from NC_064913.1 coordinate 12,505,903, forward strand.
GTGCAGAGGGCATAGCTCTCGGCTACCCCCCCGGGAAAGGTATGGCTTCACTTGCTGGCTGTCCCCTTCCCAGGCTGTTCTTTTCTTTTTTCATTCTCTTGGAATAATCCCTCCTCAATCCACAGTCGCATCCAATGCTAAGCAAAAATCAAAGGCACTTGCAGTTCTGGGGTATCATGTTTTGGTTTGTGGATAAGTTCTGAAAAAAAAAAAAATCTTTACAGAAAATGCAAACGTCGCACTGCAAGGGTTGTCTGCACTTGCAAATGTTCACTCAGCCCTCTGAAAATGTGTGTTAGTTACACAGTAGATTTGAACATTTGTGGCAGTTAGTGCTTCCTCACAAGTTACCTACCAAATAAACCACCTTTTCCAAAGTTGCATTTTCAATTCACCCAACCAAAGAACACCTAAATCAATGCTGGCGGCTTCCAATCAGTTTTGCAACACAACAAAATAGTGAATTATCGATGTTTGGATGAACTCTCAAATACTCCGATACTAAAAGCTGTCTGTGTTCAGAATTACTCAGATAGTTAGCACACTTGTTAAAATTAAAATCTAATTGTACATAACGTAACCAAGGGCTATATCACTACTATTCTTCCATGAAGGATGAACAATGCATAGTTAGATCCAACCGAATGAATCAAGACAAGCGGGGGGGTGGGGGAAGAAAAAAAAAGGATCGTTGGAGGGGTGGAGGCATTTCATCTGCTCTTGCAACTTGTTACACACTTGACTGAGATCTCTCTTGCCAAACTTTATCAATGTCAAAGTACAAAAAAAAAATTTGGAAAGGAACGAAGTTTAGTAAAATGTATGGATCGCGTTACCTTTTGTAAATGGGCATTGATCCTGAAGCCACTTCCGTCTGACCTGATAAACAAATCCCCTAGAAACAAATCTACAAGAAGAAAAACTAGTTCCCTATACCAGCATTCAGTAAGGAGGCTTTAAAAGAGAAAACGCTACTGCTAAGTCTACTATCAGTTAATGAAGCACTTGTTGAAAATTTGACTTACTTGCGTATGAAAAGGATGTGACATACTGGAAGTTGGTAAATCTTCACCTGGCTACTTCGGTAAGTTTAATCATATACACTAATTTTTCTGCTGGTGTGGGGCATATTTCTGCACTTTTTTTAACAATGTATTTTCTTTACAAACATTTTGCTGCTGAGTGATTCTACTCATAAAATTAAGTCAAAAGTACTCAGAAAGAAATTTGAAGTTTCAACTTATTTTAAAAAAAAAACCAAGCTTGGTAAACTGAAAAGCAATAAAAAGATCACATTTTTAATATAATATTTCCATGAAAAGATATCTCTAATCTTTTCTACTTCTGCAACAGAACACTAGTCACATGAATATCTGGAAGCTCCACGCTGAGTTGCAAAATTATGCATGGAGGAGAGGTGATTATTAAAAAAAATATATATTAAAAAATGCAAAGAGAATGCCTGGCTGAACAATGATCAGTTAGATGTGATAGCACTTCACAAAATAAAGGTCTCGAAAGATTAAAAAGCAATAACAGCAAATCTCAGAGCAATGGTATGCAATCGTATCTTTGCTCAGAAATGTCAAATAGTAATAATTTGTCATTTATGACGTATCTTGAATGTGATTTTTAGTACTTGTCCGTTTTAATAAACGTGTGTTAATTAGCCCTGATCTATTAGAGAGGAGTAAATAGATGCCAATATATTTGTGACTACAGTTGTGAAAGAAGCCATTTCCGTCAAAGATATGCTTTTTCTTCCTGTAAGCATCTGAATTTTTGTCTTCTAATGGTTAAAGAGTTTGTGAAAAGCAATACTTTGAACTAGCAAACTTGATGAAGTAATTTGTTTCTAATCAGTTTATAAATCAATCTGATGGGACTATATAATTAGACAAAAATCATACTCAAGGTGTGATATTCAATAGCTCAAGAAAAAAGTCACCATGTTTGAATAAACTCATTCTAATAAATAAAAGTGACCCAAAGAAGCCAGCAATCACGAACAGATTTAAGATTCCTCTCAGCAAACAAAGAAGCTGAATTAAAGAGGTTGAAGTAATAACCCTCAGTTATAACTTGAAACGTCAGTCCAGTTTTAGAGAGACTATTCATCAAAATACTTTAAAATAGTGGTTCATTAATCACAGAACAGAAGATTATTTACTGATCAATCAACAGATGAGTTAATTTGATAAACTGTCGTCTTCATTATTTGATTACAACATATACATAATGTTTACTACAAAATACTTTTCCTGCTGAAAAGAAAAGCAAGAGTGATTAGACTCACCTTACCTAAATGTTAAATTGTACTTACTTAAGCATTCAGCAAGTAATTAGCATTTGTACATAAAAGATTTTGCAACAAGCAGGAGGCCTGAGAGCTAGTGACTTCATTTTTATCCCGTGTAGGGCAGTGTCACAATCTCACTTACTGAGGGGGGAGTGGCAACAGGAAATTAGGCAGCTGCAGCACCAGATGAGCAGAGTTCCTAATTACACAGTTAGTCTTTACCATCTAATTAGTTCCACTGACTGATGCTGACACTGCTTGCACACTCAAAGTTAGCAGCTGTTTAAACAGCCTGCTGAAATTGGGGCTTGAAACTGTTGAAACCTGCATTTAAGGAGGATTCCAAGCGCAGGCAATTGTTTCTGTACTAGTGCACATATCTACATTTTTTTGTTTAGATTTTTTTTGTCCATTTGCATATTTTCCCACATAAAAATTCATACGGCAAGTTTCTAAGAACCTTTTCTGATCACGTTTCCTAGGTACGCACAGCTACAAATCCTCATGCTGCAAATAAAGAATGCAACAACCAAGCTCTGATTATTCTCCAGACCCGGTCAAAGAAACCTACATCAGCGTGGAACTTCTAAACAGGGAAGCTGATCTTCCCAAAGAAAATGTTGCTTTGTCTGGAAGCAGCAGTCCAGAAGACGTCTTCGGTTCCTGTGCATCGCAGGCGGTATCGGTTTGTAGGGACACCACCATGGCCCCAGGGGACTGCCTTCAAAGACGAGGTTACGCAGAGTCTTCGCTTCTCAACCTTCCCGCAGAGGAGTACATTGGGAGCTACCATGCACCTTTCCAGTTTGACCGGCATGCTCTGGCCAGAATTTCCACTTCCCCAACTTTAAGACGCCTGAGGATGGCCTCTGCCTCACAAGCACTGTCGTTTCAGGACGGCTCTGACGCAGCTCAGCTGGGGAATCAAAAGGAATACACCGGCTCTCTCCACCACATTTGTAAGAGCCCACCTCGGTGCACTACAACGTCCTCGTTGTCATTGCCTTCTTGCGTCCGTGCAAAATTACTGTCTTCCAAAGCCAAGGCTGAGACAACTATAGCAGACCCAGAGCCTGCTGGCACCAGATCAAAGCTGCCAAGCCAAAAAGATCTTCTCAGCAATGGCAGTCCCAATGAGACACGCCAACACTCTTGGAAAGCCAACTCTGCTACGCTCCCTAGGAGACTCGCCCAGCCCAGCCCTACGCCACAGGAGGGTGCCCAGGTAAGAGGAATAGGATGATGCATCTTGCATATTCGTGCACTTTCCATCTTGCATATTCAGTTTTGATCCCTCATGGCCCAGCGTATAAACAAAACACAGTTCTCAACCTGAACTGCAACCTGGTCCGTGTCCCTTTGATACAACAGACCAACTTCTACGCTCATCAGGAAGGGAGATTTTTTTCCTTCCAAATCAGTAAGAGACAACGGTTCCAGCCTTGTATCTTGGTGACCAGGTTGGGCTAGTCCGCTCCTGCACATGGCCACTCTTTCCCACCTCTGTCCATTCACTCTGGTGGGCCGCTATAATTCTTTGTGGGGCTATGAAAAAAACAAGACTAAGTTACCCAGTTCTGGTTTGGGTTTTAGAAGATTATTTTTTTCCCAAGGTCCTTCAGCAGGGTTCTTTCCTAAGCCAGGGGAGTTCTCCGTTTTACTGAATAGTGTTACTAATCCCAACAAAACCAAGAATGAAGTCATTCAAGATGGTTGAGCCAAATTTATGTGGAAAACGTCTCATGCCCTTTCTTTATTTCCACTTACCTAGCTCTGCTACTCAGTGCCCCCCTCCATTTTTACGTTCGCCTCCATAAATAAGCAGGCAATTGCGCCATCTTTTCTGAAAAAAAGAAACGCTGGTCCAGCGAGAACCAGCGTCAGTAAAGAGAAATAAGCAAGGAAGGAGCTAAGCCTCCATCTTTCTCTGGCAGCAAACTACCATTCAGCTATCCCCCATAACTTCACCCCAAGGAGAAAAGGAGACACACTGCGTACACCAGGTTTGCTACTAGATCTACTCTCAAAGACCTTGCATTACTTGCAGAAGTGGTTAAATTCAGACGCATGCTCGACTCTGTCCTTACACAAAGCACCAAAGCACCTACACACACACTTCACTGAACGTGGATGACGTCAAACAGACATATAGCTCCTTCCTAGCCCGTTAGTTTTGTGCCACAGACCAAAAGCTATTTTTTCCACCTTTCAAATACAGAAAACATTCTGGATATCAAATGAGTTCTCTCTTCTCCGCAAGTGAAAATAATTAGCCAATACCTAAGTCCATGTAGTACATTTCTCTTAACAAATGAGTACTTTTTTCACAAGATCAGATTGATTGATTGCTTTCTGACCAAGTAACAATGTCTCACTTTCTTTCAGAAGAGTGGATTTCCTATACAGAGGTATGCATATATTTGTTCTATCTTATTCAAAGCTCCACTTCTCTACATTTTTAATGAATCCGCTTCACTCCGAGGCAAAACTGAACAGTGACGCACGCATGTGTAACTCAACTTTAATTTGCAGATTTGTTTTGTGAAATGCCTGTCACCAGCTTGTTAAACTAAGCTTTTTAATGAGATTTTCTTTCAAAGGTGGCCCTCTCCCCAGCACGTTTAGCTATATTTCACACAATATTTCAGCTGGACCGTCGGAGAGCTCTGCACTAGGAGCTAACTGCCAAAAGGTCTGGCTGTTTGGATTAGCAGTGTCAAGTTTCAGCTTGAAGAATGTGAAACATCTCATAATCTTGAGCGACATTCTTCAAAGCTTTGTGGGAGGAAAAAGGGAGGAAAGAAGCTAGCAGAACAGCTCGACATTGTTCTCACACATGAGCAAAGCAGATCTGGGAGTGCTACTGGATGGGGCGATTGTTAATCCTACAAACGAAGAAGAATACTTGAATTTTATATGTTAGTGCAGGCAAGATAAGGTGCTGCATACCATAGATCTGTGCAGTGAATTGCATCAAGCTCTTACAAGCAATCATCAGAAAGTAAAAGCTTGATCAGAAACAAGTTTGATTCAGCCACGTTTGTTTCCTTAAGACATTCAGATGTTTACAGAAGGGAAATAAAGCTTATTTTCTCCCCACACAACAAGGGAGTAGGAGCTAGTCCCTCCCTTAATAACCGTACCTCTGTCACCGATGGTGCAGTGCTCGCTTTACTGAAGATTCCAGGGGGGCCATGCAGGTGAGCGAGGTGTGTTGAAAGCACAAGCACTGGTGAGCAAGTCTTGGTGAAGACAGAAGTAGCCTCACAACAAACAGCAATACACTCTGCTGCGACTCTACCATAACGTGTTTCACTTAAGGCAGTAGACATCATTAGTTGAGCTCCATCTCCTGTTCTTCCCAACGTTTATTCATTTTTTAGGCAAAAGCTCTGCTATAACCTGCAGTTTACAAACAGGTCTGTGTTTCAAGTATGTTTGTATTTGGGACCGGGTGGGTTGGAGCAGGTTGATACAGCCTATGAGTCGTTACACGATGCAGTTCCCTAGACGAGGCTTAACAGATGTGTGTGTGCATCCGAAATCCCACGTTCACTGTAGAAGCGGCCTCCTAGATTTTCCAAATTGTTGCAATTTCCAGCCGACTCTTTAGCATTTTGAATTTACAATGGAGATGGAGAGAGGAGGGGAAGGAGACATCTTTTTGTCTCACTGTGAAGATGGGTGATCTGTACCTATTACGGGAAGAGTCTGCTCTGATCCAACTCAAAACTTAATACATGAGCATATCTCACTGGCAGGGTAAAGATTTGTGCGATCTGTAGCAAACTTCAGGGGAGAATTTGAAGAATACTGAATGCAAACGGCTAAACAGGAGAACATTGAACATTTAATGTACACACCTTCTCTTGGTGCCACTTGTCTGGCAGCTTCAGAGGGAAGCCACTACATTCCAGCTAGGATACTGGCTCTGGACTTCCGTTCAGACACATTTTAAAATCAAGTAATCACACAAGGACCAACACAGGCTTTGTTCCATAGCCACCGGCAGGAAAGATTGACAGAAGGAGGTTTGGATGATGTATTACGATTTCTATTTTTTGCCTTGACCAATATTAGAATGTGCAGAAACATAAAACAAAAATGACCAGTTTCTGCTTTAAACTTTTTTTGTCAAGTTGAATTTGGTCCAAGGTCTGGGCAAGGACTGTATTCAGCTCCTCCCTTATTCAAATCATTAGTCTAACTCCTTACCAGCTAATCCCTTCTTATCACAGCCAGAGAAAGCTGTTGAAACACCAGATTATTCTCTCCATCTAGAAGCACATCCAAGACTGATTTTATATACCGTCCAGGGCAAAAACATACCTCCATCCTTCACTTTGAATGAACATCTCTTCTCCCCGCTCCTAGGCTGTACTTCAAAAGCCTTTCTTAAAGCAGCAATGCTCATTTTAACCAGCCTTCCCCCACACAGCCCTCAGTCAGGAGTGCCAGTACATCTCTGTCGGCATGGCAACGTGCTGAACTGATGCCGATTAAAAATAATCGGCCAAAGTAAACAAAAAGGGCAAGAGCAGCACCACAGAGAGAGGCATTTGTGGTGGAGACAAGGCGAGATGCTAAAGCCAACGCTGCCGCGGAAGGAAACGTTGATAAAACAAAACCTTTAGCGTACTCTGAGCTCATTTTCTCCTTGCACCGTTCAGCATATCAGAGACTAGGTGGAAAAGGGGATTGCACAATTTCCTAAAGACAACCAGCTAATGAAGAGTCTTCTCCATAACTGCCAAGGCAGCTCATTTGCAATGAATTGAGGGAGCTAGGCTCATCTGTCTTGAAGTGCTCCTCTTCCTCTTTTAATGTCTCGTATGCCCATAAAGTGTCATGCTAACTCTTTGAATCAGGGAGTCCAAATGCCCTCTCTGAGTGGCTTGGGTAACAGAGACATCGCCTGGCAGCTATCTCAGTACTGGGACCACCCTATAATGGTGACCTTTGTAACCTCTTCAGTTGCTTTTATTCTCATCTAGCGGGTATTCCTTTAAATAACGTATCTGTTATTTAAGTAAGGTGATTTTATGTAGATGTCTGCTCCCTAGGACAGCTAGTTAGGCTAAGATTATAGACATATAAAGACAGAGAACTCTAAAAAGCCATCAGCTGAAACTCTCCATGCCCTAGAAACAACTATATACACAGGAAATTTATTTTTCCAGACCATGAGCTGCTTCAATGTCTTTAATAATTTTCCATAACTTTGTAATGCAAACGTATGACATTATCTTGTTTCACAAAACAAGCTGATTTAAAGGAGGAATTATTGCAGATTATATCTCCTCAAGCACCTGAGTTCATCTCTCAAGTACAAGCATTTCTTTTACTCCTCTCCCCCAAGTAAGAATAACAAACAAAAAATAAAGAAAAAGGCAAAGGTACAGGGTCTGCAGGCATGAAAAGATGCTAAAATATTGCATACAGACTCAAAACCGGTAAATTGCATTACACAGAACTTCAGTAGTTTAATTTCTCCAGTAAAACCAACAAAAGCATCTAATGTATCTAATGTGTGTACAGGCATGAGGCCAGATGATTACAGATACCTGTACCTTCATCTTTGAAGCACGATTTAAGCATCTAAGTAATTAATCAGCCCAGGCATGTCAGATTGCAGAGGTATATTGTAGATACACATCCGAGTGACCTTGGCACGCTCCCACACATCACAGGCTTACATACCTATGCGAAGAGCTTGTTTAGACATACGTGTCTGAAGTTCAAGGCCTTTTTCATCTAGGGAAATAACACGATTTCACTCAGTTACAATGCAACTATGCTTCCCGTTACTGACCTTCATAACCCACTAACCTCCAACTTCAAAATATATTCTGAAATTGAAGTAGCTTGGATACTTTAAAAATCAATAATACAGTGACAAAATTTTACTGTGAATCCACCCTGAAATAAGTCTCCTGAATTTCCTAGTACAGGAGTGACAACTGTAAGAATTATCCTTGCGTTATATTGCAGTATCTGGTTTGTATAAGAACCCAGCTGCCCAAGAGATCGCATCGTGGAATCACTAGAGGTTTAGGAAGCATCTTAATACAATCGTTACTAGCACCTCATCAAGAAGCGGTCTCCCTTGCACTGGTGCGGGCTTGCACACAACCAAGGAACAGACCCCTTCCATGGAAACTCCCAAACCATGTGTTAGGCTCAATTTCATGAGAAACCTCAGAGATTCATTGTAAATCCCTAAAGCTAAACAAACAGATCCTATGTTCCCCATTCAGTAAGACTATCAGAGAAGGAAAAGCTTTTAGAGAACTTGCACATTGTAAACAGCTCAACACATAGTTTTCAAGCCTAAAATGTCCATGTTTAAGTGTTGAAGCCCCAGACCTGGCCCTTCTGATAGCCTACAGCCTCTCTGTTCGGAGCAGTCTTTCCTTTCATCCATGCAATTCAATTGGCTTTGCCAAGGCAATTGCAAGCAATGTCAATGTCAGATCACAACAAAAAGCATAATCTCCATGTCCTACTATACATAGCAAATCCCAGTTCTCTACCTCAGAGCTCATCTGCCAGTTGATAAGTTGTCAAGTGCCTATTCATGCGCTTAAGGGGAAAAATATACCTGCTAGGTTTCACGTTGGTTGTTGGCAAATGGCTAGATAGTCACAGTAAGGTACCTGCCTAGGCAAAAAAAACAGTATTATAATTACCTGACCAAAAATACCATACACAATAAATGGTGACTGAAAAAGAGAATTTTTATATCTGTACACACGCTTTGTGCCTCCTCCCTCAGCTACTTTAATTACTGACCCTTTGAACTCTAATGCACTCTTCATGCATCAGTCAATTGAAGACAGCACAAGAGCGGCTGGAGGCACCAGTCACTTCGCAACAGTACACTAACACAATTAATTAGGTATCACTGTGTGTTATTAGCAAAATCCAAAAAGGTTTTTGATGTGCGCCTGTAGTTTCTGTATTTGAATGCAAGGAGCCTCTGGCACAAACACACTGTTGGGTACAGAATGTCTGTGTCACTTCACTTGACGGATTTACATCCTGGACAATGCCCTCCGTTAGTAACAACCATAGCTGGAAAGAGCTATTTGTTTTCGATCAGCAAGGCCGCTAAGTCATATTATATTCAAAATACAAAATATTTGAATTAGCAGAAAAAACACCGAGAAGATTTAGAAAGAAAATAGCACAAACTAGCCAAAAGATCAAATATTTTAAAAAAACCAATAATACTGTTTAGCTGCTTCACTAGTATGCTGTCTTTTCTTGAAATCACCCAAGTTATATTAAGGTTAAAAGTAATGACAACCCACATATCAGTTAGGGACATGGTATTTAACTGCTCCTTTGGACTCCAGTGCCAAAACATAGATTCTGAAATCTCTACTCACTTTTCCCCTAATGTCAGAAGAACCCAGGAATTTCCGATATTTAAATTCTCTAAGTACCTACTAGCTGGGGCAAGCCATGGCCATAAGTACCTTGATCTCAGCAACGATGTGGAGTTGGAAAGATAATTAGATATTTTCTGTTGATCCCTGGAATTTTCTACTCGCTGTTCCTTTAACACATCACGTCATAGCCGCTGTGATTTGGGTTTTTTAAGCTCATTTCCTCCTGTATCAGCAAGAACCACTTCAGAAGTTCCCTCCGCAGCCGCGAGCGATGACGTGTGTTGTTGTTGCATCTCACAGATCGGCCGAGCGCAGGCGTAGCTCCGTGGTAGTGAGTCTGCCGGGACTCGAGGTGTTCCCCGGAGACCTCCTGGTGTCAGACAGTGCCATGGACCACCTGGCCACCACGGCCCTCCTGCTAAGCGCAGGTCAGACACAGGGTGGGATTCGCTCGCCTGAGCCCAGCAAAAGCCGCAACTAAAACGCGCACGTGGGATGGGGAGGGAGGATTGGTGCAACGACGGCGCGCAAGTCAAAGCGACTGCATCGCTAAGTTTTAGCTGCCCTCGATTTATTTTTTTTGGTGCGCATTTTATTGTTGAATGCAAGATGTAAGAGGTAGATGAGGGGGGTAGGACATGGATCAGCTCCTTTCTCCACAGGCTAGGAGCAACCAGAGCCCAGGCCAGGTTTTCCATCTGCAAGCGGTTGAGTTACAAATTCCTACCCGAATACTTTCAAGCAGAAGGAAGACAGTGGCCCATGTCACCCTTTCCAGTAGTGCTCCAATCTCAAGGGTAGCAGACCCAACTCATGCCTAGCGGTTGCTCACAAGACCTTCCAACACTAAAATGTCAACCTGCAAGCAATTTCCACAAATACCTATTGTGGAATATAGTATAGTGTGCAGTGTGATTGCCAGAGACCAGAAGAGGCTGGTGACCAGAGATCAAAATTTGCTCAAAAAAAAAAAAAAGTCAAGGTCACAACCACCAGTTTCATGAAAGCAAACAAGCCAGGCAACCCCAGAAAGAATGACCAAGGCCTTCAAAATCCAACAGGAGAAAGTTTCGACCGTGATTCCCAGTCACACACAAGCCTGAAGGTAGGTGCCACATATAGACATCTCTTTCAGATTTCTTGCTGAACAAACACAGGCTTTCCTCACATCTCACCAGTGCATTCCTACATCTCGATCCCCAGCTTTCCCTGTGCCCCACTAAGGACCACGAATTACAGCCTACACCACTGTGCCAGCCCCACGACAGATCTGAGGCTTAGGGTTTGTAGGATTGTTTATTCACAGGAGTTTGAAGTACCAGCATAACTCCAAGATGTCACTAAAGAGCAGGCATCACCTAGTTCTTGTCAAAAGAATAATTACCTTCAAAAATTGGCTTGAGGTATGATGTGTTTTCCCATGTAAGGAACTGGCAATCACACACTGATCGTCTGCAGCAAGTGGGAGTGTTTAGCATCATCCAAGATCCCATCACAGACAGACATAACTCTTGCTGGGAGGAACCCAAGAGGCTTAATGGGTTTTAAGCCTGGTGCACAAACTGCCTAAACACAAGTATTAAATCTGAGCCAAGTAGAATATATCAGGCTTCATCTAAAAAAAAAAACAAACCAACCAACCAAAACCAAAAAAACCCACCCCAACATATAAATAACAGTTTTATTTTTAGCTGTTTGTTCCTTTACTGATAACGCATTTGTTTTACCCATTAGAGTCCAAAAAGCCAAGGTGGCCATTTGCCAAAAGAGGAGTTGTGAGTATTTCACCATGGTTTGTTGTTTTTTTTTTTCCTTGCCCTGACCTTGCCTTCTCCCACAACTAACCAGGGTAAACAGTGTTTCTTTACTTTACTGCCCTTGGAGAAAGGCAGCCAGCAGGTGAGCTGAACTCGGAGGTCTCAGCCCACCCTGGGACTGCTTGGACATTAATTTCCAACAAAGGTAGGACGGCTCCGGCGCAGGCACCAGCGGTGCTGCATGGGATGCACGTGAAAACCAGAGTCAGCACCGCATCCCCGCGGGTGGTGGGAGGGCAGAGAGGGACGGGCAACGCAGAAAATCTCATTCGAGGTGTTCAGGGGTGGCAGCGGGTCCAGTGCAGCTCCCCGGGGTAAGAGAGCACGAGGTGTATTTTTCACGGAAAATACAGCGTATCCTGTATTTTCTGCATGCCAACCTGGACCTCAGTGCCTTAGGGCTCTGGAGGATCTGCCTAACTCCCACTCACATGGAAGGGATCTAGGTTTTACCTATCAAAGTAGCTTTTTAGATGCTTTCTTAGGCCTTTCCTGGCCTCATGGGCACCCTCACGCTCGCCAGTAAAAGCGTACACACCAACACACTTCAGTTAATTTCCTTCTCTAACACATTTCCTCGTCTTTTCCAGTTATGAAGATTTTCACTTACTATCGTATCTGAATTTCCTTTCTGAGTGTTGTTCATCATTCAGAAAATCATTTGCAAGTGCCTTGATAACTTTGCACCCCAAACATGTAATTGTGAGCAGTCAATTCCTAATATTCTCTACGTTTTATCTTCTAAATTTCGACTGTCAAAGAGTTTGTGCAAGTGAAACCAATGCAAGTACTCAGATCAGCATGTACAAGAGTTCCCACTTCATCTGACAGCATTTCTATAGCATTTGAATGAGCATGGCCTAAAATTGAGAATTTTTTAAATTCAGCAAAATAGTTGAAATTTGCAATAAAATGCATTTGATATTTAGCCAAAAGTGATTTCTGAAACTATTAAATACTATAAAATTTAATTTACAAAGATTTATTTGCTGGTCCATTGGTTAAGTGTGTGTATATATAATTGCATTATTGTTTCTGCTCCATTTCAAGCTATCTTTCAAAATTAAGACTTGAGCTTAAACTCTGAATTTCAAATATTATAATCAAAAGCATATTTTAAAATTGGCTTAAGTTCCGTGCCTAAAGTTCAGACAACAAAAATCCATGAAGTATGAGTATACTGTTCCAGAGAGCAGATAAAACTTAGGCAAATACCTTATAAGTCTATGCTCACACCACTGAATTAGAGTTCATAAATATTGGTTAAACTTTTTACATGGCACTGTCAGCCTGAAAAACAAAGCCAAACCAAAAGCAATTGTTTTTATTTCATGATCCCTCACACAGACAAACTCCTCCTGCTCTTTAAGCTTTCTAAAAGCTCTTTTTATAGACCCTGCTCTGCAGCTGAGCAAAGGAGTTTCTTCAATACGTAGCTCAAATAGAAAAATTAAAAATAAACACACACACAAGCTTTGTATACCTACGGCAGGAAGATGATTTCAACTACGAGTTTGTTGTCCCCTACTTCTGACAGGGCTGAAGGAAGCAAAATATTTTATTTGTTGTGTCTTCCAAGGGTAGCCCATTGTCTGTTACCATACCAAAGATTTGCCCTGCCAAAGACTTCTGTGTTACATAAAGAAGATCTTACACACCCACACCTAAGCCACCTCCACACCCCACCCATAGCTACAAATAAACCTGCCGTCACTGCCTCATCTCTGTGTAGGAGAGCTGAAAATATAAGGGAATCACTCAGTTAAGGGCAAACTCCTTACAGATCAGAGCAAGGTTACTGAGCTGGGTAAACTTCTTAATGGTCTGTAAAATATTGTATGAATGGGGTGGGGTTTTTTGTCATTCAACAGGGTAAAGACAAACAGAAGCAAGCATCTGATCTGGAAAACTGTCTTTCAACCATTAAGATCATAGACTGCAGCACGTATGAATTTTTCTGCTTTAAGGTATCAAAATACTCAGTATACTGTACCAAGGATACTTAAAAATGGGGATAAAAATGTTGTGTTCGAGTTACCATTTTTCACTACATTAATCTGGATACGAGACATTTCTGAAAAATTAACGCGTAAGCGTAAGGTATATTTTTGTTGTCTGAAATGGAGGGGTGAAGGGGGAAACTGTGAGTGTCGTAGAAGGTTACCAAGGGCCCTCACAACCACCTGGGTTTTGCCAGGCATCCAGACTGCCCTAGATCAGGGAGGAACCACCTTCGGGAGGCACCAGGACAACCCTCTCAGCAGTGCCTGCAGATCCGGGGAAAGAAATTACGGAATCGCAGAGATGCCAAACAGGGCATAGTCACCCCCCACTGCTGCCTTAGGGGGGGGCGTTCAGGGGCAGCCACGGAGAGGTCGGTGCCGACAGCAAGGTTCAGAAACGTCACCAAAGCCTGTCTGTGAGTTAAACAAGGCTCCTGGCCTTCGGAGACCCTAGCCGTAGAAACACCAAGCTTGGGCAACCGGGGTGACAGTCACGTAACCCACACCCAACACCGTCCCCCCTCCAAAGCAATCCTTATGCTTTCACAGCAGGCTGTTACATGCAGTTCCTTTGTTTAGGTTGGATGTTAGAAAACGTTTCTTTACTGAAAGGGTTGTCAGGCATTGGAACAGGCTGCCCAGGGAAGTGGTGGAGTCGCCATCCCTGGAGGGTGGTCAAAAAACGTGCAGATGCGGCACTTCAGGACATGGTTCAGTGGGCATGGTGGTGTTGGGTTGACGGTTAGACTTGATCTTAAAGGTCTTTTCCAACCTAAACGATTCTATGGTAAATTATATGCGAACACCTGACTTTGGAGCAGGTCAGTAAGGTGATAGAGGCCACCTTAGGGCTAAACAAAACAATATCCAAGTACCTATGGAGACCTAGTCCTTTGGTAACTTGATTTTGCCATCTGGAATATAGGAAGCTATCATCCATCCCCACTTTCCAACAGCATGACAGATTAAATTCCTTAGCATTTGCAAGCTGTCCACCATTTTTTGATACGGCATCCTATAAACATAGACCATCATACTGTGTTACTTCCAAATTCAGTGTGTTTATATTATAAATATTTTGGAGGAAAATGACAGGGGGTTTAATCTTTTTAAAGGAATCTTTAAGCTTTCAGAAGAAAATCACTAATACTGGCGGTCAGGCTCTTTACATGGGCAAATAGATCATAGATTCTTTTCATAAGGTCTGAAGTAGTTGATGCAACAGTCAGTGGTTTTCTTTCTTCTTCAATCAATAGAGTAAATCTTGGCATGAATTTATAAAAGAGCAACAGACTGAGCAGAAAGATGTCGACAGCCGGTTAGAAGTGAAAAAAGAAGCAGCAGTGTGGGAACTTTTCACAAGCGAATGCACTTACTTTCTGGATCATTTGCTGGTTCTCAAGACGGTAACTTCAGATTTTGCATGTCAAAAATAATGAAACATTATTTGCCCTGCTCTCAGCCCAACAGATGTAAAGCCACCTGTAACCTCTCATGGGGTGTCTATGGGGGAACGACTTAAGTGCTTGGGGGTTTTGCCCCATCTTGCCTGCTCATCCCGTTCCTACAGTTCCCTTTGTTTTTTATCTTCTCAATAGCATCTCTTATTCTGGGCATCACTCTCTAGTGCTTTGCAAACACCATCTGATTGCAGAGCCTTCCAGTGTTTTCAGCTGATGTTCCACTATTCCTCTCCCTAACGCTGAACTGAAGCCACTCTCCAATTGACTATACCGGATATTTCTTTACCGCTAGTCTGTAACACTACGCTCTTCATTTAACTTCATATAGAGCTCTGGTTAGATTATCCTGACTAGAGCATGAAAAACTCAGAATTTGGCAGACCTGTAGTTCTAATATTACAAGAAAACAAACAAACAAAAAAACTCCTCTCCCCAAAACTCCAAATTGCCTCCATCATGGAGAATTTTAAGAGCTCTGAAATATAGACAAGAATATTACACACTGTTACAAGAATAGCTGCACTATTTATATTTATCACACATCAAAAGTTAGCATATCTGTTTAAAAGGGTGGAAGCTTCCCTAAATATCTTCCTATCATTTTTCTCTTATTCTGCACAAACAATTTCTGTTTTCTTACTAGTCAAAGGAAAAAAAAAAAATCAGTGAAAGATTTTCCATGTTGCTGAAAATTAGCCTAGGCAGTACGAGAAGTACTGCAAAGTAAAGGGAATAAGTAGAGGAGCGGGTGGATTCCTCCTTGGTGGGGCAGAACAGGAAAGGAGAAGAAAAGGGGATGACAGGAGCAGGTATCGGCCCAAGGCAGGATGGAAGCCACCTTCCTTCTACACATTTTGTTCAGAGATCCGAGAAGATTAAGAACAGGTGAAGCCTGGGAAGGATGAGGATAGCAGGAGACATGGAGCCCCAGTGGCGAGTCTGATGTAGGACCCCACAGACAAACCTCCCCCAGCCCTGCACGACCCACGAGTGATCAACTATTGGGGCCACGCCAGCTTCCCAAACTCTCCTGCCAAAGAACGAGCCCATTGATTTTGGGTAGCCAGTTTTACAGATACCCGCTACTCTAAGTACTTCCCAGTATAGAAATATTCCACCGATTTTAATGAATCTCCGCAGGGAGCTTTAAGACCACCATAAATCCCCTTTAAGCTCTCAGGTCAACTGTTGGTGGCAGCCGAAGAATTACACAAGGCTAAGCAAACACTCTCACTAGCTCTTCAGTCTTAGCACCTGGGCGACAGGTTTTTTCATTAATGCTTTTCACAGAGACACAAAAAAGTCTACTCGGTAATCTACATTCTTAAGCCTTTTTCAGATTTAGGTGAGATTCAGCACAGCTCCCAGATCACCATCAGAGCTTAAATAATATAAAATCTTAAACAGCCAATAAATACCCATGCAGTTTTCACTCGATACAGGTTAATAAAACAATCCAAAGAGATGGAAAACCTTCCTGAGTCCTTAACACTATTCCAACATTATTTTTTTTCCCTCCCATAGTAACTCTAAGCAACTTAAATAGCAGCAGATGCATGGTGTGGGTAGGAAAGCATTTAGAAAGGTCATAGCAATCTGTGACTATGACTCTGATATTATTAGTTCCTTCACATGGATCTTCAGGGGGCTCGGTTGCCCCTCTTCTGCCAAAGAGCACAGCAGGGACACAGCTGCCCCCACGGCAGCTGCAGAGACAGCCCAGAGACATCGCTCATACCCTCCTCATCGCACAAATCCCAGTATTTATCCTTCAGGCAGGTCAGAAAAAGTTTCAAATGATCATTTCATGAGAATTACAGTGCAAACATGTTCTTTTCAGGAAAGAGAAAAAAATGGAATTGGCACAAATAGTAAATAACATGGATTTGTTTTGTTTTTGAAGATATTTATGAACACTCTGAAATACCTGCAGAGTAATGAATTTCTCTTGGATGTGGATTTGTGGAGACTTTTTGCAAACTTAGAGGAGTTAAACAAGGTGAGTAAAAAAAAATAAAACTCTTCCCGAGATCAGAAATCAACTAGCCCGACAAAAGGAAACAAGAAACCATCCATGAAACTTCTATTCAGATTCAATACTCACATTTGGATCTTAGCTCAAATAATTAGTCTTTCCTGCATTTCTATTTGATATATCAGTGGGGATCAAATCTCACCAGTGCAAATTATTCTCATGTGCCCCCAGCAAAAGATAAAGAGGCATTGGAACATGGAGGAGAGCTCATTTGGCAGTTGTTTCCGAAGTAAACACGAGTTTGAGACTAATTCTCATAAGCAGCATCCTTTTAAAAGGATTTGTGAAGATAAACTCCGACTGCACAACCCTTACAGCAAAACAGTACAGATGGCAATAGAACTACGATAACAAGTTTCCTTTCACAAATAGATGGGCACAAAGACTTTGCTATCTATTACACCACTCCGGTAGAGCAAGTTAAAATAAAATTATGACCGTCCCTGTCTGGCTGGAGTTTTGCTCAGTGCAGGTACAAGAATATCTCCCACACAGACTGGATGCTCCGTGTTCACGTGCTACTCACCTTCCAGGAGAAGAGAGACCACGAGGCTCGGCTGGGAGGTGCTCAAGCTCTTTCTTGCTTGTGGACGCTTCCCCAGAGACCATTTTCAACTCCTGAAAGTTAAAGGAACCCATAAGTCCCAAATCTTACATAACTTTAGAAGCAAAACAGGAGTTTTTCATAGCTTACGAGCTCTTTTACAGGACCCCTCACCCTTAATAGCAAAGTGAATTTTGGAAGGGGCTCTTCAGCTGTACGAGTTGAATGGCCGCTCCCAATCACATCACATCCCCTAAAGCAGCTACTTACTTCAAGTTCTTTCCCTTATTATAATTCCCTTGCCTTAACAGTTAACACCTGCCTTTTGAGCCAAAACCAAGAAAAGCAGGAAAGCTTTTCACAGTAGGGACAATTAGCCAGAGCTCAAACACATGAGCAAGTCACCTCTGCTCAGAGCCTGACCACCTGAGCAGGTTTGGAGATACCAGGAAAGAGATTTTTAGCTGATGTGTTTCACCTGGTGCTTGTTGCGGGCTCAGACCATACCTGCAGTCAGGTACGAGAGTTCAGCTGATGTGTGGTTGCTGATTCTTTCGGTTTTGTTCAAAGAAGGGAGTGGGGTATATTGCTGTGTGCCATTTAGCGATCACAAAAGCTTTGAGCTTGGGCATGCCTTGAGAGAATTATCTTTAATACATTTTCTATTTTGTTTTCTAAATTTGTTGCCCTTAGTGAGGATGACAAATGATCATCTATGCATACTTGTATGTAAAATAGTGATCAGATGTAGAAGTAGCTGCTCTCAATGCCTTTTTTCATGCATTTTACAGCACGCATTTCTTCTTGACAGCAGGCTGAATCCGTGAAAAAATGCATGCTGTAAAAGATGGAAAATGCATCCTTGTCAAAATGAAAGAATAAGCATCACCCTATAAGCAACCCTGCCCCAAAAAATACACCAAACAAAGCAGCACGTGCAGCTACAACAGCAGTTCATAGCAGTATCACAGAGGACGATGTTCTTTTCTGGCCTAAAATTTGGCCTAAAGCTGAGCGCGGTGATGAATTTGTGTGCAAAGGGTGCGTTCGGGACGCAAGCGTGGGCTTAGGAGCAGGCTTTCACCCGCATCTGACTGACAGTGTGGGCACGCTCGGACCCAGTGCAAACAGAAAGTTAACTTACAGCAAGTATGTGACTTTTTCTAGCATTTGATAGAAATTTCCCTCACCTCCAATAGCATGAAACAAACCCAGGCTATGAAAGACGGTATCTTCTTCAACTGACCGTCAAGTCTTCCTTAACTGTCACAGCTCTGTCATACACAATCAGTGTTTTCCAGTAGATACCATTCATCCATTGTAATTTTTCATGTCAATTCATGTTAAATACAGCTGCTACCCTAAATTAGTTTAAATGGAGTAACTAATCTTGTTTCAAAGCTTTTGTCATATGGCATTAGCATGACGTAAGTGGGTATTTGTATAGATTTATTTTAGCTTCTGACCAATTAAAGCATTCCGGGCCTAATTCTGAAGCTAATTCTGGCAACGTTAAGCAGATAAGTATAGGCACCCCATTAGGCTTGGAGCCTTTGAAGAGACAAGGGATGGGAAATAAAGTTGTTTTAAACTTAACTTCAGAAGACCACTAATGCCATTTTCTCTTTTTTTTTTTTCTTACGTAGATAAGTCACAGTTTTCTGAAAACTTTTTTTGAAACTGTGAAGGAGCACGTCAGCAAGTCAGACTCTCCTATGGATTTCAGCTCCGTACTCAGAAAGGTAACACAATTAGAAGTATTTTTGCTTACTATCAGCAGGTGCTTGCAGCAGACCACTTATCATAGCGTGCAGGTGCCTTAGAGCAATCAAGTCAGCCAAGGACGCGCCGTCTGTCACAGGCAGTTTGGTCTCAGCCTCGAGCACCTTCTGTCAGCAGCATGTTTTTCTTTTTACTCATTGGCAAGTTTGAGGTGGTCATGGAAAGGTGCTCTGGATGTGGAACAAATCGCGGAAAGATTTTTCCTTTCCTGGGGAACAGCAGCCCAGACCCCGAGGAAGAGACCAGATCCCAGCCCCATCGCTGGATGTTCCCTGCCTCCTTCCACTCCATCGCATAGATCTTTCCTTTACTCCGCGGACCAGACCCGCAAGCGTATTTAAGTGCTTAATTAAGAGCTCGATGGGACCGAAATACCTCTTGCACTCTTGGCTAAGCACAGCCAGGGCTGTCCTGCCGCTGCCAAGCTCTGCCCTGCGACCCTTCGGGGCAGCCTGGTCGGTAAACAAGGCAGCTGGTTGTCCGACTGCCTCCAGTTCCACACAGCTTCCCAATGGCTGAAAAGTTGGAAATATTAATACAGACAGAAAATCAATTCACGGACCTGAACTTCCCTGAGCAGTAGAGGCCATTAGAAAACTTCTGGGAAAATGCTAAACCAGACCCTACCTCAGGGTTAGGGTTTTAAAAAGGGAAAGGCAGGCTAGAGCTTGGCTTCTCACCCCCATCACCTCCGACTCCAGGCGTTCTTATCGGTAACGGTCGTGTGAGTTTTATCACGGACAGCATTCAACATTTCTAAGAGCTATCTAACACACTCGGATATAAAGGGACATGCTACGTGAGGTCGTGTAAAGCTGTTGCATAGATAGCGGGTTTTATCTTCAGCTTCTACGTGAATTTCACATTATTTCTTTTTAATGAGAACCAAGTCTAAGAATGCTTCACACCTCTGCAGAGCTGTTAGAACTGTGCTCCCATGCACTGCTTGAGCACTGATGTGGGTTTTTTACTAGTTTCCCACTTTCACTACTTTTTAACTTGCCCTTTACTTTTTTTTAACTCCCCTTTTCCCTCTTCCTCCATTTTCCTAGGCATGAGGAAATCTCAGGTAAAATGCACATTACAAACCCAAAACTGTTGTTCCTCCCTTTGTCATGACATTTTTCTTTCTTGATAAGTTTCCAAGTCTTTTCTGCAGTTTTTCCAGGGTGACCTCTGCCAGACACACCAGATTTATTGCCTTAATTATACCTCCGCTGTCTTCTACTTGGAAAACCTGAGACAGAGAGAAGATTTTGGCATCTACTTGAAAGTAAAGTGATGGTTTTGTTATTGTTGTTATTGCCTTCAACTTTCCTGCCTTATGACAGGATTTTAACAGCAGACTAGGAGAGTTCATTGAAAGCAAAACTGTGTAAATAGCATTTTACACAGATTTTTTTTGAACTGCAGAGGGTATCACAGATATGAAATCACACTTCTGAGCGTGGGTTCCCTTGCGCGTGTGAAAGTCCATATTTGTAATTTAGAACAAGCAAGAGGGAGAAGCCAAAAGGGAACAACTGGCTGCATTTTTGCAGGCAGAAAATATGTTCTGCCAGCCTCTATCATTCAGATGTTTCGTGCGTAATCCCTTGATTTGGTGACCTCCACCTTAACAAAGTGAAATGGCTACAGAAAAAAAGAAACAAATATCAAGCCAGATTGTAAAATCTCTCTCGAGTGTTTTACTTTGATACACGTCCTGCATATCAGCTCGGTTTAGCTGTTGGGTGGGAGCACAGTCTGTAGCGTATTATATGCTTTAGCAGATGAGAGGGGTCACGTTCCCCGGGTACAAACCAGCCCCCAGCCTCGACGCTGTGCCACAGCCGCAGTGACATACCCAAACCTCAAAACTGAAGAAGTCTACGGTGGCTTTCTTCTGCTTAAGGGAAGGGGTATATGAAAAAAGCCCAAACAAGGGGAATAGAAATGCAGGAGCACCTCAGTGCTTTCGTGTGTCTTGGGGAGCCGGCGATGAGAGAGCGGGGTGGGTTTTGGCTGAGCCCTGGCAAGAAAGCCAGGCTGCTGTCCTTGCTCACAGGTATTTGCTGACCCAAGTGCCCGCAGGGATGAAGAAATATCCTGGACAAAACAGCAAGCAACCCCTCTGCAATGGCAGTGGTTCAGCTCCTCGGACGGGTTTTGCTTAACTGTAGATAAAGGAAATATAGAACTCGGTATCAAAACACTACCAGTAAGTGAGCGTTTACCTCCCTCTAAGGCTGGAAAGAGCCATCAGTGATGTCTTTGTAAAGTTACAGCACTGGAGCGGGTTCTGTCTTTGCCAACACTGCGTCTGCCTGGAGCGACAACTCCAGCCAGCGCAGAGGTGAGAGGGGGTTCTGCTCTTTCTCACTTAGTATTAGCAGGCCAGCGTGTCCTGAAAATACTTAAGATTGATCATTACGATCATTACATTACCGACTTGGAAAGAGACACATGAAGCAGCGGGCTTTTCTCACCGGCCTGGGAGGACGCCTCTTTGTAGCAGCCAAACTCTTCAGCTTGTAGGGCCAGGGAGTTTCGCATTGTTTTTTCTACAAGGATTTCTCATGGAAATCCCCGAGAAGGATACGCTCACCCCTAAAAAAAAGCTCCCCAGTGGGAAGTAGCAGGTGACCCTAAAACCTAAGGTGGGCCTCAAACGTATGTGAAGCTTTTCTGATGAAATTAAAATGGTAGATAATTAAGAGGGCTGCTTGATCTGCGAGCACGGTCACAGCGCCTGAAAGCGCTGGGAAGCAGCAATGCAGAAAGCGAACGTGGAGGAGCGATGCGATTCCCCTTGTACAGAGCTTTTACGCTCCCCTTGCTCTCGCCGTGCGAGAAGTTCACCTTTAATTAGTCCCTGTCCCGTTACAGTCAGCTGCTGACGCAGAAACCTCTTTGCTACCTCCTTGCCAGGGAGCAAGCGGAGGCCTGAGGCAGGTTTTCCTTGTCTTCAGCAGTGGTGCGAACAAAACGAACAGTGCCGGAGGCTGCATCTGCCGGAGCTGCTGGTCGCTCCTTTGCATCGCCTGACGCGCTACCCGCTCCTCCTTGACAACATCTGGAAGAGGAGCGCTGACGAAACAGAGAAAGGCTTTATCTGGTCCCTCAAAGAGAAGGTGGAAAAGTCCATACGTAAGTAGCTAAGGTTAAAAGCCAAGCGTGCCATTAACAATTAGCAAGTTATGTGGCCTTTTTGTAGGCGTCCTTTGAGCGTGAATGGGTCTGGTCTCCCTGCAATGAGATGCAATGAGGACGTACATGCCTTTCTACAACCCTGAGCCCTTCCTCATTCTGTAGGAAATGATTGGTGCCACCCTTCTTCTGTCAAAGCCTCTCTGAGCAAGGTCACAGGACTCCCAAATCAGTGAGTCACTTGTATTTGCTCAGAATCATCGGCAGTGACAGGCAAACAATTAACAGCAGAGCACAAATTGGAACAAATCAAGAAAGATCTCGAACAAAGAGGTCTTTGAGTTGGATTTATGTCTAGGGAGGATTTGTTAGGGCTAATCCTTAATAGGATAGAACTGCACTCACAAGGGGAATATTATGTCAGTGACCTTCCACTAAATGACAGGGTCCTACCACGTAAAGTAGCTGAAGAGCTCGCTCAGCTACAGATTTTCTCTAGCTATTGTGGAAAAAGAAGCGGTTGGTCCAGGATTTTTCCCCCCGCCCTGCATTTTGTTTCAAGTAAATAATTTATTAATTCTAAATAATTTAGTAACTCAGCCTTGTTCAGGAAGCTATAAATGCATCTCTAAGTGTCTTATGGTCACATAGTACACCAGCAGATAGGTTTATTCCCCAAAAGGCCTCCTGCAGCCTCTACTGAAATCAAAGACAAGACAGTCCATCAGCAAAACGCTTCTCCTGCCACTCTTGGCAGGGAGAGGAGCCGGGCAGCTCCTCGTCCTCACCAGCAGCACACCAGGGCCTCCAGCCACCCAGCACGGTGGCTCGCTCTCTGCCACCGTCCTTCTCCCCATCCTGGAGGCTGAAGGCTCCAGCATCTCCCCGGGAGATGAGGCAGAGAGAGAGTTAATGGCTCCTAAAGACAGATAAATCCGGGGCTCCTTCTTCTGGGGTAAATACTCCTAATGACAGAATTACCACCTAAAAGAGATACTCAGGATCCTTCTCTTCTAGCCAAATCTTACAAGGAGTCTAGCCTAACAGCCACGCAAGGAGCACACTTTTCAGCACAGAACGGGTCCCATAGGAAAAGAAGATGGTTTTGTCGCTAGTCCGGGGACTTCTGCTGAGAGGACAGCCGTTTTAGGTATGGCCCCAAATATCTAGGGAATATTACTGGTGAAGAAATAGCTCCTTCCATAGTTTCGAGACCTCTGGGCCAAGGAAACCAAAGATAGCAGGATGACCCCTCTTTATTCACAGACACCTGACAAAGATCTGCCTTCATTTTTTGATCAGTGAATCAGCGACATAAGGAACACTTGCAGTCCCAGCATTCCCCTCCTGGTGTGTATATGTGTGTCTGAAATCATTATTTGCAATATCACTCAACACACAAACTTGGAATTTAAGTTGCAGGTCCATTAAAGTTTTCCCCATAACAGCCCTGAATCAGCAAAGACGTAGTCCCCAATTTTCACATTCTGAGGTGCCCCCATCCCAGTTAAATACTTCAGTCACTTCTGGCACCACCTCCCCCAAAATTAATTCTCATTCGTATAAACAGTCTTTTGATCAGACTGTATATACTGAAGATTATTTTTCTCTCACTACCCCAGACAGTTTAGAAAGGCAAGATTATTTTAAGAACTTTTTAAGATTACCGTTTAATTGAGTTTTGTATGATTCCCCCTGTTCCCCAGTCAGATTAGTAAACACAACCTTTTCATTTAGCACTGAATTTAAGCATGTTTGAATGCATGGTTTGAAATTCAGGCTCTGCTGACAGAATTTAGGCACTTTTTATAATGAGGCCAAGGTTTCATCTGGGGCTTCACATGTGAGGCGCTTTGGCTTCCACTGGAGAAAATCAGTGTTCAGCATCTTCTAGAAACAGGACTGTTTTTGCCAGCCTTGGCAACAACTGATGTTTCACATATTTCAGGGGATCTGGAAGGTAAAGTCAAGTGGTTGGACAACTTTCAGAAGTTCAGGCAGCTGCAAGAGGTCATAATTTGGCCTCAGGTCTGGGATCGTGACAAGAGATTCTTTGTTCCAGAGGTAAGCGGCTTTCTAAAGGGCATTTTTTCCTTGAGGAAGCTTTAGACAAGCCTATAAAGATAGGAAACTAAAGTTGGCTGGCTGTCTATATTCTAGTTACTGGGGATGGCTCTGCTCTAACAGGAGCAGCTGCAGCCTGAGCCCTGCAAACGCTGCGGCTGAACACGCGGGCTGCCCGCAGTGCCTTGGGTGGCAGCGTGGGCTGCTCTCAGCTGGCATCCAAAAAAATGCGATCGTATGGTCCAGGAGGACTCACCAGCGTTCGCTTTTAGGGGGCAGAATGAAATGGGATAGATGTAAGCATTACTACTTTTTTATAAGGATACGGAGTAGAAACTATTCGCCTCTTTCACTCCTCAAGCTGAGCCAAAGAAATTTCTCCTTATATTTAAACAGCATTACAGAAAATGACACAGCATACCTGGAAACCTGTGCACCTCTCTGCTGTGGTTGCCCCCTTACCCAGACAGACTTTAAGCAGCATTATGGTAACAGCAAGCGGGTCTCACCTCAAGGATTATGTCTGTTAACATGCAAGGCTGCAAAAACCATTAAACTCACTCCAGAAAAGAAAAACCCAGCTTAACATTTCAAAAGCGTAAACACGTTTAAGCAATAGCACTGCTGAAGAAACACAGCCATGGCCAGTTATTAGCTGCGTGATGTATTTAGCCTGAGATAAGAGCGCACGTGTGCTCCGTTTGTTTAACTGCCGGTTGCCTCCCAGTTCATCATTAGATATGGAAGATTCCCCATTCTGTCTCTCTCTCTCTCTCTTTTTTGGGTCAAGTGTTTGAAGCAAAGCATCAGAGAAAACAACAGCAGTGAAAATATTTTGTCTTCAGCGAACAGACTTCTCCTTCATGAAGGGAGACTAACGCTAGCAGGTAACGTCCCTAAATGTCCCGGTATCAGGAATTAGCTTAATAGAATCGTATTTTGTTACGGCAGGTCCAGAATGAACTTCTGCAGCAGTATGTGGGCAGGTGCGGGAACGAAAAACCAAACGTACAGCTTGTCAGAGAGAGACTGAGAAACAGCCAAACTGCCAAAAGGATGAGTAATCGGCGTGATTGTTTATTGTCACATCTGGGTATTCAGTCTGCCAGGTGCTGAAGAAATCAGCTTGACTGGTTAATGCCTGCCCCTCAAAGGGAGCGTTTTCCTGTCACCTTCAACAGCGTGGCAACAGGAAAACTGGAAGTTTAGACTGTCCTATACGAGGTGCCCCACGTACCCAGGACCAATGTCAACATACCTCACCTCTCTGGCACCGTATCCGCTATGTGTTTCATTGAAAAAATACTGAAAAGTCCACGTCTCCAGACACACAGGCACCATTTTGTAGCAGGGCACAGGTTGCTTGCTGGGGAGCTGCTGCAGAACCTCTACGTGCGCAGGAGAGGAGGATTTTCTCCCGGCACGAGCAGGAACCAGAGCCCGGGCGGTTTGGAGAAGATCATCGTCTGAAGGGATGCTGGAAGCTGCGTGCCGTGGTGGCTGCAGAGCCGTAGCAATGGTCTTACATTTCCTTCACCACTTTCTTGGGAGCAGAGGGGAAGAGAATAAGCACGAAACGCTGTCTCCCACCACCATTATTACTGTCATTAAGGGAGCAGCAAGAGGGACATGGTCCATTTTTCAATGTTTTTGTTTTCCTTCCCACATGAGGAGAATTACAGTAGCAGAGGAGAAGGCACAACGGGAAGGACACGGAGAGCAGAAGAAAAGGTTGCTGCCGATGTTTAGGGGGTGGCGGGCAGAGGAGAAACAAAGCCAGAGTCCTCTCCTGCCAATGCTTCCCTCTGCGCTCACTGTGCTCTTGGTGAGACATCAGCCCCCAGTGCAGGAGGTAAGGGTGGTCATCAGGTGTCCGCAGTTCTTTCTGCAATATGTAATTAGAAAATGGAGAAGAAGGAGGTGTGAGCATAACTCTTACCCACCAAGACAGCCAGCTGCCTGCGATCTGCAATACAAAAGTGCCTGGCATTTGGCCACGTGTCTGAATTAAGTATCTCTCAAGACAAAAAAATGAAATCACAAGCCAGATAAAATGCTACACAACAGAAAGACGCATATCCTAAAGTCACCACTCTGAGCAGACTCACACAAATTTGGTATTAAGGTGAACTGTGCTTGAACGAAACCGAGATCACCGAGACCACAGTTGCATGGTTTTTTTGTAATCCTGTAATTGAGAATAGGAGCAGCTGAGACAAGTGGGTTTGATCAGGTGTAGGAAGAGAAGGCTCGGGGAAAACATTACCCTTGTCTTCAACTGCCTAATGGCTGGCTTACGGCAGATGGAGCTAAAGGCATCTTGGAGTTGCCCAGAGAAAGGATGAGACATGACAATGCAAGTTGCAGCATGGGGTATTCCCCCATTAGATATTTGGAAAAACTTGCTAACAATTAGGGTGGTCAAATATTGGTACAGGGGACCAGAGATGTTACAGAATCTCCTTTCTTGGACATATTCAAAACTTGACTGAACAACCCGCTCTAGGTTGGCCTGCTTGGAGCAGCGGGTTGGACCAGAGACCTCCAGAGGTTCCTTCCAACTGTTGCCATCGAATGACTCTGTGAACACAGTATAAATCAAAGACACGGAAAAGTTTGTCCACAGCAGGAGACAGTTTACAAGTAATTCTTTCCTGTGTAACACTCACAAAAGCCTACTGAGATGCTGTGGAGAGCCCTCTACAAAGTTTGTGACTTCGTAGAAACTTACAGAAGGATAGTTTTTATACGATGTCTAATAGACATTAACTTGCTTCCTTGTAGTCTTCTGAATCTCCAGAGGCACATAAGAAGGTCCTCATGCTAGTTTCTTTGTTCTCCTTGCATCTAGCTGATCCATGATTGCTTCGTGCAACATTAATGAGACAATAAAAGTTTTCAAGCCAAACCTTCCAGAACCAAACACCCAAGAAAGTATTTTAGGATCCTGCAGCATGGCCTGGAAGCAATACCTCTGACCAACCCCATTTGCTGTGAAGAGTAGCTGGGTGTTTCATGCCTACTTTTCACGCCCAGAGATGCCCCATTGGTAGAGAGTAACCAGAGGACAAATTATGAAGGATAAAGCCTGCAGCAGAGAAAGGAGGTGATTCTGGAAGTGAAATAGGACAGCAAGTTGGGACCAAAAAGGGAAATGAAAGAAAGATTCATGGAAAGGGATAGAAGGAGCCATAAACAAGGAAGAGGTCAAAGGACCAAATTCAGCAGAGTCCAGGTTTCCTGCAGGAAGTTGCTTAAAAAGTTACTCCTGTTTTTGTTAAATTGCTCCCTATTATTTATTATAATACCTGAGTTTTCAACACAGCTTGGAGACCAGCCTGAAAGACTTTGAAGCATTCTCACAGACATCTGTTGTTATATTCCTCACATCGTCATGACCTCTAAGCTAGGAACAAAAGATAAACCAACTCTATTTCGTGTAGTTTTTGAAAGGCTTATGTGATGCTATCAGTTAACATTTCATCGCTGCAAAAGCCTGTGAAGAGGGCAGCATACCAGTATTTAAAGGTACCAGGAAAAGGTGGCACTTCCCTATTTCTTTATCTCCGCCATTTTCAGAAGGTTCACCAGGTAGGATTTGCTAATTTATGGCATGCCGGTTGTCGTATTTGTGGGTATTCCAGGTGATCCAGGTCACTTTTCCTGGCAAGCAAGTAGCTGTTTTTTCAGAATGAGGTAGCTGCTACAAGGTACAAGTATTAGTAGCCAAAATCATCAAGAGACATATGATTTTTTTACATGCTCCATTTGAGAGTGCAGACTAGGGGATGAGTAGTTGTGTACTATGTTGGAAACCACGATTCTTTGTTGGAAGCGTTTTGTAAGATGCAGTGATTCATAGATGTGCCTCATGTTAGAAGTAGCAATTCCTTCCAATAATCACACCATCAAATTGATTTTTTTGTTTTCCTCCTCAGAAAGCACAAGACTCCTTGATGCCTACCTCTTCCTATTTGATGATCTCCTATTAATTACCAAAATTAAACGTAACAAAAAGGTAATAATAGATAGAGATATACATGGTTGCAGTTGTTATGTTTTTTAGCTTAGTAAATATTTTGAATGTACTTTGGAAGATTGATCTAATGATAAAAATACAAGATGACTAATCGGCATATGAAGGATGGGTGATACCTCCTTATGCTAATAACAAACCATAACACTGATTCAAACCCTGCTTCTAGGCTTAGTACGTTACAGGAATGCTTAGAGAATTTATGTTACAAGACCTTAATATTTTCCTGGTGTTCTGATGTGCTGAATTCCTAAAGATCAGAAGTTTCAAGAATGTAAGAAGTTTCCTAATGCTCCCCTCATGACTCAGTCCAGCAACCTGAGAAAATGTTATCCCAAAGGTATCAGAACTATTGGAAAGAAGTTAAAAAATGAGGAAGACTGTTGTATGTGTCCTCTCTTTGCCTTGATTTCCCCTAGTTTAAAATGGAGATATAATGACTCTTCTTAAGAAAATTTTTTATCGATGAAAGATGCTATAGACAGAGTTCTATAGATGATAAATACCTGTATTTAGCCACCAAAAAAAGGCACCGGATGACCTGAAATTCCTAAAGCTTCAGTGTAGGAGTATATCTAGCTAATTAAGGTTATGAAGATGATGTAAATGAAGTCTATGAAGATGATGTAAATTAAGGCTGAGCAGACCTATGCTAAATCCCAAGAAGTTTGTGTCTGATTTAAAGACTCCTTGGGGTTTTTTAAAAGAGGCACCTGTTCTGCCTTTGTAGGAGGCAGAGAAGGCAGGCAGCGAGAGATGGTAGAACAGCAACACCATCCCCTGGTACAGGGAGAATGAAGGGAGCTGGGATTCAAGGGACCTGGTGCCCACAGGCAAGTCTCTTTGAGAGCTGCCCCACGTACATGTGGTGGTGGTCCTTCTGTGAGGGGCTGCGACCCACCTGGGGCCCCAGCAATTGTGTGTTCTGCAAGTATGCAAGGGGAGAAGGGGAAACGCACCTCCAAGGAACAGGGAAAAAGTCCTGCTATTAAAGGCTGGGGCGGGGGGGTGCAGAGGGAAGGGGGGGGGAAAAGACCTTTGAGCACCTTAGACTGACTTTTTTTATGCCTGTGGACTTGTATTGTGCTTCAGTTGTGGGGTTTTTAGTACAAGGTGTGACCTTGCAGGAGAACTCCAGGTACCGATGAGTTTTTCTGAGGTTCCTCAGGCAAATAAGCTGAGTACCTTTGATAAGAGAAAACACATAATTTAGGGCTGTTTAGCGTATATACTTCATGAGCAGATGGCAGACAGCCAGCTAACCAACTTCATTTTCTATTCCCAGAAATACGGGGGCTCAGACACCAGCTCAATCCCTGTCTGTCCTTCCCTCACTCCTGAGCTGCAGTCCTTCATAAGGGAGGGAGGATTTTGCACAGTCCTAGACCAGCCCATCCCGCTAGACAGACTGATACTGAAAAACGTTGACCCCATCCACGTTGCAGGTACGTGCCCGTGCGCATTTGAACGTCCTCATTACTACCACCTCAATGCAGCGTAAAGGATAAGACGCCGTTTGCCCACAACCCACCCCCAGATGCCTGGAGTGCAAAAACCAGTGCTTCAAACGCATCGTCAGGCGAAATCGCCCCAATAACTTCTGCTGCTGTGTCCTTGGGTGAGGAGGACTGACCTCCACAGAGAGTGAGCAGCTTCACCCTGCCAAAACAACGTCCCTCGAGTCACCGAATCAGAGCTTGGGTGAGGGAGCAGGCATGAAACCATCAGGCGTCCCCTTGGTCTGAGCAGCTCACGCAGGCTCTCACACACCTCCGTCTAATGCTGCCCAAATCCCAGCAGCCTCCTGTATCAAAAACAAATAAGAGAAAAGCAAATCTCCGGGCTGCAGGGCCTGTCAGCCATCCTAATCCTAAAGACTGGGAGGAAAAGCTCAGGGAGCTAGAGTGCTCTGTAGGAAATAGAAAGAGATGGAAAATAAACCTAGAGCCCGTAAAATTTATAACAACTTTCAAATATATTCACCCAGAGTAATTAGCATTCTGCATCCCTGCTGATAGGAGACAAACATTGGCAATAAAAGGTGAGTGACTAAAGATGAGGTAGGGGGATGAACAGAGAGAAGAATAACCTTTTTTTAAGCATGCTCCAGGCACTGTCTGTCTGCCTAACCAGTCTCCCTACCAACCCAGCAGAAACGAAGCAAAGGCAGCGGCCGCCTCTCGCCTCCAGGGTGGAGGGGAGGGCAGCCCCATGTTCCTGCCTAAAACCCCACTAGATGCAAGGCCGACAGCTTCTGGGTGCTGGAGAGGGCATGCAGCCACCGGTCTGCACATACAAGATTGGGCATAAAAGCCATAACGGACAAGGGAATAAGGTTTGGGGATTTTTTTTTTTTCCCCAAGTCAGCATTTCCTACGTTCAGAGATTTCTAACCAGGGTCCTTCTATCCCCGTGATCCAGCTGCAACCAGCAGAATAGACAAAGTTACTTGCTGCATCCCAGCCCAGGCTCTGGCCCCCGGTTATGGCCCTTCCCTACACTCTGGACCTCACTGCCCGACTTCTCTCCCATATATTCCTACCAGCCTTATTACAGCTGTAGCTATGGCAGTCTCCATTACTTCCCTGTAGTCTTGTAACACCTTGGAAGCCCCATCCTAATCCAGGACCCCTTGGAGCAGGGTACAATAAAAATTGTGAGAAAAAAATGACTAAAAGGAGCTTGCAGTTCAGGTTTCCACCATTTTGCGTAAAAAAAAAACAACAAACAAAACTTGCAGTATCAATGGAAAATGTCCTCCCTTTACAAGAAAAAAAAAAAAAAGAAAAGATTAAATATCGTCAGGAATGTGTGACCTTGGGGAATGCTGCCAATTTATTTGTAGTCTCAAGGAGACTTTTTACTACTGATGGCAGTAAAAGATTAGTTGGCACGTTCTCAGAAAGGGCAGCATGTGAATTCTAGTGATCCATCACATTAATCAGAAATGAAGCCCTCATTTTTGATCTAACAAGTACTTTTGCATCCACTAGTTTGCTGAGGGTTGATCTCACTTTGGAGATCTCTCAATACAAGGACTAGAAAAGCAATATGTATATCTTGCAATACAATAGAAATACCCTTTTGGCAGCAGGCAGGAGGCTGGTAATTATGCAGGATAATTCTAGCCCAAAGCCTGCTACATATCAGTGAAGGGATAAGAGATATAATGGTGTGCTCCTAACACTGGGAAGCTACCCTAAAAGCAGAACTATCTGCAAATGCCAGCACCTTGTACAAGAGATGTAACTTTACATGTAAGTGTAATAGTAGGAACCCATCTCTGAAGATCATAAGCAGCAACATACTTTCTGATTAGGAAACCGCTTTCCTTGTAACATTCTGCTCTGGATTTAATCTTTGCAATTACTTATTATCGCTCCGCTAATAATGCTTTACACTAAGTTTGAAGGGGCCAGACCCACTGGTACGTCGCTATATCAGAGACTGGTAATCTTTACAGCCACAGAATTTCTTTTAGAAAACATTACCGAGAGTCTGATGCTGAGCGTTGCCTAGAAAAATCATTTTTTGGACTGTAAAGTTTATTTTCTGTTGACCACAGACAGACATAAGGCATGAGTTCTGAGACATACCCCCTCTGCTGCTACAAATTTCCACTGCTAACTGATTTGCTGCAGCAATTTAACCAGTCTGTGCTCCACTTTCCTTTCCTATAAAACTTGGATTATAGGACACTTTATCTTCCAGAAACATTTTGCGGTCTGACTGTAGAGCACTTGGAAATGCTTGGACAAGAAGCTTTACACAGCAGCAAGAAATTCTACCTAGTACAAGGCTTCAGAGCAAACTACATGAAG
The DNA here is from genome assembly GCF_929443795.1 of Astur gentilis. NCBI lineage: Eukaryota > Metazoa > Chordata > Aves > Accipitriformes > Accipitridae > Astur > Astur gentilis. The sequence continues at coordinate 12,538,290 of NC_064913.1, forward strand.
TAGATAAGTTTATCAAAAAGATACGACAACTCTAGCAGACTCAGAAAAACGCTGCCTTGTCTTGGCAGCTCGAGATCTGCGTTCCCCTCGGGCTGCGTGGGTTCAGGAGCCAGGGCTCGGCTTAGGGCCACCGCTCACAGGGAGGCAATCCTGCTCCTCGCTCACCGTCGCTTCGTTTACAGCAACGTTTACAGCTAAAAAAAGCAACGCCGCGCAAATCCAGTGCATTACAACAGGTTACTGTGCCCTCCTCCCTGCCACAACCAGCCCACCCAAGCACACCCGCCGTCTGCCGCAGGATTTTGGCTGCCTGAAGATGCTTTCCCCTCCTCTTGCCCCAAACTTGCTTTGTGGCAGACTTAAGCCACCCCTTCACTCCGGACACACGACATTGCTGCCAATTTATCCCCTCGCAGGGAAACCTGCCCCGTAACGCCCAAAGTTATCTGAAGGAGCCAGGAGATGCTGCTGTCATACCCAGAGTCACCGATTAACTTCTGCAGAAGTTTGGCAGGAACCGAAGGGCTGCTGGTAACGTGCCTGGCCCTGCACCTTAGCTGCACAATGATAAAGTAATTAAAACCAAAACAAATGCAAGCAGAATTAACTTTTTGAAATAACAAAGCTTCCCGCACAACAAAAAACTAACCCTATCAGGGTGCAGTGCCCTATTAAGAATCAGAAAAGACGATTACATATATCATTTCTTCAATCATAATTAATGTGATATAAAATCAGACTGACAGCTGCATGAGGGAATTTATATCACTTCTTTATATTTTTCCCAGTCTTCAGCCTGCGAAATGCCTTCCTAATACAGCATGAAAATAGGTATCGTCAGTGCATAGCAGTTTTCTTGCTACAAGCACAGACAGAGACTGCCAAGGTAAGTAGTGCACTTTTTTTTTTTTCTTCTCTAATTACACAACTACGCTTTCCCTAAAGGAGGATTGCAGCCACAGGCCATGCTGTGACAAGAATCTGTTACAGTTGTGACATTTGACCAAAACCAAACCAAAACAAAATAACACCCAGTGCTCTGGCTCACACATTTGTTACAGAATCTTTGCTGTTGAACACATACCAATTTTATATCAGGGTTGATAGCAGGTCTTATTCTTGTTGAAAAACGTTATCATTTCTGATTACTAAAAAAAAAAAAAAAAAAAAAAATAATATGCCATTTCTTGTGTCACAGAAAGGAAGATGGTCAGCCCCTCCAGAGAAGTCAACACCAAAACACCCCCCCAAATCATATGCAGTAGTACTCAGACAAGACAACTGCATCATGCTCATCTACGCATGACACACATCTTGCAATTTCAGATTGAACAGATGGTATGATTAATTCCACTGTTATATAAATTTACCCCTCATTTTCACACCACATCACACTTCTAGTAACAGCACTGTATGTAACATCTGAAAGTGTGGTAGGCACTTCACAGAAGTGGTTTTTTTCTCCTGTAAGTTGAATTTCGTTCTCTAATACCGAATGCACAGAAATTTGACTACCACTAATACTAATTCTTGAAAGTAAATCGCAGTAGATAGACTTTTTCAGGGAAAAGCAATGACTGAATTCTTTCCATTTCCAAGTCACTGGCTGGTACTTGGAATAGGTATCTACTATAGGTATCTACTCAAGAAGTCGCTCCCTTCTCCTGTTACTAGAATATTACCTTTCCCTTCCAAAGCTGCCTTCTCACCAGGTGGCTACCGTCTTCTCGACTTCTCCCAAGCCCAGTTTATCGAAGGAGAAAACCCTGCCGTGAAAGGTTCTTTTCACATGGATGTGGTGGCATTACCGCGTTTTGTTGACTTCGGGCGCTCCGAGCCCTCGGAAAGGTAGGCTTTCCAGCACCGGCTCCGTGAAGGGAAAAGCTCAACAGTTTAAATCCTGCCTCCCGCCGGCCCACTGCTGCCGGGCAAACCCCTGTGTAACCACCACCACCACCACCACCACCACCAGCGCATCGGACCCTCCGCCACCAGCAGCCCCAGTGGGGCCAGAGCAACCACCACAGCCCCACGCCAAAGCCGGGCTCCTGCTCTGCCAGGCACAGACAGTTCGCCCACGCAGACAGGGTCAATAACGAAATATATGAACCCCAGCACAGCGTGAAGTAGAGCAGGCTGCCCCTTCTCAGGCGTTTCTGGCTCTTTGCGTGAACGCTCAGCGTCTCTACACGCGTTACAGCGGGGAGAGCAGCTCCTGACTAGGCAAAATAAAAACCCTGGGGTGGGAGAAGCACAGCGAGACCTTAAGCTCGTACTGCTGCCAACTAATTTGTAATGCCTAATCATAGCAATTCAGAGACAACTCAGCTTCTATGACCCAGACCATCTGGACTAGCGCAGAGAGAAGGAAGTTACGTATTTTAAAATCCATCTCTCCAGCCATCACCCCCTGCCCTCATACCTGGATGACAGCGGATATAGAGCTGAACGTTGTCAGCGTGATGCTAGAAACTGAAATTCATGTGGCAGCACGTGACAGATCTCGGAAGGGGACAGAACTTGCGATGGTGATAGCACTGGGGCTGTCTTAATCAGAGGAGCAGGGAGCCCAAACTGCAGGGACAGCATTAAACTAATAAATATTACACAAAACCGGCTGAAATAGCCTGCAGCAAACTTCACCGTTACAAGCAAACAGAGCATTAAAATCCTGCCTTCCAACCAAAAAGGAAACCTTCACTGGAAATCTCCGGCCCCAGACACAGATTCCAGCAGTGTCTAGTGGCCTGAGCAACTGGGAGAGTCTCGGTTCTGGGATAATTTACGTTCGCTTCAGGAATTATGAGCATGGACCTCAAGAAAGGCTAAATTAAACTGGCTCTCGGCATTTATGTATCTGAATCACTGGAACTTTTTTAGATTGTCGTGGTTTACAAATTATTTGTTCTTGTTACAGAAAACATGGATGTCACAGATAGAAACGGCAATCTCCAATTATACCGCACATCATGAAACCAAGAAAAGCACTTTCTGCTTCCCAGCTGAATCCTCTGAAATTTAACAATGTCAGCACAGCACCGACAGAGCCAGTGGAAGACAGTTATTTTTTCCAGCACGCCTGAAGTTTCTGAAGCTACCAGATTTCTGACTTGACTAGACAGAAATGAGGAGTTTTCACCACAGGATGTAGGAATTATACTGGAGGGGGAAAATGAGCCATGCAATAAGTGTACCGCTCTTAAATGCTCCTTTGCTTCAGCTAGGGGAAGGCTCTTGCCATCCAGGAAAGCTTTAATACAGCTTGTCATTTCCTAGAAAGTGGGACAGAGGAAAAAAACCTATTCACCAGAAAAGTCTAGAAGGGTTATTCTGAGATCATTCAAACTTCATTAATAAATTTAATGAAATTAAACCCACGTAGCCATAGTTCGCTATAGTTATGCCTCTCTACCTACTAAACTATAATATCACAAGATGGTTTTTTGCATTAACACTGAGCTTGTGGAAGCAGTAAAAGCAGATCTTGTGTTGACTCCTCATTAATTTTTAAAATGAGATTTTTAAAGCTTCTTTGAAAAAGGTCATAATTGCATATAACATTCAGTTAAACTAGAGATGCTACAGAGTATATAAAAAGAAAGAACAGAAGCGCAAGGATGCCCTGCTTTATTGGGATTTTTTTTTTTTTTTTACCTGAGGTTTTTCACAACTTTATTACCTGTCATTATGCATTGTTTACACCCATTGCAGCCTTCAGAGTTCCAGTTTACTTCCCAAACTTGAGTGTTCCTTTTGCATTAAACCATTCAATGGTTCAATGCTATCCCAGATCTGTGGTCCACATAGCAGAAGCGTGCCCATGTTAATCACTTCATCTTTCCCTCTTTTTAAGGTACTGGAAATGATCCACAGAACAGCCTAAAACTGCTTGCCGCAACATTCACGCAGGTTACTAACGCGGAGGGAGGGTGTTCTCACCAGGTTAGTCTTGCCTGATCCCCTGAGACTAGTCATAGTCAAGAGAGAAAGGAGACTGCCCTAAAGCCACTTTAAGTGACTCTGTCACTTCTCCCACTTTCCATCCCCAATCAACTAGTCTCCCTCAGCAGAAAAGTTAGTCCTTAGAACATCGCCTCGGTGTCAGAGATTACTGAGGGGGAACTGAACAGAGAAGCCACCCAGATGAGGACGTGGTGGTACCTTTTATCCACTCGAGCTGGTTCATCTGTACATACCAGCTATGGTCTGGAGGCTGTATGTATGTACGTATGTAGGTACTTACCTGGTTCAGCACTCTCCAGATGCAGCCTAGGCCACTGTGGTACACGTTCCTGCTCTTCCCCCTGTTCCTGTGATGGGCAAGATTTTTGTCACAGCTTCCTGGGAAAAGAACAGTCACTCAGGCTCCGTGCCAAGTGGTGAATGTGTAAGGCAGGAAAGGAGAACAGGGTGGAGAGGGCAGATCTGCTCCAGGACACCGCGCAAGCTGCAACCAATTAGCCACACCTGGGCTTACACAGCTGTGCTCAATTTCTGTGACCCCAAGCTCAGCTGCACATTGTGTCACACCTCCCCCTTCCACCCCTGGTGCCCCCCAAGAACCTCACACTACCTTGAAACCAATGAGGAGAGGAGAGAAACATATTTCAAGCCCAGAGAAGTCACGCCTGGCAGACTAAGCTCTGCCCTTTGTGCGCTGGCAGAAGCGAGGGGAGGGCTTTGTATCTCTGTGTAGTTTTGCAAAAGCAACCTTAAGCCAGGCCCGCTCAGTTTACCAGACAACTAAGTAGTCCCAGAGATTCAGTATTTCCAGGAGGCCAGCACATCTCCAAGGAGGACACCCGAGAGGAAGGAAGTATTCACACGCTGAGACATAAGCTTTAGGGAGACGCAAGTTCAACAGGCTCTTCTGTGGTCTGGAGAGAAAGACGCCTCGAAAAGCAGTCGAGGCAGAAATTAACTTCCCAGAGGAGACCTCTTCTCTCCATCTTTCTCCACTGTCTACACAAAGCCCCTAGGAAGGTCTGCTTCAATAGCTAAACACATTTTTTTTGTGAATGCCCCCACCACTCAACAGTGGCTTTGTCATGGGACTGATCACACACACGTTAATCACCTGGCTTCTCTCTGCGACGCAGCTCCACCCTCAGAGATTTCCATCTGACAAGCAAGCCTTTCATTAGTCTAAAGAACTAAAACAAGTGCTACTTCCGAGTCTTCCAGTTACACCAGTTGTCTGACTGCATTGCACGCGATGCCTGAACGCAGCCGGTGACAGAAGGACTTTGACTGAACGCGGGATACGCAGCAGCCTTGTGCAGTCATTGGGAATGGAAAAACTACTCTGAATTTAACCTGGGAAAAAAACAGATTCGAAAAACAGTCATTATCGCTGCCTCCTCAGGAACACAAAAGCTTTTGTTGCAGGTCCCCGTAAGTCTAAGGAACTGGAGGATTTAGCTTGTTCTTAGATGTGTGGCTTCCCAACAGTTCATTTGTAAAATGATATATCCCCCATTTCAAAGTACCTTTGCTGTCTGAAATGGGGCAAGGTAGTTTTGAATGACAGAACTGGTCTATTAGAAAGGTCTAATTTATTTTTTTTTATTGTCATTAATCATTCCTTTAACAGGTTAGAAAACAAAAATGACACTTCAATAACATTTCATCATAGTTTATACAGAACTGGTTGATGCATGGTGTCACCTCCTCATCCAAATCCACAGCCGCCTTCCAAACTGCAGAGTTTAGGAATTACAGTGCACGCTGGACTAAATTCTTTCACAATGTAAGGCACAACTACATGATCACAAGTAGTAAACACAAACACTGAAAATAGAACTTAAGAGAATCAAAATTCAATTAAAAAGAAACAAAACCAAAACACACTCATGCAAAAAAGCTATCTACACCTACCAAGGTGGTATGATCCAGTTTAAAAGTGCAGTACTCTGTAGGTAAAACTGCAACATAAGGCTATTATAATACATTACCTCTAAATACTGGGTAAGAACTTAAAACTTCTTCCATTTATATTTCATACAGTTAGACAGAAATTAAGCTGTATGAGCAATATTCACATCTGCAATAATAAACTCATCATTAAAATTCAGAAAAGAGGCAAACAAGACAACATAATTTGTGGCACGCATCCATTACAGAATACCATTCATCAAGTTCACATCTCGAGTACTGAAGAAAAAAAAGACGGCTAAATTAATGGTACTTTTGGTGAATGAGGCTATCTATAGCCAAATGACAAAGCTGCATACAAAATTGTTTTTGTCCAGCAGACCGTGATTCTGTAAGCTTGTGGTTATGATTTATTTCCTGTCCAGCAGCTAGAGTTCGCAAGATTGAAACTACAGAAGTTAAAAGAATACAACAGAGTTTACAACAACTTGAAACTATCGGATACTTTCAAACACATAGAAAAAGAAAGACTTAACTTTTTTCCTTTTTGGTGATAAACTTTTGCAATTTTGGCATTCACTATAACTTTTACATAACATGACAGTGAGCAAATCTTATTAAACTTACCTAATGTTTGAATTTCACGCTGAGAGGTAGTTTAAATGAAATCTTATGTAATGGCATCACATGGTGGGGTTTTAAGATAATTTTTTATTTTTTTTTTTATTTTTTTTTTTCCTTTTCTTACAAAAGTGACAAATCCTATACAAGCAGCATTTTGGACACATTACTATAAAAAGTTCTGGTATTTGCTAACCCAGCGAGACATTCTTTCAAACATCCCTTCTGTGCCAGGAATCAAGCTTTAGCGTGATACAACAGAGTACTTTGCCATAAAGCCAACAGCAGGAGCCTGGACCTGCCAGCACTGGCCTGTTGACATGTAACGATGAACACTCTTTCCCAGACCTCTTTACCCAAAAAAGGCAGGAAATACAGACGAATTTGCTTTTAGTTTAGGTCACAGGGGGAGGAAGAATTGGAAAACACGCCTACCAGGCTTCTGCTTTCATAGTAATGTTGATCCAAGAGGGTTAGCAGGGCTTCAGTGATCTTCAAATGAGCAGATACTCCTATACCTGCTGCACAGTGAGTGCATAGTATGTGGTGAGCTACAGACAAAAGGCAGAGTTTATTACATTAACTAGTACCTATCCTCTTCATTATTGTGATCTTGTGGCATCTAATGTTCTCTCTAAAGAAGAAAACCTCTTTATTCAGTGCCCCTTAAAAAAACCACAAAAACCCATCCCCCAAAACTGAGTTTCTGTGGCAGGACTTTACTATCCAATTATTGCTGGTTTTGAAAAGTACACCATTTAGTGCTTTTGGAGAGGCTGTGGTTGGACAATAATTTTAAACTTATCCTAGAAGAGATGCTGAGGTCAAGACTTCAAATATTAAGAACTGGACAACTGACAAGACCCGTGAAAATACATGAAATCCACGTTTTCGCATTTTATAATCTTAAAATGAAGCTCTACAAAGACAACGTGTGCGCGATTACATGGGTTTTGCTGTTATACGTGCTCACAGATGATGATCGCATTTTTGGTACAAAGGAATTATGAGTGCAATTCTCCTTACATAGCAAGGGGCCAAATGTAATACAGTGAAAAGTCCAGCTGAAGATAAACCTTCTGTCCATTGATTACAGCTAACACATGCAATGCAAATTATACCATTCCACTTACTGTAGATTATATACAGTTAGAGAGCAAAAAGTGCGTAGTGCAAATGACAGTGATGTTTCGTAGTCCTCCAAGAATATCAGAGTGGGAGGGGTGGTACTTGGAGGAGTAATTTATCAGTTTCAACATACTCAAACCATGGTATCATTCTTCTTGGCATAGTTTACATTCTGTTTGAACTTAAGTTCCAGCAGTTTTCTGTCTGCCACCGAGTACTGGTCATAATTTTTTTAAAGTTTTGCAACAAGCATTTGTTCCCACTTCGCATTTAACTGACATTTAACAATCCAGAAAAGTACTTGAGTTTTCCAGGTCCCTTGTTTAGGAATGTCACTTCTCTTACATCTAGCATGAGAGACTCAATTGTTCTTGCTAATGTAACACAGACACAGCAAGGTTTCTGCTCCCAAATCCCTTCTTGCTTCACTAAGAAAGCTTTTCCAGTGAGGATTCACAAATAATCCTAATTGTCCCAAACCCAACAAAAATAGTTATTTGTTGTTCTTGTGTACCTAGCGCTCCACACTCCATGGCAACTTGGTTACTTGATACCTTTGAAAAACAGAGGAAAAAACCCACACTGTACCCTCAAGCCTTGGACTCTTGTGCCAGAGCGTGAAGCCAGCTGACAAACAAGATCCCTCTAAACCTCTTGCCTCTGTTGGAAGCTGCAACAGAAAATTCCTTTTGTCTCTTCATCTGCAGACAGCAACTTTTCCTACTGTGACTCATTAATTTTATCCCCTTTGTTCAACCTTTGCAGAAAGGGGAAGATTACTGGAGGGCAGGAATACATGGGGAGAAGAAATAAACAACAGTGAAGCACAGCCAGCCAAGATCAAAAGCCTGCCACTGACCTCTGCAACACTACCTGCCTCCAGAGGGGTTGCAGGACACAAGTATGAAGCGTGTATTGCTGACACGAGGCCGGTGTAGGACAGTAGGATCTGTCATTTTGGAGGCAACAACACGAGGGATTGTGGCTCTTTGACTGGCAAGTGAGATGATGTCTCCGGGAAGTTAAAGAACCTCTCCCCATCCTTAACAAGACTATCCTTTACACTTTTCCGATCGCCTCTGTAGCTCGTCTCAGCCCCCGCAGCAGCTGGTCTCTTATATTCTGCTTCCCCGGCAATTCTGAATGCAGATGGAGAGTCCTGCAGAGGAGACAGTTTCAGGAACAAACTCCACACTTCACTGTCCCATTCCTGATGCCGTGGTAATGGCGAGAAACCAAAGGCAGCTTGAGGATCCCACACACCTACTGGTTCGAGCGCTGGTTGTACCGTTATTTCCACCTCTTGCTCTGTAACGGCCTCTCCTCAGTGAATCAGAGCAACCTGATTCTTGCTAGAGGCTGTTTAAACACATTATTGTGCGTCCTCCAGTTCCAAGGCTCTCGTCTCTTCTGCCATTTTATTAGGTTTTCCTGCTGTTCCTGTGTTCGCAGGCTGAAAAATCAGTGCATTAAACTATTTTGTCTGGAATCCTTTAACTCAGAGTGGTAAAAGTTACCAGGCTTTTTACTAGGTTTTCCTATTATTTATATTTTAAAGCAGCGCAACAAAACCCCCACATTCCTACCGAAACATGCCCATCAAAACAGTCAGACTCTGCAAGCAGATTTATAAATACAAAGCTTTTCACATTCCAGTTTCCCTTATTATGTATCTCACAAGTCATTTTACTGAGCTTGAGCAAAACTTCCAACCTGGCAGTGAGGCCAAGGGCATTATAGGGTCTAATAAGCCATCAACTTGTCAACAAATACAGACCAGCACTAAGAATCAGAAGCACAAAAGAAGGAGCATAAGATTTAGCAATGGAGTCATAAATTTACTCCAGTGAAAAGCTGTAGAAATCCTGACCTGTTGCTGCAGACTCAAAGCTCAAGCATGAAAGCTTCTACCCCACCACTGCTCCTCCAGGTTTTAACAATCCTTTTTTCTACAAGTGTGTATTGAAAAGCATTTCCATCCCCTCGAAAAGTAGGTTGTATAAACCGGTCAGCACAAAGCAACCTTCAGAAATGGAGCTGGTTTTGCCCCTGAAGCTGAAGTGCTCCAGACCGAGGTCTGATCTGCGGTCAACCAACCGCACTGCTTCAGCAGCCAGCTGAATGAGGTGACTCTGCTTGTCTTTACACCAAGGCATCCCAAAAGGCTGAAATAAGAACAACCCTACTACAGCTTCTACCGCTTCTTACTGCAGAGCTCTCTCCTCACCCTTCACGTGTTCCCATTCAAAAGCAAAATGCCTGAATACAAGTGAGTCTTTGAACCATCTTCCTTGCTCCCCCTCAAAGTTTTCTGTCCTCCTCTGTCTCACGTATTTTGTCCTTGTGCAGCCATGGGAAGCTCCTCTCTTCCCTCTCAAAATCACTTCTGCTCCACGTGGTTGTCCTTCACCCTGAGAGCAGCACAAGGCTCCGCTTGTCACACAAGAGGGCAGAGCGCATCGAGGCTGGAGCACGACGGTCACATCTTCACTTTTCCCACATTTCTGAAGTCACGTGTCAGACAAAGAAAGGCTTGAAAGCAAACTCTTCAGATTCTCTCAATAAAAAAAGTGGAAAAACAATTCCCAGAGGCAGAGATTCTATTCATATTTTCTATTCAAAAGATTCTTATGCCAAGCAGTTACGCTGACAAGGAGAAACAGCGAGTCCAGAGGCTCTGTTCATATGGAATCATTGCAGCAATTGTTTCTTTTGAGCAAGCAACAATCACGTTTGAATCAGAAAGGCAGGTCAGTATTTCATATAAACCATGGTTGTATCCCAAACCCTTTTACAGCGAGGAAAACCAGTTACATAATTCAGCTGGCTTTTGGGAAATAAGAATTTAATTTTAAGACACATTCTTGAGGAAGACTCCTTGAGGCTGCAAATGTAGAACTACACAGGTAAGCTAAGAAGGGATATGAAACATATAGATCACTACTTCTGGAGAAGAGGGTTTAAGAAATTTTTTCACTTGAGAGTTAATCAGGACTAGACATTTTTCATAAAAGAGACTCTTCTTCATTCACATACAGAGCTGTCAATAGATAAAAGCAAACAAACCTGCCTAACGATGGCTAAGCTTCCACCACTGTTGCAGAATTTGATTCCTTACCTTGGGCAAAAAGTAGAGGAATTCAAGACACAGTCCTTTTCTCTGAACAGCTAGCAAAATTTTCTAAGACACAGAAGGGCTTGGGGTGTGGGGAATTTATTAGGGTATTTAAGACAAAGGGTCCCTAAATATTGGAAGGCATAACCCCCGCTCGAAAGAAATAACCTTAAGGTTTTTGAAATACCAGATACAAAGAGAAGAAAAGTTAAAGACAGGCAGGCAGGCAAGAACAAACAGATGTAAATAAAGTCACAACAAAAAAGCATTTTGGAGCCTACGTGAACTCTATAAGAAACCTCTGTTGCAAGTACAGAAAAGACAACATGAATAAATATCTAAAGACATATATATTGGCCTCTTATTTAGAGCTGTTTGGCTTACAACTAAGCCAGTAGCAGGACATTCACACCAGCGTTCTGAGCAGACTGAATCACATGACTAACGTAACATTTAAGACCCCCTGACAACGAGGGTCAGATGGAGCAATGGAAAACTGAGGTTTGTTAGGTGTAGCAGGAGTTCAGCTTCTTCCACCAAAAGCTGAGGGAAGGGACAGAAGAAAAGGTCAGATAAACTGCAGCAGTCTCAAAAAAGACTTTTTCTTAGTAGGATACCTAGCGTCTGGATGTCCCCGAGAAGCACAAGGACCTCTCAGGGCGGCCAGGGTATTGGCAGGGTGAGAGATGCGCCACAGGCTACTACCAGTATTGTTTCTTTGCTTTTTAAAACCCACATATAAGGGTTTCTGGAATATTAAAATCCATCCAACTGAATATGTAAAAGTGAAATCAATCAATACAGGATGGAATATCATAATGCATCATGTAACATTCCTACAATGCCAGCTAAACTTTGTCTCATCATTTGTTCACACATACTCTCTCTCAGCCACACACACACAAACTATGCAATACAGTATGTGTAAAGATGTTCCAGTATCCAAGCACTGGAGTTGGATAAGGACTCGGGTGCTGATACTACAACAAGTTCTAAGTGGGCAAATAAAACTGAGTTAGAGTCAAGTCCAGCCGTTACCCTCACTGTGGAGTTCGAACTTCAGAGAGAAAGTCCAAGAACCAGAGAGATAGAAAGGAAACAAATTCACAAGGGGTTATAAAGAACATCAGATATGCAATCAAATGCAACAATTAATTACGCTTTTACAGCAACATTTGATACATAAAATCCTCACAAGTTTTTGCATCTTCCTTTTTTTTTGAAGGAAACAAGAATAAACTGCAATATCACATAAACACTGTTTCTCTTGAACAAAAAAATAAAAGATAAAAAAATACATTGTTACTCCTCTGTTTAAACTTTATTTACAAATAACTGGGTATTTCTAAGCTAGACATAGAAGCTCTTTCCAGGATAAATGGCAATAAGCTATGGATGATCTGAGCCCATGTCTCACAAAAAATACAATAGTTTTACTTGGTATCAATAAACATTTTAAAATATACTAAATTTTGCCAAGTGTTACAATCATTGTCCAAACTGAATAGTAGTCTGAGTGCTGAACGAAGTGCATCAACAGAAATTATAAATTTTAGTGTAACATTTCTTTGTCACTCACGATAGCCCGTTATCCTTGCAAGTCATTAAAGCAAGTATCACAGACTCGGACAGGCTTCTTAGAAGAAGGAGTTAAGGCATTCTTTGCTGAGCACTCGGCACAAAAGATATTTCCACACTGTCTACAGTGATGCTGTGAAAGAGAAGAAACACATACGCTGAACATCAATAATGGGGCATCGATCACTAATAGAGATCACTATCATGTCGAGTCAACTCTCATGTTTCAGAAGTTAGTTTGAATTTTTCAATAGTAGTTACATAGCACACAGAAGGGCAAAGGTGTAAATCCTTTCTAAGGGGTATAGGAGTGAAATACTCAGAAGTGCTTCTCTGAGTCGGGAGGCTATACCAGTTTCAGAAATGAACTGGTTGAAGTACATCCTCCTCTTGAACTTGTTCTGGTCACATAAAACATGTTCTTCTCACATATAACTACCTGCTTTCACATAGAGAAGTATCCTTGAATCAAAGGATCCAGCAGCCTTTGTTCAAAGACTACCCAAAGAACATCACTGAAATAATGCAGGACAGGGAGAGCCACCTAAGACCAAGTCAGGAAGCACTGCAAAATGAACCTCATGAATATCCCTCATCTACTTCACTTCCAAGTCACTCGTTGAAAGGACGGTTATCTCTGGATGAAGGGCAGACCCTGCCAGTTGAGGGATGCCAACAGCTTAGCTGACCACAGCTGTTTTTACAAAGAAGGTCTGACTACACACCTAAAACACATCCAGTTGTTTCTTCTGTTCCATGTCGAGTTAGTGTGCAGAAATACAGAGTCATAAAGCACCAGATCATGTTGATGCCTCGTATTTTCACATATATCTAATTTCAACAAACTTACATTCCTTTTATACCTGTAAATCCAGTTCAGACTGCTTATAAATACTGTAAATACCCTTAAAACAGTGTAGTTTGGCTTGCTTGCTTAGGGGACTGAACTATTATAAGACTGTTTATAAGCTGATGCTGTTAAAATGGCAAAAGAATCATGAATAAAGTAAGCTCCACAAACTTTATTTTTAATATTTAAGGCACTGCATGCCATTAACTGTATTCTGAGATGTCCTGAGTATAACAACACTATTAAGGCCATTTTCTGAAGTTTGTATCCCATCTAAGTGTTTGAACACAACAGAGAAAGAAAATCCCCACAGACACACAGTAAAACACACCTACCCTTCTCACTGTCACCGAAAAACCTTTTCCACAGGCCATACAATTCTGTACCTCGTTGTCTTCTGCCCACTTCCTGTTGAGAGCTTGGGTGTGTTTGATCTATACAGAAGATATAAAAAAAAGCATTTTTCTAAAAATCCATGTCTAATTCCTACTAATGTCCTCTATTTTCACTGCACACACTACCCAGTGCAGTATAAAAGCATCAATTCTGACATGATACTGAGAGCTTGTATTTGTTCAGAGAGAAAAATCTTCCAAGTTTCAAAACTATGAACAGTTTTAAGAACCCACAGACAGCAATATGGCCCTTGTACACCACAAGTGTAACACCTTAATCACTCTGGAAAGGTAACCCACCACTACCCTGACATGAACTTGAAATGCTCCTAAGTTCCTACGCAGAAAATCAACAGGTTGAATTGCTTCAAATGAAATTATACCTGTAATGACTGGTTTTCTCGGCCAAGTTCCTGCATTGCTGCAGTAGTGTTGTCCAGCTTTTTCTTCATTTCTACAAGTTTGGCTTGAAGCTTTTCAATTTCCCCCTCACTTTTTATACACCTGAGGAAAAATAGTAACTAGTCAGCTCAAAGCATATGAGGCAATGTACACTGCCTCCTTTGGGCAGGTTGTCATGTCTGAGAAGTTACTCTCATAAAATCCAGCCAAAACTATCTTTGCTGTGAAAAGTTCTTGGATGGCTTGATTGGAAAAATGTTCTTTTGTAACAACCAGTTTAAGATTATCTGGCATTGCTCCCAAATATCTGTGGCTTATTAATACCTGGAGTTGCTCCCCAACCCAGTGACAGTACTCATTGCAGTCCATCAACAGCAAGCTCCAAAAAGCATCCCTGCTCCACAGGACACTCACACGAACCAGTTGCAGCAGATCAGGTCAGAAAACAGAGCAGAAAAGAAACCTTTTTCTTTTAGCAAGGCCACCTGCCATCAGCTGAAATTCAGTTAACTGTTGAAATCCAAATTTCAAAGGGTGTTGTTCTGCCAAGCTGTAAAGAGCTACTGGATGAGTTCAGCACAGTATGGCAAAGGATTGCCAAAGAAAGAGGATCTCACTTGAATTGATCCCATCTTTTCCCAAGGCCTCCTGCTCAAAACCTAAATCAGCAAGCTTGACAGTATCGAAAAAAGTTTTCCACTCTGCCTTCACCAAACGTGTCAGGAAACAAGGACGAATAAAGCTTCCTGTCTCACAGGTGTTTCTTCTACCCTTGCAATCGCCACTTTCAGGTAAGTCCCGCTGCCTTGCATGCCTCCTGCTGCCTGAAGAAAAGGTGCTCTGCTTACTTAAGATTTAAGTACATTGTAGAGACAACAGCAGAACTGGAGAAAAGACGACTGTCGGTTTTCAGGAGGAAGAAAACGCCTCCTGTGTAAACCTTAGCCTATCTAATCCAATTACACCTTCAATCTCCTATCATTGAGCCGTGGGCATACCCAGAAGTCCCTAAGAAAATTCTATGTTACTGGAGGCGCTAAGGAGTCTCTGCAGGCTTCGGGATGACTAGTGCATCTACTTGGAGTCAAGGCAGGGGGGCCTCGGAGTGACGGAGAAGGATAGTTAACTCGGGTAAGAGAAGCTCTCTCTGCCAGGTTCACACAACAGCTGAGATGAGAAGCCACAACCTATATACCTCAAAGTTCAGAGGAGCCCAACGGATTTAGAAGGCTTTTACAGATGAGCATAAATCCTCCAGCACAAGCACAGAGCTGCGGCTATGGTGATAAGTAAGGTCCTGATAAGCCTGCCTGATTTTCTACAAAACGGTCACCCCGTCAAAGCCACAAAGAGCACAGGTTGTTCCCAACACCCCTTGCTGTGCTTTGGCAGGAACGACGGAACGTTGCACTCTGGAAACTGCACCCACAGCCCAGGCACTAGGAACAAACACGGATTTAAACAAACCATGCATAAAGAATCCTGAATCAATTGAAACAAGTTTTCAGCGTGAGGCTATCCACTTCCCAAACTATGCTTCCACATCGTCACGACCACAGCTTACCTCTCCAGCAACGCTCTTCTCTCATCCTGATTATTCTGCACCGTTGCTTCCAAGACGGCAATGTCCCCACGTAAATCATCCGTCTGTTTCTCCAGCTCGCTCACTCGCCTCTGACTGCTTTGCCACTCTTTCTTCATGGTAGCCAAGTTTTCGTTCAGGGCTGTGACCTGCATGGTGAGCTTGGTCTCCTTTTCCTCATGTTTCCGGTTTTCTTCTTCTTTCTCTTTTTTCTCTGTGTGCTAACAAAACAACAGAACAATGAAAAACAACCTTCCAAGTATTTTTTCCCTATTTCCTACATTTAATTGAGGCAAAGAATCTTGCTGTACTAGAATCACTACTTTTAATCAACAAACTCTATTAGACAAGGCTGTCATCCCGCTGAATTTTCCTACACCATTAAATCCCTCAGATTTCAGACCTTGTCATTTAAAAATTAATGTAATGTGGAACTAAAGTGAACTCTTTGCTCCCTCTCTGTCCCTGAAAGAATCCAAAGGCGTGTTCACAAAACAAGTCTTATACTCTCTAACATACTAACCAGTTTAGCTTCAATTTCAGCACATTCTTTCTTCAGCTCCTCTTCTCTCTTCTTCAGCTGATCTTTGACAGCTTGATGGTTTTTCTTCTCCTGTTCCAGAGCTGCATTCATATTATCTATTTTGCCCTGCAGCTCTAGTTTTTGATGAATCAATAGCTGTTTTGCATCCTTGAGATTTGCCACCTCCTGTTAGGATACAGAGCTCAAAGTTAAAGTAGCAACACTGAAAGTGTAAATGATTTAAATTCAAATCTACTGTAATAGTTTCCAAGGAGAGGACAGCAATAATCTTTAGTTTTATCACTGGAAGAAAGGATGATTTTATAGCACAAAGTGTCAGTGATTTTCATGATCAAAGATTTTAAACTTTATATTATGAACAACATTCAATTTTTAAAATAAATTTAATATAAGTTTCTACTAAAGTAGTGGAAGCTCTGTTGGCTTATTTTCTATGGTTCTTTGGAAAGATACGTCCATTGTCATCTTCTAGAGTCTGTTCTAAAATCTACTTCACATTGTTCTCTGGTTGCAATAATGAGGTTAAAAGCTTTGTAATGACAATGTAAAAACCAAACACTGATGGAAGAAAGCTAGTTTCTACTAGTCTTAAATGTATAAATAATTACCCTATGTTTTAAGCAAGTAGGATGATACAATTGGTTTTAAATATTAGTTTTACTTGTTCTTCTGTAATAAAACATAAAAAATCCTGGAGTCAAATAGTTAGTTAAACTTATAGGAATCATTTTCTTTAAAATTACACAGCCAAGCATGCAGGTACTAACAGGGTTGCCAGTTTTCCATAAATCAGAATTCGCATCACAAATTAAAATCAACCAAAGACAGCAAGAGAACATATCCTGAGGACAAGGGGATGCCCCATACATGTATATCTATCCATTCCTTTGTAGGAGATGGGAAACAGAGTATAAGCCTTTAGGAAAGAATTTCTGGTTTAGTCTGATTGCTTGTAGGGAGATCCAGAGATTAATATTATGCTGCCATTGGTGTGCACACATTTTATATACATCTTTATAAATTTTCTTCTTTAGAATAGAGATTTTAAGAATGTAGAGAATTATAACAACCTTTCCCTGAAATCCAAGAAAGTACTGCGCATAGACTGCTTGACAGAAACAAAGTACAAACTACTATCTAAAAATAAGAGACCATTTTCTAAACACTGGAGAACAAAAGAACATCTGAAACTCATAAGATATCACGTTACTTTCTTTTTATTAGCATATAGGGAATGTCCCTTCATTTATACTTGTGCAGCAACTTAAACCCTGTGTGCTTAACAGATGTAAATATAGCTACTAATAGTAAAATATGGACAACACAAACTGTGGACTTTTAGGAGTGTTTGTTTCTACAGAGACTAAAAAATGAAATACGTAGAATGTGGCGAGAAATAGTTTGTTTTACTGAAGACTTAAAATTATTTAATTGAAGCCTCCAAACGTTTACCCTTTAGAAAGCTCATTTGATTGTTACAATTTTGGAAGAGAGTTAGTCTTTTATGAGGCTCCTGACATTGTTTCTTCCCCAACTGTGACATTTTAAGGCATTTTAAGAAACCTCAGCACATCAAGGGAGTTTCAACTCTACCACATATCCTTGAGAAGTACCAGATGTGCCTAGAATATCTGGGAAACTTCACATTCGTGACACTTTTGGACATCTTTTCTGCACTTCAGAATAGTCAAGCAAGAGTATGCACAGTGAATCTACAGTGGAACAGAAGAAAAGCCAGGACATACAACCCATCCTGAAGCTAAGACAAGTTATGTGGTCCACCTGGCCGAGAACACTGGGCACCGGTGCTCCGGGATTATCACTAATCAGGTCAGCCTTGCTCAGGAACCTCAACAAAATCTGCGCTTTGGTTCCCTTCCCTGTAGTACTGACATTTACAGCAACCATCTTTGCAAAGCCAATCCAGATAACATCTACTGAGCAGGCACATATTTCTTATCAGATAACCAACCACATGAAGACTCAGATTGTCTCAATATACCTTCTCAAATTCTTGCTTGCAGGCTCTAAGCTCTTCACCCAGCTTAGCGCTTTCTTTTTCAAGTCTACTCCTTATTTCCTGGAGCTCTGTTGTTTTACATTTTTCATTAGCCAAGTCTTTTTCTTTCAAAATCTTGAAGAGAAATAAAAAGTGCTAGAAAAGTTACTTCTTCCAAGTTCACAAAAAAAAACCACCAAAACCAAAACCAAACCCAACCAAACAGAAAATATCCAGAGCCCAAACCCTACTTGGAGGCTTTGTAATTAAGGGGAAACAACTGCCACATATCTCTACCCACAGTTCATAGTGCAAACAATTAGCAGCATGTTTGCAGTTTTAGATTTAAAACTAATAACTTTTTTCCATCTGTCTAGCCACTTAGAACAAATTAACAGCCTACTTCAAACCCAATTCACTTCAACCGTCTGTTGAAAGTCTTTGCACCAGAGGTTCAGAAAAACTGCCGCTGCTATGCACTACAACAGTGCTATGCCCTCAAAATACCCCTTGTTTAGAGATGTAACAGAAATTAATAAAGGGGGCGTGCGTGGGGTTGATGTGTCTGTGTGAAGATTTCAAGAGACAGAGGCATTTACCCTGTCATTCTGAAGATCCTGTAACATTTTGGTCTTCTCACCCAGCTGCTGCTCCTTCTTTGATGCATCCTGCTCCAGTGTGGACTTTGCTTTCTTCAGTTCCTGAATCTGCTGATTGTTGCTAGCAATTCGATTTCTGCTGGAAACTAATTCTTCTTGAGCTAGAGCAAGTTTTTCTTCTGTGGACTGATGACAAAGAGAGTATCTGTCAGTGTAAGAGCTTCAGATACTCAACATTTGCTTAAACATTTTCCACATGGAAAAATCGTTATCTAGCGTGCAACATTTAGCTCCAAATGTTGACAAAGCATACTTACAGAAACCTCTAGGTTACAAGGTTACCCTAAGTAAAAAGAAACTACCCCAGTACCATTTCCAGCAGCAATACCTCACTGTACATATTCCAGCTTGCATCCTTCCACAGAGAAAAGGTGAAAACATACAGAAGGGCAGAGAATGAAAGGCGACTGATGAAAAGAGAATGAATTTGAATTTGTTCACACAAATTTGTTTTATTCTCTGGGCAAATCAACTGCTCTGTAACTCTAGACAGCTGTTACTTAAGAGGCAGTGAAGCTATACTGTGAAGATTTCAAAAGTCATTCGATGCTATTTTTTACCAATGACTTAATGAAGCTAGTGCTAGGACAAATGTAAAATTTTTGAAAATCCTGAAGTGACATGTACAAGCTAAAAATGCTACTATCAGGACAAAACGTTTCACAGTCTCAGCTGCATCAGCATTTTAAACACAAAATTTAAAATTCCATTCAAAGTCTACTACAGATTATATTTTAGTTTGTCTCCAGCTCTCCTCATCACCTAGCAAAAGAACTCGGATTTATCTTTCTACAACAGGTCACAAAAAACCAAGAAACAACCTAAAACTTGCATCCAAGGGTCATTCTGTTTGCTCACAGCAAAGTCAAACTTTGGGGTTCTTCTTGAGTTAGTATTCTGGAAGTTATTTTTTTATAAGCCTTTGGCTTAGGCAAGGACTAGCTCCACTTAGAAGGATGTTCTTTCACAAAGAACCAATTAAAAAGAAAAATACAAAACTCATCCCCCACTCCTCCAAAATATTCGTATTCTATGGAATTTTTTGATGCTAAGATACAGAACATGAGGTGAGGAGATTTACTAGTAGTAGTAAGTTTATTACCTTTAGTGCACCAGTAAGTATTTAAATTCTTTCAAGATAAACTAAATTCTTTTTGAAGCTCTTACTTAAATCCTAATCAAACCTCTTGTTGAAGGTTAGTGATTTTAAAAGGAACAATAAGCACAACTTTGACTTCACTTAATTATGCATATGCTATAGCCACTCCTGGTTTGATTTAAAAACAAATTGATTTCTAATGCCTCCTAACCCTGTCTTGGAATATCTGAAGTATTTTGCCTGAGTCAGACTCAGTTTGAAATGCCAATGATGGAACACAGCTGATTCAACAGCATTTTCAACAACTCCAGTGGCTCTCAAAAAGCTCACGCTGGCTTTTGAAATTAATTTGCAGACAACTTATTTTATTTGCTTTTTGAGCTATTGGACTTTAACACTTCACAAGGTGTTAACTCAGAAATTTTTTTAAGCAAAATAGGAGGTGCTTTTGCAATTTCAAGCTTTCGGCAGCGTGGGTCTTTCAGAAAGCAAAATTATCCCCATCTGCTCTACTGTGGGCAGTGGAGTACTGTATTTTCCTAACAATGAGAAATGATGGGAAGTGCAGCAGCATCACATAACATTTTCATGGGAAAACCCAATAGTGTCTGTAGTTTTAGAGAGAAACATAATGAAGCCACAGCTTTTATTCAGTAGAAGAAATGTGGTTACATCCAATTTGTTAGCACAGGATGATGAAATTTGATGAAGTAGATAGTGACACCCAAATTAAAAGCCTCACTTAGGGGATACTCCTCTCTCAACTCCCCCCCCCAAAGTGTCCACTGGATAGGTTATCTCATTGTGTCCATACCTAGGCTAAGACAATGTAAACGTTCTTATAAGGGGAGCCAGTATTCAGCCTACTCTGCACTGTACTATGCACAAATATTTCTATAATTCAGTAGTTTGTTATACAAGAGACTTGGAATTTTGCATACAATTTAGCATACTATAGCTTACATATATAAGTGTCTCTTCATTGTGCTGTGATTAATGATGCTACCTAGCTTAACTGGGAAACCATTCAATATAATTTTAACAGTAAATCAACCTTCTATCTATTTATGCCTTTCTTTCTGCTTTGCTCAAAAGCGTTTCACAGCATCCTTTGGAAATCTTGGAGCAGAATGGAGCAGAAATCTTCCAGCACATGGTTAAACATTCCAGTTATTATCCTTGTTCCTGTCCCAGTCTCCACTGAGACCGTAATTCAGCACGATTCTTTTGGACTGCTGAGGAGCTCACATCTTTAACATAAAATCACCTCTCAAAACATCTGGTGGCATTTACCTTATTTAATTACCATTCAGTTTTGCCATTGCTCCCAGAATATGACAGGTATTCTCCCAACAAGCTACCCACAGTCATGAGATCGCTCTTTAGGATGACAGACAAAACCGAATGCAAGGAAGAGGTACAGAACAAAAGTACAGCCAATCTGTACTTATGTTTTTAAATAAAAACAGATGCTAGGATGACTGGTACAGAGTTTAAATAAATAAAAAGATAAGATAGCACAGTCTGATTCACTACAACTCGGGGCGTTGCAGTACAAATAATAGTGCCAACACCAGAACTGGTCCTAGCTGGGTGATAAGACCTGGATTCATTCCACCTAAGTGAGGTGCACAAATGAGCATTTTAGTCTGCATGCTCTCTGATCCCAGTCCATAAGGAGAGACATGAAATTATTCACAGATGCTAACCTGATCTCTCTTCACTTCCTAAGAAGGGTTAGACTGACTGTAGGCAACTTTGGCTCCTGACGTACAGACCTGAGGTTTGGCAGCACGAATACTGTCCCAGAACGTCCGCTGAAGATACACTGACAGCAATGCCAATATTGGCGGCAAAGAAACATTCTTTTGAGAATACAGAGGAAACCAGGACTGATTACAAAAAGCACAAATGCCAAGACTGAAGGATACTTGGCAGAGCTCAGGAGAGCAGGATTCACGCAAAGTATGTTTGCACTAACTCAAAATCAAGGCAAAAATAACAGTTCTGCATTTTCATTAATGCTTCTATATGCCTTTTCCACAAAAAAAAAAAAAATTTGTGCGTGCGTATACGAAAGATATTTCTATTATACATACATGCATATATGCACACGTATATTTTTATATATATGTGCATATATATACAAAAAATATTTAGTAGTGTTCTTTATTATATATGTATTCTTTTTTTATCAAAAACCATAGCTTTTACAGCACTCAAATCCTACCCGATTTCTTTTTCCAGTCACAGAGACAAAAATGTATGAGTGTAGTTATTGTTATAGACTGTGCATTTTTAAACCAAAGTAAATTTGCAGCAAACAGTACCCCTAAAATTATAACTACATTCTCACTTCTGAGTTTGTTACAACACTTCTCACTTTTCCTCTGCAAGACTTAACACCTTCAAAGTTTGCATCTGGCTACCGCTACGTAGCTCGGATCTTCTGTTAGGGAACCAGAAACCAGGGTGCAGCCGTGCTGCTAGCACTGCAGAGAGCTGCTGCTCTCCCTCACACAGTGCTGTATCTCCAACTGCAAAACTTCACTGAGGCATACATTTACTTTTCAATCACACCCAGCAGTGATATTCCGAGCAGATGCCAGCAGATGGTGCTCGGTGTACAGCCCAGCTCCTGCCACCCCCCCAAGAACCAGACCTACCACCCCACTCGCGTCACCCATACGCTGCACCGTCCATCCCCACGCCTGAGACCTTGGCCTCACCAATGGCATGGTGCTACACCACGGGAGAATATTTAAGTTTTCCCTCGTAGTGTTTTTAACTAAAGAAAACCGAGCACTGCTAAGGATCTCTCGATACAGCCTGGCCATGCCCATCCCGGACAATGCCGGGCTTCAAACCGTGCTGGCTCAACACAGCTGTGTAGGGAGTTCGTATCCCCACTAAAAATCCTGCACCGAAAGACACCCAAGCTCGCCACACATATACATTTTAAGAACTTCTACTACTGCCTACTAATAAGACTAAGACCAGTCTGAACCCCAGCCGACCTACCAGATTCAGTTCCAAATTTTTATCAAAAGCCATAGCTCTGGCTCAAATTATCTATTTTCTTTTTAAGTAACTTGCCCAAGGCAAAACAAGCCAGACAACTGACTTTGAATTGGACTGTGAAACTCTACTATAAAGTTCTCCTGACATTATCACGCTGAGGCTTTCTGAATGTGCTTTTTCCTTTGCAGTCTTGTAAGACAAGTTATCACTGCCTCTTTAGGTCAACATTGCAATGAGGCAGCACATCCACGAAGGAAGATCGGCTCCCCACTTTTTCCCTCTTCTACATTTTACAGAAAAACGTGGTGGGAAGCAGACCTCACTAACCCCAATTACTATATGTTTTTAGAAATCTTTTTAAAAGCAAGCAAACAGCCTCCAAGTTCTATATCGCATCAGTACTGAGGACCCCAATCTTCCTCAGGCTTCTCTAGGCTCCACTGAGACTTACATAATAAATCAAGTTACCTGACTGTTCATCTTGAAAATCTTGTTTTCCTGTTGCCATCACCTTATTTTACCTTTTTGCATGGATGTTCTCTCTCTCTCTCTCGCTACCATCCCCATTCAAGTTTCGAAGCATGTGAGACGCCTACCATCCTATTTTATACTTGCCAGAACTAGAAGTCATCAAGCTGGTTTAATAATACTTCTTCAGAGCTATTTTTGCACCAAGCAGTACTTAAATGAAAACTATACCAAAAATCCCAGTTACTGAGCACATCCAATGCTTTTACAGGTCATTGCATTACCAAACATTGACCTAAATGCATTGCAGGAAATTAACTCACAGAGGTACGTGTGCTATAGTAACTAACTGTAAAAACCAGTATCTTTAAACCACCATTGCTTGTTAACCATGCGGAAGTTCTTCACAATTTAACACACTGATTCAACCAAGCTGCACTGAAAGTAAAGCTTCTGTAACCTGCAGGAGAACGTGGGAGGTAATCTAATGCTACAGAGGAGGAGTAAGATTAATAAAACTCCAATGACCTGTATGTAAAGGAGCTATTTGTCTTTTTCTTAAAATATCCCAAACCTGGAGTTTGACTAGGGCTCCACAACTCACATGGGCCTACCTGAAACGACCACAAGACCTTTAAAGATTTCAGTGGTGGGACCAAAAGGCTCCACTGGGACAGGTGAGAAGGAGCGACGACATCTAAGCAGTGACAAAAGGCTCCCTTTATACATCCCGAAGCAAAGAGAAGCTGACATCTAAACCAGATCAGACGATCTGTCCTCCCGAAGTGCCTATTTCTCTCCATAAACTTCAGAAGAGCCTAGAACAACAGCGTCAGACACAGACAAAGCTGCAGTGGGATTCGTCTGAAGTGAAAAGTGCCAAAGCTACACGTCTTGTCCGTAGATGGCCAGTATCTGCAGCACAGCAGGTCCTGGGACTAACTTGGAGCGTTGGCTTAGCACTGACATGAAGGAGGGGGGCCGAAAGGACAAAAAGCACCTTTGCTAACTGACTCGACTCCCAGCAATACCTCTTTGAAGGCACTGCACCCTAATGCCGAATCAGATAAATTCAGCTTAGGAATAGCAAAAACTTCAAGGACTAAGTTTGGACACTTGTATTCCAGGCAGGACCCTAAACCTACTGTTTCTGTTAGTTTGACATCTCTGAACATCCACAATCAGCCGGGAAGAAGTGGAAAGGACACGGGAAAAGACTGACAACTAAAATTCTAGTTCAATCATCTAGAAGATAGCGGTTATTCACATGCTGGCAGACTTTGCCCTAAACAGCTATGCTGTTTAAAGTCATTGAAAGCTACAATATATAACAAGGAAAAGCAACACAAAAAATTAACTCTTACAGTAACACAAAAATAAATCGCCTTTCACTTTGCTGCTGCACAAATGCAAGGGTATTTCAGGTAAACTGGCAAATACCCTTGGCTTTAAATTAGTTTCAAGATATCCTTTGTCCCAGAGGAAGGGACTGAACAGCACTAAATTCTATATATAGCAGAAGAGCTTTTTTCTGCCTATACAGTTCTTGCACTGCTTCTTGGTCTTCAAAATCTGTATATCTACTTCAAGATCTGTTTGTATCTACTAAATCACATAGGACATTAAAATGACTGTAAGTACCTTAAGGTCTTGCCTAGTTGCCAGCAGCTCAGACTCTTTCCCATAAAGGTCCAGCTGCAGCTTCTCCATGTTTTCCTTATGTTTTTCATGGGTCTTCTGTAAGTCTGCTAGCTTGACTTTCTCTGCTTTAAGCTCCTGTGCTGACAAAATAGACTGCTGTTGCAGTTTATTCTCCAGTTCTGCCTGAAACATAAGCATAGGAAGTTTCAGTCAAAGTTAGAGACAGTAAAGTAAGCTTAAACATTTTAATAAACTGCATTTCTACTGCAAGACAAGATATTTTTTTTCCACTTACAAAGTAGCAGTGCAGTAATCTGATGCTTGTGATTTTACATTTAATATTTAAAGTTAACAACAAAATTTAATTCATGTCAAAAGTCTAAGTGAAACACATTAAAACCGAACATTAAAAATCTAAATAATGTTTCCAAGTTTCCACAGACTGACTAAAGCACAAATATGATCACGTAGCATAGGGCAGCCAAAGCTGGAGCAACATTTAACAGTGCATGGCTCAGAACACAACATTCCCTAATGTTGTAAGACATCTGAACTCTTTCCATTATGGTTTATGAGTTTCATACTGTCACTCAGATAAATTCTTTTGGTATAATAAGAGAAGACTTGGTTTAAAGCGGCCATGAACGTTCCAAAACACTGCGGGGTTTGTCTAAACTACTCTCACAAAATTCTACTGCTTTACAAGAAAATGGCAGCCCTTGCCTGATAGCATGCCCCTGAAGCAAAATAAACGCAATCTAGCCATTTTTATCACTCTATTGAAACTCAATTCCTACAGAATTCATATTTCAGCACTGGTTCTTTTTACTTTATTGTTGTTGTTGATGTTGTTCCTGTCTCCAACAGCATCTGAAGACCTTGTTTCCACATCCTGACCTTATCATTTCAAACTAGACTACAGCAAAGAGCTGTTTATCACAAAGTTATTGACATAAAAGCTGCAGCGTTTATCAGAGAAATTTAGATTAGTTTTCTTAAAGGAGTAAGAGAGGCCAGCCTTACCTTTTCTAAAAGGGCAGTTTTTAATTCAGCTTGCAGCGTCTCACTATGTTTTTTCTTCTGCTCAAAAGATTCCTTTAACTCTCTTAGCTTTCCCTGGAGATGTTGCTCACTTTTTTCTTTCTCCTTCAGAAGACCCTGAATTTCCAGTACTTGCGCTCGTGCTGAATCAAGTTCTATCGACAACTGCTTAGAAATCTATATTCAAAAATATTAAATAACTGTATATAATTTTAATTTACATCACTATTTGTACATGCTGTAGTGTGTGAAACTGCCTATTGAACTGTGTGGATGACAAATTACCTAGTTCAAAAAACAAACAGCCAACTTCACAGATTAAAAAAAAAAAAAGATGTTAAAGCTGAAAATACAGCTTTAGGAAATCAGCTCCCAAAAGACTGCTAGAAGTTGGGGAGAATCCCTTGACTGTAGGAACCTGAAAGCTTTTCCCTACTCTGCTTTTCTCTAGGCATCTGCTACTTTCCTCTGCCAGAGACCAGATGCTAAGCTATACCTTTCTTACAATCCAGTATGCCCGCTCTTACGTTTTTACAAAGAGTTGCAGATTATTTGCAGGAAACAGTTTCCAGGCATGGTACTGTTATTTCCTGCACATAGAACCAGACCATCCCACAGTGCCGCTGCTGCTACCTTCTGCTTCAGAGCTAGCTGATTGAACACTGGCAAGTGGATTTTGAGAGCTACAGTAAGACATTAAAATCATCTGTTATTCCCAATTTCCTACACCTTAGAGCAAATGCAGTCTTTTTTCACCATTCAAAATTAAGTGTAGGCAACTCTTCTCAAGCCAGCAGTGGTCTGGGCTCTCCTGCTGCTGACTGCAGCAGATACCAAACTCATCCTCCTGCCCTTGCCCCAGGGGACCACAGTGCTTCTGCGGAACGAGAGAGGAGCCAGGGCAGCAGCAGCAGTAGTGACAGAGCAATCACCATCGCACCTCCACATCCACAAACCCTCTTCCAGGCAGTAGGAGTCCATCACAGTCCATCAAACTGTGTCCACTGATCGCACCTCTTCTGATTCCTTTAGGAAACGGTTGACAGCTTGGGTAAAGAAATCCACAAAAGCGGATTTGGGCTTCAGCCTGCCAGCTGGACTACATGATTTTGCAGCCTGAATGCTCATCTTTAAAAAAGAAGTGGTCCTTATGCAGTCACAGGTAAGTGACTTAACACAAGTCTGCAAAAGCAACTAAATCCTTCAAGGATATCTGAAAAATATCCTGTGAACCACACAGGGAACGTAATGATTAGGTCTGAGACTGAAACGAATCTAAGGATATGAGATAACAACTTTTATTGTATGAAAAAAAATGAGGACATGGTAATACCAAGTAACTGTTTCACTAATGAAAAAACCTGAAGGGCTAAAATCCCCTAAGGTATGCAAGGCACAGAAGTTAGGATTAAAACTTGTATTTTAAAGCTTCGTATTAACATCTAGGAAATTTTTAGTATCACCTTATTTTCTTATATCCACACCTTATATCACCTTTTAGTAAGACCTTAGTGCCCCAGGTAGATTACAATTTGAGAACTGCATCCTCTTTATCTCTCATCAGTCCCAACACATGAAACTGAAAACAAACCTTTTAAACATTCATTGTAATTGGTTTCTAGATTTTTGAAACTAAGCGGACAGCTTACCCCCTCCTTTTTTTCCAGTGAGTTTTTCAATTCATTCCTCTCTTTAGCTACAGACTCTGTTTGTAGCTGGAGCTGGTGTTTTGCTTCTTGACAAGATTTTTCCTAAAAAACGTAAGACAAGGAAATATTCCTGTGAGCTTCTAAGACCAGCTACCCAGTATTTTTGCAGGATCTACAAAGCCTTGAAACTAATGCTTTCCTTCTCAGTTGCAGACATATTTTCAGCTCAAAACTTCAACAGTGGTAAATCTGAACACAGCTGATACCCTGTACTAAGGAACGCAGCCCTGTGCCAAAGAGTTTTTCTGATTAGGGATAGTCTCCCTGTTCAAAGCTGCTGTTGGCAGCCCTTCTCCTTCTTGTGGGAAGCAGTAGGCTCATCGCTCTCCTCAGGATCCAAAATTTCTTGATGTTCTAAAACTCACGAGCAAGTACATTTGGGGGACTTGTATGCAAATACAATTACATTTTAAGCCCAAATACTATGCACTTAAGTGGCGAGCCTCCAAATGACTGCAGAATTAGAAGCAGAATCTGGACTCCTATCTTTAAGTCTAAATTGGGGAGAAAATCCTTCAAGTTTTTAGCAGAAACAAATATTTAAACAGCAGTAACTAAGTAATGCAAACAAAAAGGCTTATCTTAAAAAGGTGAAAGAGTAAAGGAAAAAATGTTATTTTTAACTAGGAGCAGAATTTTTTTTAGATCGGAATAAAAGCACCTCTGACCGGGTTCTGGGAAACGGTGACATGTAAGATGAGAAAGGAATGAGAAAGACACCCCTACCATGTCTGAGGCATGGGTGTCAGAACAACTGTACAAGAAAATCTATAAAACGTGTATTCATACAGTGCCCATTTGTATCACCAACAAAGCAAAAGAGGCAAGAAAAAGGTGTATTTTAAGGCTAGTAAAAGTTCACTTTCTTTACCATAATAGGCTACTCTGGTGACCAAGCACTTGTTGTTACACCGCCACTCACGAGACCTTTCTGAAACTCAAATAATTCTAGTACTCTGACAAAACCTTAAGCTAGGCATCTCCCCAAACAACAGACAAATGTTTCTCTGCCTGCAGTACGCAGCCTTCCAGCATGCCCAGACAAGCACACAGAAAGGTTCTATGTACAAAGACTCCAGCAAGGAAACTAAAATGGCCTCAGAAAAATAACATTTTCTTCAATACGGTGGCACTTTAGCAAAGGGTTTATGACTTTGTACTGTTATAATAAGGCTGATGTATTTTTAAAAAGGGGGACATTTCCCATCAAACTGTTTCACCAGTTGTCTCCATTTAGTTTCTTCATCATATTAAAGGCATGCAGCAAGAAAAAGGGATCCTGTTGTGCGATATGATTGATGTTTACTACTGTAAACATCCGGACAAAAATTTAAGGTAGGACACATGTATGAGCTACTAAAAATCAAAATTTGTTTCTCTTTAAGGCAATTAATTTCCATGCATTGTCATTGCATGTGCACTGTTTTCAGACAGAAAGCAGTCATTTTATCAGACTGTAAATACACCAAACTTAATGTCTATTGAAAGAAACCACTAACCATTTCTGCCACAGCAGCTTTTCCTTTTTGTATTTCTTTTTCTAATTCCTCCTTTTTTTTTTTGAAGGATTCAGAACTTTTCGAGAGCTTGTCTTTGGTAGCTGTAAGGTCCTTTAACAAAGTATCCTTCTCTAATTTCACTTGTTGGAGCTCTGATGTTGCTGCTTGCATTTTACAGTCTAATTCCTTGAGCTGTTTACTTGTATCTTGATTTGATTTCTCAAGGTTTTGTTTCAGGCTGGCCTTCTCCTCCTCTTGCTTTGAAATTTGATGTTTTGCATGTTCAAGGGCCTCAGATTTTTTCTGCAAATCCAATTTAGCATTAGACATCCTGCAAATACAAACAGAATTTTTTTTTTTAATTCTTCTTCCCAGGTTCTTTTGTATCATTAAATACCTCTATTATTTCATATATTAACTGTAGAACTACTTCAAACCATAGCTTTTTCATCCAGAGCACGGGCATTTTGTCTCTCCAATGAAGACACGCCAGCAACTCTAAAAACTGTTTTGAGATGGATTTTTCTTCCTCAAGTATAATGTACAGAAACTACCCCTTTGCTGCTTACGCATAAATTGCAAATTAGTCTTTGAAAAAAGTTGCAGAGCTATGGATATTTAAAGATGGACCTCACTACATCAAATTGTTCAGATATTTAGCTGACAACAAGCACAGTGAATAAATTGAAGTGTATTGAATCACAGCAGTCAGTGATTCACATGAGACAACATGGCAGATGGAGTCTGCATGGCATATAGAGTAAAAGAAAACAGGTAGGATAAAACTCAGTTCTCAGAGCAGAGGGAACACATCACTTATCTACGATTTGAAGAAATCACAGGAGAGAACAGCAAAATCTCAGCTCCAGTCCAAAGCGCTCTGGTTTTACGTCTGACTTTGAAAAGTATTATAACAAAGGAAATGCATACGCTTCTCTTGCTGCTTCAAGTTGTTTACTCAGTTCTGCTGTTCGGAGGTCTAATTCTGTAGATTGCTGTCGCTGCTGCTGTAACTCCTGAAGAGCTTGTTCTTTGCTTGCTTTAGCATCAAGGATGTCAGCTTCAAGTTTCTGAGAGAGAAAAATAAAAAGTTAGAGCCATCAGAATACAACCAACAAAATAAAACCAGTAATAAAAAGCAGAAGTCATCTAGTCTGTGAGTAGCAGTCTTTACTGTAAAAGCAGTCACAATTCCCACACATCGCCTCCCTATTTCATTAGTTTGCTATTTATCTTTCATTATTTAGTTCCTGCAAATCTCTTGCTCCTCCAGAACTGAACTACTTTGGTAAAACGTTCTGAAGTCATCTTTAAATGAAAGGCCAAGCAGCCATTTTATGCAAAATAATAGATTAAAAGCAGACTCTTTAAAGAGCTTATCCAAAACACCTCTACAAAAAAAAGGCCATACACAGTGCTCAGCTTTGGGGCTGGGTTCTCAGCCACCATCAAGTAGTTTCAGCAGTTTCAAATGACTGCTGATTTACATATCCCAAGAACCCTGCCATTCTTTACAACAAAAACAAAGACATAAACTACAGCTGTGAAGAAACCCTGTGCTCGCCTGGAAGAGGTTTTGGTGGGGTTTTTTTCCACAGGTATTTGTTCATTTACATGGAATATAAAGAACACAGGAGTCTTCAGCAAATGGGCACGGCTTAGACTCTTCAACACACTGGCTGTTTTACAGGCACTTCTGCTTTCATGCAGTGGCCATAAAACAAAATGGCCAAGTTTCTCCAAGAAAATTCCCGAGGGCTTTTTGTTTTCTATTTTTTTTTCTATTTTTTTTTAAATACCATGCATTCAACTGGAATAATCCCAAAGAATGGTGATGACGCCAAGATTTTACACAGAATTGCATTCCTGTTGACAGCATCAACAACCCTGTTCAGTTTCACACTTCAGCTACCGGGAACCTCGTAAAATCTTGTGCAAGCAAGCACTGTATTCCTCCCAAGCATTTGTGTCTGTTGGTTACTTGTGAAACTTTAGCAAAAGGATAAAAATAAAAGCACAAATCAAAGTGGGCAGAGAAAAAAACAGTGTGCAAAAGAAGAGAGATGGAAGCACAAAATAATTATGCTGACAATGCAAATGTATGACAGCATTATTTTTTAATAGCATTGGATTTAAAATTTCATATGGGGAAAACAATCTTCCTTCTCTTCTATAGTGCACATAAGCTAGGAAAACCACTCAACTCAGTCTTCAGCATATATACTGCAAATCTCCCTCAAAAAAGACAGACAGCACTGCAAAACCAATTCTGCATTGCTCCTAAGATCCCTGTATCATATGCTTTTATATACTGTGAATTTTGACTACCAAGAATTTTAAAAAAATACTGAACAAAGATTAAAGCCCAAATTTAAAAGGTCTCAAGCATTAGGACTCATTCATATCCTTAACTGAAAATACTAGTATCTCAAAACACCAAAAGGTTCTGCAAACCTGCCAGAATTATGTGCACTGTAGAAGAAAAACTGATTCCAGAACTGGAATGCAGAACTGAAGATCAAGTTAGAGGAAAAATACTGATAAATAAATCTTCATGAAAAGCCTCTGTAGAAGCCTACTGGAAGGCTTTAGAAATAAATTAAACCAGACAGGTAGTGTTAACTTGGGCTAACCAACGTAACACGTATTCCCTGCTACCACTTGTAAAGTGTATAAGCTTGAAGACTCTAATTTTGGGATGTATTCACGTTCCCTCTCATAACTCTTTCCAGGCAGCACAGAGGTTGGTAGAAGCACACATACGGGAAAACGACAGTATAGTGGCAATGCCCTAAGCCTATCTTCTTAGTGTGATGTGCTAGCAAGGAAGAAGAGGAGAATAGGATTAAACAGTGGATCAGGAAACAGTAGTGAAAAAGAAAACCTACAAATCCTTCCCCCATAATTTGAGCACAGCTTTTATCACATACTACCGAACAGCAGAGAACATCAGTTTCTGCAAGCTCAGATACCAAATTCAATACAAACCTTAAGCTGTCCCTCTAGCTCTTCAGTTTTCTGTTCTAAATAAAGATGTTTCTCCTTGTACTCTTTAAGATTGGCTTCCAGCTGAGCACAGTATTCCTGCTTGTCATTTAGCTTAGCTGTAACCTGATCCAACTGAACGCTGACCTTATTTAACTCCTGAGGTAAAATAAAAATACAAGGTTGTTAGTTTTTAAATAAATTCCAAAAATGACTAATGTCATATATGCTTTAAATGATCTAACACTTTCAAATTAAAAAGGAAAATAATGTTTCTTTTTTATCCTGAGGGACAGGAAACTGAGAGGGGAAACAAATATGTGCAAAAATTCTCTCTGTTAAACTGATTAAATTTCTTTTGAAGCCTCAATATTCCTCTCAAACATTACAGGCTGTGGGCTAAATCCTAACAAAGGTGTTTTATGTTATAAATGAAAGAGGAATTGTAGATAATAAATACACCAGATCCTGCAGTTTGCAAAACATTAACTGGAAAGTAACACTACAAAACCTTAGAGAAATTTTTTGCTGTCTTCATGAAATCAAGCACCACCAAAGAGGAAAGCCAACACCATGGAAACAGTCAGTTCTCCACATACCAGAGATGATTTCACACCATTTTGTTCAACACAAAACAATGTAATTTCCGCAAGAGACACGAACACATTCACCTAGTAACCACTGTGATGACATCTACATCAAAGCTTGCTACTCTCCAACCAAGCTGATTTATTTAATTATTAATCAATTATTTAATAGTTGCAAAAAGAGGTCTTCTGTTTACAGCAATTAATTACATTCCCATGCTAAAAAATGGTGCTATGTTAGCATCTGCTGGATGTTTCCATGAAGACCACAGCAGCACCGATTCTAACAATGCAAATATTTGATTCAGCAGCCAGTGGAATGCTTCACTAGGATTAACACACATTAAAACATGCAATTTTAACAACAGCCTTTTGGGTTTTTGTGTCACTTGACACACAGATAATTATTTCTGAGTTCAGGCATCTGATTCTGAATTTATCTGAATCTGCAATAACAGTTAAGAGTTTTCACTATAATGCAGCGCGTTCTACAATCTTTTGTTCATAATATACAGGTAAAAATTGAATTATAGCCCAATAGGAAAGCTTAGATTCTGAACCATAATCGTACAGGAAGGAGTAGATTCCCAAGTAAATTCTTTACACTGCAAAATATATCTGGTCCAGATTACAGCAAAAAGAACTGAATACATATCACATGGTTAAAATATCCTAAGTCACAATTTCTAAATGCGTATTCACGTTTGTTTAGTTTGTAAACAGACTATTCTTAGGTTTTTAAGTAGTTTTTTAGATAACACAGAAACTTCATGTTTATATGTTGCTTATAACCTGTTGCTTATCTTGCAGTGCATGCTGGGCAGTGTCCAGATGATTCTGAAGATCTGCTCTTTGAGCAGCTTTCGATGCTTCTGCTGAAAGTAACAATTCAGTCTTTGCTTTTACCTGAAAGACAAGTTGTATTTCGCTAAAACATCTATTTTACCGTAACTCATTTTCATTTTTTTATACTCATCAGTAAGTTTAATAGTACCATCAGTAGCTTTCATGTGCTAGTGTAAAAAAAAAAAAAAAAAAAAAAAGAAAATTTTCAAGGTTTAGACAAATATCAGGATTTTAAGCCAAAGTGAGTTCTTACTTTGAGCTGAAAAAACCAGACAAAAAAAAAAAACAAACCCCAAAAAAACAACCCACCAGTCCCACTCACCATCTACTCTAGGAAAATATTTTTACTTACTAACAAGGAACAATGGGATATACTTACTGAATTCACACCCATGTATACATTGATAACCTCAGACTACACACACATTTAAGACCCTCCAAAATTTTTAAAAGCAAAAAGAATAAGACACAACAAAAATATGCTTCCACATGCATACTATCTTTGTTCCTACCTCCCTGTTAGGGAACAGCCTCCCTTCCTTCCAAAACACTCAACAGGGGTTTGGATGGCTAATCATTACAAATACAGCAAGAGGTGCTTGAGGACAGATTTTCCCAACTCAGTTGTGAACTTTGGGGGGGTTTAAATTAAAAAACAAAAAACAACAAAAAAAAACCAAACAAAACAAAAACACCACAAACAAGCAAACAAAAACCAGAAAAACCCAATAGAGACCAAAAAAAACCCACAAAAAAACCCAACACTTGCTATCTATTGCTATTCTGAATACACTTACATTTTCCTCAGTTTTATCTGCCTTATTCTACTTTATTGATCTGCTAGTAGAAACATGCAATTTTTCCTCAATTGCTTTGTACATTCTCTGGAGAGAATACAGAAATCACAAGCAGGATTTAGCATCACCAGACAGTATAGATTTCCTTTACCTGTACATCAAGTTGTGATACTTTCTCTTTACTTTCATTTAGCTGGCTGGTTAGTTCAGTGATGTTTGCTTCCAGGGAAAGCACACGGTCTTGAGCAGCTCTTAGATGTGCCTTTTGCTCCTGCACTTGCTCATGCAAATTCTCTTGGGCTTGTTTATGACTTTCTGATTGATTCTTCAGCTTCTCTGTCAGCTGAGTTACCTGCAGGGAAAGGAGGTAAGGAGAAGAGAAGCCTGGAAAAGCATGTCCAAGGAAGTCATATATCTTTTAAATTTTAGCATGTCTTATCATGGCTCTGGAGGCTCAACACTACCACATTGCTTTTTCTGAACTATTACAGTAAAGTTATATTGTACACAATACCACAATTTAAATAGGTTACCAATGGAAAATGTAAGCAAAAGGGAATCATCAATTTGGCCCTATTGTAAATAAAACAAAAATAGTAAAGAGACAACAGATGCGGGCTAAACTGAATTTTGGTGTTGAAAGTAGGAATTAAGCCTCTTTTTAAAATAAGAAAAACAAACATGTATATGTATCCAAAAATTATTTGTAAGTACATATTACTAGCACATTGTTGTGGTTTAACCCCAGCCAGCAACTAAGTACCAGGCAGCTGCTCATTCACCTCCCCCTCACCCAGTGGGATAGGGGAGAGAATTGGGGGAAAAAAAGGTAAAACTGGTGAGTTGAGATAAGAACAGTTTAGTAGAACAGAAAGGAAGAAGAAACTAATAATGACAACAACAACAATAATAAAATGGCAATAATAATAAAAGGATTGGAATATACAAACAAGTGATGCACAATGCCATTGCTCACCACTCACCGACCGATGCCCAGTCAGTTCCTGAGCAACGATCCAGCCCGCAGGTCAACTGCCCCCCAGTTTATATACTGGGCATGACGTCCCATGGACTGGAATACCCCTTTGGCCAGTTTGGGTCAGCTCTCCTGGCTGTGTCCCCTCCCAACTTCTTGTCCCCCCGCAGCCTTCTCGCTGGCTGGGCATGAGAAGCTGAAAAATCCTTGACTTGGTCTAAACACTACTCAGCCAAAACTGAAAACATCAGTGTGTTAACACTCTTCTCATACTGAACCCAAAACACAGCACTATACCACCTACTAGAAAGAAAATTAACTCTATCCCAAATGAAACCAGGACACATATGTACATAGGAAACATTTAGGAATTCCTTCCCCTATGCTGCTAGCAAGGAAAACACCAAAAGACAAGTCCTGTGAAATTTACAATAAGATCTTTACAGGAAGTATCAAAGAAACAGCAAACTACAGAAAAGATTAGTGTCATATCTGATGATAGAAAAAATGGAAACAAGATTCAATAATTAGAATGAAAGAAAGGAAACAAGTCTCTGAGTTCTTACCTGTATTTGCAATGCATGGTTTTTCTCTTGCAGCTGGTTAAGAACTGCAGTTTCTCCTTCACCAGCTTGAATTTTTGCATATAAGTCCTCTCTTTCTTTTTCTAGCAGAGAGATGTTTTCCTTGCTTTTTTGAAGCAAAGCCTCAAGATTTTGAATTTTTTGGTCCTTATCTCCAATTTGTCGTAGTACTTGCTCCAAATCATTCTAGAAAATCGCATAATAGCTTCCTTAATTATAAGGACCTTAGAGGTTATTCCTAATGCATAAAATGTTGGATAAATTTATTAAACATCCTTTGTGTATTCTGTTCTAGATTTACAAGTTACTTTATTGAAACTAGTATAAGTCATGCGAGTCACTTTTACAGAGAAAACATATTTACAATAATGAAATCTGAAATACACTTTCATATTAGGACACATAACTATGTTACCTGGGCTTCTCGTAGTTTTGCTGTAGTATTTTGCTGAAGTGTCTGCTGTTCCTGGTGCTGCTGTTTTGCCTTGTCTAATTGATGTTGCAATTCTGTGGAATTTGCTGCTTTTTCCTTTAGCTGAAAAAAAACCCAAAAACAGAAAACAAACAAACCAGACTAATGAGTGAACAAGCACCAGTCAGTATGCCAATAGTGCTCCATGTTCATTCTGATGCTAAAAGATTTTAGTCTAAACATTAACATTTGAAAACTGGTATAAAAATAAAAGTGTGTAATACTAGTTAAAAAATCAAAATCTAACCAAAGCATTCATTACTATTAATAGGTGAGATTCTATATCACAAGCAAGAACTATGAAACAACTATCAGACATATATGTATTTTAGCTCTCAAAAATCTAAAACTCCAGAGATTTTTAGTAAGTTTTTTCCAACAGTTGTTAAGGTGTAACATGACTGATAATATAGGTACCTGTAAAACAACATTATTATTACTATTATTAGCAGTTTTAGTAGCAACTGCAGTTTAGCAGTCTCTCCACTTCTATACTGGTCAAGGCTTTGCAAATTAGCTACAGAAAAGCTTTAAAGCTTTGACAACGTACCACTTACATATTTGGCCAATCCCCATACAGGCAGCAGAAAATCAGCAACATATACAAGATGCTCATTAAAACAAACAAAAATTATTAAAACAAGCGTTTTCTGCCCATCCACCCCACTCAGGTTCTTAACTATCAATGACTTGCTGTGCCATGTTTACTTTTTCTTCATGTAGGGCTTTATCTTACAAAAATATCTACACACAAAACTTTACCCATGTAGGCTAAGGTGCATCTAAGTCTTTTTTTCTTAAGATCCTTAGACAAAGCTCGTAAGCGCAATACGCACATCTGTTCATCTGTAAAGCACCATGAACATACATGCATCCGATGAGCATTTAGCCTCACAAAAATCTATAATGCAAGTGGCATTTAGGCAGATTTTGACAATTTTGCTGTAAGACTTTAACAGTATTAGTCAAATGAAATTCCCGTAAGGACAAACTTTATAAACTGCAACATCACCACAAGTGTATGTACAGGCTACTATCAGAACCAGAACAAAATAGAGTCTGCATAAAAGCCCCTACCTGCTCTTCAGCACGAGAAAGTTTTAATTGCAGATCAGCGACCTGCTGCTCTTTGTCCATCAGTTTCTCGCTAGACAGCTGCCTCTGCTCCTTGAGCCGCCCATGCGCTTCCCCTAGCTGGCGCTCTGTTTCGAGAAGTTTACTGTGCAACTGGAAAAAAAAAAAAAAAGTCTTTTTTTCAGTCATTCTTTAGCCAACAGCGCTGTATTTTAGACTCACTTTGTGCAGTGTTTACCTTAAGTTTTCATAACCCAGAGTAAAATAACTACATGAGCTCCTGAAGTCACGTATGTACATCATATACCTCAGAAAAACAAATTATGTTAAAGAACAGCATCAACTACACAAGCATAACAAATACTCAAAAAAGGAGGTTGGATGGACTCAGAAACATCCTCATTTATCTACAGAAGCCCTTCAATATGAGTTACAGAGATTTACCAGAAACACAAAGAGGGCAATCCTTCAACGGCATAAGGACTATCACGTAAAACAGTGATGCTTAGAGCAATCTCATCTTGCGCATCGTACACCTGTTCTGCGTTGCTAGACTAGTAAGAACATAATTCTTAGCTTGACCTGGCTGCGTCAATGGCATTGTATCTCTGCGGAGAAGAGACAGCTGAACCTTCAGCGTAGGGTACGCAGTAACTTCCATGGCTTATAGTCCAGCACCTCCTAGGAGCAGCGAGTAAGTAGGGACCTGCGCTCTTCCAGCTGGATGTAAGCCTGCCTCATCATTTTTTCAGTCATCAAAAGCAGTACTGCACCATCTTCAAAGTGCAGGGATAGCCTTTTACTATTCACTATTACAAAAAGTTCTCTCTATAAAATCAGCTGTTCTTGTATGTGAAACTGTCACTATAGGTCCTGGGTTACCTCCTACCTGCTTCTACATGAACACATTCACGGATACACAAATGAACTTTTAACTCAAGGCAAAAGCAGAGGATGGATAAGGCCTTGCGGCACAGCAAGAACTTTCCACAGCTATCAGGATGAATGAAGGTTGCTTCCCTATGAATTTATGTCCAAGACCCTTGAACCACCCACCTTTTAACTCCGGGTCCTCCCTTCAATATCCCTAAAGCTTTCCCATGCTTTCCTCAAATTCCTAATACGTAGGCAAAAGGCAGCACAGCTTTGCTGCTCGCTGCAGGCTACCACTTGTTGACCAGCTGGCAGCCTAGCAGGACAGAAAAAGGAAGAGTGGGCTTTATAACACTACATCTTGCCCCCAGCCATTGAGGGGGTGAGGCATGAACAGAAGTCTCTCTCCTTTACCCAGCTGCCTGTTTCCACAAGAAATTAAAACTGAAGAACCTAACACTGAAGACTTTTGGGCTATCTGTCAAAATTCGTCTAAACTTATCAACCAATGCAAAAGTTACAGGGGATGGAGACAGGGGAAACAAATGTGTCTATGCCTTATTTTCTTAGGAAACCAAGTTAAATTATTTGTTTATATGTCCACAACCACAAAAACTGTGAAGGAAAAGCTGTTCGGCACGTGGCCAAGATGCTGATTGCTAACTGTGACTGCACAGTTCGGAGAGACGTAAGAGAAGAGGGAGGACAGGGTGAGGAAAGAGACCATAATCTCTCCTCCAGTGATCAAGAACATTTGTCTTTTTCCACAGGAACCACTAAATTGTTAATACTTCCTCCTCACTAAAAATACCAACAAGAGCTGGGGGAAGAAACCTAATGAAGAAAGGGTGCAACAACATAACTATTATGACTGCTTATGGTTATGTTGATACTCAGAGAGAATATTTGGAAAGGGGGAAATCAGCAAACAACACTTTACAAAAGTCACTGCTATTACAGGCACAGTTAAGTATTTCTGAAGGACTTTAAGACTGACTTTAAGTAAACAGAACCATAAAATCCAGAATTAACCTATGTTACAGAATACAAAAAGCATAAAAAATATTTAGACTTTCAAGACAATCAAGTAGATTCAAATTTTCTCAACGACAACAGTATTTATTAGCAATTAACATTTCTTCAGGACTGAAGCAGCCCATATTTTCTTGTGTTACCCACTTGCTATTGTTGTGCTGGAACCAACATTACCATTGAAGTTTCCTTCCATTGTGAAGATCGCTTTCTTGACATCACCCAAATTCCAAAATATACAAACTCAACCAGACATGCATCTCTTCAAATGAATTTTGATAAGATGGCAAGGATTCTTTGATAATGTGGTTTGACTAAACAGCTCTACATATTCCTTCATAAGCAGCATTCATTGTGTCAACATAAACTATTGGACTACATGCATAAAAAGATAAATCCCTTAAGGTATTAAGTGAACAAATACAAGAAATTTAGTCTTTTCACAGTAGTAACCAAACTCTTGTTTGAAGAGAGAGAGAGGAAGAGAAGTTTTTGCTTGGCTTTAATTTTATTTTATACCATGTATGAAGGGCTTTTTTTCCTCCACTATTCTTTTACAATACAATTCTAAAACACATCCTGAGATCCAGCAGCTTGTTCAGATTTTCTTGCTTAGACTGTCTTCCTTCCCAACGGTATCACCAGAGAATGTGCAATGCCTCCATTTCCTTTCATAGGAATTCATTCTGCAACACTTTATTCACCTTCCTCCTCCTTCATTTTCCCACCCAAAAATCCATCCTCAGGCTGAAGCCAGAATTCAGCCCAACCTCTTGGCTGTGCTTCTGAACTTGCATAGATGTTGCCTAGACAGACTGAGGCAGTTTTACCAAGTGACGATTCCTAAGCAGATAACTAATATAATTATCTCCCCTCCCCCTGACAGAAGACTGATGGGAGAAGGAAAGTCATTCTGGGGATGTAATAAATACATAAATGGAGTTTTGCCAAGCCACAGTTCTTCAAACTATACACGCATAGCCTGCAACTTAATCTATTTCAGACTTGACAAAGGGTTGAAAATTGAGAAACGCTCACTTCAAAATGATAAAGCTTTAGCGAGAGATTAAAATTAAGTATGTCACACTAACAAAAAAATAAAAGATTATTTTTTCCAGCTTAGGACTGGACATGATTCCTGATGTACAACTATTTATCCAGTCTAACACACTACTCCCCAAGACACTAGATAAAACGGACTTCAACCAGCCTCAAATTCCAGTATGCTCAATGTTATATGGAAGTCCTGCTTCCGTAACTCATTGGACTCAGCAGAACAGTACGTAAACGGTGGAGGGACGTGTTCTCGTAGCTATTAGCAATATAAAGGGAAGGTCTTTGTGTAGAGACACAAAAGGAAGCAATATTAAGACTTCACATGACCCTGCTTTTCACACTAAGTATTCCCTACTGTATTCACTATTCAATTTTAAAGCAAATCAAGCATTGTTCCGTTCTAATGTAAAACGAAGACTCGCTTTTCCGAAACTTCTTATAGAGTAGTAAAATCACTACTAGAAGTGAAACTACTTCTGATACTCTACCTGAATTTGTTTTTTCTCATTACCTGAATTCATTATAACTTCAGCTACCTTACTGAACCAGAATAAATAACCTTGCTGACTTCTTAGGATTAGTCTATTACCATATTTGTCATGGAAACTCAATATTCTGGGTTGCCCTGTCGTTTGACAATACTTCCCTTATTTCAGGGAATGCATCAACAAAAAAAGGGGAGGGGAAAAACTGCAGGATGAAAGAAGAGTTCATTTAACACTTTAAGAGAAAAAGAGTAGACAAAAAAACCTGCCTCAGATCAGCTAAAACCATTTTTCTTCACATACAAAAAAAAGTCATATCAGAACATGAGAAATAAGCTACAAAGTTTATGCTCATTCAGCCTTAATCTTCAAAACTGAAATTATAAAGATAGTTTTAAGAAGTTCCAGACAGAATAGAATTAGTAAGCTTTTTCCCTTTCAGTGAAAGGGGAATTCTACTACAGATAGACAGATTTTACATTAGCCTTCCCAGAAATAAAAACATAGAAAGGTGGTTTTAACTGTAGATCTTGCTAAGACTGATTGTGACACAGGATCTACAACTATCCTCATTTGTCCCTGACAAGAGGTTGGACCTACTAAAAAGATTCAGACAAACAAATACCAAAGGATTTCTGCACTCCTATCACAGCTTCTTCTTTCTGCTTGTTCTTTTCCTTACTTCTCTAAGGGGAAGAGGTGATTGTACTTCATTCTCTGCAGTGTTAGGATGAATGCTTTATATTTATTCAAACACCAGCTAGCTTAAGGAAATGCAGATGCAGGTGCATGAAAAATATGCATGCACAGTTAAAAAACCCTAATGGGATGGTAGGATGGTCTAGGAGGCTTAAGGAACCTTACCTGACTGAGCTCACTTTGGAGTTGCAGGCCATGCTGCTCTTTTTCCTCCCTCTGCTGCTGGAGCTGTTTACATTCTGCCTTGAGATGCTGGTACTTTGTCTCTACTTCGGACAACTCTTCTTTAAGTTTCTGGCTTGCCTCCCCCTTCTCACCTAGCTCTGTCTGTAATCTCTGTATTGAGGCTTCAGATGCAGACAGCTTTGCCTGAAGCTGTTGGCAGTCCAGGTCTTTCTGGTGAAAGCTTGCCTGCACGTTCTTCTTACTCACAGATACTTCATTGTGTTTTTCTTCTAGCTGGGTGTAGTCCTGTTCTTTCTTCAGCAGCTTCTCAGTCAGACTCTATGAAGAGAGTTACAAAGCAATTCAAGTGCAATTCTGCTTATAGCTTTTTAATGCATTATTCAAATTTCTTCTCAAGTGTTCATGCTGAACAGTGAAGAACTTGCTCAAAAACATTGTTAAAGAAAATACTGACCTCTATTTCTTATTACACAAGTTAATTCTGGAGCCCATACAGCACACGGCTTCAACTGGAAATACTATTTTTCATATTCTCACATAAATCCACTTCCTCTGAGAACACGACACAAACTATTTCTCTATCCTGAAGACTAATTTGCTTTCCCTGAACATTCAAATTCTAGGTTATTACAACTGCATTTGCTTGGGGAAAGGCTGAAATACTAATTTTACTTATTAGTATACAGAAAAACTTTTCAAGTATCACACAACTTCCTAAGCAACAACATTTGTGGTTTAATTCCTGTGTAACACTGCAGTCATCATGCTGGTCATTTTTAGAAGTATCCTAATTTTGCCCTGTCACTACACTTAACAGCATGATCTGCTATCCAAATTATGGAAGAGAACATGTTAAAACTAAGAAAATCTGTGATGTTGATAAATGACAGAATGAAACACTCATGATTTAACCTTCAGTTTAGAAGATGATGTTTTTACATTTTCATTCATACCATCTAATTTCCTTGCATACAAATCAGCTCAAAGAGGATGGTTGCTTTGAGTTTGAAAACACTAAACATCAGGATTCCCTAAAGGAAAGACATGAACATCACTGAGTGCCAGATTTTAATTCCCACATTAACAACAGTAAATACTGCAGGCTCTACGGTCATACTATTGAATTTACATGCTGAGAAAAATACCGGAAAAAAAAATATTTACAGATATTTTTCAGCTATTACATAATTCTTTTTATCAAATTTCATGAATTAATCAAAACTATATTCAGATAGAAATAAATATCTTCATGGACAAGATATAATTCCACAACGTTTGGGGTTTTCCCCAAGCTTAGCTGGGGCAGTAACTAGAATTCCAGAGATCTCAAAGCACGACAAAGAAGCCATGAGAACCATTTCAATTTCCAGTGGCACTTTTTGAAGCACAGAAATACAGTTGCAGGGAGGCCCTGGTCATCATCCAACCCAGGTAATTCATTCCATCTTCCTGAAATGTACCGGCAGGTTCCATTTATTGCAGCATCTTACTGATATCTCTCTCAGTGGAGTGCTACTACGCACATCTTTTAAATGCCTGTGTTCTTCCTGCAGTTTTAGTGACTACTATATTCTCTAGTGACCCTTTCAATTAAATACAGAAAAATAAAGGACACTTCTAGCATGTCAGCCTGAAATAATGCCAACACTGAGGTCAGTTTTATGTATCAAAATTTCAGACAGTTCTGCAACTTTGGAATTCTCTTCCAAAGAGAAGATAGATAATGCTGCAATTCTAGCTATGCTGCGCATCTCAAAAGTGCACTTCTGCAGGGTATCCAGGGAAGAAATCTGTTTTGCCAGAAGAAAAAGCTGTAAAATTATTCAAATAAGTTGAACAGTTTCATTCTTTACAGATTTTAACAAAAGATGACTCTATTGGTAGTTATAAACCATATACAGACACTTTTATTTTACAATTGTGACAAAATAAACAGAAGAATCTGTAACAAAAAGAGGTTAGAAAACAAGCAATCATGCAAATGACAACTCCAGCAGTCCAACAACCCATGTGAGAACAAATATAGTTAATACCCTTTGTGTCCACTGAAAAAAAAATACATGCTTTCTAAAGCATACAACTTAGCCAAAAATTATGGGTCAAGATTAAAGTCTGGCTATTGAATTCTAGCCCTGCAGTAGTATATTTTGAAACATTTCTTGAAAAATAAAACAACTTGTTGCTGTTACAGTTATGCAGAAGTTTTTATATATGCATATATAAAATGCAGAAATAGAGCACATAAGGAACATACTGAGGCCACTCCTGAAGTAAGTGGCAAGGCTCCCACTGCTTTTAGAATATATTTCACCCTCAGAACGTAAAATAAAGTTGCAATTCTCTTTTCATTAATGACCAGACAGGATCATTAATATTTGAACTGAATAGTGTTCCTGAAATAACACCACACCACAGAACCTTCTTTATCATAGCTGGGTAAGTTAGAGCTAAGGTATTAATCTCGCTATTATTTCATAACAAGATCCACACGTCACGTAGAACTGCTGTGAGTTACTTTATGAAGAGACAGTGCAGGGCACTAACTTAAATTTTCAAGGAGGTGAGGGGGTAGAGAAACAGTCAGTGTTGTCTTGAAGCAGACTGCGACTCTGGGAAGCTTTCAGGAATGCTATGTAAAATGCAAAGAAGCGAAGCGTCTTACCCATCACCTTACAAGCGATCCAAAGGACAGCCAAGAGCAGCAGGTACACACAGCTGGAGATGCTGCTCCACGTCGTGCACTGCTCTCCTCTCTTCCTCCCCGCTCTGACGATCAATACAGCGAGGAATACCAGTATTTAAAGCCACTGCCCCTGGCAGCCGAACACCCTCTGCAGTCACGAACGGCCAGAGCCGCAAACAGCTACTGCTGCTTTCACAAGAGAAGAGCTGGGTTTGCCCCACAGCCCGCTACCTCCGTGAGTGACTGAAGCCCGTGACAGACTCAGGGCCACGGAGCTGCCAAGCTATGGTCGTTTAGGTTTCGTCAGCGGACTCAGCGGTGTTTCCTACTTGGATGCATGTCCCAGCTGCATCCCAGATATATCAAGGGGTATGTGGGCACACACGAGCCACCTCTCTTCCCCAAGCCTTGATTTCCACAGAAAAGAAAGAGGAAA
Source organism: Astur gentilis (assembly GCF_929443795.1). Taxonomy (NCBI): domain Eukaryota; kingdom Metazoa; phylum Chordata; class Aves; order Accipitriformes; family Accipitridae; genus Astur; species Astur gentilis. Next base: position 12,583,286 of record NC_064913.1, read on the forward strand.
TGAGAGTATGTTACAGGACTCAACAAAGAGCCCTGAGCCTTCAAAGCTCACAAGGTAGAAGGGGGAACACCACACTGATCCCTTCTTTTATAACTGCTCCTTGGAAAAATACATGGAATACACGTCAGCAATGACAGTGGCCAGGCATTAAAGAACGAACTCTGTGGTCAGTGATCAAATTTCAGAATAGTTACGTCAGTAGAAGGTTAGAAACTAAGCATCTTTCCCTCTAGATAAAGGATCACAATTTCCCTAAAAGAAAACAAAAAAACCCACATGCAATGGGTTTAGAATTACAGCAAGTCTTATACTTCAGGGAATATGCTGGTTTTACACACTAGGTGTCTCCTGGGCTACAGGACATTACTGGCCTCTGCAAGACAAGCCAAGCCCGGTAATTACAGTGTTTTATAAATGAAGGAAAGGCAGTTCCTGCTGGTCTCAGAGAACTGATCTTATCTACTTGTCATCTGCTCTTCTCAGTATAGCTCCTGAAAATGTAAGAAACAGCTTGCTTGCTTGAGGTTGTACATAAGCTTGAAAAACTCTGCGTCAATGCACAGAAATATCTTCCCACATTGCAATGGAATTATAAATGGAAGTACATATCAAAATGCAATATATTCTATCCTGCATTAATGGCTCCTCCCTCTTCCCTGACACTTCTGTCAAGGACAGCAGACTGTTTGAAATGGGAGAAATTTCTGTTATTGGGGAAGCTAGTCCAATCTTTTCCAATTCTAGGTCCAAGTCCTCCCGGGCCAAGATTCCTTGGCTAGCATACCATTCTTATGGATATCGCTTTTCCAAAAAGCTGCATAAAGAGGTGGCTGTAAACTGCTTTAAGTCACTGAAACTGAAACAGGAAAAGTAGCTCGCTGCCACTTCTTCCTATTCCTCAGGTGGTATTTGGCATTAACCTGACACAGCAGAGGACACTCTCTTGAAGTACGGTTATCTTATGCATCAATCTGTTTCACTCCACATTGTCAATGGGATAGCAATATCTTCAGGCAAGAGCTCTCTATTGTATAGCAATAATTTTGCCAGAAGCTTGATTCAGTGTTGCTGGTCTGCAGAAAAGTACAGCATGACAATTCTTGCCACCTCTGTTCTGCACCTGATTGAATGAGCCAAACCAAGAGTCATGCTACTAAAGGCAAGTTTAGTTTACTGAATTTTAATTGCATGCACCTTCTTATATTCTTTGCAAATGCTGCTTTAATATTAGATTATCATCATAGACTGGTTTGGGTTGGAAGGGACCTTAAAGACCATCTAGTTCCAACCCCCCTGCCCTGGGCAGGGACACCTTCCACTAGACCAGGTTGCTCCAAGCCCCATCCAACCTGGCCTTGAACACTGCCAGGGATGGGGCAGCCACAACTTCTCTGGGCAACATCTTCCAGTGTCTCACCACCCGTATCGTAAAGAATTTCTTCTTGTATCTAATTTAAATCTACCCTCTTGCAGTTTCAAACCATTGCCCCTCATCCTATCATTACAGACCCTGGTAAGAAGTCTTCCTCCAGCTTTCTTGCAGGCCCCCTTTCAGTACTGGCAGGCTGCTACAAGGTCTCCCTGAAGCCTTCTCTTCTCCAGGCTGAACAACCCCAACTCTCTCTCAGCCTGTCTTCATAGGAGAGGTGCTCCAGCCCTCTGATCATCTTCATGGCCCACCTCCAGACTCGGTCCAACAGGTCCATGTCCTTCCTATGTTGGGGGCCCCAGATCTGGACGCAGTACTGCAGGTGGGGTCTCACCAGAGCAGAGGGGCAGAATCCCCTCCCTTGACCTGCTGGTCACGCTCCTTTTGATGCAGCCCAGGATACAGTTGGCTTTCTGGGCTGTGAGCGCACATTGCCAGCTCATGTTGAGCTTCTCATCAACCAACATCCCCAAGTCCATCTCCGCAGGGCTGCCTCTCAACCCACTCATCGCCCAGCCTGTATTTGTGCTTGGGATTGCCCCGACCCATGTGCAGGACTTTGCACTTGGCCTTGTTGAACTTCATGAGGTTCACACGGGCCCACCTCTCAAGCCTGTCCAGGTCCCCCTGGATGACATCCCTTCCCTCCAGCGTGTCGACCGCACCACACAGCTTGGTGGCATCAGCAAACTTGCTGAGGGTGCGCTCAATCCCACCGTCCATGTCGCCGACAAAGATATTAAACAGCACCAGTTCCAAAACTGATTACATTAAATACACACTGTTTGGTCTTTGCCCTTTCCTATTTTCCAAGATTGACAAGGTTGCAGGTAAATACATATATGTAATGTGTACAGTTCAGGTACAGTCTTACATATACACGCAACAAAAAGCAGTATGCATCTTTCTCTTTGCCTCCTTTCCTCCCTTACCTCCATTTATTACCCCACAACTTATGCCTTCTTAATGCAAATACAAAATACAGCAAGGTCAAAGCGCTTTGATGAAAGCTCTCAAGGAATACTTGTAAGTTGAGAAGCTTCTGGAATTTATTTCCATTTTCTACCATGCATGATTCTGATAAATGGCCAGAAAATATGAAAGGAGTACAATCTGAAAGCTAAGAAACAGGAAAACCAATGAAGAAAGCTCAATATGTCTTCTGAATTATGATTTTTAGGCAAACATCGTAATATTTCAAAGGGTACTTCTTTTTTCTTTTAATGTGTGAGATGGCAATACTGCTTAATAATAGGTAAGCATAAACTGCAGCAATTAGAAATCTGCAATCATAACAACCCATAGGATTTCAGTTGTAACATACTGATGATGGTTCAAATACAGCGTTTGCTTGTACATTATGATATCCCTCGTGTTAAGCAAGACGACAAAGGAATTCTCAACTTCTGCAACACCAAGAAGTGTTTTGTTACAGTCTTCGGTGCTTCCCAAGGCAATGTGTGACATGTTTCCATTTTAATGTGAGCTGATAAGCATAGGAAACAACAGCATTCTCACCTGGTTTTTCTGTTCCAGCTCTTTGACTGAACTTTGAAGTTTTTGCAGCTCCTGAACATACACAGCTACCTCCTGAGGTCCTTTGGCAAGCTCAGCTCTTAACTGGTTAATGGTAGCCTGAACAGACAAACAAAAAAATCCACATTTAAAACAAAGCTCTGCATGCATAACCCAACAAAAGCAAGATGTCTGGTAGTAAAATAAAAAGCATCTTGCACACAGATAAACAGCTGAAGAAAAAAATCACCTGCAAACTAATCTCAGAGCACCATCAGCTACCACTGAGCATAATTTCCCAGCTGAGATTCATTCATGTCCTACTTCAGAAGACAAAAATTGGCCCCAGTCCAATAGAGAATGCCAGGTTGAGCCCACAACTGATGAAAATCACAACAGATTATCCGTTAATTGTTATCACAGTTCTAGCTCAAGGTGAAACCCTCCCAAGTCATTGCAGTTACATGGCCAAAATCTTTGCCTCCCTGGTAAGGAAAATGTACTGGAAAAGGCACTAGAAGCGAGTCTGGCATCCGATGCAAACTTGGTGTGTGACTTTGGGGCACATCAGCCCTGCTGGTCAGCATAATTAGGGGAACAATACTACCCCATTAAACAGGATTGGTACGAAACAGAACATATCAATGACTGCACGGTATTTGAATACAGTAATGGAAGCAAACAAGAAAAGCGCTTTAGATGGGTAACAATGGCTGCCCTAAAGCATGCCGTGTATGAATGCACTCACTTTGAATACACTATATAATAGTGACCTTTTTAAAGAAGTTTTCTTTCCTATTGTTCTCATAACCACAGATTTCAGCAGAAATGTATAAATACTGAATTCAAGAATGAACTAAAGCAGAGCAGAAGTAGTAGACAATGAACATACTATTTACAGCCTTCCTACAGAAAAAGGAAGACCAAAGAGAACATATGAACACATTACATGACTACATATAGTTATTAATTCTGACTTTCTGTAATGCTGTGCTTTACAAGACTGTTTCATTACAGAGCTATTAGCTAAAACACATCCTGAGATCTGTCTTTGGCAGACAAACATTCCAGGATGTTCTCAGAAAACGGTGTATGAATATTTCACTACTGAGAGAATATAATGCAGAAAACGTGCAAAAGCTGGCTAAGGACACCACTGCAGCCTTTCAAACTAGAATCGTAATTTATATGCATAAAGATACATTTCTCTCATTCACAATTCAATAAGCCCATCCTACATTTCATTCTTAACATGAAAATACATCATGGATTAATATTCATTCCTGATATTGTCTGGCTGATGTGTCTGTATGATTAATGAACCAATAAGCAAACAGGAATGTATCTGTTTAACCTCTTGAAATTATCTTGATACAACAGAAATATACTATAAGAATAAAAAGCTTTCAAAAAAAATTACCTCAAATTTAAGGGTCTCCGTTAGAAAGCAGAAAAAATAAAATGGATGGATGAAAGATGGAAATAAGCAGTCACAAAAGCTGTTAGTAGACACACTTCCTCAAATTTTTTTTGAAGTATTCCAGTGTTTTTAATGCCTTTGCTTAGTGGAAAAAAACAGTCCTGGCTTTATTAAATTTACACATAATTTAATCTACTCATCTTGTTTAATTCTGTGGGCACTCAAGTTAACAGTCAAGCCTAGGCCCTGTATTTTATGAAGATCTATCAGACACTGAAACAAATCCCAATCTGCAGAGATTCATAGAAACGCCTGGCTCCACAGCAGTGCAGCTGTTTTCATAATGTGTTTACTATGCAGGAGTCACTATAGTGAAAAACTAAAGGAAGGAGTAGCTCAGAATGAGCATTCATCTGAGATCTCTCCACACCAGTTTCAGGCGCAATTCTGACATAAGACATAAACACCCAACAAAAAAACCCAAACCAAACAAACAAACAAAAAAGGACAGCAATGAATACATTTGGGTGACAACTGTAGAGCTATACTATTCTTCACATCCCTCTCCGGCAGCATTTGAAAATGGTCATATAGGGTTAAGATGATCTTTGTTATTCTCTTCACCTACACCATGAATTTAACATTTTAAAGACAGCTTACTTTGGGAACCAATATTAATGTATATATCCTCAGCCAGCTTGGCAAAATAGCCAAGGATGCCATAAGAACCACTTTACGCTTTCAGCCCTTGAGGTGGTCTTAAAGAGCAAAGCTGAGATGAAACATGGCCAAACTTTTATGGCCAGAAGTGTACCCATTCTGCCAATGAAGGACTTCCATTTCTTGTTTTCTTATGGCTAACGCTTTTCATGATTGCATTCTTTTTAAGAAAAGTAGAAAAGTTTTCACCACTATGACTTTGAGTAATTTTTATTTTTTTTAAAACGTCTGATCTGTCACTTTACATCAACAGAAAACCTTTTATTTTGAACACATCCTGGGCTATTCTTGCCATATGTTGGAATTAAGCAGAGAAGACAGTAACAATTCTGCGAAGAACCAGACTGCCACTGCTTACCATGTTCTGCCACGCAGCAACTCAGTCTTCTCTGGTTCAGCCTACATACTGATGATACTACACAGACATCTGATATTATTATAATTGCTGCAATGTAGTTTATAATCCTTCTATACATCTAAGACTTCTTATGTGAACACATCGTAACAGCTAGGGGCGTCATGCAGCCTTCTCCCCAATCTGTCGTTACTTCCAGGAGTACTGAAAAAACCTTCTTCACTTTTTTTCCTTTTTAAGGCTGCACTTTAAAGCTACATTTTAAAATGGTTAGTTATGTCAAAACTTAAACATACCTAATCTGGGGGAACAGGACCAATTCATGCTTCTGTGAGGATGTTTTAAGATGAAAGATTTTTGTTACACCCATGTCACTATGTCATTTTATCTTCACATGAAAACTAAATATCCAAAACCACAAAAGACTACAGAGACAGTATTTTGAAATAAAATTTAAATTCTGCAGCATAGTTGTGGGATCTCACAGTTAAAACCAAATTACAATTATGCAGCAACTTACATGGCCACATAACCACATTATATTCATAACTCCAACTGTGATATTCCTTTTTTCATGTCTGATGAAGCTCTTGGCATACATAATTTTAACTTGAAAACAATAGTAGATTCATCTTTAGTACAATACTGTACCCTTGTACAATTCCTGGAGCTCAACATATCTGTTGTGAGAGGAGGCAGGAGGGAAAGCCCTAAGGAGTTTAGAATAATGCCGGGCAACACTTCTCTAAAGCTCTGCAGTGCAAACGAAGAAACAGAAAGTTAAAACTGCGGTTCTGAATTCTAGGGCACATGAAACCGCATAATAAAAAGATGTCAGAAATCCTTCACAACAGGACAGAGGATACTAGAAGTCCTACAGAAACCCTAGGCATTTCCTCACGTAAGCCGGTGAATTATGCAAGGACCCCACTTAACTAGGGACTACAGCTCTGCATTGACAAATTTGGCTGGCTGGCATTCCTGCATTGGCAGGGCAAAACGGAAAAGGGGGAGAGCAAAATTATAAGGTCTCAAACACAGCTGACAGCCTTCGGTGAAAACTGTTAGAGAATTCTTCTGCAGGTATGGATTTACCAACTCCTCAGTAGAATAAATTATATGTTGGACAAAAGCCTTTTTGGTGATACTGTATTTTTATCAGGATTTCTTGCCATTCTCTTTGTCAGAGACTTCCCTCACTGTCACAGTAAACAACATCAAACAGGCTTTAGCCAGGAGTGATCCGAGACATTTTGAGGAGTAAGGTTTCCTCTTAAAGATCCAAGTCAGAGCTGTTGCATCCCTTTTTCTCCATCTTGTATGGAAGCAGAAGTGTTCACTGGTGGAAAAGCAGTGGAACCAAAACCAAGAAAACTGAATATTTGCTATGGGAGAGGCAGTTAGCTTTGCTTCCTTAAACACAGAGTTATCATCAATTCTATAAGCAAGAACAACAAAAATGGACAAATGTTTTCAAATCTCCCATCAGCAATTTAAAGCTTCTTCCACTAACTCAGCTAAAGCAGGGCAAGCCTTCACAAAGTACTTGTGAAGAAACCAGCATATTCTGCAACTCAAGTAGACAGTGAGGTCCCTTTTAAATGAGATGAATTTTAGAAGTTCAAATTCAGGAAAATATGGAGAAAAAATGTAAAATAATATTAAAAAAAACTCAACTAACATGAGAACAATAGATTTTCTTTCATACTTTAGACTGCAGCTATAAAGAGAGGAAAACTAAGGTGGTGTTGCCTAGAAACAGATTACAGGTGACATCCTGACATCTTGACCTACGGACATGGTGAGGCCTGGCAATCACTCACTTTCTGCTCTAGTCAGCAACAGGCAACACTTGGAGGCCATTATGCAGTGGATTGCGGAGCAGGGGGGTATGTGTGCAGAACAGATTTGCACCTTACACACAAAATATTCCTACAATAAATAACAGGTGTAAAAAGGCCTCCCATTTGACAGCAAGAACTAGGAAAAAACAAAAATGAAAACCAGTTTGCAATATCCTTTGAGATTTTTAAATCTTTTGTAAGTTCAAGAATTATATACGTCCTATAAGAATACTGAAATTATTATCGACCTTGTATTAATAATTTTTTATGTATTTTAACACACTAGCATCCATTTTCAGGCACATCTACTCAAACATTAACCAAAACCATTAATTTTCAGTAACAGCTGGTTTTAGCTGCATATAGCTCAATAAGAGAAATAAGTCTTTGAATCACACAGATATTGCTCTATTTCTCTCTCCCAGTAGAAAGAGCACAGCTCTGCCAGAAGGTTTTTTCCTCTGCTATTGGGCTCTTGTAATAACTTTTTATGCCAAGAAAAGGCTTTGCAACAAAAAGCATGAGGGCTTTTGGAGGGTAGATATTGACAGAATCATGCAATTTACTGGAATGAAGAAACATGTATATCAGATAAATTACAAGATTCAGTTAAGAAAGAGGCTTTTTCATCATGATGAATTAGTATTTTCAACTTTCATATGAAAATCATGGCAAAGCTAGCACACACATCTTTAGGTATGATTATTACCTCTGAGTTAGCCTGCTCTGCCTGCAAGTGCTTGCACTCGTCTTTCAGCTTTTCAGATTCTCTCTCACGTTCCAGCGTCATTTTGTCCATCAGTGTCTGAACTTGGACCAGCTCCTTTTTCAGGACAGCCACATCTTCCACACCAGGCCTTTGTAGCTGAAAAGTAGAAGAGTAGCAGTGAGCAACACACTGGTGGCAGACATGCTTCCAGTGTCGATGTCATCTCTAAAAATCTTACAAATCATCCATTTATAGACAAGGTGACATATACAGTATTATAGCTGTGCATACAAAAAAAAAAAAAAAAAAAAAAAAAAGAAAGAAAGAAAAAGAAGAGTACTTCTCATTCCCAAAGGAAACAGGATTTAATGGCTGGTTGTCAGTTCTTGCCTGCTAAACTTTGAACTTGTTGATTGATTTCAACCAAATCTCACAAACGGGAAAAGGTCCCAAAGACTTAATTTCTGTAATTTTTGTGTGGGTAGATGGCTAGGTACAGGAGGGAGAGCTTCCCTGGGACAAAACACTGAAGTGACAGGGAATCCATGCAAGAAATTTATCTGAAGTCATAATACTCTGAGAAGTAGGCTGTATTGACTCCTCTACTCTACAGAACAGACTACCATATATGCTTTGCTGCTGTAATACTCACAAGCCCATCTCAGGGCTGAGACACAAAACAATCCAGTGCTACGCAGGCTTTTATAATGATACTGCCTCTCTCTTCAAGAACTATTTTGGAAAACCACAAGAACAGACATAAAAAGGGCAGCAGAAGGAAATGTCTTGAAGGTACTGTCAGACATGCCTCATACCAGACCCATCCGTAAATCTGTTGGTAATTACATCTAAAGCACCGTAACATCCCTCAAAATGAAAAGCTATAAAGGGAAAAGAGAGGGAAGGCAGTAGTGGGCACCAAACAAAGCAGAGAAAAGGAGTGCTGGCATCTAGAAGAGAAAAGGTACAGGAAAAGGGTAAGAATCCAGAAGGAGAAAGGAAGACAAACAACTAAACAGAGAGGAATAGAAAGGTCCAATGGCTGGGCATGGCCAGAAGGACTCATGAGCCCTTCAGGGCAGCCGACTACAAGGAAGAAGAAGGATAAACGAGTCCTACTTTCCTCCAGGCTAAGCAGGGGCTGAGTGGGAGAGACTAGGAAGTCCCCTTCACTACTCTTTAGAAGCAGCACGACTGCTGAGTCACTGGGCTTGCTCCCTGGAGCCATGGCTGTATATAAAAGTCACCAGGAGCCAAAAATCCTGTAATACAGGCACATTGGTATTATCAGCCAAGCGCAAGAGGGACAACATTAACATAGACACGGTGGTGACAGCTGCCAGCCTTTCAGCCACCACGTCACAAAATACCTCTCTGAGCACTTCTTATGAATGCAGCTGTCCAGGGACAGTCAGAGAATAACATCTCATGGAAAAAGGGTGATCTAAAGACAGCTGTGGAAGTCAGCAATGCCATGCTCCACGTACAGGTCTGCACAGCACATCTATGTGTGTAATACTCTGCAAAATCGCTGAAGGTTAGAGCATCAAACAAGCAGACTATAATATAACATAGGGTGAATTCTAATATACAAGTCAGAAACAACATACATCTCCTCACTGGAAAAACACTGAAAATGTAGGTCAGTGAAACAGATCAGAAACAATAGTGTTCTGAATTTTTTCAGCCCACAAACAGATGTCTCCAAACTGCATTTGCAAGCATTTAAGTATATCCCTTCCTTGACTTGAAAATAACAAAAACACTACTGTGACATGAATACCAGCTCTGTCTTTAAGTCTTCGACTGTACTTCTCTCCTTCTGCAGTTCTTGTGTCAGGTTTGTCACTTTCTGTTCTGCACTTTCCCGAAGGCTGATTTCTTCATCATACTTTGATTTAAGATCTAATAAGAAGGAAGTGGAATAAATGATCACTTGCACAAGTTGTACAAGTAGAGAACAGAATCAGGCTTCATGTTAATATACTTACCCACAATTTCAGTGGCCAGTTGTGCCGCTTTTTGCTCAAATAAGTCTTTCATTTGCTTAATGTTAAAATTTTCTACTTGGATCTCTTCTAGTTGCCGTTCTAATGATTCTATTTCCATAAAAAGAATAGTATTATTTTCTGGAAGAGCTAGGACAACACAGTTACTCACACCCATAATGAACCAGAGCAGGGAAATAAATAATCCAAATTCACCTAACAATCAATTAGCTTAGCAAAGTGAACAACTTTATTGACGTTAAATATCTACAAGCACGATGCTGGAACCTGTCACTAGTTGAGTACTCTGCAGGATAAAGTACATATTGGTTTTCACTGGTCACAAATAGCTCTTGAGATCACTGCAACATGCTGCTGAATTCTGAGCCCCGAACTGCAATTAAAAGTTCTTTAATCATCATCAGTCAGATACTTTATGCGTACACAAGGAAAATTTTATTCCATGAGTGCCTCATGGAGAAAAACAAAGAACAAAAATTATTGGTCTGCAAAACAAAACAAACAAAAAAAAAAAAAAAAAAACCAAAAAAACCCCCAAAATTCATGGTTTTCTTTGCTAGCAACGAGTACAGAAAAACACTAAATAAAACCAGCCCTGACAAATGCTATAGTTTAAGTATCAACAATCACCATCTTTCTCAGCAAAAGACTTGTACTGAACACTTGAATATATGAAATAATTAAAAACATGTTCAAAACTACTCATGAGAACTGCTTTCAGAGTCAGGAGAACTCCTGTCTCACTTCTAGACATTACAGACACCAAGCCTCTGGAACATTTCTCCAGACTACAGCTATCAAGAGCTATCTATCTTAAGCACTTACAATGAACTTTTTTTTCCAGTAATTGCACCAATCCAGCTTTCTAGCTCTTTAATCTACCAAAAGTGCTTTTTCCTAAACTTAAAAGCTACAGTGAAAAAAAAAAAATCAGAAATTCTAGGACAGTGCAGATATTAATATAATAAAATGTTAGCCACCTGCAGATGTAGCCGTTGTCAATCCATCAGACTTAGAATCCTTAAGAAAACAGAATAAACACATCATTAGACAGTAGGAATAAAAACTACTACTTCCAAAGCTCACCCCATTTTTGGAAAAGACAGGGAAATAAAGACTTCTGTGCTTAAATACTCCACACTGGTATAAAAATACCAGACTTCAAACAGTTACATCTGGAAAACTGGAAAAGGCCAAGATGATTTTCCATTTCATGTATCATTACACTATCAGGCTTCCAGACTTGCAAGACTCCAGTAACAATCCCCTCCCTTCCCATTCCTCAATATTGAAATCTGCCCTAAAGACAGAGGTTACAGACATCATTAAATACAATCTGAGAAGGCATTCTGTCAGAAAGCAACTTCTGAGTTTTGTGACAATCTAGTATTTAAGTAGCTCACAGTAATAAAAGAAGCGAGAGCTTCCTTACGGCACACCACAATTTGCCTTGCCTTGTTTGTTCAGTTCATCTGGACATCTGTGAAATCACACTACTGTTCTCCAAAAGTTCTTACAAGAAAGACCCCATCACCCTTTCTCATAACAGATGAAACCCCACATTTTCTTTAATAAACTGAGTTCTGAATAAGCCCAACAGAAGCAAAAGTCTGAACTGAACTTGTACGGAGTAGTATAGAAGAATCATTATCTGTTCTGACTTTGTTCTTCAGATTTATGTGTACAGTTGCATTGTGGAGAGACAACTAGCTTTGTTTTCAAGAACATGTCAATATTCAAATTATGGAACTAACTAAATCAGGCCACGTGCCTTACAAAAAAGGTATTAATCTTCAATGTCAATGCTGATGATAAACCTGCTTCAAGTATTTTAAAGCAATTACTTGCTGCCGCTGCCCCTGCAATTTCTCTAGTTCTTTCTTCAGCTCTTCTGAATACCACCTCTCCTCCTGGGGGAGGAAAAAAAAAAAAAGGAGATAGGGGAGAAAGAACTGTAAATTTGGTTGCTTGAGACACTGGAGCACTTTGCAATTTGAAACAAAGAACCAAGTGCAAGTAAAATACATTTCCAACCTTCAGCGAAGCTTGCAAGTCTTGGACTTCTTGTCGGAGCAGTGATACTTCATCTCTGAATATATATATCCACGGAGTGGAGAAAATGAATATGCAGTGGTTACATTTTGTCAATTACATACAGTTTATAACATGTATTAAATAACTGGAGTGATAGCCATGTACTAAATAAATATAACTTACATAATTATAAATAGTTATTTTAAAGTTTTTTGAAACTTGGAACAAACTGGATTAATAGATAGTTAGTTCACTTTGCACATCACTTGAAAAATGCTAAACATATTAACTGGATAAGTAAAGAAATAGGTATGCAAAAAGGCTCATGAAAACAGAATGTAAATCTAAATCGGTGCATCAGGTCAACCACATGAGTTCAGACCAGCAAAGCTGTGCATTGGGACATTTAACTGTTTTGCATGCCTTTTTATGAAAAGGACAGGTTTATTCTCCTTGACTTCCCATATCATGTAAAAGAACACTGCTAAGAGACAGCATGCTATCCTGCTCCTTTTGAAATATGCAGTTACATAATTTTTCATCCACATGGCAATTAAGTATGTCCCACAGACACACTCACTTAATGGTCTGAATGTTTAAAGCCTTGGGATTTTGAATTCTCAAATTTCGTGCTCAAGCCTCCAGCCATGCTAGAGCCCAAGATCCACAACCACTACTATTACTAATTGATTTAAACAGCACCCTTCTAAATCACAGGTCTCCTTACAGAATTGTACAACTATACATATAAGGATAATGTTGCATTACTGAGATACAGCCACTCCAAATCTAGAATACACAGGTCATTAAAATAATGCAAACATACCCTTTCTTGTTGTTTGTACAGCGGCAACACTGAGGAGTACACAGAATATATGTGTGTCGGTGCCGATGCCAACAAATTCACTCAGTTTTATACTACGCAATTTTATTGCTGCTGTGCTGCATTATCCCCTCCCCCACAGATGTTCTTTTAACTTATCTCAAGCTTAAGAGGAAAAAAAAAACCAAAGCAAGCTATTCCTTAGCTAAACTGGGAAGGAATAGATTCAATCTACACTAGCATATTAACATCAGGTCAGGGTCATCAAGCAGCAAGTGAAACACATGCACTTGAACCAGTGAAGCAAGAACTCCAGGGTGGACCATTTTTAATGGCAAAACAAACATGGGACATTGATAGGCTAATTTTTTTCAGAGGAAGATTTTCTGCTATTTACACATTATTCTGCCTGTGTGAGACATTCACTGGAGGTTTGCAAATACAACTTTACTGAGGCAGGTGTAGCTGTAATCCAAAACCCATACATCGGTTGTGGGTGGAGAGGAGGAAGCAGCTTTCTCACCAGTATGAGTAACTAAATCAACTAATATTCACACCTAAGATTATAAACAGAATCTCAGGCAGGTGAAACAGTTACCTATATTGAAGTTGGGCTGAACATATACCAGATCTGCAATACTAAAGCATTTAAGATGCTCTGGTCTTCGTACCACATAAAAGGTTTTGGGCTGTATAAAAATAGTTTGTAGTAGAAGGGAAGGAGGAGAGGAGGAGGAAGGGAAGAGAAAGAGTTTGTAAAGTAAGGACCCTTCTACAGTAGTTGCCTCGATATTCCCAACACAGTTTTGCTTGACAGTTTTAAGCTGAAAACTAAATTCAGCTTAGCTGACTAGTGGAAAATGAATGGGGGAAAAAAAAGTGTAAGGGATCACTCTAGACACTGTAAGTTTGTTTTTCTTACTGCCATCCAAATCCTCCTGTTACAATCCCTTCCTTCTCTCAGCACAGCTGAGCCTCACCATCTGGCAAATCCTTACTACCTTTTCCTTATGCTCTGCTCCAGTCCCTACCTGTAATGCCAGTGCCTCCATCCCAGCACCGAGTACCAATAGCCTGAGTTACCTGATTTACTCTTGGCACTTAATCATGGTAGTTTATTGGGGGGTGGGAGGAAGAGGACACAACGTAATTCATAGCACCCAGCTTTCTCTGTTGACTAAATGAGGAATTTCACCCTCCCATTTTTGGTCCCATGAATTACATGGAAGCTTTGCTCCTAGATGGCTAACAGAGTGGCTCCCTGCTGCAGGCTGCAATATTTCCTTAATACGGGATTCCAAGTCTTGGAGAAACATGTTTATGTTGAATGAGAGTTTTCTCAAGCAAGCATGCAACTAAGAAACATTAAAGAATGCCACACTAATAGGAAGAAACAGCTCGTGTGTTACACAACAGCTCTCACCAGACTCCCTTCACTCCATCCAAACTCCCTGACCTTGTCCCCTTTTTCAATTATATGAGAGAAAACAAAACCACTTGTCCTTAAACTGTCAAGAGCCAGGAAAAAAAATAAATAAATTTCACCAGCCAACATCTGGTTGACATTGGAAACTTGCAGGCATAAAAATAAATATTTCATAAACTATATAAACAATATAGTTATGACCAATAATTCCCCCATGTGAATGTTATTACTCTACTAAGAGTATCATTTCAGGTCTAAGTTATATCACTCCAAAAAAGCTTAAATCAAACAGAAAAGAAATACTTATTCTTGACTAAATGTGCACATAGGAAACCCAATATAGCTTCACTAGCACCCTACCATTTTTGCCTATATAAAGCCCTAATTTTAATTCCTTTTGTTGCAGCAGCTGGGAGAGGAGGCAGCTATCCACAAGGAAGGGCCGATCCATGCATGAAGACAAGACCTCTGCTAATGCTGGCTCTTACTGGCTTGCCAGCTCTGCACAATACTGGGGAGATACAGATCTTCATTCAGGTAACAACTGAAGTATGTTACCTTCCACACTCTTCTCACTGAAGAACTACCCTCTCTTGAGTTAATTACATAAATATATGTATTTCTTTCAATGGAATTATTTACCATTTGGAGTCACATTTCTACTAGTGACAAAACATTTGAACTATTTACTTCCCAGTGTTGGCAGAAGCCAGCTCCGTTAGCAGGTGACCACCCGCGGTTTCACATTATCAGTTCCTGCTACATACCGCTGCTCTCAAAAATAAAACAACCTGATATGTTTCCTAGGAATACATTTAACAATACAGTTTTGACCAAACAGTCAAACAAAACAAATTAGAAAAGATTTCTGAAGATCAACATGGAGTTTCTGGAACACAGAAGGACTATTAGTGAGACAGACAGAAACTTCTCAGATTTGCAAATAACTAGGTAATATGGGAACCTATTTAGGCAAATACTGATGTTGTAATTACCCAGTAAGTACTCTAACTACTACCCAGGGACAAAATCAGGTTTCTTCTCTTATCTTCAGGGTTGTCCTCCCCCACCTCCAAAAGATGAAATTTCAGCTCTATGCTGGAAATTAGAAGGAACCTGTATTTTTTCTGCCACACTCCTAAAAATCATTCTGGACTGAAATACTGCATTGTCAGCTGCATGAGAAACAGGTGACTTAATTAACAATGCAAACATGTGTATCTGGTTTTCATTTATTGTCAGATCAATATCAGCCAATGTAAGTTTCAAGCTGCTTTTTAATTGTAGTTGGAAATGGGGCATGAACATTTAAATACTTGACTACATAATTAAGTGTTCAAATTAATACAGCCTTCAGTGTAATTAGAAGCAGCTCAACACTGACACAAAAGCACATGCACAAATGAGTACTGTTGCACCTTTCCGGTGACAGATGACCTTCCCCTCCATGAGTTGAATCAATGCCAGAATTATGAACTGCTTCATAGTGCTTGAACAGCTCCTCAGCTGATCCATGAGACTTCATACAGAGAGGACAAATAAAGCCCTATTATAAAAAGAAAAAAAAAAAAAAGAGAGATTAGAAGTAAAGTTTTAGGTTTTCCCATCTTATTTTTACAACGAATTCTAAATTTTGTTTGCAAATCTAAAAGGTAGCAAATAAAATTGTTAAGATTCATACTAATTATTTCATGCTCCAATAACAGTTTTGGCAATGAAAAAGTTAGAAAATGCCTACAAAAGTCATATTTCATTATTCAGTGGGGTTTTTCCCAACAGCATTACATATTAGCAACAAAACCTTTATTTAGAAAAATAAGGAGTCATTTCAAAAGGACTGCTCTGCAATTTCTGCCCCCCAAGAAAATATTTTTCTATACAACTTTTCATAAAAATCAGATTCTTCTTCCAAAGAGGAAGTAGGGTTTCGAGTTTGGTCTTAGAAAAAGGAGATACAAAAAAACACTCTAAAGCACAGCTATTCATATACCTATTACCACCATATTTAGGCTATTAATTATTAAATGCAATTCAGAGAAAAACTACCTCAAGAAAATCAGATCTCTACAGCCTAAAGAATCAGAAATCATCCACTTTCATTCCAGCTAATTTACTGCAAGCTTACCAGAGCGAAATTTAGCAGAGCAATGCCTTCATTCTACCCATTAGCCCACAGACAAATGAAAACAGTATATATTATGTACCTCTAAACATTTGTGGAGTGTCCAAATTGCCATTTATCAGAAGTACCATCCATCTCATTTTATCTAGCAACCTATTACACCTGCTTTTAAGTGCTGGACTTTATATTGGTCCTTCACTCATTTGGCTACCATGCCAACTCCAAGCCCAATTCCCTTTTACATTACAGCCCATTTGCACCACAGTGGCAAAAGAGAGACATTTCAGAGTGAGAGGCAACAACTTAATCTCACGTTAAAGGCTCCCTGTAATTCCAAGCTGTGCAGACAGAACCTTGTGTAAGTGAGATTAAGGCCCCTGTTTCTTAAATTCATTTCAAATGCACTTTTGCATATTTATATGTTACCCTTAAGGCCCTTATGCCAGTATAAACTGTAGTGCACTCCAACGCTAAAGCAAGGCTCTGCAGCATCCAAGATGAGAGTACTCCTGTGGGATTATCACACTTCACATAACATATGCTCCTGTACAATTTGTGAAGGATATATGAAGAGTTTCGACACTCCTTTTCTTAACTTTGCATGTGGATGTTACAAGACAAGCCACAAAACTTTAAATCCTAGGACAAAATGAACATACTGAATGTGTATGCTGATAACCACAACAGCACTCATTTTCTAACTCAACACTTATAGTATTTTGTTTCACTAGTCACTAAGAATTCAACAACCAAACACTTACATGGATTTATCCCAGGAGAACCATCACATTCAGCTACTCAAACATGGCCAGAGCTCCAGAGCACTGAACAGGGACCTCCTAACTGCTATTACTTGTTCAGTGCTTCAGAAATAATTGAATCCAGTTGCTTGTCAAACCCACCAAATATCATATTGAAGATTAATTTTTGGCACAACTAGATCAAACAAAACAGTATACTCCTTCCTAAGCAGAAAACAGGCATTTACCCTTAACAACCATTTATTTATTTCCAAAATTGATCAGCACAGTTTCACTCGAGATTAAACCAAGTTAACTCGTAAGTGTGTATACATGCCAAAATAGGTACAGAATATTGGTTGATCTGCTAGGTTCCTGGTAATGTTTATCTGATACAATTAGCGTTTAATTATATGATGGCAGTGATGGTCACTCTGAGCAAAAGAACCAGAGGGAGATTCCTGGCAAACAGCAAGGGCAATGAACTATCGGAGGGTCAAAAAGCAAGGGATTTCTTTTTCCTAGTAGGTGAAAGCAGTCAGTCTCATACAACGACAGTGCAACAGCATCTTTTTGGGATGAAATGCTACCAAGCAGTTCTCAGTGTTGTGTTTAGTTTCCCAGTGATGGGAAGGTCTGCTGTTCACAGAGAAAAGCAAATGTTCCTCATAGCACCAGTAAGTGCATCTAGAAAGAACGACTGTAGAAAATTGCTCTGGCCTCTCCTTCCTTTTGCCCTTTATTTCTTTTCATTTAAACAGCAAAATCTGTTTTCTTTGTGCCTTTTTTTTTTTTTTTTGGTGGTGGTTTTTTTTGTGGTTGGGTTTTATTCCGCAGAAAGAGGAGCCCTGGAGAAGAGGAAAGAATAGATTACATGCGCAATTAGCCCAAGGGGACAGCAATCATTCGTCTCAATTATTAGGCAAAGCCAGCCTAAGATTTCCCAGGCAGGCAGATCTGAAGGCAATGGCTGCAAGGACAAGGGAAAATGCTCCAGCTGAGAGCCCGTGGTGTGGACGGGAGCTCCGGGGAGGCAGGCGTGCTGTCACCGGCATGGGGGGAAGCACGGACAAAACCTCCTCTTCATGGTAGAAACCCCCTTCCTCTCACACAAGGAGGGATAAAAACACATCACCCACCAGCCCCAGCCTCTCCACCAGCACTGCCGTGACCACGGCTGGCCTTGCTTTTGGGAGACCTGGCGCTGTTGGGAGGCAGTGCTGGGTTACAGCTCTCACGCACCCCCTTACTCCAACACAGCGTTTCCTTGAGGTCTGAGGCACAAGCTCGAACAGAGTAAGACGTCACCCTTCTGCAACGGGGCATCCTCACCAAGGAAAAAGTCATCCTTCCTCCGCTCACACATCGGAGCCTTAAACTGCACGAACCCAGGACCCAGCTGCGTCTCGCAGGCTGGTAATAGTCAAATGTCGACTCTGACGTCAGCAGCGTTAATTCAGTTCTCTTTAAGAGTAAGAAAATCAGAATCATCAGGATCTTCCTGGGCACCAGACAGTAAAACACAGAAGTGTAAAGGTTCCCCACCTGCTGCTACTATTAGTCCCAAGTGACAATCTTGTTCGGGGACTTGAACTGGTGGGTCTCTTGCTCTAGCTCTTTTTAAAAAATTTCGAATATGGTCATAAAAATATCTCTCTCTCTCAGCATCATCTCGAGATGAATTTGAAAATATATGCAAAAGTGTATCTTACTAACGTAAAGACAAATGTGTGAGAAGAAGGAAGAGGGGAAGAAACCTGATGGTCTGAGATGCTTAAATCTTGTAGGCATTTTTGTTACTTTGCAGGAATTTATATCAAGTGCAAGATATTCCTATATCGGGACCATGCCTGCCCTGGATAAAGAGGAGATTGCGCAGTTGCAACCATGAGATGTGGCACTGGTCACCACAGTGAGGTGTCCTTTCCAGTAAGTCTGCACTTGGCTCCCTTAACTACCAGACTTCTTTACAGAAGCAGCAAGTATGAGAGCAACGTTCTTATATTTGAAGAAGGAAGCTACCATATAAAACATGCACAGTTACACTTTTCAAAAGGCTCTATTTGCCAAGAGACACTTGGTAGATTTCATTTTAAAATGCATTTAGGAGTTACTCTACATAAAGCACAGCCACAGAGAAGTGAAAGGCAATTCATATTCTTCATTTAATAAAAGCAAAGACATCACTTACAGCCCCTGCAGCACTGCATCATAACTCATAACTCCCTAATTGATGTTTCTAATTGGGCTTTATCTTTCGCTCTACATAGGGAGAAAAGAGCCCAAAAGAAGTTAAAGGATGATTAGTTGGGTTTTGTTTTTATAAATACAGAATCTTTCCACCAGGAAATGACAATTTCTTGAATCCAAAGCGTTTTGCAGACACCTGTCAGTTAACAGAAAATAAAAATAAAACCACAACCACCACATGCACAAGTTTTTATGAGGAAAAAGTTCTTAAGATCACCACAAAATTGCTGAAGCAAGACAGAGCAAGAATGGTAAAAAAGAAAAGGAATCCAAACCAAAACCCCATATACATGCACAAACAAGCCCCTAGGAGTCAGCACACAATTTACAGCTCAAAATAGACCCTGGCCCAGCGGTCAAGGCACTCCAGTGAGAACGAGAGAGGCGATAAACTTCAAATCCCAATTTTCTGATCCCAAGGGAAATGTTCTTTTTCAGGTGGACGCCTGTGAGCCATGCCTAACACCCAGCACCTCCACCATGCTGTTCACGGTGGGACAGGCCTTCCTCAGAGCAAAGACCCCAAAACACACCAGTTCCACTCGGAGCAGAACAGAAATTGCTACATAGAAGTTTTGTAGGAAAGTGTCTCACCTCAGCTTGAGTTATAATGCCAAATTTACCAAAGATCTCGGACTCCATGGAAGCACCAGAGGCTTTTTTACTTGCCTTTCTCAAGACAGACTTTCGAATAAGTCTGTAGAAGAATGTTTGTAGCTATTTTTCCCCTTCTAGTAGTTAAGATTTACTTTCAGGCCTGATAAAGTTAAGCTTCTCAGTACTCTCTCTCCTAAAAGGCATACGAGGTAAATGACTCCTTTCGGGTAACATTAATATTCGTACGAATCATTAATACAGTATTCTTCGGGAAGTATGCCAGGATGCCAAAAGCAACACTGGAAGGAAACTCTCGCCACAAGAAATACCGTATTTATTTTTATTGTACCAATATAATTTACAGGGCTATTAACTGTTGGAAGAACTTTGGCCTCCCACATCGAAACACGCTGCCCAGAGGAGCTGGGGCACAGACCCACAGGTACATGGCACACAGCCAGGCTGACTGTAGGCTACCGTAGAGCCCCCCTAGTCCTCAGGCTATTTCAAAACTGATTCAGAAATAGTATAAGTAACAAGAAAATTAAGGTACAGGACTGAATGATTCTGTTTCTCTGGGTTCTCCTTATATTACTCTGCAGGACTGGGGGGGAGTAGGGTAGTGGTATAAAAATGTATTTCTGAAAATTTCAGCCTTCTCAGAATATTGTCTTACTTGTAATGTTTTTTTCCTCACCATTCTGCACAAAGCTGATGTAACAGAGTTGTGTAGTATGACAAGACATTTTGAAAAGCAGTATTTTCCTTACTCACTAGCAAAGAAAATTGAAGATTTTCAAAGATATATCCTCAACAGGCTGAAGGCTTCCACTTGAGGTTTAAAAAATAATCAAACATTTACATGTAGGTGTCTACTCCCCAATCACTACCAATGGAGAGCTATTCAACACAGTTAATGGAGGAAGAAACTAGTCATCTGACCTAATAAATGTTTATACCATATGTAGGGTCAGCATAACAGCTCCCTGGGCTCCATCATCAATAACTGGAGCTTGAGACACCTACATATACATGCATTAAATCTGTCTTCATCTGCCAACTGCTCTTTTTTCCCCAGAGCTTTAATGAAATGGTCTTTGTAGAGCTAATATGAAATCTTGTCTTAAGCAATTAATGAGTGAAAGCACAGCTTACTTTATTCAAAGCTCCTTTTTCACAAAAAAAACCCAAAACACCTGCAGTTATCTGGCAGAAGGAAGATGACTTCTTGAAGAACAGTCCCACGGGCAAAACAGTTTTTACAGGATGGAATTCTGATTTGCTCATCTAGTTGAAGTCCAAGAAAAAAAGGCACCCTATTTAAGTTTGAAAGTCACAGCCATATCTACCCAGCTTCCTTTGCATTTTCTTGAAATATCTGATGACTGTCTAGTCTATTCTCCAGTCCCATTTTAATACTGCATAGAAGTGAACAAGTGGTCCCATTCAGGCTGCTATGATTGCTGCTGATCTACAGCTGTATGTGTTCAAGAGCCATATAGCACGGATAGTGCGCACAGAGCTCCTGCAACATCTTGAATTTTTATTCCAGCAATTATGTCGTGAGTCAAGCTTAAAGAAGCAAGGAACTTTGCTGTTTTCCACTAAGAAGTCACTTTTATTCCACAAACACTCTTCTTGGAAAATATTTAAGTACTGTGGTGAACAAACACCCCACACACCACCACCTCACCCCCCCAAAAAGAAACTCCACAGAATTTCAGTATAATTGATACTTGTACCATATGGAAAAGATCAGTGACTATTCTACCATATAGATGCTATAGGACAGCTAAGCCCTATCCAGTATGCACTTTAACATGCTTGGCATCCACATGCCCAGCTTCAAGTTTAAATAAATTTGAGCTTCTGGCTTTGTCTCTGACCTTCCAGAAATACTGGGTGAGCACTCAAGCCTACAGCCTGTTTCAGTGAGCCACATGAAGAAAAAGCAATAGCTGTGATTCAAGCCCAGAGCTGTAACACCTTCCAGCCATGACCTGTGTTTGCCCATGTCTCCGAATCCAGACTTACATTAACAGCTCTTTCACAACTGTATTGGTACGATAAGCTGTATGCTGCGAATAAAGTCCAGCCTGTTTAAAAACTGAAAGTAAGTTCAAGAGCTGTATGGCATGTTCACATGCTCAGAGGCATAAGCACTTTCCTGGAGCTGATTTTATTTTCTGTGTGTTGTGAATATTTGGAAAAATTCTAAATTCACCATTCACATTTTCCCACTGCAGGTGAACCTTCACAACCTTCCCTGATAGAAGATACCCATCTTCACCAGCATTTAAACAGTAACTCTAAACTAAAACTCAGATATTCTCCAGTTACAGTGATTTAAAGGCTAAAACATTTTACATTACAAAAGATTAGGAACTGTATATACTTAGGGCCAGAGGACAGAAACATACTGATGTTTCAGAGCTGAAAGATGTATCAAGTAGTTTCTAGGTTTTATTTCCCAAATACATATGGACACAATTAACTGAATCCTCAGGAAGTTCTCAGAGGCAGATGAAACTGTCTGCCTAGACAGCAAGGGCAAGACCACATTTTGTAATTTATTTCAGAAGTCTTACATACTGATTAAAAAGAAAAGAGAGAGAGAGATTTTAAGTTAAAGAATAAATAAATTAGGCCACTCCCTTCATATATTGTTAAAAGGAAAATACAGTTGACATTTTTTCGATGCCTTCCACCAGAGAAAGCTCTTTCCCCTGTGTTTACATAAACAGTAAGACGACAGTGGCTTCCTCAGATAACATCTCTATTTAATCATTAGAAAAGTAGGTTAAAAGGTCATGTTTTATATAATTAAGACCTGCAGTCCATTTCAATTTTACAACTAAGTATTTAACTTTCTGGACAAAAAGAAAAAAGGTGTCTCACTACAGTTTATTTTATACCAGACTGCAGGCTCCATGTATTCCCAGAAAAGAAGCTGGATTCTTCCTGAGAAGAATAGAACCAACATAATTTCTAGTTCAGTTCTCTTCTGTTGTTATTAGTATTGATGAGTAAGACTACAATTCTGTCACAACCTACAAGACTACAATTTTGTCACGAATTAGAAATTCTAATTCAGTGGATTCTCTGTTTCTTAAAGAAAAGTCGCATCATATAGCTAAATCAAATCAATCCATTATCTCTAATTCCTCATTCTCCTGGTATTGTTCAGATGTTGCAGCAAATTAATGTACTAATGTAGCTCAACCAACGATTTTTGTTCCTGTGCAAAGCAAGCAAGGTGAAAACAGCTGCCACAACCTAATTTGCAAAGGAACTAAAAGAGCAGCCAAAGAGAATAAAATATCAGCGTTAAAGCATTGACACAATGTTCTGAGCAAAACCAGCCCGCAACATTCCAAGAGCATCCATAATAACAGAAGATGCAATCAACTGCATCTACAATAAGAGACAAGTAGGAAAAAAAAATACCATAAGGAATGAGGTCTTTTCAAAGAAAGACAAAACACACCCACATTTTTGCACAACTAGTATGCCAATTTACACTCTAGGCAATCCTGCTATGAAAAGCCTATTCAGAAAACATTAGGGTCATATCTTGCTTCTATTAGCCAAGAAATACATATTTACTAAACATCTGGAAAGTTACGAGGACTACCCAAAAGACCTGTTTAAAAATTGCCTTAGATTTAGCCTAGTTGTAGATAAGACTAGATACTAACAGCCACTATATTCTAAACATTGCAGGGGTATCATACGGTGGGTTTTTTGGATGCCTCATGAGTAACTGGAAAGGGAAGTCTGAAACTAAGCCTCTGTAACTGACTCACTGTTTAGATGTCCTGAGCATCCAACAGACACGGTCAGGAAATGCTGGACATGGTTTAGAAATGTATCATTCCTTTAGGAAAAAGAAAACAAAACAGAAGAAGCCACATAGCTTTTGTTACTGACACCACTGTATACATGCAAGTTGGGGAACAATGTCCCTGTTTGGGAACATGGCAACGCGTGTGACTTCCACACGGCATTTGTTTGGCTGAGTTGGCTGTATATGGACAGAGAGACTTGCCAACATCTTGGTGGTTGTTCCTGCAGCTGAATAAGCCTTTGTCTTTTAAAGTAAGGCTTCATCAGTGTTTAGGGGGCAGGGGAAAGTATTTCACTGTCATTTTCACCAGTTATCATATGGTGCAACCCCTAGTTAGAAAAACGAGGGCTGCACAGGGAGCTGTTTAAGAGGAAGACCATAAATAAGGCTGTAGGTGAGTGGCGAGGATCCCTTCCCACAACAGGACATCAGACACCTTTGGAAACTGCAGGTGTGGACACCTGTCTGAAGAACAAGACCAACTCTCACTGCACGGAGGATGGAGAGGAGGGAAGGGCAAGGAGAACAGAGGGGCAAATGATCTGATTTACTAAAATTTTCATCAGCCAGGAGGTTCTATCAGTGGAAGACAGGTTAGTAAAGAAGGCTATAGGCAAAATTAAAAGCAAACTACTACTGCTTTTGTCAACCAAGTGATAATTTTTCAGGTCGCTCAAAGTGTGACTAAACACTGGCCTTGCAACACATGCTATCTCCATGTTCAAGGAGAATGCACTGGCAAAAAAACTGAACTTGGGAGCTTCTTCAGCATTGTTTCCAACAAAACGTATTTGAACTTTTCAGAGTAGTATCCACACACAATAGAAAGCCAAACACCAGTTTAAGTAAGCCAAGCTTAGCAATGCTTCACGTGCCTGCTACATAAGATGACGTTGATAACATTGTATTATTCTTACAATGCTGTCCCAGGAACGGCAAAGATGGAGTGAAGGGTAACAACCTGGTTGTGTTGCTGTTTCAGGATCACAGTGCGCTTGCTGCAAATGCAGACTATCAGTTTCCATCAACAAATGCAAACCACCAGCTTCTCAGTAGTCAAGTATTTTAAACTTTACATACTAATAATGATGAAAGCAATTAACAGATTTCCCCACTTTTTCAATGCTTCTATGCATGCTGATATAACAGAAGATCAAACTGGGAAAAAAAAACCCAACATATATATTTGCATTCTTTGTTTTGCACCTCTTCCAGATATTTAAGAACAGCTTTAGCAACAGTAAACAGCAACAGCTAGAAATGACTGAATTTGCATTTCATGTGTTACACTCAATTCACAAGTTCTAATCAAGTTTAAAAGCTGTAATCAGCTATTGACAAGTAAAAAGTATTGACAAGTAACTGGTGGTGGAAAAACAAAAACTCAAAGTGGGCAAGAACCAGCAGTCAGCTCCATGAAACTACGTTAAACACAACCCAGCTTTAATAAAAGAGTAACTTCTTCAGATAACCAAACCACCTCTGATGGCTCACATCCCACAACCAACTGACACCATTGCATCAGGAACGCCACAGTCCGTCACCAGTAAGTCACAGCTTATTCAAGTAAGGCACTTGCACTGTGACCAGATCATAAAGAAAACAAAAAGCTGACTTGACCACGAACAGAGCCCTACAGACGGTCCCTGCTTCAACAGGAGGCAGCGAAGAGTCAATCGAAAGCCAGTCCCCAGTTGTCCTGGCTCTGAGGAGGTCCCCCAGCACTCCAGCAGAGCAGCACAGGCTAGTTTTACCACAGATCCTGCTCACTTTAACAGATGACACTTCACCATTGAAAGGAGGTCTCAAGTAACTCAAGTTTTCCCTTCAAAAATAAAGTGTAAATACATAGCAAGCGTAGGGCAGGAAAAAAGCACTACTTAGCAAATGCATACAGCAACAAACACAATAAAATCACATCACTCGCACAACCTAGAATAAACACTTTGATTTCAAAACTAAACAAAAGTAACATCTGCAGAAAGAATGCAACACTTCACCTCCAAACAAACCCATTTTGTGCATGGCAAGCTGCCTGCTCCCAGAAGTCAAATCTACTCTCTGAAGGTTCACAGCAGGAAAAATTCAGATAGCCTAGTGCAGCTGGAGGCTGTTACCTTACAGAATCTAAATTCTTCCAATTAAGGAGTGTAAAACTGCACACTTTGTTTTAATTGTGCAGTTTTACGCTCCACAATTGGAAGAATGTAGAAATGCACTATTTATAATGTCTATTAACTGAGACAGCCTTTGTATTTTGTTGGGGGCATAAAAAATTCCAATAACATTCTAAGTAAAAAATTGGTTTTATAATTATTTTTATAATGTTGCTGCAATACATAAGGCTCTTAAACGTGTTCAAGAAGAGAAGCTTCTAAATTTTTTATCTTCCTGTCCTCTGTTCCATCTTTTACCCAATGTACCTATCTCCCACTAGAAATCTGCTTTAAAAATAGTTAGCTAATAAGAGCTCGAAACATTTCTTTTCACAGAGGATGTACCAGATCCGATACCACATTTATCACTATACTGAGTCAGCAAAAGCTGCTCAAAAAGAATACATCGGTGACTGCAAGTCTCCCAGTACTGCAAATGTTTCATGTGAGAGACAACTGCAAACCAGAAAGCTAGACACAGATTAATTCTTCTGCTGAATGTATACTTTGGAATCATGCATAAGAGATCAAATTATGTATCAGCAAGGAATCAAATGAAACAATTTAAAAACCTGACACCCAAGCCACGAGAAAAGATGTATGTTCATTTAAAGCAGCCCATTACCAAAGCTATTGAAACAAAATAAACAAGACCCACAGTAACAGCTGGGAGGTCACGAAGCTCCTGTCTTCCTTCTGTCCCAGCGTGCTCATTCTGGTAATGTTCAGACAGATCAGTGGGAGTTACACACACTTTCATACATAGTGGACAGATGAAGCCCTGTGGAATGTATATTTGTTTTTAAGAAACTAATAAAGACAAAAAAGCAGATCTGGAATCAAATGCTGTTCAAATTCTTATGCTGAAAGTTCTCTACAATCACCAAAAGCAAAGTCTGTTTTCCTTTTGGAAAGATAGTTTTTGCAAACCACATATCAATACCATGGAAAAGGCAAGAAGGAACAGTTATTAAGAACATGAAAATAAACAAATCTAAAACACACTTTAAAGGCTAGCACCATGCTGCGTACTACTATGTTTTCCAGACACTCTTGGTACCCCCTTCATGTGACAGAGGAATAAGCTGCATAACAAATTGTGAATGGACCGTTATAAGGCTTCATGTCAGATCCATCAGTTTCCCACAAGGGTGTTCAGATGTTTCACAGAGAAAGAAAGACAAGAGTGGTGCAGTGAAATTGCAGAAATACCCCTCTAAATTAATAAGCAAGTTTGCGGTAGCAGGAGAGGCCTAGGAGCCAGCACAGCTGCACACCTGCCTGGCACGGTCACTTAGGGAAAAATACGTACCTTCCTTGGTAGAATGAAAAAAAAACCCCAAAAAAACACCTCAGTAGAATGAAAAAAAAAAAAAAAAAAAACAAAACCCACACCTCAGTATGCTCACCAGATATTTACCAAAGCCAAAAGTTAAACTGGTTTCTGAAGAACAACAGCTTTACATCTTCAAGACACACGCTACATGCTTAAACCCCTAGAAAAAGCAGGGTGGAGAGTCAAGTGCTCTGCCCCACGCCGCTGGCCGGAGGATGCCTGCACCTCGGTGGCAGAGCACTACAGAGGCAGGCAGAACAGACCGAACACAATCCTCCGTGCATCCACGGAAAGGTTAAGGCCCCCTCCAAGAAGAATGTCTGTGGCACACGCGTCTAGCTAACGGAGCCACATTACACTAATGAAAGCGTAAGCACGCCAGCGGACTCACTGCAAGCATTGAATATTTAGCAACCCTGTACTGCAGACAGAGTTGCACTGGGACCTAAGCTACAAATGTAGGATAGGTTCAAACGCTTCCTCCTTGGGCAGACTGTACAGTGAATAAAAGATGTATCTAGACTGGACTACAGGTCTACATGTGATCTGAAGTACTGACGCGGCCACAGACGTGATTAAGAGACCTTCACCTCTCCTTGAGCAAGGAACAGTTTGAATTCAGACTTCCGCACTCCTTTTGTCTCATACTAGTATTCTCAAAAATCAGGATTGACTTCCACCAGGCTTGAGGAGGCAGAAAACATGAGACTCTGCACAGATTTAATAATTATTCTCCATTTGAATCTTGCAGCAATACAAATTAGAAACTCTAGCCAAGAAACTGGAGTGAAAATAAGTCAACTGGATTTCTGACTTTATGTAATACTGGAGAACCAGGCAGGAACATAATGATAAAATGGAGAGCAAACGTTCTGCAAAGTCTGGCTACGGTGCTCCTGGAGAGAAGCTCCCAGAGAGCTAACACCTCAGGCCAGCTGCGCAGGAAAAGACCCACAGAAAAGCTTGAGTTGCATGCAGTAACGCGTGAATCGCAGGAGCGTAAAAACCCATCACCAGCTTCAGAGCTCAGTTTCAAATAGTTTTTGAAATAGTTTGCTAAGGAGAACACCCCACTTGTAATTAACGCAACAGATGGTGGAATTACTGACAACTAAAAGATACTTTTTCAGATTATACAGCATTGACCAGAAGTGACAGGGCAGCCTTTGGTCTGGCCCGTTTTCGACTCAGTAGCAATGGTGCAATAGTGCAGGCACACCACCACTTTGAAAGCTTGTCCTATGTCAAGAAAATACTACTACATTAGTATTGAGGTATCTTGTGACGCCCACCCAGCTGTACAGTCCGTGATACTGCACTCATGTTAACAGAATTGTGCAATTTTAGCCAAACTTTGGAAAGAAGCAATTATCTCATTGCACATTTTTATGCCTTAATTAACTACAAAAGTAATGAGATTTTAGTCTGCAATTTAAGAATATTCATTTGCTTCAGGGACAGTGTAAATAGGCGTACAAAACAAATCTGGACTCACAAATGCGTGAAATGTGTAACATGCAGCAAAATATTAAGGAATGTCTGATCATACTGACTGTAATAAGGCTTCAAGAAATAAGAAATAAGCAGATGCACAGATCGAACACAATTAGGATTTTAAACAGCACAGTGAAAGTTTCTCTTATCTCTTATCATAGCAGACATAAGGAGTATTTGAGTCATCATACACTTTATTCAGTGTAAGAAAGGGCACTTTGCTCCCTTTAATGCTGTAATAGGAGTCATTAACCTTGCACTGCATTTGTATGCTAAGCTTGAAACATTTTCAAGCTAGGTAATCAGGCTACATTAGCACAAACTAGCTTCAACAGCCAGTGAAGTCAGTTTGCATTTTTCAGAGTTAATATTTGACAACACTGTAAATCCAAAGACATTGTAATATGGGATTGAAGCAAGAATAACAACTTATTCTGCTGGTTAAGCATGGCATACAGCACATTAAAAAAGGGTAGGATTTACAAGTGCTAGATTTATAACCAATACCAAACAAAACCCAACATGTTTGATGTTTCACAAGGAGGAGGAGGTGGTTTCCAGTATACATTTTAGCTTAGCAGAAGCAAGGTGGAAAGGGAGTACAAGTGTGATAAAATGTTAAGCCTCATTTTTCAGAACTCTCATAAAAGATTTATTAACAAGGAGTCTTAAGCTTATGTCTCATTGCTTTTAATTTTAATAATTCATCTCTAGGATTACAGGAAGCATTGCTTGTGACCATTTAGATAGATAAATCTAATTCACGGTCACATATAAATATGGCCTAGCCTTCCTTTTTTTATTTAAATAACAACCAATTCTTAGAAGATTACACTTCTGTTTATTTAGTACAGCATTTCGTTTATTCAGGCAGGGCATCAAAAGTTACTCCCAACAGCACCCAAGGTTTAAGACTCCAGTCCCACGTACAGCGTACAGTACCTCGGAGGAGCCTTCGTTGTTCACATCCACGGCATTTCCTGGTGTGGCAGATGAATCCGAATCCGAGCTCTGAGACCCACCTCTACCCGGAGTCTGAAATAGAGGGGGAGAGAAAAATGAGTGTCTGCAGACTGTATTTAATAACGCATAGTACGTATCCTATGTAAAGGCCTCTCTTCTACTTGCTGGAATACAGAAGTATTTTCCCTCCAAAAGAGTAATGAAGTGAACAAACTGATGAGTAATTACATAATTTTCAGTGCAACACTTCAACAAAAGCTTTTATCCAAGACTCTCCATGCATCAAAGGACAAGCAAACACCAGAAGCGAAGGCCAGGACTTTAAACCACTTGCTCTCATGAATGCTCAACACAAAACAAAGAATTGGGCTAAACTCTGCCCTTATATCACTCAATTTGATGTTAAATTAAGTCTCTATATCCAATAGGAAAACACTAGAAATTACAATCTAAACAGTTTCAGAAGCAGTAAATAGTATCATACTACTTTCTTGACAACTTGTCTACAATCTGAACAAGCCTTTAAATAATCGAAATACAGAAAACTAAAGAGTGAGGACTCTGCTGATACAAAAAGCATGCAAGCAGGTACACTGGCTTGATTTGGAAAAAATAAAAAATAAAAATCAAGCCTGTAGTAAAGTTAAAACATCTTAATCAATAAGACAACCTATAAAAATAAACTCCTTTGAATATGTTGACAATCAGAACAGTATTGATTTGAAACTATAGATTTAGAGAAAATAACCAAATAAATTTGAAATACTACATGATTCAACATCTGGATAGATGGATCACAGCTTATAATCGTTATTTAACTGTAACTTTGATTTGAATTTGATTTAACTTCTCTTACTCGTCTCCAGAACACCACTGCTTGACCAATGGCAGAAGAGCTAGCATTCTCACAGCAAACATCAGTAAAGAAATTATCTTAATACTGATATGCAATCCTAGTTTCAACAAAAAAATAGAAGTTTTTCATTATCCAGTTCCATGACGACAATTGCAAATGGGACGGAGTAATGCTACTGCTGTATTTTAGCCCATCTGGAAATACTTGTAATGTTATAAGGGATTTTCTAATTTAATATAGAGGGATTAAAGATACAAAATTTTAATTATATATATGGAAATCTACAGAGAGAGGGACAGAAGTAGATAAACAGTTTTCGTTTCTAGATCATGGTGTCTCCAAAATCGTATTTGTTTTAGAATTTTCTTGCTCAAATATATCCTTTTTTTTTTTTTCCAGACAAATCAGCTATATAACCTTTTATAAGATACCTGCAGCACGTGCGCTTCTCCATACTTTGAAAATTAAGTCCATTTTCCTGCTCTGTTAAGAATGTTCTATTTCCAACTTTCATAAAGATAACAGCCCTTTATTACTGAGCAAATAAAAAAATATGTAATAAAAAGTTCAAGTTTACTGATTAAGGACTTAATTCCCAGCGACATGCAGTTCAGTTTTAGAAAAGCTCCGAAGACTGGCCAAGGGGAAGTGAGGAGGAGTGACACAGCAAGCTATCAGGGCTGGTGACAGTAAGTGAAGGAGAGGACCATCTCTCCTCATTCCAGCCTTCTCTGGCGTCACCAGTTAAGTGATCAACATACACTGACTTTCCTACTCCCGTGCCTTTTTTATTTTAGCTGGTTTATGTTTCTAAAGAAAATAAGAACACAACATAGTTTCCTTCTAGTACAGCCTACAAAAGCAATAGGCAAGGTGACACAAGCTCTCCAAGTTAATAATAGGAGAGGCAAAAAAGGGTGTAAGCAAAGAGTACGATGCACATGCAAAGACATCAAAGCGAAGGCATTAGCATTTCTCCTCCAGGTCACTAATATAGACCATAAACAAGGCACATCCCAGCATGGACCACGGCTGCACGCTCATCAAGTTTTCATACGACATCAAACTGGGAGGACAGTTGATACCCTCAAGGGCAGGACTGCCATTCGGAGGGACCTACATGGGCTGGAGGAACGGGCCAACGGAAACCTCATGCCATTCAACAAGGACAAACGTGGAGTCCTGTGCCCAGGAAGGAAAATCCCTGGCAGCAAGAGGCCTCTCTGCTGAAAAGGACCCGTGGCTCACATCAGACAGCAAGCCCAAGAGCAGCCAGCAGCGTGCCCTGGCAGCAGAGAGGGCCACCAGCACCCTGGGGGGTATTAACAGGAGCCCGGCCAACCGACCAAGGGAAGTGATCATCCCCCACCGGCCCGCACTCGTTGATCCACACTGAGATACCGCAACCAGTTTGGGCTCTCCCAGTCTGGGGAGGACATTGATAAACCAGAGCGAGTTCAGCAAAAGGCCACCAAGACAAACTGGGGCTGGAGTACCTGCCCTGAGGGAAGAGGGCTGGCTCAGCCTGGGGCAGAGACAGCTCAGGGGGGGCCTAGCAGCAGCCCCACCTTCATCTATGAGGAGGTCATCAGAAAGAGGAGGCCAGGCTGCTCCCACCAGCGCACAGTGGGAGGACAGGACACAAAAACTGGAACACGAGAGGTTCCCACTGGACGTAAGCAGAAGCTTCTCCAGCATGAGGCCAGGCCTGAGCAGCCTGCTCCTGACCTCCGAGCTGGTCCTGCTTGCAGCAGGAGCTCAGACTAGAAAGCCCCTGAGCTCCCTTCTCGCCCAAATTGTTGTGCGAGCTCTGAGGCGCTGCCCTGTGGAAACCCACGTCCTGCAGGAGAGCTCTGAAACCCAAGTTAAGTAACCCCGTTAATGAAGACATGGATTGTGTGCATTGACAGCCAGAGGGACAATAGCTAAAACAACTGGTAAGGTGTAGCCAAGTTTCTCAGTAAGGCAGATAAGTTAGAATATTGCATCTAAACAGTTATTGCATAATCCAATAGAATATTGCATAAACAGGTTTCTTGGGTTTAGATAGTTCAGAAGTTCCCTTTCTATGCAATCCAGAAAACACACTCATGCAACCCAGAGGTAAGGCTCGCTTGTGAACCCATTTTGTGCAAGAACAAAGAATCCAAAGAAGATATATATACACTTATGTCTGCATAAGGGAAGATGAAGAGGTCAGGTGTCAAAGCTTTCTTCCATAAAGGAGCTGAACTTTCATGATATAATTTTCTTATTGAGAGGAATTTTTAAAAAGGCTTTAGAAATCTCAACATGATAAAAAGGCTTTTGTATGGCAGTTAGCTATGGTGGCTGTTCTGTTCTACAAAGCCTGGAAACTGGGACCCCTGTCTGTCCCAGCATCTACATCCACAAGTAGAAACAGGATGGTTTGAAATGGAGAAAGCATCAGCATTAATGGATATGCACTTCTTTACCAATGCTTTACAAAAAGACTCTTGTTCCACTCTTCAGCTCCAAAAACTGAACAACGCGCCTTCACGTAGCCTTGGACAGAAAGACACAAGAGCAGAGGGAGAACCTGAACAAAACCTGATAGCCTGGGCAACGGCAGTAAGAGATGGTCCAACCATCTCTTTAGATGGGCAGCATATACCTTCCACTTCTGCAATACCTGAGCGGATGCTTCCAGCATACCTAACGAATCATCTCGTCCCAAACCCAAGAGTCTCCTGAGACAATTAACACAGTATTTTCTTCACTTTATATCGTAACTTCTTATACAACGCTGCTCTGCATTTTTAATCGCTCATCACATTTCACCCCAGAGTTGACTGCATTTCACAGCGAGATTTGCATATTAAGTTCTGCTAGTTCTAGCACTACAAATTGGAGATTACTACAACCTCCAAGATGAAAGCTCTTATATTAAAAGTACAGTGTTATTACTACGTGGTTGATTAAAGTATTTGCTTTAAAAAACACTTCAGACATGCTATAATCACACTAAGAGGCACCGCATGGCATGTCCTATTACACACAATATACAAGACAGAAATTATTAAACAGTACCTGGTAAAATCCCTTTAACCTTTCAAAAAACAATGTGCGAGAAAGCGTATTTCCAAGCTAGATTTAGAAAGCTTAGTACAAATAGGTGGCATATTCTGGTGAGTGGCATGCGAAGGGAAGAAGGGTGGGAAGGAAAGAGGACTTTAAGTAACTTTCAAGATCAGGAGAAACACCCCATAGCATCCATTTGCAAAGTAATACTGACTAGCAAGAAAAAGTTACAACAAATTTGGAAGGATGTTCTGGAAACCAAGACCATAAATGCAATTAACTTATCTTTCAAGGCTGTAATATAATTGAAACATCCTTCACTAAGCAAATAAAGAATGAGGGACTGGGAATATTTTTTTTAATTGATCACTGCATGATCAAATAGGTTCACACACGTTTAAGCTAGGCTCCCAGACCACCATTATATCACGTTCCACCAAAAAAAAAATAATCAAATCACAACACATCAAACAACTTGGACTTTGTGAACTAAGGGAAGACTCAGAATGATGCTCTTTGTTTTCAGTTGGACTATACAGGAGAGCAAAAGAATGACTTATGAATCCCATAGGAAAAGTAAATTTTCACACAGGCTTCTGTATATGTATTTTTACAAAATTAACATTTGACCCTTAAAGGCACACCTGGAGTTGAAAGACTGATGCAAAATTAGTCTCTCACCCAGCGTATTTCTTTCCTAGCTGTCAGAGTTATATTCGTTTACTTTGTGGAGAAGCATATGTTTCTACTACTAGCACTAGAGTTGTAGAAGTAATATGCTAAACTTCATTATGTTATTCTCTGTGTTTTCACAAAACTGTAAGCTAATATAAAGAAACATCATTAACAACAAAAGGATGACAACGATTGCAGCTTGTTTTCTGAAAAGAAATAGAAAATTATATAATGAATGAGTTGAGCTAATCCATTAAAGTGATGGAGTATAAATATGGATCGCTACTGTGTCATTTTTGCATAGTCATTTATGTCTATAGCCATGCTCCATTCAGTTATGATACTCTTTTCAGCAGTTTTAAATTCAGAATAAATTAAACCTTTGAAAAAATACGTTAAGCCTTGAGAAAGTCTGAACAAATATCGATTTATACAGTTCTCCCAGCACAGATTTAAATACTACAGAAGGGTACTATTGTCCAAATGCATTAAGGTCCTGAAGCAACAAACAAGACACAAGAATGAGAAGGTAAGAAGCCCAAAGCCCTTGTTATCAAACAACTCTCGGTGCTAGAAACAGAGTACAGTGCAATACAGAACAGTAATGTTGTTTACTTCTGAAGAAGTGCGATGCTATTTTATGACTCTGTAAAATGAAACGACTCCTGAGGTCACAGGGCATAAAACCTTTCTTTCCCATCGTGCCATCGGTTCCACACAAGCAGACCTTGTGCCCAGGAAGACCCCTCAACCCCACAGGGAGGGCACGAGCACAGCTGCAGTTCAGCATCCATCTGAGTAAATACACGATCTAGGGAGTCCTGCAAGTATAAACGTAAAAAGAAAATTATAGGTAAGGCATGAGATGCAATGCATCCCAGACAAATAAATACCTCTGCTCCTGGGCTTGGAGTAAGGGAAAAGGCGACTGTACTACCCAAGTTGCAGCAATGCCTGCAAAGCCCTGTTCTCCACCTAGACTCAAGACCAAGAATTCAAGCATTGTTAGAAACAGAGCAATAGGATCTTGCCACCCAAAACCAGCACAATCGCTCACAGTTGTAGACAGCCAGTTAAACACAAAGAATGAAGACAAAAACTAATGTAAACAGTAGTCATGCTGGCCCAACAGATGACTCCTACACTACAAAACATAAGTGACGGGAAGAAGGCTCAGAAGAAGGTCAAAGTAATCAGTTTTCCACCAGCTGAAAATAAATGCCTCCTCCTTACAAAAAGTGGGTTTTTTCAAGTCTTGGTATCTTGCAAATATAAGAAGTGAGGTCTGCTTTAAGAAACCAGAGGCAACAGCCACTGTCCCAGTAGTAGATGAACAACAGAGAGGGGACACAATGGCCACAAAGGGCCTTCAGAGTTGAACACAGTAAAGACAAGACAGCTCTCTAAAGAATATGTTGACAAAAAACAAAGTATCTGGGCAGGAAAGTTGTGTCTTGGACATTCCACACAGATGGTTTTTGGGAAAGACTACCTTTTTCTAGATGAGCACGACAAACAATGCATGAAACTGAAAAGTGGCAAGAATGCATGAAAGAGGGTAGAGTGCAAATGTACAGAACAGATGGATTCCGGAGATGTCACATTGAAACATACGTAAAATTTAGAAATAGCTTGCAGGGAAAGGACCTAAAACGAGGACCTGGTTGAAGACAGCATGCAGATACTAACTTCAAAACTAAACGAGCAATGTTCAGTAGTAACAAGTATATAATACTTTCTATTTGGAAAATATGCCATTCAAAGTCACCATGAAGATGCTTTTAAAAACAGAAATTACAACGGTGGAAGAAATAAAAAGGTGATCAGGGAACAGAAGAAGTATAAAAAAGAAATATCTCGTGTTTTAAAACTTCAGGAATCAGAATTTCAAATAACTGACTAAAACTATAAACAGTATCTTTGTAGCTTTTGTCTTCCTCCTTTGCAGCTTGATGGCCAGCTGAGTTACAAAAAAAAAAAAAAAAAAAAAAAAAAAAAGAGGAACGCAACAAAGAATTCCTTTTTTTTTTTTTAAACATACTTTCATAACTCAAGTCGTATCACCAGTAATGACTAGCCATCCAGCTAGAAAGGACAGCATCACCTATAATCAAATAATAAACCCAGCACATATACAAGAAACTACATTTCAGCGACGGGGGGGGGGGGGGGGGGGGGGGGGGGGAGTGCCAGCTACATTAATGATGCAGAAGGGTCAAGAGAACATTCCTTGGCCTTCAAATTACTGCCTCACAGATGTGAAAGATTTTAATACTTATGCTCTTTATGAACAAATCTGACAGCAATCTAAGGCTCACTTTTAACACCAAAGTACATCAAAAGTCTTTTTCATACTTTGCCAGCCACAGATTTTAAGTCAAAAAGGTATGCATGAGGTTGTGCATGCAATCACTACTTTTATAAAAGGCCTAAAGCCCTTTTAATAAGAGGTGGATTTTTAAAAGCATAATTATTTGCACCAATTAGAAGATTAACACCTTCAAAAACCTTGGCATTTCTCTATTTATTTTCTGGGCAGGAAGAAGTCTGTTTCACCTTCGTTGGCAATCGGCTCTGCTGTAATCCTGTAATTTTCGGGAGCCACTGGGGAATAGTTATTTGTTTAAACTTTTCAGAGAAGATCGCTGTTTCTAACACATGAAAACTTTTGCACTGAATTTAGATTTGTATAGGAAGCGTTTAGCTGAACTTAGGGGCAAATTTCCTTTGGCACTGTATCAAGTTTTCCTCTGTCACAGAAGCTTTCCTTGACAGCCTGTTCTTTGTCAGAATCAATAAACACCCAGTTAAATGCTGCCAATATTTAATTAGGCCCGTACTAAGTTTCCCTGCTTGTTAGCAGGGCTTCCCATCAAACTTCAGGAAGGAAGTTCTTCCCTGTAAACACAAAGCTCCAAATAGACTAAGAGCGATCTTCACCTGCTCAGGGTCCCCGACCCAAAAACAATCTGAGGCACGCTTTACGCTGAAAAAGTTGGCGGTACGCATACCGACGTACTTTCTTCCCCTCCGTCAACTCTCATTCTCGCAGCAACGCTCCCTTGCACGGCAGACAAGGCAAGCGTGCCAGCGTTTCCAATAAAACACCCTTTCGCAGAGGCGTTACGCAGACAGCGCGCGTCGGAAGAAACGCCGGATAAAAGACGGGAGGGCAGCCGGTTCCCCCCTCCATCCACGAGCGCCTGCGGCACGACACGGCTCTCCCGCGACGCGGGATCTGGAGCGATGCCTTCCCACGGCCGGCCCGGCGTGACTCAACCCTTTTCGGTTCCATCCTCCAGCCCAGCAAGGGAGAACCACCGCCGACACCTGCCCTTGGCCGGCAGCACCCACCTCCCTTGACAGCTTCCACCACCCCGGCCGCAAGCGAACCGCAAGGCGGTCAGCACCGCCGCGGAGATGGACGCGCGAAGGTTTTGGAAGGCCAGAAGGGTTTCCTCAACCACTGTCACAACTTGGGGTTTGTTTTTTTTCCGAACCAGGCAGCGCTGATGGAAAAGCCGGTTCCCAACGCAAGGCAGAACGGCGGCTGCCGGGGCTGCCTTTCGGCCTTCGGAGCCTGTTCGCCCCGTCAGGGAGAGAACCCCAACTCCCCGCCGGCCGCGGCTCTCCCCAGGCCGGGCTTATCCCCCTGAGCCTGCTCGGCCGCGGCGACCAGCGAAGACGCCACGGCCGCGCCGGGGCAGGGCCCCCCCCCGCCGCCTCCTCCTCCTCCTCCTCCTCCTCCTCCTCCTCCTTCGCCCGCCCAGCCTCAGCGGACGAACCCGGGGGACGAGAAGCGCGGCGAACCGCGGAGCCCCGTCCCGTTACCGTCGGGCCGAGCACCCACCCGCGGCGGGGGGAGGCGGACGAGCCCACGGCCTCCGCGGCCGCCACGGGCCTACCCCCCCCCCCCCCGCCCCTCACAACCCTCTCCCGTTCCCCTGCGCCGCGGGCCGGGCCGGGTTGGGCCGTGTCGGCCGCGGCCCCGCCGAAGGGAGAACGGCCGGCACCAGGAAGCGGCACCTCCCCGCCACGCCACGGCGAGGCGAGGCGAGGCACGCCGCCCTCAGCGCCGCCGGGGCGGATCTCGTTTGCCTTACCCGCTGTAGAATCCGCCTGAACATGGTGGCGGAACCCCCGGATGCCTCTTCCCCTCACGGGCGACCGCGACCGAGACGAGGAGGGAAAGCTCCCGCCCCCGCAGGAGCCCGCCGCGGCCCGTTCGCTCCCCGTGACAGGAGCAGCAGCAGCAGCAGCAGCAGCCGCCGCCGCCGCCGCGGCCGGGGAGGCGGGGGCAGCCACAGCGCCGGGGCGGGACCGGCGCCGGCCCGCCTCAGGGGCAGGAGGAGGAGGAGGAGGAGGAGGAGGAGGAGGAGGAGGAGGGACGGGGCGGCGGGGAGCCGGGGGAAGGGAAACACGGGAGGCCGCGGCGGGAGGAGGAGGAGGAGGCCCGGCCGGAGTGGGGACCAGGGCTCCTTCCTTCTGTTGTCGCCTCACAACGTTGTCTGGAAGCGGGCCCCGGGCCCGGGAAGAGGGAAGGAAGGAAGGAAGGAAGGAAGGAAGGAAGGAAGGAAGGAAGGAAGGAAGGAAGGAAGGAAGGAAGGAAGGAAAAGCTAGTTTGGGACTTGTAGCTGAGGGCTCGGCTGCGTGAGGAGAAGCGCAAAATCCGTGTTGATTTTGTTCGCCGTGTGGTATTGAGAGCGGCCAGGAACATCGTTGCGTCACGCTTGTTCGGAGAAGTGGCTGGGAATTTAATTGGGAAGGAGCAGCCCGCTGCCTTCGAGCCCCGACCTGGCGGCATGACCCGTGAGGTGTTTGTAAAACACTCGCAGGAACACACACCGGCCTTCAAAAAAAGAAGTACAGCCCAAAAACGTCGGTTCAACCGAGAAATAATCCGCACCTGTAGGTGCTGAGGCAAAAACCCCCATGAGAAGTAGCGGGAGAGTTGCCGGAATACCAGTATCCCCCAGAACACGTAGCGGTTCCCTGTTCTGTTCCAAAGCTGCAACTTTCACACACTGCATGCAAGACAAAGGGTCACAAGTAAATAATAAACCCCTTCGACGGCTGATTGTGCCGCGTAGAACAAATATCATAGCAGAGCGCCAGCTGTGCTGCAAAGATGGAAAACATTTTTCTACTCAAAGGTTGACATTTCTAAGCACTCTCAAATCCTCAGACTTAGCGTGAGTTACGAGCGCATGACCAGAAGGATTCGGCTGCAGCAGCTTAAGGCTTGAGGCACAGCGGCGTTATGTGATTGAGCTCGGTTTGCTCCAGCGTGTTTCATGATAATGTCATTCAGTCCACGACTGGGGCGGGTTAAGAGCGCACACGCAGTTGGTAACGGCTTCAGCTGATGAGCGGTGACGTCTGTGGTCGCATCCATTACATCATTTTCATTTACATGCCCACGGTATGAAATGGCTTTTAAATTTGGCAGTTGGGTTTGTTTCTGAATTTCATACATGGGATTAACAATGGGAATAGGACTGATTTTGTACAGCTGTACAGTTCTTTAAATATCTAGGCAGCCTGTAGACGTAGATCTAATCCGAATGACTGCAAATTTTAATATCTCGCTCCCTTTACCAGATATTTCAACAAGAGCAAGTGACAGCCTAGACGATGAATGCTGAAGTGCTCAATGTGCCATATCCAGGTAACTTAAGCAGCCCACCTTTGCAACATATTTTTTACTCTCCTAGGTTAGCAATCCTGAGTGCTTAGAGGAGGGTGACAGAGATTTGAGGACACTAGTTAAAAGCCTTGCATCAGAGGAGGATTTTCTTAGACAAGTCTTGCGAGGAAATGCATGACCCTTTATTTGTGTGGATGTTTGTGTGAACATACGCATCCATCTCCCTGTCCATCCATCATTCCCTCAGTAACATATGAATCCACTGGCCAATTTCAATCAAATACAACAGAGCCAGATAAGGCTCAAAGACACTAAGTTCCTACAAATGTAAATAGGCAGCCAGGGAGAAGAAAGAGACCCTATTGATGCCCAGCTATAAAGGAAAGGCTGCAGCGTGACTGCCTTTACTAAATACCAGAGAACGCACCTAAAAATTCACTCTTGGGGCAGAGATCTAAGAAAAAAAAAAAGATTAAATTAGTCCCATTTCCAGTGGAAGTCCTTGGTTTTAATTATTGTGTGTATGATAATGCCTATGAATTCACATCATGTGCTGCCCTAATATTGAAATCTCAGGCTGTTCGAATATAGGTTATGTCCTCAGGCATGGGAGTTGTAAATTTTCATTTCATCCAACCTCATAAACTCTGTGACAGGTTTGGTGACAGGAGGGTTACAAGGTGCCTTTCTATGGAGTCCATTGGTGGCAGAAAGTTTCACACTGCAATCACAGCAAAGACTTTCCCAAATCCAGCTGGAAGCAGGTACTTCATCCTCTAAACAGGAGCCAAAGGCTGGAAGTCTGAACTACATCAAGCTTATGCATACCTGCAGAAGACAGCATGCCTTTATTTCAGGAGAGAACTGAAATCAGTCTTTCGACTGTACAAGCAGTATTCAGGATGGCCCAGCATACACCAGCCCCTTTCAGACCTTCCAACAGATAACTGCCTTTTTTTTTCTTTTTTTTTAAATGGCTATGCATATAGCCAAATAAAAGCAATGATTACTAGACCATGGCTCACAGGAATGAGCGCCCATGCAGCCTGCTGCCATGGCTGAGGGCCACAGGGAACCACCAACACTTGGTATAAAATGGCAGGGAAAATAATGTGTGGTATGCTCACAGCACATATGCTCACTTTAGACTTGTGGCCTATAAATTTGCAAAGATTCTGCACTACTGTCCTACATGTTTTCAGTGTTCATACAGATGATTATTTTCAGTCATGTAAGGTTCCTGACCTCAAAATCTCTTGACAAGCTCCTTGGGTTCATGATGTGCTGCACTGCAAAAGTATCCCATTTTTTCAAGATGTTGCTTTTAAGTATCGTATTTATAAGAGGTATCAGCCTCTGATGGGTTTGGGGTTTTTTTTCCTAGCTCTTTAACTGTGCATTTTTGACTGTCACTATACGCTGCTCGTGTACTTTCCTCAAGTAGCTTTCAAATTTACCCACATCTTTTTCTGAGGCTCTCTCAAGTTAAACTATGAAACTTAGTTGAAAACAGTTTGTTTAAAGGATTGGTACGTTAAAAACCATAATAACTAGCAGGTAAAAGTAGTATCATGTTAAAAAATCCACATCACAAACCATGGAACAGACAAAGAGAAATAATAAGATTAAAGAGTATTAAAAAGTTGCCATCTGTCTTCAAAGATTAAAACTTTCCATAAACTCCCCTTTTTCTCCTCAGCCAAGCTCTTCCAATAAACCCATGTTTGAGGTATTAGAGAAAACTGGCTTCTACACACAATTTAAATATGAACACACACCACACCCCCCAAACCCCAAGAAATGATACAACTTACCATATGGAAATTACTGATCAAAAGAAGTATTTTATCTTAAAACACTTCATACAAGGACAGCAAATTTTTTAGCTTTTGGAAATTGTTTATAATAGTCATGCAACAACTACTGTGCGTATTTATGAAATAGTGGCCAAGGAGTCAATACAGAGATTAAGATTATGGCCATCATCTCCCGTTCAATCCTCAATGATTTACAAAACCTGCCACCTGGAGTTTGGATTCTAAAATGATTGTCAAGTACCTAACATTTCATAAACAGATTAAGGTAGTAAATTTGTGACTAGAAAAAGAAGCAAGCTATTGTAAGTGCAAAACTGTAATTCGTAAGTGTTGTACAGCCTAAGTTACAACATTGCTGAAAACAAGAGAAAACATACATCTGGGATTTTCAAATTCCTCCAAGTGGCTTATGAGCATGTATTTCACAGAAAATTAGGGATTTGGGTGCTCCTAAATCAAAGCAGCGTTTCATCAAAATGCCTACTAGGAATTGTCATTTAAGAAGAACATGGCTGGACAAAAGAAAATTTGTGAAGGAAGAATGTTTCAGCTATTGATATGCTTATCCCTCAAAAATATTTGCAAACAAAGTATGCAGAGTGCAATTTGAATTCATATTTTCTTCATTTTGCTGAAAAAATACAACTGAAACCTGTCATTCTTGCAGGCAGCACCAATAAGCTTGAAGAGGCCAACAGCAGAAAACACTTGATGAAAGAGAAGTTCTTGGTGAAACTAGTGATACGGAGAAATAAGTGTTACATGGTTGGGATGAGACATCAGCGACACTCACAGTACATCAAGAAAAACTAATTTTAAAAGTGACATATAAAGGCAAAAAGTCAAAAGGGTGGAAAAGATTGGAAACCACAGAAATTCCACATTTTGTTACAATCATCGTAGACTTACAAAGACACCAACTCATAAAAGCGTATGACAAAATTTGGAAGTTTTATGAAGTAGAGATTTGGGCACAAATGCATTTTCAACTGAAGGCAGGGCTGCTTAGCAGCACAGATGGGCCACTGCCATGTAATGGGGGTAGATGGACCTTGCCAGACAGTGCTAAGGAAAGCAGCTGCCAGTCCCTCCCTGCCTGCCACCCGTATATATAGGGCACATCTGCTCCACAATAGCCGTAGGAGAACTAAGGTATCCAATTAAGAACAGCTAAAAGGCTTCTCAGAGTTCTCAAAATATGAAAATCTGTATTTGTTACTGATCTTACTATTTATGTGGGAATGTACTTTAAAACGGACAATGGCTAAGTATTGAAATGACAGCATCTATCTTGCCTTCAAAAGAGTTTGACAGTTTGGACTGAACTCTCAGTATTTCATTATTTACCATTTGGCTCCCCTCAGCTTTTTTAGGAGAAACAAATGTATTTAGCCTGGAAAAATATTTAGGGTGGTTTTAAACTGGTGTTAGCAAATCAAGATTATCCAGTGGCTTGGGCACTGGTCTAAGACTTGGGAGACTGCATATAATTTTGTACTCAGCCCAAAACTAGTCCTCTGAGTAACACTCCCCACCTGTAAAAAATGAAATATTGATACCTGTCTACTGTCAAAAGAAATTGGAATCTTGTGATGAAAAGCATTATAGAAGAGTCAAATATTACTACCAATGTAAATGTATTGGCAATCAGTTAGGTGATGATAACCAAATGACTTATGAGCAGTGAAAGAAATGAAGTGTAGCTTCCCATGAAGAACATATCCCACAGCTTCATCTTTACAGATACTCCATCTTCTTTCTCTCCAAGGCCACTCAGGGCCTCCACCACACAGGAGACAGGATGTGCTGTGGTCAGTCCAGAGCTGCACAGGAGCTCCTGTACATCAGCTTGGCTCGCTGATCTTTCCAGTAGCATAAATGTGGACCTTTTGCCTCTACCCAGTCGTCAATTTTGTCAGAAACCCAAGAAATGTAACTACCTTTGAGACATCTATGCCTCTTTCAGTTTAGACTTAAGCTGCCCCATGGGTTCAAAAGGTATGTGGTGGGGAGCAGAGGGGAAGGGCGTTGACAGACGCAAGAGGTCACCTCTGCTTCCCTAAGGAGCTAGGCAAAACCCATAGGGTGGTTTTAGTCTATGCGCAA
Organism: Astur gentilis; assembly: GCF_929443795.1. Lineage (NCBI taxonomy): Eukaryota > Metazoa > Chordata > Aves > Accipitriformes > Accipitridae > Astur > Astur gentilis. The sequence goes on from NC_064913.1 coordinate 12,627,218, forward strand.
ACTAGTCACCAATCATTCCTGACCCATTCCCTTCTCACTACAGAGAAAAATAACAGCTCATCAATTCTTCACTCAAGGTACTGAAGGGGTTGGCCAGAGCATCAGTACTTCCCCCTGCATGTGTTAGGGTGAGTGTGTTTGCTCAGCTCCTTTAGAACCAGGCTGAGTCTGTGATGATGTCTGCAACAAAGAGCTGACGACTGCAGGCCGGCTCCTGTGCTACAGAAAGCCTCTTTCAAGTCAGTGCAATTACTTGCATGAGTAACGAGCATGTGTACTAATAAAGGTTGCGTGGCTAGCATTAATACCAAATCCAAGAGCTCAAAGTCAGACTTCTATCTAGTGTTACAGAACCTCAACATTGTAGGTTTTGCACAGTTCCCCCCAGGTAACCCCCATTAAAGACAGAAATAATAGAATTAGCTCTACTAACAACAAAAAATTGCTCCAGTGACTGATTTTTTTCCCCACCCACCCCAAGACTGAATCACTGTGTGGAGCGTGCCACATAGCTTTGCTGGAGTAGCTGGAGAGACAGGAACTGGAACTAGAGAAAGCCCAGCAGCATGCAAGAGAACTTAAGTCATAAATATGTATGAGTTCATGTAAAAAATAAACCTGATATTAATATAACCAAAATCTGAGATGGAGAAGAACTGCTGCTGAGTCATGCAGAGCACTTTGCCAAATGCCTCAGCTAAGAAATTATTCTGTATAAAGTTGAAAGCCTGCCACAAAACAAACACTTTCAAATTCCACCCTAAAAAGCTGCGGTGATACCATGGCCATTCTGATCCCGTTACTTCAGAGACGTTAGCTCTTGCTGGCAAGTTTCCTAGGCACTTTCCAGTAAATGTCAAAGAAAATGGGTAAATAGGAACAAGAAAGGGGATTGATGGAATTCCACTGCAGAGTAAAATTCAAATACTTTCAAGAACACATTCTTTGGGGTTACTTATCTGCTCAGTTTGGTATGTGCTAATACATATACGTAGCTTCTCTGTCTTTGGGTCTTAGACACATCTCTATCAGTCTAGGCACATCTGAGGCTATTTCAAAGATTTTTTCAGTGAAATGCTTGAAATGCAAATGAAATAAGCAGGGGAGCCCTTAGTTATGCAGGTTGTAGAGGATGCCAGTAGTACTAATCATTTAAATTAATCTTATTAGGACTCTCCTAGCTACACCAGAAGCATAAGATGGATTTTTTCAATGTCATGTATGAAGATTTAGTGATAATAGGGTTATGGGCATTCTTTTGATCACCTTTCTGCATAATTGCAAAAAAGCTGAAGGTCTGTGGGGTTTTTCTTTTTTTCAAACACAAATCCAAACAAATGTAATAACAAGCTTTTTTTTTTTTTTAAATATGTGAATGTCCATACAGCACTGATTCAAACACTGTCCTCTCTCTCTGAAAATTAATGTGCTATTTGTTCATCGCTTTGTATATAATCAGATGCAATAAATGTTGGCTTTGTTGGAATCACTGTATACATGCTTTGCATCAGCAATTCAGTTAAATATTTTTAAATGGTCAGAATAGAGGCTGCTAAATAAAGAGGACAAAATTTAACTATAAAAGGAGGTTGACAGGCTTTCTTAAAACAGTAAACAAATACTCCTGTAGCTTTACAGTAATCACGCACTGCTTAATGGCATCTGTTATTATAAACTTAACTTCTCAAAGTCTTCCAGATTTGTATTTTAGTGTTAGAAGTTTACTGAATCTCAGATCTAAAATGCCGGTTTTAAGCTGTACAGTATTACACTGCTAAATGCCCAGCTGGCCAGCCCTTAATTTTCTTGCAGTACTAGCCAAACCTGTCTACGTAGCAATTGTAGTAATGATTTAGACATGAGGAAGAATCTTGGGTATAAGCAAAGGAGGATTAAAAATATCTCTCAGTTAAGCTTTTTTTTTTTTTTAAAGTTAAAATGTTCACACTAAAGGAATAATGAGTGGGACCTTTCATTCATCATCTTCCTTTCCTGGTATAGAGCAGGAAAGATTTGTAATTTCATAAAATACTAGATAAAGTTTGTAAACAAAGAAAATGCTAATTTATAAATGGAAAATAAAATGTCTATACCAAAGCCTAGGGCAAAGAGGCACTGGGAGTCAATGAAGCAAAAAGTAACAAATGCATTTCCTGTGGGATGAGGAAATGCTACATGTGGTTCTCAAGAATCAACTCTTCAACAGCTGGGACTTCCCTTTCATTAATGCCAGCTACATGCATTACTGGGTCAACTGACAATACAATTTTAATCTGGATCAAATACGCATGCACCACTGTATTTCTGCATCTTCTGAACTAACAAGAGTGTGGGATGTAGTGTTAAAGCAGTTTTATACTTTCTGTTGACTGTAAGTTGATTGGAGGCAAAAAATCCCCCATCAAATCCTTTATAAAGCTGGCTGGAAGAAAGTTACTGCTTTAAAACAATGCTAAAGCATTTTGTTAGGTAGGGTGTTTGCACCAGACCTGCAGTTTTACTATTCGTGCTGGTAAGTTTTCTGATCCACTGTTAAGTACTCTGAAGCCAGATTTACCAAGCCACGTAACCACAGCCTGGCCCCTATACCTGTCTTTTCTTAGATGGCTGTTAGCTGTAATGGTAATAGCAATACCAGTAATGCACATGCTCAGAAAATAAGCGTTCACTCCTTATTTCCAGCTTGGCATTATAATGATACTGAAATGGCTCCTCCAAAACTGGATATTATACATTGTAGAAGCCTATAGCATGGGCCATCTCTGCCTCAAAAAGGTTTTGAACCAAATATGCAAGAAAGAGCATCTTCTAAAGAAAGAATCTTTTTAAGATTGAAGATTACAAAACCAATTAAAACTATCCAACCTGCAAAATGTCTCGGTGGTGGTTTATCTACTTGGCTAGAATATGTGTTCAGTGCACCAAAATCTCTTGATTAGTTTGCCAGGTGATTTGGATGAGCAAGAAATGGAAAATCAGGTGTACTCTTTGAAGTTGGCATATTTTATTCATATTAGGCATTTATGATCAAATATAGAGATTTCCCATAGTGAATAATAAAGCCTTTTTTGGTAGGCAATTGGACAATTCTGATTTGTATAAAAATCTTTCCTTTTTAAGCCTACGTAGCATAATCACAGAACCTGACAGTGTAATTGCAAAAATATGAGGTTGAAAATGTCATTTATCTTTAGGAAGGAGATGAGGGTCATCTACTGCTGCATCATTTCTCAGCTGCCCAGTAACATGATGTCCACAGCCAATTTGTACAGGATATTCATTTTATAGCCTGGCCCAAGGCAGAAAAAGAAATGGGCAGGCATTCACAGTGTTTCATTTCAAGGCATTCAAAGAAGTCTCCCAATAGGTGTCAGGTACTGAAGGCTCCCTGGCAGACAGTGGGAGTTTTACTGCTGACCTCAGTGAGGCACTGAAATTTGTATTCCAGTCTACACTAAGGAAAGAGAAGAACCATTACACATGGTTCATGACTGAGCAGTGCATGTCTGGTCATCCTGACTTTTGATTCCCATTAAGGACTGGGGTCCCTGTTCGGTAGAAACACAGCTTGGGATTCTGTTGACATGGAAAGGCAGATAAGGTGTACGTGTACCTGTCAGAGAGGTGTGTGAGGCCACAGCAGTAGACTTGCTTGAGTGTGGGAACTAGAGTGAATCCACCAGGTACACAATGCAAAGGCTGTGCTCTGAGGTCTCGCAAGCAGACCTGTGCCTGCCTATAGATATATGTGGGATCTAGGAGGAAAAAAAAAAAAATGCATTGAGAGTCACAATCTTATACATTATATATTGGGATACTAGATTGGGAGCCATCTCAGTCTCACTGGGGGTTTGCAAGGAAGGACCCTGAAAGAGAAAGCAGTTTTGTGAAGTGGTGGGCAATTAGTTTTAATAAGTAATTTACTGAAGTGATCCAAGAGTCTTACGTTTATAAAGGACCCATTGATGTTTAAGTCCTATTTTTATGAATGTAACAAACAGCAAGTATTAAAAGGTGCTCTCAGGTGTGATCAGAAATTGATGCTGAATGAGGTTACTAACCTGAAAGAGATTTTAAGAGTATTAAAGAGATTTGAAACTGAAGTTGCAGTAAGTAATTCAAATTGCAGCTTGTTATTAAAAAAGTTGTTTTCCTGATGTCTGCTACCTTACTTACAAAGAACAAGTGCTTGGCTACTCTTAACATCTCTGCATCACAAAAACATTTCCAGATGATTATAACAGGTCTGTCCATTTTCAGTTGCCAAGGGCCAGGTTATTTCCTACCGAGACAAAACTATGTGAAGACTAGAACTTTGTACAGTTACTATTTAGTATTTCTCACTGACTCTTTAGTGCAGAGGATGGCTGGGATTTGCAGCTCTATGAGTTATACTCCTCTGCATCCGTAGGGTCATCACATAAAACCTGAACCCCCCTGACAGCCTGTGGTGGCTGGGGAAGCCGCAGGGGCTTCTCTGCTTTGCTCCAGAGCTAGGCTCCCCAGCAAGGCTCCCTCTTCATCTCTGCTCTCACTGAATCCTCCCTTGAACTCACCAAATGCAGATCCGCTAGGATCTTTAGCACGCCCTTTGTCATGGTCTAACCCCAGCTGGCAACTCAGCCCCACACAGCCGCTCACTCATTCCCCCCCCCCGCCCCGGTTGGATGGGGGAGAGAATCAGAAGAGCAAAAGAGAAAACTTGTGGGTTGAGATAAAGACAGTTTAATAGGCAAAGCAAAAGCCACACATGCAAGCAAAGCAAAACAAGGAATCCATCCACCCCTTCCCATGGGCAGGTGGGTGTTCAGCCATCTCCAGAACAGCAGGGCTCCAGCACGCAAAACGGTCACTTGGGAAGACAAACACCATCACTCTGAACGTCCTCCCTTTCCTTCTTCTTCCTCCAGTTTTGTATGCTGAGCATGACATCATACAGTCTGGAGTACCTCTTTGGTCAGCTGGGGTCAGCTCTGTCCCCTCCCAACTCCTTGTGCCCCCCCAGTCTGCTCGCTGCTGGGGTGGGGGGAGAAGCAGAAAAGGCCTTGGCTCTGTGTGAGCACTGCTCAGCAGAAACAAAAACATAGCCCCATAGTAGCTACTGTGAAGAAAATTAACTCTACCCCAGCCAAAACCAGCAAACCCTTCTTCCCAAATATGTTCCTGTCTGTTCTTTCTCTGTGATACGACTGAGAACATCTGCTTCCTCCACAGTGGTTTACACCTTTCTCCAAGAGCTGGGCTGACACAGGGGCAGATCCCAGGAGCTGTCCCCCATGGCAGTGTGCCTCCATCAAGTGACCACATCCATCAAGCAACCCACCAGGGGAGTGAGACTCTGTCACAAAATAAATCCCATTGCCTTTCCATATACCAAAGGATATTTCTAAAACCTACAGCTGATGGCAATGCTTTTTGCAGCAATGGCAGCCCAAGAAACAAAAATCCAGTCATCCAATGCCGGGCAAAGATGCTGAAAGAAAACTATTATTATCTGATGGAGCAAATGTGTCCCAGCAGTCCCTGCTAAAGCAGAGGATCCCTGGGCCATCCCACCCTTCCACCTCTGCCAGCACAGCCCAAAGGGCAAATCACATGATGATTACTAGTGCCTTTTTGAAGCATGTTGTAGTATACCATTTATCTGGAGATTATTTCTTTTGTTGTTATGCCCACTGTCGTTAGCAATTTGCATTTAATGAGTAGACTACATGTATTTTTATGGTTGATGTTTCACAGCAGCAAATAAAAAATACTTAACTGCATCTGGGCAGTGTGCAAGCGGATCCTAATCCCGTGTTGAACCAGTCCTGGAAGGAGTGTTTTCTGTCCTTTACCCCCAAGAATGGAGCTTGAGCTGCCAGAAAGGCCTGCTGAGGAAAGAAAAGGTCATTAGCCACTGTGGATGAACTCGGTCTCTTTGAAGAGACCTGTTTGCTGCGGACTTCAGGAGACTGAGGATATTACGCCTTCTGTTACAAAAAGCCATGATGGTTGAACAGCACCCAACAAATCACTGAGATGTCATGTCACCAACCTCAGCTTAGCAGACAGTGTAGGCGAGGACGTGTCATGTTCAGCATTCAGGCATCTCCTGGCAAATAGTTTTCCTCCCTCCACCCTGACCGCTCAGCAAGTCAGCGTTGTTTTACATCCCCTTTGCTCTCAGCTACATTCAAACATGATGAACTTTTGTAATGTATGTGTTTTTAGCATCATTACACAATTGTTACACAAGCAATCGCTAGTTCATCAGGTGCCTTTTCTCCCCTCTTCCCCCTGCCTCCTAAGTGTCTGCTCGCAGCAGATGCTAACTCCATTTTCCAGCAGCTAAGGAAGGCTGTGGTGGGACAGCAGAGGACCTGCTGACCGGCAACGTCATGTACTGGGGCAACATGTGGGGAAGGTCTCCACAAGGAGCGAACGAAAAGGCCTATTTAGGGGAAATAACAGAAAGCGTTGATAACAGCAAACGTACTTCAATCACTCACTAACAGAACTGTCCTTACACATCCTCCTCCATGGAGGCCCCGTAGCTTCTTTTGCATTTGTGGAGAAATTAACAAGTTGACAGCCTAATCCAATTAAATAAGTTGGATGTAATAACAAAATTCAGCCATGTTATAATACACACGTACACAGAAGGAGTGATTTAAGGGGGTACAGGCTCTCTTAACTTTGGCATTCTCCACCAGTTGAAAACTTCAGCACTGGTAACAATCTTTCAGTCTAGTACTTTTCAAGCAATTAATACACAAGTACCTCTATCAGTATATCTGCCTACATTTGAAACAACTACAGATACATTTTTTCCTATGTCACATTGAAAACTTTTTATCTATTCACTTTGCTCTGCCTTTGGCAATTCCTAGTCAACAACAGGATTTATTTCTCACCTCAGACCCATTCACCCTCTTTCCAAGAGCTGTCAAAAACCTTCAAATTTACTCTTATTACATCTTTTTCCCTATTCCACTGTACTGTTACACACAGTCCTATGCTCGTAAACCAGGGTGAACTGCTGTATGTGCATCTTGTCCAACACCACTACGGAACTAAAGGCAAAATGGAGGGTGGGTTTCTACAGCCCAGGAGTTGTTTTGCTCTATCCTCTGCTAGAAGGCAGTTGCCTACCAAAAATGCTTCTTTTCTTTGAGCTTTGGTGTAAAGTTCAGGCCAAATCCATCTGCAGAACAGTGATTCCTAAAAAGGTATGAAACCAAGAAATCTATCATTTTTCCAAATCATAGCCGTACTAGGAAGATGGGAAGAATAAGATACAACTAGCTAAAAATCTACTGAAGTCTTTCTGGGCTTGCTGCAGCGCACAGGCTGTGAGTCAAAACTCCTGAGGCTTCCAGTTAACAACTAAAAGGGAGAAATGATCGATATCATTTTTCTCAGTGAGTGATTAAGACTGCTTTTAACAATGCAGTCATGCATGCTATGTACTAAAAGGGGTGATTCATTAGTTACTTGGAAGAGAAGCATCTTCTTTGCTCAGTTCAGCAGCCAGAGGGATTAGCCAGTGCCCCATGACCACGGCTGATTAACATGTAGAAAGAGAGGAGAGGAAATACTGGCTACTTTTGTCCCTGTCCCCACATCTGCAGTGCTCTTCTCATTAAAGCAAGAAAAAAAGGGGGGAATTCTGTATTCAGCAGTGACATTGTTTTAGTCATACTTTACATAAGTCTCACAGCAGAGCTGGCTGCTGGCAGCTGCTGGCAGCTACTGGCAGCTCCCTCCTCTGCCCTGCAGTCACAGGCGCCTGCATCCAGCCCGGAGCATGATCTTCATGGCCCTGCTGAGCAGCCTGAATAGCAATACCAGCTGCTCTGCACACCACTTTCTGATGTTGCCCTGGCACATATGTGGAAAATCTGTTCATCCTGATTTTGTGATGATTGCCTCTTCTAAAATAAAAAAGAACGGTTATAGGTAGAACTGGCAAAGAGGGCGATGACAATAATGTATTTTTTCTTATTTGAACCGTATTGTTGCTGAAATGAAATTTATAACAACTCCTCCCATCTTCTCATCATCTTGAGTTTGCTAATGATAACCTTTCTTTTAAGATGAGGTCATGCGTACAGTAAAGAATATGCCGCTCCCAAGCCTTTTTAGATTTGGGTAGCTCCGCATTTTAAGGCATTCTTTGCAACGCCCTGGTGGTGCAATACAGTAGCGTGATGGCATAACCATCTGAAAGGTAAAGCTGCGATTTCTTACAGCCTGGTGAGGAGAACTGATGTTGCCAAAGCCTGCATGCAAAACATTTCTAACAATTGGAAATTGATGTTGCTGTCTTTTCATCACGGCACAAGTTTAATTTATGGGCAAGTACAAAGCAAATTTTTTTCTGAAAAATGATCAAAACTGTCACATGCAAGACCTACATCTCTTTCCCCTTTTCTTAGAGCCCAAATATCAGACACAAGTATAACTTCCATGCAACTCATTTTGCATGCTTCTAACTCCAGTCTCACGTAATAATCGTTTGGACACGCTGTACTCAGAAAACTGGCAGCAATTCCAAAATTGACATATGTGACAGACCTCTGGCACCAGCTTAAAGATGAACAATATCTGCAATGCTAGTATACACACAATGCCCTTGCATCCAAACATAACCACCAGACTATTCCAAGCACACTTATATCCTGGATTCTACCAATTTCACAGAAACACTGCATCACGCATCCCTGGGCTAAGCCTTTGTCTCACTGTTTCTCTCCCTGCTTTTGCCTAGTCTTTCTTTTAACCTAATCCTGGCTACCCCTTTCTGCCTCTCACCTCTCCTCCTCTGTCACAGGTTGCCTCCTTGGCTGCCACAGCACCAGCTATTTAAGCAAAGTGATTTATCTTCTTTTCTGTTACTCATACCTCTCTCTTCTTGAAGAGGTCTGGGTGGGATGAAAGGATATGCAGCCTCCACATCCCAGGACACCCCTGACCCACGTGAAGCGGTAGCAGCTCTAAGGGGTGGATAAGAAACCCCTGTCAGTCTTTCCCTCCCCAAACACATTCCAGCAATATCCTGCCCTGAACGTGGCCTACCCTCAGCTCTCCTGTGTGGGTTGGTATTTATTACAAGCCTTTTATTACCTGAACCCCTTCTTATTTCACTGTGTCAAGTGCAGAGTATGCTTCCCATAATGATGGAGTGGAAAAGAGTCTCTGTAGGTGCCTGTTTAGCTGAGTTGCTGATAAAAAGACCACAGGGATTTTGGTTTATATTATTAATTATGTAAGGGTGCTTAAAGCCTTGGCTACATAAATTCCATGCAATAAAATTCCAATCAAAATTAAGATTTTTTTTTTTTTGCAATTCAAAAAGATGATATTTCAGTCTAAAACAAGGATATTTGTGTGGTTTTGAAGGTCAAAAAAATGTCTCTTGAAAACCAAACAATTGAATTTAAACACAGACAGCATTTCTTTTCATTAAATAGTGGAATATATTGACCAAAAGAAGGACCCTCTGTGAAAATCTCATCTTCAGTCAAAAAGTTTAAATCTCCTGAATATATGCACAGCACACATTGGACACCAAATGAAATCATCCTCAGTATGTATATACCATTGAAGAGCAATTTATTCCATAAAAAGCAGAGCATTATCAATCCCATATGTGAGGTGTTAGGTAACTTAGATTATTTTTTCTTTCACCATTATGGTTCAGCTTTCACCAGAAGCTTCAAAGAGAAATAAATCATTAGTCATTTAAATGGTGATATATAATACTCATATTTGTCACGTCTGGGAGGGTTTTGCTTTTAAGCTTAAGTTAAAGCAATTCATTTGTGTCTTAAGTGACATAAGTACATAAACTTCATTGCAGCAGATCTCTGATAATGCTGAACACAGAGCAAGGTCAGACCTTGGAAAGGAAAAGTGAGCACAGTCCTGAATGACTGTTGGGATTATTTTTTTCTGTAAATCAGACAAACTTGTATGTTGCTCTTCTGACACTTCCTTTGAAATGGCTGCATCCTTCTACCTAAAACATTTCCTGCCTCCTCCCCTCCACTCTCCACAAGAAACAGCCAGAGGCATTTATTTAGCATTGAAAACATCTGAACAATTTATTCATGTTTAAGAAAGTATGGAAGAACTGAAAACACTATAATTTAGTGGAAAGAGCTGGGCAGTCTTTTCCTAGGAGTTAATACCCGTGTGTTCTGCATAATGGAAAAAGTGCCATTTTCCTTTATCGGTAATTCAGCGAGATTGTTACTCTGCCACTCTCTGAAAGGTCATCTATAATGGTTAATATATAACTCAGCGATGTGTCAGTTCTTCCCTAAAGTGTTATTTCAGGCACTGCAGGGGAATTCCCTCTGATATCTGTGCCAGAGCAAAGGTACGCTGGCAGATGCAGCTTCTCAAAGGGGGACTTCAGCCGCCAGGCCAGCTTGGGAACGTCTGTCTCCCATCCCTGCCTTGCCTCCGGCTGCTTCTTCACACTCAGGCTGCTCTGCAACTGTTGTGCTGTAAATCAGGTCACTGAGCTGATCCAAGTTACAAAGAATCTTTTTTATTTACAGGGTTGTTCTTAATACAGGTTGCTTTTCTTACCAGAACGATGCCAGAAACCGCAGTGCTGGTGCAGCTGAGGAGGCAGGGCCCTGGGACGGGGAGGAGAGAAAAGCTGTCGGGATAGCAGGCACTGGCGAGGAAGCGTGCCTGGCTTCACGGAACTGCTGGCTCAGATGGTATCTCTTCCACTAATAAAGGCAGAATGCAGTCAGGAGGGTGTTATCATAAACCATTAACAAACAGAAAGTTCACACACAAAAGGATCATGCATTGGTTTAAAAAAGACTAAAACTAAACAGTAAAAATTGCTCCATACGTGACTTCTGCAGAAAAAGTAGCTATATACACAGATGTTAGAGTATGTATATATATACACACACGCATACACACAAATATACATATTCACACACACATACACGCACACAAAAATCATCTCTAAATTTAAAAGAAATGCAAAATATGTCTCACTTCAGAGTTTTTGCCAGCCTTCAAAGCCTGCATGCAGCTCTGATCGCCTGGATGGTGGGTTCATGATCGCAACAACCAGGAAAGCCTATAGAGGGAGCAGGTCGCCTTCTTTTCCTGAGTGACAGGAGTTTTCAACCTTAAGTGATGACCCTGAGAGAAAGCAGAGACAAAGGTGGAGGATGAAAATGCCTTAGGGAGCAGTCCCAAGGGCCAGAGGAGTTACCCTGCAAACAGGGGGAGCAGCAGCAGCAGCACCTGCCTCTCAGGGCAGGGGCGAGAGGGCTGCAGATCCACATCTGCCGTCTTTTCCTCCTTCCCTCTTCTTCACGTTCACACTTTGAGCCCTGCAAGGAGTCCAGAATCTCTGTGTTTTCCCCCTTCTGCAGTTGCTGGGGTGTCCCGCCACTTCAGCCTCTTCTCTGCAGGATGGAGATTTCCTGGATTGGAAATTGAGCAGAATTTCATCTTCCAACACCTACAGCCGAAGTAATAGAGCACTGCCTAGAAGTAAGGGAAGAATGCAGCAAGAAAAGCCTGGCATTTCCTGTTGAACAAAAAGAATAACTAGAAAATGCATAACTGTATGTCACAGACAACATAAGAGAAGCAGTATTAAGCAGAACCAATGCTAAAACTGCATTCAGAAGACAGAATATGCAGAAATATCAAAGAGTTTGTTATTGTCAGTAGAGGCTATGTGCCTGAATTGAACATTATGTTTATTCCAAATTATATGTCCATACACAAAAATTTCTAAAGATCTTTAACCCATGTATACCTGTATAGTAGGTCCAGAAAACTGGTAGTTATTTGTACGACTGGAAAGGTCAGAAGGCCTGGCCTAGTCAGAATTGCCTTTGCTGAACATGACACAAATCCATAACAGAAGTATTTGCCTTACCGTGTTTATTATAGTCCAACAAAAGAGAGGATAAGATTTTTTTTAATTCTTTTTCTTTTTGAAACAGATAGGGAGCTATGACCAAAAAAGTTTAACAGAAACTGGACCTTATCAAACAAACCCTTTGAGATCAAAAGACTAGCAAGTAAAAAATACCTGTTTGGGAGCAACGACTTTCACAAGATGCTTGACTGAGTAGTGTCATGTATTCTTAACTTAAAAACAATTACAAATGAAAAAAATGGTGCGCAATACATGGCAAATACACGTCTTATTTACCATTTAGTACCTGTGAGTTCTCTTTGTAGAAAGACTGGCCACCAGAGTGTGCACCAGCTAACTTACTTTTCTGTAAAAATCTAAGAACTGGCATAAAGCATACAATATTTATACATTAAAATTACACTAAGACCTCTTCCCCCCCCACACTAAGGTCTAATAATACTTTAGCGCTTGTCTCCTGGGGAGCGAGAGCAGGTCTTAGGACTGCAACATAAATAGTTAAGCACAAGTCATGCAGCAGTAAAAGAGAAAAGGAACACTCTATGCCCTTCAACTCCCAGACACCGCAGCATGAGGCATTAAAAAAAGTTAATATTACTTTTCCTCAGCTAACCCATATAACATGTTTCATCTTTTGATACAGGTTTGCCTTTTTTTTTTTTTCCTCACATCGTTAGAGAGAGGCCATTTGAGGAACATATTCTGCACAGTGATGTGATTCAGCAACTTTCTGGAAAACAAAAATGCAGCCCTTTTTTTGGTGCACTAATGAAATACAACTGGCAACAATTTTCTTCATATTGTGCCTAACTGAAAACAGGCAATGTATCAAGTAAGCTGAAGCTCAGTGGTCTTGGATCACAATGTCAGGTTTTTTATATGATTGAATATGAGCTGAACATACCCTGCTGCTGAAACCAGGCCAATGACAACAAATACATTACTGTACAAGCTGTTGCGTTACCAAGAATGGCTCAGCAAATACATTTTCCTTCTTATCCAAATTCTAGGTAGCTTTTGTCCATACCAACGCGTGAGACCGTCGTTTCTGAGTATCTCCCAAGGGCATATCAGCAGAAAAGTTATCCTGCAGCTCCACGAGGGCAAAGTCCCCTGTCATAAGCTTGCCGCATCATAACTTCTTTTGCACAAGGGCATTGAATGCTACTCAGTAACACCACCATATAACTTTGCATATTTGGTATTCTTTACCCGTGAGTGCTCCAAGTCTGGGAAATGAGATTGGGATCAAAAAGCATTTGCCCTAAGAGGAATAAAACCCACACACACAGTGAAACAGAGGGTAGTCAGAAGACTTTAGGAAGCCATAGTGGTGCTTCATGGGCATGTTTCTCATCAAAAATATCCTAATAAAGAGATCCTTGCCTATTTAACCTGATAGAGGAGCCCTGTCTCCAGGCAGGCACGATGCGGTAGCCCTGCCGAGTGCCTGAGCTGGGATGTGCTGCGTGTCCTGGCTTAGGGCACACGCTGCTTTTTCTTCAAGCAAGATGTGGCCATGGCAGGCAGCATGTCCCCCACGTACCACCGCCAACCTTCCTCGCAGCTCTGCAGCTGGCAGCAACCGCTGGCTTGTGAGGAGTGGGTGCCACCCGCTCCGTGAACCAGTCCGAAGATGAAAAGCACTGCGTAAGCACCAGCCTTTATTATTACTGGCAGAGCTGCGTGGGGACCGAGGCTGCTTGGCTAACCACTAAGCAGCGTGGAGCCTTTACTCCTAGAAGCACCAAGCAATATTCCCCAAACATACTGCCATTTGCAAAAGAGTCGTTTTGACAACAAAGTCTTCCAGTGACTAAGTGGCCAGTGTATTGCTGGCTTTAAATAGCTGGCAGAATTTCTATCATAAACATTCCTATCAGGCTATTGTATCTCAGCTGTAAAAACTTGCTCCTGGCTGATATTTGGCAAACAAGACCCAGCAAGATAATCCTTTTTTAAACACATTATCCTATTTGAGTAATCTACAGATGTGTAAATCAAGAAGCCTGCAAGTGTGGGTCCCACTGACACCTTTGCTGATTCTTCTCTGCTGATGCCGCAGCCATCAGGCGAAGTGAGCATCCAGCCATCCCAAAGCACTTACTCCAGAGCTTTCCTTTTAGCTCCAGATGCCCTGAATGGTTCAGATAAAAATGCTGGGGAGGCACAGGGCAGAGCAGACAAGCTGCAGTCAGGGAGGAAACGCAGAGAAGAGTTTCCCCAGGAGAAAAGCCCATCTCCTGAGAAATAGCAAGATACCGATCACCTTTGTACACAGGTGAAGAAGAGCAGCTGCTGGAAATTCCCATAGTCCTACCTAGCCATACACATGCTCCTTCCAGATCTGGAGCAGCCAACTTTTCCATATAAGTGAAAGAAAAATTGCACCTACTTCTATCTTGGAGAAAACGTCTGCTGTTGCTTCAAAATTAAAACAGCTTCTTGGTCATAATGCCATCACACTGCACTGGCTACACGGTCCTCTTGTGTTTCGAAAGGTTTCCTGTGGACGCTACCACATCTGACAAATGCTTTGGCGGAAAACACGCCAACCACCGGCCCTTCTGAATGGAGATTTCCAGGTCTGTGCAGAATATCCCCGGGACAAAAAAGCTGTTAAATGCAGGAGGGCTGGAAAACTCAGCACTGAACAAACAGTAGCAACTCTTCATGTATCAACATTAAAGTATTCAGGATTTATAGTCAGAAATACTCTTTTCATTGATTTCATTATTAAAAATCTGTTACAGCTAAGGGGTTTTTTTTAATGCTGAAGCTCATTTCCAAATGCCCTGAGGGAACAACAGCCACAACAATAAAATTAGGAACCCATTACTGAAGATAAAATTAGAATAACTAAGCTCGACACTATACAGGGAAAATGCAGTGTTAAAATGTATGAGGTAAAATGTTTTCTAACTATCTCAATGTTAAACTTCATTTTGACCTTGGAACGAGCAAGGGCAGAAATTTGTGACAAGCTAACATTATTAAATACAACTGCGTTTTGTGCAAGTTATGTGCTAAATCAGTATATTTTCTCAATATAGTTAAGGCCAAAGAGGCTTAATAAGATATTTTAAATTAATTTTTAATTAACAAGACTTTTTTTAAAATGCTTTTAAGCCTCCCTTCCTTCAGGATTGTGATTCAGGGAAGTACTGAGAAACAGATGGTTTACTTTTAAGTCCTGCTTACACAGAAAACCTGGAGGCGTATCTTAAATGAAAGAGATTCTTTGGCAAGTGTGGAGAAGCCACTGCTATCACATCTACCACCTCTGTGGCAGCAGCAGGTGACAGGTATCCTGCTATCTGTACTAGGGCAACCACTCAGATACTTTGTAGTGAAATTTCCTAATTTTTCAGAGCATACATATGACCTTGCCCAGGATCAGAGTCGGGCTTCCCTTATCACTCCTGAACAAGTATTTTCGTGAGATGGACATTCTCACGCTGCCTGCGCACAGTGCACGCGCAGGTTGCACAGGCTGGAGAATGACAGTTCCTTCTCACAATTACATTGAAAAATGCGCTCCTTTTTTTTTTTTTTTCAGGAGCAAAAAAAGAAACCATGTATTTCCAAAACCAGAACAGTGTTGTAATAGCCAAAATGGGATAACAGGGGCAGGGGGTTCTTGCAATCTGTTCTTCCTTCTCATATTAGGCAACTCCCCCGTTCTTCCTCCCCCTCTTCCAGCCTCGAACATGTGGCTATCATAAACTCTTTAAGTCAAATACATTCATCAAACATTCTGACACTGATGAAAAAAAATCATTTAAATGAAAAAAATACGGTCATGAAAATACTCTGTTTAGAGCATTGCTTCACATTAGTGAACAGCTCATTTGCTATTCCTGGGTATTAGAGTTGAGCTCAGTGCTTTTGCAATAGATATTTTTAAATAAAGGTTAAAGAACATGTTTGTCTTATGTTACGTACTTGAAATGTCTGTGGAAACAAACAAGCACCCTCTTCTTACGGTAGTGTCTATAGGTCTTGAAACGAGCAGACAGACCAAATACACGTGGGTCTCACAAACTGTTCTCCAGCAAAAATCTACACATATGAGCTGACTCCTTATCTCCACCTCGATCAAATGAGCTTATTGTTAAAGTTTTACAAAGCAACCCAGCAGCAAGGTGAAAGATGAAGAGATTATTGAATAATAGATAAGAACATTTTTACTCAGCTCAGATGTATTCACATATCTGAGAAAGCTCCAGGAAAAAGCCCTCGGAAAGGCACTGGCTGAATTCTAGCAAAAGCGACCCGATCACCAGTGTCCCGCAAGGGATGGGGTGCTGGGGGGTCCCCATGGGAGGTGGCAGGGCAGAGCCCAGAACAGGGCTGCCGGGGGGGACATGGGGGCACCCGAAGCAGCCCCAGCCCGGGGCACTGGGCACCTGCCTGGGGATGGGGAGATGGACCCACGGGCAGGGCTGTGGGGAGCTGGAGACCGGCCCTCCTGGAGCATCACTGGGGCAAGGACAAAGATGAAATTAAGGAAATGGGGTCCTGGGCTGTAGGCAGGGGGGACCAGCCAGGGCTGGGGGTGCCCTCAGGGCCCTGACACTTCTGCAGAGGTGCAGAATTACTAAGAAAAATGTTCTCAGTCTTTCTGCTCCTGGAATTGATGAAGATAATATTTTTACTTCCTTTTCACTCATAGCTTTATAAGCCCAGCAATCCTGTCCTTAAATTTGCAGCAGCTGGAACTGTAAACCCACTCCCAAGGTCGTTCCTTCCCATCAGGATCCCTAGAATGTTGTTAAGTGCAGGGGCAACAAAGAACTTGTAATGCTCTGGAAAGGACCTTCCCCACGTGCAAAAGAAGGGAACTACCAAATTGTCCGATTCCAGCGCTGGTCTGCTTCTTACCCTGCATCCTTTAACCGAGTGAGAATCATTGCTCCATTAGCATGGTCTGAAGAGACAAAGATATTAAAAGATCTTTTCACTGCCTGAGCCAGCCCTCTCCCTGTTGTCTTTCCCTTTTAATGAAGATCACAGGGCGGTTGACATCTTTGATCTCACCACAGATCCTGAGAGCCTCTGAAGAAGTGGAGGTATAATAACATCATTCACTTAAAAGCTAGGGAGATACTGACAGAAACTGCACCTACTGATATAAAGTACCAGTGAATAATGAAGAGTCACTTGGATATTCAGAACTTCATTCATTAAAAAACATTTCTGAAAGGAACTGGTTCATGTGTCCCTGGGAATGCTAATACAAGAAGTGCTATGCTAAATCAGACTTGGCATTTAGTCTAGAATCAAAGTAGTTGCACATAGTCCATCCTCCTGCAACACAGACTATAGAGCAGAAAAGCCCTTGTCTTACCTCATGTACAACTATAAGACTATATGCAATAGTGGGGTAGAAAATCTTTTAAAAGGCAGGTAGGCGGGTATAAACAGCAGATACTTATCTCAGTAGTACGCAAGAAGCACAGTCCATCACAATGTAATGATATGACAGCCCCAAAAATACTGTGCCGTTTGAAAAGACCCAAACTTTGGTCCTTTGGGGAAGGGACAGCCATAAAC
The DNA here is from genome assembly GCF_929443795.1 of Astur gentilis. Lineage (NCBI taxonomy): Eukaryota > Metazoa > Chordata > Aves > Accipitriformes > Accipitridae > Astur > Astur gentilis. The sequence goes on from NC_064913.1 coordinate 12,644,688, forward strand.
CTGCAGCACCATGGAGCTCAGCGCTGCCTGATTTACCTTGCTTTTCTGACAGGAAATTTTCGGTGAACTCCTTGCTCCCCTAGCTAGACTGCTGTAGGCAGCGGAGCGAACACATTCAAAATTAGCTTGGATGTTTCTAAGTTATACCTTGGGTCCTGGAGAAAAAGAGCAGATACGAACTGGTGCTTGAGACTGCAGCTGAGACACAGCCCAGCATTTCTGGACCTTTGTCCGGAAAAGTGTAGCAGCACATATGTAGCTGTAAGCCTCTGAATAGACTTGGCAACTGCATTAGCTTAATAATGGTGAAGCATGTTGTGAGCTCCCTTCTGGACTGGGAATTATCTCTGAAGGGTTTTGTAAAATGCAGTAGAGCCTCACGAAGCAGAAAACAATGGTTATTCAGTTTCTTTCCCTTCCACCTGGATGCATTGAAACTAGGATGGTTTGGCATAAACCCCAGACATATTAAAGCAAATGCCAGACCCCATCAAAGACCCAGCAAAGTCGGTTTTGGGGGGTATTGGCAGGTACAGACAGGGCACTTGTCCCAAAGCCAGGCAAGCCCAAGTGCCAGGTGACAGAAGTCAGGGTGAACACTGGCAATGTGGGAGAGGGAGCCCCACGTCATCTTTCCGTGAGGACTTGCCCAGGATATTGTGTCACTGCAGTGTGCAGGGCCCAGAAGACTGCTGCAAGTAGCACAGCTTAGTTAGGAAATAGCGGTAAATAAATCTGTGCATTACATTCTCCTTCTGGTGACAACCCTTTTCAAAAGAAACCTACAACAAGCACCTTCAAGAGGAGAAAACTACATAAGAGCCCCTCACAAAATCCCAGCCTGTACACATGCACACACAAAAACACACAGAGACCAGCGTATTTATCCAAAACAATCCCACATAGGATCTCATTTCAGATCTTGCAGATCACATGGAGGTGGAGGGTCATCCACATGCAGATCCACTGCTTTCACAGCTGTTTGGATCCACCATCTGCATCTTCGGCATCCCAGCTCCCTCAAAGCGAAGTTTCAGAATGGCTGAAATACTGAAAATCTCCCGGCCTACAGACTGCATCATTTGGAAATGGCTGTGGTAGCTGATCTTCACCCCTGTAATTGTACCATTTGACATCTGAAGCTATGTTTTCATTTGTGGGGAATAATGCACATGCTTCAACTCCCTTCTCAGATGTGTCATCCCACTGCTATTCCTTTCTTCTTTAAGCTACAGTTTGGTATTCTTTTAAGTGAACACAATCGCCAATAAAGCAGTCCCCACTTTCTCCCACTCCCACATCTTCTCCCAGATCATCTGTTGTACTGTGCCATCATAAATATTTGTGTGGCTACATGGTGAACCAGATCAGGGAACTGATCCAGCTGAAAAACAGCCCCTAGGGAAAAAAATATGCCATTTTTTCCAATATAGTTCCCCACAAGGTCACACAAATGCTTGTGCTGCAATTGTAAGGAGGTTTCTGTAAGCACAGGAATAACTGACTGAGAGAAGAAAGGAGGAACAGTCTGCTTTTTTAAGTAGCTCTGCTGGCCTTAATGTGGTGCCACGGTCTGGCATTTGCTTTCACCAGCATTTGTCCCCAGAAAGCACACAGAAACCCCTGTTTTGGGGAGTACTCAAGCACAGAGCTACTGAAGGTTCCTCCTGCATGCCCAGGGAAAAGTTCTTTGCACAGCAGTATCTAATTGTTGCCTGCGTTTGAGGCCAAGACCATTATCTCCAAGACAGTGTCCTTACATCTGAAGAAGAGCTTTCTCCTATTGACAACAAGCTCAGAGATCCTTTGGAGTCAACTGGTAGCACTTCATAGGCAAACAGCCTATCTCTCCTCCTCTCACCTTCTCCAGATTTGAGGGCTGATGAGACAGAATGCTGCCTTGTTACCTATTCCACAGCCCTGTATTGTAAATGGGAGGAAAAAGTCTGGAAGCGTTACTATTTGATTGCATTTTATCAAAAAAAGCTTTTTGAAAACAGCTCACCTCCCCATTTAACAGTTTCTAATAAAGTAAGCCTGAAACTACAGCCAGGAAGTCCTGACACGAATTCCCTCAATTTCATTTCTTTTTGTCTCATTTTCTTTCTTCACAATAAAGTGACAGTTCCACTGCTGATATTTCTCAGGATAGGTGTGATAATCTTTTGTGAGACACTGAAAATTGCAGTTAAATGCAAGCTTGCTGCTGAATAAAGCTGTACAGAATACAAAAATGTCCTTCCTTTGCCTCCTCCACTTCAAAAAAAGAGAGTCAAGAATTACTGCTTTCTCCCTGCTGGTTTGTGGTGTGAGACAGTGAGGATACGAAACTAGCTGATCCCATGAGTGGGAGAACTGACTACAAAGAGAACTCTCTTCTTCTTTCATTGTTTCCAGAGACTGTACAATTAACTTAAATTGTGGCTATCTTTTTGCCAGTGGGCTTAATGTATTCAGACTAAGGGTAGTGTGTAAGGGAACATTACAATTTTCTGAAAAGACTGCAAATCAGCAGTCTTCCCTGAAATCGTATACCATCGCTTCCCCTTCACTGAACCAGAAACTCGAAGGCAGTGTGTTATCATATGCTGGGGGACTTCCTTCCCGCAGTGTCTGTGCTGAGGCGAGCTTGGGAATAGAGCTCTGACACATACGCTGATGGACATATTTAGCTTGAGGCAGTTTATCTAGCAAAGATCGGGGGAAATTGTGCACAAAGATAACAGGAAGGGACTGATCCTGGTCATCTCTGCTATTTGGGTAGCTCCGCTATTTCTGGAGAAAGCCGAGCAGGACTTGGCTATGTAACAAACAGGCGAGCATTTTTAGACATTAAATGGGTTTGAACTCTAGGGACCCTAGAGAATGTAAAATCTACAGCTGGGCAGAGACTGTGTAAGGAAGTCAGAGGTTTGTTTTTCACATATCCTTGGGAAAGCCGGAAAGAAGAGCTGCCTTTGAACTTCTCCTCCAATTCAACTGCCAGTTCTCCAAATTTCATTCTATCTCTACTTCTGGCTCTAATAGTGTGGCTGTTGGAGCTGCAATGGTCTCTGAACATAACCAAGGTACCATTTGTAAGGACAGGTCCTGGGTTTTATTAAATTGTGTATTTTGGGGGAAAAACCAGACAGATTTTCAGGCACAGAAGCCCATCTCCATGTCACTGAAAAGCCAGTGCGCTTAGAACCGTGTCTGAGCTTTTTCTAGCTACATCTGTCTAGTAAAAGACATTACACCTCCCTTCAACGCCCCTCTCCTTGATTTGATGCTCAGCTTGCTCTCTCCCCAGTAAAACCTTCTCTAACCCTATCTCCATTCTGACAGCACTCCCAGTCTTGTCTGGGCCCACTGAGTTTTCATACCTCAATTTCCATCTTTCTTCCTGTTCTTCTCACCCTGCCCCACCACCTCCTTAAGACCTCACTGAGCAGATCCTCTGGATCCTCCACTCTTATTACACTGAAGCTCCTTTGACAGACCCCTGTCAGGCAGGGCCACTTCCACAAAACTTTATCTTCTGCAAGGTAAAGCCACCAGAGAGATTCCTGTCCGGCCAGAGCTGCTTTCTCTGCCAGGCACTGCCTGATAACTGCACGATGGTGCTGTGCTGCTGACTATATCACTGCAGCCATCAGGAGTAAAAATAACCCTCAGAAATAAAGTTCCTTTCAGCTTTGATCATTTCAGTGATAGGGTTCAGTCCGCTGCCTGGCATGCAGTCACAGAGGTAGAGCCGGAGGGATGAGGTGGGGACGGGAACGAAAGGCTGAGCATAGTAGGGTGAAGGAGGAAAGCGGTGGGGTGACCTTAAGGTATCTGCACCCTGTAGAGAACACCTGTGGGTCAGAAAGGAGCTTTCTCGGTAGCAAGGAAGCAGTCAGCATACAACAGGCAATATTTTTTCCCTGCAGTACATAATAACACAGCATTTTGTGAGCTTTGTCTGCAGCTGCTGTGTAGAAAATGCAAGAACGTTTTGCAATATTTTTAACGTTGTTGTGTCATAGCGTTGCCCAGTTCTGCATGAGTGGTTCAAAGGGACAAGAACAGGTTAGCACCCTGTTGAGTGAGGGGAAAAGAAAGGCAAGGGAAGGAAAATTCTCAAGTATTTGCCTCAATGGGCCATCAAGAACTGAAGAGGGCAGCACGCTGCAGACATGCACAGGTTAGCAGCACAGCGACTTTTCTGCAACTGAAGTGAAGACCAAAGAAAGCCTGTTGAAAGAAGGAAGAATTTCTAGTATTGCTCTGCAGAACAGCAAATCTACCCATATTCAAACCTGGCTAAGGGCTGTGGTGAAGAGTAGGATGAAAGGATAAAAAAAAAATTGCCCCAGTCTTCTGCCTAGCGCAGACCGTATGGACATTCGAGCTGCCAATGAATCAACATGAATCAGCCCTATTATACCACAGACCGTAACCATGATGTAAACCGAGGTGATGCAGCAGCTGACTCAGAGGCACCTTGCACGTCCAGGGTGAGGCACATTGCTGGGGACAGCAAGCTGTCAGCAATCCCCAAATAAACTCATAAAGTCTGGGCAACAGGCCCAAGGGATTTTGCCCTCTCTAGTTCAAATAACCAATACCTATCATGCCAACCTGTAACGTGCAAAGGCTCGCTGACTTCCTTTAAAAGAGCAAGCCCTCCTTCAGGATTGATTTGTCTCACCAGTGAGGTCGCTGACAACAAGTAAAGGTGCTGTGGCTACAGCCTGAACCACCATACTCAAAGGGGACAGGGACTGGCCGTTACGTAGGATCTTCTCTGAGGACCGGCCTAAGGGACACGGGTAAAGACTGGTGTCACTAGCAAGAGCCGCTTGACAGGACATAAACAGAAATCTGAGAGACTATGGAATAAACTACGTGAGCCTTTAAAAAGCAGCTCTGAGCAAGGGTTGCTGTGTGAACTTCACCACAGACATCCGGCAGCAGAGCCGCATAAGGCAGCAAACCACACAGCAAAATAATAAAGAACACATTATATTTCAGTGGCATCAGTTTCCCAGTCCAGTCTCTCACATGGTGCTATGAACAGCTGTGTTGGCATGGAGAAAAAGGCCATCTGGCTTGAGATCTCAGCTGGGATCAGGTCTGCCACCAGGGAATGAGCTGCCCAAGAAGTCCTGACCCTTCGCTATACTTCTCTGAAGTACAGTTTCTCCAAAATATCCCTCACATGCTGCAGATAATAATTTGCTGTCGGCTTGTAAGGAACGCAACTTACATGGCTCTCCCTGTGTCACATGCAATGCTTGCTGGCAGGCAAGAAATGCAGGCAGAGCTGTCACAAGAAGATTTGGGAGCATCCCTCTCCCAGATGATCCTACTGTGGTGCTTCATCCTGCCTTTCACGCTCCTGCTAGTTGCCACCGGGGACCCGCAGGCCCCGTGTCTGGGCAGCAACAGCTACCAGCATGCCCTTACACATCACCCTGGCTGGACGCTCCCCAAGTTGTGACACCCTCCATGAAGCCCCTGTGTGGTCGATGTCCCCCTTGGCCTGGCTCTGGCCACGGCTCTGCAGGTCGGTATGGTTTTCTTCTTCACCACAAGCCCCTCTCTTCAGTACAGATCAGATCCAGGTAGAGCTAAACATGTTCACATTAGTAATAGGATGAGGCTCTCAGATCCCCATGTGAAATCTGGACACAAGTGAGGACTGTAGTAAACCAGGGATGAGATTCATCTCACTAAAACTTTTGATGCCTTTAATGTAAACACGCAAAACTGAGCTAGTCGTCTAGACAACCTTTTTACTGTGGAGAAGCTCTTCTGGAGTACAAATCATCTGAATTAATTTATGTATCTACCTTAGAATGGGATGACTCACGCATTGCAAAGTATTTATTCCTCACCATTGAATCCATCAATGAATCCCATTCTAGATGTCAAACAAGTGGAGCTGTATTTGCTTGCACCATTTCTTACAAATACCCACTTGGATACATTTATGTCAGCTTGGAACTGTTTATTCTGGTTTCATTTGCATAGTTGGAGTTGATTCTCACCTAAACATAGCAAAACTTTAGAATTAGGTCTCCCACCTATACTTTCATGCATATTAAAAATATTTTTTTTTTCCAATTGAAATTGTGCAGGCTGCTGATAAAGTGAGCTACATCACTCTGAGCCCTGGACACAGTAGTCTTTTTGGCCTTGGATCTCTTTGTACAATATGCTGTGGTCTTTTTCAATATTATCTCATTGGAAAGTAGCAGGGGCTGACAGAGCTGGAATACCAGAGGGGACACCCCAGATGGGTGGAAACTGCGGACTTCAGCACTCTCTTCAATATCTGCATTACTGCAGCTAGAGTGGGGGCTACCTTGTCTTTCACTCCCTCTGCATTTTGTGTACGAGGCCAGGCACCTAGAAGGGAACATTGCTCTCAACACCAGCACCATGGCAGGGAAGAAGGAAACAGAGGTATATATTCAACATAGCTAAGCAATCTACTACCAACACATGGTGGCCCTGATGCTGAGAGATGATAGATGCTGAGAGATGATAGATGGCTTTCAGGATAGTCCTGCACCACAGAAGACACTGCCTGCTTTGCCACTGGCTATGGAAGAACAGGCTCAGTAGCATGGTTATCACAGAGAGTTTGACAGTGGTGCAGGTACGGCATTGTCTAGTATTTCTACCTAGACATCATTCTTTCAGCTTTCACATAATTTACAATTAAGCTGTAACAAATCAAAATACAATAGTCTTTACACAGTGCCACGTTTGCAATTCTTATTTAGGACAAAGCAGGAAAGAATAAAGAAAAGTTGTGGTAGCATTCTTCTTACTAAATAAAAATTGGGTGGATGTGATTTGGCTTTTACTATGTTGAGCATGCCAGATCGTCAGAGGGCCTCTATCTCTGTTGGACAGAGAGATTTTAGCTTTGTATTCATGCTCTTGAAGAAATGTGTGCAACAGCATGACAGAGTCAAAGGATGCCTGAAACAGGATTCAAGTTTGAATCGTAGAACCACGGAATAACTGAGGTTGGAAGGAACCTCTGGAGCTCACCTAGTCCAATCCCCAGATCAAAGCAGGTCCACTGCCAGCACTGTATCAGGTCACTTGATCAGGTTTGCCCTTGGTCTCAGAGCACTTTCCTGGGACTGAGGCTTTGGCAACCATGATACTTTTACCAGCTGAAGCCATTCCTACTTCACCTCCAGTCCTGGCTCTTGCAGTGCCCTCCCAACACAAACATTTATGTAGTCTCCCAAGGAAGTGATTCAGCTGAAATATAATCTGTACCTCCAATATAATAATCATTTTTTTAGCTGGAATGGCTCCCCAGTCCAACTTATTCTGCAGTCCCACTCACAACTGTGCTAGAATGGTGGAGGGAGAGCCAGACAAGGACAAGCAGCCAAGAGGAGGAAGGGAAAGGAGGAGGAAAGAGCGAGGAAAATGCCTGCCTGAGCCAGAGCTGCAGATTAATGAATTCTGTGCCAAGCCCAACCCTCAGAGAAGCAAGATTCAATTCCTGTTCAAGCCTCTTCACAACTACAATTTCCTCTTCTGTACAAGGGAGAGGTGGCTGACTTCAGAGAGTTTGCAGATGAAAGATGAAAGGCGTGATAGGTATTGCTTATTGACTATTTCACACCCACTGAACTTATTGGAAAACTCTACCAAATGTATAGGACCCAGGTGAATCTGTACATCTGTTAGAAAGCAGAAGCAAGCATAAAGTTGGCCTGAACAGAAGTATAAAAGAAATAAAATTTTCCAAAGGAAATAGCCAGACTGGCTGAGCTAGAGAACCTGGGGTGCCTCCACCCAACATCTTGTGGAAAGACACTTTCTTCAGACTTAGATCAAGCCTGAACAAAGCTGGAATGAACTCACCTACCTTGGCTCCAGCTTCCCCATTTTCACAGTATTTCCATATTTGTCAAAAGGTTTCAAAATGTTATTCAAAATAACTGACAAGGAGAGCAACCACTGATCAAAATAATCTGAGTAAATTCCAGAGTAGTACCAGATTGCTACTGATGTGCTGAAAATTCAAGCAATTGATCCTCATTAGTGCTACTGCCAACATGCAAAAAAGACCTGATTCATCCCATCTAGCAGTAGGTATTTAATGCAGACATCTGAGTTGGAAGCCAGATCACACTAGTCTCTCAGTGTAGTCCATGAAGAGTAACAAGCAGCCCCTGAAGGTAATTCACCCCAACATCTAACTTACCATTTCTGTACAAGCCCATCAGAGGTCAAGACTGCCCTGCAAGCACTACTCAAACGCTCATACTCATCACTAACCAGTGCGAGGCTAGACGCACTACCCTGTCACTACTGAGTCCAATCTCAGACTCTCATTTCTGCTGGCCAGAGTTCAAAATGCAATTTGAAAGCCAAATACAGATTGAACTAAAACTTGAGTTGCCAGAGACTATGCTTACTAAAATCAACCCAATACTGAAGCTTGAGCTTATTTTTAAAACTACCTGATTGACACTGATCTGCTCAGATTTAAGGATGATGGTCCTAACCAGAGTATAATATTCCTACATAGATTCAGCAGACGCTGAGGTCTCCAACCAGTCCTGACTCTCATCATTACCCCGACTTTACCATTAAATGTATCCCTATAAAGGCTTCCAGTCCTACCAAATGTGGAAGTAGGAATAAGCTCCTGGCTCCTATCTGTCAAAATTCCTAATTCATTTCAGCACATGCACCATGTAAGTAGTACAGAAAAGCTGCCTTAACAGCGAGGAGTGGCTTTAACTAGAACCCTGTACCAAACCTTCAGCCTCTGCCTACAGCTATATCACTGATTACAGGTTCAAACTGAAGGGTGACTGGGAGAGCCACAGCCCTCAGATCAAAGATATCTAAGTACATAATAGACACAATATACCTGTTGTATACAGACTGACATAAACCAAACTCTGTACTGACAGTATTTCTCACAGTTAATATCAAAAGCGCAACTGCATTCCTTTTTAAATAGAATACAGCATTTAAAATTAATATGTTCCCTTCCTAAAGTATTAAGAGTAACTTAATTTTCTAGCATTGATTCTATGGACAAGACCTGTATAATTAAGAAAAGGGAAAATGTCCTAATTCTACTTCCCTGCAAAATCACATCCTGCAAATTACCGCCTTATTCAGAAAGCCAAACTCACCCTGCTAATTATAAATTCTTCTCACCCAATTAGGTAATGGAAATAATAACAAATGACTTAAGCAACTAATCACAGCTAAATAGCGCACCTTGTATTGTGGATACCAAGTATTCCATACTGCAAACATATTCACGGAATATGACAAGGAAAGCGCAGTCTGTCTCCACAAACTGCACAAGCGGAAGAGGTTACGTTCACTGAGAGAAATGCAGTCAATAAAAAAAAATATTTGGGACTAATATGAAATGTAATCAATATGTCATCATTCAGAAGCTTTCAGCTCCAGTGCATTACTTTATGTTCAAGATGCTGTATAAGCTGTTTTCTGCCTTTGTACCATGCTACTAAAAGATTTTACAAGTGCATAAAGAGATCTCAGCAAGACCTGTGAGTAGAATATTTCTGTCTGACTTACTCTGAAAGCATGCAAAGTGAAAGACCAGACTGAAAACTGATTACACTGCTTTTAAACATATCCCTGACTGTCATGTCCAGGCTGCACAGTGACTGTCACATGATTATTATGTAGAAACAAGCTAATCTTTGGTGCACGTTAGCTTGAGGCTTCCAAAAGGCGTAATGTATTTTCATGTTACCAATCCTGATTACAAAGAAAAATTTAATAAAAACTCTGATTAGAAGCACTCCTGGATATGAATATGCTGAACATGGTTTTGCACTTTGGAATCCAAGTGCTAGCACATTCAGTTTAGAAATTAGAAGATTCTGGCAGCTAACTGGTCAGCTAACTTAATCCCTAGCTAGCAGATTATTTGCAATAGTTCACGGATAAAAGGACAGAAGGATACCAAACCTCTGCCTTTGCAGTGCAGTATTAAAATACCCCTGTATGCTCATAAGCAGAAGTACAGTTACCATATAAAAGCAGGAATAAAGAGGGAGGAATAAAGATCAGTTGTACTTTCTGGTAATAAGGAATGGCCAGCGGTTCAGACACTCACCTCTGGTTTGTGACACCTGACTCCAATTCCTTGCCCTGCCTCAGCTAATCTGCGTAGCACCGGGAGACCCACTGGTTGTCTCTGTGCCTTCTCCTGTAAAATGGCAACAGCAGGTCACTGTTACTCCATCGGCATGGCATAAGGAAGCCTGGGGAGAGAGAAAGAGAGAGAGAGAGGTGCTGAGATGCTATGAGCATGGCCAGATGTGTAGCAGAGGAGATTTAACAGCTGATTGCCTTAGGATGCAATGGTCCTGCTCCTCCACTTTCCTTCTCCCTTTTCCTTGCCCGTATCCCCATTCCCAACCCCACAGCCTCAGCTCCTCTCTTGTGTAACTTCTGATGCTCTGGCTGTACAATAAAGCCAATTCAACTCACTAAGCAGCAAAAAGCTATTCTTTGGTTTGTTCTGAGGTTATTTTAGTGCTGCCAAGTTAAGTCAGGTCACTGTACAGTTAGATGAGTCCTAGAGACAGTGGAGAGGACAGCCAGAACTCTGCAGCCTGAAGAGGGAGGAACAGAACAGGGGAGAGCAGCAGGATCTCCTCTCTTTAGCATCAGTAATTCACTGCACTGGGAGCTATAGCATGGAACTGCCCTTGACTGACGGGCACCTTAGGTAGCAGCACACTGGTACAGAGAAAAGCAGCAGCTGTTTACTGCAAGGAGTGGTGATTAAGGCTTGATCCAGCACAGACACCAGAGCTCCAAGAGATTCCAAGAGATTGACGAAGAGATCACAAACAGTATAATGGAGCTGGAGCTTGATATTACTTTTTGAAAAAAGACTGAAACTGTAGCAGCCCAAAAATACAGGCAGGGAAGTTTACTGCCAGCTAAGAAGAAAACACTCTCTCTCTCTCTCCCTTCCTTAACATAGAAGTTATTAAGTCTTGGTCTCAATTGACTGCACAGCGTTACGCCACCAGATTTGATACTGTCGTTCAGTTTGGTTGCAAATAATACCATTTTTCTAATCTATTTTGCTTTCATAACATGCTTCAAAGACAGCCTGTGCATTTGAATAAGGGGGTACCAGGTGGCCATCTTCAGCAAGACAAAGCTTTGGGTCTGTGCAGCAGTACATAGTAAAGACATTATTTCCGGACTGGATGCCCTTGCATCCAGTGGGGCCCCACAGATTAACCTGGGGGAAATTAAGAATTGTTGTTAGATTTGGCCTAGTGTTCTACCAAATTATAACCAATGTGTTATAATAAATGTGCAGCGATTGTGTGATTTGGTGTGCTTGTGCCCCTTCCAGAACGGCAGGGCAACAGCACATATTGCTCTTACATCTTACTGCCGTGAAAATTAAGGCTGCCACTATTTGATGCAGAGAGGCCTTCTAAATCTGAAGCATACATACCATGCACCTTGCTGGGGGGGACAGAATATATTCCTGATCACCGCTGACTCCATCCATAAGAGGGCAGTGATATGCATGTACAACACATCCACCATCCCCCTGAGCCTTGGGATGAGACCTGGGTAAATACAGTTAAAAGCATGCCCACTTCTGCAGAAAACAGCAAGGATGGGCATGAGCCTGTTAGCATCACCCCTGCCCACCTTCCACTTACCAGCCTGAGTGACTAAGCCTTCATTTAAAGCAGGATCCCTTGGGAAGCACTGTCAGCACACACATGGAGCACAGCCCGTGCTCATGACTCTGGCTCTGCAGCCAGGTGTCCTAATTGCTCTGCTACCAGGCCCCTGTGGGCTGACATAAATTACATTATTAACGGCTGGCTATAGCTGTTGGAAGCTGTGAACCAGGTTTACTAAACAAATGAATGCACCACCTTGAAGAAGAATGTATACTTTACCTTTCATGGTACCTTCCCTGCAGTATTTATCCCTGACTGTGGTGGTGAATTACACTGCAGGAAGAAGGCAATCAGATCATAAAACCTGTAAATATCCCTACCCAGCGTGATTAACAGAGGAAGGGAATTGCAGCTGCTTACAGCTGCTAGACACATTTTTCCAGATGCTCAGAAAGAATGGTGATTACATTTTGTTTTCTCATTTTACGAAGATAAATAAGAATATCATCTGTCAAGCTTCAAGAGTAGATCAACCAGCCTTTCATTCTCAGGAAAATTCCAAAATATCAGTATTCAAAGGGCAGAGAGCACACCTAGCAACATGTGCTGCAAAGCTCCCAGTACACTAGAAGTGCAATAAATAAATGATCATAACAATAAGGCTGTCTCGCATGTAAATAACAGTTTGCCTTGATGTTTAAATTTAGTAAGCGCTATTTCCCACTGTACATCAGTTTTGATTCGCCTATGATAAGGCCAAATCATGAAGTGTTGTTCTGATGCTCATAACATAATGGTGCAAGGAGTGGGGCGTGAAAACTAGGCAAGGACAATTTAGGAGAATGAAAGAAATAAAAATATACTCCTGGGAAATGAAACCAGCAGAAAGTAAGTATCTCCATGAGATTTCATAGAAGACTTGAGGCAATTTATTAGTTGTTTAAAAATGTATATAGAAAGGATAATTGGCATCACCCAATTTTAGGCACCTCCCAAGCAAGCAATTCTCACTATATCCAGCAGAGAGGCAGAGGTTCCTTTGCTGGCTGATCAGGACTCTTAACTCAGCTGTTTTCGGTTGCCTTGTCCAGGGGTCTTGCTCTCTGCTGCAGAGGAAGCCTAGGCAGCCTGTCTGGCTGATGTGGTGACTGAGGCCACAGGATTCAACAGCTGGGCTTGGCTAAGACATCACAAATGCCTATCTTAAGTATCTAATGCTGGGGAAATGTACCTTCCCTCCCCTATCTGATACTGCATTAATCTGACAAGCTTTATATTATTCACACATCATTCCTCAAATAAAATATTTTGAAATTAACTCGGCTGTTTTACTTTGGGGTTGTTTGGGTTTTTTCTTTTCTAAAGATCAATGTAACTTACAAATACCCAGTGCAGAAAACAGCCTAGTAATAAGAAAGGCAGGACGAAATAGATCTTTAAAGGTTAGTTACATTTTTCCCTGACACAGCAGCCTACAGGACCTTAGGCTTTCACTACCTCCCATCAGACAGCTTAAGAAACTTCAGACTCTTTCCAAAGAAAGGAAGATAAAATGTGGTGTCTTTTTTTTTTTTTTTTAAAGAGCTAAATAATTTCCAGAAGTGTGCTTAACTCATTATTTTTCAGAAAGTTTTAGCTTGGTTATAGAACTTCTTATAGAAACGCCATTTTCTGCCCTATTCTAAAGCTTTGGTCTGGTAGTTTTATCTAGCCCATTGAAAAACCCTGGTGAAGACAGGACAAGCTAGTTTTATTCTGTTGAAGCTGGCTGGTCTGGAGTGTCCTAGGCTTCCTGCTCCACTGGCGCTGAGCACACAGCTCTAACCTGTGTCTCCCAGCCCATCACAAACGTCACTATCTAAAACTCAGAAGCACGTTCCTCTAATCTTTAGAAGGATACGGAACCAATTGCATAGAATGATGTCCAGTTTTGTAGCTTGAACTATCACACACAGACAGCTAAAGAACCAAAATGTGCTGCCACGAGATAATTGCAGCCAAAGGGGAAAGAGAAGAAAACTGGAGAAGTCAAGAGGGCCAGGGTGGACAGCACGTTGCACAGGAGCAATAACAGCACTGCACCTCTCCTCCCCCTCCTGCTTTACAGCTGGGTTAGGTTACTCTTTCAGTTTATACAGATTCACTTTCTAGAGTTCTGTACTCCCCCTCATTGGTGGGAATACCGAAATCCAGCAAAACAAAACAGATGCTCAGGTAATGGCCTAAGCAGGCAACCATGTAGAGGCACTCAGGGTTGCTATGCTCTTTAGAGCAGGGACAGATGGCAACACAGGACTGATCAGAAACACAAGCCGTTATATTCCTTTCCGAGCACTATTTTGGCTGCTTTGCAGTTCATTCCTGTCCAAACCAGCTACGTTCTCTGGATGTCACCTTTTGCCAGATGTCACCTAAAGCCGGATAGCATTACTCTTGTCCCTTTTAGTCTTCATGTCCATTCCCTTACTGTTCACGCAGTTTTCACTGATTATCCATAGCAATGTGGTCTGAAAAAACATTTATTTCAATTTTATTTTTTTTCCAACTCTGTGCCACTTCTGTTCTGCTAATAATTGCTCCAAGGAATGATATTCAGCAGAACATATTTTACATAGTATGTAGCCAGCAGAAGCTGCTGTGTAATGTTGTTAAAGAGGCAGTGGATGTTCCACTGCAGCTAAGACTGTTATGCATGATGTCAGGTAACTAAAACAAGGGTTTTCATCACCAGCTTACCGTTTAGCTATTGTTATTGCAAGAAAGACTAATTTCTTTTTTGGGTTTTCAACCAATGCTAGTTTGATAAATACATTATCTGTTATTGTATATGAATGCATCCATTGTAGATATTCTGGGGTTTTAAGCTGTTTTCTAGGACATTCTTCTTTCTCTCTCTTACAGGACATCCTATTTTTTTATGTCTTTTCAGACTGGATAACAAATGGGTTCCAACATTAGGAATGCTTGTTCTTAATGCTGTATTTTCTATATTGTGTCTAGATTAGAAAAAAATGGTCCTGTAAGCCTGAAAACCCACACTGGCACCAAACTGAAACTGAAGTAGAAAGCTTTTTTAAATGCTTCTGAAATGTTGATTTAAGCTGGAAGCATGACTACAATGTTTTTCTTGGCATACCTTGTTCCCTTTGAAATACACAGACCACTATTCTTGATATGTTCTCGTTTTCCTTGTATTTTATTTTAATAAGATGTGTCCCTTGGGAATGCATGGTGAGTCCCTTTTCATAGGGTAGCTCTGTCATCTAACTGTGGCATCTCTCCACTGCCAAGTATGCAATGTATATTTTTGTTAAGTTTTTACTTAAGTGAGGTTCAGAGATTTTCACAGACCTAAGCAAGTGTCACAGACTTTGACACCAGATGTAATATCTAGTGGTAACCCCAGAAAATATTAAAAGTCAAGTGTTTGGCTGCAGGGGAACCAGGTAAGCAAGTTTTGGAGCTGTTCAAATGATGTAAAAACCTTCTTGAAATAGCCTCACTGAATTCAATACTTAACCTCTCCATTACGAGTTGTTCAGAAATATTCCAAGACCCAACACTCTGTTCTAACAGAATTCTGCAAAAAGCAGTTTCACAAACTTGGTTGACGAGATATAGGAATGTGGAGAGAAGGACAGAAGGGGAAAAACTGGTTTATAAAGATTATTTGATCAGAAGACAGTAACAATAAGACTTATAAAATAAAACTTAAAAATGCTGTCCCCTAAATTTCCCAGTCTTGTGATTTTTAAGTCAGCATCAGGATTCTTTGGAGGGTCAAACTGTTAACCTTACAGTGATTGGGCTGTCTGTACTGAAAAGATCTCATCACATACAGATGCTGAGTACTCCATGCAATCCATTGATAAAATACAGCTGTAATGATCACTTCAAGGCTTTCTAAAACTTACATGTGTTCATGGATACTTGCCAAAAGGAGAAAAAAAGAGCTATGTAGGTTGTTTGGAACAAATGGTTACATCAGTCCTCACAGATTCTTTTGGTTGCTGACATGGCTTAGAAGCTAAACATTTTCTAATGTCTCAAAAAAATTCAAAATAAAATCAGTGTGTGCTGGCAGAAAATTAAAACCTTGTCAAGAAAGCTCCAGAACATTCAGTGGATGTGACAACCACACCATTCATCCAGCTTGCTGGCAGCGCATGTTCAAATCCACTATTGACACTCTTCCATTATTCCATGGCACTTGAGGATCTCCTGAACAAACAAACAAACAAACAAAAAAGAAAGAAAGAAAGAAAAATAATTATTTCAGGAATTATTATGATGTTAGAGTCCACCTGTACTTTCTTGTACTTTCAAATAATTCAGTTTCTCTTTCCTTCCCTCTTTGCTTGACCCAAATATAGCACAGACCACTATAATGCAAAACTACATTCTCAGTTTCACTTTGATTCAGACTTCTTGGACAACCATATGTAAATCTTGTGTGTTTTCTTGTGTTGTCAGTCCCAAGTTCAGACTCTCCTGGAATTTTAAAATATTTATTAGAGAATTGTATCTTCCTTTGCACATTGCCCAAGCTTAGTCTTCATTTCCCTTTTTTTTTCCTTCTTCTTCTCCTTCTCCAAATAAACTGAAATTAATAGTTAATGTTGCTATTCATGAATAGAACAGATTCCAGGGTTATATGATATGGCAGGAAAACAGAAAAACTGTCCTTCTTCTTGCATAAGCCATGCATATATTATGTTAAATTTGGTATAGAGAAAGCAAACCTTCCAGGTTCTTGGCAACCTAATTCCATCACTGCTTGCAGATGAAATGAGATGACTGGTGGTGGTAGGAGGACAGAGAAGAAGAGTGGGTTTTAAATTACATACACTTAGTAATTCATTGCAGAAATTAAGCCTAATAGGTACAGCTGCTTCATGGACATGGAGACGTTTCAAATGGCCAGCATTGCCCTTGACAGCAGGTGGTGTTTTGGATAAACAGCATCAGGAAGTAGCTAGCAAAAGGCAAAAGAAACACACTTGGAAGAACTGTGTTGGAATTTGATCAAAATGTTTTCCAGACAGCTCAGCTCCTAAGAGACATGCAGATCATTTCAGTTCAAAAGCAATATCCAGCTGGGGAAAAAAAACAAAGACAAAAAACTACGCAGCAGTAATACTTGGTCAAAAGGACTTGCACTACTCTAATAATCATTTGTGTGATACACATCAGCCACTGCTTCGGCTTTAACACCAAATTTGAAGACTCAGTGTTAGACTTGAGCCTGAAAAAGCTGGAAAGAATGAAAGAAAGGAGGGGAGGAATGTCCCACAGCAACACTGCCTCCAGTGTGGGGTCCTCCTGAGAGCACTCTAACCTGGGTCCTGCTGTCCCCCTCACCACTGTACGTTACAGAGAATCAGCACTGCAAATGTGCAAGGACAAGATAAATCTGCTGTGAGAACCAGTCCTGAATGGGTGCAGGTCTAAGACCTGTATTTAACCTGCAGTTACTTTCAGTGTTGCATCCTTTTTCCTAAGAGATTCAGAAGTTTGGGACCCTGGATGCTTATGTGAAAGGTCACCTACAGAGAGAGATGGGATGAGGAAAAATACACAGCAGCTTCATCATGCAGGTGCAGTGTCATTATCCATCTCCAGAGAAAAGCTCTGCAGAAAACAGCTTTCTCAGGCCAGTATCAGACTTTTGGATGAGTTCCCACTGGAATTATCCCCCGCACAAAGCTCACTATCTTCTACTCTGAATGTGAGTCACATATATACATACAGAACCATATAGAGATAATGTAATAGCTATTTTAAAAGACACCAAAAATAAAAAGAGGACAAAAGACACCTTTGGAAAGAATGGGAGAGAGAAAACCATATGTAGCAGATGACAGTCCTGTCACTTAATGCACTTCTGGAAGACATCAAACCCTGTGACGTCCAGCATATAAGAACCAAAACAAAACTTACATAACATTGCATTACATTGACATAGTTTTCTAGGTAGAGGCACTGGCTGCTATTCATATAAACATATCCATGGAAAAATAATACCTCATCCACATGTACAAGATTTACCAAATAAGAAGAAGTATCACAGCACTTGACAATTATCGTAACATGCGCTTCATAAAGTAGGGCTATGAAAAACAATATCCAGTGTTTCCTAACAGGAAATAGCTAATGTGGGTTGATGTGGGTTTTATTCAATTGTCTTCTGCCTTGCAAGGTAACAATCTTACTCCATGGATACTACACAACACACTTCTGTGGTGCCCCACACAAGTCGAGGTTTGATAGCACTCCATATTTTCATTTTGATGCAACACCAGGACATATTTCACATTGTCCTAATTCTTACTTTGCTCCATGTAAAGCTGTATCAGCAGCATTTAAATCTCAATCTCCCCAACAGAAACTCAAATTAACATTTAAGCTATGAATACTGCCTTAGAAAGAGTTATGGTGTGGCTCTCAGCCTGCTAAGCAAAAATTCAAAACATTGAAACTGCATGTTAAACATTACAAAACAGAAAGTGGAGGTCACCAGCAGCCTGATCTCTAAACATATTTAAGTCTTTTTGTTCTTGACAAGTAAGAACTAAACATTCATTAAAAACCTAACTATGATAATTGTCAGTAAACTTGAATATTTGTACACCACCCTGGAAAAAGGCATAAATAAGCCCAGTCTTTTGCTGAGAATTTAGAAGCACAGCTTCCACTATATTTCAGGATCTGTATACTTTAAAAAAAAAAAAGTTCTGCATCAGATCCCAGTGAGTTCAACATAAACTCAGTGAGCAAGAGTTGAGCAGAGCATTCTTCTCTTCTTTTCATCTTTTTCCTCATGTGATGCAACAAAAGACATGAAACGCTTCCAGACAGCTTGATCCAAGTGGATAAAAGGAAAGAACTGAAGGAGTTTCTGCTATTACAATATACTCACTGTAAAATAATTTTTATTTCCCAAGCCCTTGATTGCTCCTATTCAGTCCAGATACATATGCTACTTCTGGCCCTTGGGCTTCCTCAGCAATCTGTTCAGAGAATTCTCTCAAGCTATGCCTATACTGTGGGAACCAGCAGTGTTTTGCAAAACTCAGATGTATGCATACCTGGCATGTCTTGTCTTGACCTGGGGTGTATCAAGACTCAGGGCCACTTGTTGGCATCCAGCTTGCAAGGAAAGAAAAGTGTACAGATTGCTTTCTCCTCCTTTTTTCCTTCATAAACTCTATTTTCTGTAAGAAGAAAACGTAGGCAGGCAGAGTGGGAGGGCATCACCATGTAGTCCAGCAGGCGCTCCCATTTAGACCTTTCAAGAAACCTTAAAAGAAATTAAATAATGAGATTCATCCCTCATAATGGTGCTTAGCCACGACTGTGCACATCTTTAAAGGAATAATCACTCTACAAAGTTACAGGCAACAACATAATTTTTTGTCCACATGTCAACTTTCTGCCACCTCACCCGCAGCCAGGACTCCCTCCTGCCTACCTATTTCATAGCAGTGCTCCCTGGGAAACTCTCCGTGTTGTCCAGGCTGAGAGCAGAGCTCCCTTAGGATGCAGTCCCACGGACATGCACGGGGCAGTGTGTGCTGCGATGACCACATACGCACATCCAGAAATGAAGGGGACCAGAAAAACGGCACATGCACATGGGAAGGGATCTCCTCTGCCGTTTCAAGCAAGAGTACGCTGACTCTATCTCAAAGGCTACTGGGTGTCAACCTAGGCCTATGTCAGACCAAATGTTTTGGTCTCAGTCATATGATCAAATTATGGCACCTTACACAGTTATAGCCTGTCAGATTAACTATGCCAGCTATCCATGGGCATGCTCTCGGATTACCCCAAGTATGACGTAATACGGCTCACTTAAATATCTTTCGTGGAGGCTTAAGCTAAGTCACATCACTTTACAACTGCAGCAGGCTGTTTGCACACCTGGACAAGTACCAACAATTAGAAAAGCTCTTCTGAGCTTTACTGGCTCAGGGGGATCTTTTCAAGCCCCTGTAACCCAACTGTTTGCTGAAACCTTAGTAACTGATTGCAGATACAAATAACATTCATATTGAGCCAGGCAAGTAACCATTTATAAACTGGACTAAGAGTAGGAGCATGTAAAGTGTTGATATACAGGTACAAGGATGTTAATACTGCTAATTTGGGGATAATGTCATTCACTTCAGGGTTAAAACTACACTGCGGTTTTCACCAAGCCGTAGAGCTCATTTTAAAATTTTAGATTACTGATAAAGAAATCATTCTGAGAACATATTTAGATATGTATCTCAAGCAATATTCCTAATTATTACCATCTAAGGTGAGGGGCCCATTCACCTAGATCATCTTTTACAAAGTGCAGGCACCCTGGGGTCTCTGCCCAGAGCACCAGCTCAGAACGGTACAGCACATTCTCCACGCAGTGTGAAAAACTCTTCCTCCCAGCAAGCATCTTGCGCTATAGGTGAAGGCTGCCGTGTATACCCGCCTCAACACACAGCTCTCCAATGCCCTCTGCGCTGCCTGCACTGTGGACAAACTCCGTGAGATCCACACTGCTTTTTTTTCCACCAAGTGAAGACCACCTCTAAAGCCTGAGTGCACTCTAAACAGCTTTCTATAAGAAAGCCCCTTCCAAAAACAAGAGGCGGACATACCTCCCCAAAATCAGGCCTAGGCTTTTCCCAAAGCCACAGAAAGTTAATCCATGATGAATACTGTTCTTGTGAACCACCTCTTCACTACTTGGGGTGATAGAGGTGAAGAGAGGTTCTCTTGGAAAGCTCGTGGGTTTTGTCTAAATTCACTATTCTGCATTCCATAAAAATCAAAACTGTTTTCACCCAAGTCAAGAAACAACTGTACTTACAGTGGGATGAAACGCACTGCTGCTTTTATAGAGGAACATGTTTGGCAAGCTTAACTATCAGCAGCATTATCTCTGTAGCTTCTAATTCTATACCACTAGCTCAAACCACGTTATCAGCTGTTGTATTTTGGATGTGCACTAAAAAGCGACCAGATACTTATCACAGTAATATTTCTACCACACAGTTAGCAAACCTACCTACATAAGTATTCAGCCTGCTGCTCCTCCAGCGTAGCAAAGTCCCTACCTACAGCGTACAAAAGCTCTGTCATGTGCCTTAAGTGTAAGCTTTGGTTTACATTAGGGGGGAAAAAGTCACACCTGTACAACTCTGCTGGCTGAATTCATGATTTTGCACCAGTGCGGCTGCAATGATTCAAGTTCCAGTGCAGATAAACAAGTCAGATTGATCTCATTCCAATGTAGACATTTGAAAGTTATATGTCTAAATCTCATTTCTGTTAAGCACCCTGTACAGTCAATGGAGAAGGACTGACACCTCCAGGGTGAATTCTCTGATTTGTCTTAGATATTTTACATATGTATAGTGAAGGTGCCATTTCTTCCATTGACTAAAAGGAAACCCAGGACACTTGACTAATTTATATGTGCTTAAATTTGGGACGATGGACCCCAGGTATAGCATCATAGAGCTAGACACAGGGAAAGTTTATTTTTCTTCTCAGACCAGAGTAAGGTATATCAGTATAAGCATTCTCATTTAAGTATAACTGCATCCCACCTGGATTAGAAGTACACTGCTCTGAAGAAAACGTCCAGTGCAAAAAAATTCTGTGGTATTTTAAAGTGCCTGTCGCCGGCCTCTGCCACTGGAGAAAGAGGCAAATACAATCCCCAGGACTTTACAAATCCCAATCTTGAATAATGTATTATTTGAAAGAAAGAATTTACATGGCCCACAGTAACTCAGTCAACAGACATAGCTTGCACATACTAAATTTTCTCCTGCATGTAACAAAAAAATGAAGAGAAAAAAAAACCAAACCATAATCTTTTGCTGTGTCAACTCCCTAGATCCAGCTCCTTTTTCTCACTTTCTCCACATTACTACAGTTTTTGTTGGGATCCTTCAGTCTTTTCTACAAGCACTTCATCTTATCACAGTGCCTTTTACCTTTTCATCAAAGTCTATAAAGACAAGGGGTGTAGATAGTTTTCCTTACTACCTCAGAGGAAAGGGTGATGTAGTTTAAAAATAGCAAGCTAATAGCTAGAGTCCGCTGTTTACCCATTATATCTGGGCTGGTCCCCTAGGAATTTACTTACGTCTCTACTCCAGAGGTAGGATATGGTCAGGGTTGTCCCTCCCGCAATGGTGAGAGTCTTATGGCAGAGGTTCCCTAAGGTATCGCCACAGCCCAGCTCGTGTTCGTGGGGCAGGCCGGCCCTCCCAGCCTGCCGTGAAGCCCCTGCCATCGCTGCACTGCTGTGACTATACACAAGGCAGCTGGGATGCAGCTCCCCCAGGTACGGCTACCTGACTCATCATCACACCTCTGGCCACAGTCTATACATACCCGCTTTTCGGCATGCACTTCTGTAGCGCTCCCAACAGTTTCAGGTCCTTCTCCGTCCCCACGAAGAACGATCAAGTAACGTTAACTACCTCTAAGCTGAGGAATTCTCTGCAGGAAGGTCTAGCTCCTTTCTTCCCTGGCTGTGAAGGGGCTCCTTATTTTACGAAGAGGTTCCCTGGGCTCCTACGTGAAGTCCTCTTGTTTTTCTCCTACTGTTTTTTATCCATCAGGAGTCCTTTGTTGTTCCTCCTCCTCTCACAGAGGCTTCCCATTCCTGCCCTAGGATGACCATCTCTGAACCCTGCCATTTGGGGCAGATCCAGATCCTGCCTCTCCTCTTGGGCAGATTCCCTGCTAACATTTCTCTTTTTTTCATTATCCCAGCCCAGTGAGCGATCTCCACAAAAGCACAAACTGACCAGAGACTCAACAGCCCTTTTGCACTTCGGCTTTCTCAAGGCCAGTGGGCCTCCAGCTACCCCTTGATTTTTATTTCACTGGTCAGGGACTTGGAGGAAAGAAGAACTGATGGTCTTTGGTTACTAAACAGAAAAGCAGATTGTTTCCAGTATGATAAGGAGTCTGGTATGGGCCGTTCTCTCTTCGCTCTGCCAACTCCAGGCTGCTCCACAAAGGCTGCAACAACCAGCGTGTGAGCTAGATGTTTGCCTCAGAGACCTACAGGTGTTTCAGCTCTTTCATCCTATGCCATTTGAAGTTAAGCACAGCTCAAAACACAATCCAAAGCTGCATTTTTAAAGTGTTAAAACCAATTAACAAACAGCTGACTAAAGAAGAAAAATCCTACATTCCCAGCAGCAAATAGATCAACTTCTGTTGTTTATCATATTGTACTCTGTGTTCCACTGTCTGCTCCAGAAACTAAATACCTCATTTTATTCACATTTCTGAGATACTTTATCCACCATAACTATTTTCTTAGCACATAACTTTGTGAAATACGATCTCTCTTTCTTTTCATCCTAGTTGAATGATTTTTCATGTTTTGAGTAGTCTGAAGAGAATGATGGAGTACTCCAGTTATACAGATACACAGTTGCCATATACGTATTGAATTTAACCAAGACTTGGAACTTCCAAGCAATCTGCATTTTTCTCACTGAAAAATAACAAATACAGGAAGCATCAAGATATCCACATCGCCACCAAAAAAAAATTAAAAAAAATTGTGACAGGAAGGATAGAATTCATCTTTTCTAATCCAGGAGTTTAAAACTCAGATGCCAAGTGTAGGTTGGCCATTCCTGACTCTATGTATAGCCAGGAATGTACTGAGTACCTCTTCAAGACAAGTCATCTTGCCCTAGCTTGTGACTACCGTCAGGTTCATTGCTCCCTGGAGGTCAAACTCTCTCTCTTTTGACTGCAAAGAAAGCCCAGGAAGGCCAGTTTAGATTTGGATGTTTAATTTTTAAGTATCTAAAACAAAGTGAGTTTTTTATTTGATTTGCAAGCAATAAAATAATTCGAAAGTTTCAAAATGACTAAAAAAAAAAAAGAGACCAAAACAAACTCACAAATCCAGTTTTGGGTCCTGAAATGAGAAAACAGAAATCACCACCTCTACACCTGCAACATATGGCTGAGCAACTATCAGAAACAACGGTGTGATGGTGGCTCTGAGACAACAGCTTTAGTGTCTGGAGTAGCAACAAGACCGCACCAGGAGGAACCAGGAGGAACACAGACCCCTTGGTTTTGGAAATCACCTAGACTCATCATAGCAACATATTACTCAGAACTGCATGATCCTAAATGAAGTTCTTATAAGCATTTAGGAAATACCAGTCTAGCTAATTCATAAAATTGGTTAGATCACAACCAAAGACACTGTCCTTACTTCAAGACATGAAAGGTGAAGTGGTAAGTGTGCCACCAAGCATCTTTGTTCTTTGTTAAATCAGGAGCACACTCCACAGAAAAGACACTGGCTTTGCTTTCAGAGAAATGCCTTACGTGATGCATCTTAAGCTGTGAAGAAAGCAATGCAAGCTCCTTATATAAGAGTCTGAAGTGGGAAAAAAGGTCAGAACTCCCTAAACATAGTAGACAATCTGTCCAAAACTCTGTAAAAAAAATAAAATATTTTAGGAACAGAAGGCCCATCTCTTCAAAACGGCACTTATTCATTTCAGCAAATCCACTGAGATGAAAGCTACAACATACTGTGGGAGCAAAATCACCAGTAAAGTTTACAGCTGGCGATGCCTGAGATGCCTGAGATGAAAAGTTCCCAAGAAAATCCAGAAAAGACTGGCAAAGCAGGCTCTCCAAATTTGCTAATGTAATGCTAGCAGCACTTCTATTATTACATAATAGATTTTACAGGTATTCAGCCTTTTTTTTCCAGGAAGACTCAGAACTATTTACTGTCTTATGACAGTTCCAAATGTGGGAGAATGTTAATTAAACAACAGGTTTCAGCTAGATAGTTCTGATGTCAGTCATGACTGACTAATTACTCAGCTTTATCTGTTGAAAGCCAACTGTTATCTTACAGAGAGTTACTGAAGCCAGTTTAAAAATATCTCCATTTGCTTAGCCAATCTAAATACCAGATTTTTTTTTTTTTCCAAAATCATAAAAGTTGATTTAAATGATTTTCCTGGGACTGAAAAACAATGCTGTGAGCAAACAGGGTATTAAACACAGTTTAACCTCACAGCAGGACAATTACACCCCAACCAGCGTAAGGTTCTTGTAACACTGCAGCCAAGCTGATCGGGTGTTGTTCCTCTCCAAGATTTCTATTGTTCAGAACTTTTTAAGATTTGCAAGACATTCCTTTTTGACATATTTCAAAAACAGTGTTATAATGCATAGTTCTCCACTACAATTAAATTTATCCTTTTCTAATGAAGTGAGAGGTACAAACTTCTGCTCTAAACTGTGTGTCTTCCCTAGTTACAAGCATAACCACATCATTTTTGAGGCAGCCAAAGGCTGTCAAAAGCCACCAGTGCCTGTTACCCCGGGTGGGTTCCCACACAGTCCTGCTTAACTTCCTTTCTGGTTCTGCTGTGAATATGAACACTTTTAAAGGAACTTTTATGGGTTTTATATTCAATATTTTTATAGTTATACTTGGTGATTTTCTGTCACACAAAGTATTATCTACAAAATTCAACATAGCTTCTGAAAGGAATGTAACTATCATTACAATACATCCCTTTCTTTTTTTTTTCCTTCCCCTCCCCTCCCTTTCCCCTTCCTCCCTCTCCTGCTCTCCTCTCCTCAAACCACTCTCAATCATGCTGTTGCTTTACCTTACTACTGTGATGAACTATGACAGTGTTTTGAGAGTGACTGTCACACAACACAAATTTTTGTTGTGCTATTTACTCCATCCAGATGTAATGCAACCTATTTTTATGGTATCTGGAAGTGGGCTGACATTAAAGTGAATGAACAACTGTTAATGACAGTTGACACAAAACTATGCCTGTCTTTATAGTTCGTGCCGGTCAGTCTGGTAATACTGCTCTGATTATGGGACTAATGCTAAAAACAATGAAGTTATACTAAATTAGTACCTGTTGCCACATCCTAAAACTTGCATAGTTAGGTATTTATGAGCTGCTACACAAAGCATCTTTGAGCTCTGAAGACTATTCTCACCAAAAATCCTGCAGAACCTCCTCACAGACTGCATATGCAGAAAGTAGAGGCAGGTAAGATGAACTGAGTAAAAGCACTGGGCAGGAGTCATGTACTAAAGGACCAAAAAAAAGCTACAAAAATGCAAATTGTTTTTCTTCTTTTTATAGGAAGAACATAGATTTCAGTCCAATACTTTGTGGATAGACTTCCTCTACCTGCCCTTTATTCAGAGAAAATATTTATTGTAATTCAAAAGTAGCAGCTGATCTTCCTTGTCACAATTTCAGGGATAGATAGCTTCTCTGAAAAGGACTGGACCACCATGCATGTTTGTTAGTGGTTTTTATTACCCTCAAATCATAGTTCTTATTTATTCTCTCTTACCCATTCTTGTAATTTTTGCTTCTTCAAAGTAATCTTTTGCACTCTTCTCCCTTCCTATTGCTCCTTACGCTCTCTGATAAGTGGTTTTACCCACACACTGACTCTGCTTCTCACTCGCTGTAAATCTTTGGTCCTGCTTTTGTCTGTGCACCTACTGACTCTGCTGGCTCTGCCGCTCTGGCATTCTGTCCTGCTCCACCTTCTCCCCCTGGGTTTCCTTCCTCTCCTCCCTCTAATGATTGCTTTCCCTAAATTCCAGTCATTAGAGAGGCCAGGAACAGACAGCGTCACAACCACATGGAAAAGTGTTTCCTCTACTTCCCATTTTAAGATAATCTCTGTTCCAGATGGTTACAAGCATTACCTGGTTGTGAATTGCTAGTGTGCATTTGCTCTAAAATTAGGCAAACAGAGTGTAAGACCATTAAATAGCAAAACAGAGAGAGGCAGCAGAAATTGCCATGTTGGTTGTAACAGCTGCTTGCCACACCTATAATTAGCATTGTCTGGCAATTCCCATTCCACGGTGTTTTTTTAGTTCTGAATACTTTGCCAGATCTCCATCCCCATAGCTTAAATATTCCAGCTGGACATCTGCTTTAAGAAAGTATCAGTCAAAATCGTGCAACAATGTGTAAAACTGAACCCAAAGAAAAGCCAGCTTTGCTCACATTTTACTCATGTTAAAAATTTTCTCTTTGGAAACCTTTATATCCCTATACTGAAGCTTAGCAGGCAATAGCCTGGTGTAAGAGACTTTTTTCTCACGTACATGGGAGGAGAGGAGATGGGGAGGAGGGTAGCCTGGACAGGAATCTTAAGGACTGAATTTCGGAACTGAGGAAAAAAAAAGGTTAGGATGAACAGGGAAAAGCTGTCTACACAAGGCAGAAGGATTGAAGCCCACTAGGACGTGGTCCGCTTCAGAGAAGGCATCTCCCCCTTCTGCTGTAGCAAACATGACATGGGCAAACTAACCTCCACCATTCTGGTGAGGGCACACAGGAAGGATGAAAATACATCTAATTAATCTAAAGGCTTCCAATGGCTTACACAGGGCATCAACATCATTGCCATGATGGTGAAGTCGCTTCTTAGTGTTTAAAAATCTAACAAAGTAGGTCTCATACTGTGAAGCATTTTAAGCCTTGTGAAGTGGCACGCAACGAACCTGTCACAGAAAAAAAAAAATAAATCTGATGCTGCAGAAAAGAATTAGAAAATGGCACAGTTGCTTTCATTACCTTGTCTTCATCTCCCCTGCACTACAATATATTTGCTCTACAATATAATCTTTCACTGCAGGAACACATACCATTGGTTTGCAAAGACCTTGTATTCAGTGCACACAAGATCCTACTCAGAGATGCCTTCCAGAGAAGACTACTGGCTTTTCAGCCTTGCTTCTTTTGTTGCATAAGTTGTAAAGTGTGTGGTGAAGTAGATTTATATCTTCCAGAAGAGAAAGGATCATTCCACAGCTGAACACTTCCAAGAATAAACGGATTCTATATTTGTCTCTGCCACAGACTTCCACAAAAGGTACTTTATGGACCTGCATTGTTTCAGGGATACATATAGCTCCCTAGTAGCTGTAAAGAGCAAAGTGCCTGTGGTTAATAAATCCCTTGACTGTGCTTGGTTTTCAGCCTGCCTGCCGTCTTATCCCCGAACACCTCAACTGGAAACCTGAATCCCCACCACCCAGAACATGCATCACCCAGAAGCCTGAGAATCGGAGATGGCTGGACTGCTGTGTCCTGGCTCCCGAAAACGTGGGAAGGAGTCAGAGCCTGCAAATCCTTCAGCCCCAGAGCTAGAAACAGTAGCTACACTGAGATCCAGATACTTCTACTGAATAAAGGGTTTAATGACAACGGAATAAGGAATGCATTGTTTACTTTTATCTACCTAACCTGCAAAGTTGTGGGAAGTAGAGACAAAGTACTCTTTGCATTTCCTGCAGCTGAAACCACCTCTATTTCCTTCTTCTGGTAAAACTGGACAGCCACAGCACATGAGTCATCCTGTAGCAAAAACACATCTTCTTCTGAAAATGTCAGGGTCCTAAGTGCACAAAGAGGCCTTACTGGTGTTGATGAACATCACCCGGGGCCTCTCGCACCACTCTGCCCATGGTCCAGGACCCCATTTCAGCTCAGTCCGGAGCCATCGGTCCCTGCGCTAGCAATGCCATAGGAGTACCCGCCTCTAGCCCTGCCTCCCTGCATGGACCTCAGATCCACACCACTGCCTTGTCTCCAACCCTGTCTCTGGGCCCATCTCCTTTTGTTCCTAGATGGACACCCTGGATGGATCCTGGGCCTGGGTCATCGCTCCCCCAGTCTGGGGCTGTCGATGGAGCCTGTTACCAGCACCCGGCTCTGCCCACGTTTGGCCCCCATGGGAAAGCACCCCATGGGTCAGGGCACAGCCTGCACTGGGGTGACTGTCAGCCCCAAGGTCCCTGTCCCACAAAGGAGAAAGGTGCTATGAAGCACTAGATAGCCTACATTTGGGTTCACTTATAACACACTTAGTGTCCAAGTAAGAACTGGGTCAAGCTGTGACAAGAAATCATTCTCCAGAATACCAGGTTAGATAGGCACTGCCCAAATCCTGCATCCCCTGGACAAAGCGTATATGCCCTTTAAATTCCTGTTTTCTTGTTCTTCCACTTCATAAATGCTGTTCACCTTCTACCAGAATCATCTGGCGACTTAACATCCATGAGATATGATGTTCCTCCTTCATCTCCCACATACCTCCCCTTTCTGAAGAGTATAAAGTACCATTAAAGCACCTTTCACAAAATGTTTTGGCAGCGCGTAACCCTCCGCCCCCAAACACCTTTTGCTTTCTGAAACTGTATCTGAGTTGGACACTGGCATCTATAAAAAGCACTCTCTTGAGTGCCATCTGTCAAAGAGTCTTCAGTGAGGCTGTAAAACAAGGGCACTGACAAACACATGCCAAAACACAATGCACGTCAGTTTGAGCATTTACAAAAAATATTCCAGGTTATATAAGCAGGGCAGCAGTCCTATATGGTTCCTCAGCCTCTTTTACGTCAGCTTCCTATCAGAGTTGGCATTCGATGTTGGCTTTGCGCCTTTTTCCATCAGTCAGCCTTGACAAAGGGGATATCATCTGCCCCTTTGCCAGTTTTAACACCAACGTCAAGATGCTGAGCAGCCACAGCAAGTGCAAACCCTGTGGTGTGATGCAGTTTGAGGTAAGTAGAGACGACGTTTTCCAGGAAAAACCTATCCAAAGCAGACGTAAGCCCGCTGAACCTAAAGCATGAGCCTACAGATTAGGTGGTAGGAAAATGGCCTGATAATTAGGATGGTGGATGCTCACCCCAGCTCTGCTACTAACATGCTGTATGACCTTGAGCTATTTCTCTCTCTGCTGACCTCCATCCTGTTGTTCATCTTAGCTATTCCAGTTAGAAACGTAACGCTTTCTCCAGATAACTTATTTGACAAATCCTGCTACCATTCCGTGCATTTTTTACATGGTATGATCGCCTCCAGTGACTTGGCACATTCCTGCATGGCAAATTTATGTAAGACAAGACCACATCATGCAAATGTGCATAGCTTGCTGGTGGTGGCTGGCTCCTGGTAAGGGAGTTGTGTTCTTCCTTGGCAGCAGCAGCAGTTCCTGACTCTGTGCTGGCCAACAGGCAGGTGCAGGAGGATGTATCTGGGTGTCTGACAGCTGCCAAAGTATCTGCTTCCCACCTTTTCCAGGATAAAGACAGCAGGCTGGATTTTGTTGCATGTACCACTTTGACGTAGCTGCAGTACCGCTAGCAGCTTCCAGCCTGGGGACACGCGCTATGGCTAACTGACTGGTACATGTTTGTAAAACAGTCCACTGCTGTGGAGGAAGACCTGCCGTGTTTCCAAAGCAGTCTGTCCCTGTACCACCTCATCGGACTTGTGAGCCCAGAGCGAACTCATCCGGCGCTAGCCCAGGAGTGCAGGCATCACCTGGCCCTGTGTGGTGCAGCGATAGTCCCATGCTCAACTGTGGAACCCTGAAAAAGACAATCCTCAAAAAGATCGGGCAAGTGCTGGGGAAGGCACAGGGGAAGGCTACCGTAATCTCAGCAGCAGAGCAGCGTGAGGAGAGGCAGTACTGAAATGGCAGCTAGTGACAGCAGGCAGTCAAGCGACTGAACTAATCAGCAAATTCGACTAATGATCTCAAATGCCAAATCCACGTTCAAAAATCCCATTGGGAAAGCTCTTAAAAATAACATTCTTGCCGAAGACAGTGAGGAAGACAGGTGTCTATTTCCCTGTCTTTTCTGACTGCAAAGAATTAATGGTTTCATTTTTATTCGTATTCTTAATACTGAATAGGCAAGGAAGGAGTCATGAAGCAGAGCAACTGTGAAAACTGCCTCTACAGAAACACTGATTACCCATACCATTTTCTCCACTGGTTTCACACAGAGCCATCACTGGGAAAACAGACAAAACACTAGGCTGGCACCTGCAGGTCCCAAGACCTTTCCTCGGTGAAACTAATAATGTTAGTGAGAGGATACAATGACATGTCTCTGGCTGTCACTACATCCAGCAGTTGAGGTCTAGGAGTAGAGAGAAGGGATGAAGATAACTCATGAAGAGCAAAGAAGACAAAACACTTGAGTTTTAATCTGAGATCTTAGGCCATATGGTATAAAATCAACTACGCAAAACAGAATGGACAAGTAATTATAGTACATTCTTCCACTGTATTATTTTGCTTTTATTTCAGAATTTCTCTTTCCTAAAACAGAACTTCAAAAAACCCAATACTTTAGATATTTGAGGATTTACAGCTTCTCTCATCTCCTGTTTTGTTTAGAGCCTTTTCATAAAAGTATCAACAATAAAGAGACAAAAAAAAAAGGAGATGAACTGGGAATTCAACCACTAGTCCCAAAATAGAAAAGGAAGAGATGGTAGTCTTGTTTCCTGGTACGAAAGCTCCCAGGAGGGAAGGTGACAGGCTTAAAAAAAGAAAAAACCTCTTCCTTCCAAGACATTTTTCAGATTTTCCCTGATTTTTTTCAGACCAAAATATCATCAACATCAAATCATTCTCCCCAACACTTTTGCATTAAACCAGCATTTTCTAGTGGAAAAACTTCTTCTGTCAAAATGTCATGACCAACTCTGTTCAGCAACTTCTGTTGCTGTGGAAATCTTCTCAAGGTTACAAACAGAGTACTACAAATAACATTTTCTCAGCCAAGCTGCTCCTTGCTTACCCAGCAAAGGAGCTGGTCAAATCACAGCTCCCAAGAGCATTCACCTGCAAGGAGGGAGGGGCAGGCCATCTGAAGCAGAGATTACAACATTTTCCAGGCAGGCTGAGTCATTTTGTGAGATACCTAGCCTACTTACAAACAGTTATTCCTGACTTTATTTTTTAATTTATCTTCCTTTTCTAGATAAACGTATCTGGGAATCTCTAGGCCCTGAGTAAATGTTTAATAAAGTTTTTTTCTAAAGGTAACACGCCAAACTCCCCACTCCTACATCTGCATTTTAAGGTATGTGTTTACCTTTTTCCCCTGAAAAAAAAATAATCCCGCCTTTTTATGCCTTTGGTTTATATGGCCTCTATCTTCATCTATTCTTCGAGAGCAGGGAATGGTAGACAGCAGATAGCTGTTGGTATCAGGCAGTGCTGGGTGAGAACCAGGCTCCAAGGACAGCAATTAAACCCTTCCTGTTAGTAGTGCTTCCAGTCTGAACCTTCGAAGTACAGGTCATGCCTGTCTAGACATAGATATTAAGTTTTTCAAAAAATGACATGGTCTTGCCTGCGTTTGTACACGGATGTACACGCCTCTTTACTCAAATAACAGTAATGGTCTACATCACCCCTGACCTGATAAAACCAATGATGTAGGATGTTTTCAGCAGTATCCCTTAGGGGAGCTACTCTGGGACATGTCTGTTCAACAGCAGGGAGCACACTCAAGACAGACCCATCTTCTGCTTTCAGTCATTAATAAGAGGCCTTCCCACAGCTGCCTTTTTGAATCCAGAGATCCCTTGTTCTACATCATTCCTCAAAGCATGGTTTTCATGAAGCTTCTTGATTATCAGCTCCAAAACTAGCTCCTTTCCACCTATCCAAGAATCGTCCTCAGTAGTCCTCGCCCCAAATTCACCTGGTTCCACTCTTTCTGGTCTACAAATCTTCAACAGTATGGTAAATTCTCCCCTAAGGCAACAAGGAGATGGACCCAGAAGTGCCATGGCCACGGGACATTAGGCACTTACCCAGTATAAATTCGCTCTGCTGGTTCACACGTAATAAAGCATTTTTGATGGAATAATTTTGCACTGGCAGGTTTTATGCCAGATCAATCACTGCCCATCTTTGCATGGGCACTGTAAAACCTGCATAAACACACAGAGCCAATATCCACACCAGAATGCGTTCAACAGAAATGTAGTCGTGTGTCTGTCATCTGGCTCAGGTTTGTACCGCTGTGTGAGCCAGGAGGGGGTATGTCGGGCACGAACAGCCATGGCACCAAGGCCTGGGGGAATTCACAGTCCATAGAGAAGTGGGGGATTCTCCCCTGGATTATGAGATTATGACTGGATCTGTGGAAACTGCCCTTTGGTGGGGCAATTTCTGCTTTTCTAGCCAGCACCACCTTTGGTTTGCTCTCCTCCCAAGGGTGCGGGAGAGGGCCCACACCCCAGCAATGCAGGCTAACTGGTTGTACCTTGAAGGTTTGGCTTCAGGCCTCTGAAGTAGGGCAGTTTCATCACCCTAATGAGGGGTGGACTGGACCACTCCTTGGTGACAGTATCTGAACTCTTCAGAGGAGCCTATTCACAATGATTAACAGAGTCTGTCATTCCACTTGCAAAGCTATTGATGATAGGTTATCGCTCCTCAAACATGCCTTTAGGGTTGGAGAATTTTTAGCTACCTGTGGTTTTATAGCTTCCCCAACCTTTGGCCATGCTACGCTTAAGCAATTCAATAAAAATGACTGCTTCAGCAACAACTGAAGATAGGAAGTAGGGAATAATCACTGTGCTTTCAAGACCTAAGTGGTCAATAGTGGAATAAAATACTTTAATCTGCTCAGAGTGAACCTAGAATGCTCTCACAGTGGCCTTACTGAAAAAAAAAAAAAAGGTTAAATAGTAGTTGTGCAGGTCTCGGGTCCCTTTCAAGTAAGCAGGTCCCTTTCAAGTAAGGCCAAGGAGTCAGTAAGGAGGCAAGAAAAAGGTTTTGCTCTTCCTAGAGAAGATGGGAAATCCAAGACCATAGCTCTGCAGTAACAAATTTTTGGCAGAAACATCCCGTCCTGGAGCTCCACCTGCCATTGGCCAAGCAGGTCCTTCACAGTTGCAGGGTGAAACACCACCACTTCCGAGACCCTGCCGTGACCTCCACCAAGGAGCCAATCCAAGTTAAAAACAAAACAAAGGTTATTTTTTAACATGGATTAGTTCCTTGATCTGGTTCATGACTTCTGTTTTGGCTGACCAAGGGGCTAGTTCCTTGCAGTGCAAGGGAAGGAAAGAGTATGTGGAGGTACTAGGAGAAGGAAGCAGGAACCCATTTATCTGGCACTGCCACCAGGTGCCTCATATTGTGGAACCGCAGCCTGAGGTCCTAACCTCTAAGAGGTCTAACCTCTTGAAAAAAAAGTCTAGCCAACCTCTAAGAAAAAAATCAAGCCATCTTGTGATGTCTTGATCATAGGTTTGAATGTGGCACCTTGCTGAACTACTAAACGCTGCTGTGTACATGTTGCCTGGTAGAGAATCCTTCAGTTTGTAATGATTTTGGCAACTGTGTCTTAAGACTCTTCCTTTGTAAAAAAAAAAAAATAAAAAAAAAATAAAAAAGAGCTCTCTCCCCTCTATATTACAAATACTTATGATGACATAAGAAATGCCAAGGAAATTATGAGGAGAAATCAACAGAGACTTAGGAGAAGCTTGGAAACAGTGGAAAAAGGGACCATGAAAATACCTAAGTAAGTTTGTTTCAATAAGTAACAATAACAAAAAGTCATAAAGCAACTAGTTGTTCTTCTAGGAAACCAGCATAGTGACCAACATGCTCTTCAACCATAATATGATCTAGGAAAAACAAATCAGTAAACTGTATGTATAGTCCTTTCTTAAGTCACCAAACTACTGGCAGTAGTTTATCACCATTCAACATCGTTGCCTAAAGCTTTAATTCAGCTGTATGATCATTATAAAAAAGCACTGTGAACTGTAACTGCTGTACTCAGCAGATGATAACCTCTGCTGTGGGATTTTCTAACCCCAAATTAGGTCATGTGACTAAGGTCGAGGAAAAGAGAAGATTTTTACCAGCCTCTCTCTGTCACATCTTTATTGAAGAAATAAATCTCCCTTTAGTTGTGTGCACCTGTACTCAAAAAGGGAGCCAATAAAATCAGGAAATCAATCTTCAGTGTTTCCCAATAAAGAGTATCTGCTTGTTCAGATCTGTCAGGTTTTGTAGGCCATTAAAAAATAATCAGCGAGATGAAAGTGTAAAGGAAAGAGCTTGGTCCTTAACATGTCCTGTGCATTAAACTCTTTTTGAATGTTCCTGCTTGAACTCCATTCTGGAATAGCCTCATTAGTACAGTTTATGAGTCAATAATTCACCTTGTCAATATTATCAGAAGTTCTCTTCTATAGCTTGCCAACTATTCCCTGTTCAGAGAAAGGAGAAACATGGCACAGTTATAATAAACCAATTCAGGGATGTGAGTTGCATTCATACGTATGCTGACAATTGCTCTGTGGTTTGCCCTGCAAGCTGTCCTATCAGTTCCCCTTACGCTATTTCCGAGATTTGGAAATTCTTGTGCCCACATAGGACTCTTCAGATGGAAGACTGAGTCCTGTGGGCAGGCTAGTGTAAAATGCGTGAACGGTCCTCGAATCAAGGATGAGAAAGAGCCTCCCCAGCAGGGAGTTGTCCCCAGCCATCCACAGCCTATCTACATTCTAACTTCTATGCACCATTGGTCATCTACCCCATTTTTAAAGGGTGCACTTAGGTGCCTAAAAAGAGGATATGGATTTTCATTTAGCCTAGGCACACTCCTACAGCCTAGCATGAGCCAGGAGAAAGATGTGGGGTTCAAACCTTGTGCAGTTCAACACTTCACATTTGATATTTTAGGTAGCTACAGACTGCTTTGCATCTTACTCTCAAGACACCTGCCTTTCCATGGATTGCCTCAGAGCCACAGGGTCTAACAGCAGGCTGTGAATTCCACCCGGGGAGCTGTGACCCTGCAAGTGTCTTGTCACTTTGACAATGCTCAAGTCCCCCTGTGGATTTAGCCATTGGCGTCTAACCAGTGCCAGAAATAAATAACTATTACTTTCAGCTGGCAAAACTACAGTAAGAAATCCACAACGTATTTTTCTGTTAATTGTGTCAGGTAGTTTGCTGCTTACAACTACTCCCTGTGCTCCTTCCGGGCCAGACTTGTTATTTGTTCCCTCTTGATACCAAGGCATTTGCAACTCATAATCTTCAGCGTCATAAACTTCCCTAATGATTAAATTAACAGCATGAAGTTCCAACTAGTAGGACTGTCAAAACTGGACTTTGGAAAACTACCATCTTTTTTTTTTTGGCCATGGGGGGAAAAAAGTGTTATAGACATCATCCCACGTGGAGTTGTTTTCTCTTTCAGTTTGCTGACCTTTTTGTCCAGCTTTGTGATTATTGGACAAAAAAATCATTATAAAAGCAAAAACTGCCATTCAGAGAAAACTGAGGTACTTTGGTTAAGGATATGGATTTTCCTACTGGGTTGCCTTCCACTAGCTACTGCTAGACAAAAGTAAAAATCAATCTATGCAGTCCAAAAATTAAATAACCTTGCAGAAATAAAATACCTTGTTACTGTATATTTGACAAATAAAGAAAATATTTTAAGATCTACCTCTAAAGATGCATAAGAAAAATATTTAGTGTGTTTTAGCCATGATCAGTGAGCAAATAATTTCCTTCCATTCCAGAAGAGCACCCAGCGATAAGATAAGGAGACCAACCACACTTACCATACAAGCCTGTGTTAAGCTCTACACCTGCATATGATAAAGACAGCCACATGAAAGGATAAGGGCATCAACTGGCTGATGATAGAGACTTAAGCCTCCTAAATCACATAGCAAAGATAAATTGGAACTAGCTGCCACCCACATCAGATGGTGAAGGAGGCAGGGACACAATGCTCTGGATACCAATTAGTGGCATAATGGAGCCAGTATCTCATGTTCTAGTGTGTCAAATTCAAGCAGGGCCAGTGAGATCAGAACAGAAGTCACAGCAAGGTCACCGCGGTCTGTCAGCAGGACAGCTTCAGCCAAGTACCGCATCCTAATCCCTGTCTGCTGAGAATCTAGTGGAGGAGAAATGCCTGTAGCTAAAATGCGCCTAAAGCAGTATCCTCCAAGGGTGTCAGCCTGGAAGCAGAATAGTGCTACACAAGATAATAAAATGGAGCTGATTTTAACTGTTAAATGAGCACTTTTTGTTTTGAGACAGGAATATGCTGAAGTCTGCCTATTCACAGAAACAGCTGGCCCATCAGCAGTGTGGCAGGGGCACATTACAATACAAACACCTTCAAACCACACACCGCCTCACCCACTTCCAGCTTGGAAGAGCTGCCTCCACGGAAAGGTGACTATGCCCATACGCACCACTTTGGTAGCTCACCCCGATGAGCTAGTCAGTTCAAGATACAGCAACTGGAGCAACGAAGGGCTACACAAATGATTTATCCTCCCAGCTTCGCTCGTCAGGCAGAGAAATAATGTACCTGCTGCGCAATCCATGAGGCACAAAGCAAAAACCCCTTGTCTTAACTTTTGCCAGTCCCAGAGGTGATTAATCAGAGCTCATCCACACGTGTTAGCCTACGCTTCTACAGTATGGTCACACTCGCAACGTTAGCATACTTCTGTCATGTTTCACGCCTGCCCTGAGGCTGTACGTAGCCACAGCAAGCAATACAGCTGCCAGAGCAAAGATAGCGAGGAATACAAGTTCTCTAACGTACTCAAGAGTGCCTGGAAAGTAGGACAAAGTCATATGTTTGGGCACTGGGGTTGTTGCTTTGTATGTAGATAGAATCCTTATGTGCTTGTTACAAAAATAAACATTCTTTTTTTTCCATGTGCATTGAAAATCCTTGACGCTAAAAAAGTAGCTGCCCTAATTTGGTCAAAGTATGTGCAAATATAATAGAGAGAAGGACCCACTCCTAGGGATTAGAAGACACATTAGTCCCATCTTTGCTGTTTTTGAGGTCCACTGGCTCCTGTTGTTTGCTCATTCTGTCATTAATCTTCTGTCTGTTGAGAATTATTCTTAGAGGGACTTATCCCCAGGGAAGAAATTTGGAGTTAAATTTAACTTCTAATTATTCAAAACGGTTGTTGAAGTAAAGGAGGTGGGTAGGCCAGTTAGTAGAAGACACAATAGCAGCGGTGGTTATGCTGTGCCCTTTTCAGACTTCTGCAAGCTTCCATTCAGGTAAGGTTTCACATTGCAGCTGGCCAGATCTAAGAGCCAGATCTTGCTGCTACAAGGGGCGGGCTGCCTCCTCCGCCATTCCTTTCCATGCATTCCTACTCCATCCTTTGCGTGGCTTGGCAGCTCAACTGAGCTGATCTGCCTCACTAAATCCTCAGAGGAATAGCCACTTGCTCACGTTGAGGTAGTTTTTTAGGGGTTCAGTGAGCTGAACTGGCCCACCAAGGGCAAGAGGAGTGCCGGGAAAGAAGGAGGGGACAATTGTGCAGCGGGTGACAGGAGGAAGAGTAGGAAGAGAGGGAGAAATGAGAGCAACTAGCTTTTTTTCACATGACTGTGACCTTCAGATGTGCTGTGCTACGCTATGAGACCTCACCCTTAAATATTGCAATGAAAGAAAAAAAAAAAACAGTTTATTTACAACGTATGAGGTGACACCTTCCATTTGTACCACAGAAATCTTTCTCTACCTTGCTCCAAAGGAGCTCAAGTAATCAAGTGACAGTACAGGGACTGCAAACTGCAGAGGCAGACAAGAAATGTTTTTCTTATAAAATAATGACTGACTGGAATTCTTAGCAAGTGACAAATCCTGTCTTATTCCTCTCCAGAAAGAAATTAAATCAGCTAGACAATAGTCTGGTATGCGATACACTGCAGGCTGCCTAAATAGGCAAGTGGTTTGAACAGGTAGAGAAGCATGCAAACACCTGACAATTTAGATTTGATCAAGAGGTGGACACAATTTTTAAGTCTGTGTATAAATGCTACTCATTTGGAAAAAGCCAATTAAATCACCTGCTGTGAAGTGCTAGATTTCCTCTTTTTTCTCCACTTGTCAGCTATTTTGAAGTGCATGAATGAAAAAGGGATCCCAGAAATTAGTAGAGGGAAGTAGCATTTACAACCTTAGCAGAGCCATTCTACCAACATAGAGCTACAACTGTGGTCGCATGGAAAACCCACCCAACAACAAAGTCCTGCTTGCCTTTTTCTGCCTCCTCATGCCTGAACCAAACAGTCTGAAGAGCGTGATCAGGATGAAGGAAGAAGGAAAGTGGGAAATCCATCGGCAAATGAGCAATGGTGCTATCTCCAAAGAGAAAGCTGAAGGTGAGCTTTCAAGATGTAGCACACTCCTCATGTTTCAAACTGTCCTTTGAAACAGGAATAAAGACAACTGCCTCCATCTTCCTGTCCTGAGATACCGAGTCCTAATCTGTGCTGCTTATACTCTTTGTGTGATATACATCCTGTAAAACAAAGCTGACCTTTTGTCCAGGGCAGGGTAAGGCCACTTACATCCTTCTTTCTTTCCCCCTTGCCCCTTTGCTGGCTGACTGATCTTTGCAGATGCCATGTTTGACACGGATACCTTTGCCCTTGCCCCATGCTCCCACCGGTGCCAGTGTACAGCCCATTTCATCACTGGAATTTTTACCACTGGATTTCCAGCCACTACCCCTCAGCCCCTTCATCTCTTCTCTACGCTTGTCTTCAGATCCCCCAAACCTCAGGGCAAACAGCAGCAGGTTGATGTTCAGTGTTCCTCCTTCGTCATTAAAGTAGTAGGTTTTGCTCTCTTCAGCTCAGACTGACACCAGGCATCTGACATGTTCCTGCAGTCAAGCAATTGGTTTAAAGAGCTTTGTGTTTGAGGGCCCACTGCTCTGCTGCTTAAAAAGTAGAGGGGACTGAAAATGAAGAGATTGTGGGCAGGTTGGGATAATAGATGCTAGGAAAAGGTTATATGTCTCCCATTTCAGTCCAATGATACAAAGAGAGAGCCAGCACAGGTAAGTAGTATATGGGAATGAGTGCCCAGAGAGCTTGTGGGTCGGTGTTAAAAGACTGATGACTTCTTTGGATGAGTACATGCATTCAGTGAATCCACCTGGCACTACAGCTGATAAAAAGCCACCAAGATAGCTTATGACAGTTCTTTCATGTGTGGCTCTGACGGTTGCTTTAGATTCAACAATGCATCCTGTGTCGAAGGGGAAAACCCAGGTTAAATACAGAATTAGCACGTAATGAAGGTAGGACCTGATGCTAGAATCTCTTCTAGTAGCTGAGTCTTTCCTCATTAGTAGGGCAGAGAAGCAGAGCAGTAATGTTCCTGTCACAGGGCAAAGACTAATTGAAAAGTGAGGCAATCAATTGTTAATTTCATAGCTTCTCTGGTTGCTATAAAAGTACAACTTTGTCATAAGCTATTCATAAGAGATTTCTCATTGCGCCAGCACAGACGACTTCTTATGCCATTGTACCTCCATATGGAATTAAAATCAGCAGCACAGGAAGTCTGAGTAAGTGAGCATGAAAAAACATCAATAGCAAGGATAACGCCACAGCGTAACAAACACTTATCCACCATGAATAGCTCCCACCAGAGGAAAGATGTAATTTATAACTCTGCTTCAGTTTCAGTTATAAAGATTGACACACGAAGAAAGACTTCCTTCATTTCTGCTGGAATCTCATTCTTGATGAAGCTATTGAATTCAAATACTTATCACTTGACAGGCTCTTCTTTAGATATACTCAGCAATTCATTTACTACTTAAAAGCTAGCTGATACTGACAAAAATAAATAAGATTTTGGTGAATAATTTAAGACTAAGAATCTCTCCTCTAAATTTAGTGAGCACTATGTTCTATTGCTTATCATGGTGGACATTTATTGGATGGACAAAAATCCCAATATAGTAGGAACGTATTTCAACATAAAATGCCTACCATAAAGTTATTAATATAAACCTATTTTTGAAAGGCTAGGCAGAGGGGACAAGCAAAGCCTTCTGAAAATAATGGATGACTTCAGAGTATGAAAGCAGCTCTGCACAGCTCACACCGGTATAAGGTTACACCAGATACTATTTTGCACAAATAGATCTCATGATAGGTAAGAGTGTGTTACATGATGGATCCACACTGAATGGTGTCAATTTTGGCTTCTTCACGGTTACAGAAAACTGCTTAGCTGACCAGAATTATGTAGTGTGTGTAAATCAATCCCTCACACAGGATATCGAAAGAAAAGTGACTTTGTGGGTAGCAAGTGTAAGAGCACTGATTAGGGTACTAACTTGTATCCCATTGGACTGTAAACATCCCCCATGCTTCCAGCATTCACATTCTGTCATTTTAACCAACTGCATCGATAGGTAAGCAAGACAACTCCAAGACAGAGGCCAGAAGCATGCTTAAAGATGGAGAAATTTAAATCAAGGGCTGGGGACCAGGAATTCTCAGCTCTATTTCTTCTTCTACCACTGCAAGGCAAGAGGTCATATGGCAAGTCATTACCACCCCATTACCACCATGCCTCATGAAAAACAAAAATAGTTCATCCTCCTGAAAAAGAAAACAGTTGGATTATCTACTAAAGAGAAGTACTGAGAACAGTAATTAGGGAATTATTCTTTTATCTAATCTGGATTTCAGTCTACTTCTTCCATTGCTTGATGATGGGTCCACTACTTGCAAAGAGAATTTCACACATGTAGAGAGCCAAATACTAGAGCGTAAACCTCACTTTCCAAATCATAGCCTTTTTCTTGTTCCTTTTCCTGTTTTTTACCCTGTAAGATTAACAGAATCCAATCATTCTAGTGCAAGGATGAAACAGAACAGATCATGTGCTCCAGTGAATGAAACAAAGTAGAAAAAAATAGACTCATATATGACTAAGTAGAGAGAGTCAGAAGAAACACAGCAGCTATAGAAGAAAATTAAAAATAGTAAAGACAAGCCCAGTGACTGAAAATGTGAGTTATGAAAGAGACTCTCAGCATGTATGAATGAATGCTTTGGCTTTCACACTGGAAAAAGAGAAATCTTTTCATTTCAAGATACAGAATTTTAAGCCAATTGTTAAAAAAAACCCAGAGTGTTTATAACAACAATAACTGCCCTTCTCATATGAACAAATGCATGTCTCCTTCAGTTTGCTGATCCCTTTCTTTAGCGGCAATGCCAGCTTAAACAACTCCCACCTTCTTCCCACCATCAGCAGTTTGATCCTGTTCTCTTCTTCATGAGGGCAGATGTTTGGGAGTGAACAGGTTTCAAACTGACTGTACCCAAATCCCCACATAAACCCTGCTTTTTTTCAGGTGGGCCAGTTCCCCAACTGCACAAACAGCAGACTGGGAGACACAGGAATTAGAATAAACTGCCTGAAAGATGGGGCTGGTGCCCAGAAGTTGCTTAGGACAGCTTAAGCAGACTTGCCACCACTTGCCTTAATTCATTGTTCAACAAACACTTTGTTTGAGCATCAGATGGCCCTGCCTCCGAGATAAGTAGTCTCTTACCTCATGGGTTTACCCGCTCTCTCCCATCCCATGTCTCCATTTCCTTTTGGCAGACACAGATGTTTTTTGCGGCTTTACAATAAACAGGATTGGGGAACTTACTCAGCTGAAAAATAGATTTTGTCTTTGTTTTGCTCAAGTCAGTTCTCAAGGGATGCATCTTCTACCTATTTCACCCCATGTGTACAACCTTGAGGGCACGAGCCAGTGCCTGGGGACAGGGAACCACAGGACTCTCCGTCTGAGACTGGCTCAGCTAGTATATGTGTCCATGGAATTACAGCCCTGTGGGCCCTAAAGCTGTCCTCCTTAGCTGTAGATGTGAAGCCACTTATTTGTTGCAACTGTATAAACAGCAAGAATGTAATGGACTGAAAGAGCGACCCACAAATAAAAAAATTGCCTCTCATGTTCACTCCAGTCACTTCCAGTTAATTTGATGATTTCCTAATGTGATGGCCCAGTCCGACAACAGATATCTGTGGAACCTTATCGCTCAGAGTCACTTGTAATTAATGTCATTCCTGTCAGCAGAGACAATCAGATAACCCAGTCAAGTCAGCTCTAGAAATGTCCATGAGGAGACACAATTTGCATGAAGCCAGAGAAGATGACCCACCACTCCTGCCTTTTTTTAATTTTTCGATCTCTCTCTCTAAAATCCGGAAAGAGCAAAAGGAAGAAAAAAAATACCTAGTATGCTGACAGAGAAGACCATTCAGGAGACCTCTTTAATCAACCTGGCATGTCACAGTCCTGAGAATTAGCAAGGGCAAAGAGAATGCATTGCTGGAAAACAACATAATTCTTCAAGGCTGACAGAGGAGTCAATCCAAAAGCGAAGAGAAGAGAGACAGTAAAGTCATTCACTCATCTGGCCTAGGTAATGGGAATTTGAAAATAGGAGGGGGACAATTTCCCATGATCTTATGAAAGAAACAGTTGACAACGTGTTGGGCAAACGGGACAAACAGCACTGCCAGTACAAGGCAGGCACTGGACAAATAGTGCTGGCACAGATCCTGCTGCCTGACCTAAACCTGGTCCTGAGCCTGAAGTTTCCCACTCCGCTGCTGTGACGAGCCATGCACCGTGTCCTCCACGGGTCCCATCGGCCCTTCCCTCCCTGCCTGCAACTGCCCTGACATCGGCTGTAGCGCTCAGCCAGCCAGGGGCTAACTCAGAACAACTGGATGAGCCACACGAAAACTCAGCAATATATTTGCAGGGCAGGACCGCTATTTTCAACAGCAGCGTGGTCTTAAGTTCGCTGTGAAACCATACCTGAATCTATGGCAGAGGTCTGAACACCAAAAACAGCCTACAAGATTTTCACTAGAATTGCAACTTACT
This sequence comes from Astur gentilis, assembly GCF_929443795.1. Taxonomy (NCBI): domain Eukaryota; kingdom Metazoa; phylum Chordata; class Aves; order Accipitriformes; family Accipitridae; genus Astur; species Astur gentilis. The sequence goes on from NC_064913.1 coordinate 12,687,991, forward strand.
CCTCCACTGCAAGGAAATTATTTGGGGTTTTAAGAAAGGCTGATTGCTTCTTTCTGTAAATATATCTAATAATGGCAGGCTTCCCCTGTCCTAAACCCTGTTGATCTGAAGCTCTGGCATTTACCAAATGACTAATCGGTCAGAAGCCCCACTGGGTTAAATACGTGGGCAACCTGATGGTGACTGCAGATATCAGAGTGGGGATACTTTGGAAAGGGATACTGAAAGGAAAAACAAAAATTGCTTAAGCTCTTTCAGAACGATTCAAAATGTCTTTTTCAAAATATCGGATTGAAAAAAAAAATCAGCACTGCTGACTCTGAACACATGATTGCAGCTATTTGGCTGCTGAACTCTGGGACCCCTCTGGGTTAGCAAGGAGAGATAACAGTGAACAGGGAGCCAGGGTGCAAGTCCTACAGGACTCTAAATTTACCTACTGTCTCCAAATTTTTCACCAGAATAAAAATTGGCAGGTCACTGAATGAGGGCCAGGAGGCTTAAGCAGAGGCATATGCCTCTACCTCCTAGAACCCAAGGAAAAATAAATATTAGAGGGTGCCCCACAACAGAAAGATTTTCCTCACTTGTGCACAAGAGCAGAGGTTATCAGTCTCCCTCTGTTGTCTCATTCTTTATTTTAGCAATAAAGAAGATTACTCCTGATCAGCTGTGCAAAACTTAGACAGTTTTGCAATCTCTCCAGGCAGAAAGCCATCAAATGAGTTCTAGCACAAGCTGGTAACTGTCACCTACACCTGAACCTGTACCTTATGGGCACAGCCGCAGTACTTTCCTACGCTATTTTCTCCTCTCATTTTTCACTAAAAGTTAACTAGCCTTTGTGACGGAACATCCCAAATTCTAGTGGGCAACTGACCATGAAAAAAAACCCCAACAAAACAAAAAAAACTGCAGCTAACACTAGCTGGTTCCCAAAACACAGTGAGAGAAGAGAGAGGTGAAAGGAAAAGATTAATTGAGTGTGATAGCAGAACCTGCCTTCAGTGGCTGAGCCAAGCAGCAGGCTAAGGTCCCTGCGTTCACTCACTCACAAGGCAACAGCTTGCAGATGAGATTTCAGCTTTAGCTGGCAAAAACCCCCTGATTGTTCCACTGGCTCAGGGACTGACAACAGTACCAATGACTTCACAGCAGCACTAGAAATAATATAAATCTTAGATTGGGTGACCTTGCTGGACTGGATTCAAAAGCCAAGAAGTATGATACAAGCAAAGGCTCATCCTCTTCCTCTCTGCAGTGACCTGTCATGTATTTGAAGACTGTTATCATACTTCCCCTCGGTCTTCTCTTCTCCAAGCTAAATAAACCTGCTCCTCTCAATCTTTCATCACCAATTGTGCTTTTGAGACTTTTGATGATTTTTATTGCATTCAGGTTAACCCTAGTTCTAAAAATTAATCTTAGTCTAAGGAAATGTTGCAACTGATATATCACTGTGCTGCACCAATACAGCAACAGCCTTAAGCGACTTCTAATTTTACTGCCAAACAAGCTTTACAGAAATCAAAACTGTCCTGTGAAAGAGACCTTCCAAGGTTTTGTAAAAGCAACTCCATGATCCTGCACTGCTGTAGCACCAAGTCAAGGGCTTCTGGCAAAGGACTTTCAGTGTAAGAGAAAGAGATACAAGGATCTAATGCTTTAAATGTACTGCAAATGAAAATGTTCAAAATGTCTTTTAACCCATGAAAATGTGAAGATAGGAAGAGCTAGTTATGAATCTATCACCATAAGACTGGAGAGTTGTTAAAAAAGAAAATACGTAATAGGAAATAAGGTGGCAAAGTCAGAGTATTTTTGCTGAGGTAGGAACTGAAACAGCCTGTCACCATGAAGGGACTTTGTTTACAACGGACAGTTTTTCACAGTTTATTGGTGCCACTAAGCTAAAAGAAAGATCAACCTACTCACTGTAGGAGACAAACAGCAGATACATATCATATTACTGAGCAAAATGTGTTGCCACTGACATTTCATGGCTTAATCTGTACCGCAGAATATACTGAGTTCAATTAATAGGGATATACATTTGCTTTTGCAGTTGCATATATGCAGAGCTCCTCACATAGCTACCTGACAGTTAGACACACTGACTATCAACTACTTCTATAAACTAAAATTCAAAAAACCCCACAAAACAACAGGAGAAATACAATTCTGACAGCAGCTGCAAACTATGTCTTTATTCAGAGATCTTCCAAGATGCCTGTGAAGCAGGGAATTTATAATTACTTAGACTTTCCTTGTTACATCCTGTAATCCAGACACACTCATTAAAGCTGTAACTTCCTTTCAGTTCGGTAGGAAACAACCAGTATTCTCTTCTCAGAAACCTCAAAGTATGTAATTGCAGGAGAGATCTGTATTTTAAAGCACTACCAGCTTTGAGTGCAGGCTAGATTGTGCAGAATAATTTTATTTACCCAATTATTTGACTGGTTCCTTATTTTTTTAATAAAACAAAAAGTGCCTTTGGAGGAACCTTTATATTTTGTTCATTCTAGTAAAACCTGCTTGTGTTAATACTTCTATTTTCAATCAATAGCCTGCTGAACTGAGCAACAACCACATAGCAAATAGCCCTTTTTTCAGGTGGTTAGAAGGAAAAATATCCTGTGGCTGTAGGAGATGCCATGGAGATGATACAGCTATTGCTTTAATAAGGCTTTTGATACTGTCTCACACAACATTCCCATAATCAAACATGGGAATATTGTCAAGTTACAGATTTTGTATGCTAACCACAAAACAAGTTGGAAAACTGTATTCAAAGAGTAATTTTCACTAGGTTACTAAAAGGAATTTTATAATCTAAGAGTACCTTACATAGAGATTCATGTTAGACAAGTGCATTGGTCTTATTCTGCATTTTCACTACTGTCTTAGACGATAATGTAGCAAAGACACCTTTCAAACGCTAACAAGCTGCCAAGTGCTGTGAGCACCACAGTGGAAAAAAACAGACTTCAAAATGGCCTTGAAGAAATACAGGACAGGTAGGATGCAATTCAGAAATGGTAAGTTCAGAGTACTACACCCAGGGAGAATTAATTGCACAAATACAGAGTGGTCAGAAATTCTGAAGAGCAAAACCTGGGAGTGTAGGAAACTACAAGCTGAACCTGAAGTACTCCATTGCCATGATATCAAGAACCCCAGAACTGTTTCTAGTTCATCCTCAACAGTGTGGATAATCTTAGGCAGCCACCATTTTCCCCAAAACTGCATTGTGACACAGGCTTCTAGAGAGACCTGCAGTATTTCAAGTAATTCAAAAGGGAACAAGAAATGGGAGTCCAATTATTTCTTTAAAAAATCAATTATAAACATAAGGTGTCATTCCAGGGGTTTTAGGAGCAAAATTACATCTGCCAGCTTGTGCACAAACCACTTTTCTCCCTTTTCAGCTCTCAGCTTATTTCTGAGAAGCCAGCGCATTGTACTGAGAACTTAAGACCACAGGACCCTCATAGTGCAAATGCCAAACTCTTCCAAAATTACGAGACTCACATTTGTGCAATAACAGTATAAACAGATGTAGAATGCAACTGCAAAGGTATCTAGACTTAAGTAGACATCCTAGTGAAGTCACTTAAGACCAGTTGTTTAAAAATTGCATACAAATGCCTCATTTAATTGACTACCACTAGGCAGAGGGCAGTGTTACCTGCATAGATATTTTTTCTTAGTCTATCAAACATAAAGGTATCTAAAACTATTCAAGTAAAAAAAGTCCAAGAGTTTTTGTATGTCAAGTACAATATATGAAAAAAAATGCTTTTCTGGTATTGGCATAGTCTCTTACCCCTGGAAGCAACTGTACTTCAAGGATGATTGTTTTACTTGTCATATTTGAAGTCTAAGTTTCCACAGATATCAGGATGACAAGAGAAAAGAAGATCTTGACATGCAATATGTGCAGCTGGATATACTAGTTTCAGAAGTGCTCACTTAAGACAAAAATGAGAAAATGTTATTTAAATTAATTCAAATACTTGTACCTTATTTGATGAGCAACAAAGTGAATCAAATTTGAGACAATCTTCCATCTTCCTATTCCACTTACTGTAAGCTACTAAAAGGCATCTTTTATTCTTTCCCCTTAGCATAACTCAATTTCTATAGTTTCTAACTGTAATCACATCTTTAAACTCCTTACCACAGACCTGAATGATTAAATATATTTCTCATGTTGGAAGATACCCTTTATCTACCACCTTCTTACCAGTTCCAATAGTGATTATGAGTCAGAGGGAAAGCAAGTCTACAGATTTAAATATCCTCCAGTGTGAAAAGGCTATTACTGAAGTGCCTTCGGTTCTGCCTACTGTGAAAAAAAAATACATAGCAGGATAAGAGAAAACAAGGAATAACAGAGAATATGGCCATTCAGCAGGTTATCACTTGCCACAAAATTCAGAAACTGCATCCAAGAGGATTCATCAATATCATCCAGTAGCTCCTCTGCCAATAATGTTGCTTCATCACTTGTGGCTGGATTCCACTGCTAACAGGGAGTGTGGGAAGCTGGCTTGAATCTCTTGGACATCACTTCACCTTTCATTTAAGGGGACTGAAAAAGTCCTCAAGGTTCTTCAGGGGAGCAGATGAAACAATGGGGTTCTTAAAAACATAAACGATGATTTTTTTCCTCAGTCAACATTATCCAAGAGTGAATGATCTAGGCAAAAGGACAGCAAGATTTGTCTTTGCTCCATCAGATGCACAGGGTGTCAAACAAGCAGTTCACAGCGGAGCAATAAGAAATGGGTTTCACGTCTGGCAACAGCACTATTTCAGCTCGTTTGAACTTCTCCATCTTAGCTCCCTCTCTGCTCTGCCAGCCAAGCTGTCTGAGCAGCCAAGCAATGAGCTTGACCAGAGAGCTGATCCATCTGTAAAACATCCCAGAAAAATAAATGGTTATTTTCAGATGGATCCATTCCCAGTCCTGTTAAGTGTGCAAGTGCCCAAACAGATCCGACAGCGTGATGGAAAAAGCACTGCATGGACATGAATGGGAAGCCGGGAGCAGTTAAGTTGACAGTGGCACTTAAGAAATATACAGAGTGACACTTAAAATACCACAAGGATAAGAAAGCCTGACATGGCCACAGAAGTACAGGTACTGTGACCTTGATCCCAGTCTTACGACACTTCAGACCCAGCAGTGAAGCCGATTTAGGAAGTCCCTGTCCCTCAAGTGTGCTGATCAAACTGTTCCCATGTTGAACTGAAAACTGGTTCAACAAAAGCAACTGGAGTAAAAACAATGCTTGAAAGAAAAAGAAGCCAAAAAGGTATGCAAGGTAAACTCATTGTGAAAACATTTCCTGCAGAACCTTATATCAAAAAAGCTAAACTAGTTGTAATTCATATTTTCGACTGTGTGATGCAATTTTGCTCAATGGGCCATGTTTTAAATGAAAAGTTCCCAAACATGATCTGGCTCAAGTTCCTTTTTTATTATTTTGCATCCACATAAGAGAAACTAAGGAGTGTGGCCAAGCAAAATAAGATGGTTACAATGTACCGTTTCATAATGCCCAGGGAAAGAAAAACAAGCACTGGTACATACATCTCCAACACCCAGACATCAAAATAAGTATTTTTCTTTTCAGTTTTGTTTATTTGGACAGGCTTTGGAGGCTGCCCATTTCATAAAATAGAGACGATAACAGGAAACCAACTTCAGAGCACTTATCCCTGGTTACCCCTGGAATACTGTACATGGTTTAAAGCAGATGACATGCACTGTTAGATTAACAACTCACCACCCTGCATGACCAGCCCATGTGAGAACAATAGTTCTGATTAACACCAGAAAGAGATCATATGAGCAACGGGGAAAGAAAGCAAAACTACATGAACTCCACCCTTAGGTTTGTGAAAAAGCACAAAGGGAAGTTATGTTCACAACTTTTTTCTGAAAGTCAATGAGATTTCGACATCTGGCTTCCCCACTCTGTAAAATCACCCTCTCGTATAATCTAAATTACAATATGAATTGACACCCAAGCTGGCTTAACCACACTTAAAACATTCTTTCTGAAGGACACTGCAGTGGTCCCATAGCGCAGACATCACGCTACCATTGTATACTTGGAGAACTGAAAACCGATTTAGTCCCCGTGAGACAGCTCTGAAGTCCTTATGTATTTATTGTACATGACAGCTACGTAGTTACTTAGAATAATGAGAAAACTGTGAATTTTGAGAAGAAATTAATCCACAAGAAGCTTCTGCTAAATACATAGTATTACCAACCACTTGAATTCTATCCTGAAGCACTAGAAAATGCATTACAGGACAAACATCTTTTGTCAGAAACAACTAACTGTTCTTTCTTATCTCTAATTGCTGTGAACTAGAAGACAGCTTCTTTAATACCTACCAGATGCTATTCTCATTGTATTAAGGAAGACAAATTTGTTTTCTTAGATGCTGTCTCTTACTAGACACATAGGGTGCATGCATCGTACAGAATGCCTGATAAAGAAACCAACATAAATTCCAAAGACATATATATATATATATAACACCATATTGACTGTCACGTCCAAATAGTGTTCTAAAGGGTTTATGCATGTGCCTAAGTACTGTCCTGAAGCCTCACTGAGATCAAGTACAGGACACTTACCTACAAACTTAATGACTCTCAGATAATATAACCTGAGATTGACAGATATTATCAAGATTGTTATCACAATTGCAGGAATGGATTGCAGACAGTAGCACAAGCACTATATGAAAGTTCCATTCCAGAAATAAAAATTTCGATTACAACTATTTGAAATTAAAGACACATACTGCACAAGAAACTTCATCATGATGATTATTTTTGTCAACATTTTGGCTGACTGAAACACATTTTCTGTCTAGGGATCCAACCTACCTATGCATATCAAGTAGGTTTGAATTATGTGGCAATTTTTTTTTAAATACAATTCTCTCAGTCTTATTCTTCCTAGCTTCTGACATAATTGTTTTGGATAACATCTCTTTTCTGTTAAGAACACAGATTCTTTCTGATGTGCTTAGCTGCAGAAGACCTTTTTATTTAAGAGGTTTACCACATATTGAAAAAAAGGCTGTAGCCTACAAATGACTAAAGCACATCCCATAAAATTCTGTGTATAAGGACACAAACTCCCTATAAGATTAGTAACCATACTAATTTTAAATCAGCCTGCGCAGGAGGTGTGAGCAGTCCAAGCAACTCAACTTTGGTAAATATACCAGGTTGAAGTAACCACAGAAAATGCATATACCAGTAAACAGCCAAAAACATCACACTGCTGTTACCAACATTGCAAAACAGCAGTATGAGCTAAAAGGCAAGCAGAAAGCCTGAAATCAGAAATTCATGTTTAATTTTAGTTCTGCTACATGATTCAATGCGTAACCTTTAGTACTGAGCCATTCTCTGCCTCAACTTCCCTACACAGAAAAACAGGGGTTTGCACAACTTTTCATGGTGTATCAGATTTACTCTGCTTCCAAGCTTCTGTTAATAATAGTTCTGAGCTAGACGGAAAGCAGCTAGCTTTGCTTTAAGAGCTGAGAGCAAGTAAAGGGGATCTGCCAGCTACACAAGAAAATCTAAAACATCTCAGGCAAGGAAAGCATGACCTAGTACTCTGCTCAACAGCAATTCTCTGCCTGTCTGTATAGAAAGCTGCCACTTCTGGACATCATTTTTGGTCAATCCTCACATCTTAGAGGAACATTTCATTTTTACTGGCTGAAAATTTGAAAAGAAAGCAAGAAAACAGAGGCTACATCCGCTGACCTGAGCTTGTTTTTTTCAACCACTTCCATGTTACCATGAACTTGCAGGATTCTTCAAGGGAGCCATCAACATCCTCTATCCTTAATGCCATCTCCACCTCACCCTGTCTTGCTAGCTCAGCTTTGCAAGTCTTGCCCATCCTTGAAGAGACAACTTGTACTGCAGGTTGGGAGAAAAAGAAGGAGAGAATGTTTAGGGAGAAGACAGCAGGAGATGCACAGCATCACTCTGCTGGAGGAGCCAAGGGGACTGGAGGAGCTCCCAGAGCCACTGGCTGGGGCAGAGGGAACGCAGGGCATTGACAGCAGCGGGGGGGGGAAGGGAGGACAGTGGCACGGGAGACCACCGGCACACGGGACGGGGGTGCACAGAAAACAAGGAGCACACACACAGTCCCTGGCTAGGAGACGCATAACCCGTGGGGTTTTCCCTCTGCAACTCCCACATGGCAAATACAGCCCACAAGCAGATTATGCTCAAACTGGCAACCTGCGCAGAGCGATGGAGCAGGAGAAACCCGGCAGCGCTGGCTGAAATGGAGACACCAGCTGCAACAGCAAAGAGGTTTGAGGAGGGAGGGGACTGAGGGAGTCCCTATCACCAGGGGAGCTTGCTGGGCTCTACACAGCCCATCCTGCTTACCTGCCTTGCTCCAGGGCCTGTACTCGTCCAGTTTCTTACATATGGTTACTCTCCATTTAGCAAACCTTCCCTAACGCTGATCTGCCCGTGGCAACCTCCTGTCTCCACTCCTTCGTCTTCTGCCAGCACTTAATAAGGAACATCTGATGACCTGTATCTGACTGCCACCTCACCTGTGACTGTCACTGTTCCCAGGGCCACCACCATGCCCACCTGAGAGGTGCCTCCAAGCACCCACCGGTGTTGGTGGGTTGCACAACTGTTGTGCTACACCCACCTTATGCATATTAGTAGTATAAGTATATTGCAGTTTATGGCATGCAAACTTGTTTTGCTCAGACTTCAGGATGCTCCAGCGTCGCTACTCTTCATGCTGATACTTTTCACGTGGTTTGTAGCAGGTCTGCTCTTCATTTTCTTACTGATAGTCACAGCTGAAAGGTCTTATTTGGAATGATACAGCTGAAGTTTTTCCTGTTAATTTTTAAACTTCCCTCTACTCCCCCTTGCACTCCCCTCATATCAATAAACATCTGCCTGCCTTCCTGAAGGCCACCCATGCTAGTGTATTCCAGCAAGATCCTGTTACAGGTCACAGCATGCAGCCCAAGCTATGCAACTGCTTTACCTCCACCCAAAGGGATTTAAAGAAATTTAACCTCCAGACAATCTGGAAAATCTAAGTTGATCATTTACTGCTATTAACCCCACAAAAGATTATACTGAGTTGATATGCACAGGTTACAGCACTTGCAAGTACAGACCTCAACAAATGCATATGCCACCTGAACAGGATGTTTCCAACAACTTCAAGTCAGCACATACTGCTTAAACCCTTGTTTTGTCCCCTTCCCCCTCATTATCCCTCTCCCCTCCACATATATTCCTCTGCTTTGTCCTTCTCCCAAGAAAAATAAACAAGGGGTTTGATTCCCCTCTCATTGCTAGCAGTGAGCCTCAGCCCCCTGTATGCAGAGTGCCCTGACTGTGCAAGGGCAAATTTGCAGGTACTTTCTGCAACTAATGTGAAAACCAATGAAATAAAAAAAAAAAAAGGCTAGAAACAGGAATGAAGCCCAATCCAATCATCACTGCAGAAGACCCAGTACAGTGGCATTGGCCAGCAATATGCTGAGGAGGGCTGGCACACCATAAAAGGATCATCACCTTTTATTAGTAAAAATCTAGTGCAGATGAAGAAAACTCTTGGCTGTTAAGCACTCTTCTAGATCATGCACGCAAAAGCTATCAATACAGAGAAGATAGTGAGACTACCAGAAGCTGAAAAGAAGTCATAATATTAATACCTTATTCCCCACTGACACTCAGCAAGTATTACACTGTGGAAAATATGGCCCAGAAAAAAATTTAGACACCAGGACTCACTTTGACAGCCACTGCCTTGGACGAGCAGTCCTCACATTTTTTCTGCTGTTCCCCTCTTTCTCCTCCAGTTCATCTGTGGTGGGTGGATACTTCCACCATCAGCTTAACTGACACTTGCTGCTCCACTCTTCTGAGATTATTTTAGTGCACTCGTCATTGCTGTTTCAGTTTATCTCCCCACCTGATCTCTCTCTGTGCCCACAGACTCAGCAGCAGTGTCCTACATGCTTTGTTACTTGCATTCAAGAACTATGCAAAGACAGAGGATGAACAAGGGCCCGGCTGATATGCATGATGGCAAATAAGGTTTTGCCCCCCAAAAGCAATTGAACTGCCTATTCTGAACATAACACAGAATATTTTGGATAATGACACAGCCCCTCCATTGCTCTCCTAGACACCTCCAGTAAAGGAATGAAGCTGTGCAGACTTCTGTGTACACAGCAGTCAGGCCAAAAAAGTTAAGTGAGATGCAGACAGGAAAGTGGCCACATCTTTCTTGCCTGCTTGCCTATTCCCTGACACCTTTTTCTTCCTGACTCTACCAAAGTGCAGAGGCTGTTTGCACTGTTAGGAATTCCACTGCAAATAGCAGTGCCTCCTCTGTCAGATGGCTCTGCTTCTCCTTCCCTTTGAGCTCTCAGACTTACAGCCCTTGTTCCATTTCCTGCTGGACAGCTTTTCTAAGCCTCACATGCATGTCCTGTCCTGCTGTTAGGTTCTTGCTCCACTCTTCTGATTTCACTGACAGATGGTAGTGCTTGCACTACAATACAGTAGCTTAGTAGTCATTGTAAGATTGTAGTATTTCAGAACACAGTTAGAAAGGAGCTGTTTAAGGGAGCTGTTTCTTGCTATTTATAAAGAAAGGAAAAATATGATGAACGAAGATAAATGTTGGTGAGAGGAAAGGTGCAATAACAGCCTAGTCTGTTCAGCCAGTACCAACCAGTCCCATCTGGTAACTGGAAAAAACTATGCAGTGCATCATACTGCTTTCCTCTCCTGTCAATGCAATCAAGCAAACTTAGCCACCTGGCAAGGCAAAGCTGTTGTGTTTTCAAAGTATCTGCTCCTACAAATGCTTGACATTCTTGCTAAAGTTGTATCCTCTTTCAGTTACTGGAGAGCTGTTGTTAATGTCTATAGTATTTGGGAAAGGCTTATATTCATCAGCTGTACATAGCACTGCAACCTTGCATGTGCAATGAACTTGAAAAATGTTTGATTCCTCTTCCTAAAACTCTGAAAGAACAGGATTTCCAACTCCTAACATAACAGTGGTTCCATCTGTTTCTAATCTCATTGTTCTGGGTACTTCTTCCTGGCCCAAAGTCACAGACTGGAAGCCAGTGATTCTTTCCAGAGGGCGGAAATTAATTTGTCAGTGCTACAGACAGCTCCATTGCTTTCCTCTAAAACACTCCACAGCTCAGGGTTATTGCCTCAGCCCTGATTGCACTCATCAGCACTCCTTCCCACTTCCACAGAAAAAGCTGAAGAAGTATCCATGCTAAGCTGGGGGGTATTATTGATAAAGTTCAAATTCTTAGCTCTTTGCCATACTTACACGCTACTTTAAATGGGCAGAAATACAAATAAATCACTGAACTTATTATCCTCCTGTCTTGTGTGAAAGTTCAGATGAATTACCAGGTTTCTCTGCCACTTAATGTCCAGCATTAGCCACTGATGGCCATCACCTGTAGAGTTGGGGAGCAGCATCCTTACAAGACACAATCTGCCTGCCAGGGCACGCTGCCACAGACTGCTCTGCTTCTGCCGCACTTCTTGTACCTGTTTCTCAGCAAGGGGAGAGCACTGAGCACCTAGCCTGTTGGGCCAGCCCTCTGTCCCCAGGTTCAGCTGATACAAGGATTCCTTCTCTCTTACAATGGTGGTCCCTTGAAGCCATCACATAGCAATCTCTATCAAGCTCTTAAAATGGACCTTTTAGGAAAGGAGACCATGATTTTCAATCTCTAATGCTAGTGCTTACTTCTACTGAACAGATATCCAGAAGCAATCTCTTACGTTACTTCTGTGACATTATGGAAGCCAACCAATTTTCTGGAGTGCCAGGAATAAGCTTTGTATTTATAGGTTTTAAATAAAAGAAGTGATAAAATCCAAATCCTCCCCCTAATGTTTTCAAAATATATTTCACCTAAAGTCATTTTCTCTGAGTCAAACTCAGAGGAGTGTTTAAGGTGAAGTAATTTCCAGCTCCTGGGAATATTACATCACCTTTGTCTGTCTACAAAAGTTTGGGCTCTGATCAAAGCTAATACACTGGTTAAAAGGTTCCTGCCCTTACCTCTCTATCCCCCAGCTGAGGTTCCCATTCCTTCCTGCCTGCTTAGCTGTACATGCTCTGCACTCAGGTCTGTCAAAATAATCCTGTTCAACCCACATCCCCATCTCCACACACGCATGTGGTATTATAAGGATTCGTGCTAACCTGGGTAGTCCTCACAGAACCAAGGGACCAAGGGAAAAGCTGCATGTGCAGTTAGGTACATGGCAGTTTTCAGAAGAATCAGTAAGAATCACCTTCTCCACATCAACATACAAGGTATTTGTACTCACACAGATCATACTTATAGGGCAATTCCCAAGACAAGTATATCTAATGTCTTACAGCAACCAGAGGAGGGGGCTTCCAGCTCTTTCTCATACCATTCTCAGTCATCTGGTCTTCCTTCTCACCTTGTGCTGCCTTTCAATGAACCAATTCATCTTACTAAAGAGGCAGAAAACTAATCTAAAAAATAAAACAGAAAAGCAGGGGGTTTTCTGCTGTTCAGTGAGTTGAATCAGCATACAGGCAGCTAAGCACTAGAGTCCACGTAAGGGAAGAAGCAGCACCATGCAGCCAGGAGCAGGAGAGAGAAAATCAGCATCCTTTGGTGCCGTACTCTTTTGGAAGCAGTATGCCAGCAGATCCCCACTGGACAGCCTAAAAAACACCCGGCCTGTTGGCCTTTCCTCCCAAGCAGAACTGGAAGTCCAGAGATGTACACTTTGTAATAAAATAAAGACGGGAACTGACTCGTTTACAAAGTTTCTTGCTATTTTTATTTCATGCAAACCTATCCAGCCATTCTTAGACCTAATTGCATTTAAGCAGGCAGCTCCACGATTTCAAGCACTTTATCCTTATTATAGTTACTGTCACAGTAGACACGGTCCTACAGCTGAGCCATCCTCAGCTACTGAATGAACCCACAGTTTGGGAGAAGGGATAACAGCCTGAAGCTTTTCAAGGACTACAGGTCAGGCGCTGTGCTAGTTCCTAGCCAATGCCTGACTCTGGGTGATACTCAGTTTCCCAGCTGAACGTGTATGCTGGTGAGGCTTCATGCTAAAGTGTACTAAATAAGTATGTCTTTCCCAGTTTCTGATGCATTATTTTCCAATATGATTCAGTTAAAATCAGGAGAGTCCAGCACCTACACATCAGCACAAACCCTGTATGCTTTTCAGGTTTTGATGTACTTGTAGTTTTTTGCATAACAAAGTGAAATTTGAGATTAGTAAAAAGCAGGCTATTTATGTATCCAAGCAGAAGCCTGGGGAATAGCGTAGAAGAAAAGGGAACTAGGAAAGTAACATATATACTTTGGTTTTTATACTCATGGTCGGTTCTGGTTTCAGAAAAATCTGAACATTGTTCCCGTCGCTGGCCTGCCTGCCTTCCTCACAAGACACAAGGCAAAACCAAACAGGCTTTCCCTTTCCAGTCTCCTGCTTACAAAACAACCTGAATGTATCACTCCTTGAAAACATCTGTTTGCACTCCTAACATGAGAAAAAATGTTGAGACTTCATGTGTTTGATAGCAAGTCGTGACCTCTGCTTTGGAATTTGGTTAAACCCAGTTTGTTACATTTCTAAAACCTAGCCACTTTTGAAACTTCAGTGAATCAAAGTCTAATTATTCTAAAATGAAATGATTCCTATGTTTCTGGTTTAGAGATATCCACTGTGATTATTAAAGAAGGCTCATTAGCTTAGCTTCATTTCTTTTTACTTTTTAATTACACTAATGGATGAAATTCTAGCTAATGAGTCAGACTGTTTTCAGTGCAGGGGTGGTGAGCTCATGAGCTGAATACAGCACGCCAAGCAGTTCATCCAGGCCACAGCCCAGTCTTAACACCATTTTCCAGAGCATCCCTGAAATGTGGACAGGCAGCAAGCCACAAACCAGGTGATTACTCGGGCAGCCCGCACCAGCCATTTCTTCTAAGGGCCCCACAGTCCTTCCACTGCTCGCCTTCATCTCATCTATAGCCTACAGGCAGATCCCACCACCGTGAGACAGGCGGGACTGCGTACGCATGTCTGCCAGGATAGATGTGCCACCTCCAGCCATCTGACACACTGTGCCGCGATCACAGGACAGAGTAAATCTGCATTAGCCATGTAACAGGACACGCACGCAGCCTCCAGTGAGATGACTCATTTCACACATACCTGGATGTGTGGCAGCTAGGTGACAGGGCAGGGAGATTTTGAGAACATGACATATATGCAGCCACTTATCTGACAGGGGAAGGGCCACATGTTTCCTTATCACATAGCTATCAGAAGCTATGTGACTGCCCAGGCTGAAACCACAGGCACTGCTGCCTTGGAGCAATACTGGTTATGGCAAATACACTGCTGCTTTTACAAGCACATCATTTTTCTCTTTCTCTGTTTTGCAGATGTTCTCTATTACAGGGTAGAGTGGTCTGTATCTCCAAGATAACAAGCTAGTCCACTTTATTACACATTAATGAGGTTCAGTACAAGGTTTCCTTTTATTTTCAACCACTTGACTGATAGTGAACATTCTTCACGTAGTCAGGCAGAATGCCTGTGGGACATCTTAAGTCTCTGTTCATTCCTACAAGCTGCTTATAAAATGACAATGGAGTAAAACTGCCAATGAAGAAGAAAATACTAAAATAATAGCCAAAAAATAAATACTGTTGTCCTCCACTATGTACTTCTTTATTTGTTCGCCTGCTTTTCTAAAGAGTGGTCTTTGTTCATGGTCTTTCTTAAACCATGGAAAGACACAGGAACAGCAAGGATCACACATCAGTGACAGGAAGAGCAATGAAGCAGCAACCAGCCCCGTTAAGGATACAGGTGTTTGTCTTTTACAAAAGTAATGTAGCATCTGGCATAAAAACACGTTGATAGGGTAAATTCCCACCCAAAAGTTCAATGGTTGGAAAACAATTACAGAGGAAGCACCTTCTAGGCAAATGATCAAATCTCTCCCCATGCAGGGACTTCAGTGGAAGATAACAGAGGTAATTCTGTATTTGGTATTGCTTTATTGAAGCTGCTCTGGCTCTAAGTTTTCTCATTGTTATAATAAAAAGCTATGCCTTGGGAATATGTTTTAACCTATATGCTTCATGCATCCCAAAGTTGTATCCAAACAGTGGCCTGAAATGTGGTACCTGCAGTCAGGTGAGGTAAAAGCAAAGGCCAGTTTCTTTCCTTTGGGACAGAATGTTGTTCTGATACCTGGCTTAGGCTCTTCCACCCAAAGCAAGGTGCTGTTGTTAACATTAAACACTTACCCTCTTCATGCAAACCAGTTTTCAATAAGAGGCCTACAGATCCCAGGAGGTTTATGGACCATCGCTGGAGAGTCTGAGGTAGGTAGCTGTAAAGACAAGCTATTGTTAATAGTCTCAGCAACACCAACCAGGGGTCCACACCTCCAGGAGAGAAAAAGGCAGAGTGTCTGCAAATCAGAAAAGCGGAGAATCCCTGAGTTCTCCCCTTGTTCACTCTCCTGAGGTTTTTATACTCCACACTCACTCCTCCTCCTCTCTTGGGACCTCTTATTCCTGTGGCTCAATCCCTAGTCTCTGATCTGCCTCTTAAAAATAATTCCCTTCTACATCCAAATCCTTCCCCTCTCCTTTAAAAATACAAAACTTTTACCAGTTGACCATTGAAAAAATTCTCTGTACCTTCCTGCCCTGAGCAGACACAGTGTTGGCCATTCTAATACAGCAATTTAGCACATCTTTGGTATGTGTTGCACTTTTACATTTAAAAATAAAGCATGACATTTATCTACATAACTGTAATTTCTTAATGACTTTCCCTCAGGTGTTTCTCTTCTAAAGCACAATTATAGGCACTGCAGTGACTCTACCAAATGGCATGCATACCTGATTACTCTGCTTGTCTGCTTCCAGCGTGTTCAGGGGTTATTTTCTAACTTAATTGACATTAGCAAAGTGTTGCTTTTGGTGGAATGGCAGAGATTAATCAGCTGGAGGGGACAAAACTTATTTCTACACTAACAGGCCAACTGCCACAGTTCTGACCACAAGACTTACAGTTCCTGACAGTGGTCAGGCTGGACCTAACCTCCACAGGAACAGGTTGGGAGAGGTGGCTGATTCTCCCATTGCATCAAGTTCCAGGGCAAAGCCAACAGCCGATCTCTTGCCACAGGCAGGAGCATATTGCCCACTGGAGTGAGACTTGGGAATGTGCTGATGAAAAACATGCTTTCTTCAGGTGCTGAGCAGAACTACCATTCCTACTCATGCACCAACCTAGCCGTACGTGGCATATCAGGTCGAAGGAGTCACAGATAACAATAGCATGTGGACAATCCAGATCCCCAAAGGAACATGGGAGCAAATGCACAAGCTAACAGTCCTCCTCTACCAGCACTTGTCCACCCTTATAAAACCCAGTTTGGAATGGTCCTACAAGAATATTGCTTAATTTTGTATGGCCCAGGTTGAATTTGCTGGATTAGAAGCAGATACAGTAGTCGTTAGGCTGGGTAAATTGAACACATTTGACAGGAAAGTAACAGCTATAACTATAGAAAATTCTGATGTCATGTGCAGTCATTTTTCTGAGTATATTTACATTTAAAAAGGCACTTGCAAAATAAAAGCAGAGACTTATGTCATTATTTTTTGTTCCAATCCTCCAGCAGCAGTGTCACAGCACACATTATAGGGCATGGTCTGGTTAAGACAAAACTCCGAAGCCAAAATATTAAGCCTGTTTTTCTAAGTATTTGCCAAGCTCCAAAAGCACCTGAGTTTGTGACATGATGCTGTTCTTAGGATTATCTATGTACACTGAGTTAAGATCTTAAAATATATTATTACATACCAGTTTTTGGGGGCCCTTGCCTCGCTCTGTTTACTACACAGATTTCCTCTGGGACAAAAATCAGACAAAGTAGTGATGCAGGCTACACTTTCTGGATACTCTTTTTCCCCTCTATACCATTTGTTGCAAAAATTGGTAAGTGATTAAAGGTGAACTTGAAGAAAACAGAAAGTACCACAACAAAAGCAAATGAATGTGGCTTTTTGCCATGGAGCTCTTCTGCAGTGCCAGCCAAGCCATTTAAATCACACTTTTCACTGTTTTTTAGCAATTGCATATTCCTCATCCTCCCATATGTGGCTTTAGATTGTGGTTTCTAATTTGTAGCAGAGCTGAAGAGTCAGCTTGCAGGTGATTTATATGGATGCTTTACTTCGAGTATCTGCAGCACTAAACACTGAGTACCCTGAAATATCAGCTCCTAGGAACGTCAGTCATAAATTAGTCCGGATAACAAAGAAAGGGTACAAAAGCCCCATCATGTCACCAGAGTATTATGGAATAAATTAATCACTCTGATTTTAGAGCAGGGTCTTGTAGCTACTTACTAACTTTGAGGCATTCGATTTTGCAGTCTTAAAAGTACCGTTTTGTGTATAATTTCCTAGACTCCTCTCAAATCACAACCTGAAAAGAACAGAAATGCCACACTAAATCACTACACCAACTCCTGCATGCGATCACAGGTGTCTACCACGCATCCACAAGCCGACTGCTGGACCCAAAGCAAGCCTCTTGTATCAGTCCCACTGTCCTGGCTAAGCCAGCCTCAGCTCTCTCCCTCTGCCTTCCCTCCAAGGTCACTGCTTGAATATCAGTCTCCCAACAACTCCCAGGTTGACATATCCTCCCAGTTTCTTGCTCAGATGTGTACCTGTTACCTCATTCCTGCCTTGTCTTCAATGACCCTGCCCAATCTGGCTCTCTTTCAGGGTTTCTTCTAAACAGTCTCCATCCTTGACCTTAACATGTGAACTCTCCTCTACATCCCCGTGGCTACCTGTCTTCCTTTTTGCCCACCTAAGTCCCAGCTTATAACCTTCTAAGTTGTTTTTCTCTCCAGCCCTAGCTTTCCTCCTCACTTGCTCCCTCTTCTTACACCATCTCCATCCCTCCTTTCTGTTTATCAGCCAGCTGCCTCCGATTCCTTTCCCCATTCCCCCTAGCTCCCAGGCCAAACTACAGTGCTGCAGAGACAAACTTTCAAGAATATCTTCAAAGGAACAAAGCAACTTCTTCTTCCCCTAATCTTCCTTTCAGAAGTGGCTCGATCACTTGACTGCTATTTGTCAAAGTTTTCCACCTCAAGCAGACATCAGCTATGGAAAAGTGCAGGCAAAACGGTTAAAGCTCCTCAAAGATATGAGCAACTGAATACAAGGAGTCATACCAGGACATGCTGTGCAGCCTTAAAAACACACAGTGCTATCTGCCTCTCCTGGAATCTTACTTCTATACAGGTGTAGTGCTTTCATTTAGATTATTGGCTTGAGTAAATATCCCTTGGCTCCCTTAATTTTAACTTTGCTTCAGTGAAAAATACTGGCCCTGGCTAAATCAAAAGGGTGGTCAGCTTCAGCTTTTAACCCACAGACTTCGCTAAAATTTCCACACTTATACATATGGTAGCTATAAACCACCTGCAAACAAGCAGCAGAGCTTGCCTGCCAGCGTTACACTGCCACTCTGCTGTCAAATCCTTGTAAAAAATATGTTAAAAAGTACACATTTAAAGACAGACATTTGGCTCTAGTATGTCTAAAAGTTACATGACCTGATATTTTCAATATATTTGTTTGTTTCTTGGGTTTCCATTTTGTCTATATGTAATTTTTTTGTATGCTACCAGGAACCTTCAATTAATTGTTAGTTGCTTTAGGAACGCTGAGCCATGCAGGAAAGGAAAGGTATGCATACAGACACGTATGTGAAATTCCCAGGCTTTCATTAAAAAAAGACCATACGTGAAGTGCAAAGATCCTTACAGACTGCGTAGTCATAATGTTTTAAGCATTTCCTCCCAAAACCTTTGTTGAAAAGTATACAAACACATAAACCTCCACACAGTATCCTTAAAAACATGAACATTCTGCTTGTATTCTATTTTCTCTTGAAAAAGTACATTACAGAGAATTTAAATGTTTTCTTGTATCTCTCTGTAGTTTTGGTAGGTAAAAACTTTAAATTAAAAAAAAACCATAACATGCAACATAGACAAAACCAAAAACTTGTGAATAATTATTTTGGTTTACTCCTGAAGTAATAGAAAACTAAACCAAACTTTATGTGCCTTCACTAAATCAGCTAAGAGGAAAAAAAATCTCTCATTTTTCACTTAATTTTTACTTCTTCTAGTTCATCATGAAAATTTAGATGATACTGGTGCTGCTTTCTTTCATTTTAGATTTCAACAGACAAGACAGAAACAGTGCAAGTAAAATGCCAGGGACAGTGAACTCATTTTATAAATAAAAGTGTGAGCATGTACAATATATAAAATACATGAGTTCATATTTGGTCAGATAATGTTCTTACACCTGTTCATTCAGGCTTTGGACCAAAGCACTTGCAGAGCTAGTGAATGATATTTGAACAGAGGTGGGTAAAAATAGATCTGTTCTTGTAACATTATCAAAAGGATCTGACCTAACAGGTGACGACATCTTGTGGGGTAAATCATCTAAATTGGATGTTTCCTCATGTTTTAGGATTGGGTAGTATTACTCAGTATGCATAAAATAGCTGACCTCTGCTACAGGACATATTGTATTTACAGACCATCACCTACTTCTTCAGTCCTATGTCAAGTTTATACTATACTCCTGGTTTATATTATACACCAAAACTTCCATTGCAGTTGTTTCATTTGCAAACTAATCCAAAAGTACAGTCAACAGAAGTTAAGTTACAATATTACCGCAGATCTTTGGTAGACAGCTGTCTCTAAGCTGTCTCCTCTTTTTTGAATTTCTTGTACGTCTTACGCATGTAGCCATATAGGTAGTTAAGGGTAGTACTCTTTTCTTCATAGCAGTTTTTATTTCCTTCAATAAAAGTAAGATTTGATAAAAAGGAATTGATACAATATCCACTACATTTTAGCTCTATATGTCTGCTCTGATACCAAGGTTGCTGTCTGGGAGCCCATTTAGCTTTACCTGCGTGACTTAGGACTGTGCCCCCTCTTCAGAAACATTCACCAGTAAGCGGGTCTGCCCAGCACCCTTGCTGAAGCGGTCATTTAGTGCAACAGGGAAGATTAAACCTACTCTCCACAGTCAGAGTCACCAAGGAAGATATAGCTTTGGAAACAATTTAAAACCATGCCACTGGGGAAAAAAGCTGTGCACGCTTGTATCAAGCAGGGAGGCAGGTGAGGAGCCTGCAACAGTATGCTTATGCCCAATCAGCAGACAGCAAAAGCAGCAGTTGCCCTGCTGAGCCAGTCTAAATTCATGTCTGAGCAGCTTTTGTAGGCACTGGTGAAGTTTAGCGACAGGCATTAATAAGGCAACTGTGGCAATGTGCCTCATTTGCTCAAAACCCATTATGTTCCCTGTTGACTCAGAGTTTACATTTTGTTTCAGCTTACTGCATGTAAGACTTAGCAACCTTGGCTTGAACCTCAGGATTTGTCTATACACAGAACACAGCATCAGTTTAATCTGAACAGTTTGTCAAGCCAGTAAAAAATGTGGTGGGGCATGAATGACTCAGGAATGACTTCTTTGTATTTGAATGATTCTGTATTTCAACCAGCATAAGCTTTAGCAAACCCAGGGCTTTGGTTCTGGAGCATTCACTGAGCCACAGCATATTGCAGAAGGAAGGGTTTATAATTAAAAATCAGGTTTGGGGGAGCTCTTCTCCAGTTTTATGGCACACTTCCTATGTCATCATTTTTGTAGTATGTACTGCCAGTGTTTTCCATTTGTTTCTGCAGGAAATATGTGTTTCTGCCATATTTTTAAATTTTGGCTATTTATAAGTAGGGCAGTGAAACAAAGCATTGTTACAAAGCTAAATGTTAACAGCTCTCCTGCTCCTTTCCCTGCAGTTGGGACTAACATAAAGCAGTTAATGATTGTACAAGTAGTTTAGAAACACCTCTGCAGAAATACATCCTCCCTACTGTACCCCTACCACAACACCCTAATCAAGTAGCTAATTAGCTAACATAGTAGCCAATATACCAGCTGACTCTGAGATTGCCAGCACAGTATGGAATTTCTAGTTGTCAAAAGAAGTAGAAAAATATTGATGTCTCTGCAGAGCAGGCATTCGGAAAGGGTTTCCCAGAAAAGCCCAAGGAGGAAAAAGTTAAACAAGGAAGAAAAAAAAGTCAGGCTTGCCAGAGCCATGTTATTAAAACATGACGTATCTTCCAACATGGCGGGGATCATTCCTGCCAATTTCTTATTAAAGGTATTGGTGTTGAAAGAAATTTGACCATTTTTTGTACACTTTCAGGTAGGAGTGCAGCAAGAACATACCTAGGAGAATACACCTGATAGAAGTAACTGAGTGCCAGATCCTGTGCAGGTACACCCTGAGGCCTTTGGCAACATTCTTGTGCAGTTTCACGTCTGCAAAATGAAGATAGATCTCACTCTTCTTTGCCTTACATGGCTACAGAAATTAAGCAGATACCAGATTACTTTATCTTCTACCAGTAAAACACAGCAAACGGGCTCTTTTCCTTGGGGTAGAAAAACTCCTAGAAGGGTCTGGGGCAGAACAAGGTGCAGCACCGACAGAAACCTTTCACCCTGCATGTGTCACTGCAGGCTCCCCCAGCCAGGGATGGAAGGCAGTTACGCATCCTCAGTTGCCTCCGCTGTGGAGTTAAACTCCACGTGCCATGTGCTGTCCTACCCTTGCAACAAAAAATAGGGGTGAAACGCATTTTCCTTCTTTAAGATTAATAGTCCCCTCCAGAGAGATCCCAAAGGCTTGCTTAATATATCTTAAGTATCTCTATATATATAAATAATACATTATTAAAAAATAATTAGGAAAATGAAGACTCCTATCCTATACGGTAAAGAGACAAGAGAGGAGAAATCTCCTGTACTGCTTTTGTATTTGCCAGGCTGGTGATGACAGTCACATTTTAGCTGTTTGGCTCACTCTGTACAGTAACATATTCACCTTGCAGATGCCTCACAATAGTACTAAATATAACGGCAACTTTACAAATATGGCAACGAGGGAAAGGAGTAGCTAGTGAACACAATTCAGTTTTTTCTGTAAGTCGCTGACAGACAAGCACAGAACAAAGCTTTCCCAAATTCATTTCCAGCCCAAGGTTAAACCAGCAAGCTGCAGGCACCTGCCATGGTAAGCACGGGCTCCTCGTGGAAGTTAGATGACTTGCATATGGGCCACTGAGTCACCTAGTAGCAGGACTTAAAACAAAATGCATATTTTCAGTTCCATACCCTAACAGACCGGGACTGGTCAACAGATCAAGCGTCTACTGTGTTGGGGTGGTAATCCATTTCTCTTTTGAAAGGAAACGTCAAGGAAAAGTTTAGCAGAAACAGATAGGTATTTGTCTTTCAGGAAGTAAAAACTACAGAAGAAAATGTCTTTCTTTTCCTTCATATAAAGTGCGGCTTGAAGATTTCTTTTTTTATTTGTATTGCAGCAACACTAAGTTCCATGTACAAAGCAAAAGGATGAGATTTCTGGGATTTCGGGTACCTGTCAATGCCAACTAATTGAAACAATGATGAGACTCTGTATCCATGTCTATGTTTGGCTGACCATTTAGCAAAATTTTGCTTACGTAAGGGCCGCCAATATTCTGAAAGACAAGCAGCACTGCTCCAGGCTGGGAAACAGGGAGCAGTTTTATGTAGCAGTGGGACTTCTGCTTATCTTTTAGCTCTGTGCGCACAGCAGCATGATCCTTTCCACGTATTAACAGCTGCAAACTTTCACATAAACAGCTTTTCCTAAGTTTAATTTGAACTTTCACTACTCTTTTTATTGGTAGAGCATTTAGGAGAATAGTGGCTTGCTCTTTAGGAATGCTGGTGATCTTCTGATTTCAGTTTATAATTTTAGAAGATGTGCTACTATATTACAGGCAATCTGAATGTGTGCGATCCTTACTGTACATGAAAGTTAGTCGTACAACTGGATGGGCACCGTGCCAGCCAAACTCATCCATCAGGCTGTCAACACCTTACTCTTTCTGCGGTGACCTATGTGGAAAATTTTCCTACAAACAGCTGTTCAGATCATAGGCAGACAACAGGTTGTCTTAAACCTGCTTTCAACAGTGCATAAAGGTTTGTGAATTTCTAGCTTCATCTGCAAGATAAACAAGAACAGGATGTTCTTTTGATTTACATTTATGATTTGTTTTACATTTTCTATTTGCAGAAATTCTTCTGGACCTCCTAACTCCATTGTCAAAAAGACTTTTAGTTCACTTACCTTTTCCATCTGATGAAAAGAAAAACTGAAATGTGCATCTTAGAGACAAAATTTAATTCTCTTTCCTTCCTGTTCTTTTTTTTTTCCTTAAGGGTTCATCAGCAGATGTGAAAAGATGGCCAAGAATCATGTGACAAAAGCTCAGCAATGCGTACTGTCAATGTGATGAAGACTTGTATTTCACAAAACTGAAGTGCTGTTTTATTACGTAAAGTAGCGTCTTTTCCAACAGCACTGAAAATAAACATTCTGAAAGTGCCAGAGTGACTTAGGACCCTAATCCTTTGGACTTTCAAGGGGACTTGGGCCTTAGGCTACAGGCCAGATTATTTAAACATTCCCTAACTCCTTTGCATAAAATTTCCTTCTGGACAAATCTAGGCTTTGAGAGGTGCCAGAAGAAATAACTGATTGACAGCTGTAGGTAGAACTTAGACCTTAGCTGTAGGTAGAATAAAGCCCTAGATGGCCATGAGTAGAATTCATCACGCTGGTTTAGATGTCTGAAGAAAAGACCTGACCTGGTCAGCAAAGACACACTTGACCTGTTCTGGATGTTGCCTGTAGGATGAAACAAAACACTCTACAGAGTACCCACTTCTCTTCCCTGAATTCATAGGTAACTCACTTCTAGATATCAACACTTCATTAAATAAATCCCCCTTTCGACTCAATCTTGGAAATAGGATTTAAGTCCCTAAATGTTTTTGAGAATTTATCTTGTAATTTTTTTGTAGTCTAGTATAGACTCTTAACACAATATATAGCTGAGCTGGCATATGGACAAATTTAATAAAAGCAACAACCTAGATGTCATTCAGTAGTGTGTCCTTAGTTCTCCAAAAGCTTCACCAGAACTACCATTCCTGCTTTATAAGGGTGAAAACAGAGGGGCAGATATAGTCTTTACACTATCTGGCAGTAATATTCAGATATCCAGCTGATGAAAAAGAACTCCTCTTCTGGGGGCAATTTAGAGCAGTGTCTTAACTTAGCCGTATTTAATCACATTTTGGAAGAAAATAGTGATTGTGGAATTAACTGTGCATGCAGAGAGCCTGGGGAGACTACAGCATTCAGCTTAACAGAGCTCTAGCAGCCCTCAGGTTAGATTGCATCACATATGGATGCTTGACTCATGATGTTTATTAACTTTTTCCTTCAATTGTGACATTTACTCTTCCTCCAAGAGACATCCTCTTCATTCTTTTACTCATGCACAAAGATTATACAACATTTTTAAGAAACAAAAAGTATATTCAGTAATTCATACTGCTGACTCTTCCTTGCCATTGCATGTGATTCCCATGACTGTACTTGTAACAGTATTTCCAGCACACATAATGTTCCTTCACAAAATGCGGGGGCTGGTTTTATTTGTTTTATCCTTTCCTTTATACATTTCCAGAATGTCAACTCTGACATTCTGTATTTTTGCTGAAATTTGTCTTTGAGGTCTCAGAATTATGGATTGCAAGCTTAGTCAGAGCTATAATTGAGGGTGAAGCTAATCAAATACAAATGTTTATAAACCAGAGTTCTAAATGCTACGAACAAAAACATTTTTCCACTTTTCTTCAAAGCTCAGTCTGTTCTGTATAAACACG
Organism: Astur gentilis; assembly: GCF_929443795.1. Taxonomy (NCBI): domain Eukaryota; kingdom Metazoa; phylum Chordata; class Aves; order Accipitriformes; family Accipitridae; genus Astur; species Astur gentilis. Next base: position 12,713,047 of record NC_064913.1, read on the forward strand.
TTTCTATGGCTGATTCTTCAGCCACTGAAAGCTTTTCTGAGTCTTCTTGATGTAAAGGTGTAGGCAAAGAACGTTCAGTTCTGGGTTACTTCAAGAAGTCACAGTCTGCCTAGGTTTCAATTCTCCCAAGTACATGATGGGTATAATACTTTCTAGAGGGTCCCTTTCATTCTTGTCCATTCTGATTGCACAGAAAACCACTATCAAAAGGACTGATTTCAACAGACACAATGGTGTGAAATCAATTAGAAAAGCTACTGTTTCAGCATGAACTGATGTTCATATCATTAAAAAAAACAGCTCCATGAAGGGGGTGAGAACAGTGCAACCAGAAAGACAAAACAAGCTACTTGTCTTACATGTAAGCCATAGAGATGAAACTAGGGGAATATTAAAGAAATGCAATAAATATACTAGAATAACTGACACTGCCTGTATCATTTAATAACATCTTTCAGTTTGTCACTGTCCTGTTCAATAAGTCCTACAGAGTATAAATTTCCCAAAGGTCTAGTCTAAGGAATAAAAACAACTCATATATCCCTATCACAAGAAATATATTGTTTAGATCGAAAGTAAAATTGTCATTTGCTGTTCAAACAAAAGAAGACCAAATTCTGTCTTCTTCTGCAACAGTTTTCGTGCTCTAAATTGCTATGAGTGCAAAACATGGCTCTGCAAATGTAGACATCTATTTAAAGGCCAAGAAAATTTCAATACACAAATATTTTATTATAATGAATTTAAAATCACAGACACCTATGAGCAGTTTCATATTTGTATACCTTGTGTTTATAGAATTGGCCAAGTTGTGGATAATGCTAATTAAACACAAAATTCCTTTCAAGTTCACCCAGAACATTTTACTTAGGCTAAAAAGCAGTCTTTCGTTTCACCTCTAGGCTAACAGACTTTCTATTAAAAACCATAATAAAGAGGACAATTTCCAAACCAAAATGCCATTTCAGAAACCGAATTTTAAACTTACAAAGTTACAAAATGAAATATGCTGACTTTCCATGTTTTTTTCTATTTTTATGGAAAAATCTTTGGGTATCTGACCTAAAAATTATTAGCTTCACTCCTCCTAAAACTGCATTTTTGGGCAGTTTTGCTATTCACAAAAAATAATCATCAGTTTGATGCTCACATTACCACTCAGAACATAATATTGTTTCTTAGAAGCATTCAAATACTTTGGTAAGAAGTATCATAACACTCCAAAGTATTTGAATTTTCTTGGTATTCATGTCTCTTTAGGCAAAATCAATTGGGATATTGACATTTACAAACATAATCTGGTTATAAAATTAGAGCACTTGTATTTAAAGGAGTTAGGTGTGCAAGAAAACTCCCCAGTTAACACTGAGAGCTATAGCTAAATGAGATGGAGCAGCTGCCTTAAAAAGCTCCCATCCATTCTCCCAGCTACCAAATGCTGTTCCTGCAGCGCTGCTCACATCCCATCAGTTGTACGGACACAATTGTTGTGGGGCAGCTCAGTGGACTGGATCACTCAACTGATCCAGTCTAAAAATAATTCTGTAACTATTTTCCTTATTTTCCTTAATCCAAAGCAAGCAAAGTGAGGAATATGTCATCTCTGCTAGGAAGGAAAGGTGGTGCGGAGAGGCAAGATCTTTCCTTAGACTAAGTGCTGCTCTCAAGAAAAGCAGACAAGTTTTCAGGGACACAAATCTTCCTACAGGTCCAAAACAGAAGTAGCAAACTTAAGCTAACTATATTTTGGAGATGGTCTCTCTGCATTTTTCTCAGTTACATTGGCCTAATTAGAGAGAAGAGTAATGGAAACAAGCAGACTAGATGGGAAATATAGCCAGAAGAGTGATGATAGGACAGAGTGGGGAGAGATGAAAGACAACTGATGTGTCTGTTCAAAGAAGGGAGCATTTACTGTGGTGGTTGTAGAAATTTGTGTATTAGTTTTGTATTTGTTGTTCTGACACAGTTTGGTTCCGCTAGTGATATGTGGGGTTTGTGGGAAGATTGTTTCTGATGATGGGCACAGACCTATTGGAACAAGTCCAGAGGAGGCCACAAAGATGATCAGAGGGCTGGAGCACCTCTCCTATGAAGACAGACTGAGAGAGTTGGGGTTGTTCAGCCTGGAGAAGAGAAGGCTCTGGGGAGACCTTACAGCAGCCTGCCAGTACTTAAAGGGGGCCTGCAAGAAAGCTGGAGAGGGACTTTTTACAAGGGCATGTAGTGATACAACAAGGGACAATGGCTTCAAACTAAAAGAGGGTAGATTTAGGTAAGACACAAGGAAGAAATTCTTCACTATGAGGGTGGTGAGCTACGGGAAGAGGTTGCCCAGAGAAGTTGCGGCTGCCCCATCCCTGGCAGTGTCCGAGGCCAGGTTGGATGGTGCTTTGAGCGACCTGGTCTAGTGGAAGGTGTCCCTGCCCATGGCAGGGGGGTTGGAACTAGATGGTCTTTAAGGTCCCTTCCAACCCAAACCATTCCACGATTCTATGAGTTTCGTTAGACTGGGGTAAGATGGGAGTTATTTGGTGCCTTGCAGTGAGCGGTTTGGGGAGATTTTCTTTCAGATTGTGATCTTGTGATAAGCAACCCAGTGTAACTGGAAAGAGATTAATTAAGGCCCAAACACATCAGTCAAGAGTTTATCAGCTAAGCCACAAAAAAATACACCCTTAGCCTTTAGTAAAACAACATGATTTACTGCCTGCTGAAGTTAGTCAATTACCTTGTGTTTGTTGATACAAATGGGCACATCTGTGATTACCAAGTTTCAGCAGACCTGCAGAAGTTTGTGCCTGGTCTCCCCTTTCTGACTCCTTACAAGCACCAAACACATGGCCAGAGACAGGCCCACATACTAAAAACAAGTGAGACCAATGTCACTCACATGTGTCCTTTACTTAAGGATAGTAATTTCAGTGCAGATTTTCACAGGGCGGGGGGGGGGGGGGGGGGGGGCGGGGAATCAAGTATGGATACCTTCAGCAAGACTCCAGAACAGTGCTGGCTCACTGGCATGACAGCATGTGGGTTCCAGTTCAGGCTGCCAAATTCATATGAGCTGATCTTTCAAATACACAGAGGATCTCTTGTATTAGGAAAAAAAATATACTGTTTCAGTATGCTAGGCTAATTCAGGTAGGCTTTTATGGAATGCTGTAGAAATAATTGAATAGTCCTTGTTAAGAACACCACTTGTGCTTGTTTCCAGTACTGATTGCACAAATGTTTATGCACAACAGACAATATGTTCAGTGTTTTCAATATCTAAGAACCATGTTAAGAATAAACACTAATGACATATTTTGCAAGATACATAATCTGTTTATGTGACTCAATATGTCTAAACAGGAGATTTTGATTATTTTAATACAGTCCTGTGGTGGCTATTGTTGACTTTACAATAGGCAAATGGACAGTCCAACAGTTAAATACTTGAAGAGATTCTATATTTAAATATCTCCAAGAGCTGTAATTTTCCAAATCCATTACGTATTACATTGGGGTTAAAGCACATAATAATCCAAGCGATATGATGGTCAAAGAAATATCTTAGTTTGTTAACATGTAGGGGAGCAGCTGGAAAAATAATGATGTATTGTCAACATGAACTTGTACTTGGTCAATGTAAAATAAAACCCTTGCAAATGTTAACAAAAACATAAATCCCAAGTACTTCTGTAGTTAAACTTCTTTCCTGCAAACCTCCCACCCCTCCACCAAAGCAAACAAACAACAAAAGCAGATGCAATATATTACTATTTTACAATATGCTTTTTAAAAAAAAAATCAGATCTCTTCAGAAGAGAGAACATTTCAAATTAATGTTCACTTTTCAAAAACTTATAATTTTTACAGTTAGATAAAATTACAGCCATACTGTCTCATCGTTCCACCTAACATAATGACACCAGCCTATAAGCCAACATCCCATACGCAAGATCATCACAGCCTAGCTTAGCACCCAGAAAAATGAAAACAGCTGCCTAACTTTTCACTCAAACTTAATAATACCTGACATGGTATTTTTTTCCTACTGTGTCAACTATTATTTCTTCACATCTATCCCAAAAGAAGTACTTGTAAAGAATGAATATACTATTAGGAAATGTTATGTATTATGCTTTTATTAAAAGCTGATAAAGTGTTAGGGATTGTTCAATGACATTTTTACCAAAGTTTTACTAACCAGGCTTTACATAGCTTCTTTGCTTAAATAAAAATATAATACAAGCACAGCAATCAATGAAATTATAGCATGAAATAGTGCAGGAGTACCCATAAGCTTGAAATTGTTTGTCTTGTTCTTTGGGAAAAAGAAGTTTATGGGAAAACCCTCCAGCTTTGTTGTCAAGGAGTTCAGATTGCTTTGCAGCATAATGTCTACAATGCTGGGGGTTTTGGTGCAGTGGTGCTATCCCTTGCAAAAATGCAGCCCATGTGTTCAAGCTATGGGAAAGTAATGTATTACTTAAGACCTGCTCTTGTTCCTTGCTGAAGTTAACCCAATGTATTATCATTTAGGAGAAAAGCCTCTTCAGTGCCTAATAAACAACAATAAGTTTTAAGAAAAATATCATAACTTTCAATTTGAGGCTGCATTTTTACCTGCTTCATGAGAAAGAATTCATCTAGGCTATTTCTTCAGCTGCACTACAGATTTGTATTTAAATCTTTATACAAAAGTACAAGATTGGAGTAATTATTAGGCAGAAAATGGCGAGGCTGCACCCATCCATATTCAGCACACAGAAGTCTCAAATCCTCTCAAAAAAGGGTGTGGTTTTTTTCTCTCACACTACAGGAAGTTCAGTAATTGGCATGCCGTTGGTACCAGCTGTCATGTTAACTGGGATTTTTAAAATTAGAATAGATGGGAAAAAAAAAAACCTGAGTAAAGAAGATATCTTGAAACTGCAAGATGTGGACTCTGTGATCTACCCAATGTTAATGATTGAAGGGACCTATAATTAACAACGAGAGCACTGCAAAGGATTTGAATGTTCTATTGCTGCAAGACATGTCACAGACACCAAGTATTAATCATGACTTTTTTTAATTCTTCTGTCCTCAGTGACCCATTGAAGTCACTGAGGAGGGCATCTCTGAGGGCGTCCTCACCCTCATCATGTGCTCAGTCTCTCACAGAATGCACTGGCATGATTTCCTTCCTACAGCAATGTTCAATTTGTTTTTCCAAGCTGCCTCTTCTCAGTTTGCAGTAACTGACAAGCCTTGCCCTGGGTAATTTTGTTCACTGGATATGCTCTCTCCAGGACAGTTTTCAGTAGGAATCTTTCCAAGGAGGTGTCACCCTGAGTTTGCCTTGTATTCAGATCTTGGGTAACTATTAAAATCACATTACCACAGCTGCTTGTTCTTGTATCTAATTAATGAACGTTGTGCACCCTATCAGAGTCCTATCAATTTAAAAGAAAAGAGAACCTGATCAACAACAAGGTAACCATAAAGCAGCATTCTCTTCAAGGCTATAAAAGTGTAATTAGGAGCAAGAGGATCAATGCTTTTAACTAAGCAAGGAGGAAAGAATTTGAACAATCAGTATGACTAGAGTGCCAGTTTCAAAGCCACATAGGCAAACTGGTACAAGCCTCTCCATGAATATCAGTGAGTGATTCAAACCTGCCTCACGGAGGAAGATACCAAATGCAAGAGTGCCCTTCCCACAAAACTGTACTGTTTTAATAAACTAAGTTGGTTTTAAACTGCACCTTTCATTTAAAGGGTAGTTCTATTCACATTTTCACCCACAACCAAACCAATAAAAGAGCTTTCTGACATCCTTTATCGTTGGCCAACTGATTTTCTTCTTATTTGTGCTGTGCAACTACCTCTATAGGACTGTTGTTTAATACAGTATCACCTGAACTGTCAGAACTTAAAATAAGGAACAGGAACGGCTTTTCAACCTGAATCATTTCACTGATCAACTTACAGTCAGCCTCACATAGACTCCAACAGCTCAACTGGAAAAAAGAGTGAATGGCAGCAGAAGAACAGGAGCAAGTCGTTCCTCATTTAGATGAGAGCTGAAGGTGGATAAAGAAGCTACTTTTCTAGTCCTCTGGCTGTAGGCTAATGACAAAAGAGCTTCAGTGGCACAACTGAGCAAACACAGCTGTTGCCTCCTGCCCCTCTTCTTCTGCGCCAGTGAAACTCTTTGTGAGTTACACTGAGCACCAGATCAAAGAGCTGACCTCCATTAGGAGCAATACCTTCATTCTGGCAGGCTTTTTAGCACCACCAGGAAGGGTGGGCACTCCCATAAAGCTGTGTTTCCTTCACATCCCTGTCTCATCAAATCATGTCCTCACAGTGAATTTCTGAGTATCAATGTACTTTTATGCAAACTGTGGCTGGTCACATTTCAGTGTTTGTCTTTAATGTGCATTGCGAATAATCAGAAATTAGTATTACAGTAAACATAGCTAACTGAGGAATCCCCTACCCAAAAAACAAGTTTAATGTCTCCTGTAGACATGTCTAGTCTTTGGCTTCTTCATGAAATCCCTGATACAAATACTGATCATAAATGGACTGTGGTAATATCAGAGGTGGTAGTGAGCTTATTTAGCCTCTGCCCTTGAGAGCCCAATTAAAGCTACATGTTCATTTTCAGCAGCATTGAGCAGACATGGGCTAGCCACAGCACTTTCGTTATTACTTTAAACTGGTGTTTGTTAAGCTCAGAGTTTGTTTTCATCTTACTGACACTCTGCTATGTTTCCAGGACTGAAAAAGTCCTAGTTACATCCGCACACTTCTAATTCAGTTCAGTGTACTGTGGGTAGTTTGCTTCCCCTAATTGAACAGCCATCACTGCAGTGGGAAAGAAATTAAGTTTGCTGAAGTACTACAAATTTAAATCATGCAGCTGGTCCATTGGTGATGGTCCCTAGGGGGCGAAGACAGATCAGAGCTAGACAGACAAGATCTACATGCAGAATGTGTGTAGTCAAAATCCAGCAAGGGCTGTCTAACCACCAGTCTGTGAAATTATCTGGAACTGGCTATTGAAATCAGACGTGAATTCTTTTTCTAGGCAATTATAAAAGAATCACTCTATAAGCAAATCTAAAATTTATATTTCCACTGATTATCTTGGTTTTTAAAGGGGAAAAGCCTCCATTTACTTTACAATCTCAATTTGTTATTTCATACTCAGCTCTACATTTCTTTCAAAGTCCTACAGCTAGCTCCAAATACAGCACTTCAGGTTCCAAGCACTAAATCTTCTCCAAGCCTTTTATCTCCTGATTTATACACCCTGATACAGAAAGACAAGGGCTGCCCTTCAGTCTCATGCTGACACCTCAGTTTCATGATACAGTGGATTTTGGCAATGGAATTTTTCTCTACCCTTTCTGTCACTTGTTTTGCTCAGCACTGGAGCTCTCTCCTACCCCACATGCAATGACACAATTATTTGCTCAGGGCTTCCAGAGGTGCACTAAGCTAAACAGCTCCCTGAAACTATGAGCAGGAGGTCATGCTTCTGCTGTTTATCTCCTACTAGGTCTGGTACTCCCCAGACCCTCCTTTGAGCTAAAATGGCAGAGTAAAAAACAGGGTTGGATAGTTTTCTGCTGCTCTATTTACTGAGCTAAATCAGCTCACAGAAGGGTCTGACAAATATTGAACCTGTTGTCCAGGAGTCGGGGAGAGCCAGTGCAAAGCACAGCTCTGCTCAGGGAAGAAGTGCAAAACCTCCCCCCTTCCACAGAAGTAAGCTGGTATCTTCTCCTGCCCCCTTTTTGTTTGCATTATTTTTAACCTTATCTGGTTCCCTGATCCAGTTCACAATCCCCAAACAGTTGTGTCAACAACTGAGTGAGTGACAGCCTGAGTGTAGAATTTCTCTAAAGGCCACATGTTGTCTGAGCAGTATTTTGCTTCAGACATGTCTATTAGGTTCATTTAAATAAGACTATGCATGGAGGTGTTACCAGGCATGAAAAATGAGAATCTGGTGCATTCAGCTTTTATCAAGGTTCTGTTAGTCCACCGCATTCTCTGCTCTACCAGAACAGGGAAAATAACATTATGTATGTTCACATGTTCATCTTCTTATCAGGTTTAGTCTCTACATAAACTAGAGATAAGCTTGCACTCCTTATTATCACTAATAAAGTTTCACAACTACTCTCTACAGATATAAAAGATTTGCACTAAAGCTGCTATGACAACTCAGAGTTTCTCTCACAAATCATTCAAGAATGAGGCAAATTTGAACAGCAAGAAAGGACCTAATTTATCAACAAGCTGGCTCCTATACTTGTTTAAGACCTACTTAGATTCAGCAATGCATTTCAGAAAAGCACTTTCAACTATCAGAAAGTTATATAGTGATAGACTGCATTTCATCAGTAGCGAGATAAGTTTAATACTGTAATTCGGTTGATCATCAAGGCTGCAGAAAAATAACAGGGGTACATTTACCTGACTAGGATCTTCTGTGACTACAAGAGTTCAGAAGAGGAAGCTTCAGCCAAAGTACAGCTGAGTTTGGGTAGCCACTCAGCCAACATTGAGGAAAATGCCTCAAAGACCAGCCATCAGGACCCCAGCTGTACATTCTGTGAAACCTTTCTCTCCACGAGATTTATCAACCCTGTGGGCTGGCTAGACAAAGAAGATCATAACTTTACACTGACAGGTAGTTAACTATTAGTCCTGTCTGTGACATCCATTTCCAAATGCAACAAAGAGTTTAGTCCATTTTACCTCATTGATAAACCTTGCCCAATGTTAGGAGAAATTTCAGATTAGTCTGGGAAACACTGGGCACTTGCATTTCCCAGGGAGTGAAACCAATCATCCTGAGGATCATGGACCCAGTGGGTTCAGCAGAACCAAAGTGCCTCCACTCAGCACTTCCTAAACTGCCCATCTTCCACTAAGCTAAAACATGCTGATGCAGTGGCAACCAGAATTTTCTTCCTTCATAAGCAGCAGGACAGCAGGCAAAAGACCTAAAAGGTGGGCTTCCCTACCAATTTCATTACAGCGGATTGCTTCATCTCCAATCTGTGAAAGCAGAGCAAAACTACACATCTACAGAAGCAGCCATCTTCTCTCAAAAATCTCAAGGCACTAAAAGATCACAAGATCTTTATAATACAAAGCCAGTAATTTCATTTTTTTAAAGTATTCTCACTTAGTTCTTTACAGTTGTGGCAATAAACATGTGAGATTAATGTGGATATAGTTTTTTAAAAGAAGAACTACTAGCCTGAGCCTGAGATTGGCAAGTAGAGAGTCAAAGCTTCATCTAGGTTCTATTCCTACATGTCTCCCATTTGATTTTCTCTGCCCTGTAAAACTAAGTATACTTGGATCCAGAGCTAGTCTAAATCAGCTGACAAGTCTGGCCCAGTACGTATCTAACAGAGACACTGCACATTCAAGTGATCCTTTGTAATCCAAGCTGAGGACTGGTAATACTGAGTGGTTTGGCTAAATACAAATTCTCAAGCCAGTCTGACAGCTACAAAAAATTTCAGAAAAAGGCTAGTAAAAAGTTTGAGAAATAAACTGAAAAAAATTGAGAATTACCACTGCACACTGAGACAGCAGAAGGTCTCCAGTCATCCCCATCTCTGACTGTCCAGCTCAGAAGGCACAGCGGCAGCTGAGGTGCAGCTGTCACTCAACACAGACATCAAAATGCAGATTGATTGTCAGACCCTATGTGACACTTACACTTTACCCTTTCAGTGTTTCACCGATTTTAATGCTGATGTATATGGGATTTCTGAAAAATTGAGAAAATTATCAGATATTGATTCAAACTGGGATATATATGGGTATATACGTACAGGACTGCTTTATTTTTCAGCAGGGCAGTGCTGATCCTCCCCATTCCTGTCATCCCATCCCTGCTTTGCCCCCTTTAAGCAATAAGGCCAGTCCAATAAAGCCTCCTTTCTGCTTAGCACTTCTGTGAACTTTTTAGTCAGACTTGCAAACGTTGCTAAACATGATCCTCGGCTCTCAGAAGACTTTTCCTCACTAAATTACTGCCATTCACCCAGCTGACTTGTTCTTCAGCAGAACTGTAATACAACCATAGTAGCCAGTGATCTTGAGAAAACAGCAGCAAACCATCCTTCCAAGCAATGTAAAATTCTCAGTCGCAGCCACCCAGACAAAAAAAGAGCATGACCGCAAGGATATAGCTAACAAGCAGACTAACATCCACATAATAACTGTAAGGCATGGTATCTAGAAGAAAGAAAAGCAGCATGCCTTAGGTCAGACATCTATATGCCTAACAGATCAGGAAGCAAGAAAGCATTTTTTACTATTTAGCCTGGACTAGAAAAGAACATATCTAAGAACATACTTGTTATTTTCCACTCTTTCATTCTACAAACAGCATCCAGTGGGATGATGGCGTTAAAAAGGTGTGGCTGTTGTTCTCCTCTAATACATCCGTTTACAATATTCTGGTGCTGGCAAGCACTACGTACAGAGGGAGGAGCAGAGGCTGGATACCAAAAAAGTTTAAGAGTTTACCATTTTTCCCCTCCTGTAGTTTAAAAAGAAACCCAGGAAAGTGAGCTTTTTGTTGTTGTTGTCTATCAACAAGCCCCATTAATTCATCATATAATGCAATATCTCCGTGGTAACTCCAGAGAAAATTCATAGTTGTTCTTTGCGTAAATGTTTGTTTTCCTTGGTTTATGTAGCCACTTAAATGATCCAGGCATGTACTGGATCTATTTATCTAATTGCCATTGAAGGATTAGCAATCATACCTGCAAAGATTGTTATACTATTTTAGCACAGGCTTCAGTTTTGCTTTGTCAGAGATTTGCAAAACTCTTGTCAAAATCATGTTACTCCTGCTTTGACTGGATATAATGATGTTTTCACAAGGGCAAAGTTTAGCTAGACAAAGAGATAAAAATATAAGGTCACTTGAGTGAGGCAATCTGAGCTGGAATGTACATTTTGAATGAACAAATCTGTAGACTTTGTACAAGGCTTTCCTCAGCGCTGCGCAGCCCTTCCAACAGAGAACATCAGCCTGGTGACTGAAGCACAGACCACAGAGTCAGCTTTTATCCTTGGCTTGGATACAGATTTGTTGTGTGACCTTGATCAAGTAGTTTAACCTTTGCATTTTCTTATTTGTAAACAAGAATAATCACCATCCCTTACCTCATAGGTTTAATTCATGAATACTTGTAAAGACCCTTGAGATTCCTGGCTGAACGTTGCTATAGAAACAAGAAGCATAACTACAATACAATTGTGTATGATACTTTTATGACTCCACTCACTGTAGTACTCAAGTACTTCAGGCTTTCATTTTAATATGCAGTGGCACTGTCATTAAGACTGAAATAACAGCAATGTCCTTTTTCATCCATTTTAAGAGATGGGGAATTGAAGTACAGACATTACCACCTACACAATCTTTTGTGCTCAAAATTGTGCTTTGGTTTAACTTTCAAATTCAATCACATACATGAGGTAGATACAGGGAAGACTGAGGAAAGAAAACTCAGACCTACATTCCCCTTAACATGGATACAAAGTTACACGTGTACAGACCACATGGGCAGGGTGACCATGCTGCACTTAGCTGGCCATCAACTTTTATCCTACCTGCCCTTCTTGCAAGACAGCTGCTAAGCTCTTCTTAAGAGAGTTCAGGCATCATACATTGCAAAAGCAGATGACAGGAGTTTTAGACAGCCTAGGAGACACACGCACACATTAAAAGGTATCTAGTGGGTAACAACACAGCTTCATAGAAACAGACAAGGGATCAAACCTGTGTTAGGTTTCGCAGTAGTCCAGCCCTCTCAGGCACAGCACAGACACAATCATGAAGACTTCCCACTCTGTTTCAGTCAGTGACATAATCCACACTGACACCAGTCAGGGAAGGTTCAGTGGCTAAATGACCAACTCGGAATTAAAGGAGGAAACCTGCAGCAGGTCTGCTACATCTCACTTTAGTCCTCTGCCCAACAAGTCCATCCTTCTCCTGCACATGTGGAACTGCCAGCGATGTCACTGGGAGCGATGCACATTCAGAAGAGACCAGTAAAGCTGAGATCATCATGATCCAAGGAGATATTTCTGCATAGTGCAGGTGCTTGTACATGCCATTTGTGCACCAAAGTCAGTCTGTGCAGCAACCATGGAACTAATTTTGTTTCAGAAACATGCATTAGTTGGAAATGACAGCTAAACAGAGTTACTGCTTTTGCTGTTCCTCAAATTTGATACTGTTTGAACTATAAAAAGTTTTCATTAATCCTTGTGAATTAACACATGCATTTTAATGCCACATTTGCTTTTGTACATTGACATTTCTGCTAAGATTTCTATTAATAAAATTTGTTTACTGACAGGCTTTTTGCTGCTCCTTCCCCAGCCACCAACATTGCAGGCAGCCAGTTTAATCGTAACACTGTTAGTTCTGAAGTGGTGAAGTATCTGTGCTCTAAGCCTGCTTTAGGATCCACTAACAGCGTATGGGGTTAAATCATCATATGGCTTAACTTATTGACATAAATGCCAGTATAGAATTTATATGGTGAAAGACTGTTTAAATGTGAAAGAATTTATACAGCAAATAATTTCAACTGATGCAGATTCAGCCACTCACTCACTGTCAAGATGCACAAGACTGCATCTGCTACAACAAAAGTTTGAAGGGACAGCCTATGTATGTTATTAGGTTGTACCACAGACAGCAACTGTTCCCAATGGCTGAGAAACAGTTTCTGAATCAAGATCATCATAAAGTACATGATTCTGAAGATAAACCTTGTCACATGCCTAGATACTCTCCTATCACTGCAAAGAAGTAATTGTTTAAAAAAATTATATACTGTATTTTCTTACAATATTTATAGAAAAGTTTTGAATTATTTGAAATTCTATTTTTTTAAAAAAGCAACTGTGAATTAAAAATCCTACATAAAGCCTTCATAAATATTTTTTCTACAGTGCTGTAACACGAGCATTTGACCTAATGCTCCTTTTTCTTAGATTAGACCAACAAAACCTTGGCAGCAGTTTCTGGACACTAGTATAAACAGCTGGGTTCCCTGTGGGCCCAAAGATACACTTTTTAAAAAAAGAGTCCATTGTAGACAATTTTCTTCCAGACCCTTATCAAAATTTCATCCTGAATATCCTACTGATGACAGAGTCTATACACATCAGATGGACCTTAAAAAAGGCCTTTCTGGAGGCCCATCTTAGTTTGCCAAGGCCAGCTCTTAGTATTATTTTGCCTGTCTGCCAATGCTAAGGTTTGCACAAAATGATGACCTTCAGTACCTTTGCTAAGGAACAGTGCAAGTGACATGTTAGCAGCCAACCCCTGCTGATTAGCACAAGACTTTAGGGAGTTTAGCTGGCAAACTGCTGTGAGCTTGGTTAACACATTTGGGGTATTGTTCAAAATCTCTGTGCTGTGGAATAGCATTTGTATGTATCAGCAAACAGAGAGAAATATCTGTATAGATATGATATGTATAGAAGTCAATATTGGTCATTTTATATCAGGCAAGTATATCTTTGTTTTCTTTTGTGGCTTGAGTTAGACTAATCCACAAACCTGGATTAAGAATAATAAAACACTGTTCCTTTAATTAGCTATTGTTGATTGCTTTCCTCTCACCAAGGGAAAAGCAGGGCAGAATCAGAGAAAAAGGATAAGTGAAAAGAGGCTATGAGCGCTCCCTGTTGGGATTTTGCCAAGTGTTTCCCATACATGACCAGTTAATGGAAAGACCAATGCCCAGAAATTTCATAGCCTGGCTCCCACTATTTCCACTCCTGCCTATAAAGCCTTCCCATTACCACCACAGAGGTTATCTGTGAGTGACTGACCCTATGCTTTTAGCATGGGAGGGGACTTCCTCTTTTCTATTGTTTTTCAGGTTGTCTCTGACAAAAGCTGGGTCCTTGGTGGCTTTAAGATTATTTTTTATATATATATTTTTAAAGGACATTTTTCATACGTTAATAAGGAGGAACCTGCTTTCTGTTAGGGACGGAGAAGGAGGGTGCTGATCTGTCAGTGTTCTGGTTTTGCTAATAAAACTCTGCAGGTTAGTGTGATACTGCTAGTACAGAAACCAATAAAATGCCATTAAAAGCTTACTGGATTGAATCAAGGCATAACAATATGAATACAAATGAAAAAAGTCAGTATTTCTTGTACAAGTCTAGGGTCACAAGATTGCTACAAATCTAACGCATATGTTTCTTACACTTTGTTCATCATATAAACCAGCAAGATGTGGATACAGATTGCCATGGTTCTAGCTAGGAAAAGTGCAGAGGCAGGATCAGACCTTTACAGTTTAACTCAAGTATCAATAGGACAGCCTTGGAGACATTTCCCCAGTCACTTATGAGAGATATTCAACATGTACAGTGCAGAGTTAACGTTATGAAAAAGGATGTACAGTATCTGCTGTGCAAAGACTTTTAACTGCTAGATGCAAGAGAAGCAGAATCAACCTTTTCCTTCTCTGCCTGCCTCTGCCTTCTTTCTCACTGCAGAAGAAAAAGTGCTAGTATTACCATTAGCTGTGTAAGGTAGCATTAGCCACTTCAAGAAGTGCAACTAGTCTGTAAAGCATTAGTCTATTTCATATCAGCCCAACCTGAACTGAAAAAGAAAACAAAGAGATGCCATCTAAAGAAAGCAGCTTATCTTGATCCATATAGAAAAGCTACATTATAGAATATGGCATTACCTGTTCTTCTCAAATGTTTCAACCATGCCATGCTGCCACCCCTGGAGAACCTCTAGTCACTAGAGAGTTTCACCCCACACTGAGACATTCTTTGGCCTCCAAGACTGCTAATTAGCCCATCAGTCCTATTTACAGTATGTCAGCTATAGGCTAGAATAAAAGCAACAAGTAATTATAGAAAGGCCCTATAAAAAATGTTAAATGGCCTCAGATTATCTCAGGTTTTAGATGTTCTAGAAGGTAGAAGTCTCCGTCTCTCCCAGTTTGCCCTGCCCTCCTGTCCTTTCTTCCTTCTTTAGGGTTTCTATAGCCTCGACTCAAGTTCACATTTTCAAAGATTTCATGAAAGCTGCCATATTATCATGTACTTCACTGGCAAAGCTGCGAAAGCTAGCAAAGCTATGGTTATCATCCCTCACATAGTTAAAATGCAATAGCAGTGCAAATAGCAAAGCAAGAGAATGCTTTAAAGAAAAATGTCCATTAAAACTTGAATACAATAAGCCAGGCTTTATATTACTTTAGAAACAGCTGCTGAGAACTGCAGTGCCTCCATGTTCCCCAACAATGTTAGAGTGTCCATTGGGGAGGTGAGGAAGGAAGAGGAAGGGATGGTGGAGAGAAGGCAGTGCACAGCAACCCTCAGAGGAAGGGAAGCTGAGTGGCACTCCAGTCCTCCTGGTGTGCAAACACCTCCTCCCCTTTGGAAATCCAGAGAGAACATGAGCAATTCCTGCTCCCTGCTCTAGAACTTCTGCTCCTTAGCTGACTGGCACAGCTCTTGCTTTTAGCTCTGGCAAGAGGTCAGTCATCGCATAAGCACTGCTGAGTGTATTAATTACTGCGTTCACATGGTCACTGTGTCTTATTGCCCAATTATTTCATAACTGAGTGCTACGTACTGTGCCAGATCCAAGTGCACAGCTCTCACGGACTTCAAGGGCTCCCTTCACGCATAGGTCTGTTGGAATCTACGTTTTTCATAACTTTATTTACCTGACCTGTAAATATTTTGGAGAACATAATGGTGCTTTTGAACATTTGCATATTTGCCTTGTCTACGCATTGAAGCTGTACTTACACATGTATCTCTTGCAGAATTCATTCATGAGGAAAACCATACAAGTTTACAAGTTAATCATTTTCCTGAATGTCAAAAGCCAGGGCAGATCAGGATGTGCGTTGTGTTGGCAGAGCTGCAAACTAGGCTGCTTTAGTATTAATAGTAAATTTCCTAGCCTCCGTAAGACTTTTAATAGTTTTTTCAGCAGGTTAACAAGTAGCCATGGATATTTGCCATAACTAATTGCAAAGCACAGGAAAAAAAAGTATAATTATTAAGAAAAAAGTGGCTTAAGTTTTCAATTCAATAGGAAAAACAAAGCATCCAGTGCTTTCTTTTAGCTTTCAGCTTCTGAGTAAAACTGATATTCTGCCATAGTAAGAAAGAGCAGGGATTTCAAGAATCCACTGATCAGCACATTTTATGTCCCAAATGTTCCAAACCAACATCCAGTGAGATTTTGTTATGGCTGCTAGCTGTAGAATGTCACTGAGTAGCTTACAACGCTCAGCTGCATAGTGCAGTGTGGCAAAGTATGCTTTAGCTGATCCACCTCACCATCTGGTAGATAAAAAAACCCCACCTTGTGAACCAGACTGTTGACTGGGATGACTGGCATGCTGACAGGCATTCTGCCATCCTGATTTTGGGGATAGCAACATTTGGCAAGGGGAACATGAACACCTGAGAAGAAAGAAGCTTTTCTCAGAACACAGACTATTTTTCCATCTATCTTAGGAAGATAAAAAGCAGTGAGATCCTTACGCTGACTCTTCAGAGATAGCCACCCCCACATCAACCATTGGTGATAGCCAAGAGAAAGGAATCACTCTTCTGGGCTTATGTTTCATCAGACACTAGTATTCTTTCATCATTCCCCCTCACTCAGTTTCTTTTGGTTATAAATTATGAGATAAAATGCATGTGTAAGCTACTTAATATTGTGCCTCTCTCGTCTGCCCCTCCAACTGCCCCTTCTTCTTCCATCCCCAAATTTGCTTCTTGTGGTTCCTTACAGAGTGCAAGTAGAAAGTAGGTCAGACAAATGGGCACTGTCAGATGACTAGTTTCAATTTATGGACATGTTGTTGTCTCTGTAGTACCATAGCAAGTTGTTACAAATCCTTAAAAGTTTGTTTTAGCCTGAAAGGCTATTAGACTTACTCGACTGGCAAAGAAGGCGGCTTTCTGCAGGAATTTCATCTGGTTAAGTCAACAGAGCTCTGCCTGCAGAGCACAGCTTCCCAACATGAGGCTTCATTTTGTATAATTAATTCTTTACCTTTTCCTGTTTGTAATGAAAACACTATTAAATGCCTAAACAACTTTACAACTGGGTTTTATTTTCACTTCTCCCCTCACCTTTGCCCACACGCCCCAAGCCTCAATCAGTCATTTTAGTTTTCAATCATAACCAGCACTGGATACACATGCTTCACGTATTGATATGCTTCATACAGCCATGTGATAGCATCCCATCACGCGAGGAGCAGTGCACACCATAGTGGGAGGTGCTAACAGCAGGGAAGGGGAGTGGGATTTACTACCCTTAACTCCCCCAGTAAAGCCACCACCAGTCCATTACAGTGGCAAATAAAATACTCTGACAGAAGCATGACTGAATTTGACAATGGTCCTCCAAACTTCAGCAGAGTTTCCAACAGCATTCACAGTTTTAGTGAATTAATGGCAAGGCAAACAGTATCTGCTCAATTAGTTCAGTGGTCTGGTAAGGCCAGAATGACAGTTTTAATAGTTTGATGTCAAATCACCTGTCAGAACAACTGTCTGTTGCCTCTAGACTCCTGTTGCATGTGTGAAACATGGTACAGTAAATAACCGTAGGCTGGTACTTTGTTAGACCTTATTATTACATATTACAGCAGCAACCTCCAGCAGTGCTTTAGTCAAACAAAACCCTATTCACATTTATTGGCTTAAACAAAGGGGTAGCCACTTCTTATTCTCAAAAAAACCCCAAACAACAACAACAAAAAAAAGAAAAAAACCACCCCCAACCCCCTCCCAAAAAAAAAAAAACAAACCAAAAAAACCCCACAACCCAAAAACCACCACAGTACAGCAGGGCAGAAGTGCAGAGAAAAGAAAGTTCAGAGTGGTCATAAACATATCAGCAGTAAAATGTTAATACCACTAAAATCCATGACAGTTTTGCTACTACATTCAGTGAGACCAAAACTTAACTTCATATATTTGGTTTTGTGTTGCTCAGTGAAACTAATAGAACAGATAGTGGTCATCATTCCTTCCATCTATATGGAAGCCCCTAAGTGGTGGCAGGCCAACAAATGGGAATATATTACTAAATTGGGATCAGACGTGGGTAGAATTCGAAGTATAAATTTCTCCAATAATCTGGCCCATTCCCTTTGGAAAAAGTCCCTAGGGAACTGTTCTAACTGACAGAATACAGAGCAGCCTTTAAATTGGATGAAACTTACAGGGAATGGAAAATTGGGTCCCTCCTCATCTATATTCCACACATTATGCCTAATGTGAAGACTTACGTTTGCCACTGCTTATTTCCTGTAGATGCATTAAAAACACCTATATTTGGACAAATTGTAAAATCTTGCCCTAAGAAATAGGATATCTCCTTTTTTTGAGAGGATGCTGAAATTCCCGCAGTGGCCACTACTTAGGGTTTCTTAGTGTACAAAAACTACTGAAGAATCTGTAAAGCCAGGTGCAAGTTAGGTGTCCATTCTCACCAGCTGTATAGGCACTCTGAACTAAGGGAAGAAGTTCTGAGACTTCAATGGGATAATTTCTCCTATCCTAAAATAGGCATCTAAGAGGAATGACACCTCTGGAGGGCAATTCAACCCACTTATTTTACACTATTTGCTATAAAAGGAGCACTAACTTTTATCCTCTAAATGGCTAAAATTATATGAGATGTATCTCATCCTAAGCCTTTACATTTAGAACATAGATGATCCAGGGTCTTTTCCCTTAAACTTCTTTTAGAAAATATTTTCTAAGCAAATGTTGCTGTGACTAATTTCATTAACTCTTGGATTCAAGTAACCCATGGATCCAAGTAAGGCCATGAAAATAAGTGCATTATTACCATGTCTAAGAAAAACAGTTCTAATACTGTTAAGTTGCAACTAGTTCCCTTTGCAACAGCAACTTATAAATGTTCTAGCTCATAAACTCATGGCACATGATAGCTTTTGCATCTTACACTTTATCATGACACATGGATATTTCTAGTTCCTTGTATCTGTAAGTGTTCAGTGTGAAAGCTTCAACAGCACTTGGAATTATTCACAAAAATTCCTCAGTTATCTCATAGCACTCAGTTCAGAAAACTGGGTTAAATGTAGAAGTCAGCAAGAGACTTTCCAATTTCATAAGGTCATCCTAACCAGTTAGTTTAGACTATTAGTTGTGTGCCTTCAGCAGCTATTAAGCTTTTGGTTGATAGTTTTTCAATAATGTCCATTTAGTGCTTCCTTCCTGAACATAACTATTTTCACTATTACATGGCAACAAATATTATAGCCAGATCTCTTAGAAAGTACATTGTTAGTAGCAAGAAATTCAACAAGTGCCACAGTCTTATAGTTAATAGCTTATTTATTTTGCAGCAGTCACCAGCTTCTATACATGTACCTCAAAAGTTTGTCCCAACCTGCTGTTCCTAATCACTAATATTAGTGGTATTGCTTTACTGATACATTCAAAGCTTAATTTCAGTCTTCATCTAGTTTTATGCTATTGGAATTTGGACTTCCTTCCATAAAATTCCAGGCACAAATAATCACAAAATATGTCACCTATATTAAGTATCTCAAAGTTATAGTAAAAGATTGTAACCCTGAGAGAAGCCCATTCTACTTGGAGCTATATAGTCTAATAGGGCATGCCTACAATTCCAGCAAGGCATGACTATCGTATGAAGGTATACTTAAACTTGTAGACTGTAAGGAATGTAGCACTGAAGCTACAGAACTTGGCACACAATCTGAAAAGAAGATTCAGAAAGTTAATCTGTGCTGAATTCTTTGCTGCTGAATCTATACCGATAGCAGTATTTGACTGATGTTAATTAACTTCAGGCTAATTTAAGTATTTCTATGTAAGATGGAGTCATAATGTGATTGCTATGTAAATATCTTTGCAGTAAGATACGGTACTTTGTGGTTGCCAGAATTAAAGAAAAGTAATGTCATGAGAGAATGGGGACAGAGTGAAGCCAGGTGGTTTCCTTACTTTCCTGCTAAAAATGGCATCCACCTACTGATACAGATACAAACTGCCTGGTATGAACTACAGTGAATGGGTACAGAAACAGATAATTTCTCAGATTCAGTCTCTACTTATTTCCAAAACAGCATCTGTGGTTAAGACAGCCCAACATACCTTACTTTCCTTTACCAGTACAGTGTCAACTTCTTGTCAACTTTGCTTCCCAAATTCACCCTTCCATTTCCTCAATCTGAAAACCAACAACAGCAACTTAAAAGTTAGCAGAAGCAAGGGTGGCAATAGTATTAATGATGGATATTTATCATCTTATCAACTCACTTTAAGGGCGATGAAAGTGAAGCAGTACACAGAAGAGTTATTTCTCTAAAAGTTCCACTTACTAATCTTTTCTGTCTACTGCCAATTACAGCACCCCTCACAGATCTGCACTGCTTATTGCAGAAGTCACTTGGAAGATGACATCAGACCTTCAGCATCAGAAAGTGGTGGCATTAAGCAATATCTGACCTCTAGGTTCACATATATACAAAAGGTCTCTGTTATACTGCTGCTGTTATACAGTCCTCTGAATTTCTTACTTCCGAACACAATCTTCTGATACAGTTAATATCAATATACAGTGGTTAGTTGTTCAGCTCAATCTGGGGACTGAAAAAGAAAACAAAGATGACAAAATTGTGAATACAGTGTCAATTAAAAAAATGCAACTTTTGAGACTCTTTCGCATCTTGATTTTTTTGTCAAGTCTTTCAACTGACTGAAAAAGTGACAATCACCAATACTGTCATCAGACTCTACAGCTGAAATACAAACACCCCATATTTGAAAAAGGAACCATGGAAAAGTTAAACTGGAAACATTTTTAAAGGACTGATTAAAAAGAACTATTTCAATAGGAAGTTCACAAACAGAACTCGGAAGGAAAAGCAAGTAAAAGAGAACAAACAGGAAAAGATCAGAAAGTCATGTTATATAATGTTTTGATTTAACAGGTTGGCTAAATCTAGCACATACAAATCTGAACTTTCAAGCTTTAAGATCTGAAAAAGTCACACACTTCCCTCAGTACTGTCATGAAATGTCTTTTCAAATTAGTCCCTCTTCACAGAAATAAATTGAAAATATATTTTTATGTGTATATCCAACACTATTCTGTTGACAGAGGAACCCAGGAAGAGCAAGCAGAAGCCTATCAAATTCCTTTACCAGGCAGAAGAGAGTTCAAACAAGTATGTAGCAAACCCAGTATCCTAAGTACTAGTGAGACTCTGTGCTGGTTACTTGGTTCTCAAGGGTATGACAAACAATTAGGCAAGTCCTATATAGTGAAAACACGATATTTAATGTCTAAACATACAATTCAAATGTTTAGGTCTGGAAACTAGATGTAAACTTCCCATACAAGGGAGCTCAAATCTAGGAGCTCATACTCAGATACTGTTTTCAAAATGCACATAGCGAAGTCCTTCAAAGTCTATTATACAATCTGCTTGTAGACACTTCTCTGTATTGCCACAGTAACTCAGTAGGCTATTGGGGAAGAAAAGGCCTTATTTGGTCATTAAGGTTTCAAACTTGCTCCTATTGCCATAGCCCTAATTCCCACTGACTTCTGCTTAGAACTGGAACAGATTCAAAGCCCCTAAAAATCAGCTGTAATAAGGCTCAGCCATCAGTGAAGCAGCTGTGTTCAACTCCCTCTCTGAAATTGTTGAAGTAATCTAACACCAGATGACCAAATTACATAATTTCAAAATAAATACTGGGTGCTTTTAAGTTATTTTGTCATTTGAAGTCCTCAACAGCAATGGAAAGGAAAGGAAGCAGGACAGAAGATCATGATACTGTTAAGATTAACATTCCAAAACAGTGAACTTACTCCAAAATCCCAAGACTGCTACAGAAGTTGAGAGATTTTTAAAATATATTTATGGCTTTGTTGTCTTCTGGTTCAATCTTTCAGGTTTGCACTTTCTGTAATTACAACTGCTTGAAACTTTCCATCTTAAATACAGGATCTAATATCTAAGTCGAGGAGCCAAGGCTTTAGAAATACCCATCATAGTCTGAGATTTGACATAATGCACGTTATTGCAATTGTCGTCACTGCAGTTTCTTCCTGCAGGGACCTTCTGTGCCTCTACTACCATCCAACAGTGGGTTTCGTCCTGAGACTACCCAGTCACTGTAAGAGAAATGTGCAGGTAGAATGATGTCTTCCATACATTACATAGCCAACTGAAACCACAAAAATGCATTCCACAGTATATGAATTAATTTTGACAGAAGAGTCTTATAATGTCTGTTCTGCAAGTGTAACAAACCTGCTGAGGACTTCAAGAGTTCAAGTATGCAATAGCCTGCTGAGTAGCAGAGAGCCTCATACCTTTCCACCAACAGCTGGAAGACATCCCTTCCCCTTCTAAGCTCTGTGACACCAAGTCTCTACTTGACCCTAACATATTTTGCAGGAGTACTCACTGATGCTCTTTGAATCTGCTGGAGAACGGACTGGTGATGTAACTGAAAAAGTATCAAGGTTACCCTACCCTTGGAACTTCATCTAAAGAACTGAAAGCTTGCTCAGGTGTAGACACAAGCAAAGACTGTACATACAACAATCTTACAGACACCATGGGGCCAACTAAAAACATTAATCCACTTTTCTGGGTACTGGACAAACTTTATCAAAGGGTTTATCTTCACAACTGAAGGCCACAAAACAGTTCTGGTTTGGACACAATATCATGGTTTGTCATTTGATTTATACTGCATGCAGATGAG
The DNA here is from genome assembly GCF_929443795.1 of Astur gentilis. Classification (NCBI taxonomy): domain Eukaryota; kingdom Metazoa; phylum Chordata; class Aves; order Accipitriformes; family Accipitridae; genus Astur; species Astur gentilis. The sequence continues at coordinate 12,735,898 of NC_064913.1, forward strand.
ACCCGCTTTGCAGTAGCTAACAGCAGCCTAAAGGCTAAGCAGAATTTCCTATGATGTGGAGGAGACAGTGAGTAGATGAAGACAGGACTTTAAAATCCTAGACAAGTTCCATAGCCACTATGCTATAATTGAAATGCCATCCTGTACATGAAAATACTGAATCAGACTCCTTCTGGTTCAGTGGAAAACAGGCTTTTACAACGTGGTATTTGCCAGAACATTCTGAAAAACGTGTTCTGTATCTTTGCCTGGAGATGACTTTGCTTTATGTATTACACAGTAAAATTAATATAGTGGAGACAAGGTATTTGCTGCAGGACAATTAACAAGTAAGCTACTCAAGTGAAAAGACACCTTTTCTTGTCAGTCAAGACAAGGCTCCATTACAGGGTACTATTTGGCCCAAACACACAAACTAAATTGTTTTAAGAAGGAGCACAGTGTGAATTTGCAACATGAATTTATACTTGTGATATAGTTCTTTGGTTTGTTTCACTTTGCTGCTGTCTCCAAAGCACATTTGGAAGCAGTCTTGATCACTGTTGACCGGGTTTTCTTGCACCCACGTGCACCTTACAACGCCATTGTGCTGTGCACCTGAAAGAACCAGTAAGAAATGTTTTTACACAGTGTATTAGATGGCTTGTTCTAGTTTGCTCTTCTCCTTTCACCTTCCCTTATACATTGGAAGTTTGGCTACAACAGAGCTGGTCAGTAGGCTTGGTCTTGCCAAAAGTTGAGAGCAGGATGAAAGCTTCTCAAGCTCAATCCAGCAGATATTGTTGAGTTTCTGTGGAGGAGAACAATCTCATAACACAGGATGCAGTTTACACTTTGAAGCTATCTGGGAATTTTATCTTTAAAACTATTTGCTGTTTCAAGGACATGGGACACTAATGATGTCCTTGATCTCTCCTACTTGTACAGCAGCATATTGTAGTTCTGGGGTTTCTTCTCTGTTTTCAAAACTACTATGATAGATGGCACTGATGCTGCAGCCATATTGTGCTTAATGGTCATTGCAGGGTGTGCAATTGTAATCTCAGTACCAACTGGATATATCACCAGGCATCATTGCATGGCAGTAATGTACCCTATGTATTTATTGACCAGGCATCACTCGGGTCCTATTCTCAGCTCTTCCCTGGTCAGTGGCTTTAAATTTATGTGACACTCTTCAACTCAGTGTCTCAACTTCAGCATTTCACAGTTAATGCTTACTTCTTGTAAAATGCTGACATCCACAAACACAGGGTACACTACTGTGGGTGGTCAGACAGATTCAAAGAAAATAAATTCAGCAGGTACCTCTTGTGGGGAGAAATAAGTGGGATTTGTTCCTTCCTTTTCTGATGATGTTCTCCTTCATAGCTACATTTTTTTCTCCTCCCACATCCTGTCCATCCTATTTATCTGGTTTCACATATCCCCACCCTGTACAATAAGGTAAATAGACCCCAAGAGTTTGATTCTCAGAAGTCTACTTTCACTCGTCCAACCCCATTGTTTCCAAAAACCTCAGAAGTGAAGAGCTATCAGCACTTCTCTAAGAAAATAGGAGAAAACACACAAGATGTCTTCAAGAAGTGAAATCCAATGCTTCAGAAACTAACCAGGGCACAGTGTGGCTGTTCAAATCCTGGAAAGAGAGATGATCAGCCAGTAGCATCTTCTCCAAAAATACTCACTGTGTATCTAACAGTGTGATGTCTACTTTCCTAATAAACTCAAAAAACTCAGGTTGAAATGCTGAAAACTTTAGGCATGGATGAATTCGACACTTTATTCTGGAACAGTCATTAGACAATAAAGAAGTTAACCAGGAAAAATAACTTTAAGCCAGCACAAGTCTGTGTGCATTCCTGCTCCACTTCCAGTCCCCCTGAGAACACCAGGGGCAAAAAGCTGGGAAAGTTAAAACAGTTCCCCCAAGCAATCTAAGTTCTTTCTTGGCCTGCTGCCATTACAATAAAAGGCAACCTATTACAACCAGCTTTAGTCAGCTACAGCACAGGCTTTTAGAGCTGAAAGAGTCATCCCAGGCCTCGTTTAAAATCAATGGAGAAAACAGGCATTAAACAAGTGATTCATCTGGTTTATTTTAGACAGTGACATTGGGATGAGAAATTGTGCTGCAAAATGAAAAAAACAAGCCGTAGAAATGCCTATTTCCCTCCACAGACAATAAATGAAGTCCAGACAAGGAATTGTCTGTATTTGGTAAGATGAATCCCACCCAGTGAGCCTGTGGCGTACATTCACTCCTCTCAGAGACCTTTTGTTATAGTCTCCATTGTTTCCAGACTACTGGGCAACAAGGGTCCCTCCACAATGAGCTCTAGACCGACAGTGGAAGCACAGGTATTCAAAGCTATTCTAGGATTTCTAAGCTATCAGATCCTACTGTGTGGACTGACATGGATCTGGAGGGTATGCCTTACCATGAAGAATACTCTACATGGCAAATGGAAAAGAAATAAATCAGAGAAGCCCTCTTTTCTAAAATGGGAACATATACTCCCTCCCATTGCAGAGTCTTGTAACAAAAACTGAAAGAACTGAAAACTGCATGAATATATGATACAATTTTGAAAGAAAAAAAAGATAGTAAGCTGCATTCTTGATCAGAAAATCGAAATACTAGCAACCCAGAATCCACAACACAGCATGAAAAATAATCCACTTTAGTCAAAGACCTACATCACCTTCCTTGCTCCATTTTATAGAAGCATTGAACATCAATGGAAGAGAAGATCTGCTATGAATCTTCCTACTCAGAAGCAGCTATAGATGCCAAGGCCAGCACTTTGCACTTCCCATATTGTAAGTTAAGCTTGATAAAGGTCTATTTTCTGAAAATCCAGCTTTATGTTGTTTTGTATTAGATGGAAATTCCCCAAAATTAATTGCTAAAACAATTTCTGCATGAGAGAAAAACAATCACTGTCTGGTTAGTGCATACCATCACAGCACTCTCTTTTATGCTCCCTCAAACAAATGGTACATATGGCAGACAGAACTGGCATATCTCTGACTTCAACAATTAGTACAAACACCTTATTTCTCCGCCTGAACAAGCCCACAAGGGACATGATAGTTGCAAAAGTTATGTAGTATACAACTTGTGGCATTCACCACAAGAACCATTTCACCTGTAGAAAACCAGACTTCTCATTAGACATTGTTTTTCTTGGTGTTCACTCATTCTGGGCATCTTGGCTCTACTTATAGAACAAAGTCTTGCCTGTCCTACAACAGACAGGATCACTCTACTTATCAGTACAGCTTTGCTATTTTGTAGACAGCTTTGCATACCATGTTCAGTCTGGGGCTCCCCATCACAAGACAGACATTGATGTGCTGGAGTGAGTCTAGCGGAAGGCTACCAAGTTGATTGAGAGCTGAAGCACATGATGTAAATAGAGAAGATGGAAGAACTGGGTTTGTCCATTCTTTAGAACAGAAGAATTAGAGGAGACCTTATTGCTGTCTACAACTGCCTCATCGAAGGATACAAGAAAGATGGAGCCAGACTTTTCAGAAATGCACAGTAACAGAAGGAGAGGCAATAGACACAAGCTGAACAAGGGAAATTCCAAGCAGATATAAGAAAGTAGTCAAAAAACTGGTTGCCCAAAGAAGTTGTAGAATTTATGTCCTTGAAGATGGTCAAAACTCAAGCAGATAGGGCCCTGAGAAACCTGATCCTGTTGAACCTGTCCTGTGCAAGGGATTGGACTAGGAGACCTTCCAGAGGTGTCTTCCAACCTAAATAATTTTATGAGTCTATGATGGGAATGGGAAAAGGCATGGAGAACACTAAATACAGCCTTGAGGAAGCAGTTTCTGTGGCTTTAACACACAGCTCCCTCACTTCTCGAAGGATACTTGCTCAGTATTCAAAAGCAGCCTCCCCTAGTTGCACGCCAAATAACAGCACGTTAATATAGTTGGCTCTACACATAGACACCTCTGACTGCCGACAAACCCCATCACCCTTCACAGCAAGTGATAACACAGCTGTCCTAAGGACAAGGAACCATCCAATCTGCACAGACAACTGAATTAGCCAGGCACACAGCCTATCCACACAGCAGTAAGGACACTCTTGAATGAGCTTTAAAACTCCAGCACTACCCAGTATTTTTCCTGCTGGAGAATCAGCTGTTTTCATGTGTCCCCAGATTCAGCAATAATGACACCCTAACAAGTGCAGAATGAATAGTTAGTGCATTTGGCTTCAAGATGAGAGTACTGCACAGCATTACAGACACAGTTACCAAGATCCTCTTACATGCTACATATATTTTGCCAATACAATCTGAAGCCATGAAGAAATATATTGCCAACAGAAGCAGCCAAACACAAATGCATTCTGCCAAAAGAACTTGCTAGCTACACTATGCCAACAGACTGTTTGCCAGCTAGATCTCCTCACACAGAAAAGGCCGCAGATTTCCACTGTCTTTCGGACTCTGTCAGATTCCAGTATTAAATGGTTGGATTAACATTTTGCAACCAACAAGGTGACACTGGTTATCTTCATAACTGTTTTTAGTCACTAGTCAATACTAGTCAACATGTCAATTTATGCCATCATCCGTACTGAACTATATAAATACAAGGCTCCAAATATCTGGGAGTGCCTAATGAGATGATGTTAAACTCTGTAAATGTGGACTTATTGAGAAGTTTGTGAGGTTTCACATGCTGCTACAGACAATACAGGCTTACTACTGCAGCATATACAGCCAGCAGACACCATCCTGAAGTAGCTTTACAGGCTGTGCATTAGTACAAATCAAAAGGACAGATACAATGTGCTACTAAGTCATTGTTTATGTTTCACACTAGGATTTTGCCTTTTGCAGTCCCCACAATAAAACTACCTTGCTGGAAAACTAAATGGTAATTCTGGGTATTTGAAAGTTCTCTGAAAATATGTTTTTGTTGCTGTTTACTAATCCTATGAATAAGGAACTTTGGGGAAACATACTGATTCTGATTTAACTTTTTTTGGAGGGTCTGAAAGTCTATCCAAAGAAAAAGAAAAGAGAATAAGCTAAAATCTGGTGCTGAACCACATAAGACTCAGATGAGGCATCTGATTTGCCATTTTCCCCCAACATTTAATTTATCACAAATGTTCTGTGTCTTCAGCTTCTTTTATCTTCAAAATTAAAGTACTTTCTAATGTCTAGCTTTTAAGAGGGACTTTACTAATGAAAAGGTATGGGAGAGAAGAAGTTACAATTGATGTCAAACCAACAAGTTAGCACATGGAAGCTACAGTTACCCTGGAATCCTCCCTACAGTAACTATAGTACACTGATGAACCTGTAACAGTTTTGGCCAGACCTTCTTTAACATATTCATAGCAAGATATCTACAGCAAAAAAAACCAAACAAACCTTCCATCAAATGAAACACTAGCAGATCATCTGCACCCCCTCAGGAAAGGATGAGAGAGATCAAGCACAGGACAGATGTGTAGGCAGATCACCCAAATGACTACAGGACGGCACTCAAATACCATGATGATATATTTAGACTAAAGTGTGGGCTCTGATGAAATAACAGAAGAGCCAATGCCTGCCTTAAGGTAGCATTGGTGTTTGTATGCAAAGACAAATAAGAAACTACTCAATTATAGATCCCATTTCTTATGCCTATACTAGGATACAAGCAAAAATGCAAAAATTTCCATGATGTCCACCAGAAATATTGTAACAATGTCATAGAAAAGCTGACCTTGCAAGCCACATGAGCAAAATTAATAATTTGTTTTCTGTGGTAAACACTATACAGTATTTACAATTAGCATTAATACAGATTTATGAGAACTACTGGTATCCTGTAAAATTGATACTGGACAGACATATTCAGTAGTGGTTCCATCCAGCTGAGTTACAGTTAATGATCCCCAGTGCAATGAACTCCATTTAAATGTTCTCTGTTCAGGATCCTAAAGATAGGAAAGTACTTGCCTTCCGAAATCTGTTCTGATTTAAATCCCATCAGTAACTACATCAAGTTGATCAGACCATTAGGAGAAAAAAGAGACATGAAAACAACTGCTGACTTAGAGAAACTACAGTCTACCACCTCTAGTGAAGCAAGATGTTTCAGGAACCCATTTTCATAATGCGGCAAAAGAAATTCTGCTCATTTTAGGAGAAAATCTGAAAGAATATATTTCCAGGCTGCACTGGCTAAGGCTAAAAATTAGATGGATTTCCTAGGGTAGCAAGGAAAACCTTGTCAAAAACTAGGGTGAACCTCATGATTGCCTTGAAGCTGTTCAATAACTGGTGAGGAAACATATCCATCACCAAACTAGATGCCGACAGAGACCGTTTACACATATTAAATTTATGAAGGGAACAACATACTCTGTAGCCCTGAAAGACCAAGTAATTCCTGGAAAATCTATTCTAATTTTTAAAGGGATAATTCAAAATTAATAAGGAAATTTACCAAATACCATTTGCCTTCTACAGGTCTTAGTTCTTTGAGAGGCATCAGCAAGAGAGAACAAACTAAGTTTTTGTCCAAGTTTCAAGTTGTAACAAACTAGCATTTTGAAGAAAGCTTTCTATTCCTATTATTCAATATCATTCTTTCAAATGTTTGTACAGATTATCAGGCAAACACTTGCAAAAGCCCTAGGTAATTAACAAATATTTTTATGGAAATATTATACTTAAAATGTAAATTGAATCATGTTTATCATTTAAAGTCTTTCAGAAATTCGCTTTAACTACCTCATTTTACAAGTTAATGAGAGTTTTGCTTTTGACTTTAATGGCTACAGGATTGGCTCACCCTGACATGAATTAAGACATCTATCTTTTAAGGGATCTGTTAGAGATGCACACATACTCAGTAATACTTGCACCTTCACTGAAATAATATTCCTTTAAAAAGCAGCTACCACACAGTCATATGGAGCACATAAAAATACCATCAAAGTAAGTACAATGTAAGCCAGCCCTCTGACCCTTCAAATCTTTGAGCTTTGGTGTAGTTCTGGTTGAAAAATGTAGCTATTCAAGGTTTGTGTTTAGATCAATAGAGATGGATATTCTTCCCACCTACTTACTCTTCCCACTTTAACACTGTTATGAAGAGGTATTTCTGATATCCACCTACACCAGAGACAATCTGGTCTACAGCCCTTTTAAATCTCAGTACTCCAAAAGACATTTTCAGATAATTGTTATAGACAAATCTTTTTGGAATACCTCCTGTTCATGGTTTTACCTATGCCCCACCAACAGGTCAGTTCTGAAAATCACCACTCTAACCAGTATTTCTAGGACACCTGCTCAGATTTTAGGATAAATGCAAAGACTGCACTTCAGCCAGGTCTAGCTATAGGCTAGCTGGTTAACACATGAGTTCAGCTACAAATTCAGATATTTTTGTTTATTGAGCTTATTGCATTGAAACAGGTGGCTCAAACTAAAGAATTAACAGAATGACTTAGTAGAGTAGAATTAAATCAGACTGATTTACAAAAACAGTATTCCTGTGGTACATAACACACAAAAAAATAAACATTTTATCACTTAAATGTTAGCAATGACTGGTATATTAAACTGAAGGTAACCTATAACTGTTCTTTTGGCTGCAGGAAGTAGTTTTCCCATTATGGCCTTATTAAACTCCAAATAGGACATGTAGTATGGATGGAAGAAGGATATTTTGGCGACTTCTTGGGGTTAATGTTACTTTAAAGCTTCACCTCCTCTGAAATACTATTTAGAGCACAAACCAAGCAGGTGCAGGTTAAGATGAGATTGAGACAACTAGTGTGGTATTCCTTCAGTGTGTTTTCTGGCCTGGGGGTGGGAGTATAGTGATGGTTTGGGTAAATCTTGATGGATGTTTCCTTGCTGAATAGTATATGCAGAAACTGTAAGTCCTATTAGCATTGTCTTGAGTAGACAGCTCTTGTTATATGAACTTTGATAATCAAAGCTAAGCTTATCTTTTGGGTAATTATCTCTTATCTTTTCTTCGGTTGTTTTTTTTTCCCTTTATTAGAGGCATTTCTGGGATAGTGATGGTGTGCTATCACTTCTCATTTATACCTCTGGTGACTGAGACAGGCTAAGAGCTAAACTCTGGCTTAATGAATGGTTTATGTGCTATTCTGTGAGTGTAGACTGGCAAGCTTTCTCAGAGTCTAGAGGCTTCCCCTCTCATTTTAAGCTTTTCAGGGAACAGGCACGTCATAATATATACCTGCACCCCTGACAACTAAAAGCCTGTTTAGGCCTCAAGACATCAAGCTCAGGATGACATAATCTGAGCATCTGAACAGCCTGAACTGGATTTGTAAGCATTTTTTTCCTTTTCTTATAAGGAGTATCTGAGACTGGCTTTTCTTCCAGCATTAAGTACTGCAGCTGGAAGGACCTATTTTTACTAAGGAATAGTCTGTATGTCTGAGAACTACTAAAATTGTTTTCTAGCTTTAAAAAGAGTATCTATGTAAACGTCACTAAAACCCCATGTGTTAAAAAAACACTTATAAAGTAATTTGAGAAGCTGTTCTTCTTAAAATATAATGCAGTAAGCTTGAAACACTGTTCAAATTATACAGAAAGTCGGTTTTAAAATGGCATACTGCATACAGCTGTGCTCCTTTAATTTTGCTTTGGAAAGATGAACAGTGTTGTTAACACCTGTTCACGCCTTGTAGTATGGCATTTGAAATTGGCAGCACTAGGTTCTCTAAAAAGCCAAGCTCTATTTTGCTTTTTAATTAAAATGCTTTGGTAAAACTTAAAAAGTTTGGATCATCCACTAACTTTGATCCACATAATTTCTGACAGAAAAGGATAAAATATGCTTATTGTAGAATAATTACATTCTCTAAGTAAGATACTGCTTTATTTAGTGTTCTGTTAGAATACCATCATTATTGCTTCTTCATACAGGCATAAATGTACACTTATACACTTAAACCTGGAAATCTGACTTCAGTGTCATCAGTAGATCACAGTTAATACAGGAGTACAGGACACTCATACCCTAAGGCAGTTTTTGAACTGCCTGCAGAATCAAATATAGCTCTGCATTACTGGTCCATTCCCTTTGACCTCACTACAATCATTCCCTCTTATCATGCAATTTCTCTTCCTATAATTTAAATATCCAGGAATCATGCTTCCAAAAGTCAGCTTTATCCACTGGACAGATAGAGCATTCTTTTATGGTGCAAATGGCAACATTGACAGCATAAAAAAAATAGCTGGAAAAAGGGCATTGATTTTTTATTTTTCAACACACTCAACTGCTGGAAACAGCCTAATGCCAATTACAGTGATCAACTTTTTGTATATACTAAAAGTAATTTGTTGTAACTGTAATATATAATCTTACTAATGAATTCTATTCCATATATTTCTATATCAACAACTTTGAAGGCAACAGCTGTTGGTGTACAAGCTGTTGTACAAAGTACACTAGATAATTTGTGGAATCAGTCTGTTCAGTTCTTGCTCTGAAAGACATAAGGATCTTTACTTTTATCTTTACCAGGGTTTTATTTCTGGTTGCCACATCTCTCCTACCCTCACTAGTTTCTTTACGTTATTCCACTTTGTCTAAGTGCTATTAACAGTCATTTCTTGGCAACTCATTGAAACTCTTTGCTATCTTTAATAAGGGCCTTTGACACGGCCTCTGTTTAACATCCTCAGAGACAAGCTGACAACGTAGGCATTAGATCAGTGGACAGTGAGGTGGATTGAAAACAAGAATGGTGAGGCCAAGAGGGTTGTGAACAGTGGCACAAAGTCCAGCTGGAGGCAAGTCACTGGTGGTGTACCCCAGGGGTCAATACTGGGGTCAGTACTGTCAAACACTGTCATTAGTGACTTGCATGAAGGGACAGAGTACACCCTCAGCAAGTTCACAGATAATACAAAACTGAATGGAGTGGCTAATACACCAGATGGGTGCACTGCTTTCCAGAGGGGCCTCAACAGGAAGGAGAAATGGGCAGAGAAAAACCTCATGAAGTTCAACAAAGGGAAATGCAAAGTCCTGCACCTGGGCATGAATAATCCCAGGCTCCAGTACAGGCTGAGGGCCAAGCAGCTGGAAAGCAGCTCTGCAGAGAAAGACCTTGGGGTCTTTCCAACCAACATGTTGACCATGAACCAGCAACATGCCCTTGCAGCAAGGAAGGCCAAGAGCCTCCTGGGCTGCATTAGGAACAGCATTGCCAACAGGTCAAGGCAGGTGATCCTTCCCCTCTACTCAGGCCTGGTGATACACAGCTGGACTGCTGGGTCCAGTGTTGGGCTCCCCAGTGCAAGACAGAGACTTACTGGAGTGAGTCCAGCAAAGAGCAACTTAGATGACTAAGGGGCTGGAGCATCTGACATGAGAGGCTGAGAGAGCTGCAAGTGTTCAGCCTGGAAAAGAAAAGGCTCAGGGAGATCCTATCCACGCATATAAATACCAGATAGGAGGGAAACATGGAATTCCATCTGAACACAAAACTATTATTTTACTCTGTCACGGTGATCAAACCATGGACCAGGTTGTCAAGACAGGTTGTGGAGTCTCCATCCTCGGACATATTCAAAACAGCTGGACATGACCCTAAGCAACCTGCTCTAGCTGACCCTCCTTGAGCAGGGGTTGGACTAGATAATCCCCAGAGGTTCCTTCCAACCTCAACCATTCTATGAATTCTAAAACAGAGATACTGCTAACATTTTTGTTACCATTTCTCCTTGTAAAAGCTACACGGGAGCAGGATGGAAAAGAATCACCTCAATCTCCAGGCTGTCGTCTTCTCAATGTTAAAGTGTTGCTTTCTTAAACTAATCAGTCACAACTGAAGTTAGGGCTCCCATTCTCACACCTCCTACTTGAAGGTTAGGTGGTTTTAAAAACCTTACTCTAATTTATTTTAGCCTAGTTCACACCCACATGTTCTTATCCCCACATTGTTTTTCAGCCTAAGTATATTTTCCTCTCCCATATATTTATAGAAATGTGGGCTTATTTAGCACATGAAAACAAAGCTTTTATGGGCTTTTATAGTATGCTGTCCATTCCTGTGATCACCTTCATAGCCTTTCCCTGCACCTGTTCCAGTTTTAATCCATCCCTCATGAACACAGAAGAGCAGAATGGTACACATTATTCCTCAAAAAAACTTATATTACTGCCTTCCTCTCTGTTCTCTCTATTGTAAACATTTTCCTCACTCTTTTTTAGGTAACATCATTTGATGACTCCTGCCAGACTAAATGGGAGAAATTAATACAATAGAAGACTCAGGTACTTACAAGTCCATACTACTGTGGGTAACAGATGTGAGGCACCTTTCTGCATCCTCATCACAATCACAGGGCTATGTCATACTGGCTGCATCCATTTCATTAAGATCTTGCTTCCAGCCAAAAATCAATTGATGTCTTTTTATTATGGTTGTATTTCCACCCATGCACATTCTCTGATGCTGCAAACTGCTTTTCTCAGGAAATCTTCAGCAGCCTCTGTAAGATGTCCTAAGAAGCAGAAAGATCCTAGCCATGAGAGGATCTGATTCAAGTTAGTCCAGCACATAACAAACTACCCAGCAGAGAGTAGGTGAATTTGGCTTTCTTTAAACAAACAGTAAATCTGCATTTTAAATCATGCCTATGAGAAAAATTTTCAAACTTTTTCTCTGCTTGTACCCAGTTTTCTGTAAATACAAAAAAAAAAGTCTGCGTTAAAATTTTCAAAAGTAGCAGAAATGACTTAGACTCATCAGTCACTTATGAAAATGGGACTTTGGGGCTTTGAAATTTCTATTCTAAGTAAGTTTCTAAATTAGAGAAGACACTGAAACATAGCTTCAGCAGTAGAGCAGGCCATTTGATTAGCCAAAAATAGCCATTAGCAAAGCAAATATAACTCTAAAGAGACGTAATCTACTTAGAAGAACTTTGGAAGGTAGAAGGTGATGGAAGGAAAGGAAAAGCTAATGCAGAGATCACTTATAACTTATGATGTAAATAAATGAAATATGATCCCATGGCATCTTGAAGCTTGGGATATATTTGTTCATGAGATACAAGCTCATCATCTTCTATATAGAGTTAGGACAACCTCGTAATATTACATTTTTCTGCCTACCCTCCCCAAAATTTTGAAGGAGAGTGAAAGAAAGAGAGTTATAAAACAAAATGGGAGAAATTACTCTCTTATACTGAGCAATCCACTGGCAGTTTTGTGCTTTTTACTCCTATTCGCAGTTACATTGTTTTCAATAAGACTTTGTTTCTATCCTGACATTTATTGTGCCATTACAGCCATTAATATGTGAAAGCCTATTTTCAAACTCCTATCACTATCATTCCTCCTGCCTTCCATTTATTGGAGTGAATATACAACGTGAAGAGTGGCGGGAGGTGATATTTTTTGTTTGAAAGTAACAAAGTCTACAGAACTATAATAAGCTGAAAAAGTAATTCCCATTTTCTGTCTTTTGTAACCACAATTCCACCCTCAAATATTTTGCTACTTAGAGTGATTATGTATGTTCATAGGAAGGAAGCAAATTGCAATCCAATATTAGGTAGACTTACTGTAGCTAAAATTACAGAGTAATTCACTGCGTTCACAGAGTTCACTGTGAATTTACCCTTAATTCCTTAGCAAATCTTATCCTCAGTATCCTGAGAGATACATATACTGCTACACATTCTGCTAGTTCTCAGCAAAATGGATTTGACTCCTTTCTCGTGTATGATTTTTCATTGGTACTCCATACGAATACAGTCACTCAAAGAAAGGGACGCTTACCCTTTGCTTGAGATTATATTTTTAGAGTGTCAGTTATAAAGATATACTAAAGCAGTAGCTCCCTTTTGCTTGATAATAAACATAGCCCAACAGCTGAAAAGATATATTTACAATCTTCCACCAGAATCCTCCCAACCCCTTACTGCTAAGAAAAACAAGTGGGCCACTGCAGCATGTCCCAGAACTATTTTGGTATTGGGGGAAGTGCAAGTTCCAAAGCAGTGTGGAAGAATGCCCTGCCAGCTGCTCCCCTCTCATACAAATGTAGGCTTAAGTGTCTTCCCTGATCAACTAGTAGATGAAAGAACTTTCAGATAAGTTGCTTCTACATCATTAGTGCCACATCCACAGAGATTTTTAGGTGTCTAAAGGCTCAAAGGTTCAAATGAATTGCTGGAGGCTAATCAAGTATCACACCTCAGCTGACCTACAGTAATTGGCTGTACAAGTCAACAAAAAAAATGCAACGTTAACTCACAGCAGCTCAGCTCCCTTCACTATGGAGTACACTCACTCAAATTACTTGTGCCTGCCATGTACTAAGAGCAGAGCATACAGACCTACTAAAGCACAGTAACTTGTTACCTCATACCAACTGGCTCTGCTCTGAGTAACATTCTTATTTATAAATATAAATCTGCTTTCAAAGCTCTGGCACCTGAAAAGTCATTGGTGCATTAACTCTCACCAGTGCAGTTAGCTGAGTGCCAGACGTCCTACTACGCTGCGTGCCAAGATCTTGCTTTAGCTGAGCATTTGAAGAGCCCATCTCATGCCTACTGATCACAAGCTATCATGCCTGTGCTTTGTCTGCTGATCAACCCAATACACAGGCTGGTAGTACAAGAGCCACACCAAGACCAGATTAAAACACTGGGTATAACACACACATTCACTTAGAAGCACTACCAAAGCAGAAGGTGGCACCTTTTACGTGGCTGTCTAGAGGCTGGCATACTCAGAGAGGAAGTAAGAGACTACTTAGCTGAGGGGATTCAAACCCAGATTCTTAAATTGTTCTTGGAAGCAGGAGGGCATTGGCCTTTTTAAAAGGGATTTATGGTGGAGTTATGCTTCTAAAGAAAAGTTTAAAAATATGAACCTCCAGTGAGTCAAAACCTTGGGAAGCAAACAGAAGTCAGGTGCATGTTTTTTCTAAATCTCATGAGCTCCTGGAACCTGATTCATGCATGTGGCATTAATGACAATAGTAAGTGCAATAATGACAATAATAATAGCTGACTCAAAGCCTGTCGAAACTAGTTTAGTCTGTAGATGAAAAAGACAAAGAAAATAGTTGGATGGTCTATATGAACTGCATATAAACACAGCTTCTTGGCCAAGATGAGACCAAAAGCTAGACAGACATGATCTGGTTGCTGATGCTGCAATGTTAGTGCTTCCTTGTAAAGAAAGCAGTTGTAAGATCAAGCAAGTAGTCATAAGATGCAACATCACCTCTTTCGTCTTGACTGTCTTGTTTCTTCAAATTAATCCTTTTCATTACTATTAGTATCTCCTCTTTCTTCAGAATGAGTTTCAAGCTACTTGTAAGTTGCACTCAAATGTAGGACTAAAGCTGACTTACACCAAAACTCATTAGCTATAAGCAAAGTAACACTGCAGAGGCTTCACTTACCACATAGTACCAGGACACTGCCCAGATTTGTACAGCTGAAGCCAAATTCAGTGCTCTTGTAACTTCAATGCTGTTGCCTAGACTAGCTAGATCAATATTTGCAAAGCAGTATCTGTGTGTTGCTGTCACAACTTTAACTGTAGTGTAGACACAGTCATAGCTAGTTGTCATTAGTGGTCTGAACTCACATAGACACCAAAATTGGTAAGCTGCCTTCTCAACTATTTGAGACACTAAATTTTTACAAGTAGGCTAGGTTTTATTAGAAACTATGGATCACAGTTGGAAGGACATTGCAAAGGAGTAACAAACATGAAAAAGCAGAGAAGCATCCCAGGAATTATATCTATCTCAGTGTAAACTGTGCCGAACTTCAAAGACATCCTGAAGACTGCCATTTCAACATAAAGAGATGCTAGACATTCACTATACCACATTTCGATTGCCTAACCTAATGCTCTTACAAACTCAAATTATACTGAAGTTTGAGGGGAAGCAGTTAAGCCATGAGAAGCTTCTGTTAGGCTGCTAAAACTTAAAAACATCTTAGAATTTCTAGTATTTTCATCATCTACTCAGTTTCAGCTCTGATGGTTTTATAAGCAATAATCAAGAGGCCACGCTGCAGATAGAGAGTGAAGAAACTAGAAAATAACACAGCCACCTTCCTGTCACCTAATCTTGAGCACACATCCCATGCAGAATGGCACTGTTGGAAAAATTACTGCCTCCATATCACCTTTCATATCTCCACATTCATTATAATACAAATTTGTTTTCAACATACCCAGGCTGTTCTCAATGGTTTTGGGTTTTTATCTGCCAATAAGGAAATTCTATCTTCAGTTTCTGCCTCAGGATGGAAAGCAAAGGCTGGGAGCTTCTGCTACAACTTCCCTCTGCAGAACCTCTTGTGTGGGCAGCATTGCAAGAAACTCTTCAAGGCAGACTGTAGCTCAGAAGATGTTGATGGCTATGTTTGTGCAATGTAGTGACAGCAGATAAAAACACTGAGCATGTTTTACATTTAATTTCAGAGCATGTGAACTGTGGGCATCCAGAAGATGGGACACAAATATCAGAGAAGACGACCCAGAGTCAGTGCCTGTCACTCACCTTTGCAACAACTGTAGCCACAAAACATGCTACCACACAAATTTAGGATTGAAACCTTTTCATTTTCCTTTTTTCTTTTTAATGTGGGAGAGGGGGATATTTAGATTTAATTGCACACAAACATAAAACAAACAAAACAAACCAAGAAACAAGCAGCTTTCCAAAGTATGGAATCTTTCCCTTTCTTAAATACAAATACAAAATGCATGCTACTGGTTGCAGAAAGAACTATCTTTTTAAGTTAAAAAGTGAGAAACAACATACATCATGCACTGACGCATCTGTGGCTGATGCAGGAATCAAAATAAGGAAAGACAACACAGAGGAACTAAGGAGTCTTTGCTGTGGGCTACTGTCAATGGAAAGCTCAACTCGACTGTCACAAAGAACAAGCTGTCGGCAAACTCATCGCTGATGGTGGTCCAAGGGCTGACTAGCACTGTTAAAACAATGGGTAGGACCAACATGAGAATGGAAGTGGAACCCAAAACATGCTGGTTGACCCCATCCCATCCATGGTTCCTCCCAGTAACATTGTATGCAGCCTAGCCAGAAGTCAGACCCACATCTGCAAGTGCCCTTAGGCACCCCATTCCTACTGATTTCAATGGGCATCAGGTTCCTAAATGCATTTGTCTGTCCCTGCCTTTGCCTTCCAACAGCAGTGAGAAGCTTTTGTACTACACTGTTTCTGCTCAATACCTTTTCAGGAGAAAGGAGGAAAAAATAGATGCCTGTCTTAGGCATGATTCATATTCATTTTGCAAGGAGATAACCACATAGCCAGCATAAAAAGATATATTAAGAGATACATCATTATGTATGGCTTTTAATAGTAAGTGGCAGCACTGGCTGGTTACCAGTATATTATCATAACTCTTTCAGAAACTCTGAAAGCATAGTCCAATATTAAGGAAATCCCTATTCTCCTTCTCTTTCTTTCAGACATCTTTGAGAACTAGCTTTAAGGATCTGCATTTGTGTTCCGTTTAACAGCTATTTTATACACAAAATGTATTTGGGTATAGTTACCCTGGCTATCAAGCAGTTTGACTGCATCAGTTTATAATAACAAAATGGAATATATTTAAGGTGACTCTCCTTAGAGTTATGTTCTGTTAGCATTCAACCCCCCTTATGAAGGGAGATGATTGAAGAAAAAAGAAAAATAGCATATGGCAGCTATTACCAAAATAAACACGTACCACATCTTGTTCTGAAACCCTGCATGCTACTCAAGTTACTTTAAGAGTGAAAAGAGTTTAAAAAAAAAAGTATCAACTCCATTTATTGCCTCCTGGGATTTTTTTTTTTTTTTTTTTTCTTGCCTGGCAACAGGACATCCTTGCTGGCATTACAAAGATCTGATATTCATTAAAAAAAAAAAAAAAAAAAGAAAGAAAAAAAGCAACTGTGCTAGAAATCATGAATGTCAAAGAAAATTGAGAATGCTAGCACATGCTGACTCTTGCTCTCCAGCATATTAGCAGAAATACATTTCAAAAACACGTTTTATCCCGAGAAACCCTGATTCAGAGTAGAAATTCTTGTTATGAAAAGAGAGAGAAATGTGCAAAATGATAACCAGTACTTATATTACTTTTAATGCTTAAAGTCTTAAATGGTTTATGGACATACCACCATAGACACCACTTATTCTTGCATGCCACAGTGTCATCACAGATCTTCAGCAGTGACAGCTGACTGACAATTTATCTCCTTTTGTATAAATGAGACATAGCTACCAGTCAGACTACCCTGCTCCCAAGGGCAAAGAATCAGAAAAAAAAATAATAATCTTTCTTTCTAGGACAAGGACTTGAAAAAGTAGGACTTAAAATGTCATCTGGTCCATTCCTCTACTCCAAGGCAGGACTGTTAGGGCTTAAACTCTATTTTGGCATTTCTGAGTCTGTATCTAGAATAGCCTATTATCTGATGACTAGAAGATACAAGTGAAACCAAACCTCCCCCATCCCAGAAGAGGTTTCCACCCTGCAAACTAATTCTGGAAAAAAATATGAAAAGTGATACTCTAGGAGTTGCACTTAAATTACACAGTTTGATCTGTGTGAGGTTATTGTAAGCTGTACTGTTGTGCCTTGAAAGTGATGCTTTTAGTATGAAAATTCCTGAACGCAGGAATGCCTAGGTCTGCAGGCCTTGCCATTGGCTTACAACATTTGGTATACTACAAGCACATCAGGACAGTTAACAACAATTGTCTGATAAAACAATACAGAAAAATACCTGCTTTATTTCTGCATCTATTAGAAATGTTTTACCAAAGTACAGATATCATTAGACACATAAATTGACAGGTCCAGCTTGCAGGTAAGCAAATATTTCTTTCTCACCAACAAATAATGGGAATTAGTTGTTTAATCTACCAGGTGATGAAAATATCCTCCTGAAGACACTGTGATTTTAAGCCTGTTTATGTATTATGTGTAGAATGAGCTTGTTTCCCTTCTGAAGAGATTTATAATTTCTTACTGCAACTGTACAGATTACTTCTATGTAACAAAAACCCCAGAGCATAAAAAAATTAAAGTTAAGCACATTTTCAGAGGCACTCTCCTATTTAGTCATCACTAGGAACAAAATGTTGTCTCTTTATTAAGGAGGAAATATCACAAATACCATATGCAACAAGGTTCCCAAAATGGTAGCTGGCAGCAGCAGAAAACATGCTTTCACTGATGCAAAGACCAAAATCTTAATTCTGATGGGCAAATGAAACACCATTTTTACTAGCTGCAGCTAGTGTGTACCATAAAAGCATCATTGTTATCTTTTTTGTTGCTATTCATTCCTGCCTTTCCCTTCCATCATACCTGCCTTTCCTTTCTGTTCCGTTGTTCCACTCTTTCTTGATTCTTGCTTGCTCTTGTTACTTTAGTTTTCAGATATTCTTTCTATAGTTCCACGTCACCTTACTTTCAGATCAGCCTAAAAAAAAAAGTTAACTTGCAACTATGAGTCTACATGATCAACTTAAGTCATTTTGTAGTTCATTTCTGCACAAGATTACCATTAAAGTTATATAAATAATGCTACTAGATAAGCCAGTGATTCTGTTGTTTCCATGAGCACTTGTAAAAAAATCCTTCAAAGGAGGTTCTAAGAAGCCCTGAAGTGACAAGTTCTAGAACTGTCTGCCCATATGGGAATTTTCTTTTTAATTACAGAGAGTATTTTTCTTTTTTTACATTGGATTCTCAGACTTTATTTCAGTTTTTCCAGGTTTCTTCATCTACATCCACATAGCAAGACATACTATCAAAGACAGATGGGAGAATGTTGAGAATGGAAAACTTAATTTTACTTGAACTTTCCTTAAGATACCCACATTTACTTAACTATGTAAAAGCTCTTCCAAAATACAGATATAGAAACAATTTGGGTAATATAAAACAGTACAAAAACATGTGAAAACCAACATGGGCCTAATCCTCCAAATTTTCAATGATGACAATGAAAAATACAGGAATAGGACTGATTTATTTTGTAGTAGAGGGGGGAGGTATTACCAAACATTGAACACTTCTAGGTGCAGCAAGACAATTTATTCTTACACAACGTTTCTATCTACATCCATTTAATTTTGTACTTAGAAGTCTTCTATTACCTTAAAAAGGCATACAGAAAATACTACTGCACATATGAGCACAATACTATCCAATATTTTATCCAGCACCAGTAAAGGAAAAGTACAGCATGGTCATCAAATTATAAAGGTCATCAATACATAAAGGCAGAAAATAGATCCTACTTCCAATCTCTGGACTGCACACACAATCAATAATTAGCCTGGCTAAAATTTTTGGTAGGAAGGATTAAGGCAACAGACATATACTAAGCTATACACTTCATCAAAATGAGCCACAGAAGAAAGAAAATAACCATCTGACCACTTCTGTCTTTTTCCACCTAGAATTCAACCTCCACTTTTCCCTCCCAAGCTCTGCAACATCTTTACACCATCCACTAAAAACACATCTTGAAAGACCTTCTAAAGGGGAATGGACAGCATTAACACTGAACACCCACCCTGCGGATGAGCTGTAGTTATTAGCATAGGACTGATGACACTGATGACGCATTTCACAGATGACACGGTACCATTCTGTATGCTTTTCTGAGACATAGTATCATATTTCAAGAGAGTTGCTGACTATGTTTGAAGACTTAGAACCCATATAAAGGAAAAAAAACTTGTACATCTCTTCCAAGCTGTGCATCTTTATAGGAAGTGTTCAAAGATGCACATATTTGATGTATACCATAAGGACGAATACTCATTCAGGCTATTCAGAGAAGCTGTCTGGAGCCAGAGGAAGAGCAATTTTAAGCATTAAAATAAATGAAATTTAAATAAAATGCAAATGAAACATTAAAAATATAAATCAGTTAGCAGCTTCTGGGGGGGGTTACTGTTGTCTGTTGGAGTACAATCAACTATGATACAAGTTGAAGTAATCTTTGAACAGACCAGCCCTTCCACTTGGTGAAACAGGGATAATTATCCTTCTATTAGCAATGGTTACGCCTCATATAACTTCCTTACTACCAGGATAACCTGATCACTATAGAAAGAAGCAGGCATGAAGGGAAGAAAGGAAAAGCAGAAAGGAAATTGAAAAACACAGAATTTTTTAAAAGCAAGGTGACTCAATGTATATTCTATATGTTTTCTTCCAGTCCCAAACTTTTTATATATTTATGTCCCGCATGAAGTAGTATTTTTTCTTCCTTTTAAGAAATAGTTCTGAACTGCAACAGGAATCAGGCGACAACCAATGCCCAGCTCCCCAGGAGTCCTCCCTTGCTTGCAGAGCTTGCTACAGGTCTGCTCTGTTCTCCACTACTTTTTTCTGTCCAGCTGTTGTGCCTCATTTTAGCTTTTGGGGGGTTAACAACCTACCTCAGCAGCCATTGCCTTCATCAAACTCTTTGGTTTTGGCCCTTGGATGAGTCTTTTCTTTACCAGCTGCAGTTTTCCCCTGATTCTTAGCACCTCAGTTAGCACCTGGTCTTTGTTAGCACTCTGTAGGGTAATCCAGCTACCCACTACTTCTTCTCAAATTAATTTTTTAACTTATTTTTGTGCTCTTAGACAGTGATGATTCATTCACACAAATGCTAGTTACTCCTATGCTGTAACATTCAACTGTGTCTCCCTCTGCCCTTAATATGTATTGCCCCTTTCTGCATTCTCAGGAAGACTCATTCCCTGGCACAACCCTATATACCTACACACCCAGGTGGACTCCACACGTTGCCTTACATGTGCTGTTTCTGACCACATTCTTTTCCCCACATTCACTCAATCACACCCTCTTCTTCCTCTAGTACTGTTCAACTTCTAAAAGCACAAATATATTACTCTCGAGGCTGGAGTTTCAAAGTTTTGTTAGATGTGAAAGTTACCAAGCAAAAATGTGCAAGTTCAATGTGTTAAGAAGTTATCTTGTGGCTGCAGAAAGAAAAGATGAAGTGGAATGTGCATTAGTGAGCAATCTATGAAGTAGAATCATCAAATGGTTCACCTGAAAAGACAAACATGAAAGAATATCCTGTTTGAGTCTGTATTATAGCCACATTTAACAGGTGTTCCACAGTGTTCTTACAATGAAATAACATTATCTAAGTAGCTGGATTCTCATCCAGCTTGTATCTCCCAGTGAAATGAGTTTAGGAGTTTATTTCCTAGTTCACTAACCAGTTTGTGTAAAAGAGAACTTAAAGATATGTCAGCTTTTTTTTTTTTTTTGGTTAGCATGCACTACAAATTTAGTTTGCAGCACACTGGCTGTACAGTAGGGGAAAATTGCTGACCATGACACAAATTTTGCTCCCAGCTTAGTGAGTTGTCTTGATATACATCAAAATCTTACTTCTATTGTCAGTTTATGCTGAACTTCAGCTGTTGGTTGCATCTTCCCATTCACTTTTCTCCTAAATATTTATTTCATAAAACATTACTCAAAAAGAAAATACCTGAAAGGACAGTTTCTTTATGTCATTTTAGATTTGAAATTGCCTTTAGTGTTTTAAGTCTATTCACACAGAAATACAATGAGGTAACATACTGTACATCAAGTTAAAGTTCATAAGGTGGCAAATGCTCAATAGCTATAGACATGAAAGATCTCTTCAAATATCTGCCAAGAGAGCAATATTATGGTTTCATCTATAGAAGTATACAGTTCCTAACATAAGCAGGAATTTCATAGTACTTTTAGAAATAAGTCTACTGAAGCAGTTTCTCTGCATGAATCAAAATCATTGTAACAGGGAAGTTGGTAAAATACTAACACATGCACATTATATTTAAAAACTGTTTAGGATGGGTAGTGTCAGCATGAATTTTAAATTTGTATAGTAAAGTACTTGTACTACATGTTCATCCTTTGTATTTTAGACTTTATTATACGAGGCCTGTACATTGAGTTCAACTGAGGACAAATTAAGTGGCAGACATTACTTCATAGTTAAATGGGACTGCTCCACTGCTGTTGAACCAGAAAAGCATACAACTGGAGTCCACATCATATGATTAGTATGCCATTTTGCAGTGTTCCAGAATAAAATGGCCCTATGATCTCTAATACTGGAGCAATGCTTATAGATGAAACTCACAGCACTTTTACCAAGCATAATCCCAATTGTACAACTGCATCTACTCAGGTCACTTTCACATACATGAAGTCCCAAAAGACTTTAGCAGACCTTTGTGAAAGTCCATCTGGCAGCAGCCTAGATATGAATACGACACAAAACTGATACAAAGGGGATAATGCTTCCCAAGGGAAAGAGGAAAAAAAAAAAAAAAAAAGATGAAAGGAAACATCATTGGGGTAATTGGAGAAAATCAGAAAAGGAAGGAGGGATAAAGGCTAAAAAACACACGCTCAGCATTTATATTATGGAATTTTAATCCGCGTGTTTGGTTTTCATTGATTTTACTGGACTGTTTGGTGCCACTTACAATGCATATCTAGAAATTACCTGCACTTATGTCAACAATTTTGGTCCTACTATAAGGGGAAAACTAGCCAATTACAAAGTATCCAATTACAAAATCTGGTTCCGGCCACATCCCAAGGCAAGTATCTTGACTATGACAGATTATTTCAAAAAACATATCACCACTTTGAATAGCGACAATTTTGCAGTTGCAAATACAACTGATCTTTTAGCATTCCCACAATCAGAATATGAATTGTGAAGCCTATGCCTTCTAACTATCTAAACTTGATTCATCCTCAGTCAAATTCTAAACCCTGTTCCAGACTGCATTCAATTCATGACATCTTCATTTCTTTTAAAACTCAAAATGATAAGACCTGTAGAAAGGCACTGCCCTTGGTGGGTCATTCTTAAAAGTTCCCTGCTAATACTAGCAATCCACGGGATATGTTTAATCCATGGGTTCTTTAGTTTCTCCCTAGTATGAGTCTTCATTATTCAGGCAGAAAGGAGGTGTGACAAACAATGAACCACATAAATCAGGTCCATAACTGCCATTAGAAAAAAAGGTTGCCTGTGATACGTTTCATATTTCCAATAATGCATTGTTATTGTCAAAATTTTCTTCCATATATACTTATAAAGAAGCTTTATCTAAACTCTAAAAACAGTAACAGTAAGGCTCAGCAAATAATACAAAACTCAAAAGAAGCCTCATTCTTTTACAATTTTGGTCTTTTACACCCTGTGAGAAATGTTAAAACTAGCCACAAAAATAAAATAATAAGGTGTTCCCTAAACTCTTGTCCCAGGGTTGTACTTTAGTATATAATTTATATAAACATACCTTAAGGATCAAGATACACTATCTTCTAAGAAATTTTACAGGTTTTTTTCACCAACCCTTTGCCCACAGTGAAAATATAAAGCACTCGTTCAGAAGAATCAATTTTAATTTAATCCGAGGTGTTACTCATTTATTACTCATTTATCCCAGTAAAAGCAATATTAAAATCTATATTAAATGGAAAAAGAAGTTTTTAAAACCAAATTTTAGTTCTGATGATATGCATAACACTCTTGAAACTTTGTAAGTTCTCTGCACTCCCATTTGATCTGCTGAGAATGAGAGGGACTCAGCACCATCCCTGAAAACTCACAGGCACGCTCACTCAAATAAGGAAGCCTTGAGATAAAGCTGAAACCAATGTTTTAGGAAATCTTATGATAAATATAGAGCTATACAATGTCATAATGTAAGTCAACTAAGATTACATGAGCAGTTGTATTTAATTTGGTCAGTGAGGTAAAGTTATAAAGCTTGCACAAGCACGGTGGAGGTTTGGAATTTGTTGCATTTAATTTAATAAGATAACAAATGAAGCAATGTAGCAAAAGAAGAAAAAAAAAGTCATCTTCAGATGACTGAAGAGACAACTACAATACAATGACATAGCCACAAGCTGAAGAGACATACACAGTTAGTCTATCAATACTAGCAACAGACAGATGAGAAAAATCCTAAAATAACAACAAGATTTTCCTCTTCTTCCCGAGAAAGGCTTAATCACCGCAGGAGAAAACATAAAGAGCTGGATTTGTTCCCAAATTCAGGAAATAGCAAACCTTAATAAAACAATGGACAAACTAACTCTTACTGTGGTTCAACTTCACAAGCAGTAACAATGTAAAAGGTATTAATTTACAGCATACTTACACTAAATACCACTCCCATCAATATTTTAACAGTTGTATTCAAGAGACTAGTAAAACCAGAGCCTCATTACACTGAAAGATGTGAAGCTGTTAACACACATCTCAATAAGAAGTTGTATTTCAGAATCAAACACCCCCAGGCTTTGATTTGAAATTGCCCATATTTATGTCTCTCAGGACATAGTTCAGCAACCATGTACTCAGCTTCTATTGGGAATGCACAGTAGTTATGATAATGTAGTAAGTAACACCAGATTTACTAATTTCAGGAAGAACTCCAGGAGGAAAACTTGGTTTTATTCTGTACAAGTACATTTTTTCATTTATCTTCCTAAAATTTGGGAGAGATGTTTTAAATTACTATTAAGAAAAACTATAGCACTAGTGAATACGTTCTCAATACTACCCACATACATATATTGGACTCCTCTCCTACTAGTTGTGTGAGGGGGGAAAAACCCCAAATCTTTACAACAAGATAAATGGACAAGTTTCAACAGATACTTATCAAAACGTGCAATTTAAATAATTTAAATTTAAGTAAATTTAAGTATTTAAATAACAAATATGGATTGTGCCATAAAGAAAAAACACTCACTCAGAGTACTGGTCAGAGAAACAACTAGAAGTTCCCTTCTTGGCTGTTCCTAATTCGGAGCTTACTGGGTCTCAATGCTCCAACCATCTGTCCATTCTGATGATCTTTCTCAAGTACAAATTCTATTTCACAGGACCTGGAAAGTTTTCCAGAGACAGTTTGTCAAAATCAATACAATTCCTTAGTAAAACTTTGTTTTCTAGGGCAAAAAGAACTTGAAGGAGGACTCCAGCTAGCTAGCTCTAACAACATATTTTTGTTTGACTCCATCCCCCACATCAATGCCATTTTATTGTAACCATACACAGAAAACATACTCCACCTGCTCAGAAGCTAAGCAACAGAACCCCAAGCATATGGAAATCACTAGACTAAAATCCAGAGCCACCATAGCGATTTCCTACTGATATCAACAGCTATGTTTACATGCAAATCTTCTGATTGCCCACAAACTGTCCTTGCATGATTCTCTATGTGCAAAAAAAACCAAAACAAAACCAACAAAACCAAACAGGCACACATCTGTGCCTTTGACCCCAGCAGAGCTTAAATGCCACCTTCTGCTGGCCCTCTTAACACTAGGAGGTTCAACTGTTAAACTGCAAACAGCTCTGATGCATATATTTAGTAACAGTAGCTAAACCACAGTCTGAAACAAAAGCACTGAAATAAAAGTGATAATACCAAGCTCCACTGTAATTTGGCTCCAAAGCTAGTAACACATTCAGTCATCATATACCCTCTTTAAAAACAGAACAATGGTCAGCTTGCATGTCTAGGTGTTTTCAAGTAGCCCATAATCAATCTTACACTCTTGTAATGGGTCATAAAGATGATAACGACTAACTATGATTAAAAATTGGTGGGGTACCTATTATGAGTCTACTCCACCCATACTGACATGTAGAGCTGATCTTTTTTAAAGGTTGCTTTGTGTAAGAAAGGTTAAGCCTGACTAAACACATCAGGGTCAAAAGCCAACATTTTTGAATGAAGCCTTCAGATGAAAACAGTGGAGAGGAACATTCAGGATTTTTTATTGCTTTCTCTGTTACCACACCTTTGCAGTAATCACTTTTTCCAGTAAGTTAGTCGAAGCCTGCAACATAACAGCACTCAAATTATCGTTCAGATATTTAAGAAATTGCTCTGCTCTATTACCAAGATCTACCTTTGAAATCCACCAGACATAAGAGTAAAATTTAATCACTGTTTACTTCTCACACAGAATTACCTTTAGTAATTATCTCAAGTATTTCTTGAGCTCACAGCTACACAAAATAGCTTCCACTCCTATTTAGCACAGTTCCTCAAAAAGCACAGCTTGGCCAAGCCTCCGATGTTTTTCTGACACAAATTACTATCTTTTTCTACAGAGTCAAAAAAGATGCGCATTATCAAACAAGCTCTTCTAGTCGATTTATATAGTGTAATATCAGGAATAGACAGGCTCAAATAGTCAGTAACCTGGCTACACAAACATACCAACATAAACATAATAAATAAATGACCTGTTCAGTGAGACTTGAGTGCCAAGTCTAGCCAAGCAGACTTCTGTTAGATGAGGAAAGAAGATTGCTTAAATGGCAGTCTATCCTTCCATTTTTTATGCATCTCTTAATAATACAACACAACTACCATTTTATTATTAACCTGGCTTCTAAGAGACAGGTTCTGCCAGAAAGAACTGCGTGGTTTTGAGGTAATCCCACTACCAACTCTTTCCCTCGCCCCATTGCTGGAAAGCACACTCCACAGTAGATTGAGCTAAACAGAACATGTGCCCATCTCCTGGCAATCCAGTTGACAGACCCACTTCCTCTGTACCTTAAACTAGGACTCTGGAGCAGTTGGTATTTGGTACAGGCTTGCTGCTGCTGCTATGGGACTGATAACATCTTAACCACAGGTAAACTTCCAAAACAATTCCAGTATTTTCTCAGCTTTGAGTCAGTGAAGTCCTATTTTCCTAAAAAGCCCAAGTCCTCAAAACCTAGACATATTTTACCCTATTCCATTCAGGGAACTGAACAAGGACCAGTGAAGACCCTACTCGTTCTACTACAATCTTCATGGAGCCACACTTATTTTAAATGTTTGCAGGTAAAGCAGGATTTCACTGTAATCACTGAAAGGCACAACTTTTATCACTGAACAAGCCTAGTAACTCATAGTCTCTCCAAACTACATCCACTTACACCAAAAATAGTCTACTACCAGAATTAACTCAAAACTTGAATAACAAGAGTCTTATGGCAATGAATTCATAACTAAGGAGGAGAAAATACTAAGGACCCAACTGTGAAATGCATTCTTGACGGGAAGATTATTTATGGACATAAACTAAACAATTGCATATCCCACTAACAAAGCCGTACAGGATAAAGAGCTTAAACCCAAGTTTAAGATTACATAATCTCACAGAGAATCTGAAATACACAACAATTATCTTAATTCATACTTACTTATTTCATGAAGTCTGGCCAAATCCTTGGGGGTTTAAGTTGTCTCTATGATAAAGATAAAAGAATTTTGCATCAGTCAAAAAAAAAAAAAGAAAAAGAAAAAGAAAGAAAAAACTTCTTCAGGTATTTTTATCCAAGTTGAGTATCATCAATCTGGCTTTACTGTAGAAACCCAATAAAATATGCTAAACTGCTCTGTAAAATACTACTTTTTTTATTTTGCTAAAAGAAGTTCAATTTTAAGCAAATCCAAACCAATCACAATTCACTGAACCCATAAAAGCACACAAAAGCATACAATACTCTTACTATATAAAAATAAACATGCTCAGGTGTCTACAATCAAACAAACGTAGTTTAATTGATATCCTCCTTTTCATCCACTGGTGACTATTATTTATCCCCATTTGTAAGCATTTAATGCAAAACCCTATCTTTACCGGGAGGGTCACTCTTACCAGGCACCAAAGCAATGCTAACTATACTTTTTCATAAAAGGCAAGATTATAAAGCTGGATTGGCAGACAGTAATAGTGTAATTGCATACAGTTCAAACAAGTTGCTCAACGATAACAACCAAAAGAAAAGATATTTGTTGGCAGCTGTAGTGGTGCTCTGGATTCACCTGAACACAAGGGAGCCCTGTGGATGCAGAATGCAACCCTTATCATAGTGAGCATGTACGTGTATTCTCTTCAAAGTGCATTTTACAAGAGACTCAGGTGAAGATCTGGCTCTCAGGGAAAAAAGATGATGTGGGAATTACTATATATATGCTGCTTTATGCAGAAGCACGAT
The DNA here is from genome assembly GCF_929443795.1 of Astur gentilis. Lineage (NCBI taxonomy): Eukaryota > Metazoa > Chordata > Aves > Accipitriformes > Accipitridae > Astur > Astur gentilis. Next base: position 12,764,027 of record NC_064913.1, read on the forward strand.
TTAGAAATAAATGTGTTCCATTTTTTTAAGTTCTCTCTGTTCAGTGTTTACCAGAAGAGAGTATGTGTATGATTTGGCAAGTTTTTTGCATATTTTTTGGCACTTAAAAGTATTTTAAGACTAATGCTGGCATTTTCATAACTGCTAAATCATTGGAAAGGTGACATTTTAAGTTTGCAGGGAAGTTAGCTTGGCACCGTTCTCATTTGCTTCCTTACAACTAACCACAGAGTAGTATAAAATCTCAAAGACTCACTGCTCCCTCCTATTATATCTTGGGGGAGTAAATCACCTTAAGTAAAAACTAACTTGATGAATACTTACCCTTTCCATATACCAAACCTTCTTATATTCAAATATGTTTAAAATTTTTTTCTAGGCTTGGGAAAGATGCTAACCAGTCTGGTTGTCAGGTTAACCTTGCCAACCAACCTCAATGCTACAGTTACTCCTAAATTCTGCTGAAATGATGACTGGGCCTAGAGCTGCAGGCAGCCGTTCACCCGACTACAGTGCAGCTGAATGAGGATTTACTGTTCCAAAAGCCCACACAATGCAGCGCTAGAGGGATGCATTCTCAATACACTGTACACTCCTCAACTTTTGGATTTTTGTGATGGTTTAAGTGTTAAATACCAAAGAAATGTTACAATCATGACAGAACAAATGATCGTCTGGAATTATTATAACTAAAGACACTGATTTCCCTAAGATAAAGTAATTAATCTGATGTGCTATTTGCAGAGGTGAAAAAAAAAAAAAAAAACACCTCAGTATCTATTTCTCTTCAGAGCAAATGGTAAAGGACTGAAAGTACCTCCAAAGCAAATATTTCATTTTTATTAACCGTAATAAACTACAAGTGAAAAAAAAAGTTATATAAAACTTGCCAGAACATAGTTATTGAACACTGCAGTTTCTGGTCTTGGCAATAAATGTAGGTCAAGGGAACTGGAAAATCTAATTACTCTGTAAATTTTTAAACCTGTTTCTTTCTTCCCAAGGAAAAGAAAATTGTTCCCTTGCATTTAAGCAGACTTCACCTCACTCAAAAGTGTAACTACAGCTAGGTGGAAAGTTATTTTTTGTCTGAATGTAAAGGTTTTTGAACTTCCTTTGAAGTATCTTTGCATCCTGCATTGTACACTCAGCTCTGGTTCACGCTTGTACTCCAGGTATCGTCAGTTACTTCACAATTGCTGTAGCTATAGTACAAAATCCAGAGACATTCTTCACAAAAAACAAACAAAAAACCTCACCTCTCAATAAAACAGACCTTTGTCACCACACTGTAGCAGTTCCTTTCAGTAATATAGCCCATGCAATCATAATTTGATACCCAGTATTCATACACTGCATTAAAATATGAAGCAATGCATCATTACAGAACTACTGCAAATATATGCGATCGCATTGTAAATGTTAATTATTTACTGATGATCTGTTTCACATACAGTTGTTGCTGACTTGTGTATAGAAAGACCACATAAATTAGACTTACAAAAAAATTGAATACTTACACAAAAATACAAAAATCTTTAAGATTCAAGCCTCCCGATCATTCTAAAAACCAAGAGCCACTTAAGAATCACATCTCCAAACAAACAAACAAAAAAATAATTTCAAGCATTTAATTTCTAGCACAATGAATCTCATCTTTTCTCAAAAAAACCCCCAAAACAAAAAGCACCTCTCAAATCAAAATCCCTCAATGTCCAAAAACCAAGATGTCCTACCACTTCACTTTTTAGGATTCATCTGTCATTATTTTTTAGTATTTTTCCATATTCACAAAGTTGGGTTTCTTCTGATTTGTAAAATAAAAGCCAAAATAATAAAGGCAGAAGCTGGGCCTTTCACAAAAACAAAGAGAACCCCAATAAATTTACAAATCATTGGAGTTGTTACCACATTTGAGGATACGTGACTAGAAAACATAACTATAGCCAGCCTACTAACTGGCCTGTCTCACTAAGCTCTTTCTTCCGGCTCATACCTCTGTGATACGTGACAAAGAAACCATCGAGTTTCACAATGGAGATAGGATTTGTGTGTTGTGTTCTGATTTGGCAGTCAAATGTTTTGTTTGGTTTTTGGGGGTGGGAGGGGTGAGTTGTACAAAAGTGGAAAACCTGGCCTAAGCTCATCTGATCTTTGGACACTGCTCTCGTTAAGTATAAATCCTACTTTTGAACTTCCTCCAATTGCATGAGAGGTGAAGCCTCCCAAACAACAAAAAAATATCCGAAACAGCCATATCGGACTTAAAATGTGTTGTCTTAAAAGGTAAGCCCTGAAACAGTAGCTCAAAGAACAACCCAAAGCAAAATGAGCTCTATCATAATGGTCTATTAGAAAAAGCAGATCAATGGCAAATTTTTTCACTATATGCATTACATGAATGCATACCTATGCTCTTTGTAAAGATGTATTTTTAAAACTACATGGGAATACAGCAAAGGTGGCAAGGTCAAAACACGTAAAATCTAAGAAATGTTGGTGCAATGACTAACTGTGCAATATTAATTTGTAGTCCTTGAGTTTCATTACACCATGCCATGCTCCCGTTTCTGTATCATGGACAAGTTTATGAACACAGGCATCAAAAACATGTTTTTACTCCTCAGCATTCTCAAAGGTTTCAGATCTCAACCCTTTAAAGTCTGAACTAAAAACTTCAGATACTAATTGGGTATCGGTCTTTCCTGCACAAAAAAGAATTTACTCTGACTGAGGATCCATTAAATAACTACTAAAATTGTACGTAGCTTGAGGCCTAACAGATGACAGGTAGTCATAAATGAGACCTGGATCTGCACTGAACAAGGAGAAACGAAGAAATATGATCTGCCAGTTCATTTGCTAAGTGGCAAAAGTGGCAGGGGCCGTCTTAAGAAAAATATGTTTACACAAGTAATCAATGTGCAAAAGCGAATTAAATTTGGAGTTTCTTAATCTTCAGGTGTTTGACTTTACAGCTTATTATAACTTTAACAAAATAATATAATTTAATACAATTGCACTTTCCTTCCTCCCATGGTTTTCAAGTGTGATAATTGCACTGACCCATGGCACTCAGTTCACCTTCTGAAAAACAGAAGGTCCAAATTTCACTAAGAAACAGAGTAACCAGTGAAGACTACCCAATCTCCTTTCAATGCATGGCACAAAAAGCATATAAAAAGTCTGACTTGTTACCGATCAACAAAATTGTTAAAAAACCCCCAACCTTAGGATGAAAAAAAAAAAATAAAAATAGGTGTTTGGGAACAACAAGAAACAAGTAGGGCAGGGTTTTAAAGCACATTGGTCCCCTCTAAATGCACAAAGGAGCCTACTGAAGATTAATAGGATTCAGATGAAGGAAAAAGTTCATGGAACAGTTTGGATGGGTGATTTCTACAAGTACATAAGCACACTACCTTCCGTCTGCCAACAGGACTAAGCAGTCTTTAATGCACAGGCAGCAAGTGCTTTGATGGCTACTCGCGATCGATGGCAATCCAGGGCCACTGAAAAGAGTAGCAATTCCTTGTTTTGCTTTTGGGTTGGGTTTTGTGGGATTTTGGTTTTTTATTTTACGATAATAAAAACACCAGACATTTCGCTCTACCAGATGATAATAAAGGTATTTGGGTAGTAGACCTTTTCCTGGCCCACTGGCAGCATTGGGAAGGCCTTCTGTCCATCTTCATCTCCTAAATAGTGTTATTATATAAACAAAAAGGAAAAAAAAAAACCAAACAAAAAAGCACAGCCTGCCTGCGCACCCCAGGTTCTTCTGACAACAAGTTGCTTCAAAAAACGGTTTACCTCACACTGGCCAAAGCTACGCTCCTTGAGCCACGCGCATCCTCCACCTACCGAGCCCCGCAGCAGGGAAAAGCCACCCTGCCTCGCACACCCACGCCGGGCTCCCTGCCACGGAGGCTGCCAGCAGAGAGCCCGCATCCCTTGAGCCGCGCTGGACGAAGGCCCAACGCCGCTGGAGCGGCGCCGGCGGTCGCCCTTGAGGGATCGCCCGGGCCCGCTCCCGCTCTACAGGGACACCGGGCTCGCACGAACCCGTGAGGCAGCCGTGTCGCACCACGCCCGCCTCCGGCTTCGGCGGGGGCGCTGAACCGGTTCCTGTCAGCTCGGCGGGGGCGCCGGACCGGTTCCTGTCAGCCCGCGGGGCTGTGAGGGCAGAACCCGCCTCAGCCCAGAGCCTTACTCCGCCACCTCGCTCCCCTCAGGAGCCGGCAACATTCCCCTCAGCGAGACCCCCGCCGGTGACTAAGCACGCCCGCCGCTTGCGCCGTGACCGGCCTTTTACCTCCCTCCCCGCCCGCCCTCCCGCCGCGACCCGCCTCTCCCCGCCCCGGCGCCTGCGCGGTGCGGAGCGGCGGGCGCGCGGGCGCAGGAATGTGCGTTCCAGTTAAATAGTGGGCGCAGGGGCGGCCGCCGCGGCGGCGGCGTGAGGGACCGAACCGAGCCGAGCCGAGCCAAGCCAAGCCAAGCCAAGCCAAGCGCGGAGCGGTGAGGGTGAGCCTCCATGGCGCGGCGCGGCCGCTGGGGTGGTGGCAGCGGTGCGGCGCTGCTGTGACAGGAGCTTGGCAGCTGGACACCGGCCTTCCCTCCCGAGCGGGGGGCCCGTGCGGCAGCGCTCGGGGAGCGGAGCCGTGGCGGCGGCGGCGGCGGCAGCGGCGGCGGCGGCCGGGGGTAGCCGGCGTGTCACCGCCTCTATGATGAAATTTAAGCCGAACCAGACGCGGACGTACGACCGGGAAGGCTACAAGAAGCGGGCGGCGTGCCTCTGCTTCCGCAGCGAGCGGGAGGACGAGGTGAGCCCGACGAGCCGTGTGGGGGGGGGGGGTCGGGGAGGGAAGGAGCGCCGGGCCGGGCTCCGGTTCTCCCCGTCACCCACCGGTACCGCGTCCCTTTGTCTGGGCGGTGGGGGGGCGAGGAGACACCCCTCACACACACAGAGTCGTACCGGGGGAGGGAGGGGACGCGACGCTGTGGGGCTGCGCAGACACCCACGCACGAACACCCCACGCTCGCTGAACCGGCGGCGGGCTCCCCTTTCCCCCCCCCTCACGCCCCTTGCCGGACCGGACCGTGAGAGGAACGGACGCGGCGGGCCGCGCCTCTCGCCCACCATCTTGGGGCGGCGGGCCCACGTGCAGCGGCGCCCGCCTTTGTCAGCGGCCCCGCGCGGCGGGCGGTGCCCCGGGGGGGGGGGGGAGGGGTCGTGTCCCGTGGGGGGGGGGGGGGGGGTTGCCGGTGAGGAACGGGACACCGGCTGGAACTCCGGGGTTATCCTTTGTGTGACCGTAACGCGCAGGAAAATCGCGTGTAATGGCGCAGCCAGGGCAGGGCTGGTGTCGCCCTTAAGGCGAACCCCCTGCCGTACTTGGGTGGGATTTAAAAAAAGGAGAAAAAAAAAAAAAAATCTCGTCTTTGAAAAACCTGTTTTTCCTCGCCAACAGGGTATAAGTGGTGCTTTCAAATATGTTGTCAGGGAGGTCGGGGGAGGGGGGGGGTGGGTGCTGCGGTTTTGGTTGTAGAGGATAAGGGCTCAGCCGGGGTTTTATGTTGCAGCAGAATCGGGAGGTGGCAACAAAGTTGTCCTATATTCCTAGCCAAGGTCAATTGCACTGGTCGTTGTCTGGAAACTTTGCTGATGGTTTCATTGCACAATGCATTTATAGACTGTCTCAGGCTAGAAGCATACCTTTAACTGCTTTTCGTTTTCATTTTGTGTCATAGCTATAAAATAACTACAAAGGTTAGGGCTTGGGGCTTTTCCCCTCCTTTATCTATATGCTGGAAGAAGCAAGCGTCCTATCCAAGCTGCCAGTATGGCAAATGTCTTGCTTAAGCATCTACTAAGCAATATAATGCAGCAGGGAGAGGCCTGTTCTCAAAATACGGACCCCACGGTTTAGGCAAAAAAAAATTTGTATGGCGGTCTGGTATATGCCGTTCCCTGTGTGGAATAAGTACAGCCTTGGGACTACGCTGATCGGCTTTTCCTAATGTTGTAAAGGAGAAAGGTGCCCAGCAGGAATCTTGCTAGTTCTTGCTGTTGGTCTAGCTTTTCTTTGGTTTCAGCAGCACCTCCGATACTCCAGCATGCTTCCCCATTTATGCGTCTTCAGTATTTATTTTTGGGTGCTACTCCAGCTCAGAGTTGTTTGGAGTTCAAACGCTTGAGCCACTGTTAAAAGCTTTCTTGCACCAGGTGTACTTGGAACTTCATGGTTGGGGTCACCTTTGTCGGTAGTTTCCATTCATCCTTCATTTCCTGCTGCAGCTTCTCATATTTTCTTTCAATCTTGCATCCAAGTGAGACCACTGGCTGCTTCAAAAAATTGTTTGTGTGTAAGAACACCCTCGGAGGCCAAGGATGGCAGTAGCAGCTTTGCTGGGCTGTGCAAGAAGAGTGGATGCTGACACTTGTTGCACTGGAGCACTTTTTGGTATTGCAGGTGGAGCACCTCTATGGCTGGCATGAGGCTGGGCTTTGGCATTGTGCAAGTAGGCACACTTGAGGGTGAAATGCATGGGATAACACATAGATTAACCATGTGGAAATGGTTCAAATCACTTTCTGGTAAGTTATTTCCAGAAAAGCGAGGGCAACATCTTGAACTTGCTTAGATGTTTCCCAAGTGCCAGCTCCATCTGATTCAATACAGAACCTATTCCTTAGAAGTTTGAATACTGTTTGTGATTAGTTTGTGTCACCAGCCATGTTCCCCGAATTGGCTGGATGAGTCTTTCTTCTGTTCTTTAACACCGTTGTCTTCATAAGTTTCTGCGTAGGTCTACTTCAAACTCCATGTAAATGTTTTCAGTGTTTCCTTCCCAATTCTCTAGAGATTGTGCCATTGATTTTCAGCTGACCTACGTCTCCAGGGATCTTTAAGTGCAGGGTAACTTCTGCTGTGAAGGAGCACAAAGGGTGTGCCCGAATGACTGCAGGGAGAAGAGGGGAACAGCAGACTCCTGTAGAAACTGGGGGGGGCAAGGGGTGGAATAGTTTTGATAGTTATTTTAACCTACAGGGTTACTTACCCCATAAGCAAAGAATTGCTTGACATGGGAGGAGAGACAATAGAACAGATAACTGAAAGCAATCTTTAGCAATACATTTCTTTTTAGGTGTCTTAAAGCAAGAAATCAAAATCACAACTTTTTTTTTCTTTACTGGGGATACTGTCTGCAAGACTCTCTCAATAGATCATGTTCTACTTTTCAGCTGGTTAGTTTCCATCTGGAAGAATGAGTATCTGCAGCAATCTTCTGATACAAATCTTAGAATTAACCCGTCTTCCTACTTCGGTTCTGACTTTCTGAAAGGTCAGTCTGTATCCAGTTGTGCCTGTGCCTTAGCCTTTTTCCTCCTTCCTTGCACTTAGCTTTAGGACATATCTGTAGACAGCAGTCATTCCTTTCTCAGCACTTTTTTGATGGACTTGAAGTCTTAAAACCTCGTCTCTTAAAACCGGTTTTCTCTTTTTCTGATCATCCTGGTAGCTCTTTCATCTCCTTCAGTTTGACAGCCATGTTTTTTGAAGGTAGGCGACAGTTGTGTTTGCTTTAGATGGAATATCACTGTGTTGTGCAAAAGGTTACTAGTACTTCTGTGGCTATACAAGAAAAAAACATTGTGATAAGACCCATCTGTATCATGATTGTAAAGCTATCATGTAGTCATCTTGTGATTAGTGGTGGTATCTAAGTCTCTAACTTGTTCCCACATCGTGAACTCTCAACTTGTACTAGAAATTCTTGGTGACCTGTGCATTAGATTGGCAATATGTTCTTCTTAACCAAATGTGACTTTCTTCTGTAACTTCAGCATGAGACCTCTGTTAATACCATGACTTAAGGACAACTGCCTCTGAGTTTGGAGACTTACAAATTTCAGTAATAGCTTTTTGTGCTCATCACCAATGAAAATCAGGCCAGTCACCAAAACATTTAATATATCTATTGTTAATCATCTAGCAAAATCTGCTTATTATGGCTGCTTGGTCTGTTTCCAATGCATATTACACTTCTCATGCTACCTTTGTAGCCTTGTTGAAGCCCATGTTACAGCTGAGTTTTATGGACAGTGAAGCAAAGCGTCAATTGAAAAAAGACTGTGGTAACAAAGGATCATTTTGGTAAAACCATATTGTATTTCCTTTCACTTTCTGCTCACTTCTTTGTTTCTTAATTCAAAACATTGGTGGACTCTAGAATACTGCTGAGGCAAAATTCCGGTGGTCCCTGCACACAGTTTGAAATACAGCTGCTGAACTTCTACTCTCCAGCTACAGCACCCTGTCCAATTAGACTTACCAACAGTCTTTGCTGCTAGGCTTAAAATTGTTGAGTCAGTTCTCTTGGGTGTTACGAGCTGGAAACTGGGCTTGCCCGCAGCCTTGCAACCTGTCAAAAGCTTCTGCTTTGTCTTGAGAGCTGGCATTGCAGCTGAAAGCATGTACTTGTGAGATGACTGATGGTTGTCCAGACACACCATTGCAAAAATCCTTCCTTCCTGTTTCTTTCTTCATCTTCAAGTGACTCCACATATGCCAATTTAGAGCTTTATAGCCCATTTTGGTTTAGATTTTATAGCCTTCATGCTGTGACACTATATGCTTTACAAAAAAAAATATCCAAAATATCCAAATAGCCAAGTAATGTGGCCAGTAGCTTTGGATATTTTTTTTCTCAGTGTTTTAGAAGAAGGTCTCTTGGACTGTTGCCATTAAAGTGCTGCTGGTTTTGGTCTCTCGGTGCTGCCATTTGGGCTGAAGAGAGAGTAAGATGGCTGGATATGAGCTTAAGTGCTGGCTCTTTCTGTTGTTCTTAATGGAAGTGAAGCAGTAATTGCAGGGACTGTCTGCCCTTTGAATGAAAAAAAAAAAAAAATTGCTGGAAATGAAGCAGGAGGAATCCCGTGAAAAAATGAAACGAGGCTATGTGGGCATGAAATGTGTGGGGGCTGCAGACTTTTTGCTTTGAACAAGCCAGAAGCTGTTAGGTGTGTGCAAAAAGCTGATGGCATTCAGCAGACTGGGATGGGCTGGCGGATTTGTGTATGAGGAAATGCAAGTCTCTCCTTGAGCAACTAGGAGATGTGGACGGCAGCTTTAGGATAAGCCCGCAAGAGAACCTCTCCCGGTACTGAGGACCAACTGCTTCCACGGGTTGGAATTGCTTATGCAGTATTCTGCAAACACTGGTTTTACGTAAAATGCTGCTGTCTTAGGGTCTAAGCGGAGGGTAGGCAAGGAAATTCGTACCTCTCAAAGCAGAGAATGAGGCAGGCCTTTAAAGCAGCAAGAGCAAATAGTAATAAACATTTTTTTCTAGTTGGATAAGTAAAACAATTTTAAAAGCTAATTTAATTTTTCTTCCATCAGCTGCGTATTATACAAATAAATGAGCAGTTATTTTTAAATACCTTGAATCTGAAACGTGAGTGCATTCTAATTATTTTGGCATCTGTAAAACTGCTTTATGTAATTGGATATAGTATTGAAAGCCCTCCTTTAGTGATCAGCCAGCAGTTGCTAGTGGCAGATCTAAAAAATAGTTTCATATGAAAAAAAAGTCTTCAAGCTTTTGAGTTTTTAATGTTGCCATTTTTGTTGTTCAGCCTTGTATAAGAGAGAAAAATAAATGGGAAGGGTTTTCTATTACTATTGATACAGTAGTGAGGATAACTGTATTGTCGCACACTTACGGGAAAAGTAGTTTTTATGTTGGGTTTTTTTTTCCTGTAGTAGGGCATACACATGCATGACAACTATTGCCTCTGAACTTTGAGTTAAAAATGATAGGCACCTAGTATTGTGTCTCCTTTTTTGTCTGATTTAGAGAAATTTATTTCTTGGGCTGTAGCATGTCAAGATTTAAGAAACCCTTGTTTAATCTACCTTGTTCTGGTGGTCACTGTTCCATTATTTAAAAAAAATAGTAGTGTTCTGCAGTTTCGTACAGCTGTTGCTTCATACCAGCAATTGTTTTATTAAAGGATAATAAAGGAAAAGTAAAATGTTATTTTTATTTGCATTGGTCTAAATAATCTGAAAACCAGAAAGACCTATTGTAATGCAACTTGATGTGTAAAACCAGGGCCCAGAATCGTCACCTGGCTACCCTGGCAAAATGGAATGTTCTAGGAATTATTGTAAATAAACTTGCACAGTGATGAAAGATCTTCCATACTTGACTCAGAATTTGTCATCTGGTTTCTTTATCCTTCAGTGTAAGCTCTCAGGTGTAAATGCACAGATAGTGTGTGTTTTAAAAATATAAATTGGCATATGACCTTGGCACCGTATTTAAGGCTGGCGTGTTCTCCAAAGCAATGTATGGACTGAAAGATTACTTAGCTTGGTCTGTGATTACCTAATAGTATATAAGCATGTTTTAAAATACCGGAGAATACACATTTCAATATACACTTCAGGTGTGGTGTGGTTTTTACTTGTTCTGTCTCATGGCCCTGCCCTGCTAACATACAGGCGGAATAACTGGCATAGGATGATTGCCACCTTAGTTTTTCCTCAGCATTTTCTTGATACATGGACATCATCAGTGTGGTGTAGGAAGGGGTGTAGCTCAAAAAATCAAGACCTGTAAACAGCTTCCAAAATAGCTCTTTATGATGTATCTACAGAGACAGCATCTGTTTATGGTGTATCCCTGCAGGCTTGTATGGGGTTCTGCAGTGGTTTAAGCTTGTGTTAGTGTTAAGAAATATAATTGAACATTAGGTTGCTGTGGTAGGATTTGTATCAGGTAACCAACTTATAAAACACAAGCACCTTGTTATCCTTCCTTTCACAGAAAAAACGCTTTCTGCAGGCACTGCATATGCACCTTGCTTTCATGTTGGGATGTTTTTTGACAAACTGCAACTGCTTGCCAACAGCAGAAGCCTGCAAGTTCAGCGAAGCTGTAGGAATTCAGCTGTCCACCATGGCAGGATGCTTCAGTCTTCACTTGTGCCTCTTCAGATACTGAAATCGCTCAACAACAGGCTGTTTTTATTGCAAAACTCCAGTTACTTTTTTTGCAGTACCTATGGTATTATTTGTCTATGCCATACAAATATGTTTAATGGGGTGGGTAGTTGCTAAAAATGGGTTGAGGGAAGAAGGAAACATGGCTGTACCTGTCTAACATCAGGCTAAGGTGTCCTGCAACAAAAAACATGTTTTGTGTTTTGCCCTGTTTACAAGATGCTGTTTTCTTGAACTGGTAGTATTTGTAAGTGTTTAAATACTTGAGGAAATATCCTTTATAGCTTACCAGCAGCATTGTAAGTTTATTTTGAGGATTTACACTGATGGCTATGTTTCTGTTTGAATTGCCCTGGTTAACTCAGTGGTCCTCAAAACTTCCAAGTTACCAGTTTCTGTGAAACTGCGGAGTGGCAGACTTCTTCAGAAATATACACAAATCCTAGCTAGAGATACATAGGCATATACACACACACATATATAGGCATATGTATCTCTAGCTAGGATTTGCAGCCATGTTTTCTCAAACATCTTTTGTAGATAGGTGAGTTCATGGACCACAGGTTGATGTGTATTTTTTCCAGTCTTGTTTGTAGAGCACTTAACAAGCTTATTTTAATTAGGTGGCTTTCTGACTTAGTGCTTAAGCGCTTCAGTGGAACCAGTCCTATAAACGTAAATATTTTAAAACAGATTTCGCCTTCGAAGATGTGTGTTTTCTTTCCAAGTATCTCAAAGACAAAAAAGGCTAAAAGGTAACTGGTACTTGTCAATAAATAACCTTGTCCTGTCTTTACCTACAGCTGAATGGTTCTCAAAGACTTAGAGCTCTTGTTTCTGACAAGCGCTTGGAAGCTGATCCCTTAGTCAAACAGGTTGTGTTGCTGAGTAACTGGTAGAGCCCAGTTCTGCTCAAGATTAGGCTGTGGTTTCAAGTTATAAAGGAATGGGCAGCAATAGGAGTTTGAGCTCTTCCCCTACTACCTTATGTGTTTTCTCCCCGGTCTGTATTGGCAAGCAGAAAGGAAGAAGGATGTATTGTAAAGTGGATTGAGAAACTCACCCAGTGTCAGAAGTAAAACTCCTTTTATAGACACTTCGGGGTTTCTTGTTTGTTTGCAGGCTTCTTGCAGCCAGGAATCTCCTTTTGCCATATGGCTGGGTGGAAGATCTGCACCCTTCATCACACTGAGACCTGTCACATCTGACTCTCCGAAGCATACTAAAGCTTAGTGGGAGATCTAATGTTACAGGTGACTTGAGTGCTTGTTGACGTGAGAAAATGTGTTCTGACTGATGTGCCGTAGTAGTATAGTGCTGTCTGTTCCTGATATGAACACTTTAGCTGAAGAACAAAACAAAGTACTTTAGCCAGAGGAAGGTACTCAACTTCTGCATCACTATAACAGCATGTTAGGCAAATACGTGAATTTCATGTGAAATGAAATTTATAGAATAATATTATTTTAATTGCAAGTTAAGGCAAAACTTCTTGTGAAAAAGGCTGATGGTTTTCGCCCTATTGCCATATAGTCTTAAAATCAGAAGATCTCAAAGGAAAAATGATTTTCAGATCTGATTTTGAAGTATTATATGTGCATGTATTTCTTTATCATTCATCTTCAGAAGGCCAGTAAAGTAGCACTGATTGATGTCTAAGCATCATGCTGCTGCTTCTTTGAAAAGTGATATTTAAAGTTGGCAGGCTATTTTGGAGTTTAATACATTGTATAGACAGAACCCAGTTTTCTGGGTTGCTTTCAAAATGCTGTGCTCAAGTTAATGAGTGTTAGGATTAATGTACTGCTAGTTGTTTTGCCATTTCTCTGCTGCTTTGCCAATTCCTGTTCATTGAGACTAAATCTTCTTTTTAACCTCCGTCATAGCTGGGGACTGCCTTTCAGTCTATTGTCTGTAAAGTACTTTGCTAGAGGCTCTTGAATTGGCTTAGGCTGATCTGAAATTGGGCAGCTGCAGTCATGCCTTTCTGCCCCAGTTTGTGCGGTGCTGTCCCTTGTATGGCTGTGTACGGATCAGTGTTGAGCTTGTGCAGGCTGAAAACTAAGCTTTAATGGCACAAGCTAGTTTTCAGCCAGCTCAGCTTCCTGTTATGCCAATGTAAGGGAGAAAGTAAAGATGTTGCAGCCTCGACTGTAATTAGCTTTTAAAATGCTGTCAAGCCTGATCCCAAGGTTTTTTACGACTCTACAATAACTTTGTGCACATTGCATCTCCAGGCTAAAAAAAAGTCACTTTGAAAATTATTGCAGTAAAGAATGAGGACTATAAGCAATCACTCTACTGAAAATATTTTCAGGAAGGCAAAAGTATGTTCCTTACTAAATGCTACCTTTGTGGCATTGCTGTGGCAAGTTGTAAAGCTCTTGCATTTTTCAACTTTCTGGAGTCCAAAAAGAGACAATGGCATTCTAGGACAAGGTAACCTATAGGGGAACTGAGAAACTGTTTCAGAACTACTGAAATGAGGCAGTGATTCTTAAAATAGCAAAAAGTGCTAGATAAAGGAAATCTCCAACTACAGTAGCAGGTTGACATGTGCTCTCTAATTTGAGATGTGTGCTTTTGCCTAAAAATTCATACAGTGAATCCTGAAAATAAGATCCAGGGTTTGTGAGAGGTGCTTTTCCTTGCTCCTTAGTAATGTTTCTGTGTTGTATCGTTCAAAGTAGTTTCCCAGTACTTCTAAGGAAGCTTCTGAGCTGAAAACAATTGTAGGTTGGAAGTGTTAGGGAGTAAAAAAATATTTCCTGCTCATGTTCTTCCCTGAGCATCTGCTTATGGCCATTTTTAAACAAATCATAGGGCTTGACTGACCCTTTTGGTTGTATTTGGATTAAACCATCTTTATGACTCTTTCATGTGCTCATGACTTTGGCAGACCAACTGTGTAGGCTGAAGTTTCCATACTGAGTGTGCTAGGTTACATTATACTAACCTCCATGAAAGTGGGTCCTGTTTTTCTCTCGGAATAGGGTTGAATTTTTTTTCCATTTAATTTTTCTGATGCCTGTGAGAACATGCACTACATCTGTTCTCTCTAACAGCATTTTGCCATATTGTTTTGCTGCCTCTACAATCTTTCCTATACTCTGACCAGTTTAAAGCTTCTGAAATGGTTTGCATGTACTTAACTTTGTAGAGCTTGGGAGCTAAATCCTTTGTCTTCCATGCACCTGCCTTCTCCTTTCCTTCTCTGTGCTGTTTTTAGTTGTACATCTGAGTAATATGGTGTTCTTTGCAACTGAGCCACATGTGCTCAGTGGTCTTCTGGGAGTGAGGGGTTGATTACCTTCCTCTTGAAAGTTGTTCCTTTTAACTGCTGGGTTTACTATAAAAGAAGGCAAACTTGGCTATTTCCATCAGGTAATTCAAACAGCAAGTTGGACATAGCTAGTGGATTAGTGGGGGTGATAAGAGAGGAGAAAATGGGGTGTGCAGTGGGGAAGAGAGGAACAGATGTGATTAGGCTGGGAGGAAAGAGCTTACAAAGATGTCTAATGACAAATAATTTCTGTGGAACTGGAGTGGTACCTTTTCAACTGTAACTTCATTTTTCCTTGCAAGTAATACATCTGCTATGGAAAAATCCCATCTTGCAGTTGGTTTGTAGTGGCTTCTGCTGCTATTGCTTCACTACTTCAAGTTGTGGATGACTCTGCTCTGAAGTCAAGAGAATCCAGCTGTGGGTGTTTGTTCTGTCTAGCAAGTTTCAACCTTAACCTTGCCTTTTTTTTTTTTAATGTAAGCTGATTTTTTTAATACAATTATTTTTGTAAGCTATAATGCCCTACAGTTAAGGAAGATAGGAAGCAATGATATTTTGTATAACCTTAAGTAATTTTCTACTTCTTTGAGCACTTGATATGAAAAAAAAAATACAAAGAAGAATAGCTTTTGGTTGTAATTTGTATTACTCTGAGCTGTTGCCATTTTAGTCTTCTGGAATATATGGCTGCTAACTGTTTCACAAGTTTCTTTTGACTTGAGAACACTAAACAGGCCAAAACTTTGGCATCTGTCTCCAGAAATTTTCGGTTGTTTGTCTTTAGGCTTAGCATTTATAGTGAGCAAGTCCCATGATGCCACATGCTCTGTAATTACCTTTGGGTTTTTGGTTAACCATACCTTGGTTAAGCATATCGATAGGTGCTTATTACAAGTAGGCTGGCTAGCAGTTTCTGTTCCTCACTGCACTCAAAGGTCATTGCTATTCCTGGAGTTGAAAACAAGGTAAAAACTTGGCTAGTGAGACTTAGTGGAAAAATTTTTCTTTTTCTCCTCTTAGCTGAATTTTGCAGCTTTACTTCCTCACTTGTCAGTATTATGGAAAATAATAGCTTTACCTTAGTCTTTGGAGTAAGATAAACTTAACAGTATAACTTAGGCAAGCAGATTTGATGCCATAACTCTGTACTTTGGAAATCTTTTGATCAAGTTTTCAACAGTCAGACTTTTTCAGATGACATAGGAAAGGCAGTGATTACTAGTAATACAACACAAGAAATCACATTCCTTTCTCTGCATTCAGAGACAGGGGTACAGATTTCTCTGCATAGGAAGTACTACCATTGTTTTCTTCTGAGCCTAATGTGGTTATGATGTAAAATTCAGTGTGCAGAGGCTAGAAAAAATGTAGGTATGTGAGATTCTGCAGTCTTGTTTTCCAGTAGACTACTGTAATCTGCGTGAACATGAACCTCCTCAGAAAAGACTGGATGTCTGGGTGACCTAGATCTCTATTTTACTCATTTGCTTAACTTATATTAAGGGAAGATTAATTGCTGGCTTTTTGCTGCTGATTTTGCACTTCCTTTGGCATGTGAGTGCATTGTCAAGCAACCACAGTTTTTTGGCGTCTTCATTATTAAGTGATCTTTATATTTACAGCCTAGTGATTCAGGTACCGTGGGATGTGTCTTCTGGCCACTTACAGTTGGAAACGCCTGAAAACTACATCTACTACATAGAATAAAAAAACAACACACCAAAAACATGCAAGTGTGTGCAAGGTTGCTTGCTACTGTAACTGAAAGGAGCTGTGTCGGGTGCTTTTCAGTCTTACCACACAACCTTGTAATTGCTAGCTATCAGCTTTCGTAGAAATTAATTACCCCTGAGTGCATTTTTGCTAGCATACCCCAGGACAGATGTCTCATGCCCTAATGGCTTCAAATGTTAATGTTACAGGGTGGGAAAAAATTTGTGTATCTGAAGATATTGGGGATATACCTTAGTGTGGTCCCTTGGCTCCAGAGTGTAAAAGCAGTGGGATCACTCTAGAATAAAGCATAGAGGGAAGGATGCTTGAGAAAATGCTTCAGTTCCAGGGTTAGTAGAGACTTGGGATAGTTACCAGAATGAACTCTCAGGCTGTAACGCTTGGGAGTTTAGTGTATGTATAGCTGTAAAACCTATTTACCAGAGTTGATGTATTTTAATGTCAAGTACTTGCTAGGTGTATTTATTTCTGCTTTTTTTAAAGGGTAATTTAAAGCTAATAGGTATACAAACCCAGCTCAGTAGACTATTGATCAGGTTAGCGGTAGTTGTCTACTATATATAAAGGCATAAAAAATTCCTGGCTTTATGTTACACTGCCAGAACCATCAACCTGATTTATCCCTTAGTAGTAATTAAGAATTTTATGTTTAGCCTTAACTAAACGGTGAATGCTGATTAAAACCATTCTACCAAGCTGGGAATGATTTAATGTGATATAATCATCCTTTTGTTCATCATTGTTGCTAGCTTCCACATGACTGCAGTGAGTGCGTTTCATCAGCAGAAAATAATGTGTAATGCTTATGTCTGGGATCCCACAAGTGAATTCATAACTTGATTTTTACAACTGCTCTTTAAGCATTGCCGACATGGTGGTTCTTTGTAGTGATAGAGGTGCTCCACTTACGTGTTGAAAAACTTTTTCTAAAACTACATTTAGTAGAGCTGTGTACCCTCTGGGAATCTTTTGTTAATGTCAAAGGATCCTAGGAAACTAAAACCTTTGGTTGTGAAGATCAAGTTGAGACAAATTTGTGTCTAACCTTGTTGCCTTTGCTGACTATTTCTAGGTTTTTAGACAGCTTAATAAAATATTTGAGTTGACTCAAAATGTGAACATTTAGATCAGATGCTAAGAATGATTCTGTACTAAATGAGGTCTCTGCTGTGTTCCTTACTAAGCATAGGAAAAATCTGGGGGAAATTAGTACAGTGGAGAATCCTTCAGAGTAGGACAAATCTTGACTGCAAATAAAATAAACATTACAACAAGAAAATATCTGTCAGATAAGGCTCTTCTACGTGCACCTCAGTATGCATAGGCATTG
This sequence comes from Astur gentilis, assembly GCF_929443795.1. Classification (NCBI taxonomy): domain Eukaryota; kingdom Metazoa; phylum Chordata; class Aves; order Accipitriformes; family Accipitridae; genus Astur; species Astur gentilis. Next base: position 12,781,392 of record NC_064913.1, read on the forward strand.
TTGCATTCACAAAGGTATGCAGTCATCTTAATTACACTCCCAGTTCCTGTAGATGAACCTACACCATATTTCCATGAGTGCCAAAGGGACATAGTATAAGTGATAAGCATTTCCCTGTTGCCCTCATCAGGGAATTGTTTTCCTACTTAATCCAACAGGAGATGAGTTTAAAGACCATAAAGGTAGTTGGCAAGGACTGGACTGTCACTTCAGTCGTCTGGTACCAGTCAATACTTTAACCTTTAGACAGAGGTTCTTGTCACTAGTCTTTTAATTGCTTTTAAAGATTCGAACACTGACCCTGTCCCTTTGCTCCCCACAGCTGTCTTTTGACTTCAGGGTAGGGCTTATGTAAGTATTGCCTAGAATATGAAGCTTTTTACTACACAGATGATTGAGTATGTCTTGGTAATCAGGACATGTCTCAAACACAAGTTAAACTGTTTATTTCCATGTGATCCTGAAGCAGGGTCTTATTTTCGTTGACTTCTACTGTAAATTACTCCAAATATGAGGCATCCTAGTTTGTTGGACAGGTGGCTAAAATCTTCTCAGCTCTGAATATTATGAAGGACAGGCTGGGTTTTAAATTGGTATATATCAATGATATGACCAGGTTAGAGAGTCAAATTAAGTGAAATTAAAGTGTCTTGGGAAAAAAAGTTATTAAATTTAGAAATCGTTTAAAATTCAATGTGTTGCAGTTTTTTTCTTCTACAGAAATGTTAGAAGAAACCAAATTCGACAAGGGCAAATGAAGTATTCTCCTTATAATTCAGTTATGCAGTATTGTTAGCATGCCATACTAATATAACACTTCAGTAACTGAAAAGAAGCTTGTCTAAGACTAAAAAATAGAAATATTTTCAGAAGCGCAGTTTTTTAGCCAAAAGATGCCATTCCAGAAGTACTATTTTAACTTCAGTGTGATGAAAATGTCTTAATTCTCGTGCTTTACTATCTATATGGCCCTAAGACTTACTCGATATTGGAGAATATTGTTACTAGATTTTTGTTGTACATCTTCATTCCTGTGCATATTGTATTGTGTATTTTTCACATTGTGCCTAAGCATCTGATGAAAGTGTTTGTGTAAGGAGATTATAATGACATTGTCTTGACTTAGCTGTATCAAAAAGACTGGATGTTAATGTCACTTCTTTTTTACTTCTTACAATTCCTGGTTGCCTATTATGTTTAATTTCTAAAGTCTATAATCCATCTGGCTAGGTGAGTAAGTGCCTTGCTGAAAAAGTAGATGGTACCAAGATTCCTGACTTGTGAGCTATATTTAACAGTCATTTGCAATTATTTATAGGTGCTGTTGGTAAGCAGTAGCCGATACCCCGATCAGTGGATTGTACCAGGTGGAGGAATGGAACCAGAAGAAGAGCCAGGGGGAGCAGCTGTCAGAGAGGTGTATGAAGAGGTAACAAAAACAAAACAAAAAAAATCCAGCTTCTTTCTGCTGCTGCTGTCTGCAGATGGGAGTCAAGAAAAAAGAGGGAACTCTACCTTCTTTATCCAGGATTTGACTTGAGACTTCCATGGTTGTGAAATACAAAGAACTGCAGTTCTGTGTGATAGAATTGGGGTATAGTGCGGTGAGGTAAACTAATTACCTTGCTTCCCAGCATGCTTTCATTTCATAGCTAAATTTCTGTCTGCCTTTATAAACACTTACTGGAAGCGGAACTGTGACTTTATGCCAAATGACATATTATAGTAGTGTAGCATTTCTCTGTTTGTGCAGAAAATGTTTGACTCGCAGCTCTTCTAGAACAGACTGAAGGTGAGCTAACCATTAATGTGTAGCTACATAAGAAGGAGAAATAAACAGACCTTTGAGGAGGTTCCAAACTAAACGGATTAGAAACTGATGTATCTGAGCAGTTGAGAATTCAACAGTAAAAAGCCCATGTTAAGTACATTTAAGGCTGTTTATCTATAAAGAAAACACCATAGGTATAGTATGCCTCTGCCCCTACCCCTAGGCAAAACAGAGCTTTAAGTCTTGATGAATTAATGCAGTTTCCCACTCTAGTATGGTCCTTAAATTTCAAATTCAAAATTCTGGGTTTTAACTTGCTATTTATTTTTCCTAGGCAAACTGTTAAAAATGTTAAATGCTACTTGAATATCTAACAGTCTGGACTGTAAGCCAATTAAAACTAAAGAAAAATCAGAGTCACTTGATTTAGCTAGAAATTATGCAATGCGTAAGTGACCACAGGTCAACTCTTAATTCTTTATATAATACTTCTTAAATTGAGGGTATAAGGTTTTGCAGAAAGTGGATGCATCCTGGCAATAGAGTGAACTGCAGGATTTCTACTAGTCTTAAACAGTTCTCTCATCCCTGTTTGACTACTACTATTCACAAAACACGCTAATATTGTTGCTAATTAGTATATACAATGATTTTTTTATTAGCAGCACTATCTAGTGGTTTATCTTGCTTACCCTTAAGACTGGTTCTGCTGGGTTGTAGAGGCTTGGGAACTTGATGTAGGTGCAGCTTGCACCAAATGCTGCCTGCTATTTGGTGTCAAAATGAGATCTTCTGTGAATTGCAATTCAGTGACCCTCCTCCCCTCTTACATGGGGAGCAGACTAGTTCAGCATTCAGTGCTCTTAGTAGCCTTCATGCAGCAAAGTTGGAGCATAAATAAGCCTCACTGATACAAAGCTATTCCAGACTTTTTGCCTGTGTCCAGTTTTGCCTGAGGGGGGCAATTTTGAGCTGCAGAAGACAGACTCAGGCAAGTGCTTCTGTATGTGTAAAAGTAAAGGGGGCAGCCACAAGGCAGTCCATTTGAAAGGAGCAAAGATTTAGGATTCTAGGAATGAGTTAGCAAAGATTTAGGCTTCTAGGCAGTAGTAGCACCTCTGGGGAAAGTCCTGGTGCTTCCCACTGTCATGCGTTGATGGGTGGGATTAAAAAGCACAGAAGCACTGGCTCAATGTTCTTGTGAACGCTGGTAGTTTTAACTGCTGATTTGTCCTAAGGCACAGTCCAAGATGAGGGACAGTGAAATCTTGTCTCCATGTCCAAATAGAGCTGGCTGAACTGTAGTTGTATGTTTGGGTTTTTCTTTGGTGAAGAATGGATCATCTTGAAGGGACCTGTCTGCAGGTAGTACGTCATAAAAGTTGCTATTGAAAGCTGCCTGAGTGGTCTAGCTTCTCAGCTTGCAGGGAATGCAGTGCTACACACAAAGCTCTTGGGCTGACTTTGTAGCAAAGTAGTATAGCAGTGGGAGTTGTGACCTGGGGGCTGATAACCAGTTTTGTACTACACATGGTTTTGCTGTGAGAATATTCTGAGGAAGACTTCCAAGTCCTGGCTTTGCTGGAGCTCTGCTTGCAGATTTTTGCAGTGGTGCAGTACATGGGCCATGACTGTGGGAGAAGGTTAAGCTGGGATAGCCAAGGAGTGGGTATAGAATATTACTGGATGATATATCATACACTATAAACTTAGTGCAAATTCCTCCGTTAATGTAAAAGCCCAGTCAGAGTGCGCACAGTGTCCAGACGCTGTGACCTTCTCTGGTTCATACAGATACCAAAATGTTACTTCTGAATCATCTTTTTCCCTTTGGATATGCTTTCACATCAGCAGGCAAAAAAAAAAAGAAAAAGGCAAATCAGAAAGTGAAAAATAGGAGTACCTGCTGTTACGATGTGAAGCAGTCCTTCCATAGCTCAGTTTTGTTCTTGCCCTCATTTCTTTCTCAGGGCAAAGCAAAAGACTTTCCCATACATCATGGTGGTTCTGGTCAAGAAACGCAGTACTCGGCAACCCTAGGCTGTTTTGAACCCTGAAGATGGAGGTCAGCCTACTTCACTCGTACACAGAGCTCTTATCATCGTTTTGTTCAAGTGCTATCACACAAAGTGAATCTTAAAACCAGCTACATGCAAACATGTGGTTTAGGCAAATACTTTGATTACCTTTCAGCAGTGTATTCTATGTTAAGCTGTTCTGTGGCTGCTTAGAATATGTGTTGTCATCAAAATTTCAGTAAGAGGCTTCATGATAGAAGAGCTGCGTGTTGTAAACGAACTTGAAAAATGCCAACATCATCAGTGTTTATATACCATGAGAGAAACTCTTTCTAAAGGTGAAGAAGAGAACCCAGCAAATATAAAGCTCTTGAGTGGTGCTAGCACAGGGACGTTTTGGTCAGAAGTTAGACCAACTCTTAATTCACTTTTACTACAGTGGCTATGCTTTCTTTTTTATGATGTTCTGGAGTAAGACACAAACTGCCAGCCATGTTCAGCTCTGAGCTGTGCTTGTAATGCATGAAGATTTTTCAAAGATTAGGGGTTTTAATAAGCAAAAATCATTTGGTGACAGTTGTTATACAGCTTGAGAGTTTCCAGGGTTTGATAGCTTGTGTAGCTGATGAGCATTAAAAGCTCATGCCTTAAAGTAAAATATTCTTAAGCTACAGGCTGAATCTTGTGTGCTGCCACAAGACTGCGACGTGCCATTTTTAAAGAAAAGTCAGAGTGGTATTCAGGGTTTTGACTTGAGCCATGGAAATTAATACTAACCTTTCTAGAGATGGTTGTCCTTTCTATTTTTATACTAAGGTCAATGTCACCTGGTAAGCTGGTTACAGTACAGTGAACTGTTAAGAGTTTTGTGAATGAATAAACTTCAAAAGAGGCACACTGTAGCACTGGTTTGAACTGTGTTTCTTCAGTATTGGGTCATGCACAAACTAAGCACTGGTTTCCATTAATTTATTCAAATGGAGAAATTTATAGTGGGAGTTATAATGGCATTTCTTAATGGTAGGAGTGTTAATAGCTTACAATATGATAGCTCACCGGCTCTAAATATCCCCCTCTTTCCCACCAGCAGTAGCGTATTCAAAATCTTTGTTTTAAAACCCAAGCAAATATCTTTGTAGTCAAATTTATATGCCATGCAGTTGTTCCATAGTCTGCCTGTGTGCATGACTTCAAATTTTTTTTATCCTTAAGTTCTGTTCATGTTAGTGATTTGGTTTTTTACCTCTAGTAAATGTTTAGTATGAATTTCATTTAAGTTTATCTGCCATTTCACAGGTTACAGTAATTAAAGTAACCTGTCAAGTTCCTTAGGTACAGTAAGTTTTGCAAACCTGAAAGTAGAATACCAAAATGAAGTTACAATATAAAGCAATCCCAGGAAGGTACTAAACCTCATCTAAATGAGGAGCTACTCTGTTAATGAATTTAGAATTTAGTCTTTAATTGGGTAGCGTGAAACACAGAAATAAGAGTTGTTAGCACATATGGTGTTCAAAGAGAAATATGACACGAATAAAAAGGGTGGCAAGCTGATGATGTCCAGCCTCTTAAATGGAAGGAGAACCTTCCCACTCCCTTTTCTTCCTCCGTCTCACCAAAAACTGAGACTCTTGCTTTGTTTGTACTTGGTGGTATATTGAAATGCCTACCAAAAAATATGTAATTTCTCCCAGATCTGTGTGAATATAGGTTCTAAGAAGAAGAGGCTGATGCTGAAGGTTAATCTGCTGCAACAGTGAAAATGGCAGTAGTATTATCTAAGACCTCTCGCAGGAAATAGAGGAATCTGCTCCAGTGTGTGTCTGATATTTGAAAAGTGATTGGGTGTTACAGATTAGAACTAGTAGAAACTGTACAAAATCTACAGCTGAAAGGTTGTGGCAGGTACAATGAAACCCTTGGGGTTTTATAAGAGTATGCAAGAAAGGGCAGGGATAGTCTTGCACTGTGCCTTCAGGAGCGTAGCCATTAAAGTACTATCCAACAGATCCCACAGTTAAAAATAACTCTTAAATCTTTCAGATTTTAAGCAACTTTCTGCCTTGGTAGACTGTTAGCCTAAAAATTAAACTGCAGCATGACTCTTGCTCCATCTACAGGAAACAAAAGGCAAGTCTGACTGCACGTCTGAGACTGCAGTATGTCTAGAGCTGCCAACAGTGAATGACCTCCAGGCTAGAAAGATTATGGGATGAAGTGGAGGGTTTTCCCTCTTGTGGTTGGATTTAGACTAATACTAAAATATATGCATAAATTCAGATTTGAGACCTTATCTAGATAGTACTCAGACTTCCTTAAGGAATTGTTCTTGGGGGGACGTAGCACTTAATTCAACAGCTTGTCTGTCAAAAGAAATGTGGGGGTTTTCAGGCTTTTCTCCCAAAGTTTAGACTGTCTTGCACACTTACTGTAGCCTATAGGATTCTGTTAACTTAAAGAACCATATTTGAACAGCCATGGGTACATAAAGGCCAGAGGAAGAAAGATATTTTTATTAGAGACAAAATGGTTCAAAGTCTAGAACTTAACCAGTGTATTGGATTAGAAGCTTACAATTAGGAAAGTGGGAACTTTATTTGACTTTCTGGTGAGAAAGCTGAAGCATTTCTTGGTCCTCTAGCACTTAATTTTGACACATTTCGAAGGAACTACATTAAGATAAGAACTTGGAGGAAATATTTTTATTAGCAAAAGCACTTAAAAAAACCACTGTCAAGTTGATGGTGGTTTTTAAACTATGAAGATGATTCAGTTGAATATATTACTTGCAGAGAAAAATCATGAGACTCTTAATTACCACCTTTTTATACTTTTGGGTATAGAGGTTTTCAAAAGACGCTACTGTCTGCAGAAATTATGCTATATTTTGGAAGCACATATCTTTGCCTAGAGAGTAACTAGACATCAGTGACAGTAATCACATTTACATAGCAACATCTGGTTGCACAAAAGCTTCATTATAAGCTTTGGGGAATTTTTATACTTAATGTAATGGAGTGCTTCTAATTGTTTCATTCAGAATTACTCAGCTAAGAGTATTTGTTTAAACCACTGGTTTGCTTGGAGGGAGAATAGAAAGCTGTTAAGTAAATTCCACTTAGAGTAACATTGATGATAAATTCCCACTGTGACTATGGGGCACTAGTAAGTTGAAAAAACTTCTCTATGAAAGTTGTTCAGTATTGGTGAACTTACCTGGTGGTGGTGTTTGTGCCATGTGGTGGATATCGGTTAATTGTCAGACTTCTGCTTAGCAGTTCAGAGAAGCCCTCCTGCATCTATTGATGGTGAGTTTTTGTCCTTCAACAGTCCTGTTGCCATAGACCTGCCTATAAGAAATCTTTGTAATGTAAGTGAGGCCTTGGGTGGGACTTCTTAAAGAGTTATAAAATCTTGAAAGTTTTTTGGTTTGGGGAAGTGGTTAGTGGGGGAGGGAGGGGGTGGTTGGATTTGAGGTGAAGGGGGGTAATTTTTTTCCCACAGATTCACATTACTTTTGATGTAATAGGATGATGGGAAATTGCTTTTTTTTAGTTGTTCAGCTTGCCATGAAGTAAAAATATTAAAGGGTTTAGTGATTCCTAGATAGTGCTGCATGAGAAGGGCAAAAATTGAGAACAGAAGTGTAAGTTTGTAGCCTTTTAGGTTCTGCTTCTCTTTTTTTTTTTTTTTTTTAATAAGATACTGTAATGTTGAAGAAATTGGGACTGATCAGTAAGACTTAAACATTTCTTCAGTGTGTGTTCCTTTAGGCTAATAAATGCTTTTTCATTACCCAGTGTAAAGCATAAGCAGTCTTTAGTGCCTGTTGTAGCATAGCTGACCCTTTCAGACAAAAATAAGTGTCTGTTGCTTTCATTATTAATATGCTGCCTAATCACTTACCCAGCAGGTCCACTTACATATTTCAGCTTCATGAGCTCTAACCGGTATCTTTGTTATCACAGCAGACAACCAGAAGAATATTGTATGTAGTTTTGCATTAACTTCAGGTCTAGCTCTTGCTCTAGAGAAGCAAAACGCTTGTTGAGTTACACAGGCTGCGATCGGACTTCCTTCATCAAAACTGCTTAATAAATATCACCAGCCATCTGCTTTCTTTAAAAAGACAGACACAGAAAACATTCACTTGTAAGATCTTGATTAGACTTATTGCTAAAGCCTGCCCAGTTGTCTGTCAGAGTTACTCATTAAAATGTAATTAAGATCCATATGGTCCTTTTTATATAAAAAGACATAAGACATCAGTAACTTTCTTTGGTTGAAGCTGGAAACAAAGACTGAAGGCTAGAAAATGTCATCTTAGCACTAAGAAGCTCTATTTTAAATATCGGTTATACAACAAGACAAAAAATAATCTAAATACGGCTTTGTCTACCAGTAGACTACATACGCTTTTATGTCTCAGGCGTATGGACTGAGATTTGTTTAGAATAAATGGATGATTATAAACTACCTCTGTTGGAAGAGGCATTATATATTACTTCTGGAAAAACAAATCCTAGAGTCTCAGTAGAACATAATGACTGTCTTAACTGTATTGATAAAAATTACTGAGCACAGGCTGATACATATGGGGGTTGTTTTAAAAAGTTGGAGTAAAGCTCTGAATTTAAAGCCTTTTGGATATAAATTTGGTTTTAAGCTTACATACCAAAAGCTCTGCTTTTGTATGAAAATTAGCATTATGCTGCAAGATCCACCCAGTAACCTACAGTTTAATTTGTTATTGTATTTTGAAGATTTGGACTTAAGTTTCTGTGTAAAATAGCAATGGAGTTTTAATGATTCCCTCTCTAGATTTATTATTATTCTACTTGAAATTATCTCTTGTCCTATCTACTTCCCTGGATTATTTCAGTATTGGATGGCATTTATCTCTTTAATAAAATAGAGTACAAAAGAACATGTAAAGTAAAAACAGTATTTTGGTCTGGATGGAAAACTTGAAAGATTTATGCATTCTTTGATCCACTCATTGGGACAAGCTTTTGTGTTCTAATACTTTAAGTATTCTAAAAATAGAAACTCCAGAAGCAATGCAGTGCTGTCTAATTAAAACTTATGTTAAAACACTTGCTTAAATAACCCTACTAAAGAGGGGTATGCTGATGTAGGAGACTGGTACTGATATTTTAGGTTTTGAAATTAAAAAGCACATGTTAACGCTTTTTCCTGTTTGTTTTGTAGGCTGGCGTAAAGGGAAAGCTAGGCAGACTGCTTGGGATATTTGAGGTGAGCTATTTCTTTTACCTTTTAAAAACAATGTTTGTTGGTTTTTGGTTGTGTTTTATTTTGGTTTGGGGTGGGGTTTTTTGTGAGAGCTGATAAACTACAACATCAGACTTAAGTTTTTCAGTATTGCCTGCCTATAATTTTGCAATGCTGCTGGAAATTTTACATTAGACAGGTGATTTCCTTTAGTTGTTACATGATGTGTGAAGATTTGAATAGGAGGATTTCAAAATACTTGGAATCTTCCTGGAAAGCTTAAATAACTACTTGCACAACATCTAGAAGTTTGGGGTGTTGTTTTTTTTTTTAAAAAAGTGAAACCAACATTGATAGATCTAAGATTTCTGAAATATCACACATGCCTTTTTTGAGGCACTATTCTGACTTTTCCTCTCTGATTAGATGTTGCTGAAGTAGCTTGACAACTTTCACACACCTAAATTGATAGGTCTGTATATGAACTATCTCATGGCTTTTATTCACTAAAAAAAGCTAAGGCTTTGGATAACAGATAAACCTAGCCTTTAGTAATACTATGTAGTTCAAAACTTGTATTTTATAGTGTAAACATCACACTGAGCTACTGACAGCACAAGGATGTGTGCTAGATATAACTCTTTTTAGTGTTGGCGCTGCCCACTTCTGCTCAGGTTCTAGACAGGAGCAGACTAGAAATGTGTGAGTCTTCAGATCATAACGCATCCAGCGTTATGTTGTGCTGTATGATGGGTGAGAGTGGAAGTCCCTTAGTCTAGTAGTTAGATAAGAATATTCACAGTTTAATTATAAAACCAACTTTCAGAGGCAGTGTATTCCTGATAGGGATTTCCTGTGTGAAATATTACTTAGTCATGTATGGTATGACTAGTTGATACAGTGCTAAAGGTGTTCCCATTGTGAAGTATGGAAACCATGACAAAATTAGAGAAGCTCCTGTTTGTAGTCAGTAGCACTCACCCTTTTTCTGATTTGTTTGGGGTTTGAGTACACCTGGGTGGTCCTAAACATTAAAAAGTTGCCTGTGTTTTAACTCTGCTGGTTAGTCTACAGAACTATTCTGTATTTCCCAGCTCAAACAAACAAAAATAAAAAGATGGGATACCTATCATCTTGTTGCCTTAAAACAAGGGCTGCAAGGGATGATGATTCTTCGGTAATTCAGCTGTGCGTTCTTCTTAGCCACCTACCACTGTCTACACCAGAGGAGATTAAAAAAAAAAAAAAAACAAAACTGTGTTGAGTGGCACTTTTCTAGGTTAGTCCTAACTTAAATCAAGGCCCTACTTCAGTTGCACAACACAGCCCCACAAGTAGTTGTTAGTACCATTGAGGGGGACACACGTTGCAACCTGGGGATGGAACTAAGAGAAGATGGAAACGATACTGCTGCTGAGTCCTCCCATTCTAGAACTACAGCCAGAAAGGCAGCATGTCACAGATGTATCTACTCCATTTAATAGTGATATTGACAAAGAACAGTCTTGGAGTATTTTTATTTCCTAGTAAAGCATGACAGCTTAAAACTATGTTAAGCTTGTAGCAAAACAGAGTTAAGTAGGAATGGTTATTGGTGGAAGGATAAAACCATCTGCAAGGAGAGCTAGGGCATAACATCTCTTGGTTCTTAATATAGCTGTAATCATAGATGGTCCTGTGTTTTCTAGGAGCTCAGTTCTTTTCCGAGGGGCAGTATGGTTTGGTTAGTCGGGTCGCTAGCACCTTCGACAGTACGCTAGCCTGTTTTGGAGCTAGCAGGGAGTAATGTCCACATAGACCTTGCGTGGACTGGCTGCGGCACAGCGACCCTGCCTTGAGCAGACTACCTCTGTCAGCCTCTGGATTTGACTTGCTCTGTTCAAAAAGCGTGTGCTTCCAGATAGGCGGTTAGTGCTGCGAATGTGGCAAACCTGTCAAGTGAACAGATGGTAATGATTTTTGCATTTGTCATGATTGCAAACATAGGCTATTTAATTTGCCTCACTTACTGAGTGAAACTTTATAGCCAGCGTTGCATAGATGATCTGGCCACGTGATGCAGTGGTTCCATCTTGCAAAGGTTTTTATAATAACCTTTCATCTAGGAACATGAGTTGTGGAAACAGTTTTAGCAAATGCACTCTACAGTGGTAATTTACAACATACATAAAAGATACGTAATGGGCAGTACTAGTGGACAACTGCTAATATTAAACTGGATGACCAAGAACATAGTTTGGTCCCACTTCACGATCTTCAAATTTGCTTGGGTTGTTTTAGGGGGGTTGGGGTTTTTTAGCCTAGTAAAATAGAGTAGCTGTTGTTTCAAATAAAATGTCAGTTTTCCCATCCTGTTGGGCCTACTCAGCACAGATGTTTATTTAGTGAAAATAAAAGCCAGGTTTTGCTGGCAAGTATCCTTCAGAGGTAAGTAATTTCTAATCTTACAGTTGTAGTAAGTCCAAGTTATTTTTTGCTGAGAATTAAAACGTCTACTTCTAATATTCAAGCAGAACCAGGATCGGAAGCATAGGACATATGTTTATGTTCTTACTGTGACGGAAATACTGGAAGACTGGGAGGATTCAGTTAATATAGGTAAACCCATTCTCTTGTCCTCATGTGCTACACTTAAAATGTATTAAACGCACTTCTTTCATTTTCTGAACCAATTCATATAATTCTTGGGGGAATACTAACTCTGTTCTATAAACTGAAATTACTGGAAGTTGTGATGATGTTCTTCCACACTTCTGTACACATATAACTAGGGTTGCTTCCAACATATTGTGTTACTCTTATGTTATATTAATTAGAGTATTCTAAGTATTACTATGGCATAAACTTCATCATTAATTGCTGATAAAGCTCTTAATATTTTTTTTAAGGCCAAATATTTTACTGACTAATTACATTTCCCTTGAAAAGTAGAATGTTTTGCTGTCTGATACTCTAGGGTGGTTTTGAAAGTGTCTTGGAGGTAGGTAATCTTTGGAAAGCTTTGATGACATTCTTTTTCCCATGATCTTCCTGGGGGGAAAAAATCACTAGTATTTACTTTCACTGTAGCGTAATTTTTTCAGTAGTGATAGTGCTGACCTTAAGAGGTATCTATTCCTATATATATGTCTATGTCATACAGATACCACTGTCATGCAGTTTAGAGTAACATCTTCTGTGATGTTGTATGGGTCTTCCACTTTGAATTTAATTCAGTAAACATTAACTGGTTTTGTCCTTAATTTATTTTTTTTTTTAAAAAAAAGGTTAGTTCATTCAGTGTATTTGTCCAGCTGAAATTTTAGTTAACTAAGAATTGGTATAAAAACTGACATCCTACCTTGTTTGGTTGTGCTTTGCCCTTTTCAGAAGGTGATGCTTTAGGAGTGTTAGCATTCACAAACTTAACACTGTGACCTGTCAGCAAACGGCATGTAACTGTAAGGGTCATTTCAAAACTGCTCAGTTTTTCAGGTGGAGAGAGAATGTTTTGTTTCTGGTACTACCAAGTTGTGGGGAGTCCACCCTCTTAATTGCACGTCAGGTTCCCTGTACAGCAACACTGATCAGTGGTCCATTACTTAAGAGGATCAATATTGGCAAGGGTGGGATTGTTTTGAGATTATTTTTTTTTTTACCTGGAACTGCACAGGACCTGTGAGGACAGCACTGCTCCATTCCTGCTTAGTGCCAGCCAGGCTGCGGGGTAGAGCGGAGCGTCCAGTGCTGCTGGCAGTGGATGAACAACCTTGGTTTTAAACAAGCAGTTTATAGATGTCTTAATAATGTTCAAGCATGGTACCTGTAAAACTCTCAAACCAAAGGAAAAACAGAATTAATCCCACTTCTAACAATACCATCCCTGACCGTGTCTATTTTCAGAGGCCTCTAATTTTAAAGGACTCATTTGTATAAGATGGTCCGAGGACTACCTTACTAAGATAACTCTTAGAACTTATCTAAACCTATCTCTGGTATAAGGTATATTGTTTTTTAAAACTTACAGCTAACCTGAGTAACTCCATACATGGATATGTTTTGAGTATGGAGCACTGCTTTCTAAATCAGACCAAGCCATTCTTCTTCTCTAACTTCAGGCATGCATACGTGTTCGTTCTTCAGATTGGTTTTTCTGCTAGGTATGACAATGTAGGAAGGCAGTATCAAGTAATTTAAATAGTAATATCCTTTTCTGTAAGGACTAGATGTGGCTTTTGGAGCATATGAACAGTTACATGAGCTTCTGCCCAGTATCTGTTTCAAGAGAGTTATCTGAAAGGCTTTATTATGAACTCCATTTCAGTAGGCTTGAGTGAAATCTCTTGTGTTCATCTGTTCTTTCAAGGTCTTCTCACTATCTTTTGCCTGACAACTTGAACTTCTAAAGTAAAAGAAATGAGAAAAAGTGAATGATCAGATAGCAACAAATGGTGCTGTTACAAGTTTGTAACTGTTTTTCTTTGTGGATTATACTCATTCAGGAAGGAAAAGAGAATGGTTTAAAGTAGAAGATGCAATCAAGGTCCTTCAGTGTCACAAGCCTGTTCATGCAGAGTACTTGGAAAAACTGAAACTGAGCTGTTCACCCACTAATGGAAACTCTGTGGTTCCCCCTCTTCCAGATAATAACTCCTTATATGTCACTTCTGCACAGACTTCTGGGTTGCCCTCTACTGTGAGATAAACATTTGGATTACCTTTTTATTCATGTCATCACAAGGGGAGACATCTGTGATCACATGTAGGCATCTGTATAACTGTCAATTCTAAGTGAAATATGTGAATGTGTCATAATGTCAAATTTATTTGAACATGTTTTTCCTTTTTAACAATGTAAAATAGTATTTCAGCAAACCAAAGCCATATATGGATTTTTTTTTAAGATGCCTTAACAGGCCTTTTTTTTTAAAAAAAAAAAAGAAACTTGAGTATATAAATTTCCATATCTGCTAAAATAAAATAAGCATCTCAGTCGTGTTCAGCTTATTTAAGACTTGTCAGTTTTAGTCAGTAGTTCTGCAAGAGTACTTGCTTAGAAAAAAGCTTGAGCAAATAGTCTTATACTAAACTCTTATTTGGTATCCACAGATGAAGCGCTAAGATCTTAAGATGGCAGTATTTGGGTAAATGGGTGCTTTGAAGGCAGAGATGCATAAGTGTGACTACAATAAAGCACTAAACCATGTTCAGCACGTTGAGAGCAAAGGATACCGACACTAAGCGCTGCTTGCCTCAGTTATCCAAAAGGTTGCCTTGTCCTATGCAGTCTTCATGTAATGTATAACTAGAGCAAGAACAATAATTTTGTCTTGCAACTACCAAAACTATCCACTATACTTCTGTTTCATCACTTGGTCAGCTGACGAACTGTCAGAAGACTTACATGCCCATTTTTTTCCTTTTAGCATTTTGATAACATTTTGTTTGCATTGTAATAATACTGCAGGATCCAAAAACTTGTAAGCTTCAACAGAAAGCATCTTATGTAGTGTTCCTGCAGTCTCTTGTAATCTAAAAATGTTTAGAGGAAAGAAGGACTTACCCAAGGGGCACCCTTACGTTGCAGAGGTGTCTGTTAGCAAGCATGTGTTGAGGTGTCTTGCCCAGCAGGAACTAGTAGTGGTACCTCCTGGGCTTGGAGACAGGTGGGTTGATACTTACTTTACACTAGTGGAGAAATAATATTCCTTCGGCTTATTCAGAAGGCGTGCTGAAAGCCCCAGTTTGAAGTTAATTCTTAAATGCTTCAGTTTTACTGTTTTAGCATCAGTTGCTTTAGCTTCTTGAATTAAAAGCTGGCCTCTTGATAAAAACTTAGTTGGAATAAATGAGGTACAGCTGACAACTTCCCTGTTCTTAATTATTTTCTCCTCTTTTTTCAGCCAAAAAGATGAAAACAAAATCCACTGTTGGTCTTAATGGTTTTTACCATAGGATTAGTCTCTCTGTGTATGTGTGTGTGTATGGTTTCTTCTATAAGAATGCAGTCTAATTCATGTGAACATCCCAATTCTGACTTTTTTCTAGGATCTAAACCCAACTGTACCTCCTCTATAGCCAGCCAAAACAGAGGTTGAGGTAGACCATTACCTCACATGTGAAGTTTATTCTGGGTAAAGCTCATTCTCGTACACAACATTTAAACCTTTGTAAATAGTCCAACTAGTAAATAGTGAGTGTAAAATGGAAAATAAATGTAATTTAAACCTTTTGTTACTCAATACACAAATGGTTAACTTCTACTTTTTTAACACAAATTGTGTAAAATGCTGCTATGAATTTTTTTGTGCTGTTACACTTTTTTAGGAAAAAATGTTGTTGCCACAAGTTACTCCTTAGAAAACCAATCTTGTGCCATATGTAAATGCAGTGAAACTAAGGAGACAGATGATCTGATCTCTTAATGCTGCTCTCTTTGAAGAGGCATAAATACTACTGACACGAGGCATGAGCCATAGAGCTGAAGACTTCTGAAATGTTGGGTAGGATGCTGCTTTCCATCCCTGTATCTCCTGTTCCAGGTCACTTCCAGAACTGGAAAGAACACACAACTCTGTTCAGGTGCACCTGAAGGTGGAAGTATTGCCAACAGCTTACCCAGCCTTTCAGTCGGGAGGTGGGGGGCTGCGGAAGGAGTGTTGATATTTCAGCAGCGCACACAAGCGTAAGCCCACTTTACCTGGAACCTGTTGCAGATTGGGACACCATTTGCTCAGCTTGCTTCATTAAACTGTATGGTCTATCAAAAGCACTGTTTTGCCAGGTGAAAGAGAAGAAGGTGGAGTTGAGTGTGTTTGAAGAATGTCTAATCTTTGTTAAAATCATACCCATGGTGTGTAAGGGTAGCTCTGGCTCTAAAGCTGCCTTTAAAAGAGTGAATTATTTAGCTCCCTTTTTTGATCACTTTGCTCACTTTTTTTGTTCAGTAGTCATTTTTACACTTTAAATTGAGCAAACTTGTACAGGCTTTCTTGTAACAAGATTATATAGAATCTGTGACAGCTAAAAGAAGAATCCAGAGTTTGAGTTCTTATTCATAAAAACTGCTTCTGTCTCTGTTTCAGATTCTTGGAATGAAACCAATCCAAGCTTGTATGAGATTTAGTGGAAATGCATGATCTTATTTTGTAACTCTTGAATTATGTATTTGATAATAATGTAAAAATGTACAGTATTGCTGTTGCTAACAAACTCAGAGTTGATTGCCTATAAATATTTTGGTTATTTTTTTGGTCACACACATTTGAGCTGTTCAGTAGTGCCAGACAGATACTTCTTTTTAAACAGCATTCATTGTATAAATCTCTTCAGTCTCTATGCAACCTTCAGAATGAAGCTGTATTGCTTAGTTTGACTTCTACTCCCTTTCAGAGATAAATGTTCTGTGAATTGTAAAGGTAAAGTGAAAACACTTCAGTTACACTACAGAGAACAACTGTAGTAAACAGGCAGTGATATGGCTTCAGTTCTAATAAAATCTGACACTAAACTTCAACAGCCAGGGTCTGTGTAAAAATGGGAATAGGAAAGCTAAAGTTTTTTTCTACTATCTATCCATGTAAACGTAGAAGCATTTTGGTTTTACATGCATCTCTATTTAGATGGGCCAAACCTATTTCATACAAAGCAGATTTGCGATTTCTCTCATGCCATAAATTCTGTAAAACATATCCAGATGTGGTTCTCCAGAGGAGAAAGGGAAGAGACAGGTTGTCATCTGCAATTTTCAAAAAGCCTAGTTTGCACTGCTGCTTTTCCTGGCTGTTAGGCTTTGAGATTATAATGAGTTAGATTATGGTGGTATCAAATAGAAATAGCCTTAAAGTTTAAAATCATGTGGAGCCAGAATTGCATTAAATGGATGTGCTTTTAAACACCACAGAAATACTGAGGTATTGCAGAGAGGCTGTTAAAGTAAAGATCTTATTTTGGTGCTTACTGCACCCTGACTTAGCCTAGCGTTGGTCTGTTAACAATGTGCTGTGAAAAAAAAAAACACCTGAGGCAAACACTTGGTTTACTTACCAACATGGTTTGTGAAGTGAAAACTGAAGGGAAGGGGTTGGGGGGTTGGGGGGAGCAAATTAAGTTGTAAACATTTTGACCTGCTTGCATGGATTTTCTTTAAAGATTGATGTAAGAATTTTGACTTTTTATATTTGAGAAATACCAGAATAAAATCTAAATTAGTCCTGTGGATGATGTAGTCATTCCATCACAAATACTGCAAAAGAAGTGTTTGTGCAAGAGTCTTCCATCCCATCTAAAATAGACCTAGTTTTACCTAATGTTTCCTACTTCTTGCCTCATCCTTGCACTCCAGCTTCATCGAGCCCTGGGGAAGAGCCCTCTGAAGAGCTTATCCCAGCTCACAGTAACTGCTGCCCATACTAATGAGATTTCTCACTCTCCTCTCATTCTTTATGTCTTCCAGTTGCAGCGTA
Source organism: Astur gentilis (assembly GCF_929443795.1). Taxonomy (NCBI): domain Eukaryota; kingdom Metazoa; phylum Chordata; class Aves; order Accipitriformes; family Accipitridae; genus Astur; species Astur gentilis. Next base: position 12,798,857 of record NC_064913.1, read on the forward strand.
GACATGTATTTAAGATCTACACAGTAACAGAGAGAGCGGCTGCATCAGGTCCAACCAAAGTTCCATCTAGCCCGGTGCCTCATTTTCAGCAGTGCCTGTAGGAATTAGGAACAGCAGGACAGTAAGTGTTTGCCTCAGGTGCCCCCCTGCCTACCACTATTTCTAGCTCAGGATCCTCCCCAGCCAGACATAGTTTCTTTGTGCTGTTAGAAGGAATGGATTTATTCTCCTTGAACTTGACACCACACTCCCCGTTAGAACACAACTTGAATACCCACCCCAGCTTGGAGAGCACTGCCAGAGCTCAGCCTGTTGCTGCCGACCCACCTCCTCCTGTTTTCTGAACCTGCTTCCTTCCACACCATTTTGACAGCGAGCAGTTATTCTGTTCCCCCTCTCTGTATGACTTCTGACAAGCAGACAGGTACCACACATCCTTCTCCTCTCCAGATTTAAGAGAGTTTTACTGGAGTTGTGTCTGGCTCTTGTCAACATCTCCCATACATCATGCAAAGTTGAAGCATGCAAGTAGGGGCAGAGTGTGGATCAAAGCACAACACACACAGGGAAAGGCAAAATGATTGACTTTTCCAAGACTCAGAAAGATAGTAAGAATCTTTAAGCTTTAAGTTGAATGGTTTTGTTTTTATTTTTAAATTTACCCTCGTACTTGCACCACTGTTCTGGCCTCAGCACTGCGTGCTCAGCTTGAGTGCTGAAGCCAGCACTGTGTCCACATAAAGAAGACAACGCTCCACACAGGGAGCAGTATTGCAATGCTCTCGGGCAATCTTCCGTCCCTAAGTAAGCAGGAGATGCTGTTCGAAGAGCTAAGTTTGGGAAGGCTCCAGACCACTGCATGAGCCTGCTGTAGGATCAGCTGCTATCTGCCTGATGCCCCACACTGAACTTTGAGCAGCTCCCGGTGGTAGCCCTGGTTCCCAACAGCTTTCCTCATTATTTGTCACTACCAGTTCCGATGGGTGGACAGTATGGAGCAGCACGTACGGCAATGCACGCTGCTGGCCAAAGACCATCACCTCGCGCACTGACCCTGGTGTTGGCTTACCTGTGGCTTGGTGCCTGTTACCTCCAGACTCCGTAACAAGGTCCTTGTCCTACGGGACTTTTTGCTGCCATTCAACAGCTTAATTCTCCTAAACACTTCTTTCCTGCCTTCTGGGTACGCCACTAACACAACCTGTCCTTGAATAAGGCAGGCAAACATCCGCAGCAACCGAAGAAAGGAACAATACCGTTAGAATCACCTTAACTGTGTCTTAGTCTTCTGAGATTAGCCCGCCTTTAATAACTGTGCACAGGGCAGAAGACCACAGACACCCCTCCACAGATTTCACAGTGCCCAGCCTAAGCCTTCAGTGCTACCTGTAATAACGAGCAGCTGATGGGAAAACCCCAGCAGCAGTACTTCTGAAGGCACAGCAGGTATTTGGGCTGAGCTGAGCACACCCACTACAGCAAGCAAAAACTGATCATCACACACGAAATCTTTGATTTATGACTGACCTTGCAAGCCTCTCTACAGAAGTCATGGACATCTGAACTTGGGTGCTGGTCGGGCAGGGAGGCGCAGATTAGGCCTGAACCAAAAATACTCCTTCACAGCAGCTCTGAAGAGCCCCACCTACACCAGAGTATCCGAAACACAATTTCGCAACAAGTACTCCAGTCACAGCTGTTTCCCATGTGACGGAATTTATATTCTCCTTTTTAAAAAATAAAAATTATTCTGTTACATGCCCCACTCGCACGAATCTCTTTATCTGGGAAGGCTCGTGCAGTGCAGTAGACAGAAACCGCAGGCACTGTACGTGCCTCCTAGTGCTCGCTTCCTTGGGGAGGATTCTCAAGTGTTCAGTGTCTCAGCGATGACGAATGGTGACAACTCCCTAGCAACATCCTGAGCTACCCCGGTGAGTCATCTTGGGATGTAATTCCCTTTCCTAAGACAGGTCATCCAGTGGGTAGGGTTCAGCTGACAGATTCTACCACCACCCTTCAAATCAGAGCAGTTTTTATCCTTAGTTTTCTCTGCCCTGCAGACAAAGAGCAAATACTCTACTTGCTCACACCTAACCCCTTACTGTAAGCGTTGAGGGGAGTTTACGAAAGCAACCAGCACAGAGAAAGCAGTTAGCTGCTTGATGCCACCCTTCTAACGTACTTCAGTGCAACATAACAATTAGATACTTGCTTTAAAATCTTCCTACACGCTTTGACAGGAAAGGTTGCAATACACAGTACGAAATCCATCATAGCAGACACGTAATTATTAACTTCATGCCATGCTCAGAATGTAATATGGTTTAGCAAAGCTTAATAGATCTATGAAATTGATTGCACTAGAAATTGTCCAAACTGCACTGAAGCAGGCAAGTCTTGTACTGAAACAGGCAGATTTAAACACAGGGAGGCAAAAAAGCCCAGAGCAAACCCATCCTCTGAGCTTGTGTCCCTCCGCTGGCTTTAGGACAGAGGTGTTGCTCTTTTCTCCCCATACAAGTAAGGAAAAAGCCAGAGCAATTGGAAAGCATTATGAGAGATGTTATCAATGTTTATCTTCCTTATTTTAAGAGATGTTAAGAACTGTTCAGAACCTGTATTGCACACTGATGGCAGCCCACTACAGTTAAATGAAGCTCAGTGTCTATGTAATGAATAACCACTCTTCCTTTTATTTCAGTGTCATATTACATTACAGTCAAGACATGTTATTGACAAAACCTACCAGACATTTTACTTTAAGAGTAACCCTCAAAAAAACCCAAAATAGCCCACCAAGGAATGTACATAAATCGAGATGTCACAATTTTTGATGTTACTAGTCCATTAAGATGTTCCACAATAATCTCAACGTGTTGGAAATACACTTTCTTGAAAGCTATAGAAGCAACGTTTCACTTGGTTTAGACTAAAGTCAGCTGAGATACAAAAAACCTGTTCCATCAGTTCCCAGTGATAATACACTTCACATGACAGAACACAGCTACACGTTAAGAGACCACCACTGAACGGTTATGCAAAAATAAAAGCCTTCCAAATCCTCCTCTTGATCTAAAAGAAACTACTGCAAAAGTATTTTGCACGTGTGGTTTTAGAGCCCACGTGATAACCCAGGCTCAACAGTGACACAGTTACTACCCAGACACTAACACACGAAATGCAATGCCACCACTTTTGCTCAGGATTTCAGGATGTTTGACACATAGCACCAGTAATGCTAGAGGAAACCCATTTTAAAGTTACTGTAAATTTATCTGATGAACATCCACTAAAACTGGAGATAAAGCTAATGCTCCCTTAAAGATAGCTGCATTTGCTAACCAGCTGTAATGGTAGACATAACAAAAAAAGAAGTAACTTTTGACTTTCAGATAGTGGCTGTGAATACACACCTGCTTAACCAAGGAAAAAGTCCTATCTAACCAGCTTCAAAGGATTTAGCCTAAAAGTTTCACAAGATTGAACGAAACTCCCAACCTGGCTTTATACAGGGCTTTAAATCAGGTTTAAAAAAGTTAAATATGTATTATTTAATATATATCATCAACCTTAAAAGGATTCAAATATGCATTAATAAACCCCACAACAAACAAACTTTAGTTTTTAGGAAGCCCACTTAAAAATTCTTTCATTACAACTACCATTTGAAAAAACTCTATAAATAGAGTTTTCAGATACAGTATTTTACCTATCCTTTTACACCATTAATTTCAGATATACCATCACTATGGACTCATACATTCAAACTCGGACAGCATGAACTTCTTTAATAAAATCTCAAATTTGTTGAGATAGTTCAAAAAAAGAATCCAGACACATACTGGCTACTGTGTACTCAAACGGTTCTGTAATCCACTTTATTCAGTCACTAGCAAGTGGAGGCAAAGGATTTTTTTCTATTAATATATTAACAATATTCCATCAAGAACTTACTCAGTTTTAATTACATCCTCTGATTAGCTGCCAACTCTAGCCGAGCTTTAAGCCCTGAACGTACAGACACCTAGCCATCTGCTAAATGACCTTGGGTCTGACTCATCCCACCGAGCTGGAAGTCAAATTGTGTAAGTGCCAGTTCAGGTCCCGTTTCTCTCCCGAAGGAAGGGAAAGCCACTTTCAAAGGGGATGCTTAGGTGGGTCGGACTGTCCTCTGGGGGTACCGCTCGTCCTCGGGCTAGAGACAGAGCTGAGGAAAGCTGTCTGTGTAGCGTAAGGTAAAGCTTTAAGAGGTAGGTGAAGCGAATCCAGGGTCTACCACACAGCTCACGTACTCTCAGCTGCCTGCCGCAGAAGTTGCCCACGTTAATGGCGCATACGGGATGTATGCCAGCTAAACCCAAACACGCGCTCGTTCGTAACAAGAAGGCAGGGTTAACGCTGCTTACCCACTCTGACGAATAAACAATTTGTTACAAGCCCTGAATGCAACTTTGGCTTACATTCAACACAGAAAAACTACTTTTAAAACAGTTTTTTTAATAGCTCAGTCTGGTGAAAAAGTTGAATTCTGAACCAAGCTTCAACCATGGTACAAAGAGTACTGAGGGACAATACCAGTTACTAACCACTGAAAGCACTGTCTGTTGGAAAACGTAGTTTTAATAGATATTCTTCATCTTACATAAGAGCACAATAAATACACCACATTCTATAGAAATTTCAGATGACACGAGTCAGAAGAGGTGAAAGAGGGAGAATACCAATAGACTACATAACCATACCCCTGAATTGCATGACAAAACGCTCCCTACTGCAACCACTAGAAGCTGTCGTTTATACACTTCAGGTTGGCTTCCCCAAGAGCTTTTAAGCTTTTGGGGGTTTTTTGCCCCCCCCCCCCTTTTTTTTTTTTTTGAGGGAGAGGGCTTGGGAAAGAAAGAGAATAGGGATACAAGAAATCAAGGGAAGCAATAAAATGGGTTCCCAGAAAAGATGCTGGACTCCCAGACAAGATGCATACACAAAAAACAGGGATGAGAAGGAAGTGTTTAAGCACTTTCCTTCCCTCCAGTAAAGAAGCTTTGTTGCTATTTAAGCAGACCAGTTGCTCAAGCAAGTAGCTTAACAAGGCTTGTAGAGAAAACCAGTGTTACGAGGTGCTAGCTGTAAGTGGTTAAGCAAACATCAGTCAATACACAAGCTGGCTGTAACAGTGGTTCTACACGCTGGTATTTCATGTTAATAGAGGGCAGGAATCACAGAAGTTAGAAAACTGTGTAGCCTAACATCTGATGACAATCAGCAAAGAAGTTATGCAGATTACTCATAATTAGTGCTGCCATTTGCTCTCAACCTCCTACTCCGTTATGGTTATTTCCACAAAAATGCATATCAATGCATTGCTAAAATTATGGTTACAACGGTTACATCAGAGGCTTGTTTCTAAAAGTCACTCCAAATGCAATTTCGTATTAAATTGGCCAGGTAAGGTCACCCACATAACAGAAGCAAATAAAAAAAGTCAGCAAACAGAAGCAAAAGAATCTTGTGAATTCCACCTCTTTACTGTTTAATCTGTCAGACTGGTGAAGACAAATTGTCAATTCTGGTTTCAACTTTTTTAAATACGATTGTCACATTAGAGAAATGAAAACACAGCAAAATAAACTGTACAAAGGCAAAGTAGAATAACAAAAAATATTTTACTAAAACATAAGATTTACAGGAGATTTTCCAGACAAGCCATACAAAATGGTCACAAGCTTTTTCTTGGAGGGATTTTTCTACACTTGACAGCAGAATCACAATATTATTAGTGAAGGTGATGGATGTTTAATGTTCCCATTTTTTGTTCAAACAATGAAGCTTGTCCATCTACAGCGTCTAAGTTAGACTGGGCTAGAGGGTATATTCTAAAGTATAACTGGTTAGCTGCTTTTACCAATGCAATTAGCATCACCATAAAAAGGGAGGAGGAGCCCACAAAATGAAAACAAAAAGCCCCGCAGCTAACCCTGCCTACCTTCATTCACAGTGCTTATACTTAAACCGTGATGGGAAAAATGATTAAAAGCAGAGATGTGCTGCTGCTTTCAAAAAATTTCACAACAATCCAGATGATACTTCTAGCCTCTGCTCATGCGGTACAATAGTGAATTAGGACAAGACACAGATTTGCTAATGTGCATTTAATCACCAAAGGACTGAAGATGTCTGGGCTTTTATTCTGTAATGTTTCTAAGACTGTGTCCATTAAATGCAAACAAAAAAGGAAGAGGTCTTGGCAGAACAGGAGAAGTGATGCACACTTGATGTTCAAAGCGCATTTAAATATTATTCATGGCATATAGCCTAGTCCATGCTCTGGCTGTAAAGAAAAAGAAACACATTTAAGAAAAGATGTATTTTTCAGGCCTTATTAAAGTAATTTTAAATACTTATTTTTAAAGATCACTTTTATACCACTGCTGCAAGTACACAAAATGTATCAGTTCTCAGATTTTAAGTGCAATTTTGAACTCCAGCAGCTGTCAACTTCTCTATATAGCAGAAGTGGCCTGACTGCAGTCGATCCAAAAGCAAAAGAGGCATAATGTAGTAATTCTTTCAATCCATTACAGCCTGCAACAGAAGCAGGTATGGAAGAGATGTACTTTCCCAAACCAGATAATCTGTTCCTTAAGCTCTAGAGGAAAAGCAGTGGTGCGTACTTTTATTTTACCACAACTCCAAATTAGACACGCTTGCAATTTAGGACCATGAAAACTCAAGATAAAAGAGATCGAGAGAGCTTTTCTTCTAGCAAGCCTCACAGACTTGAAAACAGACCAACTGCAGGCACATTCAGGGTACTTGGACTATGATTGTATGCAGTAATTGTTTCTGCAAGTTGCAGACATAAAACAAGAGGTCAGGATTTACATCCCCCAACCAATTAGTAACCAGCTGCTTCCTAAAACTAGGAGAAAAAAAAAGTGTAAGATACATCACCTGTTTCTATGGCTTGGGCTTCATTGGTCTTCCATTGCTCAGCTACATCATTTGCTAGTGGATCATCTGGATTGGGAGCGCTTAACAAAGCCTGGATTGATAGCAGGACTGTACGAATCTGCAAAGCTGGGGACCATTTATCTGAAGAGACATTTATATCAGATGAAATACCATATTCACCATTATCTACAGAAATAGCAAGTTTCCCTCTCCCAGATTAAAGAATAAGCGAGGTATTTTTAGACAAATGAAATCTCTTTTTAGGGTCAATTTCCAAGTTTCTGTACTTAATAAGATCAAAAGAAAGAAAACAAGGTAGCACTTACCTTTCAAAATATCTAAACATATTCTTCCCAGCTTGTCTACATTAGGATGATAAATTTTGGTCATGAAACGTACTTTAGGAGCTGCCATTGGATATTCTTCTGGAAGGAATAGTTCAAGTTTAAATGTCCCACCCTCAAAGGGGGAATCCTGTGGACCTGCAATGACCACGTGAAAATAACGTGCGTTGCTTTCATCTGGCTCTGCTTTTATCCCAGGGACTGGCTCTGCCAGCAAGCGCTGGGTTTCCTAGAGGAAGAAGAAGAGGCAACAATGTAACAAATACAGTCCATTTAAAATAAACATTACCGGTACAAACTATTTTAAAAACAAGTATTCATTATGAGCTATTTGCCTATGTCGACAGAAACAATGTTAGACAAATACCTTAAAGTCAAAGAACATCTGCAGAAAGATGAGGATGTGGTAAACTGGTACGCATCTCTTTTCGGATCCCTCAACTGCTGTAATAATGTGTGCTTCTATAGCGCAAGGCAATTGTCCTGGTTTCAGCTGGAATAGAGTTATTTTCTTTCCAGTAGCTGGAATAGTGGTATGTTTTAGATTTAGGATGACAAGAATGTTGGTAACACACTGATGTGTTCAGTTTTGGCTGAGTGGTGTTTAGACCAAGTCAAGGATTTTTCAGCTTCTCATGCCCAGCCAGCGAGAAGGCTGGAGGGGCACAAGGAGTTGGGAGGGGACACAGCCAGGAGAGCTGACCCAAACTGGCCAAAGGGGTATTCCAGTCCATGGGACGTCACGCCCAGTATATAAACTGGGGGGAGGTGGCCTGGGGGGATCACTGCTCGGGAACTGACTGGGCATCAGTCAGTGAGTGGTGAGCAATTGCATTGTGCATCACTTGTTTTGTATATTCCAATCCTTTTATTATTATTGTCATTTTATTATTGTTGTTGCTGTCATTATTAGTTTCTTCCTTTCTGTTCTATTAAACTGTTCTTATCTCAACCCATGAGTTTTACTTTTTTTTTTCCCCCCCGATTCTCTCCCCCATCCCACAGGGGGAGGGGAGCGAGCGAGCAGCTGCGTGGTGCTTAGTTACCAACTGGGATTAAGCCACAACAGTAATAGATAACAATTAAGCTGTCCTCAAATTTCTTAACTTTCGATTAAACTACTGCCAAGCTTTTATTTTTTTCAATATACTTAAGAGCACTTCAAGGAATACCACAATGAGAATACCAAAAGCATTTCCCGTTCCATGTGCGTATAACCACGTTTAAAGTCATCCTAACAGACAGCAGGAGACAGGCAAGTTGTTCTATAAGCAGTAAAATTAGGGAACCCTGATTTCCTACAGAGATCTGTATTCTTTTGTTGCTCAGTTCTTCTGCCTACAGCACCAGTCCCCCCTCAGGCCCCACGCTGTGACCATAACCAAGAGCTGACCATCCGTCCCGCTACGGCACTGAGCAGAGCGACCGACCAAGTCCCGTACATCTTTTTCCCTCTCCTCTGCTGCCAGCCTTCTTATAGGCACCATTCTGCTCCTTCTTTTAAATAAGAACCCAAGGCCAAAACGGGCAAAAGGACGTTCAGCAAGGGACAAGAAGCCCTGCAGAAGCCTCATTTCCTCGGGTAATTGTAGCCCCATTTCCTGCTTTTCCTCTCCAGCATGTTTTTACTATGTACAGTTAATTTTTTCACCACGCTTCTGTGTTGGCTTTCACAAAGAAGAATTACCCTGTTTCTACTGATGAAAACTATAGTAACTTGTAGGTGTAATATGAATTTATTATTCCAGTTTTATAGCATATTTATTCTGTGTGTCTACAATAGCAGTAATACAAGCACAAAATAGATTACGTCTACTTGGCTTAAATACATTCTTCAAACGTAACTGGACTGTTACAATACTGGCATTTTGTAGCAATAAATTTACACAGCATTTAAGTGATATGGCTGTCTTGATGCAGTAAAATACCACCTCACTTTAGCAAAAAATAATCAAATATATAATACAAAGAAGTGAAGTCACAGTAATTAATGCCAAAATCCAGTTATTCATCTCAAAATTGACAAGGTCCTACAAATCATAATATTGAAGTTATTACTATGTACATACACAAACATAAAAATAAATTTATTTGGTCTAATTCCTTGTTGTGACTATGTAATGCCTGTTTACCTGCATGGGCATTAGCTGCCCATGCCACTTACACCCTTTACTGGCAGGCCATCCAAGCTTCTTAAAGCTGTCTACACTCACTTCTGCAAGCACATTTTAAATGATACACATAAATTTGTAATGCACTCAGAATTTGTATTCTGCTGGTTATTTACTTGTACAATAATTCTGCAGAAAAGCAGTTACAACAAATGCTTAAAGCTTTAGTTCAGTGGTATGGAAGTCAGTGAGTAAGAAACTATAGATTATCTCTGTAAAAGCATAAAACATTCTCGATTTCTTCCAGCAAAGTTTCAGTACAAGTGCTGCCACAGGTAAATGGGACAGTTTGGATATCCGCCTATGAAGGACCATATACTTAGAGTTTGACAGTTTTGGCAGAGGAAACAGCGTCTTATGCCAAATACAAACTAATACAGTGAGCAAACTTGAAATTAAAAAAAGAACTTAACAAAAAGGCCCAATTTTTAAACTTCTTCACAGCTGCTACCACTTGGACTTTGCCAGATACACGCTAGTAGGCAAATCATGGGTTTGGTTCTCATGGGCATGCTCAAATGTAAGGCTTTTTTTTTTTTTTTTAAATATGAAGGATAACACATTTTAAGAGCTCGGCTGATCTCAGCAGCCCCTAGCCCCCACTCAGTCACTCTGGTCCCCAGACCGCCTCCCTAGTTATGCCAGTATGCTGACTGTAACCATACTGGGCAGCCAACCCTGGCTTAAAATAACCCAGAATCAGCAGTTCTCTGGCAGCAGCATCAGCGCTTCTACCTGCCAGCGTAACTGAGGGAGCAATGCCGGACTGCGAGCTGCACATTCTGCCACTAAAAACCATTTGTCAATAAACAATGAGAGAGCCCATGTATGAGAAAAACTATTCTTTTAATTGAGGTACCGCACTATACTGAAGGGGCTATACCACTGCTCGCACGTCGTCATGTGCAGATAGCCCTCGATGCCTCTACATTACGTGGATGCAGTTATCTTGCTATGAAACACCACAGAAAAGGGGCGCGCGAAGAAAAGCATTTACGCTGCATACAGCTACACCAGTGCTGAGGGCTACTCAGAACCCATTCGGGCCCCCTGCGGAACATTAATATTAGATGAAAAATGCTTCAAGCAAGCACGCCTCGCTTCCTGCACTGCGCATGGAGCTCCACCGCTGTTGGCATAATTGAAGCTCTTTTCCAACACAGATGAGGAGGAATACTTGCAAGAAATCTGTGAGGGAATTGGTTGACACTCATCTTTCATACCCACCAGGCTCTGATGCAGCCATCATGCTGGTAGCAAGCACCAGGCTAATACTGTTTTATGCAAAAGCCGAGAAGCATCCTCAGTTCAGAAAAGGCATTTTTTTAAAACAGTATAATACAGACAAGCTTGTTAGACTATAAAAAACACAAGAAAGATGCCATTTACTAGAAGAATGTGAAATGTTTGTATGTAAATACATCAACACCACCTGCTAAATTCTGACAGGAAATAAGGCTTTTGCCCTTTGATTATGAAGGAATTTATAATCTCTTCAATATATTTTGAAGGAAACTATGGAAAAGGAACAGAAACAGAGAAATTAATAAAAAAGTTAAGTTTTAAGGTCTAAGCATATAAAATGCTTAAACATACAAGTAGGTCCAGTTCTAAGATCATATCAGGGACCTGACTTCCACATTTTACAGTAAGATGGCCAGTTAAAGACATGCTGATACAAAAATCATTTTGATTTGCTGTAAGACTTGGAGAAATAAGTCATATTTGAAAGAAACAGTTGTCAGTATACAGGGCAACACTAGGCACCAGATCAGGAAACTGAACTGGTTAAAGATTTTGGGGGGTTTGGGGTTTTTTAGTGTACATTACACCCCCCCCCCCCCCAAAAAAAAAAACAAACCCAAACACCACAACAAACCACCCCATCCCCAAACCTGTAAGTCACCCACAAGAAAGTTGTGAAATGTGGACTCAATCTACAAACACGGAAATGTTTAACTACATGTTGATCTTATTTTGTAGTTTTGTATTACTTCCCCTGGACAATGTTGCCCAATGAAAAACAGCATCTTAAAGATGTTAAAGTATATAAATCGATTCTAATTACGCTTTTAACTTCGCACCTTTTTGAACTCATCAGGAAGATCAAGCACATGCAATACTTCACTTTCCAGTACCTTTGTAGGCAAAATATTTCTAATAGTTTTTTAGCTGAGGAAGTGAGTTTTTTGCAATCTGTTACTTTCCCATTTCTCCCCAAAACTGCCTTTGAATCCTTTGTCCAATTTCACCTTTTCTGTACATTTTGTAAGCTGGCAGTGGCTAAGACAGAAACCAAGCTCAGTGCTACTGAAGAGAAAGACATGAGGAACTCTGGTATTACATGCTGTTTGGCCAGTTTATTCCAACCAAGTATGTACTCTTCTTGCCTGGCAAAACCCCCTGCCAATAAGGATAAAAAGAGCTGGGACACCCAAATATTAACATGCTAAAAAGAAAAAAGGACAAATTCACAGAAAACCAGGTTTTGCAGTTCTGTCACTCACAATAAAAGTTTTTTACAATAGAGCAGTTAATTTTGTCTTCATGGGAATACAACTTTCCATCAAGTAAGTGTTCCAGAACAGCACTTCATAGTATTTGTTATTAGCTCTCCTCTAGCATACTGAAGTAAGTTTTATAGAAGATATTTCAGGACATATTTTGAGTTCTAAAGCTCTTAATGAAGCGTCCCATGCTGCCGTAGGCAGTTATTTCTATTTGTCATACTCTGCAATGTTTTTAGATTGAGAAGTCTATTCGCTCCTGCTTTTACTCCACTTTTTCCAAGTTAATGTCATAATTTCCATTGACTAAAGAAAATAAACCCAAAATGAAGATACATGCCAGTCAGTACTTTAAAAGAAAACAAAAAACACAAAACTGTCATTCACAACCAGTTATGCCCCCCACAGTTTTATCTTTCTTATCTTTAATTAAGTGGTTAAAAAACAGAACTGTTGAAGGTGTTTTGACAAGCAAAACCAGAGCTGTTCTTATTAACACAGGTGGCCTGAAGTACAGTGACAGATGATATGGATGGGACAGATGGTGTAGCTGACATTCTGCATAGCTATTCTTCTATGAAGACATTAAATTGAAAACTAATTGTAGCCAAGGGGGGAGAAACCCTCAACCTGTTTTTACAGTAACCTGTGAGGACAAGAAGCCTCAGGAAGAGAGTGCTGTGATCTTTAGAAGAGACCAACAGAGCAGGAGGTGGGGTGAAGGGTTTTTGAGTTGCCAAGACTGAGAGAAGCCATGCAAACACGCAAGATTGATTTGCAGGGGGTACGTTTCATTCTTTGAGCTTTTGCTTGGTTATCCTGCTTTCAGTGGAAGTAGGGGAAAAAAAAGTTACTGAAAAGCAAACATAACCGCCGGGATTCTCCTGGTTCATACAGCCAGAACAAGACAGAGCCCTTCTTTAAGGAAGGGAACCGAACAACCCAGAAGATGCTTCCATACAGACACGCACAAAAATCGATTGTTAGAGCACATGGAGAAATGAACAAGCATACAAAGAAGGAATCCATTTAATCACTTCCAGTCTTGCAGAAGTGTTTATAAAAGCCTCAAGCTGCCAAGGCCTCAGTCAAAGCAACCAAAAAAAGATTTCTGTGTGCTACATTTTTGGAAAACAAAAACGTACTTCAGAAGTCTTACTTGCTATCAACAGACTAAGGCAGGATCAAACAGTGGCATACTGGCAAATAAGTACAATCAGAAAACTCATGTATGCAAGCATTTGTAAAAAAAAAAAACCCAAACATTATTTCTTACATAGCAGAGCCACTGCAGCTGAACTGAAATCTCTAAAGCTTCACCTGTCTGACACGAGACCACTCCAGTAGAGACGGAACAAATTACTGCATGGGATTAGACAATTTTCAAAGCTTCTTCATTGCTTTTTAGAAAGGAGCACTATATTCTTTGCTTGGGAAAACAATTGCAATTCCATTCCCTGTACTATGGCAATAGTTAATTGCCACAAACTTCACACTGCCTGCCAAGAGATGTGGCTAAAAAAGAACAAATCAATATCTAGCACCTACAAAATACATGAACTTTAAGGCTACTGTGTGAAGGCCACCAGAATTTAAGAAAGAAGCTTGCTTGCAAAGTCAGCACAAACTAGCTCAAAGAAGAAATCCAAGCTCCATGTCTTCAGCCAAATTTGGTTTGCTTAGCAATTCAGCTGTCTGCATGCTCAGTTTCCTGATACCCCAGTTTTCTTATTTCATATTCAATATTACTGCTATACAGTTACCTTCAATAAGTAAAAAATTCTACATATTAATCCACAAGTTAAATACAGTAGTCTTTAGTAGTAGTGAGATGTTATAATTGAAGGAATATACTTTCTGAGAAAATCTAACATGCTCTTCTGCTCTACACAGTCCTTTAATATCAGCTGTGAAGTCACCTGGTGAAATTCATAAAATCCATTAGAAAAAAGGGAGCTTAGAGAAATCCCAACACCTTACAAAGCCTGAACATTTTAAGCTGATAAATGAACGGCCGCTGCAGAAAGGAAGAAAAAAAAAGCTGTGCTGCGTTTCCATTTCAGCCTATTATGCACCTTCACTTTTGCCTGTATAGCTGTCTCAACCTCATGGTGAAACATAGCATGTAGCCAATCTGGAAGAAAAAAGGAAAAAAAAAAATCACGCGAGAGAGAAGAGTCCCTGATGCAGTTCACCACATGTCTACACAAACAGCTGTGCCAACAAAAAGAAGGGTGCAAACACGTGCTGTCAGAAGGGTGGGAGAACAGACTGTTCCTTTTGGTGAAAGGGCTGGTTTAAAGAGTTGAGACTGCAGCATTAATCACAGTGAGATACTAGCGTAACAGATTACTATTCTGTAACCAACCTAAAAAGGAAATACAGAGACTACCTCCTCATTCCAAAGGAAGAAGTTTAACTACCAACGGAGCCAATTTCAGTAACAGATGGTAAACTGCTAAAGTCTTCATCCATCTATAAAAGTCTTAAACACCAAAGACTCTGTATATCTTCTTACTTGTTATAAACAGTTATCTAGCAACCTTTTATAGTGTTGAGACTACAGAAAAGCATCTTTATGGCTAGCAGCTTTATGCTAGTACCTGAAAAGAGAGAGATAACATCATTAAGACTTTCAGAGGTCAACATAGCTGTGATAAAATTATTCTGGAACTTCAAACCAGAAAACAATAAGGCCTCTTATGCAAAGAGAAAATATTGCAGGTCTTAGAGCTCTTAAATATTTAAAATGGCGCCATACCACATCTTTATGCAAAGTCTCAGGGGAATGATTCCTTCCTTGTATTTTCAGCAGCACATTTACTAGCTCAATTCTCTATGCAGCAGTCAAGTAATTTACCTTCACCATCACCTACTAAGATGGCGGTTACACCCCTAGAACTTTGTCAGGCCAAGGCAAGGTACAAGCCCTCTCTAATCTACTTCAGACAGTGAAAAAAATGTAGGTAACATCCACCTTTACCTGTAGGTTCAACTAACCCTAGGTGGCTTTATTCTGAACAGATCAGGGAAGACAGACAATGGATTACTATCTTTGTCTTATTAAGTAAGACTTAATCTGCAACAGGAATTACAGCTCACAGCTCAACTCCCAGTGCTTATTACTGCCCCCTTGCCAGAAATCACCATCCTGCAAATCTACTGAGAAAGTAAACCCTGTCAGCATTCCCAATTCAACTCAGGAAAAGTGAGCTGGGCTCTCTTAACTAGATCTTTAACCCAAAAAAATGCTAACTGACAGCATACAAACTCCACTGCCATCTAGTAGAGGACAGTAACTTCCAACAGAAACTGATGAACAGTTGGCATTGGCTGTCGGTGAAAGCATCTTCCACCAGTACAAATGAATGAAATCTGAATAATTTCTTGATAAATTTCTTCCATATGTGCTACAAGCAAGGGTCTCCAAACAACTGCCTACAAAACAAAACTTCGTTGGTAGCCTTGGCCATTTATAAAAGGAACAATAAGATGAAATGCTGCATGAATAGTCCCAAGATGGCCTGGAAGAAAGTTAATGGTAAAACGAAAGAGGCATCCAGATTGAAAGAAACACACATCAGCTTGCCTCACTTCTTTGGGACATAAAACTTGTGTTTGGTATGGTCTAATTTAACTGCATAACCGTCTAGGCATACATACAGGGTGTAGGTAGCAGGGGGACTCCAGGGGTGGCCTCTGTGGGAAGGGGCCAGGGGCTGCACCGTGCCAGAGACAGCCAGCTCCAACTGACCTGCAGCGGGGCACAGCTGAGCCCATCAGCCAAGCTGGTGGCACATCTGGGAAAATGTATTTAAGAAAGGATAGAAAGCATCACACAGAACAGTGGGGGGAAGAGTAAGCAAACCTGGCATGAACACCAAGGTCAGAGAACGAGGGTGAGGAGGTAAAATGCTTCAGGCACCAAAGCAGAGATTTCCTGCAGCCCATGGAGGACCAGAGTGGAGCAGACATCCACGCTGCAGCCCATGGAGAGGAGCATGCTGGAGCACAGGAAAAGCATGAGAAGGCGGCAACAGCAGAGAGGAGCTGTTACGCACTGACCACAAACTCCCATTCCCCTGCAACCATCAGGGACAGGGGAGGTAGAGGAGTCAGGAGTGAAGGACTGAAGCCGAGAATAGGAAAAAGGGGGCAAAGTGTTGTTTTCATTTTGCCTTTGTTTCTCACCATCCAACTCTATTTTACTTGGCAATAAATTAATCTTCCCCAAGTCGAGTCTATTTTGCCCATGATAGTAATCGGTAAGCGATTTCCCTGTCTTTGTCTCAACCCGTGAGCTTTTTCCATCTTATTTTCTCCCCCTGCCTGGTTGAGAGAGTGGCTGGGTGGGCATCTGGCAGCTGGCCAAGGTCAACCTGCTATAGCATAAATCCAAAGGTAACTTTTAATCTGAAATGTGTTTATACTGTTGTATCCAGAAGCACTTTTAGAGAGGATGTGGTATACAGTTTCAGACTTCACAGATGATACTGCAAATTAGAGTTTTTCAAAAAGAGATGACAGACTTAAAGTGAAAGCCACTAGCTCCATTTTCTGCTATAGTTGAAATGATAACACTTATCGCTTGGAGGGTACCACATATACCAATTTATGTGGGAGAAGATGTGATGAGGAAAAAGATATATCTTTCAGTTTGAGTTATTGCTCATCAGTCTCTTCAATATTTGCTTCCTAGGGGAGATCAGACATTTGCCGCCAAGTCCTCCAGGAAGATTTCTAAAGCAGATGAAAAGTCACTACCAATAGCAAAAAGCAAAGAGTTTAAAAAAAAAAGCTACACCTAAGTTCCACTCTCAGTGACTAAAAATTAGTGCAAGTCCTTTATCTCATTCTTCATTGGCTTCAGCTGTTGACTTTACAAGTGAGTCAAATTGCTCTTCTCCTCACCATTTCAGCCTGGTTCTCAGTCCTTCTTGATTAACTTCACTCACATCTGTAACTACCTCCACCTTTTCCTTTCTTCACAAAATGCAAAGGTTTGCCCAAATGGGAAGCCCTAACTTCTCAGCAGCAGCGCTAATTTGTACAGTCACCATTCCATGCACCCCTTTCTTCAGCCCAAGTGTTTGCAAAGTCAAACAACAACCGAGATCACAGAACTGATCTGGCTTAAGAAATAACCTTTACTGCAGAGCTCCGAGCCACATCAGTCCCTCAGTCCAAGTTCACTGCATTTTGTTCCAGCCCAGGCTAAATCTGTTTGTACAGTAAGGCTGTTCAATATGAACCACAGGCTAATCACCTTGAGAACTTCTGGTTAAGGTAACTTAACTAGGTGGTAACTTTTCCACCTTGTACTGGCTCTCTGCCAAAAACACAGAAGTACACCACCAACTTTAGCATTTCAATTCAGACTACATACAGCATACACTTGTTTCTTATTTTTATTCTGATTGCAGGAAACCCTTGCCAGCTATCAGCACCATTACCTTCCAACTACATCTAATAGTTTGGATTAATCTGGGGATATGAAATAGAAACTAAAGGTTTCAGCTGCATAGAGCAAAACTTAAAGCAGCATATTGGCACACAGACAAGTTATAATTACTTGCCAAATGATAATTCTTTCCTGTTCTGTCAGAGTGGGATAAGGGGGAAGATCACACTGATCTCCTTCACCAAGAACTGGTAAGTCGCACAGAAGAAAGTAAACCACACGCATGTTTTTGCTTTGATTTTTGAGGGGGAGGCAGCAGGAGAAAGTGAAACATATCAGTCAAAACTGTCTTCTACACATAGGGATAAAGCTGCCTCAGAAAACCACAAAGACTCAATTCAAAAATTTTATAACAGTACATCACGTTTTGGCACAAATTCTTCCAGGGTCTATCAATTCATTAGCTACAATTATGTAAAGAACTGGCTATAACCAGCATTACTGAAAATAAATTGGTTACCTAAGTAGATGTCATATTGTCAGAGAGATTTCAGAATGTTTAGATTAAAATTGTATCACTGTAAAACAACTACATCAGAGAAAGTCCTGAATGTAACATCTGCCTTTTAGGAAAAAAAAGAATTAGCAATAAAGCCCGCTAAACTGTAAAGCAAAGGTCAAATATCATAAATAGAAGGCTGCACTTGTGGTTTCCAGTAGCTGGCCTCTGCACGAATTCTTCTCTTCCTTGCCATAGAATCCCCAAGTGTCAGCATCCCACATGCCTCTGCTTCCTGGACTGGGTACTGGCCTAACATCTCTGTACACTAATGCTTCCACCACCCTGCGGGTTCCCAGACCTCACCACCAGCCCTGACTGTACCTACCCCCCCAAAAACCCAGCAAGAAAATGTTCCGATCATCAACATGTCAAAAGCATCAGCTGTGAAAAAAAGAATGAACAGAACAATGGTACAGTAGATTTAGAAACCATTAACTAGTACTCAATCTACAGACGATTGTCCAGCAACTTGAAACTACAGCTCTGCTAAGCAAGCACTGCAAACTCTGGATCGCTCACCATCCTCCCTCATGCACTTCTGGTTCTCCGGTTCCCATCACCACAAAATTTTAACCACTGCAAAGTCACTTACAGTGAGATGAAGACAAATGCACTCCAGTTAAGAGCGCCTTCCCAGAAATAAAAAAACCAACAAACAAACAGAGAACAACAAAAAACCCCACCAGAATCTACCCACTCTTGGAAGACCTTGTTGCCAAACAACAGTAACATGAAGAGGGGTATTTTTAAGGTCAGCATCACTCTCCCCTGAGAATGACCTTGTTCTCAAATTTTCCACAGCAGATTACAGGATTTTGGAACTGTGAAGCTGAGATACTATGCAAATTCCTGGAGGATTATCTATGCACTAACACAGATCAAGCTTTTCATGGTGCATCTCCAGCTATAGTAAAGTGAGGCATAACTAAATTCACTAATCTAAGAGTGTAAACCATTCCTGCAGTTATACTGATGGTACACATTTGCATTAGTCTTGCATTAATATATAGTGCAGAGTCAACTATCAAAGTGTGGTTAAAGCAAACAATAATTCATAGAGAACTTCTGTCCAAATGCCACCTGTATTGAGTTTGCATGGCAAGGTTTTGGTAGCAGGGGAGCTACAGGGGTGGTTTCTGTAAGCAGGTGCTAGAAGATTCCGCCACATCCGACAGAGCCAATGCCAGCCGGCTCCAAGACGAACCCACCGCCAGCCAAGGCCGAGCCCATCAGCGACAGTGGTAGCGCCTCTGTGATAACATATTTAAGAAGGGGAAGGAAAAAAAAACCAAACAAAAAACAACTGGATGGCAGCAGCAGCCAGAGAGAGGAGCGAGACTTTGCAAGAGAAACAGCCCTGCAGACACCAAGGTCAGTGCAGAAGGAGGGGAGGAGATGCTCCAGGCATCAGAGCAGAGATTCCCCTCCAGCCCGTGGGGAAGACCCTGGTGAGGCAGGCTGTCCCCCTGCAGCCCAGGGAGGTCCACGGGGGAGCAGATCTCCACCTGCAGCCCGTGGAGGACCCCACGCCGGAGCAGGGGGATGCCCGAAGGAGGCCGTGACCCGGTGGGAAGCCCGTGCTGGAGCAGGCTCCTGGCAGGACCTGCCTCCTGTGGGAAGGACCCCACGCTGGAGCAGGGGAAGAGTAAGGAGTCCTCCCCCTGAGGAGGAAGGAACGGCAGAGCCAACATGTGATGAAGTGATCGTAACCCCCATCCCCTCAGCAGTGCAGGGGGACGGGGAGAGGAGGTAGAGAGATCAGGAGTGGAGTTGAGCTGGGAAGGAGGGAGGGGTGGGGGGAAGGTGTTTTAGGGTTTGGCTTTATTTCTCATTACCCTACCCTGATTTGATTGGTCATAAATTAAACTAATTTCCCCAAGTTGAGGCTGTTTTGCCCATGATGGTAATTGGCGAGTGATCTCTCCCTGTCATTCTCTTGACCCACAAGCTTTTCATTATATTTTCTCTCCCCTGTCCAGCTGAGGAGGGGAGTGATAGAGCAGCTTTGGTGGCACCTGGCGTCCAGCCAGGGTCAACCCACCACAACATCTATGCCAAAATCTGCCACTTACTTCTCACTATTAACCTACCAATCACATGTAACTATGAAAGTGTGTTTTTGTTTTGTACTATTACACAAAACAAATTTTAAGGATACACTGAAAGCCATGCAAACATGTACAGACATGTACAGTATAAAACAACTGTGTGCAAAGCAATAAAAATCGATTAGCATCAGTACTTAGAAAGCTTGGTGTACTGTAGATTTGTACCTTAAAGTTGCTCAAGTATTATACAAGATGGTCCAAACAAGATTTTTGCCTCTAGCTGGATTATTTGCTGGTTTTTTCCTCAGTTTTCATTCTTTAGTGTCTTTTGAAAGCTTCTTTAAAGAAAAGGCTGTGGAAAGTTATCAGTGTCCTCCTTAAGATCTTTTTATTAAGACTCCTATGTTTTCCTTTTAAAACTGGTACCTTGGTTTAACTTGAAAGTTTTCTTATCCTCTGCGCCTGAGCCACCTCAGCCTCCCTCCCACAACTCCACAAAGGATCTGTCCTGCCAAACTCCAGGCTTCCAATACCTGCCCGTACAGCCCTCCTACCACCACAGCCAGGCTATGCTATACTAGTCACCGGGCAAGAGGACTCAACGAGGGATGCAAAGTAGCATATGTATTACCTTCCTACATTTGTTGGGGAGGCTGAGAGAAGGTGGTTTTAAGAAGAACAGCACAAGAAAAACCCTCTGAAATTTCCCCAAATTTTCACCCTTCTGTCAAATTTGAAGTTATCCACAAGATTCAAACAGCACACAAAGGGCAGAAAGACATCACAAAGACCAAATATACAGCTTCTCTGACAAATGCCAAGGAACAGCACTGTCCAGAAGTAATGTTTTCTATGCCTAACCACCATCCAAACAATTGCAAAATACCGTGAAAAAGTATTAAGTTTACCTCCAGTCTTTTCTATTTTTTTATCCAGGAAACCAAAATATGGCTGGAAACATCAGAGAAATCAAAAAGTAATGGCAACTTAAATTTTCACATGGAGACATGATGTCCATGCCGCAGAAGCCTATAGCTTCCAAGACAAAGTGAGAAACTTCAAGTTAGCTGCCAGTAATGCTGTTTAAGAACTTCTAGAAAGTTTCAGAAGTTGCAGACTAACTACCTGATTTATATTTTGAAGCACATATAAAGCCGATTATACTGACCTCTAACACAGAACACTGTAGGTGCCTATCACCACATACACCATTAGAATCTCCATAAAACCTCCCAGAAATTTTACAATTTGAGGCAGCATTTTACAACTCAGCAGTCCAAACATTACCCAGATTCTTGAAAAATACTGCAAGCAGGAGTTCACTGGCAGCAACGTGGAAATAGCTTCTCGCAGTAAACAGCAAAGAAGGAATATCTCAGACAACACCATGCTACCACGCAGGGGAGGAAATCAAATCCTCAGTAATTTAACACTGATAAATTCGTTAATAAAAAAAAAATTTGAAGGAGTCTCAGATACTGCTTCAGATGGATTACTTCATTATTCGAGCAGCTGCAGTAACAGAAGCGCTACTAACAACTGGCTACATAGTTAACACATAGACCTGGACATCAAATTATGAATGTGATCACTGCAGCAGTGAAAACAGCAGAAAAAACATCTGAAAAGATGACACGAGGCAGCGTTGCCCATCCCATTCAGATATACTGACAGCACTTGACACAGCAATGAGGTGGTTTGAATGTCAGCCAAAAAAAAAAAAAAAAAAATCAGATGCAATTCAACTCCTTACTCGACTGGAGCTACGTGACTTTGCAACACTGGAGAGAATTGGTGTAATAAGGACTTGAAAGTAAAAATCTCTGGGCTTATTTATTGTGTATATTGCAAAGGCTCGCTTTTTAATACTGTGCAGTAGGAAAAAGGTTTACAGCATCAAAAACACAAATCTTTGTAAGTGTGCCGTACCGCATTTTTATTTTATCTTACATTAATAGATTTTTCTTGTCAAGGTGATTCTCAGAGGACCCTTGGTTTTGGACTATTGAAGAAAATAAAAATTCCTCTTCTCTATTCACAGGATAGAAGGTTTTCCAATTCTGATTATACCTTTAAAGATTCAAAACTATATCACCATTTTCTACTCATCATTTGTGAGGTGCTAACACTAAGTCATAGCTCTAAAGCAAGTCATCTCTTGAGCTTACAGATCATCCCCCACCTCCCTTCTTTAAAGTCTGTCTTTCTAAGTAATCTCAGGACAGCAAACCAGGAGTAATTCTGCATCTTCCGTAACAACTGCTTTGCAACATCTATACTGTCACCTTTTAATTGAATTTGGGGAAAGTATTGCCAATATAGAGCTCTCTGCTGAGACAAGGAAAGCTACCGCTCTCCTACTGGGCTAGATGACAGCCTGCACATAGCGAAAAAGCAGGCTGAGGACTACAGGGCCGCTAGTCAACCTGAGAGCCAGGCCATCTGCCAGCAGTCGGTCAAGATGAGGAACGCCAACTGCATTTCGAGCAGTTAGCTAGATTCTGTACTTCATTACAGTCCAAATATGCACTCCTATCCCCCATCAGCCATCAACAGTCTCCCTCGGATGACAACACAAAGGGTGCATGTGGATCAAAGGGAAGTCTTTTCCTGATAGTAACCCAAGCCAGTTATTTATCATCAAATTTATTACTGTGCGTAAAGAAAATCAGATCATCTTGTTATTGGAGTTACTTCACCTTTCTACAGCTCTTTTCTTTCCTCTCTGTCTCCCCCGCTTCCATTTCCTTTCCTGATCTTTCAAATTCTCACTAGCAGCAGAGTTCACTCCCTCTCCTCCCTCTAAGGCAACCAGCAACAGGAAATTTAACTCCAACATCAAGATTGGCAGGATAGAAAAGGTCAAAACAATTTCTCACTCGAGACTCCTGAAGACTCAAGCAGGCATATTTCTAGGTGTGCACCTCTGCAGCTGCGGTATTTCAAAATATGACTTTGCATGTTTTTGAGATTGTAGTAACTAGTCAGACTCAAGTCCTGGACCATATGCACATCTGGCAACCTAACGCATGCACAGCACAGGAGCTAAAGAACTGGTCATCTAACACAACCGATCCAAGATTGAAAAGCTCTAGACTGGCTGCAGGGACCTTATAAAGTATACATGGAAATACACAACCCATCATGCACACCACCCTGTAACAGATAATAATCCCCAAAACTCTAAGGGGGATCTTCCGGAGGAAATCTGGAGTTTCTAGGTCTCTCTTCTGCTGCCCTCCACCACCCCTCTCCAGGAGGAGAAGAAACATTCCCATGCCATCACACACCTTTGAAGTGAGTCGTGGGAATTGCTCCAGGTTTTTTCTAGAAAAACATGAAAAAAACAAAAGCGCCAAGAAGGAAATTTATGCCCCAGCTTATAAGTGGGTGCGCTCCTTGGTTGTATTCAGGGGAACTGTCACGAGCTATTAAAAAAATTTAACACGGACACCAGCCTCATAACTGAGCTCTTACCTCAACTCTGTGATGAATACCAGTTCCACTGTATTATGAATCAGTGCTCCCTCTCACACCTGAAATATACTCAGCTTTGCATGCTGTGCACTCAGGCAGCTGGATGAGCATCAAACTCATTCTGTAGGATTTGTCTTCGTTAATTTTACTGCTTACAATTGTGAATGGTAATCACAGCTGAGGCTGTTTCACACAAGATAAATGCTACTCCTGCCTTATTGTTTGTTACTTCATCTCCTCTGTCACCTATTAGATAACTTGACTTTTTAGAGAAAACCTAGTTTTATTTTTGCATCCACTATTTAACATATCCTACACTTGGGTGTTTTATAATGGTTGCCAACATCGCGTGCTCAACCAAGAGGGCTTTACAGCGTTATAGAATGTCACGAATAACAAGGGTGCTGTTATTTCCTGTGAGGGCTAACGAACCTTACTGGAATCACTTAGCAACTTTTGTAAAAGGAGCGATCACCAGTTTAAGGCCTTCAATCCACATCACTTGCAAATCCAGTGGGAGACAGCAGCCCAGCACAAACATCCACGCCAGCCCCAGGACCCAGCTACCCTTGGATAGCGCGCAACGCAGCCACCTGTATCTCTGCTGAGAGACTCCCAATCATTCAAGCCTTAAGCCTGAAGTTGCCCATGGCAGGGGGTGGGGGGGGTCAGGCGAAAGCACCCCGAAATTGAGAGCCCTCACGAAGCCCGGCAGGCGAAAGCCGAAGCAAGACGCCGAACCGCCGCCGCCGCCACCCTCAGGGCCGACAGCTCGGAGGGCAGGTACCGCGTACGGCTCGCCCCGCTCGAACCCAGATTCAACTCCTCGCTGCCTTCTGTCCCTTCCCGCAACCGGGGGAGGAAAAAACCCGACCACCGCCGCGCTCCCCCGGGCCCGAACACGGCGAGGGCTGTGCCGCGGCGGGGGAGGAACCGGGGCCAGCGCTGCCCGTCTGCGGACGGAAAGCGGCGGGGAGGGGGGGGGGGTACGGAGGGAGGGTTGCTCCGCTGCCTTCCAAGCTGCAGGCCCCGGGAGGGGCGAGCAGGCACCCCACGGAGGGCGACGGCGGAGGCCGTGAGGCACCACCGCCACCGCCCGGGCGGGCCCGCTCCCGCCCGCCGCCTCCCCCGGGCCCCAGCCGCTCCCGGGACCCCCCTCCGCGGGACACCAAGGTCCCACTCAGCTCCCACGGCGGCCTGTTCCGTGTGTGTGTATGTGTGTGTATGTGTGTGTGTGTGTGCGTGTCCCCCCGCCTCACCGGGCTGAGGAGGAGGCCTGCGAGCGGCCCTACCCCCGCGCGGCCCTACCACCGGCCACCGGAAGCAGCGCCCCGACCCCGGCCCGCAAAAAAAGAACCGACCCGGCCGCTCTTCTCCCCCACCACCACCTCTCCCCGCTCCGCTCTTCCCTCGGCGGGTAGCGGCAGCGGAGAACCAGGCGCGGATACCTTGATGATCCTGCGGGGCAGCCCGGCCATCTTGTCTCGTCGGGGTTGCAGGCTCGCGGGCTCTGCCTGCGCTCAGGGGCTCGCGCACAGCCGGAAGGAGTCTGTCCCGCGCTTCCGGTGGCACCGCCCTTACGGCGGGGAACGCCGGGCAATGTAGGCCGCGCCTCGGTCGCTCCGTAATATCGGGACAGGCCGCTCGGCGCCGATAGGCGCCGCCGCTCTCTCGGGTGTAAAAGGGGGTCCTCGGGACCCTGCTGGCAGTGATGCGCGGAGGAGGGGGAGGCTGTGAGGTGGAGGGAGGGGAGAGCCGGGCCGCCGAGGCCTGAGGGGCCGCCGAGGCCTGAGGGGTCGTCGCTCAACGCTGACAGAGTCAAGGGTTCCTCGGCGTGCACCGTTTCCCGAGTTTAGGCAGTGTGAGCGTCACTAAACCCGTCACTGAGATGCCTTAGAACATCTTTGGCTTAACGGTGACCCTCCTCCTTTTTTTTTTTTTTTTAGCAGAAAGAGAAGTATCGTGGAAGTGGGAGTGTAATTATCACGCCAGCATCCTAGGACGCTACTGGAGCTGCACGGTAATAGTAACATCTAGCACCGTGCGTTGTCGTTGATGGGAAATAAAAGCACAGAAAGATGAAGCGATTTGCCATAGGTTACCAAGCAGGCCAGCAGCACAGCCAGCAGCAGGACCCTGCGCACATACAATTCCCTGTCAAGTGTTTCCACTGGTTTAAAAGCAGAACTTCTAGACGATCTACGTAATCTCTGTACGCTCTGGAAAGTTCTGCGCTGGTTTTGGCTGGCATAGAGTTAATTTTCTTCACAGTAGCTACTATGGGGCTATGTTTTGGATTTGTGCTGAGAACAGTGTTGATAACCCAGGGACGTTTTTGTTTCTGCTGAGCAGTGCTCACACAGAGCCAAGGCCTTCTCTGGTTCTCCTCCCACCCCAGCAGTGAGCAGACTGGGGGGGGCACAAGGAGTCAGGAGAGCGTCAAGAGCCAGGACAGCTGACCCCAGCTGACCCAAGGGATATTCCAGACCATAGGATGTCATGCTCAGCCTATAAAGCTGGGGGAAGGAGAAGGAAGGGGTGGACATTCAGAGTTAGGGCATTTTGTCTTCCCAAGTAACTGTTACACGTGATGGAGCCCTGCTGTCCTGGAGATGGCTGAACACCTGCCTGCCGATGGCCAGCGGGGAATGAATTCCTTGTGTTGCTTTGCTTGCATGCACGGCTTTTGCTTTACCTATTAGACTGTCTTTTTCTCAGCCCATGAGTTTTCTCACTTTTACCCTTCTGATTCTCTCCCCCATCCCACTGTGAGGGAGGTGAGTGAGCGGCTGCGTGGGGCTTAGTTGGCGGCTGGGGTTAAACCGCAACAAGTTCTCCAACACTGGCAAATCTGGACTGTGTAATTGCTGAAACGTTCCTGTCACAGATACTGCAAACATGTTCTATATCCTAACATTTAAGCATTTACGTTATTACACAGTGGTTACGATAACATGAAGCATGTGTCAGAAGAGTGGTGTGCCTCACTCCTTCACCCTCCCCACAATACTTCCTAAAAACTTAACCTAGTTTTCCCTCTCTATCCTTCTCACTAAGCCATTGGCACTATAGAAGGCAACTAACAAGTACAGAGTTGTTCTACAGTTTGATATCCTCAGCTGTTGAATACGGCAGTAATTCCAAACTTCACGTAAATCCGTGAAACCCCATAATCTCTGTGAGCTCTCGTGTACATCCTCAGCCCTTTAAGTACTTAGTTGCTCTCCTATCTTTCTGGATTTAACTTTCTCTGAAGTCAGTCAAACCAATGAAGTGACACACACCAAGAGAAATGCACGAAAACACATTTGCAGAATTGGGGCGTAAAGCATTCATCAATAACACCCCTTCATTCTGCAGTGGAGATGGGTGAGTTCATTTGCATACATTAGCATGTGAAATGGCTGTGTTTAGATGTGGTCGTTCAGCAAAATCTGGTTCTGCTAGTTACACATAGAACTATTCTTTAATTGTGGATTTTTCTTTTTACTTAATTATTACAACCTGTTGCTACTACTAAACTAGACAGAGTACAGACTTTTATATACTCGGCACCTTCATAGTGCCATCACCTTCATAGTTACCATCTAACCTAAAAAGGTGAAATGCTGATCTCTAGGAAAAAAAGCTGTAAGGAAGAGAAAAAAACCTCCTAAGATAATAATGAGTTTTATCAGCTGGATGTTAGCCTGTTTTTTTCCTAGCTTCACAGATATTCAAGTATCTATATCACATCTGGTGCCTTGGAATAAACAACTGTAATCCGGGCTGATAGGGCTCTCCTCCCGAGGACGCACAGTGTCTTATTGTTTGATTCTGGTGGCAGCAGTCTCTGTGATTTTCCGTTTGGTTGCATTTGGGTTTGGGTTTTGTTGGGGTTTTTTTTCAGATAGGTGAGATCACACACAGAGATGTGAAACCTCTTCCAAATGACTATAGCACAGCTTCCCACCCCTCTGCAGGCACAAGTAGTCTATATGGAAAGTACGGTATTCAAGATGTTCTTGGTATGGCAAATGTAAACCACAGGCCTGGGCTCATACTGGGCGTTTAGAACCCATGTGGTACTAAAATTGCTCTCAAGCAATCCTTGTTCAATTGGAAGAATTTGGAGGCTAGTGCCCATTTCTAGAACTCAGATCTTTGCAAATGAAGGCATACTTTGCAGTAAATTTTACAAGGTGTAAATACAGTAATACCTTCCCAAATCATCTGTCACTTGGGAGAGCCATGAGGTTGGTGTAAAGGAATTAACAACATCTAGTGACGACCACAATGCAGTGCTGACCTGCATATAAATAACTGCTTACGACTGAGCAGCACGTGCCTGGGGTAGAGAATCTAATTGCTTTTGAAGAATGGGATTACAGCGAACTTTGCTTAGGGAGTCAGGAGAAAAAACCAAGGACAGAAGGTTAGTGAAAAGAGGAAATTAACATTCATATAGTCTTGAAACTTGGTGAATAACTGAAAATATTTGTAATCGTGTTGCTATGACACCCAGCTATAACTAGGAGCCTTCATTTTGAGTTAGCAGGTATACTGACATATGTAGAAGGAATGCAAATATTTAGGTTATTTTTAAAATTGTTCTCTCCATGTTCTGTAAATTTCATGTAATACAATAGGCAGTTTAGGGACCAAGACCAGAAATGGTACCTAAACTAAATGATCCCTTTTCACCCTTCCATCCTATGCTTGCACTTGCCAGCATCAAACAAATACAAAGATATAGCTGGAGAGGTGAAGCATTCCTTGTGAAAGATAGCAATTCCTTGTGCATTTTATGAAAGTAGGAAGACAGAAGAAAAAAAATAATGTTGCTAATAATCCCACTAGGAGAAAGACTCCATGACTCCAACGCTCTATCAGACATCAAAGAATCTTCACTGGGCCATATCCTCAAGACCAAAGTAATTGGAAACCAATGTATTTTGTTACACTGCTTGCAGAATTACTTCTTTTTCTTTGTTTCTGCCTTCTCCTACTCTTTTTTTTACCCTTCCCCTGGAATACTGACTATAAGTGGAAGAAAACATGGGCCAAAAGTTGCTTTTAGGCTCAGTGCAAGTAAAATGCTAGTCTGTTTCTTGAAAGTGCTGGAACTTCTGCTGTGTGAACCTTGCCCTGTCTCTGTGAGATGCAAGAACAGAGTGGAGCATAGTTGGCTCAAACAAATGCTCGTAAATGTTGCATTCAGCGTTCCCTTTCAAGTGTTGTAGACCAGGAATCTTGCTTCAGTCTGAAGTTGCAGCAAGTCAGTCTGGGAAGCTATTACGTTTTGGTAGTTTTCATTGCTCAACAAGTGGCCTGCCACATCCTGGGAAGGTTGCAGGTTTCATGACACCTCTCCTTCTGTCTCCTTTTAGGAAGAGGCTTTTGAAGTCAGCTTGCTCAGGAGATGGCAGTGAACAAAACCATTGTTTTCTGTTTTCATATCTACAAAGATTTAGGTTGTTCCCCTAAGTCATTCTAGGTCCTACAAGGACTGCTGCAGAGATCCCCGAGTATCCATATAGGTGCTGGAAAAGCCATGCAAATTGGCTACTCTAGAATACTGGCTTTAGACTTTGCTTCTTTGTGCTCCCTCTGTACCAAGGGATATCTTCCAGGAGAAGCTATAGTAAAAATTCTCCTTTTTTTATAGCGTTCTCAAATTCCCGAAGGAGGCAACTTAAGCCTCTGAATCAGAGCTGGAACAAGACACATAAGTGCCAGGGGACCTTTGTCTCCTCAAGCTAACCACACTGCATGGAGGTCCTTGGACCTTCCAGGTGCTTTCCCAGCCCCTTGACCTTCCATTGTCCACCCCTGTCCTTCAGGATTTTCCACTTAGCCATTATTGCAACTGTAACTGAATTCTGGACCGCAGTCTGCACCACTCTGTCTGCATACCCTCCATTTGGCATGTGTCTTGGAAGACATCCTTGGAGAGGCACCACGGGTGATCCAGCCTAGCATGCTCCTGCTTTCCACTGCCCTGGGTAGAATAGTACTTCAGCACTCCTGCTCTGGAGTTCAAGGTTTTTGCTAACGTGTATTTCTTCTCTGCCAGATTATTTATTTTGAGCAGTATGGCACAGGGTTTCTTTATCCATACAGTTTTTCAAAGCCACATATACCATTAAACATATGACAATACCATTAAACATATGACAATGCCATTAAAACCACCTAAAAAAGTTCAGCAATTTCTTGGAGGGCACAGGAGGGAGGACAGAGAGGAGAAAAGGAGAGAAGAAAAAGTAGATCTGAAAAACTAGCTTTCCACAGTGCTACACAGGTAGTTTGTCAAAACTTGCAGAGTGTTTCAGAAGTCCTTTTTTTTAAAAAAAAAAAAAAAGTTTGATGGAAAAAAAATTCTGCTGTCATCCTGAGTATTGTAATTAATGAAGTCATGCGTCCTCATTTAGACAGCTGCCCTCCCCAACTTAACCTGGTATTCTTCTTTTGCTAGGCTGAAAGATTTAGATGCTATGTGTTCAGAAGTCATTTAGATTTATATTTTTGTTTAAATTAAATTGAATTTTTTTCATTAGACTCATTGCCTGGAGTTCTGTTTGATGGTCTCTTAGCCCTGTTGATTGCTAACCGTTTGCTCCCTTAATATCCTGAAATAAACCCTGCACCTCAGGCAGAACGCGAGGAAATCTGCGAATATTATATGACTGTATTTTGTCAGACGCATGCTGATAAACCGTTCAAGGATATCAGACAGGACTCGGGGTGGTTGTACTGCCCTTGGATCAGTAAAGGCTTTGTTAGACGCTGTTTTGACTTCACAGCTTTGCGTCAGGGCGCGGAGTTCACAAATAGACCTTAATTGCGGTGATGGCCTTAGCCGGGGCCTCCACCCTTGCCCTCTAAGGGGCCTGGGTGTTCGTTCAGTCCTTCCTGAGCTACGCCTCAGCTGTGCCTGACGCAGTGTCGGGGGCTCCCGCGCCAGCCTCAGACCCGGCCCGTTACCTCGTCCTGCCTGATGATCCCCAGACCATCGACGGGCATCGTGGCAGCAGCTGCCACGCTCTGCTCACCCACCGTCGGTGGGGTCACCGCTCGGCTCCCCTTGGGGTGCCCACGGCTCCCGGCTCACCCTTCCTGAGGGAGCAGGGCCACCCTTGCTGCTCCCTCCCTGATGCGTTGCTTCTTGAGTTCAGAGCACCTGAAAACGCAATTTTAGAAAAAGATTTGGAAACGCGATCTTGTCAAGCTGCAGTTAGGCTTTTATAAAGCAACATTTATATTTGCATTTCAGAGGAAATTTAGGTACAGTGCTCAGTAAGACTGGTGTCACCCGTAGTCCCCATTTAAATTGGAGTTTATTCCTACAGCCCAGCTCCCCCAAGGCCTGGCTCCACAGCGGTTATTTAGGGTGTAGTCTCATGTCAGGGTTACGTGGCTTTGTATTTGCATTGCTGCTAAAGAGGGC
The DNA here is from genome assembly GCF_929443795.1 of Astur gentilis. Lineage (NCBI taxonomy): Eukaryota > Metazoa > Chordata > Aves > Accipitriformes > Accipitridae > Astur > Astur gentilis. The sequence goes on from NC_064913.1 coordinate 12,829,750, forward strand.
TCCTGCCCTCCTCCTCTGCCACACACTGCTGCTCCCTCAGCTCACATCATGATCTCGCAGAAGACATGAGCTGATTGCAAGCCTGAATAGTTCCTGGGTGAGCAGGGAGCTGATGTGAACCACAGGCAGTCACGCAGCTGTGTAGGTCTGGCATTTTCTTTTGGGACAGGAACCCATATCTGAGGGTGTGAGAAGGGGACTGTCTATAGCTCACTGCATTAGGGACAGCGTGAAACCACATATTTGAGGTCAAGTTATACCAGAGAGCTGAGTCAATCTGTCAAAAAGAGGACTTCTTACTTCCCCTTCCCAGCTCACCCCTCCTACTCTCCTTCCTCACTCACAGCATTTCCCCCACCGTTCACCCCTGGGGCTTGTCAGATCCTGCTGAGCTGATTCAATGCACTAACTTGGCAGAAAACCAGCCATTTAGTCTGGTCTGCTGGACTGGTGAATCGATTTGGCTTACAGTGGGGTCTAGCAAGCACCAAAGACGACAAAAGGTAACACAAACGGCAGTGAAATTGCCCCTTGTAGTATCCATGAGTTATTAACCCAACTTTGGATGACTCTTCTTCTTTTGGAGACGCTGATCTCCTGCTCCCTTTCCCTGTGCTCTGCCCTATATTCCTGATCCGCTCCTCCCATTGGTACACATCTATTGGGGTACAGGGTGGTTTTTTTCGGCTGGGTTACCTTTCTACCTTTCTGACCAGCTCACTGAGGCACCAGAGCCGGCGCTAAGAGAAGCAGAAGGAAACAGAGTGAGACGTGGCAGATGTAGGATTACCCCTTCCCACAGCAGCAACCTGTTCTGTTGGCTGAGCCGATCTCATCCCAGGGCACCGATGTGAAAGCCAGGATGGAGAGCACGATCCTCCTCCCACAACCATCGCTACTGGGATTGCAGCAGCAGCTCTGAAAACAAAGTTAGCCAACCACCCTGTACACCAATAAAGGCAGGAAGAGATAAACAAATAATTGCAATTATGCAATTAATACTCTCAGAACAATTCAACACAGCTGCTGACCATCTTCCTATGACAGCTTCTGCTGTCATGGAGTTACTCACTGAGTGGGTGCATCCAGGCCAGCTGAGCCTGTGGCTGACTAATCTTACTTCCTCCTCCTACCCCTCTTTGCAATCTTATAAAAGTCTTACTGCAATTACAACTCTATTTCAAACCACAGATTCTTTATTTTGCATAAAAGCGGTTTTATATTTTTGTCAAGTATTGTGGAAAGTCTGTTCGACAGCAAAAAACAGATGTATGTACGCATACAGAATGAATTCTCACAGTAATATCTAGATTTTATATTTAAAATGTTCTTCAGTAAATCCCAGTGTATTTTACAAGAGTTGTTATGATCCCTATGTACAAATGGGGAAACTGAGGCACAGAAGTGCAGTGTTTTACTCTTAGCACTAATTGTAAGAGTCATTGGACAATTTCTGAATGATCTTAACTGGCAGCAGTGGGTGAAACTGTACTGAGAGGAGAAGAAAACCCCACCAGTTATATGTTTTACCAACTTAGGACATCAGAATGGGATGCTGTGAGTAGGAGCCTTCACTGTATCAAATAGCTTTTGATTTTTTTTCCATTAAGTTGCTGCTTAAATAGAGGCATAATATTGCTTACTTGATCTACAGTAATCAACAGGAACACAAATTATTTAGGCTGCATATGACCACTACAGTTTTGTCATCCGTTATTTACAGCTGCAGCTTGACTTCTTACCAGTGACCTGATGGACCAGTGATGAGATGGTGTGAGATCTGCTAAAGAACGAAGACAGACTATTGACATAAGCGTTGGTATTTATTCTGGGTGTTTACAGATTGACTTAAAACATAGAAATCTGTCTGGCTACAGCATAACTTGAGAAGATGTGAGAATTATTAAGACCATAACTAAACTAAAATGTCTCATTAGAAATTTGTATCCTAAATTTATAGAATAACCTCACAAAGATTAAGATATATTATTTCAGGAGTGAAGGCTCGTCCCTCTCCATTGTTAAGGCATCACCTTTACAATAAAACAAACCCATCCATTCACAAATTCAGTTCCACTTCTAGGTATGATTGTATAGTACCTTTTCTACTCCAGATTTAAAGGAAACAAAGGAAACCAAATCCTTATTCCTGGATGATTCTGAAACATTGGTTTCTATGAAAAAATAAACAGTTATTATATTTGGTTTGCTAATGAGCAGCCTGAATGATTTTACTAAGAAACAATTTCCTAAATATGCCGCTGCAGCAAAAGAGCTGGAACAGCCAAGTCCCAATTTTCCATTTCCCACAAGAGGTGTGTGTGCAGCTGCTGACACAAAACCCACGCCAATCCAGATGCCAGCTCTGATTTATAAATTTGTTCTTCTAAAACGGAGCCAGCCAACATAGTCCTGCCCTCATTACTGCACAGCATTTGTTGCCTAACTATAGGGCAACTGTTTTATCAGAACATTTCCTGGAGAAGTTTGTAACTGACTAAGAACAGATGATGGTTTTTCTTCAGCGAGAGAGCGGCCTAGAAACAAAACTTTCCAGGTTTTCAAAGACATGAAGTCCCAGAAGTCTGCAACTCATCACCATTAGTGCCTCCACAGTATCCCTGCAGTTAGTGGAGAGAACAATCTCCTTTCTGTTGAGCCAACACAGAGAGAGCAGCTCTCCTCTTTGCCGTCTACAACCTGCTGAAGCAAGCAAGGCCGTTGGCAGTTATTAATAACCCCATCTCCAGACATGCTGGAGAAGTGTGTAGTCACGCTTCTGAGCTGTCCTTAAGCAATTCCTGTCTCCCTACCAGAAAGTTGTAATCCGTCAGAACATGCTTCTAAGAATAAACTCGCAGAACATTATGTGTCAGGGAGGGGGTAGACCTCATCTACTGTATCCTAAAAAATCTTTTTATAGAAACCATCTAAAAATAGCCTGGAAGCTTAACAGGGAATGTGATTTAGTTTTTAAAAAATAAAAATAAAGTTCTGCTGTACCTTCACCTGCAACCTTTTAGAACCAGGATTTAAGTTACAAGATTTGCCGTTAGAGTGGTGTGTGCTTCAAAAGCACACATTTCCAGAATAAAATCATTACAGAAATACCCACAGGTTACCTCTAATTCAAAACTAATTATGCAATGAGGGTATAAAATCAGGGAATCTGAAAAAAAATCTAGTGAAGCCTGGTTTGTGAATTGAGATGCCAGAGGGCTGTCAAGTGTTCCCAATGAGTTCACACAACGGACAGAAGATGGCTAACAATTTCTGATGAACCTTGCAAGTGATATTCTATTGCAGTGATGTGAAAGAGAAGACTAAAGATGTGGTAGCACTAGGCAACAGATACCAGTAATCCTACTGGTGGCTGCCCTCCTGTTTGGAATCAGAAATTCTCTCTCCCCGTCCCCCCCCCCCCGAACCATGTAGTATTTGCTATATGGAAAAAAATACAATATTTGAAAACAAACAGAACAGACTGGCACGTGGTGCAACATTTATTAAAAAAAAAAAAAAAAAAGATACTTCAAATTCAAGCTCTTTTGCTGTTCTTTACCATCTCGTGGATGAATTAGCTCCTTAGCTGTTAACAGCTGAATACCACCAGCCTATAAAATCCACTGTTAGAAGACTTGTTGGTCACATTCATCAGTAACATCAGAAACTCTTTTTCAGACTTGTGCGTGAGGAGAAAGAGTGTGCACACCCATGAGTATGTGTCTGTATGCAGTCCTCAGAAAATACATATGGCACTGAAGAGTAAAAAAATTGTTTTGATAAAAGCAAATAAATTGATATAGGAAACAGTAAGGTAGGAGCACCAGAGAAGACTTATATTGCCATGACAACTAATATACTCGAGCATATCAAAATCTAGTATTTTTTATAGAGAGGGCAATTTTCTAAGGGGCTAGCAAGAGGTTTTTAAAAATTGATTTTTCTAGCAGATGCTACTTAATATAGAGAAGATAAGTTAAAAAAAAAAAAGTGTCTTACACTGGAGAAAACAGCAGGTGTGATTTGCAGTGGTCTCCAGCTGTGACAGGAGTTAATTTCAAGGTTTCCACTGGACAGCAAAGGATTTTTGTCTCCTGCATGGATGAACAATATCCTTTTGAGAAGGCATCTAAGAACCAGTCATCATCATCACTGAGTTTAGGCAATCTTTTAAAGAAGCTATGACAACTAAGTTCTAAGCACCTTCAAGATAAGTCAGAGAAGCCTTAATTTTACTAAATATTTCCTAGGAAACTAGAACAAGGCCCAATGTGCTTGTGTCACAGGTTCACACACAAACACACACACGTAGCACACATGACAGCGTTCTGTGCTAAGGGACCATGAATCTTGAGCAGCAGTTCCCCCGTTGTCGTAATCTGTTCCTGGTCATAAACTTGGCAACAGTCACTTTGAAGTAATTCAGTTTATCCCCACTATGCCTATAGGCAAGATATGCCTGAAGCTCACTCCTTAAATGCCGTTTCACTCCTTTCTTCTAATTTCCAGACCACACTTGTTTCAGACAGTTTATAACCATTTATTTATTTTTGTCAACACTGCTCTTGAGCTTAAAATCCTCAGCATGTTTTCTTTATCTGTCAGTATAACCAGAATCTTACTTGTATTCAGCTTCAAAAGGCTGTTCTTCATCCAAGGGCTGCCCTCATCCTAGTACAAGGACTTCCTTGTGGGAATAATGAGCTGGTACACAGCAAATGACACACAGAACTGTGTTGCTTCTGTTTGGTGCTTGAGCCCAGATCAGACCCCTCTGTAGCTGCACGCAGAAACTTCACGGGAACGATGGAGAGAGCTGTTCTCCACAAATGTGGAGGAGCCTTGCAGTGGAGATGTGATCTCCCACCTCGGTTCCATCTCTCCCAAGTAGTATGTAAAACGTTTTGGCCCATCTCTGCCCCCCACCTCGTGCGTTACCGAATCTAATATTGCAAGAAGGCCCAGAATAGATGTCTTCCATCTTCCACTGTCAGGAAAAACATTCAAAAATAAACCTTTGCCGCTGCTAAAGGGAACAATTGGCTCTTGACTAGTGATTTCTGGCTACACTTGTGCTACACCTCTGGAAGTTACCAGTGTAACAACAGCTCTGCAGCTACAGAACACGGTTAGACGTTGCTGAAACTGTGAGGCTTCCAGCGACGACTGTATGAAATTGCTGTACCACAGCCAACGACCAGAAAAGGTGCACTGGTTTGAAGATGTCTGGAAGGGGTCGCAGCCTTTTCAGCAGGTATTATCCGAAACTCTCCCTCTTCTGTGCAAGGAACTGAGACATGGCTGGCTGATGGGAGTTTGAGATGGCTCCTGGGTGTGTGAAAGCCATGGTGCCATGTCAGGTACTGGAGCAGCAGGTCAGGTAATTGATTTGCGTCTCTATTCCTTGTCTTTCATCAATGTTGTGGAAATATAACACTGTCTTTGAAACGCTTTGGGACTCGGGTCTCCAAAAGAAGCAAAGCAAGCAGCCCCAGAGCAGCAGTGGGCCCGTGGCATTCAGGCGAGTTTTCTGCCTGCCTTAAATATCTGAAATGTGCTATTTCACGTAGGTAAAACCCAGGCCTTCCCCGCCAGGAGGTAGGACAGGTACTGCCAAGGTTTGCCAGGCTGAACAGAGGGGGCTGCTGCGGCCACTTCGTAATTTAACCCGGAGAGCAGGCAGGCTACGCTCACAATCTTGCGAAATAACCCATAAAGTCACAGATGTCCCTTCAAATGCCGGGATTTGAGGGGTTTATTCCACAGCCGATACACCACCTCAGCGCCTCCACCTCAGGACTGGCTGCCGGAGGCGGGGCCAGGCAGGGCGGGAAGCCCCACCCGGCGGGAGGCCCCGCCCACCCGCACTACGTCTCCCGGCGTGCCGCGGGGCTGAGGAGCCGCTGCCGCCGGAAGCGGAAGTGGACTCAGTGCTGCTTCCGGCGTGGTGGCCGGCGGCGGGCTGCTGAGGGGAAGCGGCGGAGAGTCCGCGCAGGTAACGGCCGGGCCGGTGGCGGTTGTTCCCGCCTGGCTGCGGTTGCCGGGGTCGGGTCGTTTCGCCTGAGGGTCGCGTTGTGCAGCGCTTCCCTCCCGTCCCTATCCCCCCCCCCCATCGTTTTTGCAGTTGATGACAATGTCGTGCCCGGCCGATGGGGGGAACCGCGAGCTAGGCCTGCGAATTGGGCCGGGGGAGGGGGGCTCGGGTACTTCCAGAGGGGGGTTAAATCGCTGTCTAGCACTCAGGAGGCTTTTTTTTAGTAGCCTGCAGATCCGTTTTTTATGAGGGATACTTTTTGGCTTGCTTTGGCGGATTAGTGACTTTTTAAGCTAAATATTTTCTTTAATAATAGAAGTGCCAGGTTCCGTGTTCCTGCTTGCTGCTGAGGGACCGTGAGGAGTTTTGCGTGTGCTGTCGCAGGCGTGGGAGTGCCCCCATTTAAACTGGGGAGCTGGGTGAGGTGCTGGAGGCCTGACCTTGGACAAGGTGGGCCCCATCCGCCCCATTCCTCACACCTCTTCTGTTAATGAGCTTTCAGAGGAAAGTTATGAGCAGCTCTGGAGGTGCTCTGTGAGTGTTTGCTGACTTCAGCAGCGCTTGTCACCGGTAAAGAAAACCATGAATGATTATTTGTCAAAATTGGAAAACGCACGCTTCTGGTGATGTTCTGAAGCTCTAAATACAAAGTAGTTTTAAGGAGGTCTTGCTTCTTTTTTTTTTTATGTACATCTTTAAGCTGTCTCCAGTTACGTTTTTTTAAGCACCGTTAAAAGTTTCCCTTTGAAGCAATTTTTTTTTTTCCCTGTAGATAATGAAAACTAAAGATCATCTTGATATGTGTCTTTCTGCTTCTGTGAAATTTGGGTAATATTTAAGGTATTCCAAATGGTGTTTTGGTAGCTTTTAGGTGTATTGTTTTTGAGATGGATGAAACCAACTGCATCTAGAGTGTTTGCTAAACCACAACAAGTGTTATTGTTTTTATACTGGGTGATGATATTTACATTGTGAACAGGAAAAGCATGTTTCAGGAATAAATCTGTGGAGTGTGCTGAAGGAAGGATGCAAAATCTAGGTGGGTGAATACCAGTAGAAAAACTGTGAGAAGACCCAAGCTTGGAAACTTTTTTAAGTTAATGATGTACCTTCAAAGAGTACCTCTCAGTAAATAAAGTCATGTACCACATTTGACTCTTAAGGAAGCAGGTGCCAGTATCTTAAATAATAAGGACTTCTAAACAACTGATAAATAATGACAAATAGACTGCACACATTTTATTTATCCTTAAGATAGTCAAGAAATTAAATTGTAGGTCTTTTGTACCCTGAATAGTTATGAAACTGGTTTCTTTCAGAGGGTGTTCTGCAGAAAAAAAGGATACAGTGTCCAGTTGAGTTCTGTCTCGTCCAGGACTGGTTTCCTCTCTGCTGTCAGCATGGCAACATCGCTCAGAACCGCATGGTCCAGCCTCTTCTGGATGCGTTCAGTAGCAACCTGTAGGCGGGCCCCGCTACAGAGTAAGTAGTGATGAAAATGTAGAAGTCCTATATTAAAACTTGTTCTTTGAGACCTTCTGTCTTGTACTGTTTAAAGTAGTGGCAGCGTGGAAGTGAATTTTCACTTGAACAGAATCAAGCCTGATATTCCGTGTTCTCTGCTAATAGTTAAAGGATATCTTGATTTGGTTTTTGATGGCCCACTAATTTATTAATTAGCTTGTAAATACCAACCCTCTTACCACTGATTATACTTGAAGATTTAAAGTTATTTTTTCAGATTTACAAACAGTGGTGAGAATAGGCTACAGTAAAATCTCATTACTTAACATAAACAGAGAACAAGTGAAAACAGGCAATATTATTTCTTAGATTTCTGTCCATGTTTTAGATGTCAATAAAAAGATGTAGGGGAGATAGTAAAGGTGGTAGAAAAGACAGGAATGGAGAAAATATAATGGAGAAGTTACATTTTAGAGGTTAGTGCGCAAGGAGGGGAAATAAATCTTAGGAAGAAATACAAACTATTTACAGTAATATTTTACCAAAACTCAACTTCTTAATAACCAAGAATGGTTTAATTGGAAGAACTGACGCATGGAAGTGTTAACAGAAATTTTAAATTTAAGAATTTTATATCTAAAATATATACTTAAGTATATTAGCTATATCTTAAATGTAAAATTCTTAAATATTTCTGAGAGGAAAATAGCTACACAGAAGTTTCTTTTTGTTCTTTCAGCTTTCCCAATTTTGACACACAGAATGTTGTCCCCCTCCATTATGAACAGCCAAGAAGAATCCTGTTTGTATTAAAACTAAACATGGTCTACATAAAATAACATGTCAGAAAAAAGCTGAAACCTTTTTATGACTTATTTGAAAACAGAAGGCTCAGAACATGCAAAGACTTAGTTCTTGTGATCATAATTCAGTTCTTAAAGTGTAGTGGTAGAAGAAGCTTGACTCAGAAACTTACATGTGGATTTGTGTCAGGTTCTGGCAGTAAAGGAAGGGGGTTGCCAGTAAAAGTCAACTATAGGCACCTCCCAGGCCCATTTTAGGCATGTGTACCTACACAGTTGTGGAAGGCAAGATGCCTATGGTATGGTTCCTATACAAGGGACTGTTACTATTTGCCATGGTTTAACCCCAGCCAGCAGCTAAGCATCACACAACTGCTCACTCACTTCCCCCCCCCCCCCCCCCCCGTGGGATGGGAGAGAGAATCAGGGAAAAAAAGTAAAACTTGTGGGTTGAGCTAAGAACAGTTTAATAGAACAAAAAAGATTAAACTAATAATGATGATGATGATAATAAAAAGACAGCACAGCGCTCTGTTTTTACATTAGTGCTCTTTACGTGTTTGGTTTTTTTGGGTTTTTTTGCAGATGGAGCAGTATACCATGCTTGCCATAAATCTACATACTCAGTTCTCCCTGAAGACTACAACTGGTACTTAAACACACTTTGATGCATGGCCTTTTCATGTAACACTTATTCCAGGGCTACTTTCTCTGTCCTGAAGTTGTCATATAATGGTATAAAAATACATCTTCTGCCACTTTTGGATATTTTAACTAAAGTACTGTTTCTGATCATAATGATTGTGAAGTTAATATTTAAAAAAATGAGTGTAATGAAAAGTTATGCAGGACTCATTCTAAATGTGGTGATAACACCAGGACCCCTGCAGTTTTGTTTGTGGAGCGGTCATTTTCATCGATACTTGTTGTTAAGACACAGTCCAGGTATTTTTGTGCTGCTGCATGGGAAACTTGAGTAGGAAACTGGAAAAGATGATACAAATACAGTGAGAAACGCAGCATCCATGTCATACAAGGTTTTAGGAAGCTAATGTGTCATGGAAGTTAGTAAGGAAGAAGGATGAGAAGAGAGTCATACTCCCTCAAAGAACCTCTCAGTAGGACTTTTTGTTTATCATGCTCATCATCTTTTACCAACTATAAAAGTTGGAACCCCAAACAGAGCTTTGTTTCCTATTCTTTCTTTTGTAGGTGCCATACTGCTTATAAAGGCATGTTGTCCTAGAGATCATTATGCCCATCTGTTGCTACAGTTTTATATGCAAGTATTGAAAGTGTTAAAGACTTTTTCCCAACCCATATTCCCAGCTATCTTTAATCCTTTATTTTACCCCTTTTTTCCTCTCCATCCAAAAAAAAGGAACTTGAAGATGGCTGGGGGGGGGGGGGAAAACAAAAAAGTTCAGATCAAGTATTTGTGACCCTTATTTTATAAGGGTTTATTTTGTAGAAGATTCTTAAGAATTCTTAAATGCAAGATCAAATCTTGTTTTCTTCGGGACTCGGGCTGCTTAGTTGCTCAGCATTTCTGAAAATTGTAAGGGATATATATAAGTGTTAAGTTTTTATTTTTATAGCAAAGTGGAACTTGCAGTGACGTCAGATTTGAAGACAATTGTCTGCTACCACCCTTCGCTTGAGATTCCATACGAGCATACAAAAGTATGTCCAAATGTACACATCTATACTTCTTACTCTCATAAAGGCATAAGTAGCTCATCATTTTGAGGGCATCTTTTTTTTATTTGAAATATTGATGTACTTTTTAGTATGTGATCAGCATGTCTGTGAAGTAAGCGAATGATCAATATAGCTGCTGCCATGAGCAGGACCTTATTCTTAGTTAAATTGAAGGAAAGTTGCAGAGTAAGAAATGCTCAGATATCACAGCATGTAGTAACTCAAACAGAATTAAATGAGGCATTCAAATACTTGTGCACTACAGAGAAAACTAGTGTCTGTCTATGAGTGTACTCCTCAGGGAGGATGTTTGAAACGCAGATTATGGTTCACACGTCCTACTGTGTACAGATGCCGCAGTCTAGGCAAGAGGTTGTAAAGGAGTGCTGCTGCTGTTTCAACTTGAGCTTTAAATTCCATTCAGCACTCTGGGTTCATAAATACCACAAAGAACTTTAAATACTGAATTTTTATCTATCAGTAGTATTTTCAGTGTGCTCTTTACACTGACAAAAGTAAGTCTACATAAACTTTTCTAGTGTACACTTTTTGTTTCAATTTCTAGTTCTCATGAGCTAATAAAATACTGCAAATGGTAGCTACATTGCTGAAGTACCCAACATGAAAATTCTCCATTGAAAACTTAAAATTTAGCACTCTTTGCCTGCAAGTTACATATCACTATTTTTAAACCTATCGGTTGCATGTGTCTCAGGAAAAAAAAGACTAAACCAAGGAAAAATATTTGTATGGTGCTAGTAGTTAGGTTTCAGGTTGAGAACAAATGTCTTGGTCTTTGCAGATGCACAGGTAATTAGGAAGTGAAATTCTTCTCCAAGGTACAAATCATCTAAAAGCTTTTTTAGTAATGAAGATTGTCACTGAATAAATTTCTAAATAGGAATAATACGAGTACTTTTGTATTAGAACTGAAGCTTATGATTCAGCTAGTGAATTGTAAGGAGGAGATCAGCAATAATGATGACAGGAGTGGTGATTTTAGGGGTAGGGTAATCAGCTGTAGCACCTGGGGTAATTAGATGTTTCTAGACATCTGCTCCACAGTGATGTGGCTTTGTTTAGGGGCGTGTAGGGGATGGTGATAAACAGCCTTTACAATTACAGGCATTCTTCTGTATTCCTTTGGTTTCAGCTGTTAAGAGCAAATTGTAATGCTATCTATGTAGCTTGGCTTTTCGATTTTCTCAAAAAAAGGAGAAGGAAATACATACACTACTGTCTTTATAGCCCATACCACGGCCAGATCCAGTGAATAATACAGAAGAAACCCTTGATCAAGTTTTGAAATCCAGATTGAATGAAAAAGAGCTAAAGAACAAGAGAGGTCCTACAATTGAAGAGCTCAGCAAAATGTTTTACACAACAAAACATCGCTGGTATCCTGTGGGACAGTAAGTATTTTCTTTTCAATGTTTGTTCCTTTGGGATGTAAAAGGAGATACAGGAATAATTTAATGACTAGATTCAACCGAGGTTAAGTCATGTGAGACAAAATACTCTTAGCACATGGGCTACTAAGTAAAATCTTAAATGCAGTGTTGTGTAAATGGAAGACTGTATTTCATAAGGTTTTTCTAATGCTGACTCTGCAACTTTTTTTTGTAAAATATGTTATGGAGTAGGAATTTTTCATACCATCTAGTTAGCTACTGGTTTGGGTGATTAATATTAAAGTTGCATAAGTGAAGTCAGCGTAAGAGAATCTAGTATGTAAAATATTTTCAATGAATATAACCAAATACAGCTTGGAAACATGAATTGCCTATTCCTTGACAGCTTTTCAGAAAAAAAAAACTTAATGGGATGATTCTCAGACTTAACAATAGTAGAGGTTTTTCATTTGAAATGGTGAAAAGTGCACCTTGGTGTGCCTTGTACTCAGAAAGCTAGGAGGAGGAGAGATGCAAATATGCATGACTGAGCTTAAAGAAGAACTATATACATTCAGATATACCACTGGAAACAAATGGCATTCTAGTTTGTGTTACTCCTTTCCAGTCCATGTTACTACACCTTTTGGTAGCTGCCAATTTATAGCTATGGAGACTTGATAAAGGCAGATTTTTTAATTTTTTTTTTGTCCACAGAAAACTTTTTAATTACCATGTTTTGGGAGTAGATAAAAGGAATGAAATTGTAGAACTTTCTATGGCCAAAGGGGGTAGCTGTCACTTTAATGAGCATCAGAGAGGATCTTCATTGTTTTAGGGTGGGCAATTAAGAGGAAAGTAGGGATCATTTTTGTTGTGAAGAGTTTGTTTTTTCGTTTGTCTGCAAAATATTAACACTATTTAATGTACAGTCTGGCATAACTCCTTTAAACATCAAGTTTCTTTGTTCTGTAGCAATCATTTTAGCCAAAGGAAAAGCTGACCATGTAAGAAAATTAACTTCACACAAAGGATTAAGAATAAACAGCAGCCTTTGTACCTATTCAGCTGTAGAATTGATTGGATTATTGCACGCTTGTAGCAGATGTAGCAATAGAAATGAGTAGCGTTATGTAACTCCGTGAACAACAGAGATTACATCTAATGAGTGCTCATGTATCTTGTGTCTTGCTTACTTGTGTAACCTCCAGATCACTCACCAGGGGGAAAAACATCAGGAGAACCAAAGACTCTCCAAAGCTTGCATTCACTGCAGCCTTTTTTTCTTCTAGGTATCATAGAAGACGCAAGAATCCTAATCCTCCTAAAGACAGATAATGAAGATAACTTCTTGTTCATCAGCACTTTGCTATTAATCTTTATGGGAAATAAAAATTACAGAATGTGAGATGTTTGGCAATTCAGTGTGAGTGCTGTAACTAAAACATGCTTAACTAAGTTTGACTTTTACTTTCCACTTCAGCAAGTTGACAGAAAAACAACAAAACTGCACTGATGAAACAAGGATCCAGTGAAGGCTATTGTATACATGCCGTCAGTGAATGTGCTAGTCTTAGAGCTGGATTTAACAGGTGATGGAGTGCTCGATTAAACTAGGTCAAGGGCTCATCATTGGTAAAGTGAATGCATAGAAGTAGTATGTCAAAATGGGAAGTCTAGAACTGGACACGTTAGGGTTTGGTGTTACTTTGGGGAGATAATTTAGAAATGTAACTGAAATGCAGGTGAGCTTTAATCCTGAGGTATTAATGAAACAGTATTGATGAAAAATATCATGAGAGGTATTTTTGAAAATGATGAAATAGTTTTGCTTTTTGTGATAGATTTGTAAGACATCTGATTCCATGTTTAATCCTACATCAGCAAAGTGATTGTATTTAAGGCTATTGTCATGTACTGAAAACTGGCTAACTAATTGTTAATTGTAGCTTCCAAGGCATAGTAAATCATCCAGCATTCCCAAATATCTGAGAGAACATCTGTGTGTGTTTGGTGAGGCGGGGGAGAGGGTGAGGGGCTGGTTTTGTTTTTTTAACCCCACCGTAACTACTGCTCAGTGAGGATGCTGTATTTGTATAGAAACTGGAATAGCTGTAAACTCAGGGGAGGAAGAGTTCTTTGCCTCAGCAGGGTAATCCATGAAGACGCCCAGCTCTTTCTAGCTTACCTAGGGAGAAGGATTGGCCCTTTGTTATATGAAATGCTTTAAATTAATGTCGTGTGATACTACTTCATAGTTTTAGCATTTTGTAGTACTTAAATGTTTCTGCTATTCTAATATTCTATGTCATCTAGCATTTTTTTCTCAGGAAAAGGAGGTACTTTACTCAGTCTACAGTTTTAGGCATCAGCCTTCTTGGAGAATGGGCTAGCTTGGAACATTGTGCCTCAGCAGAGATCCCAGTGACTTCATTAAGTCTTCTTAGCAGATCCTCATAAATAATCACAAAATAATTGTCCAATATATGTCATATGTTTTGATTGTATTTCCTTTCCAAAGCAACTTGGATAAGCTAGGAAGATTCTTGTTTCCTCTCTTAGTCTAGTACAATTTTGCCAGCATGTGTTATCTACACATCTTGCTAGAAGTTGAGTACTATACAAAGTCTCTAATCCTACTCATTGTTACTATAAAGAACACTTACTTTTCTAAAGTTATTACTCAGTAAGCTTTTTTACTTTAATTTCCTTTATTTGTGAAAAAAGCAACGTTGGATGTGTGTAAAAAGACTGCCTTTAAATACTTCTGGAAAATTTTTATGTAAAGCTAGTCTAAGTATTTATCTTGGTATTATTTAAAAAAACCCGCATTTTTAAATCCAAATGCCAGTTAGCTGGTAATGGTTTATGATGGCAGAGAATGAAATTGTTTTGCTTATTCTCTCTGTTAGGCTTGTAAGATCTGAGTCCATGTTTCAGCCTACATCAGCCAAGTGATTTTGGCTCTGTATTATACGATGTGTTGCTCGCGTGGTAACAAACGTGCTATCATGAAGGAATGTCTATTGTGTTTATGAAAAGGATTGCTGCTTACTCTGCAAGTTCAATCACATGAAAATAATTATTTTTTTTCTTCCTAGAATATAACTTTTTCAATAGTTTTTAGTAATTTGTAGTACAATACATCGTAGCATTTTCATCAATTCATGGTGCCTGGTGCTGACACTGGTCCATAAGTAAGCAGCTTACATCTCATGGTTACTGTTCTGTTGCGTTCCACTGCATAAAATCGAGCCCCCTTTATTTCTGGGAAGCTGAGGCCTAATTTGTCACTGCTTGACTTCACTCCAGCCTAAGAAAAGATATCCTTGGATTAATTTAAACTTTCAATTGTTTTTCCCCCTTCTTCTCCCTGATACTTTTGTTTATTGCTGCCTAATAATAGTAAGATATTTTGCTTTACAGAAGCCTTCTGTTACCACGTTTATCTGTTCTTGCCTGTCAAACCCTGTTTATGACCAAACATCCACAATCACTGTAGAAATGTTGGATTTCTCAATGTTTCCCAAACATTTTTGGATGCTTTTCAGGCATTTTGAGGGCTAAATATCTGTGATGTGCTGGACTGCTATCTTTAAAGTACTTCCTCTTCTGACCAGTTACTGGAAACTGAGTCTAAAACACGTTCACTATGTGTACCCTCTGCCATTTTGTTACTACATTAATTCATAAAATTGGTATTTTAAAATCTTTGCCCACATTATGCTGCGACTCTCAATCTTTCTATGTTCTCTTCTACTAAATCTTTTTCCTGGGTCATCTGAAGCATGACCTAATTAAAACCCTGCTCTCACAGTAATTCCAAGCAGTCTCCCTGATTTTCTAGGCCTTGAACAACTACATAAGGCTGCCTTCTCTGTTTCTCTTCACTTTAAAACTTGGAATTAGAATCCATCCATTTGATTCTTGTCCCCCTTCTACACAGAAGAATAATCCATCTGAAAGTTAGTTTGGGATTTCTGTTTTCTGTTGCTCTTTGTAATTGAAAACTTTAATTGCATAAAATTCACTGAATGTTAAGACCGCTCTGGTGTTTTTATCCAGTTTTAGGCACTTAGCCATTTGCTTTGTGTCTAGTAGTTATTCAGTGTTTCAGACCTTATTAGGCTCATTGCTGTGGAAATTTTTTGCCTTTTCTATGGGCAAATTGTTGTTCTGCATATTCTTGGTACTACCACCAGGAGGCAATCTTGCACAATAACGCACCTAGATTCGTCTGAAACCATAGAGGATTTAGCTGTATCATCAAATTTAACACCATGAGAGACATGCATTAGCTGTTCTTTGGTTAAATTTGTAAGTACTTAAGAAAAAAGGAGCTCCCTAGCAGGTCGGAAAGTGTTTGGATTCAAAGGGTCTTTTGTGGGACTTGCCTGTTTGCTTTGACTGATTTGACTTTTTTAATGTGTAGCAGAGATGTATGTTCACACTTAAAACAAAAAAAGCCCCACCCTCCCGGTTGTGAAAAAATGAGCCAACAGTGGAGCAGTAATGGGACCACTTGTAGTCAACTGAAACCAAAAAAAGTACATACCTACACAAGGCAGGTGATCTTATTTTAAGATTTTTACTGTCTAGAATATGTCACACAAATTGTTCTCTGGAGGTGCTTTTTCCTTCTTGTCTATGAAGGGAGCATGAAGTTTAGCTGAGATGCACTTGCCTGTATCAGAGCAAAGGAAACCAGCCTTTTTTTTTTTTAATTTAAGAGAACATATATGTAAAATATTCCACTTAAGTAAAAAACATTTTTGCTCTTTCTGCTACCCTTTGATAGCATGTAGTTCATATATAGGAACTCTTTGTTTTCTGTATAGAGTAATTCACACACGTTTAATTTGTAGTTTTGAATAAAGTGTGTATACAATTTCAATCTTGCTTCTTTATATTTAATCAACACTCCAATGCTTAAATGGTAATACTTAAGCTGTTATTTTTTTATTTCATTTGGTGTGTAGTCACAGGACAAATAAGATAGTTTCTTATTTTATGTATCTTTATAGCACCTCTTCTAATGAGCTCATGATCACAACTGTTACCCCTAGGTACTGCCAGAAAAATGAACACAATAAATGATAATTTACTGGGTAGTTTGCACAGAATTATCTGAAAATTTCAATTTACACAGAATGTTAGTTCCGCTGTATATAACTGCAGCTGTTAGGACACTGCATGTCAGAAGGTGGGAGCTATGTGGAAGCTGCATGAACCAAACTGTGTTTGGTCAGCAACTTTGCACTGTGTGTCTTTTAGAGAAGTAAAAGTTTATGGCCTGGAGTATCACCTTATTAAGTGTCATGATGTAGGTGAGAAATGATAATCAAGGTGTTGAAAAGTTTTTTTTCATTGCCTGGAGGCACCACAGGAGGTTGGAATGGCCAGTAGAACTGAGAAACTTTGCCAACTAGTCTTTTGGAAAAATCAAGTAAGTTGTGCTTATATTCAGTTTTAGTGTTTGTCAAGATGAAAATCAGTCTTGGGTCAGAGGCAATTTACCATTTTAAATAAGGCTGGTTTTGATGGCTACTGAAGTTTACAGTTCTTCAGCAAAAGAATCTCCCTACCAGTAAAATATGAGATATCATAGAAAAAACCAACAACTCTGGAAGAGCTGCTGCTTGGCATCTCTTCTGCCAAAACTAATAAAAGTTTAACCAGGTAAGTATCATGGAAAATTTAAATAAACACTGAAAAGTGACTGTTAAATTAGGCTACTGCATCAAGCCATTAGCATGTAGAATAAAAATTAACCTAAGTAAAAGATTAAACTATTAAAGCATAACCCTACTATACAAACATTTCCTACTCATGCTAACAAAACACAGCTTTATCGTTTCGTGTAAAGATTAGGGTTTCTTTAATACTGCTAGTCTTTCTCATTACTCAGATTTATGTTGTATTTGTTTAAACAAATAATAAGCTAAGCAGCATTTTTCTGAAGTCAACAGCTGTAGGAGTTATACTGGATCAGAGCTGTGCTGCAGCAGTGATCTTCACCTTCTGGTTTAGTTAAGACACACTGAGGATTTCAAATGAGTAATAAACTAATACCAGGAAAAAATTTTCATTGAGCCCCCCAATTAGTTAACAATTGGTCAGTACACAGTAGCTTAAGGCTTCGCATCCCTTTTCATATTTTTTGTTATTTTGTAATTTTTAATCCTGACTGGTTTAAGTACGGGTTCACTTGTTATTTTCCAAGAGTACCTCGTATCTTTATAAAACTCCCTTTCTCCCACAGTTTTTCATACAGTTAAAATCTTGGCATTAGTGATGGGGAAACTGAGGGTGGCAGCAAGTTCCAGAAGTTTTAGAGTTAGATTAAGAAAAAGGATTTCCTATCCAGAGTAATGGCACAGTGCAAAATTCATGCAAAGTTCACCATAAGCAGAGATAAGAAAAGCAGCAGAGAAATTCCCTTTCTAGAGCATGTATTTTTATGTTCAAATCTAAAGTAGACATGCTGTGTGTTGGCTGCATGGGTTACAATTCATTGACTTTATATGGCCATATTTGTTGAAGAAAAATATTTGAAATGAGCCCAAAGAGGCCATTGGTAAGGCTGAAAGGTGACACGGTGGCCTGTGAAGAGAAGGGCAGCGGTGGTCCTGATGGAGAGCAGCTGTGCTTAGTACCTACACAGTGCTCAGCCAGTCCTTGTCCAGTCTAAGGGCAAAACCTTGAATCACTGAAACTAGGTGAGTGTTTTGCTTCAATAAAATCTTGATCATAACTCATGACTTCATGGAAATGATACACGAGAAGCCTTATACTTCTTTAAGAGCAGAGCATTTATCCTGCAGTCAAAATAACCTGTGTCTACACTACCTCAGCCAGAGGTGGTCCCCAGCAGCAGACTGGTACTCGGGGTCCCTCTGAGCATCTTCTTACTGCTGCAGGCTGGGCAGGAATCTCAAGCTCCGGCTGCTTATCCCCAAGCATCTCTGGTACTTCCCCCAGTTCCACCTAGCCCTCTTCAAAGCAATGGCTGCACACTCCTGCAGGGAGAGTTAGCACCAAGCACTGCTCCCAAGAGCACGTCTTGTTTGACTTTACCCTACGTGCTCTTCGAAACTGCTCAGGCTAACTGTGCACCCTCAAGCATTACCGCATCCCAGAACACGTAATACATACCCTCGCTAGGAAAGCACTTTTCTCACAGGCTGCAGTACAGTTTCACATAGTTTCAGATACTTCAAACCAAAAGATACACAAAAACCCCAGAACTGCACATTAGGTCTATAGGGGCACCAGAAAGAGTCTAAGGAGTACTGTGGGATGTGAATATAGGAGTCTGCTCTAGGGGGAACTAGTCCCAGCTAGTGTGAATATAAGCCAAGCCTCTTAGCATCTATGACTTCTTTTATTTAGAAATACAAGCACACCCTCTGAAATCAGGTAGTTGGGACCTCCATTGTTTTTACAGATAACCTGAGCTCAGATTGTCTTCGTCTGTTCAGACTACAAAGTCTGAATGAGTCTGGTACAAGCTTACTGAGACATGCAAAACCAGCAACTCACACGTGTAATTACTGTTCTCTAAACAACCTGAGTCATCGAGATTGTCCAATCCAGTTGAGAGATGCCCCAATTGAGACTCCTGTAAAAATAAAAGGCTTTTTCTTCTGGATAAACAAAATTAAATATGCAGAGAAAAAAGTGCATTTCTCTAGACAAAATCTGGATTTAGGAGCAAGTATCTTCAACAGTCCACACTGGAGTAAATGAACTGTACCAAAGATCACTAAATGTCAATGTTCTGTAATTCTCAACCTTCAAAAGATCAAAGAAATCTAAAGAAATGGTTCCAGTTGAGGCATTTGGCAAAAAAATGAGGTGAAAGGCTTTCAAAGGTTTCTGGAGAAAAAAAACAATAATTGGACATAATTCTTAAGATCTTCACTTAGGCATTACTAAATAAAAATGCTGTGTTTCCATTTCAGGGCTAGTGAGATGTCAACAAAAGAAAATAGTGATATAAAAAACAAAGAGCTGTTTTTCAGTTATTCTCAGGGCATCAGGGGTTTGTTTATTTAAAAATCTGTAACACTGGCAAATAAGCTTTTCACTTTACATAACTTGCCAGGTGTTGTTTTGGGTTTTTTCCCTTTTCAGCCGTACTTACATGATAAATTAAATTTGCTATAAATAAACTACCAGTTCAGCACAGATTTTTTAACAATTCATCTCTTTATCTAGCATACTCTCACCCCCTTAGAACAGACCAAGGAACTGATCCTGAAAATGCCCAAGGAGATTAAAAGATACGCTTCAATTGATTGTTGAAGTATAACTGTCAGAAGCGTAAATGATCAGTCTTGTTTGGGGAATTTCATTGTTGTTGTCCATCAGCCAGTCCAAAGGGATTTCATTAACATCTCACTAGTACCTCTGGAATTTTGACTAGATTGTGAAAGCTTCTAGAAATAATCTATTTTGAAGTGTTAAGTATATAAATGCAAATTGAGTGGAAACAGCTGTTATTTACATTCTCTGGACACAGGATTTCACTCCCTGATGGATAGAGAAAAAGAAATGCCATTGAAAGAACATGAAGAAATTGGGAAAACGTGTATCTAGTAAAAATAGATGCAATGGACCCCGTTGTCGGCTGGTATAAATTGGTATAGCTTCACAGGTTTACCACTGTAACAATATATAGCCCACCTGTCGGGAGGACTTGAAGAGCTTCACGTTTTTCTTGGAGAGAAAGGGGAGGGGTTGAAGGAATGAACATGCTGAAAACAAAAGCATATGAACAAATTCATGTTTCAGCCTTTTATGCAATGGCTAACAGAGCGCCAGGCATTTTCAGAAATAGTCTCACAGAACAAAGCCACCATTCACAACAAGATTTTGCTGTGGACTTCTGGTAGTTGGAGATTATGTTCTGGAAAAATTACAAAAGCTCCTGAAAAATCTAAGTAGCATATTCTAGACCAGTGTGCCTGAAAGCGGAGGACTGTGCTGAAGGGAAAAAGAATGTGTGGTGTGAAAGCTCACCCCTTCAATGAACCCAAGCTTCATCTTTTTACTGGCCTGGCAGAGGCCCTCCTGCATGTTGCCTGTACGTGTCCCCCTTCACTTACCTGGAGCAGATCCCCACCATCACATGTTCCACTGGAAAGCTCACGCTCCCTCCTGCCATGGCTGCTTCTATCTGTAACATCACTGGCAACCACCTGGAGTAACGTGAACAGTAACAGACTGTCCTCAGAAAAGGTTAGGCATGTTTAAAAACGTAACAAAACGTGGCTGTTAATTTCATTTGGACCAAACCCACTCAGTCAAATCAGGGTTAGGAACCTGGGCTGGGGAATTAAAGGTGGGATTGTTTTGCTGGGTTTTCCTTATAGAAGGGAAAAGGAGTTGCTACAACCAACACAGCTAAAGCTCGAGCACCACAAAACCACTTGATTCTTAGAGCCTGTAGAGTGATTCCCTCCAGGATTAGTTCTGTTTGACTTGGGATTGCTTTGTGCCTGCCAGCACACAAAAAAATGTCATTAACACAGGCAACCATGTGACAGAAAATTAATTCTTGTTCCATTTTAGATACAGACTCTTGCCTGCTGTTCTGTCTTATGCAAATGATACATCCGATGGCTAAATGCATCCTTAAGTTTCTTCCCAGAACAGAGACTGATCCACAGCAGCCGGTTTTGCAGCTTCCTTCCGTCTAGCATGATGTGGCCTGAAATGCTGGGGAAAAATTCTGCTGTGCCTCAGACATCTTTCTGGATCAAATTTATTCCCAGAGGGATAATTTATCAGAGAAGTGAGCTCTGAGGAGAATGCTAAAAATAGTGTTAAAATTTTGAAATACAGGGCAACGGCACTGAAAGTCAGAAAAGATGTCTAGCCCAAACTCGCACTTCATGAAAGGCTTTGCATATTTTGCAATAATTATGGATATGATTTCCCCTCCCCCCTTCATTTACAGAGAGGTAATAACAAACTTCAGCAAATCTGAATTTGGTTACATAGAGCCATCTGTTAATTCTGGTATATGGCGGTAGAGGGCATCTAAGGACTTCAAGTCACATATGGTAAGGGATTAAGATCAGATGGCTGAAGGAGTTGCTACTCTCATCCCCAACCGTCCACCCTACCCCGTGACAGAATTTGCCACCTCACGACCAAACAGCTCATGAAGCTGCCCCCGAACGACTGCAGT
Organism: Astur gentilis; assembly: GCF_929443795.1. Lineage (NCBI taxonomy): Eukaryota > Metazoa > Chordata > Aves > Accipitriformes > Accipitridae > Astur > Astur gentilis. The sequence continues at coordinate 12,851,344 of NC_064913.1, forward strand.
TCTGAGCCACGCTGAAACCGGGGTGGATCTTAACACCCCAGACTGAAAGCTGACCTTGTTTAGGATGAGATGTGCGAGTTAAATTTCTCATCCCTGCTGCAGGCAGCGCTCTGCCAGAGCCGCGGGAAGGATGGTTCAGGTGCAGTAAAAGCGGAGATGGTAACTGCCTCAAGCAGTCTATCCAGTTTTATCTGCTACTGTTTGAGCTCTGATTTCCACATACACCTGGCAAAACTGCTTACAGGAGGGGCAAGCAGTCCTGGGAATGGACAGGCAGTGCCAAGAACAGGCGAGCTGTGGACCAACGCTCTCTCCTTAACCAGGAAGAGTAGCCCTGTGTCTGTCTCCTCTGCTGAGCCCAAAAAATGCCAGTCTGTCTGGCCTGTATTTCAGTTTAAGTCCTCACAACGTGCCAATGAGTTATAGGACGATGCCTTGAGCCTTCCTGACAAAACCCAGGCACTAATCATGATAAATAAAGAGAGAGAAGGTAGTTGGCAGCTAGCACTGTTTTCTTGTCATCTGTTCAGGTTTGTATGATGTTCCACGTCCAGCCTCTCTTTATGCTGAAGCGGGGAAAGCAGCCATGCCTGTCTTGAGCCAAAAGAGGACAACACATCAGAGGCAGGTCAAGTTCACTACCTGACACTAACACTTAACGCACTAATCTGAAAAATGTTCTCGATCCGAGCAGCATATGCACATACATACCACAAGCAGCATATTTTCAATTAACTGTAAGAAGTTTAAAATTATATAAACACATTAGTGCATGTTGATTATCCTGTTATTCAAACTCCTAAATACAGCAACATGTCAGGCCTTATGCTGAAGTCTATCATAGCCTTAGTCTGAAATTTAAAAGTGGCTCATGCCAAGGAAAAGGTTCTACAACTCACTTAATGATTCACAGTACTCCTGAAATGATATTCATCTGTCTGCTTTCCATGGCAGCACTTTCAATCATAAACACTTAATTGTAGGAATTCATCCTCAAGGCCAAATAGCTCTGGGTGAATTAAACAATCTTTAATATAAGAACTAGAACAGTGATTTAAAATTAATCTTTTTCTGATGGGAGACCATTTATTCAGAGACATATAACCCAGTTTCTTCTTCATTTTACTTTGCACTCAAAAACTCTCTCCTTTGGAGACAGCCACTGCGTCACCTGTTTTAATTTTCCTTATTAGTTGCAGAACTGACTCTTCGCCAACAAGAGAACTTTAATTACTTATGGATTGGCAGAGCACAGGAGAGCTGCTTGCATGCCGTCCGTCTGTCAGGAAAACTTTTTTCACAGACATTACTTGCTCTCTTTTACTTTGAGAAGTAGAACTCGCAACTGGCAAGAAAACATCTCAAGCCTCCTCAAGCATAAAAGGCTTGTTTTTTCTGGCAGCATCTAGGACGAGAATGCAAGATTTCACAGTGCTTTCAGCTGTGCTATCTCTAGGATTTTTCTAAAACAAAGACAAGAGTGTACGCTTCTCCAAAAATCCAGAACTTCAAAGAGCATGGTTGTGAACATGTGTATGTGTACGTATACACCTATATACTCTTTCTCAGGCATATACACACTTTTTCAGCCAAAAACACCAAGGTAAATAAGTATTACAGTCACAGCATCTTATAATCTGAGTATTGAAATCCATAGCAAATACACTCCTAGTAGTTGTTTAAAATTAATTCTATCAAAACAGTTCTTGCCAGTAGTCTTTGTTTCTATCGTGTTCATAAAAAGGAAGCATGATAGGGAAGAAAACACTGTCAAACCATGTATATTTACAAATTATCCTCAGGCAACTTTCAGCAATATTTAGCTAGTTCTAGTCAGAGTGAAATTGGATAATTCACAAAATAACAAAGTGACAGACCAGAATTCTGCTGTTTATAAAGAAGCCTAACGTGGCATAAGGTGAAAACTGCTGTGTAAATTATCTTTTTTTTTTTATACTTAGTACCCTGTGTCACCACATTCCTCTTTTCCTTATCAAGTCCAGCCAAATTATTTTTATGTTATTTTGGTTTTACTTTAAATTGTAAATAGTAAATTAGAGAAACTGTAAAAGCACTACATTTATTGGTTTTAACTGAAGATCCTAAGTATGTCTAGATAACCTCTTACTCAGTGGAGCTGAGGCCTTTAGATGCTACCGTAAGTTTTAAATAGTATAAAGCACATGATGAGATGAGAGAAGGATTTAAATACCACCTTTTTTATGGTCAGAGTTTCATGCTTGCCGGTGATAATCCATCTACCTATCCACTGAACTAAAAGAAATGGTCCTTCTTTTTCTCAATTGCCTCTGAAAGAAAATAATCTGGATGTTATTTCAAAGTACTGCTCCCTTACTGCTATCTCTTGATGGTTTGCTTTTAAATTACAAGTGCTGTTTTCTTCTAGAACATCACTGATTCATAGAAATTATTCACTGAATTTTTTATTATTCTCCTTTAGCAAATGTATATTGTCAAGAAAGATAAAGTGTTCGCATCTGAATAGATAAAAATGGCAGGAAATAAGGTGGCAGCTGGTTAAGAGTAAAATTGTTTGGTATACATCATAATTTATTTCATCAAAACATTCTGTTCCTCAGGCAGCTGGAAAGAGCAGAGTGATCCCATTTACGAAAATATTTGTTTTCTTTCTGCTGTATTTATTATGTTTTAGGAACTCTTTGTGAAATAAGCAAATCTTACTCCTAACTGCTGCGTGAGAAATTCTCTAAGGGCTCGCGTTGCGGACCTCGTTCATGGTGTGGAGCTACAATTAACCTGTTCTAATTTGCTTGAGATAAAGGCTCAATATTCACATTTCTCTGCTCGAGAACCAGATGTGCTGCCTGACCACTGTAATCACAGGACAGGGAGGAACCCTGGCAGTTATACACTGCTATTTAGATCAGTTCAGGTAAACACTTGTCAAAATATGGTCAACAAATAGAAATACATCATAAGCAATAACTGGCCTTTTAACTAAAGCGGATTTTATCTGACCAAATGGTATGTCATGGATAATGGATAATCTGTGCTGCATCTTTGGGAAGTAAGGATGCAGAGAGCAAGGAAAGGCCCCTTGTATTCTTCCAGGTAGCTAGAGAAATCTAGCTAAATAAATCAGTAAACCTTTTCAGCAAATCAAAGCAAAGGTAGCAAAACCAGCTGGGCCAAAAATGCATTGCCCCCTCCTCCACTTACATCATATTGTATAAATAAATCAGCATGCTAGCTCTCCAGTAAAGTTGGCATACTTTTCAGGAACAAAGTGGAAGTCATTTCTAGCAACAGGCACTTCACACTATTGTAAAAACATTGCTGCCTCCTTCCTTGGTCATGAAAGGGATTTTTGCCTAAAGGAAAAATAAAAAATAAATCCACTCGTCCCTCCCCTTCTCTTTTTGAGCACTTAGGTTTGAAAACAAGTCAGAAACATAATATATTCTGCTTGTGATTTTCAAGAACTCTTAATGTTGATGTTTTCACTACTAATATAAATCTCGATTAAAAATATCTACTATATGGATGATATACTGCCCAAACCAAAACGCTCATGCACAGTAGAAAGTATCTGGAAAAGAAATCAGAGATTCCGTAAGTTTGTGCCTTTCATCTCCAGTCAGCTGATACGCCTCTAAAACTGGCTCAGAAGCATTCATAACTGTATACATACAGGCAATATTTCTCCTAGAATTGCTAACCCAAAACATACAGACTAAAAATAAATAAAGCACTTGGTCTGAATTGTACTTACAAATTTTCAATCCCCATTTGTATAAACTAGTTTTCTCTTCATATTAGTGACTCTGTTTAGAAGAATCACTGTTTGTTGCATGGCAAATTAAAAAAACCTTATTTTGTTTACATGATGGAAAGCTGAGTTTTCAGTCTGCTGCTTCTTTTCTCTTTCTCCATTTCACATCCTTCTCCTACTCTGTTCTAATTTTTTTATATAGTAAAACTCTTAAGGCAGACCAAGCATGTATTAAACATCCTAATCCCAAAGAAGCTAAAAAGTAGCTTAAAGTAGTTTCATGCACCACATGTGGCCCATAATCCCAAAAGTAATTTAATTTAATCACCTTTTCTTACCCTTAATTTTTTTTTTCTCCCCTGTGACTGTGTGAAAGACTTACACGCAGACAGAGGAGAAAACCAGCTAACTAACATTGTTGAAAGAAACAGTGAAATACTAACTTATTCCACGGAGCCTATAGTACTTATAGAAAGTCTCATACCAGAGAATAAAGGTAACTGTGAACCGAAGCACTCTTATGAGGTGCCAAAAGTGTCATTTAAAGATCGATTTGCAGTTTTTAAGTTTGAATTTCATTACTCTTGTAAATTTATCAGATCTTTAGTACTATTTTTAAAAGACATTAACTTCTCATGAAAAAAAAACTTAACAGAGCTCTGTTTAGGAAAGATCCTGCTGATATACTGCCTATTTAATTTTTATGCTACCTTTTTCATAACAATATCTGAAGTTTTAAGTAACAAATATTTATTACATTCTTCTGTTCTTGTTTCTCATTCACCACATAAATCATGGTCTTCCTCTCTCTGCCTTTATAGCAGCCAGCTGTGGTTTTAGAAACAATTATGACTTCAAGTGACGAATAAACAGCAGAAGCAAAGGAAGTCTTGAGATACTATCCACATAAAAATGCCATTAATAAATAAAACGGGGAAAGAGAACTACAGCAAAGCTATAAAAAAGCAGCTTTGCATCTAGACAAGATGCATTCCATTTCTCTAAGATGAATTAGTCAACTTTAAAGGAATAGCCCTGATTTGAACATTATGTCAGAATAACATATTTTTGAGCAAAAGCTCTGTGCCAGCATATACATACACGGAATTATTTTAGTAATAAAAATAGATCTGTATTCCTTTTTTTTGTTGTTGTTCTTCTGAACATAGTGAAGCCAGTGCTATTCTGGAAAAGTAAATTAGATTTTATGCAAGATCTCACATCATCGGTAGCAGAACTGTCAACTAGATTTCAGAGGACACATATTCTCTCCCCTTTTCACATCTAACAAACAGTTAGTGGGGATTCCACAAGAGTCACTGGAGGCTGGATCTGAGGCTATCTGAACTGCATGGACAAAACCAGGAACAAGAATGACTTTCAAGACCTAAATTGTTTTAAACCATTTCTGAGAATGCTTAAGCAAGAAAGCCCATGTTTGTTCCTCAGACCTCATTTTAAATCTGTGGTGCTGTCAGCGATTAAAACCACCATTTTCATAAAACTGAATAAATTAAATTTAAAAGCACCCAGGCATCACAAACAGATGAAACCGTACTGACCAATTCACTTAAGAAAGATTTTTTTTTTCTCCTCAGATGAATCTGATTAATTACTAAATACAGCACTTATTTTTTAAGAGAACTATTAACTCTAATACTTTTCACTCATCCCCTGATGTTTAAAGATTATAAGTAATATCTATTACAAAAGCCTTTAGGAACTGTCCTCCACGGTGACTTTTTTTTTTTTTTTTTTAAAGAAACCTTCAATTTCAGGAATTGCTGGCGAGTACGACCCAAGGCAGGAGTGTCCCTGTGGGAGCTCTCTCTGTGCAGGGGAGCCGGCGTAGCCCCGCTCCCTCAGCCGTCCAGCCGAATAGATATTTATTTATCTCTTTGATAACAAAAGCTGGCCCCCCCCAGCCCGATTTTTAAAGACATTACTTTATGTTATTTGATATTATGTTTTCCTGAGGACTTTAAAAAGACACACCTTAACCAAACCCGAAAAATACTCCCTCCCGAACACCCCCGTACAATTTACAGAGAGCCCTGACCTCCAGCCAGGAGCAGGGGTGAGACTAATCTGACTACTTTTGCTTCGTTTCCCCTCTTTTCTTTTTTTTTTTTTTTAAATCTTTCTAAAGTCGGCTCGAGGCCGCCGGGGCAGCGGCGGAAGGTGCCTGGTTATACCGAGCAGCACCCGCGGCACCATCAATCATCTTTAGGCTGAAAAAAAAAAACAACAAACAACAAACCAAACCCCAGCTTCGGGTTTATTTAAAAAAAAAAAAAAAAAGAAAAAAATCGCGGGGGGGGGGGGGGGGGGGGGGAAGGAGCGGCGCGCGCATCGGCGGGTAATGGCTGTTTGTAGCAACGAGGTATTTAGCGCCGGAGGGTGAAGGGGGGTGGAGACCAGGGTGGGGTGTCCCAGGAGCTTCGACCGCCTCAAGTTCCCTGGCACGGAGCTCCTGGCACCAGCCACCCCCCCCTCCCCGGCCGCCTCCGCCGCCCTCAGGTGCCCACGGTGACGGGTTAGACCGGGCACCCCTCAGCCCTCCGCCTCTGAGGGAAGGGAAAAGGGAGGGAGCCGCGCTCCCGCGCTCGCCCGGTTACCTCAGGAAGTGCCGCGCGGGCCCGGCGGGCTCGCGGGCGGCCGTTGGAGCCCGCCGCGCGGGGCCGTGCCTCAGGCACGGCTCCAACGGCCGCCCGCCCGCCCGCCCGCCGGTACCTCAGCGGCGGCCCGGAGCCACTGACCTGCTCGCCGCGCGTCTCCCGCGGGCTGAGGAAGAGGAGGAGGAAGGGGAGGAGGGGGGGGAAAGCGGGCGGTGCGGGGCAGGGTTAGGCGACCGCTGCCCCGGCGTGACAGGGGCGGCGGCTCGGTGCGTCGGCCCCGGCTGGCCGCGATCGCGGTGGAGGCGCCGGAGCGGGTCCTGTCACATGATGCGGTTCCTGGAAAGTTCCTGGAAAGCAGCCTTTGTATGTAGCCATCCCGGGAGGAGGGAGGGAGGGAGGGAGGGGGGGGAGTGGCGGGGGCAGGATGCCCTCGCCTCGCAATCAAAGGCGAACAGACCGCCCGCGCCGGGGAGACGGGGGGGGGGGAGCGGAGGGTGTTCTTTCCCCAGGAGCACCATCCTCCTCCGGCAGCGGCAGCCTGTCTGTCTGCCCGAGCGCAGCCCCGACGCTTCTTCCCCGGCGGAGGGTGCCGTGTCCCCCCACACCGGCCCTTCAACGCCGCCCGGGGGAGAAGGGGGGAGGCGAGAACAACCTGACCGCCTCACCTCCAGGCGGCGGCAGCGGCGGCCCCAGCCCCGTCCCGCCGAGGCCGGGTGAGTCCCGTCGTCGTCGGTGTCGTGTCCGTGTGTCCCCCTCCCTCTCTTCCCTCCCTCTCTTCCCTCCCTTCTGCTCCCGGGACGGAGCTGCCGAACCCGGAGGCAGGCTGCTCCGGCTTTCCTCGTCCCTGACCGGGGGAGGACAAGCTAGCCGCCACCGCCTCGCAAAACCCCCTCCGTCCCCGCCAAGCTCCCGGCGGGCGGCGGCACATCGCGACCAGGCGCTTCCCCCCCGGGGTCTCCCCTTCGCAAAGGGGTCGCGCCTGAGCCACCCCTCGGCAAAGCTGATCCCACCTGCGCTCGGTTCTTTGCCGCCGCCGGCCCCGCAGCCGCTCCGGGGACAGGGCGCACCTGCACCCGGTCCCCGAGCCGGCGGCGGGAGGTCCTGCGCTGTGGGGGGGGGTGGGGGAGAAGGGGACGGGGATGGGCTTTGTCCGGAGGGCTGCCGCCTGTGTGCCTGCGTATTTTGCGATAGAATACCCGGCAGAGCAAGCTATCAGCTGCTGCTAAAGTTTAATTGGGAAAAGTTTCCGAGCTCCGCCGCGGAACTTGGGACGGGAGGAGTCACCTCGGCGAAACCCCTCAGCCGGCGGCGGCTGCTGCGCACCTGGAGGCAGAGACTCTGCCCGGTTCGCAAGCACCGGCGGGGGTCCCGGGCTTCCCCGTGAGACCCGTCCCCGGCCAAACCGGCTAGGCTCTCCCTTCGCTGGCGCTGCCCAGCTCCCCGTCGCTCCGGGCGTGTCGGAGGGAGAGCGAGAGACTCTTTGTTGTTGTTGTCCCTCCCGTTCGCGTCTAGCCGAGCGGAAAGATAATTTTTTTTTTTTTTTTTTTTTTTTACAGTATCGGGATTTAATGGAACGGGAAAAGCACATTTCCTGCCCCGCTCTAAATATATCGCGCCCTCCACCACTCTGCCCCTTCCCGTACCCAAGCGGCCAGCGAGCCCCGGGAGCCGGCGCTGCCCGCCGCACCCGCCCCGCAGCCCCTCGGGCACGCCGCCGCCCGGGAGAGGCTCGCTCCCACCCCGGGAGCACGGCCCACGCCGCGTTCCCGTTCCTAGAGGTACGACTTCGCCTATGACCTTACTGAAAGGCGTACCGTGCCAGTGTCGCTGCAACCCGGGCGGCGCCGGGTCTGCGACCTGGCCCCGCTCCTCCGGTACCCCTCCCCGCTCCTACCTGTACGCTGCTCGGTTCTCCCCCACCGCCTCCCCTGCGGTACCGGCCGGGTTCCCCTTACCCCGGCCGCGGCCAGCGGCGCATCAGCGGGTTTGCCCTCGCAATAAAGCGAGACCACCTCCGCCTCGGCCCCGGCGGAGGGGATCCGGGGACAAGGCTGGGCGGCGGCGGGTGGGAGGGAGGAGATGTCCCTCCCCCGCTCCGCCGGGAGGTGATCTCTCGCCCCGGGTCCCTCTGGATGCTGGGAAGTTCCGAAGCGGGAGCGCCAGAAAGGCACGGGCTGCGTCGGGAGCGCCTCTCGCGGGGCTCGCCGCCGCTGCTAACCACGCTCTCTGTCTCTCTCTCTGCTCGCAGGCGGCGCCCGGGCCGGGGACCGGGGCCATGCACCCGGCGCGGCGTTGAGCACCGCGGCGGCGGCGAAGCGGAGCCCTCCTCCCGCGGGCAGCCCCCGACCTGCGTGCGAGCGGGGCCGGGGCCGCGCCCGCCACCGCCGCCGCCCTCCCTCCCATGACCCTGCGCTCCGCCGGGTCCCTGGAGAGCGCGGAGGGCTCCGGGGGGCGCTGGGGGCACCCCGGGGCGGCGGCGCCGATTGCCGAGGAGTCCCGTGAGGCGGCGCAGCTGGCCGCGGCTATGGAGGAGCTGCGGCGGGCAGGTAAGCCCGGGCGGCCGGCCGGGAAAGGAGGAGGAGGCGGCGGGGTGTGGGGGAGGAGGGAAGCGCCCGGGGCGGCGGCGGCGCTCGCCGAGGTGCCCGGTTCGCCGCCGCCCGCCGCGGTCCCGGGGGAAGGAAGGCGGAGCGACGTGGAGGGCAGAGCCGCCGGGCGGAGAGGGGCAGCGGGCGGCCGGGGCGACGCTTTGCCATCGCCGGCGCTGCGGGGTCGCGGCCCCGCGGCGGCGAGGAGGGGCGGCGGCGGCGGCCGAAGCGAAAGCACCGCCCGCCCCGGCAGCGCCGCGCCCCGGCGGTAGCCCGGGATCGCCGGCCGGGCGAGGGCCGGGGCGGCCGCGGCGTGGGGAGCGGGGCGGCGGAGGCGCCGCATCCCCCCCGGCCCCGCGTACCTGCGCTCGGCGCGGCGGCGGCGGCGGCTCGCCCGGCCCCGCAGGACGCGGGGCTCGGCCGCGGGCGGAGGGGAAGGAAGGGCTTTTGTCTTCACCGCCTCCCCGGCGAGGACCGCAGCCCCGCCGCCGAAGTTGTTTTCGTACCCCTCGCCGCTACTGATCGCTAGACGAAGCTCGCTTCGGCAGCAGCCTGCCGACAGCTACCAAAAGCGGGCTTTCTGCGGGCTGCCGGCGTGTGCCGTGCGGCCGCAGCGCTCGCCCCGGCGTGGGCGCAGCGCGGAGCCGCGGGGCGCGTCCCGGCTACCTTACGGGCGGTCCGCGGGGTCGGCGGCTTCGGCGTTAAGCCTCGCAGGACGCTGCAGGAAAGTTTGTGCGTGTGTGTGCGTAGATAGGAAAATAAACGGTGACCTGGAAGGCTCTGTCGGAACGAGACGCGTTGTAAAGCAGATGAATTTAAATTGCAACTAAAAATTTACAGTGCCTGCAGGACTTCAGCTTTCAAACAACAAAGGAAATGGGTTATTTCAAGTGTATCGGCCAAAGAGAAGCTTTTTAAACAAACAGGAATAAACAAACCCCTTGTTCCTCTCCTCTTTTAACAGGATGGTACTGGGGCAACATGACTGTTGCTGAAGCCAAAGAGAGATTACAGGATGCCCCCGAAGGGACCTTCTTGGTTAGGGATAGTTCCCATTCAGAATATCTACTGACGATTTCTGTAAAAACCTCAGCGGGACCGACCAATCTACGTATAGAATATCAAGATGGCAAGTTTAGACTGGACTCTATCACTTGTGTCAGATCTAGACTTAAACAGTTCAACAGCGTTGTGCATTTGATTGAGTACTATGTCCTTATGTGCAAGGACAGAACCGAAACACCTTCAAATGGAACAGTTCATCTTTACTTGAACAAACCTCTCTATACGTCTGCTCCATCTCTGCAACACCACTGCAGAGTAACTATAAACAAATGTACAAATCGGATTTGGGAGCTGCCATTACCAACAAGACTAAAAGAGTACTTGAAAGAGTACCAATACCAGGTATAAATGTCTTTTCTAAATGCCTCTAATGCAGAGTAACTTTTAAATGCAATTCTTAAAATCAGCCAGAGAACTGAGTAACCAGTTGTACAACTCAGCATGGAATTCACTATCAAAACAGTGGCAGTTCTGGGGGAAAGGTTTTTATTTCAGATGCCACAAAGGGAGACTTTATGTAGAATAATCCCACTTTGCATCCTCGGGGGTTTGACAAGGTGGCATGCTATTCTTGCGAGGAGAGAGAAGCCAGGAATCTGTCCAGATTGTGTTGCTTTGTCAATAGCATAAAATACCGCACTAACTATCAAATGCTAACTGAAGCAGTGGGACTGGGAGAGACTGCAGAAGTGGTCAGAGACTTATGCACTCTCATACGTATCTCAGTTGTTCGATTCCAAGATTAATTTGGTGCTGGTGTTCGTATAATCCTGAAAGCTTAACTGGATCACACTGTGATAATCTTGCCAAAGTTATGCAACTAATCAAATCCAGTCAAAAAAAGTGATCATGTATTCAGTTGTTTTTTTTTTTAAACTGTAATTCTTGTGCTTTTCTGCAAGCAAAGGAGTACTGTATGTAATCAGTTTAAAACATTATTTTTCAAATTTCGCTAAAAGCTGACCTTAAAGAGAAATGCCACATCTTTCATAGGAACCCAGTATGTTGCTGATTATACCAGATTGGTATCCCAGAATCTTTAACATGTTAACATCTTCCCAGTGGTGATATATCCATGTTATTACTATTAAGCCTCTTTTGGTTGAGGCTTTAGGACTGTACGCTGCAGACTTGCAGTTGCTCAGTTCCAATGTCAAAACATGGATATCAGCAGTTAGAGCTGTCTTCTACAGTGTAGAATGTTTTCTTCAGCTTGTTTCCCAAAATGTGGGGAAATATGATTTGGGTTTGTTTTTTTTTTTTGAGGGGGTTGTTTTTTTGTTGTTTTTTTTTTTCTTAGGTTTTTTTTCTTTTCTTTTCTTCTAATTCACCATTGTAGCTATCAGACTATTACTCAATAAAGTAAATCAAATTGCACAACAATCTCCCAATCTTTGTATGTATGGATTTGCTACTATTCAGGAACAGGGATCTTACCAACTTATATAATTTCTCAGCTAATACTCAAATAAATGCACATATATCAGTGAGGATGAATACCCCTGCTTTGCCTTTGTGGTGCTGCTCAAAGGTAGAGCTGGATTATGTTCAGATTAGTGGCTTAGAGGCTGCCTGCTGAGTTCCCATAGTTAGGTATTAGCATAGGACATTGCTTTTTCTGTTACAGCAGTCCTCCAAATGGCAAGAAGGGACTAAGGCCCTCGGTACCCATTCCTCAGTCTACATGTGAAGTATTTAATAGAAGAACTATCCAGGCTGAGAGTAACAAGGACATAGATTCATCCTTAGTCAAGCATTTCATAGTTTTAACTCTTTCCCTAGCTTTTTAATTAAAGCAAATAGAACTGTGTTTGAACAAGGAGGGTTGTCAAGACTTGCTGTGATCTAGCCCTGCCCAGGCTGAAATAGAAACAATATAAAAGAATCTTCTTGTTTTCCTTGTGACTTAACTGTTCTGTAGTAGTGTCAAGATGCTCTGTCCCTTCTCATAAACTCTGGGGCACTGACCAGCTTATTTTGTTGCATCTAAACTCCCAGTGTTAGGCACTGGGTTTTGTCATTAATGTGCTGGCAGAAATGAGTAGCACAGCCGCTGAGATGAGGAGGACACCAAGAACCTGAGAGAGAGGGGATGGCCCCTTGGTATGGCAAATGCTTGATATTTTGTTCTCTTTGTGGAAAAGGTGGCTTTTCTCCCTCTTCCTCCATGGCTTCAATTCTCTCTCCCTGTTTTTAATGTAATCTTTAGTATAGAAATGGGTAGAGTTTTCTCCTGAAAAACAAAACAAAAGCTTTTGTTATGCAAAATTTTTCTCCACGCCCTGCCAAAATGTAGCAGATAGTTGGAAGTGTTTCACATATAATGGCTACCACCTTCCGGTTCCTTCCCAGAAGAGCTCTTGTATTCCAGGTACGGGTCGTAATCACACGGTTCTTCTGTGCTTGTCATCTGTCTTGCTGGGATCTGCCACCCTGAAGCTGAGGAGGTTTTCCTGTGAGCAGTGCCCATGAAAAGTGTTCCCAGGAATACGGTTCTTTCATCCTGATGAATGTGTGTTCTTACAGTTCTTGTCTAGCTCTACCTTGAGATGAGATAGCTGCTATACGGAATAACTTCTGTTACAGTAAGAAACACTCTAATCTGCTGCTACGTTAACCTTCTACTTCTGGGCATTTTTAGCCAAGGTGATAAACTTGGGGTCTCAGTGGTGAGGTTCTTTAAGTTCCCTCCAGGCTAGCCCCTGGCCTGGGGATTTAAAACCACAAATACCAATGCTGGAACAAGCAGACTGAGAAGATAAGAGCTTTGGGGTGCAATGAGACAGTCATGTTGTACATGTAAGAAGTGATTTATGTCTCATTGCTGGCAGCCTGCTGTGAGCAGTCACACGCCAGGTACACCCCACAGCAGAGCCAAGCTCTGAGGAATGACATGGGGCAGATACAGGGCAGCTCGCTGGGCTTTTTGTTAGCGGTTCTCCAAAGCACAGGGGCAAACGGCAGGCTGAAGACAAGAAGTGCTAGTAAAGTGAAAGGTGGTGATTCTTGTAAATAATCAAGAGTAGTTACTGTGATGTGGAATCAAGTCACCAAACATTGAGCATACTGACTTAGGCTTCGTATCATTCGTATTAGTTACTGTGAGGAAAAGTAGGGTCTGTAGCTATGGTGTGCTCGAAGCAGTGAACAATATTTTGAACAGACTGGAGGGGGAACTAGTCCTCTTTGTATGAAAGCATAGTTCTTGTCCTCATTAGGATGCCAGCCCTAGGGTTGATGCATTGCACTAGTAAAACTAAACCACACTATAGCTTGCTGAAAGCTCGGCTTCGTTCTAATGCAGCACAGAGGAATGACTTGTTCGGGTACAAAAAAATCCAAGGATAGCACACGATTAGATTACAGTGGTGCAAAAATGTTGCATGTAGACCTTGTGAATTTTCAGGCATGATCATATTGTCCAAACATTTAAAAAAAAGTTCCAGTGCTTTTTTTTATTATTTTTTTTTAATTTTACAGATGTTGTTGTGGCTTGTTTGCAGCACTAGCTTTTAAATTGCTGGGCCTTCAGATTCCAAAAATTACTTCTAACTGATACATGTCATCTTGAATTGCTAGTACAGAGTGTTCAGTGAAGCCAGTTTCACAGGTTCAATGCCTGTGAGTCAACCAAAAATCATGATAAGGACTTTAATCCTAAGCCTTTTTTTACACCCCATGTGTTGCTTTGTTTTTTCATTTTTGAGTCTGGAGGTTTCAGATTTTCCAGCTTATACCTGGAATGTTAGTTGCTGACAACTTCTTCATTTCAATTAAGGGAAAGCTGAGAATCCCACAGTCCTAAAAGGTGATGCTTGGGAAAAAAAATAATTGCAAGATGAATGATGAAAATGGAACTGCTGACTGTATTTAGTTGAGCACTAAACCTAGCAGAACTGTCAACTATGGCTCCATTTTAGTTGTATGGGTATTTACCTGCTGCTAGTATTATCACCAGAGACAGAAAATGGTTCAAATACAAGATGGGTGGGTAGAGTGGGAATGTAACCAAGCAGCTGCGCCCATTGCATTAGAAGTAATTTTATTTTAATCTGATCTCATCAGTATTGTCCTAATTATATTTTATATAACCACATTCTAGATAAACAATATATAATTATTAGCAAGAAGGAAAAATTGCTCACTAGAATATGGGGGCAGAAGGGGTTATTTTTATATCTTAAACCAATCCGGAACTTACAGGGTTCTGTAGTTGCATGAATTGCTGTATCTTAGAAAGTGTTCCTGTAGGTAAACTACCTTGTTAAAGATCATAGAAAAAACTTTATTTACTTACATGCTGTATTCAAGAACTTTTTCTTGTATTCCCGATAAAATTCCTATGCATTTTTCCTTTGGCTATAAGCCTAGGATCTAGCAGAAAGGAAGTCAAGTGATGTCAGGGCTTTGTTCTTCTTAAGCCAAAACACATGATGGAAATGGGAAAAGATACCTTTAGACATGGGTGTCATGTCTAACAGTCATTTAAAATAAAGTAAAATAAAACTTTTGCCGATGTTGCTGTCATTAAAATAAATCTAAGTATCATATTGACTGCTAGAGGAAATAATGGCTTGAGGGATTCTAAAAGTTATATTACTGGTTCGCAATAATTATAAGAAACTTTTCTGTTGAAAGGAGAAATTTTGTTTTTTAAAAACTATAGCAATAAAGGAAACTTCTAGTTCATAAACCATAAAATTTCCAAATAGAATAACTAGAAATTACTTGAAAGGTCTGAGCTGGTTAGTGCCCTGTACACAAAGGAAATGGGGATGACAAGCTACTTTGGTATCTCAGCCTAGCTCCTGAAAACCACTTCTTTATGAGTGTTAGCAGGTCTCAGTATTTTGCTAAGCCCTTAGCATGACTGAAAATGCCTGGAAACAACACTCCACCAACATACAACTTTGGATCACCAAGGTCTGAGCTTGCTTTACAACATGGCGGTTTGCCACAGTATTGCTGAAATTCAGTAATTTCTACAACGGGCTGCAGATCAGTCAAAGAAACTGGGAGGCAGAGCCGGTGCTGCCGGGGCTGTGAAGGGCATCGGTGCCGACCATCACTGGTCCTCATCGGCCGTCTTAGACAGAGGGCACGCTACAAGCTAGGTAAAATACAGCTGCCAGAAAAGCAGATGACAAGCTACGCTGCTTGCTGAGGAGGGAACTACCTGTCTGGCTTTTGGTGTCTGAGAAGGGACCGAAGGGAAAGAACATGAAAAAGCTAGCAGCTCCTATGAGAGGTGGCACCTCTCACAAGGTGTATCAAATAACTAACCACCAGGACTAGTACGATGCTGAAAGGTGTGTTAAGTAGATCTTAAAGGTCCAAGGGAATGACTGGTATCAGCATAGTTTGAAACCACATATAAACAAAGTCTGCCTAGATAACTGAATTGGGGGGGTGGTGGTGGAAATAAGCTTATAGCAAAATCAGTCTGTCCTGGTCCCAGGGTTGCCAAGGCGGGGAAGAGATTAACTGTTTATTAATCACGTTATCTACAGGGCTTTGAAATAGCCAGTGCCTCTGAGAAAGTCTGGGGAAATGTAAAAACATATCACCATAATTATGGTGTTTAATCTGCCTGATAAATTGTGGATTTTATTCTACTTAAATGCTATTTTTAAAAAAAGGATTGCAGCTGTGTTTTGTTTTGTTTTTCTTCCAAAGTTGGAGCCATTAACTCTCCAGGAACTGAAATACCAAAATAATACCACTACTTTCTATGGTATTAAGGAGGAATAAAATGCATTTTTTGCAATATTAGCATAAGGAACAAGCTGGCATTTAGTAGGAAAAAGTTTAAACAGGTAGTACCCAGGAAAAAAATTAGTGCCGAGTGCTGCAAAGAACAAAATACGTTTTAAAACCCCCACATTCAGTGTTCCTGCCTTAATTCTTCTTTCACTGGCAGGCAGGGTTTTTGTAAGTAAATCCTTTTGTTTTCAGTCAAATTGTTCCGAAATTGATGTTTCATAGCTGAGAATTGCAATTTGGTGCGCTGTCAGTTAACAAATAGTGAATGCAGAAGTATGTTCAACGTGGGAAAAGATTCAAAGCCCAGTGCAAATTCTTTTGACTTTATTGAGGTTATTTGGATCAGGCTTGATAACAAGAATTATGTAAGAAACAGTTGTAAGACTGACAGTTGAAAGCTGTACAATCCCTTTTCGAAATGCTTTGTTACAATTTAATTGTATCTCTTTAGGTTGCAGACCTGAAATAGAATCTGGATTGTTCTGGACACTTATATTACACACATCATACATTTGCTTTTTTCTTACCTAGTGTGCTGCTTGACACAGTCTGGAGGGCAGAACTTGTGGATCAACTGTTACTGTTTATGGGATTTTTAGCCGGTTCATTTTCTTTTAGGAAGAACAATATTAAACAAGACTGAGCCTATATTAGCTGCAATTTACCCATCTATAAAGTGGGCAGTGGACTTAACATTTTGTAATTTATCAGTGTGGGGTGAAAAGTCGCTTATATTTCAATTAACATTGATAGGAACTTAAGCTGCAATGATGGTAATATCCTTGACTGGTTGCATTGCTAGGAAGAGAGAAGAAAGTAAGTTAGGGAAGTGAGATTCTTGTCTAACTAGATTGCAGCAGAATTGGCATTGCTGCTCCTTTGTGAGCTGAAAAGCACTTCAGATGCATGTTTTCGGTGAGGGAAGCTGCCTGCGAAAAGATAACTTTTCTGGAAATTCATCTGTTTAACTCCCCTGATGGAGGATGCAGTGCCTACTGCAGGCTGCTTAACTTGCCCACTGTACCCATGCAATGCAGGCAGGTTTCATTTTGAAAGGGAACAAAATAGAGTAAGTAAATTTTTAATCTAAGGATATTTTTTGTTTGAGAACAGGACGTATGGAAAAAGTATAAGCAGTGGCAAATCTCTTGCTAGGCTACCTGTAAAAACTTTCCATGAATCATTACTAGCTCCTGAAAAGCTTAACCTGAAAATAAAAACCTTTAAAAATATAGGTACTGTATATGAGTTTGTCCAGGTCAAAGCCTGGGAAAGAAACAGAAGATGACAAAAAGCAGTAGTTATTCTCCTCCTAAATAAAACCAACCTTCCAGTCTTTTATCTAACATGCTAGACAACCATTTCATATACTGTAATTTGCAAACAAAACGAGCTGGTTTTGTGAAAAGGTTTCAGACTTGAATCTTAAATTCCTTTTACTTATTTTTCAGTGTTTGATTTTCAGGCTAATTCGTGAATTTTCTTTGTTTGTTCTCACATTATTAAAATGGTTGCTTTACATTTAAAAAATAGTTTCATAAGTCTGGAATAAATATTTAGAGGCTTGCGGTATTTCATCTGTCTCCTCAAAACATATTTAAATTAAACTTCAAAAACAAACACAGAATTACATTAATTAATATAAAGAAAATGGACTAAAAATTCTGAGAAATAGTGAGTCATATTTTGCAAATATTAATTGCAGGGGTTTTATTACAATTAATTCATTGCAGAGATTTTTTTTTTTTTCCTGGAATTAATCCAAAAGTTTTGCAATTGATGCCTGCTTCTTTTCTTACAACTATTCTGCATTCAACTTTTGGCTAGAGATTATTTGTATCAAAGTAAACAGCATTAAGAATTAATTCATTGCAGTACAGCTAATAAACATTTTTATTACTGAAACAAAGGTGAATGTATAGACACTACACAATCACTTCAAACCCCATGGTTTAAGATGTTTTGAAACGTTCCCTGCTATATTTTAGCTACGTGCTGGACATGCCTTTTAATAAAACAATACTTTTAAGGAAGTTCATGACATGTCACCTACATTTTGTATTCATTGCTCTCTTCAAACTGCATTTAATTTAAAGCCTTTACTATTTCAATGAATGGGAAGTTACGAAGTATCAGAATAATCTTGAGCAGCAGCCGGGGGGCTGTTGCCCTTCAGTGAGGCACTTCAGTCCTGCCCGTCACCTTTTCTCAGGAGGGATACAGAATCACTTTTGGAGTAGCAAATGCCACCTGAACAGTGACACCCCCTCCCAAGCCACAGTCCAGTGCCCTCAAACCCTGCTGGCACCCAGCACAACACGCCTAATCTCCGTCTACAAGTTGGGCAACCTTTCCATACCAAAATCGTCCCGTCCCTGGCATCAGCCTGTTTTTTGGTGGCTGGCGCAGGAGCCCTGCATGTTGGCATTAGGGAGGGCCATGCTTGCAAAGGGAAGTGCAAGGGGGACCAGGGTGAGGAGGAAGAGGAGAGGGAGGAAGGGAAGGGATTATTGCCTGGGACGGCAGTGGATGGCAATGGCTTGCAAGACCCTCATCTGGTCTTCAGGCCACCGAGTTTGGGCCACCCTGACTTATATTTTCAGTGGTTTTGAGATACATCACATTCAGAAGTGTTTTCTGTGCTCTTCTTTCTGAAAATGACAGGCAACCATATAATATGTTTCTTTTTTTCCATCTTCATTTCAGAGGTTTTGTGAGAGATTTAACCAAATAGATGTGTTTTTAATAAACAAATCTAGAGGCTCATATTTCTTTTCTTTTGTCCTTAAAGTTGGAATGCTGTCCTACAGACAATTGAAAACAGCATAGTCCTAATAGATTAAATCTGCTTGCACTAGTTTTAAAAACACATTTTGGCTCTTCTTATCAGCAGAAACAAATTAGTCTGTAGAAAACAAAGAAAATATGTACATGCTAGCATACAGCTTGACTCTTAATTAGCACAAAGGATCCTCTCAAATGCATTTTTTTTTTTTTTTTTACATCTCATTATTGTACAGTTTCTAAAAAGATTTGGGACTTTTAAGTGAGCTTTAAAAAAAAGTGTAAGGTAATTTTAAAAATCTGGTATTCTGATCTGGAATAACCCACATGTAGAGAACAGCATAGTCAGAAGAGATGCCGCTTAGCTTGGTTCCCACAGATTTGGACTTGCTACCCCGAATTCAGCAGTCCTCAAAAGTGTGGCACGATGACCACCAGCAATTCCCCAATCCACAGAACCAGTGAGAACAAGGTCTGAAGTCTAAAAGTCTGATGATACTGATGTGCGGGATTGGCTGTGATCCACCGATCTACAAAGTCTAGTAAATACTTTTGTAATCTACATGGTTAGCTTTGAGATTTGAGCAGAGTTAGTGGGGAGTTGAGCTGAACCCAAACTGGCTCAAATATGTGTGTGTATCTGTATCTATATCTATTTGTCCCTAAAACTGGAATAGGACCAAACCATCCTTCTGAAGTTTTACTGAACTCAGATCAGAACTGAACTCAAGAACTTTAGTCAGGGCTGAACCCAAACAGAACCGAAATTAGAAGTTTAAGGGCTTCTCTCCTTTGACTTAAAAGTATTACCTGTGCGTATCCTTGTTCTGTAACTGTGGAGTATAATCAACACCTGGAGTGCATTACTGAAGATGAACCCGAAACACCTGTAGTGCATTTACAGTTTCTGCTAGTGAACGTGCAGCACTAGTTATAAGCTAGTGGAAGGAAAAGGAAACACCAGACTTCCCCTTTAATCAGACTTGGATCTCTGCTGTTATCCTCCTTCCTAGGCTTATCTGTTTCCTTTCACTGCTTTCCTTCTTTCCATCTCTGTTTAGACTGTAAGCAAAGACGGGACTAAATGCTGGCTCTATGACGGCTACCATTTACTTGAGTGGGAACCGGAGTTGCTCTGTGCGTATCCATATGTTTTGCTAACTTTCTAAGACATTCTTGGACAGCATAAAATAAATAATCCTAATTGCCTCATCTGGCAAAAAGATATAGTAAATGCAAGTGATGTAACTGCTTGTCTTCATTTTCTATTTTAAAATGTAGGCACATTATTTGCAATTAAATGCAGCTGTCAGGATTACAATGATGTGATATTTTAAGTCTCCAAGTTCGGTCACTCCAATTCCAGATATAATACAGTTCCTTGCATCGTGACTGGAAAATAAAAGCTGCAATCAGAAATACAAGAAGCTAAGAAAGGAAACTTTCAGTAGCTGTACAGCGCTGTGCTGAAGAACGATCATAGAGATGGTTTGTGGTGTTCTCTGCTCCCTGTTTTGTGTTGTTTACAAATGTATTTTCTCACAACCGGTATTACAAACTATCCATGACATGAAAATTTAAAACCACCTCAGCTGTGCTTTTGCTACAACAGCAGCATACTTCTCATCTTAAGAGTTACCAATGACTTACTTGTGTGGTTTCCAGTGTTGTCGAGGTCATAGTAAATACATTAATGCATCACTCCGAAACAACCCATAGGAGTATTTAAGTTTTTTTATGTCTGTGTTCCTAGAAGACTAACATGTGTACCTGAGACAAAAAACATTTACTTTGGTTTCACAGATGTACTGGAATAAGATATTGTTTCTCAATTATTTAAAAGCCATTTAAATCCCTTGTATCAAATTTATTGTCTGGAAATAATCCTAGATAAAAGCATTATGTCAATTAAACCAAAATACTGCTTTAAAATTGCCAAATAAGTAGCATCTCTGTAGAAGCTGGCCACATAGTGAATGCATAGAATTTTTTAAACATTTCTTAAATCCAGTGTACAAACTTTGCCTTTAAGACTGTGATTTACATTCTGCATCCACATAAATTCTCAACTTTGCTGTCAGCCACAGGAAAATCAAAGGAAAAGGATCCAAGCTTTCCAAGTGTGACTAAGTGCATATCTTTATGCAAAATCTTGTGGATAAATATCATGTTAAACATACGCAGTATGTGAGCTCTACCAATAATACTTTTGGTTACGTTTTTCCATGGCAAATTATTTCCTGGGTACAATGCCTAGGAAAGGCATGTAAAGGTTTCCATAACAAACTTCCAAATACCCTTAAATCTGTACGAATAGTCTCAACCGACTGTGCAAATGGGATTCACACAGCGGCAACACTTCAAGCAGCAGCTGCAGCAACCACCTTTACTGCTTTTCCAGAGGGTAGGCATTAGCAAGCCGAGCAGACAGCAGCCAGCTCGCTGTGGTTGTCTGCAGCTTCAAGGTAGCATGTTCCAGCTCTGCAGGATCTTTTTTTTTTTTTTTTTCTTTCATCATTACTGCGGTCCCAACATGAAAGAAAAGGGCTGATGCTGCTCAAGCCCGTGTGACACCTGACACCTACGTGAAGATGGAAAAAAGTTCTTCCATGATACCTGATAGGAAATGACACCGCCTCGTTTTCATAGCTCTATGAATCAGATTTCTCCTTCTACTGTACTTTGGTTTCAAATATTCACATAAAATAACGTGAAAGAGATGTTTCTGTATTCAATAATAGATGAATAAAAGTACGAGAACGTGCGTAGCGCTGTGGCAGGCACACGTTGGATCTTACTTTACCAGATGGTTTTCATCTTACTTTACTAAATGGTTTTAATCTACCTAAGTTTCATTTTGAGGCTGTTCAGATGAAAGTAATGAAGCTAAATACACATAGTATTCGGTGTAACACTGCCGTGCGTTTGATACGATGGTACCAGCACCTGGATGAAGTCTGGCTTAGCACATACTCGCAAACAGGAACCGGTATTCCTAGAGAGTAATGAGATCAGCTGTTTCTAATGTCACGAAAACTCCATTTTTGTACTTTCTAATTTAATTTTAGATACGACGCCTCCACTGGCTAAAAAAAAAACCAACCCCAAAACCCAAACCACCCCACCACCCAGATGCCGAGAGCGCAGCAGGTCCTCCGAGCTCCTGGAAAAGCACCTCCCTGGCGGAGGCCCCCCCTCAGCCCCTCGCCAGCGGAGAGGACCCCCCCCCCCCCCCACACACCCCAACCACCTCAGGGTCTCCCGGTCCGAGGGGGAGACCCACCTCCCCCCCAACCACAACCCCACAGCAGACCCCCGCCCCAAGGCCCACCTTCCCGCCCGGGAGGCGGGTGGGACGCTGCCGTCCGGTGCTTGCCCACAGTTGACATGGCGGCGGCGGCGGCTTTCCCGCCAAACCCCCGCCCCGTCCTCCTCAGCGGGGCCGGCGGCCGCGGCCCTTCTCCTCAGCCGGCCGGCCCGCAGCAGGGCGGCGGCGGCGGCTTCCGGCGAAGCCCTCTTGCCTTCAACAAAGATGGTGCTCCCCGCGCAGGCTCGGCGGGCGCCCTGTGTAGTTCCCCGCTTCCCTCTTGTAAGTACGGGGCGAGGGCGGAGGGGAGGGGGGGGGTGTCTCTCCCCTCACAGCGCTCTCTCGCCCGCTCCGCGCTGTGGTGAAGAACCGGCGGCCCCGTTCGGTTCGACCTGGTTCTCGCCGCTGAGGGGGAAGCGGGTGTTTTAAAAGCGTTAAGCCCCAGCGGTGCTGAGGGGACGTTCGGAGCCGGGGCCGGGCTTCTTCTGCGGGGCGGGCCGGGGCGGTGGGAGCCGAGGGCCGGCGGCAGCGCCCGCCTCCGCGGCGGCAGCCGTGCCCGGCGGGAGGGCGGAGGGGGAGGAAAGAAGAAAGGAAAGAAGAAAAGGAAAGAAGGAAGGAAGGAAGAAGGCAGGCCGGGGTGCTGCTGCTGCCGCCGGCCGGGCTGGAGGCGCGGGGCTCGGGTGGCAGCCAGCCCCTGACTGGCGCAGGAGCAGCAGCTTCCAGACCTGGGTTAAAAAGTTAAAAGCAAAACTCGATTTTTTTTTTTTTTTTTTTTTTTTCGGGGGTGGGGTGAGATATTTTAACCTGTAGGGGTGCTGCGAATAGCCAAAATCACTCGTGGATCAGGCAGTCTTAGTTTAGTCTTAGCTGAGCAGGCACATGGGAACACGTACTCGGCGTCACAAGCAGCCCAGTGCAGTTGGTGTTTGGGAAAATGCCAAAGCGTTTCCAGCCAGGAACTAAGTGAACGTTCCTTTTAGGATCAGAAAGGGTCTTTTTAGGGTCAAGGCTTTCAAAAGTTTTACCGCCGTTCATGGACAGATTCTGTGCCAGATCCAGAAAAAAATGCAAACTTGCCTGTGTTTGGTGTGGTGGTAAGTCAAGGACTGTGCTCATTCAGCAGGACGTGGGAGTATATTTCTTAAAATTTGGCTCTACAGTGGAAAAGATGCATTTTTATAAGTATCCAGGGAAGGTTTGAGCCATGTCATCTTTTGGGTAAACGGGTGACTCATCTTTCTACTTTACCTCTAGCACAGCATTACTGGAGAAAATTTATTTTGGACCTTACTTTGGGTCCCTAGGTATAGGCTGTGATTAAAATTAAATTAATTCTATGCTGTGCTAAACTCCATCCCTCCACTGTTACGCATCAAAATCCTGATATATTTCCATATCCATTTCCGTCCTGACTCAGACATTCCTTCTCACAGTAGACAAGCACAAAGAAATACTTAGTTTTTAAAAAGACCTTAAAAATCAATATGCCCCATCTTGGAAGTTTACTCAGCCAGTGACCTTGGGGTTAAGGGCCCTCAGTGTTTAGGGCTTTAAAGCCTCAGTTGCGCTCACTCTGCAGTCAGTGAGCCAAAGGGCTTTTTCAGCAGAAATTCCCCCTTCAGGGTCATGGCTTGGTAGGCATTTTTCAGTGCACAAAGGTGCAAACTGAGATGGTTTGAAAAGGCCTTGTTTTTGAAAAGCATTGACCACTTTGGTCATGAAGAAGGGGAACTCATCAAGTGCTGGAGAAGTTGATGTTCCTCATCTGGCACCTGGGCAAGGAGGCTCCTGGATGGGGCTCTGGGTGGCCCGTGCAGAATGTGAAGCACAAGAGCTTCGTAGCATCTGAAACAGTTTTCTGCCTGGGTTGAGAGAATGCACTCAGGGCTACTGCTGGGTGCCTGTCTTAAACTCTGCAAGAGCTTCATGAGCTCAGGGGTGATCGGGGAATCCTGGAAGGGAGAAATGGCGGGGATCTGCTGCCTGAATTTTATCTGGTTTTGCTTTAGTGCAGTGATCACTCCCAGTCGTTTCAAGTTAGTGCGTGTTAGAGACCAGAATCTTCAGCTTCACCTGTCCAAAATGAGCATCTGAACATCAAATGGGGAAATCCAGTTCTCTTTCCTGCCTGCTCTTTTTCCATCTCCTTGCTTGCACTATCATCTCACTCCATGATGGAGTTTGATGTTTGAGCTATGCTTAGCAAACTAGCATTTTTTAAGGACATAGTCAGGACCAATGTTGTTTGATTCCCAAATGGCCCCTAGACAGAAGGCAGGCACCTCAAAGTTCACTTAACTATAGAAGAAACATACTGGGTAACCCAGGAGAGATGGAGTTCTCCCGGGAAGGTGCTGTCCAGCAATGCTTTCAGTGCTCAGGGGAAGCGTTTTCAGAAAGTAGCTTTATCGGGGGGGGGGGTGTCACAGATGGGGTTTTCCAGTCTCTCTAGGGGTCCTAGGCCCTTGCATTCTGTCCAAGATGCCATTTATGTGCCTATGTGTTTTGTTGGTTGCCTGCCCTAGATTTTAACAACCAGGCCAGCCAACTAGCCAACCTTTGATGGGGCTTCGAGAGCCGGTAGGCACCTCTCACCATATAAAGACTTTAGCAGGTTTCTTACAAAAGCTTTGAAAATCTCTGCTTCTCCATGTATTCTCAACCTGAATTAAGTACACTTTCTGCAAGGCCTAGCTGTTCAAACAGCAGTGTCTAGTTTAATTATCAGAAACTCACTTGGTAATCACACTCAACACCTGCTGCAGGTTTTGTACTTCATTATTTACTCATGAGAAAGAATTTAATTGTATTACTCTGTCATTTTCCTTTTCAAGTGCCATTAATGGGCCTAGGGATATGTTTGTCGTTAAGGACTAGACTGGACATCTTGATTCCATTCATAGGTCTGGCACGGACTCCCTGTATGATCTTGGATGAGTTGCTTGGTCTCTCTGGACCTTGATTCCTCTTTGGTAGAGTGGCTATAAAATGCATCTTTTCCAGCTTTTGTCTAGTCAGAGTGTTAGTCAAGTGGAATGGAAGCTGGCAGAGGGCATCCGATTGCTTACTGTGAATGCATTAGAAGGGTAAATATCAGGGAGGGAGAAGAGATACTTAAGCTAAAGAACAGTTGTGGCAGAACAAACGCCTATAAATAGAAGGTGGATAAATTTGAGATGGAAATTTGAAGAAGGTTTCTCGTCATCAGATCAGTCGAGTTCCAGAGCTGCCTTCCAGGATGAGTTGGGGGGAGAACGACCTGGTGCGTAAGGTACATTTCTACCCCTCTGAAAATTAAAATGCATCGTGTAGGCCAAAGCTGCCTGCTGACTCTGTCCCTGCTGCTGCTGCCTGGCTGTGGTGCATCTACCAGTCCTGCTGCTGCTTTTGCGCTAGTGCAACAGCAGTAACATCAGAGGCAGCAGTAACAGAGCCCAGGTGTGACATCTCTCTTAATTTTTTGGGGGTAGAGTCTCTCAAGGACTGGCAAATGCTCTAGCTGCCTTTAGTATGAACCTTAACCAGTTAATGAGCGGGATTATTTGGCATGGGTTTTATTCCAGCAAAGGACTGGTCTTCACAATGCCAAAGGTTCTCTTGCTTTGTTAATATTTCCCAGAAATGGCTGCATTTTAGCTCGTGAGGCAGTGAAATCTGAGTGGAAAGAAGATGGTGGGGATCATTAATAGTTTTCCCAGGTTGGTGGTTCTGAGTTTGGCATTCTTTCTAAAGGTTGCCAGGTATCAAACATCAGTTCTGGATGTTCAGACATCACTTCTGGATGTTAAAGTTTGAAGTATTTTAATCTTCATGCATTTCCCTACTCCTTTTCTCACACTCTAGGTTGCCAGATGGATGCCAGAGACAAGCAGCTTTTACGCTCCCTGCGCCTGGAGCTCTGCACAGAGGTGCTGGTGGATGGAGTTGTTATTCAGTACCTCTACCAGGAAGGGATTCTCACGGACAGTCATGTTCAAGAAATAAAATCCCAAACCACCACTCAGAGGAAAACCATGATGCTCCTTGATATTCTCCCCACCAGAGGACCCAAGGCTTTTGATGCATTCTTGGATTCCTTACAGGAGTTCCCGTGGGTTAAAGACAAGCTGATGGTGAAGCGTAAGGAAATGACAGTACAAGATCCTGCAGGTAAGGCCATGTTGCTGATACTTTGAAGCTTGCTCTCAAGCCGTAAGTTTGAAAGTATTGACCGTCCCAATAATTTCAAGTTATGTGTTGTGTAGATATGGAGCATGATATCAACAAAAGGGGACAGCCTGAATTTGCTGGAAGCCAGCCAAACGCCAGGAAGTATTGCAAACTTTGGGGAATGAGCAGGGCTGAATTTCAGGAGACTGGGAGACAGCAGGAGAGGCTGCCTTGGGAGAGGCTGGGATGTAGGAGGACCCAGACTCCATTACCTAAAGGAAATGAACTATAAAAAGTAGTTTTGACTAGCTGCAGAACAGTCTTCTCACCAGCCATACCCAATTATTCTTTGTTTTATGTATGTTTTACAGTGGTTTGTTTCTGGATTTCTCATGTTGACAGAATTTTTATTTACTTACTCTTATTATGATTTTAATGTCATTTTGATTTAGTAGCATATGCTAATTTAGATTTAGTTAGCTTATTATGTTTACTGGAGTGCAAATATCTCGGATCATTACTTCCAAAATTACTAGCAATTGCTAAGTTTAAAAAAAAACAAAACAGGGGCTAACCAATTTAGAGGGTGTTGTATAATCTTAGTTAGTGAAATCTTTGGCTTTGTGGCATTTAAATATACTTCTAAAACTAGTGTTCTGGACTTGATGTTTGTTCAGAAGTGATTTCTTTACCAATATGTGCATGCAATTGTTGAGCTGTTTTGAACTCTAAACAACTGCTTAAAATGCATGTTTCTTGCCCTAGATTCTGGCAGCATGCGCTGGCTGCTAACCTCATGTTACCAGCAAGATAGTGAAATAGTCTGCACTTGGGAACATCGTTTCTGAGCAGTCTGATTAACCTTTCTCCAAGGCCTCCACTCTTCCCCCCTATTTGAGTTTGGTCGTATGTATTTTGACACACATGACACGTGCTTTTTCCAGTGTCAGTGTGCTTTGCATGAGACTGAAACCCTGTGAAGGTGGGTGACTAAGACCCGCTGACCGTCATGTGTACCTGCGTCCCAGTTCAGCTGCACGTTCAAGAACGTTTTGTCAAGATCTGCTGGACAGATCTGATGTTACCTTACCTTAGGACATTTTTAATGGACTATCATGACAACTTGTCTTTCTGTTGGGTATCTGTGGAGGTTTATGCTTGCTCAGGAATGGGTAAATAATTTTCAGAATTTGGGAAATAAATGTCCTGTGCTGCCCATAGGGGAAAACACTGCAAGTTCTCAGCACAATGCATACTTGTGGCATTCAGTGTGTTGGGAAAGACCTTGCTTGCTGTTATGACAAATCCTGTCATGCCAATGCTCTTTATTTGCCTTCCAAATCAGCCTGTTTGTTTGCTAATTGCTGGTTAAGCTGTTGAATAATCCTTACAGTTCCAGAAATGCACACACAGCCATCGAGTACAGTCAGGATCGCGTAGTTTGTAAACAGAAAAATTGTTTCTGATTTTTGTACTTTTGCTTGTTTTGTGGATTGCTTGTTTCCTTTTTTGATCGCTTGTGACTAACGTGCTGGATTTATGCATATCAGGTTCTCTGGTTTCAAGTGGGCTGACTTGATAATCCTATTGCCAAATTTTGTGTGTAAATTAGAAAAGGCTTCCAAACCAGATCAAAGGTTACTGTTATTTTTACTGTGGCAATACAGAGTGTAAGAACAGGATAAGAAGCAGATAGCCAAGTTTGTTTTAATATTTAGGCATGTTCTTTAGAAGCCAAAGAAAGAGAGCACCATCTGTGCCCTAATAAATGCTGAGTGCACCCTGGAATGAATTGGAAACTATGGTGGCATCATCAGTGCTGATTACATGCAGGAAAATGTGGTTTGGGATAAAAAGCCTCGCTTTGCATTCTAAACAACAAACTTGTAAGCTTTTGTCTCGGCAGAGTACTTGAGCATATGCTTGGCCTTAAGCATGGAAAAAGCCATTGGCTCTAATAAAACTATAAGCATACTTAAAATTAAATGTGTTCTTTAGTGACATGCTAGATAACTTTTCCCTCATTGGAAACAGTTCTTATAAATGATGATTTGTCAGTGGCAATTTCTTTTAAAGAATCCATTTGTAGTGAAAAAAGCCTGCCATATAGGCAGTACCTTTTTTTCAACCCCAAAACTTTTAAAATTGAAGTTGATTTTATGGCCTCAGATTTTTAAATCTTTTTTTCCTTTGAATCATGCATACTTATGGAAATCGCATGCCTGCTGTTCACTTGTTTATGCTCGATTAAAATTCTGTTTACTCAAGCAAAATATCCTCAGTTTTTGCAGATCTTTTGCAGGACTAAGGACTGGTGGCAAGTTGTTCCTTGAAGGAAGGTTTTATTTTATAGTCTTTCTCTTTTCACTGACTACATGTAGGATTTTTAAAGTAAGTAAAAGTAGACTTAGGTTTTCTCTATCTGAACTTAAAAACTGTGGCACATGCACAGTGTTTTTTCCTATGCAGGCCTTTGGATTATTGTGCATTTTGTTAAAAGAGATCAGGCTTTCTATCTTTCCTTTGGCTGAGAAATATACTTTGTTGGTTCCCAGTTAAAAAAAAAAAAAATAATCACAACTGTAATTGTTAAGAAGCTTTAAATTTATTTTCTTCCCCTAGTAAAAAAAAAAACGCCAAAAAACAACAAACCAACCGAACCAAACAAACAGCAATTTCAGAAGGACAGAAATAAAAACATTTTTGGTGATTAGTGTAAATATGATCTCGTGGACTGAGCAGCTACAAAATAGAAGCCAAAATCTGAGACCTAGACAAGACACTGCCACTGACTCATTGAGAGCCTTTGGGCAAATTCTTCCAAGGCAGTGGAGTTATTGATTCCCAAGCTGTGTAACTTGCTGTAATGTTCATGGAGCAGCATATAGGGTAACTGTAAATTGGCCCAGGATTCAACCCAGAGTATGCTGTTTGGCTGCTTGTAAATAAATTAACTTTAAAACCTGTGATAGCCTGAGTTTTATTGCTGAACATCAGTTGACTTAAAAATAATAGTTCTGTATATTGTTATCTGCTGTAGTTCCAAGGAACACAGAAGACCATAATCCTGCAGAGCATGAGGAATATTTTTTTCCGTGGGAATCAGGCGAGTGATGTGCAGGCAGGTAGGGCCACTTGCATCTCTAAAATTGCAGCAAAGAGACCCAAGATTCCTTCCCCTTGCTTGTTTACTTTATGCACAGGACAGCCTTTTGCCTTGGGTCACCTTTCTTCTATCTCATATGGATCTGTCAGATGGCCGCAGCTTTGGGGAAACCTTTTCTTAAGGTAGGGAAAGCATTGTAAAACCCCAAAATCTCAAGAAGAACATTTAAAGTCATGTGCTTTTGGAGGTAAATATTTATGACTTTATTTCAAGATGATAGGGTGTGTTTCTTGCTTATCTAAGAACCTGTGATAAACAGTTCACCTGTGCAGAGTGGCACTGCAAGATCTAATGATTATAAACATCAACCACAGTACGAGTTCCTGATTTTGAAGATGAGAACTGCCGTAGTAAGAGTTAACAAAAATAATGTGTGTCTGTTTCATTGGGAAAAGACTATTCTGTTTTTTCTGCCCTAGTTTGGATAACTTTATGCCTTTGTCAGGCACATAAATCTTCAATATAGTATTATAATTCCTACAAAAAAACTACAGCTGTTGGCAACAGATTTCCATTCTTTCTAGGAACAGCAAACAGTTACCCAATATTTTTTGCACTGAATAAAAAAATATAAGCTTTGATGGCATTTGTTTATGAGAATGTTTTTCTAATCTCTCTCTGCTCGGGAATTTCTCTGCCCAAGTATTGTATTTCTCTCTGTGCTATATGTTGCTATAAAATTATTTAATTCTAAGAGTGTTAGTACTGGACCTCTTTGTAGTATAGATGATTTCTCCATTCCACAGGAAATCACAGCATACTGAGAAAGAGAAAAGTCTGAGATAGAGCGTTTGCCAAAGGAATCCTGCAGCACCCGTTGCTATCTGGCAAATGTTAGTGAATTTGGGGCATGGAGTTACACAGAATCATCTTGGGAAAGCTGTTCTCTCACAGCTAAGCAAGGAATATTTTCCAATGCATGATTTTGTTGTTGTGGTGGTACCTAGTCATAAGTCTGAATTAGGATCCTGTTAGACTTGGGTGAGTTTTTTTGGTTTGAACAGATTTTAGTGTGGTTGGGGTTTTTCCCTGGATGTGTGGGGAACGTGTGTTCTCATATAGCTATATAAAGCTTCATGTTGTGTAACACTTTGGATGAAGCATGCAAATACGAAACAAAGCAAAACATGTACTTCTGAGAAAGCCATCCTTCCCTCCCCCCACAGCTTTCCCAAAGTCCTTTTTCCACAGCCAGATTGTAGGTTTCTAAGAACTCGGATTCAAATGCAACAGCATTAGGACATGGGGAAGTTTAGCATCTCTCCTTACCTTTTGTTGGCTGCTGCCTGCCCTCTTCCTATTCTGCTTCCTCTCATGTCTAATGCAGTGAGGAAACAGTCTGGTCTCTCGCCTTTTCCATTTGGATGTCAGATAGGAGAGCAGCTGATGAATTCCTTTTCTCTCTCTAAAATGGTGGACAGATGACGGTGGTTTTTTTCTTTCTTCTCTTTCCCTCCCCTCTCTTGTATAGTCCAGTGGCAGAAGGGGGAGTTTCCTCCCATGTATGTCTGAAGGAAAGGGATGGGCTTAGCAGCCTTGGCCGCACTGGATTGACCTGGAGATGAAGGAATGCCCTTGTGCCGCATCCCAATGCCTGGAGGCTAAAGAAAATGTTCTCTGGTTCTCTGGAGAGATTCAAAGGCATCCTCGTAGGAGAATTTCCCAAACTCTTTTCCACATTCCCATCTCCCCTGAAAATCGGGTGTTACATTTATGGCTTTGGCTTTGTTCCTGACCGCAGTGAGATCTGTGAAGTCTGGCATTAAGGGTTTGTGCACACACTCAATATTAACAGCATGCATCATGACATGGACAAGTAATCAACTTCCCTAGTTCTACAGAGCGTTCTGTGTATGTATTTTGGTTTTAATGTGTGTATGAATGTAAGATTATTTTTTTTTAACAGTTTAAGGAATATTTGCTTTGTTGCTTTTTTGCCGTGTTAGTAAGGAGCTGTGTTTATGCTGCTTACATCTATGTTTTTCACATTGAGAAGCCTAAATCTTAGGCATCGTGGTTAAGATCTATAGTGTTTTGTGTCCAGTCTCAAACAGTTTCTTTCAGGTAAGTTAATGGAAAGATATAACCATATTTGGTGTCATCCTCAGTAACACAAATATGTGAGGCTAATAATAATATAGATTTAATAAAACATATAGTCCCTGGAAACAGGAGAGAAGTGAGTTCTGGCAAGAGAGGTGTTTGGGCCAGCTGTGCCTGGTTGGCTACTCATAACCAGTGCCACTGAGAGGAAGCAGTGGGTAGTTAGGATTGAAGACTCCGTGGTGTAGGGAATGGAGATACCCATCTGCTGACCAGACCTGATGACTTCCAAAGTTTGCTGCTTCCCCAGGGACTGGATCTGGGACATCACAGAGGTTGCCAAGGCCTGGCCAGTCATCAGACTTTGTTACTTTCTCATGTGGGCACTAGTAATACTTCAGCAGATTAAGGATTACTACGGGACTCGGTGATCCCATGGGATCCAAAGGATGGAGCCCAAGCAGTATTCTCCATCCTGCCATTCAAGGGGAAGAACCTGGACAGGGGTGGATGCATCCTGCATATTCCCACTGGTGCGTGCCCCTGGTTGCAGCAGTGTGATGTCATTGGGTTTGCAGAGACACGGAGGGATAGTTCACACAACTGCAGTGCCATCGCGCATGGCCTCAGGCTCTTAGGCGAGGATCCACTGCAGTTGCTTCAAAAGATTGTCTTGAATGCACAGAGCTTTGCTATTGCCTGGGCAACAGGTGGGTCAGGAGCTTATGGGTTAGGGTCAGAAGGGAGCTCAGTAAGAAAGACACTGGTGGCATCTTTTATAGGGCTTCCCAGTCAAAAGGAGTTAGAGCCTGGAGAAGGGAAAATAGCAGTTTTCCAATACCTACAAAGAGGATATCAGGAGAAGACAGGGATAGGCTCTACACAGTAATGCATGGTGGGAAGATGAGAAGTGAAGGGTGTTAGTTGAAATGGGAGGTTCTGACTGGTTGTGAGGGGAGTTTTTTTGTCATAAGGGGAGTCAAGAAGTGTAACAGGGACCCAGGGAGGTTGTCCAGTCTTCATCCTTGGAGGTTTTCAAGAACTGGCTGCATAGAATACTGAGCAACATAGTCTGATCTCAGAGCTGACCCTGCTTTGAACAGGAGGTTGGACAGGAGACCTCCTGAGGTCTCTTCCAACCCAAATTTCCCTATGATCCCATGAAGCCTTCTTAAAAGAGTGCTTCTATTGCAGGCCCTGGTTCTCAGGGCAAGTTTAACAACCCTGGTGTTTACTGAGAATGTAACGCAGTATGGCGATCCAGAAGGCTTCTGGAATGCAGAAGGGACAATATCTTGATGAATGTCCTAGATGAGTAGACTAAGAGAGGTGCTCTACTGGCCTTGCTACTCACAAAGAGAGAACAACTGTTTAGGGATGTGTTTGTTAATGTCAGTCTTGGCTGCAGTTACCATGCAGTGCTCAAGTTTGCGATACTGAGAGAAGAGAGGAAAGCAAGTAGCAGAGTAAAGGTCCTGGACTTTAGCTTGTTCCTGAAACTGGTTGATGGGACACTGTAGGAGACAGTTCTGAAGGACAAAAGCACCCAGGAGACCTGACTGATCATCAAGGAGAACCTCTTCAAAGCACAAAAATGGTCCATTCCTACATACAGGAAAAGCAGCAGGCATGGCAGGAGGCCAGTTTGGCTGAAAGGGGAACTCCCAGCTGAGCTCAAATTCAAAAAGGAATTGTGTAGGAGGTGGAAGCGAGGACAGGCTACCCAGGAGCAATATAAAAGCATTCTGTGGGCTTTTAGGAATAGAGTTATGAAGGGCAAAGCTCATCTGAGTTTGAAACCATTCAGGGATCTGAAGGACAAGAAGATGGGCTTCTACAGGTACATAGGCAGTGGAAGGAGGACCGAGGCAACCACTGAAGAAGGGCATGGAAAAGGCTGGGTCTTCATATGCAAAGCCTGCTGTCAGTTGGTTCCTGGTCTCTGTGCCTAGTAGTGGAATTTGGATGAGGGAGATGCTATTTATAGTAGAAGAGAATCGAGTTAGGAGCTACATGAGTAGAGTGAGCATACACAAATCCACAGACCTGGATGGGATGTGTCTGAGAGTGCTGAGGGAGCCAGCCTATGTCTTTCAGAGGCTGTTTTCTGTTATGTTTGGTAGGCTGTGGTAAGCCAAATGCACAATGTGCAATAAAGTACTGGGAACAGCCAGCTTGGGTCTACCACAGGTAAATCAAGCTTGACCAACTTGATTCTTGCCTTCTGTGATAAAATGACTACCTTTGTGGGTGATGGCGGTAGATTTCGTTTAATTGACTTCAGCAAGGCTTTCAGCACAGTGATAGCATTCTTGTGGCTAGCTGGGAAGGTATGGACTGAATGGGTGGACTGCACAGTGGGTGAAAAAAAGGCTGGACCACCAGGCTCAAAGGAGGGTGGTCAGTGGTTCAATATTAATTTAACTGGAGGCCAGTTACGAGTCACGTTCCTCAGGGCTGACAGTGAGACCAATTCTGTTTAACCTCTTTGTCAGTGACCTGCGTGATGGGAGGGACTGTATCTTTGGGAAGTTTGTAGGTGAATTAATTTTGTTTGCATATTTGTCAGTTTGTGTTCTGGGGTCTTCTGAACTGTGCCTAAAGCAGGAAGGCAGGATGATGCCAGGCCTTGGGGATCATTTGACACAGAAGAGTGGGACTGCCTCTCGGAGGGATCCCAGCAAGCTGGATGAATGGGCCAGCAAGAACCTCATGACATTCAGCAGAAGTAATTGTAAAGTCCTGCACCCAGGATACAAAATTCCTGCAAGGTAACGCAAGATGGGCACCAACTGGCCAGTTGCAACTCTGCAGAAAAGAAGCTGGATGTCTTGATAGACAGCAAGTATGATGATGGAGACTAACCACATGCAGGACTGCATCAGCAAGAGCAAAGCCAGCAGGCTGAGGGAAGTGATTACTCCCCTGTACTTGGTACTAGGAGGCTGTATTTAAAATACTGTGTCTAGCTTTATGCCACCAGTACAAGGGAGAGATTGGCAAACTAGAGAGTCCTGAGGAGCACTACCGAAGTGGCTAGTTTAACATGAAGTATAGGGAAAGGCTGAGACAACTGAGTTTGTTCTTCGGGAAGGCAAGTAGACTCAGAAAATGTGGCATCAGACTCTTCCTACAGGTGTGCAGCAAAAGGGAAAGAAGTGGCAGCCACAAGTTGTGGCAGGGGAAATTCTGACTGGATATAAGGAAAAAAAATTCACAAGACAGGTTAAGCACTGGCCACCAGAAGTTGTGGCCCAAGTAGGGTTGCCCAAAGAGGCTGTGTAATCTCCATCCTTGGAGACGGTCAACACTCAACAGTAGAAGACCCTGAGCAACCTGATCAGACTTTGAAGCTGGCCTTGCTTTGAGCAGATGACCTCCAAAGGTCCTTCCCAACCTAAGTTTTTCTCTGATTCTGTAAGCTTGGCATCTCACTCTGTGTACTCCGTATGTGGGATTTTAATCCAAATATAACTGGTGCTGACATAGGACACTTCAGATATGTATGCATGACTTCTAGTTCAGATTAGGAATGTGCTTTTTAAGTGAACTGGAGTGTTTGAATTTGATTTCTTTCAGGTGAATCTAAGCAGGAAAATGTGCTCTGGGTGTTCACAGAGGCCATGGGACCAGACTAGAGCCAGTTAGAAGTGAAACCTTCCAGCTGTGTATAGTCTGAAAGCCAGATCCTCAGCATGATCTGTATCAGTCTGTAGGTCCTCTCCTATTGCTCTGTACTGCTTGCTAATATAGACATAGCCTTTTCTAGTCAGTGAAAGAGGTGGTTTTTTCCATAAACATCTGCAGCTTGGAATCCTTTCTTCCTAAAATTCTGTGTTCATACATACATATAGATATAGATGTGCATCATATCAGGGATGCTGCTGCCTGCAAATAAATGCATTTTTTCTTTGATTATTTAAGTATCTTGAGTTTATAGTACTGTTTATAGTACTGTTTATAGTACTGTTTCTCATCTTTGGGTATGTCCATTCTAAATGGCTTACAGAGTTCACTGCCTGTAGTTTTCCATTAGACAAAGTATTTTAATTCACTGTCCATTTTCCTCCTCAGCTTGCATCACAGTATGATAAAATCATGCCCATGTCTTGTATTTCCAAAAACATGCATAGTTGCAGTCCTCTATGATCCTTGAGATCTTGTTTTAATTGTTGCCAGCTTCCCACAGTTGGTTTTGTCTCAGGATGTGGTGAGGGAATCATTGAAAAATGGCACAGATAGTAATAATTGTTTTCTAGAACAGACTGGAAACTTTCTTGTAAGGACCTGATCCTGCAGCTTGATAGAGCCACTTGTAAATGTGAAAAAGCAAGATGCAGTTGTTATTTTTGCACTGTATCATCAGTGTAGGCATTCTGTTGGTACTAATTAATGGCCCTTGTGGCCCATAGATACACACTAATATATGCTCCTTCAGAGTATAATTCCTTCAGAGCTGGCCAGCTTTTCTTTTAGCACCTCCAGAATTGCTTTGGAGCTCTATCTGAAAATGTTTGTTTAATTTTTGTATTCCCATTGCATGGGGAAAATCTATTGTCTCTCATAAATTAAGTCTATGAATGCTGTTTTTTAAAACACCAACTAACCAAGCAGCAAACACACCCACCTTAGCTAGCATGTGTTGTGGAGGCCTGCACAGTCATCCAAAGTCAGTAAATATGTTAACTAGTGTCTCACAGTGAAAGTCTGACTCCAGTGAAGTCAGAGGCCAGACTCCTGTTGACCAGAGCAGGACAAAGGTCTTGCCACTGATGACTGAAACATTTTCTCTGGTGAAGGAGTGGGTGCTATGCTGTCTTCCCTACACTGATATGCCAGCATGTCTTGACCTTCAAAGAAAAATAATTTCTGCAGCTGAAAAGCTATTAACTAGTTCAGACTCCACACACGTTTTGCCTGTTGACTGAGAATATCAGCAGTGATGTGACTTCGTACTGGGAAATGTCATTTGTATGGCAAAGGTCAGGAAGTTCCTCTAGGATACAGTTAATTATGCTTGGTTTTTATATCTTGAAGCCCTCCCTGCACTGCTATACGCAACTAAGCTTTCTTTCCAGATTTGTTTACAGTCATATATATATGTTTATATGATTGAGAACTACATCACCCAAATATCAGTCCTTGTTACCTCAGAGTGATCCAGCTGCGTTTTTATCTTTTTTAGAAGATTTACAGTTTTGTATACAAGACTTTTAAAGCCAATTTTTATATATTTGGCAATTGTCTGTGTAAACAGAAAACCAATCTTGTTGCTTCTTTTAGCCATTGGACCATAGTTCCAGTATACTGTCAGATTATCTTTTTAAGTTTTCTTCCTGCTCTTTCTTTGTCTGTGCACAGATTTGTGTTCCCTCATATATTGATGTATTGGCAAGGAGATGCGCATGTGTTTTGACAAACACCTCTGCTACGAACTGAAGCAAAGCTTTGGTGTTTCTTCCAATCTAAATTTAGACAAGGAGCCGATTTGATTTATAGCATACAGTTTGTGTGTGCAGGAAATAAGCATTAATGCATCGGGTCAAGGGGAATAAATTGCCATTAGTGCACCACTTCTTCTGGCAGCCTTCTTAATCTTAGTATTTCACCACCTTGCCTGGGATTTTCAAAAGGACTCGTAGTTAACCCAAGCTCACCCAACCCTCCTCCCGTCAAGGTCAAGGGTAAGCTCCCCTTGGCTTTAAAGTAGGCAATTTTAGTCCTGTGCTGATGCTTTTGAAAGTCTTACCTTTCATTTGTAGTTAATAATATGTTGAGCTCTTTAACGAACGGCCTGTTTCAGTCTGTCTAATAAAACATGTGCTACGGTTGAGTGAAAGGACTTTACACAGGTAAAGGGTTGACTAAGCCCCTTGTCAGCCCTGGGGGTCTTTGGCTCTGGTGGGAGGTAGCCTTCCTCCGTGGGCAGCTGGTGCTGCCTTTAAGCAGGGGCATATGAATCCTCAGCAAAATAACTGTTGAGAAAGGAAAGCTGGAACAAAAAGGAAACCCAGTACTTTCTAGTCTTTCTATGTGAAGGCAGTATTTCTTTAAATATGTTTTTATTTACTGTAAGCATTGGCTGTGTGTGCTCAGCTTTTCAAAGCGACATGTTCTTTATTCTTAATTCTCTTCTGTTTAATTAAAAAGTCATGTATTTCTCTGTGATCCGGTTCTACCATACCCCACGTGAGATTAGTTTCATCTTCATACGCTTGAACAGCGATTGCTGCAGTTACGGTTGCAAAATGCTCTCGTCATCCTCTCGGTTCACATGCTCATGGTGGATGTGATGAGTTCACCTGCAAAATGCTCGTTTTCAAAGCAATGTCGGGTTATTGCTAGAAATGCTAGCCGGCTGGCACCCAGATCCAAAACGGGAAGCCTTAAATCTTTCCCCACCGAGCTGCTGGCTGCGCTTGCAGCCAGGTCCCTGGGCACCGCGGCTGTTGCCGTCGGAGCTCCCTGGGCACTTCAAAGCCTGCTCTGGGCAGGTCCCAGGCTGTCCGCCTCTCACCAGTGCCGAACAACTCGGCGCCTCGCTCGTGGCCGGCGTCGGGACACGCGGCCAGGCATTTCTCCAGCAATCTTGCCCGCAGGGCCAAATCCTGTGGGCGTTCATGGCACATACCTGTGTCAGATGGGGCTGCGTCCCTGCCAGTAGCTGGCAGCGAGGTGCAGCTCTTTGCATGGAATAGTTTAATATTAGTAGGACCCCACAGTGTAACAGGTAGGATCCCACCTTGTGACTCGACATCTTAGACGCTTCCCAAGTAAGTGCATCTATAATTTCTATGAGCAGTGCTCCCTCAGCTGTGTTTTATAAATCTTTGGTGGAGGCACCGCTCCAAGAGAGAGCTCAAATCTTGAGTTTTGACTAGAATAAAGTCCTTCCCAGTAGCTGAATGAAATGCATCTAAGTCCCAGAAAGAGACAAGATAGGACTGGAGTTTCTCTCCTCCTTGTTTCATCTGGGGTAATTGAGGCAGCTTCTCAGTTGGCACGCTGGTCTTTGTGAATCCCCTTGTTAATGCCCCTAACTTTTCCCAGAAATCGTGCATGGATTTTAGCGAAATAATTCAGACCTGTCCTGGGGTGAGGGGATTGATGATAAACCTGCGTCTCTTCCTTGCATCTGAATCCTGGAGAATCGACCCTGTTACTGAGAGTCTCATTTTCGTTTATCGCTATTGTTTATATATTTCGTTTGTCCTAGTTCTCATATATGGCAATGTTATTGTATCTTTAAATTGTTCAACTAAGTGCATGACCTTCCTTCTTCTATGCAAACTATAAATACATAAATACAAATTTGTCTATTTAAAGTTGTTACTTATGTTAGGGATTTTTCAGCTTCCAGTATGATCAATGGATAGAATATAGGTAAGAAAGAAATGTGTAATACATGCTTAGCCCAAATGTCTGCCTTTTTATTAGAAGGCTGTTACCATACCTCTGTTTAGATAAAATTAAGTTGGCCAGCTGCTGGCATGGCACTGCGTTAATCTGATACCTTGCACAAGACGAAGGCCTGCAAGGAGCTCCTCAGTCTTCAGAAGGTAATGGTCATCTTACATGGTGTCCATATCCCAATTAGTGGAAACATGTGCTTTACTAAAGTTTGTTTAATTGGAATAGCTAGTTAAGAGGCCTGAGCTAACATATCTTTATTGTCAAACTCCACCTCCAAACATTTGTTTGTGTGACTATGCACATTAGCATGCTCATTGGCCTCAGTCAGATTACTTGCATCTAAATTTACTTTAATTACACACAGGATTGGGCCATAATGTATAAACACAGTCTGTAGGAGTGAAAACAACTGTGTTTCCACTGAAGGATGCACAGGGAGTCCCAGGGGATATTGCATGGTTCTTTGTGTCTTGATTGGGTTCTGCTAGCATTTTTCTTTTGTTTTTCAATTTGTTACCTACAGTAGTGTAAAGAATAAAAATCAAGTCATTTAGAGAAAAAGAGAGTCTCGGTAATGTGGTGCCTTTCTGTTCAGACTAACATCAGGAAGAATTGGGTTTGCAGTGATAAAGTCCTTTTCTCCTGTGGCATAAGCGTGCCTTTTGCTTTTGTTATTGCTCAGTTACTATTGACTGTACAAGTCGTTGCCATAGCCCTTTTCCTCCCATAAAGCTACCACCATTTGGTTACTCAAGACTGCTAATTTAATCTTGAGCCTCAAGAAAAGCATTTATATTGTCATATTATTAATGAAGAGTTATTCTCTGAATATATCAAGTCCTTTGGTTTATTAAGTAAGCTAGTATAGGAGCAGAGTGTAAAATCCCCTGGAAAGCCACTTGTGATCCTATACCCCTAACAACTATGCCCAGTTCTAAATGGCTCCCTTTCTCCTTATCTAGTTCCAGTCATGTCTGAGCCACAACTTTTGAGCCTCTTCCCCATTCTGGGTAGCTTTTTCCTTCTCAGTTTACTATTTCCGTATGCATAACCCTTCCACAGTTCAGTTAACATTATAACATATAGTTGATTTAATTGTGAGATGCAGAGCACATTGGTCATACATACCAGAGGAAGAGTTTAATGGCATTTCTGTGAACAAACCAAACATCATTGTATTGTATCTTCTTTAAAGATCTAAAAGCAAAGTTATTACTCAGACCTTTCTCTAGGATTGCATGTTCTGCCTTTGTCAGGATGTTTGGAGTGGGTAGGTTATTATTCCATGTCATTTCTTATCAGCTTCTGGGTTCAATGGTATCACAAGGTTAACAAAAATGTCATTGGCACATAGAATATATAAAGTATGAAGAATTGACTGCTTTGCCTCACCATAAGGAACTGCTATGAGTTATCTACATGCTTATTTTCTGCCTGACACTGAAATTGGATATTGCATTTGGATTTTTGGATATAATTTCTTTCTTGTGTTAAAAATCGTGAACACCAAAATGACCCTGAAGTATCCTCCTTCTACAAAAGCTGTTCGTCTTTCTTTTGTGGTGGTAACATTTATGCTTGCCATCACGGTCTTTTATCTTTTCCAGGTCGTACTATATCCGTTATAAATTCTAATGTACAGTTGTGATTACTGCTTTGTCCTTAAATCATTGCAGCTGTGTAGCAGACACCCACTGATTCCTGACCACAGCTGATGGGCTTACTCCTCATACTACGTTTTATAGATTTCCTCACCTTGGTTTTGAAAAAGGGGCTTTCTCAAGACTTAATCATAACGTTATCCTATCCTTGCATAGCCTACATTACAAACTTACCAGTGTTCTTTGCCTTGCCTTTGAGCTGTAGGGGCATATAGGCTTTGATGGGTTTTTTTCCACCTGTGGAATCCATTTTGTTACTAGTAATATTCCTTCTCCTATAGTAGTCTTGCAGTTGCTCAGAAAACATCCTTACCCATGAAGTCTTAGCTGTAAAAGGAGAGATGGATGAGGTTTTGTTCAGTATTTCTGTAATATAACCGCTAGGCTGCGAGATGATGAAAGGACAGCCACGCTGGGTCTATCTTGCTCAATATACCCACTGTGTCAAGGAACTCACCATTAACCTCTGCCAGGCTCTGTTAAGCTGGACACCCACAGCACCATGAGAAGGAAGCTTGACTGGGGGAATCCCAGCAGTGGGGTAGGACCTCCTTCCACTCCCTTTTGCTGTCCTGTCTCCAGACAGAGAGGTGCCAGGTGGCATCTGCTGGTTTCTTACGTGTCTTTGGGAAATGGTGTCAGGGATGCTTTGTTTGATGCTCCCCTTTGGCCCCTTGTTCTGACATTTTTTGAATGCCTTAACCCTCAAGCCTCTCTCTTTTTCCCTTGATTGTCATAGGCAGTCATTTTTTTGGTTTCCCCACATCTAGCCCTCTGATGCCTGTCCCAGGTAGGAAAGCCAGTCAGGACAGTGGTCTAAGAAGGGATAAGCTGAGACTGAACATTTAATCCCAGGGTTTTCAGTGACTGCCTTTTTAGGCATAGGTTTTAGTACTCAGTTTGATTTTAATTTTTTTTAATTTGACTGGAAGTAGCTAATCAAAGTTCTGTCTTTTAACACCACAGTCATCATTATTTTCATGCAAAGTGATAATACAACACATACCTGAAGAAGGCGCATATGCCATGTCTGGAACACCAAAATGAATTACCTCAGACATAGAGGCAGAAGGCAGTCACTCAAAACAAGGTATGATTTAGGATCAAGGTACGGGAAATGCACTATTAGATAATCTTCCCCCACCATTCCAGGTTTATAAAATAAGTATTGGCGTCTGCACACAAATGTGGTTGGTGCTTTAGGAATGCCAAAGAGGATGTAGCTCTTTGACAGAACTACAACGAATTCTACGCCTGTTTTTCCCTACAGGTTATGAGAAAGTGATGAGAGCTGTTCTCAGCTTTGAGTGGGTCACCCTTTTTTAGTAGCTTGAATTCAGAATATACATACATACCTAAGTAGTTTATTTCCTATGGGAAATGAATGTGTTTAAGTAGCTGAAAAGAGGTTGTTCAAGAGAACTGGTGCTTCTGGCAGACCACGATTCTCTTACCTTGTGGTGTACCCAGGCTGGCTGGTGAACCTTTGGCCTTGGAAGGAAAAATACCTGAATCTGTTGCTGTTCTTGGTGTTTTCTCATGGGGAAATCTGCATGATTGAATTATATTTAGTACAGAAAAAAGCTAGGTGTCTTGTCTTTAGAATTGTTTTATATCGCTTACTTTTTTCCCTCCGTACAAGTTGGGTGTGTTACGCTCTAGGCAGCACTCAGCTGAGCTGAGTCTTCTTGGAAAAGCGTCTTGCACTTTGAACAAACAGTACGTAGCACCTGGAGCTTTGCCCCAGTACAGAAAGTGCGTGTGTTACATTTATACTGTACGATACACCAGAACTTAATTTCAGGGTAGTTTTCTTTGTGACTAAAGCCAGAGG
This sequence comes from Astur gentilis, assembly GCF_929443795.1. Classification (NCBI taxonomy): domain Eukaryota; kingdom Metazoa; phylum Chordata; class Aves; order Accipitriformes; family Accipitridae; genus Astur; species Astur gentilis. The sequence continues at coordinate 12,893,486 of NC_064913.1, forward strand.
AGAAGCTGAAATTTGCCTTTTGTCTACAGCTGTTTTGTAGAGTTTCAATTAATCTTCAAAGCCTAGTAATTGGTCTAGTTTCATTACGAAGTCTTGAAATGGAACTTTAAAGGATCATTCCTGTTTGGAGATAAAGCCAGTCATAACTCTTTATGCTACAAGTTGAAGATTCAAGTTTTGGTTTGTTTTTTTGTTTTTGTCCTGAACACAAATGAACTCTTCTAATATCAGGAAAGATTAAGGAAAAGGTGCTCTTGGTGTATGAAGTGCTGTCCATTCTGTGTTTTCTCACCATGTTTCTTAGTAGTTCTTGTTTTCTTGTGGACCATGAGAAACATGAACCACAGGTAGAATATATTTTTTTATCAAAGTTTTTGGTAAACCGTCAAACTTCTGGGAATTACGCAAGGCTGTCTTTTTGTCGCTCCTTTGTCTTTCCATGATGTGTTTTTTTGGTTTTTGTTCTTACTGTGGTTGAACAATTGGATTGTAATCTGTCAAGAAAAATATGTAGTAGGACCTTTAGATAGTGACATGAAAAATAATTTAATTTGCTAATAATTTATTTAAATTGCTATAAAGAACCTCGCCTATGGAGTAGCAGTCACTGCATCACCTGCAGACCTTTATTCTATACATCTCAGGGTGAAGGTGCTAGATTTCAGGTCTACTCTGTGACCTGCCCTGAGGAATATGCAGGGGAAATCTGAACTTCAAACTGAGATAGTGTTAGGTAACATCTCAGAGTAGAAACTAGTCATATTCCCGTCAGGCATCAGGACTAGCGAGAGGGTTTTTGTTTAGAGGGACAAAGCTCCCAGGCTTCTTAAAGGCTAGCAATGATATCTTTTTTTGTATTAAGAAGCACATAAATAAATAAATAAAAAACTTGAAAGCCTTGATCTTGTGTAGGCACTTTAATCGTAGGCCCTGAAGCTTTTACAGTAGTTCATGTTTAAAGCTTATAAAAGAAGGTACAGCTGACTGGTATAATTACTGAAAATCCTTAGGGCCCAGGGGCATGATGCTTTAGAGGATGCACTTTCCAAAGATTTGAACTTTTTTTGCAAGGCACTTCTCACTCCTGGGGGGGAGTATAACACCAGGGGTGAAGCCTGAAGTGCCACGTATTCATAACTTACCATGGGAGACATCTTTGTTAACTACAGCACAGGCTTTTTTAGGGTTTCAGCAGATTGTGATCAGCACCTTATATTGCATTTGGAAGAGAAGAGGAAACTCGTCTAAAGTATATGTTGTCATTTGACTGAGCTCATGGTTTCAGTAGCTGCGCAAACCTCAATTTTCCTTTACTCAACCTGTTTTGATTTGACTGTATGATACTACGCATAACCTAATGTTTTTGTCTTGCCCTGCTCCCCTGGGATTGAGATAAGGTTTGCTGCTGGTAACGTCTGGTTTGTTAATTGTCATGTTCTGCCTCGACTTGACTACTTTTAAAAGTGACACTGTGTAATTGACTTTTCAGGAATAGTTGCTCTTTTAAAGGGTTCAGTTTGCTCTATCAGGAAGCGTCATTGCTGCTTTATGCTGTTTTTTCAGAACTTCTGATCTGAGTGATTTACGGCACTTGAACTTCCCAAACTATTCTGTAATTTACTCTGTGTGGATCTTAATCTTTGTCCAGGACACACTGACTGCTCATAAAAATTGTTTGGAAAAGGAATTTCCCCTTTTAACTCAATAGCAAAAAATGATGTAAAAAAGTTAATGTAACTGTCTGCTCTGCTTCCATGGGTGGCTGAGATGGGCTGCAGTCACACATGCCATCTTATTGTTCTCCTCCTAAAAAATGTTACCAAAGAAAATGTGTTTTAGATGATTGTTTACATGACAGTTGTGCCTGCAGAAGAAATATTTAAACGGGGGACTCTGGTCTCGATCTAGCCCATGACTAAACTTTGTCTGGGTGCCAAACCAAGATCCCAGAAATCTGCTGTCTCCTGAGACCGTGCACGAAACTACTTGCTTCTCTGCCCAGGGCGTCTCGGGAGTAGCTGGAGTGTGCCCCCCCCCTCAGCTGCGGGCATGGTGAAGGGGGCAACGCATGGCTTTCATTTCCAACTCTTGAGGGTTAACATTTCCAAGTCTTCCCCCTCCCTTCATCGTGAAGAACATAGAGGGGGTTTCTTCACAAAACCCAAGGGCAGCGGGTTTGGCAAAACGATGCCAGGAGCTGGGCATTTAGGTAAAACAGCAAGAAGTGTTGTTCCTATGGAGACAGAGCTGTCGGTGCTGGGTCCGTACTGAAGGTGAGGGTGGGATGGGGACACCCAGAGACCATCCCGTTAGCTTCTGCTTCATACTGCAGCCTCCCTGCTCAGATGGCTTGTTCGATTCGCGCCTTCCTTGACGTGCAGATCTCCGTTTATTTGTGGTAGCGAGCAGGATTTTTATTTTTTAAAGGACACTTTGGTAGCGCTCATGCATTTGCAATTCTTGGCTCGCTCACCCAGGCTTAACTCTGCCTTTTTACAGCCCGTCTTGCGGGTCACAAACCACCTCCCAACGTGCTGTTGTCGAGACATCTCTGAACCCCCCCGTGTGGTCTCATCGATGCTTTGTTTTACGTTTTGGCCTGATCTGGTGCGCTTAGCCGAATGCCATACGTCTTATGCGTCCAAAGACCGAGCCTGTTGTAGTTTGAGGACAGTAAGCTCCCTTCCCCCTTTAAGATTGCTGGATTTACTCCCTGCCCTTATAGTCGCTGTATATGGTGTCTCCAAAGACTTCCTCCTCGAGCATCAAAAAAACTATCGTAAGAGCCTTTTGCTTACATCTTCAAACCACTCCCAGATGTGCCGCCCATCCAAATAATAACAGGCTGGTTAGTTTTGAAGTTTCTTGAGAAACATGAAAGAATCCCCATATTATTGAGTTACGAATAAAACTTCTCCCATGAAAAATTCCTTCCCTGCCTTCTTAGGGTTAATGGTTGCATTTAAGTTTGGTATTTAAAACGAAAACGGGAAGAAAAATTGCTGTGTGTGTTGGTGCCCCCTTGGTTTCAGTTTGATGCTGTGTCGGTAAAGGGGACAGCCCAGCAGAGCATTAACTGGGCAGGAGGTTGTTTTCTTTAATCTTTTACATTTGCTGCCTTTTCAGTCTCACTGTGTATTCTCTTTTTAATGGATTTTAAAGATCATTCTAAGCAGCGTGCCAGGGTGTTGAAACAACTCCCCTGGCCTATTCCACCAGTCACTCCTGTGTATTTCTAACCTATATTTGCTGTCAAACTTGTAGCTCTGATTTTCTGTATCCTACCGATGTCTGACTGGGGCATACAGCTGAACCTTGCTGTCTCTGCTCGTTTCTGTCATCAACGTCAAGTGCTGTGCAGATCTTTTTCACTTCTAACCTTACCGAATCAGCATGGAGAGCTGTCTTCTGTGTCTACATGGATGTGTGTATATATATATCTATCTCTACAAGTATATATATATACACAGTATATATACTGTAAGTAGTGGGGTGGTTACCGGTGGCTGCAGTGTGTAAAAATCCTGCTTATTCCTGAACTGGTGTGCTGATAATGCCCAGGCGTCCTAAAATTGCCCACTTTTCTTTGAGGCTTATCAGCACTTCCATTGCAGGTAGGTGCTCTGATTGAGCCCGAATGCATGTTGTTTGGCTGCCGTTAGCTTTGTCACAATGCTCCTGTCTTGACATAATTTTCCCTTTACACCAAACTGTTAATTTTGTCTGTGTGCTTGTTTGGGGTTTTTTGTGCTGCAATCTACTGAACGGCGCCTGAACCAAGAAAGCAGAATGATTTGGGAATTTTATTCCCAGTTCTAGGGCTGATTTAAAGCGTGGCCTTGGGCAAGCGACTGCTGATCTGCTTTCCCTTACGTTCACTGGAGGCAATGATATTCATTTATGCATCTCCCGGAGCTGCTCAGCTGTGGTATGAATGCACAGGGTGGATGGACCCACAGGACCTGCGGTAACTAGCTGCAGTGGGTATAGTGGAGTACTTCTTAATCACTTTCTGTATATTTTTATTGTCCCCCTCCCAGGCCAGATGGATTTGAAATTTATAGTTCTGAGAAACTGGATTCCTTTGTTCATACTGTATGGTGGTTTTTCTCCCCCCATTTTTTTTTTTTTACTTTTTTTTTTTTTCTTCAGTATGGGGTTATCTAATTTAATAAAGGATTCAATCAGCTGGAATGTGCACATTGGAAAGTGACAGACAGCAGAGGCTTCCAGGGGAGGCCAAGCGCATGAACCGGCTGTAGGAGAGAGAAAGAATGAGGCAACTGTAAAATAGAAGATGTCTAATGCAGTTAGCATACAAATACCATACACAAAATGAATAGTCTGCTCTCTTTCTTCATCATGCCAGAATGTGATGGTGTTTCAGACCTCATTACTTCTTTACTTCGACTAAGCTTCAGTACTTTATGACAGGTGACAGGTTTGATGGCATCTGCTTTTCTCAGATTAAAAAAAACCCCACACATCCACCTGCCTCTCCTTTCATTTGGGACCTGCAAAGGGTTAAGGACTGCTGAATGCAGACATATATGGTGCTGTATTGATATTATGTACTTTGTAATAGAAAACAGAACTATCCAGGTCAAATATCAATAACATTCTATAAGCCTTTCTAGGAAAATATAATTAAAACCATTCAAAGCTGTTTCCCATAACTGAATTTACTGTGTCTTATTGACTTCAGTCCCACATCTACAATGTGATATTATTATTGACTTTTAGAGCTCTGCCTATTTTAAAAATAAAGAAAACACAAAATCAGGTGGTGGTATTCATTTTATTAGAAATCTTGCCCTCCTTTTCTCCCTGAAGCAGGGATCATATTGAATTGTTTGAACAACAAAATGGTGGGGTAGCCCTTCAGCTGGTTTAAATTGTCATAGTCCCACTGAAAGCAGCTAAACCAGTGGACCATCAACTGAGAACCTGTCCCACATTCTGCATTTAAGCAACTCATTCCTTTGCACCTAAGGCTACCAGTTACAGCACTACCTCTGGTTTTATTACCAAGCTATATTGACTTGTTTTCATACTGAATATCGGGAGTAGGATTTAGAGTAGGAAGTTCACTAAATTGTTTAAATGTTTCAGACAGAATGAGTTTGCTTTTCTAATTCTGTCCCTCCCTCTCCTCAAAGCAAATATTTTGTCATATCATCCACATTTAAATCGAGAGTATATTCCTCCAAGCATATAATTTTCATAATAAATATGTTTTGTATATTCGATAAGTCCTTAAAACCTATTTGCTAGCACAGCCTCTTAAAAAAAAAAAGTGTATCATAGTCTCAAAAATTGAATGTTTATATAAAATAACTGATACTATACCATATTCATGAATTATATTTATTCTGAAGACTTGTATCAAATACTGTCTGTATTTTTCACACAAATCTGCTAGTGGAATAATTTATAGTTATAAATATTAATAATATGGAACTGTTTCTGCAAATACTACAAGAGCCTAAGAAAAATCTTTTCTGAGAATAGTTCTGTTATTGTTGTTGGCTGTGGGTAGCTTAGCACTTCATGGTTATCACACAATATGTGATCAATATTTAAGATTTTTGAAGAAGTCAGATGTATGCAGATGTCTAAAATAGATGTGTATACACACCCACCCACATATATATATATGTATGAAGAAGAAATGGACGTAGAACCTTACAAGGAGTTTAAATGTTTTATTTCCATAAAATTCAATGTGCTCATGTAACATTGGTCTTACTTTCCTGAAATCTGAAGTTTCCTGGAAGTTGGTAGGGATTGTGTTGTAGAAGAGAAGGAAGAATTCAAACTCTTTCCTTTCTACTTGAATTGCACTATACTGGGTATGTTTGTGGCTCAAATAGACTACCTAGATTTAACATTAACTTCCTTTAAAAATATTCAGACATGGGTATTTATTGGTTGTGACAGCCTAGAATATTTTTTAGTCCACTAATATTTTATGTGCTTTTTTTATGTAGTTGAAGCTTAATTGTTAAAATAAGGAGTACCCCTCATGTCCTGAGGCAGACAGTAGCAGCACTTAGAAAATCTGATGGTCAGTGGTAAATGTACTCTGAAGGAGATGAGGTAAAAGAAAATAATTCTGAAAGTCTTGAGAGCAAAACAGGAATATTATGTATCGAAAAACAAAAATGAAAATATTTTTTTTCCTTCAGCAAGTACCTTTTTAGCTTATTATAACTTAATAGGTACATGTGAAGTTGGTAGACAGAAAGGCTTCTGTATGAACCATAATTATACTCCTTGTGCTGTCAAAATTGCTATAATCCTGTGGCTGAGTTTTAAAAATCACATCCTAAAGATGATATGATCTACTGTCCATGTTGCTATTTAATCTGAATACTCAACTAGGAATTCATTTAGGTGAATAGTATCTTAATTTATTTTTCAAGTCATTTTAAGTCATCTGCAAATTGTAGGCAGGTCTGAGCCATAATTTTTGTGTTTAACTTTTTGAAAAAAAATTCAATATTTCAGTTTGAAATGCAGAATATTTTACAGTCTAGGTATTTGTTTAATATTGTAATAACTGTATGTTTTGATGTCTATATTTTCTGCTTGTGGTATTAGAAACATTAGTATGTAAATGGGAACAAGAATAAATAATTTAAAAATCTGTAGGGCTCTCGTCATTTTCATTAGTCAGTTCATGTCATTTATATTTTCTTCATGTCTAGCTTAAAAATGGCTCTACAGTGTCGTTTTGGATTGATGTATGTCTTGTCTAAATATAAAGGTGGTGGTGGTAAAATACTTGCTAAGAGGAATGTATAGGGGATTTTGATGGTCAGTCCTGTTGTTCTCTTACCTATAAACAAAACTGCTTACAAACACTCAAGAACAAGCACACAGACTGGGCAGTGGCTATAGATTTTCACTCTCTTTTTCAAATCTGATAGTGCTGTGCTGTGCCATTTCAAGAAAGAATATTGATTACAAGCATTATAGTATCATTAAATGTTGTTTATTAAAACTTTGCTGTTTTAGCATACAGGTGGCAGTAGGAAGATTAAATCCAGCAGATAAGTATTACTAAAGGACGACAGGAAAAACAATCTGATCCTGACCTGCATCGCTTGTTTTCACTGCAACGGCCCCCCGACCCCCCATTTTTCACATAGCCCATGAATACTTGGAAGAAAACATTGTTAAATCAAATTTTTACACGCATCTATAAATTTGGCAGAGTGAATTACTTGCCTGGGCCTGCCACTTTTATATTTTTAACTCTGTTCTTACTTGCTGTGTGAGAAGCATCACTGCAGTATGCAGAGAAATTGTAATTGCAGTAACATATGCAGTAGCATATTTTTCCCAGCTGCAAATTAATTATTCCCTTTATCTTTAGGATTATTGTGGAATGCTATGATTTTATGATTATTATCAGGCCTCTCGAGGTAGTTAGAATATTGTGTAATACTTTTATGAGTTCAGAGACTGGACTTTACTGTACAAGAGTGGTTAACGCATATGGATACACCCCCAAAGTTTCCAGTAACAATTACATTCCAAGAAAGGTGCTAAATATATTGCTACCAAGAATCTTCTGGTTTTTTCCTCCCTCAATCTTTGATGTCATTTGGGAGTGCCAAGAATTTTCACTTCACCTACTTAAAACATTTAAACGTGAATATAAAAATTTGCTTTAGATTTTTATCCTACCCAGGAAGCTTGATCCTGTGGCTATCACCTGGCAAAAATTCCCACTGTATTAAATGCGAGTCTTCCTTGTGTTGGGACTGCAGGAGTGAGGCTGGAGTTACAGTCAGCCCTTCGTGGTGAAATTATTCTGAGCCCATGCAAGGCTGCTGGTGGTGTTATTCTAGCTGAAAACTTCACTACAAAGGCACAAGCCCTTGAAAATAAAGTTTGCAAGATCACTTGTTTACATTTTACAATTCAGAGATGTAAACTGGTTGGTAGTGTTAAGGTCAGTGTTTGTTTTAATTTGGAGATGTGTTAACCTTTTAAGGCTTGGGCGGGGGGGGGGGGGGGGGGGGGGAGAGGGGAACGACAAGTTCTTAATGTAATTCTTTTATATGCCCAAAGCAAAAGCTGTAAATGGATTTGAAATTATGACATACTTCTTTAGGTCAGCATTATACTTACTACACAGTTTCCACCCACGATTACTTTGCAAAGTGAGAGCAGATGATAATTGGGGTAGTTTGCAGGCAATAATAACCTGCATTTTCTCACAGGAACCTTAGTAACAGTGTGACATAACGAAGGTAAAAGCAAATTGAATTAGAAAAACAGCAAACATTGTGTTTTATAACCCAAAATAAAATTCTTCAGCAGCAACTAGTCCTGTAATGTAATCCAATCTGTTTTAATACTGAGATTTTTCCAAGAAAGCAGGAAACAGTAAAGGGTAAGGCTTTCAAACCTCTGCTGTTTCGTTTACAGATCCCTTGTGTTAATTTAATGCTTCTAGGGAACTGGGGCTCTTTCTTTTTTCTCAGAATCCCTTCTCTAGGAAATACTGAGTGGTGTGGCGCTGAGAAGCAGTCATGGTTTACAACAGATAAGCCAAAGGATCTGGCTTCAAATTCCACACTTCTCTGAGAAAACAAAACACGCCAATGCGTGCTTCTCTCTAAAGCGGATGATTTCTTGCTAACAGGCTACAGAAAATTTACCTTAGAAGGAGCTTAGCAGGCAACCTTCAGGGCCTAGACTCTCCTCCCCTTCTCCTGTCCCTCCAGTGCACGCACCAGCATCCAGCAGTTCTGTGCAGTCAGGTTTTTTAAGCATAAAAGATAAATATTTACAGCTATTACTTTTGGAGCATTACCCTGAAAGTTTTACTGGCACGAAATTCACACTCCCGCCGGTGCGGCCGTGCCAGCTGCAACCCCGGCAGTTGCAACGCCTGCCCCTTCCCAAACCCTGCCAGCGCGTTTTCGCCGTGCTTGAAACACCCCCTCCCTGCTCCCCCAGACCAGAGACACCCACCTGGACAACTGGATTTTGCGGCTAAAACTGATTTTGTCTGGGGGAAAAAAAATAGAACGAGTTGCTTGCAAAAACCCGGCCTGCCTGATGTCAGCTGCGTGCTTGTTAGCAGCCCTGCTGCTGCAGCTTGAGGAGATGCCTGGGCAATGCGTGTTTTGGCCTCTCGCCGTTTCTTTTCCTCATTTTGCCGGTTCAGAAAAAAAAAAAAAAAGGGTTCACGGTGCGATTTCTGAAATTACAGCAGCCCTGGCTTCTGGGCTTTTGTTGGCAAGTGAGGGTTTGGGGCGTAAGTGGCGGGGTTTGGGCAGAAGGGGCCGTGGGGTGGAGGTGTCGGTGAGCTGCTGGTCCTTCAGCAGCCCCGGACGCCTGGCCCACACATGTGGGGAGAAGATCAGCCACCGACAGCGAGCGGGAGGAGACGTCTGGAAGGGGACTGTCACTGGGGACAGGGCTGGGGACACGCTCCTGCTCCTCGGAGGGGCAGGGGAGAACAAGATGCGTGGAGGAGAAGGAGTACGGGGGGCACGGTGGGAAGGAACGGCTGCCGGTGCTGCCTGTTCTCCCGCCGACCAAGCGTGGCATCTGGGGAAAACAAGGGAAATTGAGGCTGGGAAGGGAGAGAAGTTAATGTCTTCCAGCCCCCCACCACACCCCCCGCCGACATCTGAATCGGTAATTAAAACTTTGTGTTAATTGGCATAAAGTGAATTAAGTAAGATTCCCAGAATTGAGACTGGTTTGCCCTCAAGAGGAAGGGAAAAGCAAAAATTAACTGCACACTTTATAACCAGCAGGCTCTTCTGTCTTTGGCTGTAGTTTGCCTGGCCTGGGAGGAGATTTTTCAGGAACTTTGTTCTTGTTGGGGTACAGAACATCCTGATAGACTGATACTTTTCCTCTGGTCGTTAACTTTTTCATTACTGTGTAAAGGCAAGGTGAATATCAAAGGCTGAGCTGTATCCTCTCCCGGTCCCTGGGTAGGCCAAAAGGATATTAGATTCACGTGGCAGGAGCAGAGATTTGGCAGAAGGGAAGAGCATTGCCCTGTGTCATACGTTCTTGGTCCCAGCCCCACCCCTGGTGCCATATAGTTATAGGAAAAAAAATTAGCAAATAGTTGCAGGTGTGCCGTTGAAAATCCTGCTGCAGGGCAGGTACAGATCCCCTAGAGTCACGCTCATGGTTTAGGCTTATGGCTGTGAAATTGGTAGTTCGTGGGGTCAACACCAGCGTGGGATGTCGTGGCACTCTAGAGATTTCCCAAGATCAAGGAAGTATCTTGGGAATCTTCTTCAGGGACAACTGTTACTCCCATATAAGCAGAGGGAGGCAAATCTCATGCTGTGACAGATAAAGCATCTCCCTGGCTTTCTTCCTAAACCTTCTTTCCTGGGTTTTGTGTAGGAGGGAGAGCTCTGCATCCATTTCATCAGCAGGTTCAGTTTACGCTTGCAATGTGCATTACATGAGCTAATATTGAGGAGTGCTGGGAGAGAAAAAAGAACAAGGAAGTTCTGATTTTAGAGGGTATTAACATGCTGAATACTGTGCTGCTCAGATCTGTAGCAATTTTAGAGCTTCTCGTTTCATTTTCCTTTTGCAAAAGTACTTGAATCCTGCAAAGTCAAAACGTTGCCCCTACCAATTATGGAAACAAACTTAGAAAAACAAATTAGCTACTCTGGCAAAAATTTGCAAAATAACCTTCCTCTCCCATCCCTGCCATTTCCAGATTTTTCTTTTGTTTTGTCATCCTGGTGTGTAAGCCACTCAGGGTTGGCAGTGTTGTACAAAATATCACTGATTTCTTCTAATCCATGTGTTAACTCTTTGAAACGGCATATTGTGTGTGTATTTTTTGCGTGAACAGACTTTGAGAAAACGTGAACATAAAAATAATCTAAGCCATATGAAGCCAGACCAAGGTCCATCTGTCTCAGTAACCTGTTTCCGATTAAGATCGGTAGCCCGGTGGCCACGGAAAAGCTGCAAGAACAGGACCTGCCCACAGCAGTAGGTACCTGCCATGCTGTTCCTGCAGGCTGGGGCTTGGAGGCTTCTTGAGGTGCAGTTTGTATCTCGGTGTTGTATAGCCCGTTGTGGATTTTTCTCTCCCTTAATTTGAGAATGTGCTTGTTGAAATCTGGCGCCTGGAGATTGCTGAAATCTGGCGCCTGGAGGTTGTGACAGATTTAACTTTTGACCTACTCTCCCCTTCGGTTGCATTTGATGCACTTCTGTTCCCCAAACGTGGTTGGCTTGAAGGAGAGAGAGCAGCGTGCTCTCTCTAAGGATGTAGCCTGTGATGACCATGTAATGAAAACATCTACCTTCAAGCACAAAGGCAAGTTCCAGTTCTACAAAGAGACGTATGCAGGAAGACCCTTTCTTTTTGGCCTTCCCCTCCTCTTCATTCACCAGAGCTCTTCGTAGGCTCAGGAGACCAAAGCGAGCCCTTTTTGCTTTTAGGATTGACTGTAAAGTCACGTAGTGAGACTGTTTTAGTCCGACAAATGCTTCTGATAAAGAATAATGGCACCCAACTGTCTGAGGGTGTCAGTTTGGTGTTATTTACGTAAAGCCTCGCACAAAGACTTGAAGCGTTTCCTTTTGTTGGGGTGCGACGCACAACAAACCAGCTGCACGCGTGGAAGGGCAACGCCTGTCTGTCTGTCCGTCTCCCCTGTACAAAACAGTCCTCAGCAGTGTTACTATGAGTGGCTGCCTTCCGGCTGGCACAACTTTCTGCACTGATAATTTCTTTTCTGCATAGGATTAATCTGTGCCGTTTGTGTAGTCGTTAAGCAGTAATGCAAAATAATGTGTGCCATGATGTGGAAGTTGCTTAACACGGGCGGTCTTCCAGATCTATCGAAAGAGCCGCTCCATCTACTCTGCGGCTTCGTCTCTTCACTGGATTTCTTGGCAGTCAAAAGGAAGATAATAAAACTGTGCTCTCTGCATACCAGACGGATAGAATTTGTCCTGCGTCATATTAAGTAGTGCTTATTAATTCATAGCTGCTGGGGTTTTTTTAAATGAAGATGAAAGTTTGTAGGTGTTTAATTCACAGGAGGTAGAATGGGTTTCTGTGTTGCCCTATAGGTTGTAAGAATAATAATAATCAGCAAGAAAATTATGAAAGGCCTCCCATTACAAAATATGGATTAAAAACAGTCAACTTTTATGCAAATGTGACAATCCTTGTTTTCACAAAAACTTCTTCAGACGTGCAGGGGGGGTTTCTGCTCACATCAAGATCCCTGGTTTTTATCCCATGTCCTTTCGTTACATTGTTGGGAGGTACTGAAGTTGAATAAAAGTAGCGTTTTCAGAGAGATGCCTTAAAATGTAGAGTATATTCTGTGAAGAGAAAAGATATTAAAGATGAAGTTAAAATGTACATTTTATTTTTACTTAAATATTAACAGTATGACTGAGTTTGACCTTTGAACTTGAAGACTAGGGGTTATTAATATGAGGGTTTGTGACCGACCATCTGAAGCGTGGTTATAATTGCACTGCCTTTCATTTACATGTAATCATTTACAAGCCAGGGCTTTGATCTTTCAGGTTGATATAGACTTGATATGGTTGATACGTTGACTTCTGGCGTGGTTGGGTTCCAGGTCATTGCACAACTCTACTTGCAAAAGTGCAGCCTGGTCAGTCGCTAGAAGCCGGCACAGTGGGAATAAGCCGGCGGAGTCATAGTCATCCTGTGCGATGGACTCGCTGGTCACAGTAACGTGAGAAATGTAAAATGAGAACCAGCCCCATTGTTCTCAGCAGTCACTGTCTCCAGGTGTGGAGGCCTCGATACGTAGGGCAAGGGGAAAAAAAATGATTATTTTACTTTTACAGCTAACAAATTAAGCAGCGGAACGAATGGTTTCCCTGAAGTTTATGGCAGACTCAGGAACTGAACTATTAAGTCCCAGTCCACTGTCCTAACCACAGATGGTTTTTCCTATCATCAATTAAATGAAATAATTTGAAAGCTTTCAAGGCTGTTTTTCAGGGGTACCTCAGAGCTGACGGCGCCGGTCCATCCTAACCTGTGAGTGTTTTAATGTTTGGTATCTATTTTTCTTAAAAAATTGCAGGAATTTAACTTCTGAGATTAAAGTCTCCTACTAGCTCACTTTTGAATTCTTCCATAGTCCCAAAAGAAGAGAGAAATTGCTGTTCCCTGTGTAGAGAATTACTTGAGTTAGTATTTCAAAACCATCAGTGTGTGTGTTTTCTAGAAGACCTGGTAAAATAATTCTTTAAACTCCTGAAAGATTGCAACCCTGTATTATCGCTAAATACCTTTTTTCCTATTGTTCTTGCTCCCTTCCTTGTAAATCCAGGGGTTTACTTCTGCTCTGGAGATTAAGTGGCACAGGGATGAATGTGTTAAAAAAAGAGAAATTCTTTTGCAGTACAGTTGTACATGTCTGAACATTAGATTCCAGTGGGCATGAAGAATAGGTATCAGATTATTTGCATTGAATTTTCACTTGGAATCTGGAATTGGATTTGGGGAATTCTACCAAAATACATAACTCCAGAATGCATGAACTTTAAGCTGTTTTAGTAATTCCTCATTTTTACAGTTATCACTGTTACTAATGAATTTGCTGCAACTTATTTTAATGGCTTTCAGTGTGCTGGCTAGGATTCCAGGATACTTATTGTTTGTACATCATAAAAACACCATGCTGTCTTTCAACAGAAAGGTTTTCCTTTTAACAGTCCTTTTAAGTACATTTCATGAAGTAACAAAGACAGCCATTAAAAGACAGCATTGAATAACTTCTGCCAAGTTTCAGTGAACAAATTTTTATTTAAATTAGGAATGGAAAAGATTTCCTGAACCTAGCATTCGTTCCCTTACTGTTCCAGGCAACCTCCTCCTGCTATGCCATTTGCAAAGTGATCAAAATCCCATTAAGTTCTTTGTCTTCGCTACTGTCATTAAAAATATGTTCCAAAACCTCAGTGCGGTCAGGCTAGAAGCCTTCTTCTAACTTCAGCCTGAATTTCATTGTGGCCTGTTTATATGCACTTGTTCTTGAGTTAACATTGTCATTTTGCTTAAATAGCTCTTTTACTTCCTCTGCGATATATTTATAGAAACAAATCTTATAGCCCTCTCAGCCTACATCTTCCAAGGCTAACCAAGCCAAGCTCCTCAGGTCCTCTTCTGGTCTCGGAAAAGCTTGTCTGTTCTCTTGTCCACCCCAATAACCCTGCTCTGCGCTGGTTTGAGACCACTTTCCTTCAATATGGGTAATGAAAACCTTTGCTCAGTGCTCCAGGTGAGCTCTTGCTTCGTAGAGCAGGAGCACTGCAGTGATCTTTATCTGGCAGAAAGATACACTTTAGCAGTGTCTTTGTCTTTTATGATTATGTCAGGGTGACTGTCTGTGTGATTTTATGGGTTTGTCATCTTCGACATTTCCAGCTCATGAATTTCCAGTTTATAGCAGAAATGTTGCTTTCGGTCCTTTTGTTCATGATCTTGCCTTTTCAGTTGTATTTCTATAGCAATGCTTCATGAGCTCAGGTAGTTCTTCCTATTTGGTATCTCCTCAGGCCAGATGGTTATTTAATAAACTGGTTTCTTTTAGTTTATCAGACTTGCCCCTTTGAAGTCCTGAAGTTTTATTACAGGCATTTTGCATATCTCTCTGATTAATTTAGACAAAAGCAAATAATGGTCTCACAACTCATGACTATTTTCTTAATCCAATTGTATTACAGATATCTTTGCTACACCCAAAATCAATCCTAAGAATACCCACAGACCCTCTTGTTTAACCAGTGTTTGGTAAAGAAATAGATAGGATCTCACATGCAGAAATAACTGGGCCCCTGCTGTTACTAGATCCATTTATTCTCCTATCTGTATCTCATAATTTAAAATCTTGTTTTCTACTAGGATTTGTGTCTTTTGAGTGCCACGTAAAAATTTCTGTGGGGAAAAATGGAAGAAATCTCCTGTAAAGAAACTGAGAGTCTACTGCAGAGGGTCTTTCTCCTAAATGGATTTTATACTATCGATGCTATGCCTTCTTATCACATTGCCATCAATGTTATTCATGGTCAGTTCTTGTCCATCATTTTTACTTCTGTTTTTACCTTTCCCAAACACAGTCGTGTTCTAGTCCTGATTGCATTTTCTGTTATTCCTGCAACGTATTGCTTCACATTTTGCACCAGCAATTAAAATTCCACTTTTTCTTTTCTGGTCCGTGGCCTAAGTATTAGTACACAAACATTTTACTTGTTTCTCACTAACCACATCCATTTCCCTTACTGGATTAGGCATAATCCTGTGTTTCCTCTCAATTACTGCACTCTGCAGTATTGAATCTGTTTTCTTTCTCATTTTTTATTCACTGACATTCCTTTGCCATTGCCTTATCTTTTAACTGCAAGATTTTTCAGTGTCGTTTTTAGACCTAACTCCGTATCCTCTATCCATTTGATACACCGTTCTGATTTGTAGATCCAGTCAGATGACAGGTTTTCAGCTCTTGTTAAGGACAGTCTCCCATCGTGCGTATCTTCTTTCTCTGCCAGGTGTTGGTACGAATCCGACTCCTTTCTCTTCCATCTGTTCTCCTGTCGGTGGAGCATCCTGCTTGCTGCGTTAGCTGCAGTTCCCAGTACACTCTCAGGATCCAGTCCCTTGATGATTCTGTTCTTTTCTCTTCTTGTAATGCTATTTTCCTCATGTTCCCTTTCCCTCCACTGCTCCTAAGTCTTATTCTCTGCTTACATGATCGCCCATATCTAGGGGATTTTTGTTTTGTTTTGTTTTATTTTGGCAAATCTATGCCAAGTCCCCGCTGCGGTATTGAGCTGTACTGGTAGTCTCCCTGCGTAAAAAAGCATCTGTCAAATACCCCATCAAGGATATGGGACACCTCACTTTCTATATCCAGTCATCTCTGTTGTCTTTGTAATTACTTGGGTCTGCCCCACAGCTGCCATAGTCACCGTCATTGTTTTCTCATCCTTGCCCTGAACTTGTAACAACAAAACCAGTGAGAAAACCCTTCCCCTTCCAAGCTCCTGAACAGCCTGCCCTCTTTCCTGCTCCCCGCTGCTGGCTCCAAGGCTGCTGGATCCAGTCCACGGTTACTGGCTTCTTTCTCGAGAAAATACATACCGTAATCAGTTGGTGAATTGCTTAATAGAAGGACTGACATTGAGGAGTTGCACACAGCGTAGTAAAAGTTGATGAATTTAATATTGCTTGTTATGGTATTAAAGGAACATCTGACTACAATGCATATAAAAAACTCCAGCATAGCAGCATTGCAGGAAAGTGTTTTAATATTTGACTGTACCTATTAGCAGAGATACTTTAAAGCTGCAACTTCAAAGAATATTTTCCTGAAAAATGAATATGCTTCTATAAATTAACTGCTTCTGTTTGAAGCTGTTGAAAAGTCTAAGTAATAGCCAAAAGCAGCATATTTCTTTAATATGGCTGATTCTAATAAGATAAATTCTCATTGTACGTTTGAGCCTGAAAAAAGTGCAGGCAATGTTCAGAAAAAATTTCTTATCATTCATACAAAACTTTTACAGTAATTGGGAAGTTAATAAAGCTTGTTTGTTGGTGGAGTCACAGTCAGAGCTTTACATTTTTATGCTTTCTCAAGACTGTGGATTTTTTTTTTATACTATAGAACAGCACAGTTTAAAGCTTTTGAAAAATTAGTGGATGATCCTCCCTTTCCAGCAAAACCTATGTTAAAACCATATTAAACTATAGAATATTGGTGAATTATTTCAGTCTGATAATTGAGTAAGAGACCAAAATTTCTGTTATAATTGCGGGTGTGTTTCCTGCAGCTGACTATGAAATTAAATAAATTTTAATTAAGTTACAGCTGCTATTTGTTGAACTTTTGCCGTTCCTAGTTTTTTTCTCAGTTACCCTTACTGTTTTCCAGGAATTCTGGAACTAAGAAATGTTCTACTTAGAATTTGAAAACATAAAGCCTTCAATTCAGTGAGTTTGTTTTTAAGTTTGGAAAGCAGTGAAATAGAGGTTTCTAATTTGTTATTCTATGTGCTATCTTGTAAACTTGTTTAATGTAATTTAATTGCACTTCATGGAGCAAAAAACACGAACAGTAATTGCAGATACATTCTTGCTACATTAAACAAACAAACATTGCCCTCCGAAACAGAATGATTTTAATAATAAAACAGGAGGGAAGGGATAAGTAACTAAATAATAAAAATTGAATTTTTTTAAATACAGAAATTATGTAACAGCTTGTTGCCATTCTCCTCTGTGCTTGAATTAAACATATCTGCTTTTTATTCTCACTGGCTTCTGTGAAAGTAGGAAGTTCCTTCTTTCTTATAATTTTCCTATTAATTTATTTTTCACATTAAACATGCCAAAACTTGACCTTTCTCTCATTTTATTCTTTTGCTTTTCCATGTATTTGCTCAGAAGTGTTCTATCTTTTGTCCTTTTCTGCATTTTTCATATTTTCTCCACCCTCATCCTTCTTTTCTCAGGGCCCAAGTCCAGGGATGCTCAGCATTCAGAAGAAACAATGGCAGTATTTTCCTTCGGCTTGCATGTCCCATCGTGTTCTTAGTGTGGAAGAGTGGAAGACGTCCCTCCCTCAGTCACCAGCACCGGAGGCTGCAAGCAGAAATCTATTATTAATGCCTACTATCTTTTAAATCATTTTAAATGAAAAAAAAAAAAAAAAAAGAGAGGGAAGGAAGCACTGGGATAGTAAATGTGAAACACAAGCGGATATCACATCAGCAGAATTCAGGCTTGGTTTTAGGAACTGAAATTCACTTGTCCTGTTATCTCAGAACGTGTTTCTCAGCCGCCAGACATATCTTGCTGGGTTTTAATACCCAGTGTAGCTCTTCTCCTTCTTTTTTTAGGATCATGATAATCAGTCCTGGGAAGAGATGAAATAAGTACCCTGTGTAGTTAAATGCAGTTTCAGGTAAATAGGTTGGTTCCCGCATGATGTAGAACGATATAGCTCCTCTGATGGTGCTTGGGATTGCAACACTTTCTGCCATCCAAGAGAAGTGAATAATGTCTTCGGTGAAAGACTCTAAGCTCAGCTTAATTGTCAATCAAGAGTACAAGCGCTTTTGTACAGTCAGTCAGTGCATGGCGACAAATACTTCATTTATCACAGCCCAGGTTTGTTTTATGAGTAAGAATTACTGATGTGTGCGAAGAGGATCTTTTCCGCCAGTCTGTGAGGAGAACGCAGGTCCAAACCAGACAACAACTGGTGGTGAAATCAGCTCTCCCACAGCTCCGCGGAGGGCTGACCGTTTCCCTTCCCATCAGACCTGCGTCTTGGCAGCTTCTCCTCCGGGAGACATGGGCTGCTCATTTGAGCCAGTATCTCACCTCCCTAAAACGGCCCTCAAAAGCGAAGACTTGCCGCCTCCCAAAGCAGTGCCTTCCTACTCCTTGTCCTGGCGTGCATCCTGGGACTCATTCCACACTTCTCCCATTTGAAGGCCAATACTGTAGCATATGCTGGCTGTGTGCTGTTAGCCAAGCAAATTGTAAGCAAAGCAGTACATAATACCTGCGTTTCTTTGAGGTTCTGCAGCATACCTTCTGAACCAGATACAGGATTACCCATTTCAAGATTTAATGCTGCTCTTTTAGATTGATGGGCCAGATAATTGATCTTACTGCCGTCTTGAATATTGCCTTGCTCTTCTTTTTCTTCACTTGCATTTTCCTGGGAAAAAGCTTTTCCTTTTCTCCACCTGAGTTTCTTCAGTGGATTCTAATGATACAGGTAATCTCCTTTCTGATAGCTGGTGTTTGCTTTATGTCAACCATAGTAAATTAAATTACAGTTTTCTCAGCATTGAGAAGACTACATTCCTGTTGATATGCATGCTTTTGCTTGACGTGTTGGCGCTTGTAGTTGTGTGTAGGGACTGGCTTGAGTACACTCTGTAGCAGTTACAGGTGACAAGAATAACGACCATTTTCTCACTTCATTGTAACAGGTAACTTGAGTGAAGCTCTGTATTTGCAAGGCACATCTTCTTCCAACCCGCAATTTTCTCCCTGCTGAGGAGCAGCAGAGTTGGCCTTTTAGTAGAAGTTTACTTATAGTGCTGATATCAGTTGTGTTTTTTTGCTTTTCCCATCAGGTTCCCTTTGAGTACTAAACTTCTAATATTTAAGATTAATTATTTAAACCTCAAGAGTTTTCTCACATATCATGATTCTGTTGGTCAGAAGTCTCTGGCTAGCTGAAATGCGTAAAAATGACAAGGGAAGAAAAAGAAGATCCCTCCGTAAAACACCTCTGTGCTTGTGCTGCTGGGAGCAGGTGTTGAAATTGGGTGTGGTAAATGCCTGTACTGTCTTGGAGAGTAATTTTTCATTTGCATGACTTATAGGTAGATAACTGAAAATAAGAAAGGAGAGTGTATGCCCTGGTGATGAAATGTGTTTTAAATGTGATGTAATCTGCACAACACCTTTCAAGGGAGCGGCGTGCTGGATCCTTGAAGCCGTACCACTCCTGAGTGCCTCGTACAGAACTCGGTGCTGGCGACCATCGCCGCAGTCCTGCTGGACTTGCACATCTGTCGGGAAAAGGCAGTGAATTGCTGCCTGTATAATGTCCCTGTGCGGACAGAGCCTCTGCTGGCACCTACTAGGTCTGTCTTGAGGTTGTCATCCCCTTCTGCCTTCTTTTTCTTGGAACCCACCACAACTTTTTCTCCCGTTCAGCCATGTTGACCACAGAGATGGATAAGATAAACCATCCAAAATGTCACAACCTGGAGCTGGCCACTGATTTTTCATGCTGCCTATCCTCTGAATGGTCACCACACTTCCCCGAGACTGTGCCAGCAAGTTCATCTGCCAGTCCCTTCAGCTAGTGGGTCTGTGGGGAGGGGGGACCTCTTTCCTGCAGGAGAGAGGCTGATTCAAGACTGTATATTGTGGCTCATGTCGCACCCCAAAACAGCATTGAGAAACCGCCTTACCCCTCCTTTGTCTTTGCCTTGTACGTAGTGTAAATTGCATTCATTTAGCAGAATGATAAATCTGGCTTCAGGGCTGGGGTGGCTTCTACTGGACAGTGAGACCTGCGCTGAATCCTGCTTGCTCAGCAGCAGGGTCTCCCCGCTCTTGGCGATATGGTGTACCCCAACCCTACCCGGGTACCCAGCATGGAGCACAGAGAAGAGATGCTGATTCCCTAGAGGGGAAGATGATGATGCGATATATATATATATATATACATATATATATATATATATGTATGTTTCAGTGCCTTCCTTAGAGAGCTCTCCATTTTTCCCCAGTCATGACTCTCTTCGTGACTTCCCTGTTAGAAACCTCATGCTTCCACTCCCTGGTTTCCAAACCCTCAGCCCCTTCTATTAGACCTTCTCTGGGCCTTGAGTGTGGCCAAGGCCTCTGTCCTCAGCCATCCCTCTTTCTGGCTGCTCCCAAAAGCGCCCAGTTCACTTTCCAGCATGCACAGACGCTGTCACAGTCTGGTGGATCTGTTCGCTCTTCCTTCCCTTGCTTTCTGGAATGAGCCAACTCTTCTGCTCATGAATATTTTGTACACACGTAGGGCTCTTCCCAGGCTTCAGGAAGAAACCAGCACCTGGATTATCTTGGTGCTTGAAGAAATCTGCAAAAGAAAAATCTGTTTCTTATTCCTTGAATGAGGAGTAGCCACTTTTCTTAAAAGAAGCTTCCCAAAGCTTGCTTGTGCATAATAAAAAATGAGCTCTCCTTTTTTCTGCTTAGCTGGAAGGTGGACCTGGATGGTTGAGGAAAGATGTGGTCACAGTCCTACATAATCCTTTCCAGCTCTTTTGAAGGAAGATCTTTGTCTTTACTTTTTCTCTCTCCTGCTGTTACTGTGCCTACCACTCAGTGTCTCATCTGGGCTTGGCTTTGCTCTGCAGCTTTTCCTTCTGAATCTTCCTGCTCTCGCATACCAGCTGCCTACCCTCCCATCCAAGCAGCTTTTCACACCGTATAATGTTTTGCTGTTCTCCCTTCCCAGCGATGCAGCACGGTGGCGTGCCAAGCCGGGACACACCTCTGTCTGACGGGGAATGTGGAATATACTGGGGGGGGGGGGGGGGGGGAGGGCTGAGGCTGGTTGTACCGTGGTGAGCTTCAGGTAGCCGAGCAAAGGGAATACCTGGGAAGAAGTGGCTGGTAGAGGGGTGGGGGAGTCTTCAGTCGTTTGGCGAAGATGAAGGAGGAGGGCAGACAGCACAGCGAGCAGGAGAAGCGGGCGCGCGTGGTAGCTAGTGGCCCGGGCAGCGTCAGTCTTTCGTCATGGAGGTCTAGCTGTGGTCAGTTCTGGGTGCCTACCTCCTGCCCAGTCACTGCTAGCCGCCCTCCCCGTGGTTTTCCATGCAAGAGGAGCCTCTTCCTCGTAGGACACACTCTGCAGTTCCCCATCTCTCCCTTCCTTATTTTTCCCGGGGTCAGCCGTTCTCCAGCTGGCTGGGGAAGGCAGGAAAGGGCATAAGGAATGTATCCCAGGAGAGCAGAGAGGAAAAGATATTGAAGAACTGCTGCCGTAGCTCGCTCCTTCTCGTTAGTAAGAGTGGTGTGATGGTGAGCTGCTTGTCACTTGGTGGCATGTGTATCTGGGACCTCTGCCAGAACATCCATTTGGTGTGAGCTTTGCGTGGTGGAGTGATACAAATAGCAGAGGGGCTTGCAGAAACCAGGCACTGTCAGCCGAAGTTGCTGCTTTGCTTTTTATTTTTATTATACTGTTAGGCTTTTAAAGTGACTTGAAGTACTTTTTATCTGTAGTAAATCAGAGCTTTCTAAAGCCAGCATTAGTAAAGAAATCCGTAAAACTTAGGTGCAGTCATTGAGGTTAGAGCAGGTGGCTTGAGTATTCAGAGCATCCCCTCCCATTCCTGTTATTCTTTTCTCCCTGAGGTTTGTTTGCTCATTTTAATGGAATCTATGTATCAAGGCCAAAATACTGAATATTTCTCTTTTTGCTTTTACCGGAGTATAAGGGGAACCAGAGGCCCCTTGGGGCCCTTTGATGCCTGTGAAAGGTGGGGAAGGCTGGTCAGTCCTTTCTTTAGAAAATTTACTGGCATTTGATAAGGAACCTGAGCTACACTTTTGAATTTGTGTGTTAAATGGTAAAATTAATCTTGGAGCTGTCTTTTTTTTTTTATGTGAAGGAAAGGAAACATGCAAGGGAGAAACTGATTCCTCCCATCTCTCTTCTATTCAAGATAATAATAAAAAAGAGCTCTTCAAGTGTAGTTCAGGGTAATAATAAAAAAGAGCTCTCTGAGTGTGGTTAGGGTGTATTTGTTCACCAGCCCCGTAGAAAGTGGTATTTTCTGTGCAGCATAAAAACACAGCTCTCAGGTACTTCTCTGAGTTACAAGAAATGCAACATCCACACCCAAAACAACCCAACAAACCCAAAACATCCAACTCTCCAAACCAAACTGCAGCCAGAGTGGGTCTCCCTAGCAACACAACTACCTATTCTGATATTTTCTATCCCCAAATTATAATTTTCTTTTCCCTCCAGAATATATAAATTAAAATGAGGACAGGTTGCCAAGCTGATTTATTGGTGAGCAATGGTGAAACTGGTTAGAACTCTCCTGCCCTTCTTCCAGCAGTCCTCTTGACCTTAAGGGCCAATTTTATGTTAAAGCACAATGGAGATTAGAGTATTTTATGTTTGTGATCCCCTGGTGTCCTGTTTCTGCTAAAATGTCCCTATAAAGAATAAAACTACTTGTCGTACTTCCACTGGCATGTTGTATGTCGTACATGTATGACCTGTTCTGTCATATGACTGTGGTGCACATCAGTGGAAGTCTCAGGATGAAATGCATGGTAAGGCATGTATGTGTGTGTTTGAGAATAACCTCAGTTCCCTAGTAGCAAAGCTATTTTGCCATTTTGGCTCTATCTGGGTATGTCCAGGAAGCTTAGTGTCTTTTTCTAATGACTTGTGTTTAGGAGTTTGAAATGGAGATAATTTCTTAGCAGCTTTATGAACATAGACCAAACTGATTGTGAATTGGTATCTGTGGCATAGAAGGTCTGTAAGTAAATTAGATATAACTTCAAGGGCTAATAGGTATATCCTCATTAGTAGGGACAATTAGTGAAAAACCACAAAGGTATACGGCTGCATTTGAGTTAGTCTGGCTTGTTTGGCTGATTTTATTGCTCTAAATATTGTCCATATGCTGAGCAGAATTCAAAAGGCTTCCTTGTTTGATACTCTGGCCCTTATTCGATGGAGTTCTTGATCACAAGCCTAACTTTAAGCATATGGATAGTCCCACTTATCATGGGTGTTGACAAAGATATCTCCAAGAGTCCCATTTGCTGAATTCTCTAAATATAGTCTGTTGTATTTTCTGCTAGCATAGGTAGTGATATTTGACCATTCATCCTGTATTATCTTCTTTTTTTTTTTTTTTTTTTTTGCTTTCCTTTCTTTTTCACCCCCAAAACACATTAGGCTCTCTCAGACCAGAAGGATTTCATTCCTTTTAACAGAGTGGATGAGGCACGGAAAAAGAAATGCTTATCAAAAAGGACAAGAGACCAAAATTCTACAGAGCATGGAAGTTTCAAAACACATTACTTTGCAGTGAGGGGCAGGTGACTTCTCAGAGTGGCAGAATGATATCCCTAAGGAAAAGAATTTCTACTCTCACATGCACAGTCACAGCATCGCAGAATGGTTGAGGCTGGCAGGGACCCTTGGACATCATCTAGTCCAACCCTCAAGCTGAGAGCAGGGTCAGCCAGGGCAGGTTGCTCAGGTCTGTGACCCATCAGGTGTTGAGCATCTCCAAGGATGGAGACTCCACAACCTCTCTGGGCAACCTGGTCCAGTGTTTGATCACTCGCTCAGTAAAAAATTCTCTTGTGTTTAAATTGAGTTTCCTGTATTTGAATTTGTGCCCACTGCCTGTCATCTTGTCGCTGGGCTCCACTGAGAAGAGCCTGGCTCCGTCTTTTTTACTTCCTCCCGTCAGGTATTTACGCACCTGGATAGGATCCCCCTGAGCTTCCCTTCTCCAGGCTGAACGCTCCCAGCTCGCTCAGCCTCTCCTCACGTGTCAGATGCTCCAAGCCCTTTCATCGTCTTCCTGGCCCTTTGCTGGACTCGCTCCAGTAAGTCCGTATCTTGTACTGGGAAATAAACACGGCGCTGGACCCAGCCCTCCGGCTGCGTCTCCGTGGGGCTGAGCAGAGGGGGAGGATCACCTCCCTCGACCTGCTGGCGATGCTCTGCCTCGTGTTGGCCTGCTTTGCTGCAGGGGTGCATCGCGGGCTCGTGGTGGGCTCGTCCCCCGGGTCCTTCTCTGGGGAGCTGCTTCCCAGCCTGTACTGGTGCCTGGGGTTATTCCTGCCCAGGCGCGGGATTCGGCGTTTCCCTTTGTGGAGCTGCATGAGGTTCCTGTTGGCCCATTTCCCAGCCTGTCCCGCTCCCTTTGGGGTGGCAACAAGACCCTCTGGTGTATCAGCCTGGGTTTGAGTCATCTGTAAACTTGCTGAGGGTGCCCACTGTCCCGTTGTTGAGATCATGGATGAAGAGGTTAAATAGCCTTGGCCCCAGCATCTTCTGCTGGGGTGCACTGCTAGTGGCGCGCCTCTAGCCGGACTTCGTGCCGCTAACCGCAGTCTACCCCAACTGTCCGCTTAACTAGACCGAACCACGTCGCTTGTCTGCTAGGATGTTATGGGAGACGGTGTCAAAAGTGTTACTGAAGTCAAAATAAACAACATCCGCTGCTCTTCCCTTGTCACCAAGCAGTTATCTCATCATCGAAGGCTATCAGATTGCCATGAAAGGACTGAGGATAAAAGGAGCAGGTAAATACACGGTTGTATTACTTTCTCACACAGTGAGTTTGCTAGCTAGCTGTTCAAATCTCAATAGACTGTGAGACTCAGATGCAATTTGAAGCCCGAAGCTGGCTACTTTTAAGATGGAAAAATGTATTTAAATTAACAAATAATTAGTAAAACTTTTCAAGCTGTTTTTTTTTTAATTCTAGTTGCAAAAAAAAGGACATGAAATCAGGGCAAAAAATTATTCTTGAACTTTGGAGCAAGCAGGTTAGCAATAATAATTTATGAGCTCTTCAGGCATTAGAGGAAAGAAACTCACATAAGACTGCAAGATTATGGCTTTTCAAATGTGACTAATTTCTTTCATACTGTAAGATAAATCAAAGCGAAATCTGGAGTTTGCCATTTTGTGTACTGTTTTGCTATTCCGGTTGGGGTCTTTTTTTTTCCTCTTGTTGTAGTTTACTTTTTAACTTCTGTGTTAGTTAATCATTTATAAATGTTCAATACTATACTATATTTACAGGGAGCAGCTTTGGCTTGCTGCCTGCATAAGTAGTGCTTTTTCTTGTTCTTTTTTTTTTTTAAAGTTTTAATGTGTTGCAACTCTGTGGCCACTGTTGAGTCATGCTGTGTAACTAGGCCAAGCAGGGATGTCTTGCCTATTTCTGTCTTTCTAAGGATGTTTCTAACATTTGGCTCTAATTAACAGAATGAAGAAATGAGGGAAAACAAGATATTTTTTTACATGACCTCCAATTATTTAAGGAGAGAGTTAAACTTAACAGTTTGAGTTCTTTTGTTAAAATGAAACTAGAGCATTGGTCATTTGTAATGTGTAACTGCTTTCATGAGGAGAAAATACTTGATGCTAGAATAGAGGGTTACTAAAAGGTCACTTGAACAGGAGCAGAAGGCATAACAGGAATCAGTGGCTGGAAGCTGAGGCCAGAAAATTCCCAAATTAGATGCAGGGTTCATATTTTTAATAAGAGAGGTGGCTAAGCTGTGGAGGAAACTGCTGGTTGACATTTCTTTTTAGTAAAGACTAAAAGATTTTCTGGAAGATGTGCTGTAGCCAAACATAAATTTGTCCTGTATACAAACACAGTTGAACCTAATGCAAGAGCAAGTATCTGAAATAAAATGGCTTGTGATAATGCAAAAGGTTAGATGAGACTGGGGGAGTTCAGCATCTAACTCTAGATCATACGTGGCCCCTCATCCAGCCTGCCACTCTGTGGCTGTAGCACTCATCCGTCATGAGATGCGGTGAAAAGTAGCGTGCCTCTGGGAAGATCGTGGCTAATAGCTACTTCTGCCAAGACACACAGTTGTCGAGCCTGTAGACCGCTTTGTGTCTGCTCCTGAGGTTTCACCAGAGAGACCATTCTGGTGGTGGCAGCCTGCTCCCAGGTCCCTCTGATGGAGGACGGTCAAGAGCATGCGGGAGCCTCGCTGTACCACTGCAAAATCACTCCAGCACTGGCGCTTGGAAGTTCAGCTGGTGTCATGCTTGTATAGCGTCTGCTTCAAGTCTGGGATTAGATATGCAGAAGACATTGAAGAAGGCAGATGTAGGTACAATCATTTAGAAAGACAAAATGATCTATCCACAGTCAAGATTTGAAGACTGGAAAATCTGGGAGAAACTGATGGCGACTGCCCCAGGAAAGTGCTCGTCACTGGCATAGCGTAACCATACAGGAATGGAGCTGAGGAACCCCATAACCCCCCTTAAGAGATAGAAAACGGTCCTGCGATTAAGACCTAGGAAGGAAATGTGGAAGATAAGGATCCCGTCAATGTAATTTTAAGGCTGGGGCTGGCAAGGGAAGTGGGGAGTTATAAAGTACTGTTTAGCCTGCCCTCCCACATTATAGCTCACATATTCTGCGCAGGAATTCTTCTGTGAACCTCATAACTTCCATTGAACTCAGTCAGACTTTTCTGGAAAAATAGATGTAAGGCAAGGATGGGCAAGGAGCAAAAGTACTGTAGCTCAACATGTCAATTTATAAAATGGAGAAAACATTTGGCTAATTCACAAAGGCATAGCTGTGTGGATAAGATACCCTCTGATCCTCAGATGGAAGGTACAACAAATACAACATGTTGTTTTTTTCTTGTGATCCTGGGCGTGTGTAAGGCCTTGAAGATGAGTCAGCTATGAATTAATAATGTGTGGAGCAATTAAGAAACCCATATAATTTAGTGAATTATCTTCTTATGACAGCAGAAAGTACACTGAGACTCCTGTAGCTAGGTCATAGTTCTGTCACCGCTTGTGATCCTCCCACTGAAATCACTGTGGCAGTGACAGCGTTTGACATCGTGCTGAATTGTGTCCATAGTCCCATGAATCAGAAATAACAGACTGTTATGTACCAAGTCTGAGACTTCCAACAGCATGTCAGTGCATCGGGGTTCAGCTCCCACTCAACTCCACTAGTCTTCTCTAGAAATCTCAGACATGAATTCCCAAGCAGATTACCTGCTGTTATCTGACGCACCTATAGAAACTCCAAATATGAGAAAAGTTGTTTATTCAAATAACTGGCCTAAACATAACATTGGCATTTATAATGCATTTCAGAAACCGGTCAATTATAATTCTTGGGAACTTGTGTTCCAAACGCAAGAACAGCTCTGATCCTTCTGTGTAGGGGTGGGAAGATGATAGGAAGTAATACGTTGTTGGGAAATTGGTATTTGTTGTGAGATTTATTTTTTGACTGTGAAACATTGCTTTAAGTGGTGTGGTTTTGTTGTTATTTGTATTATATGCATTTTATTATGGGCTTAGGGATTAACCAGGGACCATTATGCAAATGCAAAGTGTCATCTTCATTTTGCAGATGGTTCCTTCTCTAAGTCATACTTGACATAAATTGTCATAGCACAGAATAAGTTGCTTGATACTTAAAGGAAAGTTATTAGTTTGTGTA
This sequence comes from Astur gentilis, assembly GCF_929443795.1. Taxonomy (NCBI): domain Eukaryota; kingdom Metazoa; phylum Chordata; class Aves; order Accipitriformes; family Accipitridae; genus Astur; species Astur gentilis. The sequence continues at coordinate 12,921,308 of NC_064913.1, forward strand.
AGAAGAAACATTCTTGGTTACTGAAATGAAAGAGGTACTCGTAAAATGCGTAACTCCACCAGCGCTTTGAGATAATTTTCATACTTCCACTTTGGTTATCTTGTTCCATTGAGATAAAGAGGCAGAGTCACGACTTTGGAGGAAGCTCCACATCCATGGCCTTTTACAAACCATACAAATCAAACCATCAGATTTGAGGTTTTTCACATGAACCCTGCTTTTATTACATTTACCCTGCTTTTGAATTTTGAATATAATCAGTTTCACAATGACCTTACAAATATCTTATCCAAACTTTTTATCACATAATGTCATACCCAAATACTCTCATCATCCTATATCACATCATCTTCCACACCTTCTCAATACATTCCAAGCAGCCCAATTAGCACATCACACATTTCATTGCCTCTTACCTAATTAGCAGGAAACAATTCCTTCTTCTGAGTTATGGAAAAAGAAATTATTTGTCTTTTAGGGCAGCCAACAGAGATCTTAATCTGCTGGGCCTCTCAGAAATCCTAACCTTTATTTACACCACTGCAATTACTTAGCAAACCAACCAACCAACCAACCACCATGGTCCACTGCATTATAAAGTGATATTTGTCAGCAAGATGGTATGAACTGAACTCAGCACCTCTGTGCTCTGAATATTGCTGAAGTTTTGTAGGTAGAATTTAGGTGAAAGAATTAGAAGAAGATTATCTGAAGCAAATGACAGATTTTCTCTCCAGGTTAGCCAGCTCCTTGAGGAATGGATACTGTCAGAAGATGCTGACTTAACCTGTTAATCAAGATACCCATTTCTAGAAGTTCTGCAAGTGTTCTTATAATTACTCCAGGTATTCAGATGATCTGGACTTGGATCTCTGGATTGATTTTCTTGCATCACAGTGCCTAATACCACATAGTAGCCTGGTAGGGGTATTTAGCACCAGCCTGGAGTACCATGATAGCTGAGACAAAATGGTAGGATCTTCCTGCTAGAGCTTAAGGTGAAACTCTGAGGCAGTCGATGGGAAGTTTGGTTTTCTTTATGGGAAGCCCTATTTTTAAGCATTTCTCTTTGTTAGAGAGGCCTGATAGAAGCTGTGGTCTGGCTTGGAAAAAGAGCCTACTTAGCGCAGTGTTGCTTCTCTGAAAGAGGCTGGTGGGAGACACTGATGGAGATGTACAGGTCCTCAGTGTGTCCAAAGGCTGCATTTGAATCACTGTGGTTTGTAGTCACTGAAGACTGTTTAGCCTCTGAGTTTGTCTAATCTGGTTTGGACCCAATTTTACTTTAGCCTCTAGAACATCCCGTGTCTATGAATTTGGCAAATTGTTGAGTGAGGAAAAAAGCTAATTTTTTCCTTACTGGTTTTTACTTACAAGCAGCCTGTTAAGGTACGTATGGTAAGCACCTGTGCTCAAGGGTGGCTTGCATCTGTCTTTCTGTTCCTTTGTTTTCAGTGAGTGTTGCTGACATGGTGATAGGTACTAAATATAAAAAATCATTACCAAATGGGAAGTATGAGGACAAATAATCTTTTCAAGAAGATTATATATTCTCTGCACAGATGGTGGCTTTTTAGTGTTCGCAGACTCAGTTTCAAATAAGATAAGAACATACTTTCTTTATGATCTTTCGAAACTTACTGTAGCCCACAAAGCAGTTTGGGATACTGCTGTTGTGAAAACACTAATTTTTTTCATAGAGTGATGCAATCTCGTGTTGTTCTGTGGTGGTATGAGGTTGGAATGGACTCTGTTAGTGGTTAATGGGTCGCACTCAACCTGGAGACCTGTGACAAGTGGAGTAGCCCAGGGTCTGTGCTGGGACGTGCCCTATTTCAAACATCAGTGACCTGGGGGAGGAGACCCAAGTGCACGTTCACCAGGTTTACAGATTCCATCGAGCTGGGGAAACCAGTCAGTATGCTAAAGCACGAGGTTGCCATTCAGAGGCACCTGGGCGGACTGGAGAAATGGGCCAACGGGAACCTTAGGAAACTCAGTAAGGATGAACGTGAAGTCCTGCACCTGGGAAAGAAGCAACACAGGCTGGCGACTGATTGTGGGAAGCAGCCGTGCTGAAAGGGAACGTAGGGATGTGAGACACAGCAGGCAAACATGAGCCAGCGCTGTGCTCTGGCAGCAAAGAGGACCGACAGCATCCTGGGCTCTTTTAGGGCACGTCTCGATACTGCAGCTGGTTTTGACGCCCTGAGCACAGGAAAGACATTGATAAACTGGAACGAGTTCAGCAAAGGCCCACCAAGATGGTTGGGGGCAGGAGCAGCTGCTGTGTGAGGAGAGGTTGAGGGATTAGGAACTCCAGGTTTAGGCTGGAGAAAAGGTGGCTTCGGGGGGACCTGGGAGGTGCCCCTCACTGCTGACGTGGGAGTAACGGAGGAGAGGGATCCAGGCTGTTCACAGCGATGCACAGCAGTAGGGTAAGTGTCAACAGCCATAAGTTGAAACAAGAGGGGTTCAGGCCGGTTGTAGGGAGGAACGTTTTTCTCCACCAGGATGGTCAAGCCATGGTTGCCCAGAGAGGCTGTGCAGCCTCCATCCTTGGAGTTTTTCAAGACTCAGCTGGATAAAGCCCTGATCTGATCTCATGGCTGATCCTGCTTTGAGGAGGCGGTTGGACTGGATGTTTTCTGAGGTCTCGTCCAGTCTAAATTATTCTATGGTCATAGGATCCTTCAGTTATGCCAAGATTTCACCCAGGTATACACCAGTCAGCGGCAAGCTTCATGTGTGTTAAGGGCAGTTAGCATCAGTGGTATGTGGACTGCATAAAGATGGGTTCAGTGCATAATGTGTGCTCCTTTACAAGGCAGAGGCCAAATTGTTTTTTCTTTACGTATGTGCCAGATTCCCACCATGCAGTAGGTGTGTGTCAACCTAGGAAAGGTTTTTTTAATGGTATTGTTTGTTAGGGTCATTCATGTTCTGTGTGTCTGCTTGTCTTTTCAATGACGATATGAAAGAATAAAGCAAATGTGGTCCTACTACAACTCCCCTTTTCTTTCTGTAGTAGTGTGATGGACCTTGAAACGTATCCAACCAGTTATTTTTATCAGACTTCAAATTCGTCCTTTCTAGATTTGTTTGATGAATAAAGATTATCCTCCTTTCTCCTTTCATGTTCTTATTTTTGGGTGGTGGATGATTCCTCAACATGGTTTCAAATGTAATACATTTAAATTCCTACTGTCTTGCAATGTAGTAATGGGAAATTCTGCCTGAGAGAAAGAAAAGAAACTGCAAAATAGCTTAGAATATGTTCTCTTCTTGGTTTTTGTGCTGTGTCCTAAAACATGCAGTAATGTCATCTCTGATGCAACCAATGATGACAAATTTTATAGGAGCTATGATAAACATGAAGATTAAAAAGGATTCTTGTTAAGGATTGTTGCTGTTAGTGCTACATGGCCTGAAATAAAATCCAGTTATGACAATCTAGATACGCTTTGTTGTGTTGTAAGATACCTTGGCAGGTGGTCAACAGGTAAATATGTTTGCTAAAAGCCAGCAAGTACAGACATATCTGTAGAACAGAATAGAAAGAATCAAACACGTACTGGTTATTCAGAGAATAATGGAATATATAAAGCTCTGCTCTGTGCTGAAAGAGACCTCATGACGATGTTTGGGTTGCTAAGAGAATTATTAAAAATTAAGAAAATGCTGAAAACAAAATTGTCTTCACTATTTAACTCTTCATGACTGCGTATTGCAACGCTCTTGAATTATGCAGTAATATGTATGCATTTTCAGCAATAGCACCGCACCATTACAGTGAAATGAATATTGGAATAGGTGAGGGGACTTCACTTAGGTTTTATTTAAGGCTTCAAACAAAGGCAGGCAGTTCTTAAGTGATACTTAGCTTCCTGCAGGAAATATATTCACCTTTGTTGTGTAGGCACAGTACTGTACAATGGGTTTTTAGTGGGTTGGGGTTTTTTCTTGTTTTATTCTCCAGCTAATCTTCACACTGAGCTGAGGAAGGATAGTGTGTAATTTAACATAATGAAGGTTATTGCAGAGGTAATTGTTGCATGGGTGATATTAAAACAGCACTTTGCAGCTGATGAGGACTTCACTTCCCATTTCAAAGCTAAAAAACCCTCAACAACAACAACAACAACAACAAAAAAAAAGAGAAACTTTATCATTTAGATCTCTTTATAAGAAAGCATTAGAGCGTTCTCCCATATGAGGAATATTTATCATCTGTCCTCATATGTGATTTGCTGGCATAACCAATAAAGAAAAATAAGACAAAGCCACCGAATGCTATGATTGCAGATTCTCTGTTACTGGCATTGTAACCACTCTTTGAAGTTTGGGAATAAATGAATAGATATTTTTAGACGTTGTTGCACAATGAAGGCACTTATGTATCATAATTAAAATTTGCCTTTGTGTCATTACTGTTCATAATCCTACTTGTGTGCTGGCTGGCCTGTATCTCCCTTTGTAGGAGTATGGTCTGATCTGGGATTAATAATCAGAGTTTGGCTATACCCCGCTCTCCAGTTTGGACTCAGGCGCGTTGTGTTCGTATGTGCATCGCTTGACTTGTAAGGCAGCTGGCTGGCTGTGATGGAGAATTGGAGGGAAGACGTGGATGGGGGAGAACAGCTTTTAGTTTGTTGGCAAAGCCTTCCAGATTTTCAGCAAACCTTCAAGGCCAATTTGATTAACGTGCAAAGTATAGCAGGTGATCTGAAAGGACATAGCCCTTCAGCAGCAGAGCAGAAGATGGAAGAACTGCTGTGATGTTCATATATGCTTTAATAGCTTTAATAAGTGGAACATACTGCTGCCTGCTTGCAGAGCCAGATGATGAACTCCTTATCTGGTAAATCTCTACTGAGGTCACAGAGCTGACTAAAAACCCACAATATTTTCTGTAAGAAAAGATTCCTAAATTCAAACCCACAGCCAAATCTCAAATGACTTATATTTTAGAACTTCAGGGGAAATTTAGGTTATCAGAATATAAAAGATTGCGGTATTTCTCTTTACTTATAGCTATATACTTTTCTGTGCAAGAACTGCCAGCTTTCAGCTGCCAAGTTGTAATTCAGATGAGGCTGAATTTCAGTAACAGACAAAATTATTCTTAAACACAGCTTGTTTGTGGACCTGTTTGGGACACATCAAGGACTTGTGTAAATGTTTTTTGTGAAGGCAGAGTATTCAGGTCAGGTACATAGTATGCTCCTGGTGTCTTAAATGTAGGAATTTTCCTACACTTCACCACTGTCTCTCTCAGTGTATCAGGTTTGGAAATGGAACTGATAGCCAACTGGCTTTTCTTTTAAAAAGACTCAGAATGCTTGAACAAATTAACAAGTTGTGAGGGCTTCCAAAGGGAAATTGCCCAGACTGGAGCTTGTCTGAGGAGGGTTTGTCATCAAGGGGAATTCACTGCCATCTAAGAAATCTTTCACCAGCAGTAGACATCCCTTACATAGAAAATACTGCCAAGCACTTATGGAAATATTTGAACTGGAAATGACTGACTAATTGATTGACTGGGCTTTTTCTACTACAGCCTTTTTTTTTTTTCTTCTTCCCCCCCCCCCCCCTTTTTTTTTTTTTTTTTGTTGTTTTTTTAAAAATCAGGCAGTTTAGAAACCAAAGACATTCCTGGCCAGGACTGCTTCCTCAATTGACTCAATTTTCCCATTTCCTCCCTGGCTTCCGCTGGCTGTGCTGGGACAAGGAAGTTCTGCTGTGCCCTGCTCCAGACTCATCTCTTTTTGCATCTCAGGCCAAGAGTTTTGCCAGTCGTTTGCAGACCCTCGAGCAACCCCTGGTTGTGAACACTGAGGCAGGAGGCTAGAGAACCCTGTGTGCTTTCGGTGCCTGAGGGCAACCAGAAGAACGACTTCACTAGGAGGGATGAAGAGGTTAGGGCAGTCGTCTGGGAACTGAGACGTGTGGATTCAAAACTCCTTGGAAACAAATCGTGGGTGCCTGGGGATGTTCAGCAAAGTGGGTCAGCGGCAGCACTAGTCCTCTGATCTCCTCATGAGGACTGTGACATTGCTTGCTTTTGAAACGAAGGATTTATCCAGCTCTGGAAGAGGATTCTAGGCTGAATGCAGACGTACCTCATTGTGGCCCTGTGTTAGGCTCTCATGTTATCGAGGAGAGTATGGCTCGACATTTCTCATTTCTTTGTTTCTTACTCGGTTTGCCAACTATTGTGGATCACGCTCTCAGAAGTCTCACTCGCCTCACACACAGCATAGAGGGAGCCTCAGCCTTCAGGAAGGCATTTGAAGGTCCCATGAAAATCCAGTCTTTGAAATCTTGCAGGTTTGCACTTCCCACTTTTCATTTGTCCAGACCTCTCTGGAGCCCTTAGCTGTTTGGAGCAGTTTTCTCTTTTTAAGCACACAGCACAATACCTTTCATCAGCGTCTTTTACCTGGAGCGTTGTTTACATTTGCCTGTTCCTCTTAAGAAATGCAGAGCTTGCTTGCTTCTGAAGCCTGAATTGCTCAGCTTGCAGTATTGGAGCAGGTCTTCCCCTCTGGGTCAATTCCAAAATACAGAACTTGGCTTTTCTCGGTTTTTCTCCCTTTCTACTTTATCGGGCTACAGCTTTTCCTGCAAGATGACATGTCAGAGCGGATAGGCGCCACCTCCCCTGCCTTCTCAGGGGGTTTCCCTTCAGCCTCATGAGCCTCGGGAGAGATTAGCTTTTCAAAGCTCTTGTCAGCATCCTCTGAGAATGTGTCAGACTTTCTCCCAAAGCTTTTATTTCTTGCTTCAGGGCTGCAAGCTGCTGGTCATTTCATCCTCGAGTAAGATCGCTTCTTTCTCAATGACGCTTGACAAGAAATTTGGAATTGCCTTTTCTTTGACTAAGGCATGTAGCCTGTTTGGGCCTCAAGTGCTCTGTCTTTCAGACAATTTAATACTTAACCCTCTGGTTCCCTATTTAATGGTGCACATCTCTTTCTCAAAGAGCAGCTGGAGAAGAGAGAAAAATTGCCTTACAGGCATTTTGCGATCTTGCCAATTTGAGAGGCATTGAGGGGGATTGCAGGGATTGTGAGAATCTACTAGGGATGACATGACTGCTTTCCATTGCCATAATGCTCATCACCATCCTTCTCTCTTCCCTCAGCATCTCCAACCTCGAGGCCCAGGGAAGTACTATAAAGGAGAAATGAACCTACATGAGCATCAGGATGCAAAGTCCAAGCATTATAGAATCATAGAATCATTTAGGTTGGAAAAGACCTTCAAGATCATCGAGTCCAACCATCAGCCATGCCCACTAAACCATGTTATGGAGTACCCCATCTACGTGCTTTTTGAATACCTCCAGGGATGGTGACTCAACCACTTCCCTGGGCAGCCTGTTCCAATGTGTGACAACCCTCTCAGTAAAGAAATTTTTCCTAATATCTAACCTAAATCTCCGTTGCCGCAACTTGAGGCAACGTTATCAAACATTAAAAAGGTTACTTCCCTTCAGTTGGAAGGAACATCTAAAGTAAAGTGAGTATTGCAATGTGTGAAACAGGCTGGCAAGACTAACCTTACGGCTATAAAATATTACCAAGGCAGCTGCCCCATGCAGATTTTCTGATCTTGGTGGCAGTCGGTCTCATGGGAGAGCTTTGCTGAGCTTCTTTCTCCATCTGCAGGGAGGCGGCTTGGAAGGGCTACAACAGAGGGCTGAGAACAGTTCATAGTATTTTAAACTGTCAGTTCCAAACTGAAATATTCTAATGTAAGCTTTCTTATAAGCAGTAGTACCAGCTTGGATTGCTAAGTCTGGAAGAATTTGAGAAGCTGGACCTGAATTTTTTGGTTGGACTTCCCATGCGTAGGTTGTAGTATTTACTGACACTCAGTGATGGTACCAGAGCCCAAATTTGGTTTTCATCCCAGAATTTGCACTTCATGGTAACGAAAGGTGGAACTAGACAGGCCACTTTCACTTTCCTTTTTAAGGGCTATTTTTAAAGTGTTTCACTTTCTGGCTCCCCTCCATTTGACCTGTGGTGTAATGTTTGGACTAGAGATGCTTCTGGGGAAATATTAAATCCAAACAAACTCCCTTCCACCCTGTTTTTCATGAAATCTTTCTTGGATGGTTATTAATGCTCTATTTTTTTTTCCATTACATTCTCTATTAAACACAGACACGCACTAGAGATCTCATGATTAGTAATTTCCCCAAACTAAAGCAATTTTAAATGCTTTTTTGTTTGTTGTATTTTGGAAGGCAATTAGAAACACTATGGTACTTACTTATTTGGTTTGTTTTATTTTTCTTTGCTTTGGGGTTTTGGGGATTTTGGGGGGATTTTTTTGTTTGTTTGTTTTTCCAGAGGATAGGCTGGGAGAAGGGAGGAACTGGAAACCCTGGAAATCCTTGGCACTAAAATAAAAATAAATGCTTCCCAGTATGTCTGGAAATGAGGAGAGATGAGTTGTTAAAAGAGTTGGTCCATTACACTGATTTATGGAAACTTTCATTAGTGACAGTGCCTTCAGTAGTACCTAGGGACATACGAGTTCCTTCTTTCACAGCATGTGACATGTTAGGTCTTCTGAAAGCCATGCAGACCATGCAGATGCGTCACAGGCAAACTCTGGGAGCATTTTCAAGAGAGATCTTTCTTTTTTGCAGGGAGTATGGCAGAAGCAGAATGAAATATTCAAAGCTCACTGTTAGGAATTCAATAAATGGGTCCTCCTTGGCTGATTCTCCACTAGATATGTCCCAGTAAAGAAAGAAATGAAGGTCAGAAATGGAAGGGAAAAGGGGACCACATGACTGGGGTAGAATTGATGTGAAGGTTTGCTGTGGCTGTGGTCTGTCTGAACCTTTGCCGAAGCCTGGCTTCCCAAGAAGTTGCAGTATTTCTCTATCTTGCTTTATCCATGCTTTATTATTTTATTTCAGGTCTCGTAAAATCATCAACTCGCTATGCAATAAAATCTCTGCTTGCTTTGTTTATCTCTAACATATATAACTATCTTCCTCTGCATGCCCCACACCTGGGATAACATGGCAAGGGGTCTCCTTCTCATTTCTTCACAGACTGCCTTTGTTTCAGGGTTTTTAAATCAAAGCATTTACTTTGTATCCTATTGTTGGATAAAATATGTATTTCATATGCTGCTTTGGTAGCCCAAGTATCTTAGGAGACTTACATTCTTCCTGCTGGAGTGTTTTTCAAAAATATCTGGTTTGAGTTGATGAATCTGAGAACTATAATTTGTATTTTTATTATGAGCTTCTTGGCACTGATGTGTAATAAATTTGCTTCGTTACCCCATCCAAGAGAAATACTGCTAAGTTGAGGGTCATGAATGTTTCATATCAGTATCCTGTCTTTAATAAATCCTGGTCACTTCTGCAAAAAATCTGTCTGCTTTCTGTTTTGGGATATTCAGGAAGAAAAATATGGAAAAATGAAATATTTTAGTCTGGGACTTCCTTCCTTTTCACTGCCTCTGTCTCCTTTGTCTTCCTGGTAGGTATGTCCAGGATGTGCTAACTCATCCAGGCTGCAGCTGAGCCCAGGAGCCAGAATGGAGTTGGTCCGTCCTTCCTTCTTGGGGCTCACTTTCCAAAATGTTCTAACCTCTAGCATTTTAAAGCGTCTGCCCTCTGAATCCTAAATTATTTGTATATAAGAGCTTCCCCCCACAGCCAAATATTTTCTCTCCGTGGTAGTGGCAAGCGAAAGGCAGTATGAGGCCGGTAGGCTTGTGGAGTAGTGGAATAAACCAAGAAAAACCTAAGTGATGGGAACTGTGTGCTGTGCCTGGCATGTGGCACGTGGCTGGGGCTCATGGGCACTGCTGGTTTTAGTAGTAAGAAGGCTTTCTCAGAATAACATTGCCTGGTTCTTGTACCCTGCCGGCGTCCCTGTCTTCCCAACAGGCCGGCATCTACGCTGGCAGCTTGTTCTGATTTTCTTCAATTACTTTGTCTATTGGGGACAGACAGACAACCTTAGGGGTGAGCTGATGACTTTGTGCGGGAGTCACCTGAAGTGAAAGCAAGTAGATGAAATGAGACTAAATGTTTTTATTCTGGTTAGTTTCAGGAGATGATCCATAGGGCACCTGTTGGTACAAAAACCTGGTACGGGGGAAGATTAAGCCACGTCATTAGGTGTAACACCACCTGTTATCTACAACAAAAACTCAAGCTGTGTTCTCATAACAAATGAAAGCTATGGCATAGTAGTTTCCCAAATGAGCTGTGATACCAAGATTTCAGTTTACTTTGGAAGATGCTACCAGGATGTAATTTCATAGGTAGGTTTTCTGGGCTGTTATGACTTGTCAAAACACACTTCAATTAGTCCAGTTACTGGAATTCCCTGAAGGCAAGAAGCATTCAGAGGAATGAAAACCACAGTGTACCGGCACAAATAGTTTTCCCATCTGTTGCATAATAGGGTGACTTGCTTGGTTATTCCATGGTTGGTCCTTTCCATGCTGAAAGAAGTATTTGGAAGCAAAAGTCCAGACTGCGTTCAATGGCCTAATCTTTTTTTGAAGTCAGGTTCTGAAATAAGGGAAGAAACCAAAGTAAGGGAAGCTTAGGGAATTTCCTAATCATCTCATCCCCTCCAGGATGAAGGGAGAAAAAAGATTTGCTGTGTACATGGAAGACAGGAAGCATGATTTTGCAATTACGGCGTATGATGGAGACTCCAGAAATCCTGCATTTTTAGCTCTGCCACAGATCTGTCTACCATTCCCCCCTCTCCTTGCCACAGGCGATATTAAAATCAGTCTGGAAGGACCCTGGAGCCTTGTGAGGAATGACCCACGTTGTCTTTTCTGCCTGATGTTGTTGCAGAATATCAGGACCCACTGGCTCTGCAACACACCTAGATTTCCTCCCATGAGCAACAGCAGGGTGGATCTAGATTCAGGCCATCGTGTGGGTGAGGGTGCAGGACACTTCACGTGCAGTGTAAATAACGAGATAACGTGTTAGCATTGCTCCAGACAGAAGATGTCTACAGTGTGCGTAAACTATCCTTTGTTTTGGGAAACAGGACCGACGCAAGATATTAAAACCTTTGGCCTGAAGCTCTGGACTTTTGTCGCTTGTTGTTTGGTTTGCTTTTCAGCTCACAAAGCAATACTTTCCCACTCCAAATACACCAAAAACGCGCGGTGCTATTGCAGTTGCTGCGGCAGACGCTACTCTTAATGAGACGTTCCATGTGGAAAGCAGCAATTCCACACGGCGCAGCTCAAGGCTCACTGAAGCTAGCGAGAACAGCTGGCTTGGCCGATGCCTGCTCCGTGACACTGAGTTTGGGCTGACACCATAAAATCTGACCCATCGGTGCTTTATTGCTGGTGTAGGGTTGCTGTGTTCCAGCTGCAGTTGCTGGATCAGCAGTTGCTGGCTGTCTGCTGAGAAATGGCACGCGTGTGCGTGCACGGTTGGGGTGTTTCTTGCACTCCTATTTCCAGGTGCAAGCAAACTCAGAGTTCCAGAGGAAAGAGGATGATGGTTGTTTGTCCCCAGAACTCATTGTTCTCCTTGAACTCATTTCAAGAGCTATTATTTGTGTTGGTTTGCGTGGAACTTCCTTGTGCCAACGATGGTCACTGGACTTCTACTTATTTCATGTTTTATAGATAGTTGCTGAGTCGGAGGAGGCCAGTGCCCGGCTGCTGGGTCAGGGCGGCATTGAGTTACATCTCGCTGTGCTGGTAAGCCCTGCCGCGCCGTTGGAAGGAGGGATGCCCGAAGGAAGCCATGCTGCCTTGTGGTCGCAGTACGCCCTTGGGGACTCTGCTGGAAAACGCCCAGTCGGTTAACAGCCAAGCCTTATAGGAGGTTCCTGGCCAAAAATAGATTTAAAAAAAAAAAAAAGCTGCCGAGGGAATAAACTAAATCAGTATGTGTTTCTGTCACTGTCTTTTCTGGTACAGTTCTGCCTTAGGTACTTGCTATTGCAGATGAAGTTTGGGCTTGTTCCTGTGTAACAAGCATTTTTGTTTTTTTCATGGGACACATGGTATAGCCAGAGTGGTGGATCGCCTTCTGCACCTGGTGGTGCAGGCTCTGCTCTGAACCATGTGAATTTCTAGCGAGGAATTCAGATTTTCCTAGTGGCCTCAAAAAAACCACCCTTCCAACACCACCACCAGTTAAAGCAGGAAGATTGTTGTAGGTAGTTAATTAAAAATTGTGTAATGTTAATTATATAGTCTGGCTAGATATGTGCTCCTGTATTACATAAAATAATACTTTGAAGGAGGGAATTGGAGAGACGGCTATTTTTGCATTGGTAAAGAGAGCAGCAGTCTTTATTTTTGAAAACAGCCAGGGGCTGGTTTGGCAGCAAAATCTTAACCCAGCAGCCGTCATGCTTTGCCATCTGCTCAGACAAAGCACGCCTTAAACAAGGTTGAATCCTGAGCAGAAACAGAGGCAGCACGCGATGTATGCACACACTCCGTTCTCATCGGTGACTGTAGGGTCCCTAACCTGCTCAGACCCCTGCCCATCAACGCCGTTGGAAAATCAATAGCCTCAGTGCCTTTTTCTTCTCATTTACCGACCACTCCAGTTTCTGCCGCGCTCTCCGTGCATGGGAAGGCTGCCCCGGCTTTTGGCCGGTCCTTTCCTTGCTCACCAGTGCTTTCCTCCCTCCTTCCCCAACATGTGGAGGCAATGGGGATTCACACCAGGGGCGTGCAAAGCCAACTGGCAGAAGGAAAGCATCAAAAGCTCTGCATCCACGCTGGGCTACGGGGGTTGATTTATACAGCCGAAACCCTGAAAAGCAGTTTGCAAAGATACAATTCAAGAGAAAAATTCAAGCTGACCTCTTGCCACACTTAAGGCTGGGATCTGTGCTAAACAAAACAGAGGTACCAGCTTCCTGTTACCTTCCACACCAAATGCCAGTATTAACTGGACACTTATTTAGGAAATTTTAAATAAAAAAATGGCTTCGGAACCTGACTGAAAAAAAAAAAAAAAAAAGAAAAAAATTCCGTCTTGGTGGAAAATTTTTGTGTTTTTTTTTCCAACAGAAGCTGAGGAAATCATTATTCTCCCTGTCACTCTCCTTCCTGCTTGAAAAAGTGGGCGGGGAAGGAGAGAAAAAGCTGGAGAAGGAAGAAAAAAAGAAAAAACCAAATTCATTATTTAAAAGTAGGAGGGGATTTTTGTTACGGAAAAACTTGCAACATACCTTTGACACAGCTGAGTCCACCCATCCGGTGGGAGGGCTGCGTGCCTGCCCGGCGTGGGTTAGGAGACAGACCAATTTCATTTCTGTGATGGAGGGACATGGTGGTAGCACCCTGCCCCAGCTCCAGGGTCCTCCAGCAGCTGCAGGACAAGGCAGGGAAGAGAAGAGAGATGGAGGAGATGGTGGGAATAGACTTAAGTCAGTGCCAAGAGTGGGAGACCAGAAGGAATCCACGCTGGGAACTGTCTGGGAAAATCTGTGTAAATGCAGACATCAGAATTTGACTTGAAGGTGTTTTTTTCCAGATTAAACCCAATGCCTTAAATTCCACATGAAGCAACTGGCAGAACAGAGGTGAGGTGCAGATGTTGGAGGATGCTTTGGTAAGCTGTGACAGTGGCTCAGCTACGGTCTTGGTGTAGCTTTTCATGAGTTTTTGAGAAATTGTCATGACAGCACCTGCACGCACAAACAGCACAGATAGGAGATATTTTCAGATACTTTCCTAACTTACCTGTGGTCACTGGATGACTGAAAACCGAACAGGGCAAAACTTCACTGTCTCCATCTTAAATGCATGGGAGCTCTTCTGTGTGGAGCCTGCCTAGCTTCACGAGTCAAAAGCTTCAGGAGGATCCGCTCTGGAGGGAGCTGCGAGGTGGGAGCCCCAGCCTCGTCCCAAGCAGACGAGCGTGCGTATTTGCCTCCAGGACATTTCAGCCTTTCGAGCTCAAACAGCTACTGACGCCTTCGGTTGTCTGCTGCCGTTGGTTATCAGTACCTCAGTGGATCTCCAAATTCCAGTCTATTCAATTCCATACCTGAGATTATTTGGGACAATTTATTATTTACATTTCTAGGACCTGGTAAATTAGGTTCTCTGATTAAAACTGCAGAGGCATAGCAGGGCTCCATCGGCATCTGAAGATAGGCACCTTTCAAAGCAGAGGTCATGAGTAGGAAATCCAGCATGGATGAGCTGCTGGACTGTTGGCTCCTCTGGTCCTTTTCCTTTTTACCTGTGTAGGCCCAGCTCTTTGGAGTTATTTGAACCTAATTACGGCAATCTGTGTGTACATAAACCAATACATACAAAGCCTTTTTCACAATCCGCGCCTGAGATTGCAAACTCTCCGGTGCAGTGTCTCTCCTCCCTACGTGTTGGTATTTAACGCAACAAGGCCAGTCTCACAGGGAGTTTCCAGACAGTACGGTGTGGAAGCCATCAAATACAGTAGTTCAGATATAAGAAAGGCTAGGAGGCTCTTGGTTCAGAGTTCCTGGAAAGCCTGGGATGGTGTACAAATGAGGTAATATCTCAAACATCTTCAAATATGTTACTAAAGCAAATGTTGCACAATTAAATTAAGGCTTCAGAGGAATAAAAAGTAGAGGCAGATTTGTTTTTCTGTTGAACAGGACAAGTATGTCATATTTAATGATTCCCATGGAAAAATGTGGGCTTCAAAATTAAAGCCACAGCCATGTTGTCAGTCGAAGAAAGTGTATCGGATTGGGACATACAGAGCTGTAGACTGTTGCATAAAACCTGAGTTCTCACCATGTCTTTCTAGTAGAGTTTTGTCTTTTCCTAGGCTTTCTCTTTTGGTCTGATATGTGAATTCATGCAGTAATTATAATTTTTCTCAGGGTCAGAGACTGATGGGCACCAGAGCTGTGCTGCAGATTGCTTCAGCTGCCTCCTGCTGTCCCTGCGTGTAGCTCTGATCTTATTTGGTAGATATTCTCAAGCTGCGTTTCTTAATGAAACTGTCTTTAAAATAGCAATCCGTGGGTTTACAGAGCTACAAATTTTTTACAGTTGTGTATCTGAGACAATTTTATATGTTGTTTGAAATTACTCCATTAACCTTATGTTCAGCTGTTCCAAACATACTTCTGTTCCCCGTAAAAGGTGTGCTCCCGCTGCACTTACAGACACAGGCATCTTTGGTTGACCGAAGTTCTCTACTTCCATGTGGAAATAATTGCGTGACACAAAGAACAGTATTAAAAAATTGCTTCTGCTTTCTTTGCCTGGTTTACAGAAGGGGTCTGTTGAGTCTCTTTGTCGAATGCTTTGGACCTGGGTTGTTTAAAAAGGACTAGTGGCTTCTTGTGGTGATCAGGGATTCTTGTCCTGAGTCTCACAATCTGCCTGCACAGAGCTTCCTGAAAACATTGAGGCTCTTCACAGTTTTCAGCTTGACTGTCTCCATTAATTTGGCAATTTTGGAAGTGAAAACCTTCATAAATCGTCAAATTTCAACATGCCTCGAACAAGGACTTTTCATGGAGTGCCTGAAGTTCTCAAACGATTCAAATATGGTATAAATATCACTAAATAATGTCTAGTAAATAATGTGTTTTGAAAAGCCTGAGTCATAGCAGTACCTTTGTGTTCTTGTCAACCTCTTTTGAGTAGACAAGAAGCCATTGTTTTCAATCTACAAAACTGAATAAGGATATTTAAATAGGTCGTTCTTGTGGCTTTAAAACACAACTCCTAGGCTGTATAACAGACTTAGAAAGCTGGAATCTCCCAAAATGGGGGAAAACTAAAGCATTGCACCCAAAATTTCATCTGTCTTCTGCGCTTGAACTTGTAAACTTGCACATGAACCCTCTGTGCCCATCATTAGCATATTTACACACACTAAAGTGCAAGTGGAAGGTCACGTTAGGTAGCTGGGCACTGTTTGTGGGGTTTGTACACAGCAAAGTTGGGTTTGCATATGCTGATGTGGTACGGCGTGTTTCCACAAATGGAAATTTGAGGCTACTTTCACAGAATATGTTAACCTCGCATCACCAGATTGTTCGGCTCTTCTCTGAGGAGCTTACACACAAAATGAGGTAACACATTGACTGTGAAGCTCAGAATACTTACACCTGTCTAATACTGAAATCAATTAGAAGGTTCACTGCAGAGTGTGTTTGATTTCTTTAATATAAGTCAACCAACACAGAGCAGTTACACGTGAAGAAGGAAGGAGGAGAAAGATGTTCATGTTTACAGTTCTGGCACTAAAATTTTCAGCATTATAAAAAACAACCCACTATCTCTTTGTTTCTGAGTTTGTAAAACTAAATAGATGTTTGCTTAAAGAAAAAAAATATCCTTTTCTAAGATTGCTTTTCCATTGTTACCTCTAGGAGGTAGCTGTGATTTCAGGAACAGTTGTCGAGGAAAACAGCCCTTCTGTCTTGTTTGTAGCAGGATTTCGGATTTGGCTCCCCCAGGGACACAAGCATCATTTGTATTTCTGCATCTCTTGGATGGAACAGATTTGTCTAGTTGTTTGTTTTGCCTTTTGGTTTTGTTTCAGTCTTACTTAGGTTAGGCATAGCTGTGTAAAAATCCCAAACCAAGTAAAACAAATCTTTTATGGTCTGTCTGATCTTCCAGCGTTTTCATTTTTGATGTTAAAACATTTTTATTTCTGATTCGCTATGTATGAAAGCCAAAATGACTGAAATTTCAATTCTGGATCAAAATCTGGCAGCTAGTAGACTACAAAACTATGAGGGAAAACATTGTTCTGTACGCACGAGACATGAAAATTAATTATTCAAGCAAAAGATAGATGTTTAGGTTTTGCATGTGAATTGTCCCACTAACACCAGCGTAAATCTTCTACAAACACCGTTAAGTAATACAAATGTTTGCTAATAGCTTGTTTGATTTTGAACTTGCTTCGGTTGCTTTGGCAAAATACTATTCCTGAGTGAGTAAAAGACTAATTAGGTCTGCAGCCTTCAAGCACGAGCCTGCAGCTGTGAGTCACCTCGTTACTTTCCGTAGTGTCTTGGGATCTCTAATGACTGCAGCTGGTCAGCGTGCCATGTCAGCCCGTACACGCCGTGTCACAGGGCAGCCACGAGCCACGACGGTGAGCGCATTGCGCGGGATGTTGGGTCAGTGCTGACTCAGAGGGGAAAGGAGTACTCATCAAACCCGTGGTAGTGTAAAAGTGCTCTGTGAATTAGGACCTCTGTTTATGAAATGACTTCACCCGTGCTCCCATTTTCATCCTTTTTCTCGCAGGGTGGTGTGACGGTTCCCTAACCTGAATTTGTGACAATGAAATCAAAAAGGGGATTGATTTGCCTGGCAGATATCTAAAACTTTCATGGTTTTTTTATTACAATTTTGAAAATGTTTTTATGTGTATATATGTGTATATACACACAAATACAATCTCACATTTGCTTTACAGATAATTAAAAGTCCTGTGACTGTGACCTTCTAAAATTACTACCCTATTGGTCAGCTAAAATTGCTTTTGGACAGTAACAATCTCTCAGACTAGCCATGAGATTCCAGATCGGTTTCTTTCAGATCTTCGAGTGACTTGGCCCTTGAGAGGGCTGGTTGCGATGCTAAGTGTCACACGAGGCTGGAAATGGAGAGAAGCAGATGATGCCACCTGAAGCTCTCCTTCTGACACCTATGGAAAGTCC
Organism: Astur gentilis; assembly: GCF_929443795.1. Taxonomy (NCBI): domain Eukaryota; kingdom Metazoa; phylum Chordata; class Aves; order Accipitriformes; family Accipitridae; genus Astur; species Astur gentilis. Next base: position 12,938,995 of record NC_064913.1, read on the forward strand.
TGCCTTCTGACTCAGGCTGTTGCATCACACTTGGCAAGCCAGGCGTAGCGACCGACTGTAGCTGAGCAGTATATTTTAGTACCAGTACCTGTTTTTTCCTGTGGATTTTGAAATGTCGAAAAGTCTACTAAAGTTCATAAGCCTTTAAGGCACTGACGCAAGAAAAGGAGGAAAAAAAGAAAGCAGGAGGAGTCTAAGTCCATGTTGCTTATGGCATTTTGTGAAGCCTTTTACACCTGAGCAAAATGTCTGTAAAGACACTAACCTAACCCGTTGCATTTTGTTTACTTGCTCTGCATGGGTGTAAATGATTAAATAAAATGCCAAGCAGTGGAGGATTCAGCATAATGACAGTACTGTTTTAGCTTGCTCTGCATGGCTTGTTCTATTAATATATGTTTGTGGTCAGAAAGGAACGCAGTCTCACTTCGCTAAAATCTGAAACTCGGTAAAGCATAATATGTGCAGTATTAATTTTGGTTTGACACCTGCCAGGCAAAGATCCTCACCAGCCAAAGGCATTCTTCTCAACCGAGCTCCATCTGTTGCGCAGATCTTCGGTTCTGATATTTCTAACTACTCGAGCCAAAGCAAAAAGAAGAGCCAACTTGAAGAAAAAAAATCTCTAGGAGGAATGAACAGTTTTATCAAGGCTAAATATAATGGGCTGTTGTCATACTTGGTTTAAGTCCTGTAAGGGAAACATGTACGATTAGTTGTGTTATATAAGAAAACAGTCCTTCGTACTGGCAGTATGATTTTTGTTGTTGCGTGAAAGGAACACCGATAGTAAAGTCCAAGCACATGATTTTATTGTTGAAACGCTGGAGCCTTTAGAAAGATTTCTCGGTAGGAAAGTTGCTGGTAAAAAAATTTACTCACTTATTGTACTCGGCAGATAAAAAGCCCGAGGAGTCTGCTGTGATTCTTGCACGCAAAGGAACAGCAGGATTAACACTTGCCTCGGCTCTTTGAAAGACAGCTCAGGCTATTTGAAATAAGCATTCAAGTAGCGTCTGTCGAAAGAAGTTAACTTCCAATCCCTTGACAAAAGTTGCGCGATGAGTTTGTCACCTAGCTGACAAATTAATCATTAACTGCTCCCCTTATCTTTGTTTTGCACTTAGAGTGGGTGAATTACTCTGTCAGAGCTGCCTGGCCCACCCGGGTAGACATTTGCATCCTGCGAAACCATGAGAAGTCTACTGCAAATATGAATGTGCTTTATGATCGTCATGACTTCATACAACCATCCGCTGATTGTTAATTATTTGTGATAGCATGGAGGAGAAACTTGACTGAGGGAAATGATGGCTCTGCGTGCTTCAGACCAATAATTAATGGTTGAAAGTGTCATATTATCAAACTCCACTGAATTCACTACGAGCTGCAGAGCATTCAAAAGTATACAGTAAGCCGCTGCCATACTTCAGAATTAGATTTTCAGCGTAGTTTCTAGAGTTGACTCTTGGTGTGACTGCCAGCATGCAAACCAGAGACTCTGATCTCTCCTCTCTCAGGCTATCAGATACCTTTCTGCTGTCTAACAACTAGTTGCACCTGCCTTCCAAAAAAATTGATCATACGTCTTCTTGCCATATAACTTTTCAAGTCATATTTGTTCATTTGGAAAAAAAATCTTTGGCCAAGGTCTGAATGCTCAGTATCTGTATATAAGCAGTTTTTCCAAATAATTCCTAAAAGCTCAGGTGTTCCTCAGAACCTCCCAACTGAGTAGATTTTTTTTTTTTCCCCTTAGTGTAATGCTACATGCTGAACCTGTTCATACATTTATACCAAAGGTATCACTGCAAGGATGCCGTCGTTAGCTGTGGCTTCAGTGCTGATGCATACAGCTTATTTATTTACAACAATACAGAAATCCATAGGAAATATCAAGCAAATTTTACTTCCACTTCAGGACCTACAGCAGCATCAAATGCTGCTGAAAATAAAAAACTATAAAAACACAGTATGATTAAGTCCAATCCTGTCCGTAATGTAGAGTAACCCTGCTTGACAAGAGAGCAGATATTATAGTATGTTATGTTTGTGTTTTCTTTGCATAGGTATTCTTTTCCTTGCATGAATCTGCAGTCGCCATTTTATTTATGAAATTAATTATTTGATTTCATGGTATGCAACAGCAACAGCAGAGAAATACTAGGTGGCATTGTAATTAATTTTTTGCATGGGAAACAGAATAACATCTACACTATTAACTGCTGAAACTTCCTCCCTGCTCTTCCCAATAAAAAGCAAATGAAGTGAAACCCCAATCTCTTTCAACTCCTTAAACCCAGGGAGTACTCCCTATGACTTGAAAAGGGTGAAAACTTCAGACAGCATGAATTTATTTAGGGAATTCTCTGTCAGTTTAACATGGATTAATACTGAAGGCCATCAGTAAAGCAGAGATCTGTGGAGGTATAAAACCTGTAAAACAGATTAAAAAAAAGTTCAGGAAAACTGCATAGCTACTGGAACTGAATAGTGGGAATACAACTGAAAACTTTTGTCATGAAATCTGAATGCTTATGTTTCAGGTTTTAGCAGTCTGCTGCCACATCTGCAGCTACTAGGCAGTCATTAGCAAGTGATAAAGAATATACAAATTAGCTGCTGGGATTGAACCAAAATAGAAACATCTGCGTTCTTGAATTGCCTGTAGATTTACAAAATTTTATGCTGTCTTTTTTCCTACCCTAATACCCAAAATGTATTTAATGTCGCAAAGCGTGATGCTTTAGAGCTCACACAGGAGAAGAGATAGCCAGCAAATGAAGATACATGTACTTTTTAATTACACCAGTAATGCTGAGTCCCAGCAAGCTTTTGGCAGGAAGGAGCCGAGTTTGGTACTGTGGGTGGATTCTGCTTCATTTAAGGGAGACCGTTTAAAGTTGCTATAGGTTTGATTATCACGGGATCATGGCCATAATTTATTCTGCACGTCAGCTGTCATAATATTAGATTCCAATTTATTTAAAATAAGACAGAGAACCTCCTATCTTTTAATACAAGCCATAAAAACCAGGACGATGTGGAAGAATGCAGCCAGTCTTAAAAATTTATTTCATATTTGTTTTCATTTTGACTAGTGCCCTTCATAATTTAATTGCAAGACATTAAAATGTAAATTGCCGTGATAGAAGTACGCTTATGAGTAAGTGTTTTATGATCACTAATTGACAGAGGATGGTTTTGTTCATGCATATTCTGTACATTAATGACCATTTGCATTCATCAGATCAGAAGTTATCAAGCTACAGAAACTTTACAGTCCTGCATTTGTGAAGCATAAGTGCGGCATATACTCAGATGAACATAAAATTCTGTCAGATTTGTTTTACTGTAATGCGGTCAGGTGAAAAAAATGTGCCACTTTCTAAACCCTTGGTTTAGGTGTTTTTTCTTTTAATGTGCTTATGGTACAGATTCCATTCTGTAGTTTAGTCTGAGTTTTTAACTGACCAAGATTTGATTTTGATTGCATTAGAGAAGATGATAGTGTTTATTCTTAGGAAGGTAACTGGGCCTGTTGTTCCTACAAGGGTGCAGGTTTTCCATCACTGGGATTTCCCTGTGCTGAGTCAGCTCTATGGGAGGAAGAAGCGGGAGTTCCCACGCAGAGACCAGAGATCAGCGCATGCTTGCCGGTCATCGTTAGATGGTGGCCTCTGGTAGCCTCAGGTGGGATGAAGGAGGTGGGCATCTCTTTGGTGGTGAACAGAAGCCTACGGAGGAGGGAACCAGCGCAGATAAGTGGAACAGCTACCACAGTCTTCCACCTGGTAGCTATCCGTGTAACTCACCACTCATGTTTGGCAGGAGAGACAGAGAAACAGCTACGCATATGCTAAAAGCAGGAGAAGGCTATACATCTACTCCAAGTTATTGTCATCTTCTGAGAGTTATTTTAATCTGAGTGGATTAACTTTTATATGAAATATTAACTTTTATATCTACAATGGGGTCAGCTATCTGTCTTCAAATAGTACGGGATTTACAGTTCAATTTTTCCCACTCCTTGGTCAAACACTTTTTGAAACCCGCTGAAACCAGGAGGCAGACCTGGTGGTTTTGAATAGACTTTGGATGGGCTGTGTGATCCATGCTCTTTGCAGATGTATAGAAAAGATATGTATATGGTGATAAAAGAGAAATATTTTTCCATGTTCCCTGGAGCACGATTATTTGGAGCTGTTGCAAAACACTAATGTTCCTTTCCCAGCTTTTGAATCAGTCTGGTGTTTAATTAGCAACAATGACAACAAGAAAAAAAACAACACCCAAATTATGAGGTAGGGGTTGGTTTCTGGATAGTCTCTTCTACTTTTTCCACTGATTAGCGATTTGAGCTTGTTTCTTGTGTTTAAACGGTCCTGAATCAGACCCTTCTAAAGTTCACAGCCATGAAATAACCTTATAATGCTTCATGATCATTTTTAACTTGCACAGGAGGGAGTAAGCGCTGCATTCTCTGTGCAGGCCTGCCAAGTGTCATATATCTAGCATGATACTTTCCCATCTGGCACTCCAGTCATTCATTGCCGCAGGTTGGCTTAGAGCTCATGAATTTGGATGTGCTGTAGGAAGAGGGCAGGCATTTGCCTGCAGTTCCGCCTGTTAGGACAAGGTTGGGAGAGAACAGCTGAACAAGAAAGCAGAAGAGCAGCCGTACAAATGGAGGTCCACTGTCACCTCCGCTGTCACCCCTTTTCTAACAAATTGAGCCAAGCCACCCCCTGCAGTTACCCAGCACCTCCTGTTTATTCCACCCTTCTCACCAGGACCTCCACCGTGATCTGGTCTTTGACTTAAGTGGTCTACAGCACCCACTGGGATCCCTCAAAGTGCTTACTCTCTGCTTTCCCTTTCATCCAGCATCTCTGGTGGCTCAAGGGGGGCTGCAGCTCTCCGAAGTCTCTGATCTGTCCGTTAGTGGGAGTATTACATACTTACCTTCCAATTCACGTTCTGCAACCCCACCTCACTGCTCTTGAAAGCCTGTCCCAACCTGATCCGCCAAGTGTTGTTCTGCTTCATGACCCACTTCTACTGTTGTGCTCAGGCCAAGGGGATTTCACTTTAAAGCAAATATACCTGGTTATGTGCAAGGTGTTTGCTATTGTAACATTCAGTCATTAAATAAATTCTGGAACATAACACACCCACCAAAACAAACAGCACACGGTCTGGCAACCATGACTATGCCCGCTCAGTACCCGCTGCTGGGTCTATGGCTCAGGCTAGTTGAACAAGTCCACTGTGCTCCGAGGGGGCTGGAGGGAAGCAGACCCTGGCACTAGGTTCTTTATTATATATGTTTTCCTTTAGCTGAAGTGCCCCACATGTCACTGGCTGCTGGCACGTTAGCCACGATGGTTCTGTGGAGCTCCAAAGTCCCTTTTAGTGTAATGTCCTATAGTAACCAAGGCTGTGTGCTCCTCCTCTGTGGGCCGTTGCGTGTATGCGTGTACCCCTAGTAGCTTCCGAACCTGTTGGCCAACTTCAAGAAGCCTGCCTGGTTGCTGTTGTGGAGAGGAGAAATTTCAGGAGTGTCTTGAGAATCGATAAGCAGCTGGAGAAGTCCTGAAGCGTGAGTCAGCTGTAGGACTCACAGCTGGGGGACACAAGGCTTCTTTGGCTTGCTGCTTGTGGAACTGCTTGATCTAACTTCAGCACTCCTCAAGGAAGAACTGTGTTCCAGATGCCAGGAAAGATGATGAAAGAGGACTCTGAAATGCTTGCTTTGAACTCTTCAGAGATTATGAGTAGGATCTGGTGAGAGGGTCAAGTGAATAGTTAGTGACTTAAGTTCAGATGACTGAAGGACTCTGTACCCCTGTCAGTGGGAGATGCTGAGGCCAGATGCATGGCTGAGCAGTTACTCCTTTTTACAGTCCCATTCCAGTTATGCAGGCTCTGAAGCCCAGAATCACCTGCCTGTTTCTGATGTGATTATATTAAACTTAGAGCACTTGCTGAGCACTGTTTCTGCCAAGGGCTCTTGCATGCAATTTTGCTCGGTTTCACCATATCCCTTGATTCCCAGGTGAGTTTTCTCTCCACCAGGCTCCATTCTAGGGGCTGGGAAGCATTCTTGACCCTTTCCAGGGAAATCTTTATATTTTTTTCTGGAATGATTTATCAAGAGAAAGGGAATGAAGAGGAGCATGACTGTGCACCTCAGCGTTAGGATGTGCAGCTCAGAGAGACCTGGATTCCCATCTCTTCTTCCAGGGCTGCTTCTGTCTTCTTATCCAATGAGTATGTACATGGTCATTTAAATGGATAAAATACAGAGGCAGTGCTGGAAGCAAAGACCGGTCCCCAGAACATCCTTTCCCAAGGGACAGATTTATTAGATAGTTATTAGTCAAGAGGTGGGCCATTTCCATCAAAGTCCCTTTTACACAGCAAAGAGCAAAAGCCAAAAAGTTGGTTTTGTGTTGCATCATGTAGAAATGTATTGACTGCATAACGAAGAAGGCTCCCTGAAACTCCCAACAGATGCTTTTGGTTGTGTATAGAGAAGTCATACTTAGATGGAGAAGGGTCCTTTAGACAAAACCGTAATGCGCTTCGGACTGCCGGCAGTCCTGAGGAATCAGCTGGGTACTTTGCAGATCACGAAAAATGCCTCAGAACTTTTTGCTGCTGTGTCCTGTGTTGGAGCCAAGCTCACTTGCTGATAAAGATTTTCCCATGGCGCAAGACAGCCTAAGGGATGATCTCAGCTTTTTCATCACCTAGAGATGGTGACAAAAAAGCAAAAGCACAAAAAAGTCTTTAAGTGATTCAAAGCCCATTTTCACTGGACTTTATCTTGCATCCTCCCACTTGTGCCAAGTGGGACAGAGCCGAGGTGAGTTTCTTTTCAATCCCCCTAATTATTGCAATATCTTCTTGGAGTCTCCTACTTGAAGCTGGAGAGGTCCTGAAGAAAAAGAAATGCAAAAGTGGTGACTGTCTGCCTTTACCCCATATGTAGCTCTGATATCTGGGTTACTCTGTTTTGTCTGTGACACTGTCTATTTATATCCAGTTTTGTTTCCTGTCCACGCTCACCAGCACCGTCGTATCTCCTGGGCTGTGCAGTGATCTGGAAGCATAGATGTACACACAGGCCAGAAGTTGTCAACATTCCTGTTTTTTAACTGGGACAGCTAGGATAAAGGCTTAGGGTGGATGAGTTTCCTTGACCAGCGAGAGCTGTAGACATGGAGAATTGCGTTCCCTTGTGCTGCAACTTCAAATAGAAGCAGCTGAAGGTCTTTCTCTGGCTCAGTTTCAGCTCCAAAACCAGGGTGGAGAGTTTCCTCCCCACCTCCTGCCTGGAGAAAGGGGATTTTCATGGTCCCAAGCGCTGTGCCAGCGAGCTGGCCGGCACTCCCAGGAGAGCAACTCTGCACCAGGCTGGCTCACTCCCCAGCACAAAGCTGTCGGCTCCCCATTCCTCAGGGACTTAGTGGCTTAAGCTTGAGCAGTGAGACTTCAGCCTCTAAATCTCCACAGCGCATAGCCCTGGCACTTCGTGGCGTAGACCGTGTCCACAGCTGAACACGGTGTTTCACTTGTTGGGCTCACTGGAGGTGATGGCACCGAAAATCGCCTTCTCTGGGGAAGCCCCCAACACCCTCCAGTGGTGCCCCAAACCCTGCTTCTTCCCGTGTCTTAACAGTGCTGTCCTCGTTTTGCTAAGCCAAAGCATATACCTAACATAAACATGTACTCGTCCAGATTGAATCCACCTAAAGCAAGAAGAGCTTCACATTTTTTGCAAAATTGAGGTCTCAGTATCCTAAATGTATCTTTCAAATGCAACTGCAGGATCTGCATAATTGAAACTTTTGCTCTAATCTCATTACCTCTCCCAGGCAGTTCCTGACAAATGGAGATTGTAAGTGAGGGTCTGTAGTAAACATAACTAAAAAGAGGCATCTGTAATGTTTTTGCAATGTGTTCAAAGCAGCTTGGCTGCTGAGCACAGAAAACTCATTTCCCTTTCACCTGAAATGCCATTATGTTTATTAAATTAAGAGTGGCATTAAACCTAGTACATATCCAAATCTTTTTGTGATTTTGCTTTTGGCATAACTAAAAGATCTCACTAAATATTTCTCTATACCTCTAAATAATATTGCCCATCGTGTAATACTTGGTTCAGATTTTCCTCAGTGACTTTGTATCAGAGCTGGAAAAGAGCTATCACAGCAACTAAAGTAACAGTCCTTTGTATTAAATTTAAATTTAACATATGGCTTCTGTCCCAGAATTTTCCACATCCATATTAGAATCAGATGGTAGTGTAAGATGAAAAGATTTCCTGGATGGGTTTTATTCTTATTCTTATTAAAGGACTGATAACAGGCTGAAGGCAAGATACTTGTTCCAGTAAAAAAATCTGCCTAATATCAAAGGCTGGATGGACAAGCTGACATGTATTATTGTTAGGCCTCCCTGCTTGATCACATTTCGGCATCATAAAATCATTCTGCTAGTGAACATGAAGCATAAAAATTCCAGTGTGAGAGCAAAAAGCCCAGGCTGGCAGGTAGTGCTCCTTTGGGCACACTGCTTTATGCTTAGTAGCTGACTAGAAGCCAATGGGGTTTAATATCAAAAAGTAGTGTTGGCAACAGAGCACGGAGTAGCTGTATTTATTTTAAATTTTAGTTATTCTCAAATATTTGCATTCACGCAAGGCACTCCCTCGTCCTGACTTACCTGTGGAGCTGGTATCACGTGGGATGTGACAGCATAGGGCAGCCCCACCAGTACTGCTCAGCCTTCTTCAGGAGCCCTGCAACCTCTGCCCTGTCCCCGAACCGGCCACTTGCCCCAGGTTCCTTTGGCAATCTGGAGACAGAAAGATCAAAGGGACCTAAACACTCTTCAGAAAGCAATTTTCCCTTTACTCAAAGCAGCTTTGTATAGTACTTATGTATGATTGGGCTTAAATTGTACAAACGTTTGCAGGCTCTGGGTATTCTATGCAAAAACAATTACTTTTGATAAAATGAAGGAGCGGTGCTTTCTAGTGTTGCTGTTCTGCTGTAGTGGAGACTGCGAGCATGATATTGGAGCTATAAATTAGATTTTGCAAAGCGGCTCTTCTGTAGGGAGCCTGCTGCTTCAGACTGACAGGCTATAATTAGCATTTTCTTGGGGATATTTTTGCTCTGTTTTGACGCAGTATCTTCAGCAACAAAAGTAGAGCAGCAATTGCAGGCTGCATCGATCCTTCATTTCGGCTTGTGATCGCGAAGGGCAAAAGAGCAAATATGCTTTATAGATATCTTACACTGCTTTTCTAAATGCACCTTTTTAAAGCAACTGGTATGTGGGTTGAATTTACAGGCAGAGAATCGTTTCGCCAGCACTGGGTGTTTACGGCGTCAATGTCAACATCTGAGCTTATACCCAGCGCTCCTTTTATAGTCAAGGGAGAGAAATGTGCACATTTAGAGGAGCAATTAATCTGATTATTTTAGACATCTTCTTTCCAGTGACATGGATTGTATTCTAGAAGTGCCTATTTTTCTCCTTAGCGATAATTAATCCTAGTATAATTAGTTCAGGAGGGGCTGTCTGTAGCTAGATGAGATGGATCCCATCAGCGTATTTCTGAATAGCACTGTATTCTCACTCTGCTACTGACGCTGTTTGTATTAATGCTTTTCTTTTTAAATGATCAGATTACCATAGGGAATACGTGAAGAGATCACTTGTGTTTGTAAGAAATACTTGATTCAGTCCCTAAGAGATTTTTACCGCTGATAATTACAGCTAACTTAATGCTTCCTCTGTGTCATGGTTTACCCCAGCCAGCAGCTCAGCGCCACTCAGCTGCTCGCTCACTCCCCTCTACCCAGTGGGATGAGGGAGAGAATTAGAAAAAAAAAGTAAAACTCATGGGTTGAGATAAAGGCAGCTTAATAGGACAGAAAAGAAAAAAGATAATAATAATAGTAACGATAATAATAACAGAATTAGAATATACAAAACAAGTGACGCACAATGCAATTGCTCACCACTTGCCAACTGATGTCCGTTTAGTTCCCAAGCAGTGATCCGGCCCCCCCAGGCCAACTCCCCCCAGTTTATATACTGGGCGTGACGTCCCATGGACTGGAATACCCCTTTGGCCAGTTTGGGTCAGCTCTCCTGGCTGTGTCCCCTCCCAGCTCCTTGTGCCCCTCCAGCCTTCTCGCTGGCTGGGCATGAGAAGCTGAAAAATCCTTGACTTGGTCTAAACACTACTCAGCCAAAACTGAACACATCAGTGTGTTATCAACATTCTTCTCATCCTGAACCCAAAACATAACCTATACCAGCTACTAGAAAGAAAATTAACTCTATCCCAGCTGAAACCAGGACACTGTGAAAGCTGGTTTGGTAGCTGTATTGATCCTGTCCTCTGCGAGCCAGGTACCAGTTTGATGCTAATCGTCTCCTCGGATGAAGAGTGTGTTCTGGGGCATTTTGGGTACGTGCGCAATACTGAGGGACATAAGGCAGAAGTCTCTGAGAGAACATGGGATTTCCTTGCCCTCTCCTGAAAACAGCTTCAAGGAAGCCAGATGAGTGGGGCTTTAGCACATACATGCCTGTTTTCAGGAGCGTTACTACAACCGGGGTGAGGGATAAGGAAGCATAATTTGTATTGGGGAAGTGTTGATGCCCTGTTCATTTGGGTTCACCTGAACAATGCTTATGGATTCATTCAAATAGAAGAAAAGCCCCCAAAGCTGGTCTCCTCCAGATGAGTTTGCCATATATAACAGGGCACAGAGAATAAGTAGCATCTCAGGAGACAGAAGAACTTCATGTGAACAGCCCCTAGCAAAAAAATAATACCTAATAAATCAGGAACCAAAATTATTTCTGAAGTGTATAAACAGAGCCAAAGAATAGGAGTAATAAGGTATTATTGGTCCCATATTTGTCACCTGTCACTATATCATACTGGTGCAAGCAGACTGATTTTCAGAAGGTGATGACTGCCGGGAACATGTTCCTTGAAAGCCTTTCCTGTTCACCACCCCAAAATCTATTACTTTTGGAAGTCTTGGCTTTGGAATAGAATTCTGATATCTGGATTATTGACACCCAAAACCTCAAGGCTCCCTAGTATGGTCCACTGAGCATTAGTTTTCCTTTAATTAATCTTCTGGTCGATTATGTAATTAATTTTTCTGGGTGAGTATGTATTCTGTTTCTTTAATTAATTAATTCTTTCACCTCAGCTTTGCTTATTCCCTCCTTTGCCAAGGACTTACATTAATGTTTGCAGCATTGCCTAGTGACACATGTATGCATTTTCTTTTTCTTTTTCTTGTTTTTTTACAGCTATAACTGAAATTGCACCGTGTATTTTGAAGACTTCACCAACAGATCAGCAGCTGAACAAGCTTGCGAGGAGACTGGGACCCGAATGGGAGCATATAGTTCTGTGCTTGGGTTTGTCCCATACTGACATCTATCGATGTAAAGTCAATCACCCTCACAACCTGCAGTCACAGATCGTAGCTGCGTTTGTCCTGTGGAGACAGCGTTTGGGGAAAAAAGCAACAATCCAAAGTCTGCAAGCCGGTCTGATGGCAGAAGAAGTGGATCCTTCTGTGATACAGTACATGCTTGAGTGAAGCCTTGCTATTGATTGGGAGCTTTCAAGTACTTCTTTAAATTAAATAAAGAGGATTCATGAAAATGTATGTTGAAGACCTGATGCCTCAAACTGGAAAAAAATGGAATTGGGAACTGTGGTTTTATTAAGCTTAAACATTGCAGTTTTCTGTGGCATCTTGTGACTTGTAATTCTTTTCATGCCAGATTAATTTTTAGCAGGCATTAAAAACTGGATCACTCTTTCCTGTTCGCTTTTGTACTATTCCAGTGGGGATATAGGGTGACACTTAAAGTCCTTGCAAGCAGGCGGCCCTGCAGTGAGTTCAGCAAGGTTTCTGGTTTCATTGCGGCAGCAACACTTGGTTTAATCTATTTTCTGGACTATGTAGGAGCCTTTTTTACTGCTGTTCCATGCTAGTTCCCTGATACCCCAGCAAGAAATGAGAATAATCACTGGTACTAATTTAACAATTTTACAGCAGTTATTGCAGGTGGCTAATTTCACATTTATATAAGTTTTAGCACATACAGTTTCTTGCTAGGATAGATGGCTGCCACCTTAGTCTGCCTTTGAAACCGGCCGTAAGTGGAAGTAACAGGAACCTAGCGTGCCTGTGAGGATTTCTCCCGCTACTATTTAATGAGGGTAGGTTTCTGTAAGGAGACAGGCACTGTGTGTGCATGCCATCTCTTAGCATAGCACGGGTGGGGAGTTCTCAGGGAAGACACGCAGTAGAAAAGCGACCAGAAGATAGGCAGGAACAGGCAAACAGAGCAAGAAAGGACCTAAAAAATGAGACAACTTCTAAGTTGTCTGTGTTTGTCTCCTCTAACAACCTGGTGCCCGCTGAGTCTTTGTACTGTGCTCTGGATCCAGGCAATCTTGTTTCACAGAAGTTTTACTCTTAGGTCAAGTGTCCGTAGGCACCCTTCTCTGACCACCGCATGCCCAACAGGGTACTGAAGTTTGCGGGTCCTTTCTGGTCAAGGTGAACTCCCCACTGCTCTCCTTCCAGCTTGTGCCATCCACCAGGCTCATTTACTTTCTACACTTCTACACAGCTGCTTCAGCGCTCCTGTCCCCAGTTCTTTGCCAGCTATAATTGTACCGCCAGTGATGATTAGATTTTATCCAGTAGAACAGTAAAGCTTGGGCTTTTCTCCTCCTTCCCCCCTTTAAGATTTTTTTCCTCCTGGAAGAAACCGCTGAGGTTTTTGCTGGCCAGGTGAGTGGGGATCAGTCCACAGGGTATATATCCAAAGGCGATGGAAGTGACCAGCTGGTCTCTGAGACCTGATTATAAGAGGCAGAATATGTTTTCATTCTCCCTGAGCAGTTTGCAGTAAATGAGGAACAAAGTTTGCATGCAGGGTTTCCAGGTCTATTTATGAGCAAGTTATGGTAGACTGTTTCATCTACAGAGTCATTGCCAAGTAACTTCCCGTCCTACAAGATCTGCCCCATATAATTTAACAGCTTAACAGCCTTGTCAGAAGTCTTTATTGGGGCAAGAATGAACTTTACTACCTTTTTTTTTTTTTTTTTATTCTTCCTATACCTAGATTTTGGAAGACATTTGGGAAATCAGGAAAAAGAGATTTTAAGGAAATCCTGTCTGCCTTGTTTTCCAGAAGCATGGAAAAGGAAAACATATCCTGGCAGGATCAGCTCCTGCAAGTCCCAAATCAATCTGGTGGTATTTTGGTTTTAATCTTCTGTATACAGTTCTGACCTTCAGTAAATCGTGATCCTGTTATACCTCACTCAGATCTTAACTAATCATATCCTATTATGGCTACTTACAGAGTTTAAGTCTATCAACAAATCCCAAATAAACAATGTAAATCAATTTAGGCCTTGGGATTTATTTATTTTTCTGTTTCATGCTGCTTTAATGCCAGCATATTCTTTTTTTGGTTGAAAACCATCCCAGAGCAGGTGTACAGGCATTTGGTGAATTCCTATGAGCACAGCCCAGCGTAGGGAGTGTGACGAAGACTCTGAAGCAATTCTGCCAGTGAGATGGGCAGGAGCGTGGTCTGTGTGTTAGGGAAGAGGGGCGACGCGGTGGCCTCGGCAGCAGTTTGGAGGAACAAAAGCTGGAGATGGGCAGCAGGAGAAACTACTGAAAACATGATTTAGAGAAAGAAGCTGGCTCCCAGTGACATAAATGCAAGTACCTTGTCTTGTTCTGAGCCGGCATGGACCAAGTCTTAAAACAGACTGGTTTCCAAGGGAGTCATCCCCAGTTAACCCAGCATGAGCGCCGTGCTCTGGGAAGGCAACCGGTCCGGGCAGTAAAGCAGTATAACGGGCACACTCACGGGGCCCTGGTACCTTCTTCTTTGGGTGAACTTTGCATTTCGTGTTCTTAATTTGTAGGACCAATGTCAGGTTAGCCATAACTAATCTATTCAGAATCGGTTAAGAAACAGTTAAGAAAACAGCCTGGAGTAGGTATGAAGTGTCACAGCAAAGAAGCCTTCCTTACAAGTCAGGGATCCCGCTATTATCTATTATGTCTATTATGTGTATCTATTATGGGCCACTGGAAACCTGATGGGTGAGTATCATGTCAGGTAATTTCTCCATTTGGATTGGTTTTTAGGTGGGCTAAATTCAGCCTCCCAGCAGTAGTACTGAAATTACAGGAGCCACGGCTAGACAAGGAATTTAAAACCTGGCCTTTCGTATTGTAGAACAAAGCACTTGATTCGTAATTTATAGTTACTTTTACATTCCCAGGCCCTAAATTAATGCTGTAATACTTGAGTTGCAAATATTGAAGGGAGAGGTTTACTTATTTTATGAGATTGTTTCCATTGCTGTTATTTTTAATTTCATGGAAATGTTCCTATTAGACTCTTCAGTTTTATTAAAGCTTGTTTTTGCTCTACACAAATTCAGAGACACATTTAACTTGACAGTAGTATTCCTTTAACCCAGTGGATTTTTCCATCCCCTGAAAAATATTTTTCTTCTGTGTGTAATGCTTTATTTTGCACAAGGATGCAATTAAGACAATTTAATTCTTAAGACGTATGGCAAAGCCTCTTATTCTCTCCTAGGAGAGCCAAAAGGTCTTAAAACGTTTATTCTTCTCTGGCTAATTTGTGAGCAAATGTTATGTATTTAAATCTCACCCGTAGACAAGCCTGCGACTTGAGAATTGTTCAGGAGGGAGGCGACTCGGTGAGAGAATTTCCCCGTCTCTCCCTTGCGCCACCAGTTTGGGTGACAACGGGGGGGGCTTGCGCAGGGGCTCCTGTCCTCCCTGCCCACCGTTCCCCCCAGGACGGGGGCACGGCTGACGGCAGGGGACAGCTCCCGGCAAGGACTCGTCCCTCTTCCACTGCTCATCGCTTGCGGCGAGGCGCGGGACCGCTCCGGGCTTTGGGCTAGTGCCGGGGCTCAGGGGCATGGGTTAGCCAGCAGCAACTGCTCTCCGATGGGTTTGGGTTTCTTCACCAACGTGGAAAAAGCCTTTCTAGTGAAAAGGGTATTTTTGCTATCTATTTATTTGTAGCGGTGTTTAGGAGCCCCGAGAGGGGAAAGCATAAAGGTGGGCCCTGGGGACTTTCCACGGAAGCGGATGGCTTAACTTCTGTCCTTGGAAAAAGTAGTCATTGATTTTCTTCCTTGGTCTATAATGGAGACTTTGAGATCCCATTTAACTCTCCTAAGTGGTAAGTAGGCTTTATAAAAGCTGTTTTGTACTCGGCAAGTACAGGTGGACATAGAAATAGGCATGGCCTCGGAGCGCTGCTTCCCACCTGTACAAAGCAGCAGGGATGATCACAACGGAGGGATCTCCTCAGGGCACAGCCATGTCAAGGAGGCTTCACGCTGCGTTGAACAGTGGCTGGAGCGTAGAGTAAAACGAAAATGCAGTCGTCTTTGAGCCGCTTCTCCCAGATGACGCGGGGGAAATTTCCATCTTGAGTCATGTGTTACAACGGTCATTGATCTATGGAGTAAAACGTTGTGCAAAAGGCCGGGAAAGTAAACAAAGTCGCATTATATTCAAAAAACATAGAAGGCATGCTCATCTGATGCTAGATGTGGTCGTGCTGCCAGTTTTGTTTCTTACTGGAAATAAAAACGGTCTCTGAGAGCTAATCTGTTTATAAGCCTCCATATTCTCCATAGCCATAGACTAATGTCAAGGCATAGCAGAAGTAGAGCTGAAAAGGCAGTCCCTAAAAGCTTCGTGTATTTACAATGAATATTCAAAAGCTTTGTCCACATTTTGCTAAATGAAAAGAATTTTGACTTTCAAGGTGTCTTTCTAGCACCTGATAAATAGACCTAAAAATAAATCCAGTGATTTGGCTTTTTTTGGCCTGAATACAGGGTCTTTTTTAACTGATTTCCTGAGAAAAAGGAACATTTGCCGGAAATGGAAATATCTTTGAAATATCTTTCCAGATTAAAAAAAGAAGTATGTGTTTTAGCAGAATTCACTTCTGAACCTCGCATTTTAGACGTGAAAAAAGATGAATTGGCAATTTCCCTTTGAAGCTCTTGGGGAGAGCTGAATGATCAGTAGAGCTGATAATGGCACAGGAGGACTCCCGGCACTCCTGCAGCAGTGACTGCATTAAAATGTCTGCACGTGTTACAGATACCATTTCTGACACTGATGTCTGGTCCAAGCCCCAACAGCCAAGAGACAAAAAGTCTCTTATTAACTTCAGTGCGCTTTGGATTAGGCCTTCTTTAATTGGAACCTGCTGAAGCGTGGTACTTTTACTACCTCCCTTTGAAAAGCAGTCTTTATGGATTTGGGGCAATAAAAAGGAAAGGGGTTTTTGTGGGTGTAGTAAGCACTCTAGGTTACGGGGTCCTCTTTTCACTGCCTCAAGTGCTACTTTGCACTATTCACTTCAAAGTAAGCGTCACGAGGAAGGAAAAAGAACAGAGGAGTGGAGCCATTCAGCAAAAGGGTATGGGTATGTTTCCAAAACCGAGACCATTTTGAGTTCTGGAATATGAATAATCCCCTAAGAGGTGGGATTTGATGGCTCAGGAGATTGTTAATAGATTCATGGAGTTTTCCACCTCGAGATCAAGGGTCCAAACCCACATTAACCCAAAAGAAATGCAACCTAATGGCAGTCTGTGCAAAACGAACTAGGCGTTTTCTTCCTTCTGTCTTTAGGACTTTCATTTCTGACCTACGCAGCGCCAGCCCTTGCTATCAGACTTCGAAAAGGGCATAGAGGGTTGAATGAGCCGCGTATTTGAACAGCCCTCTGCCCAGAAGACGGACAAACCCATTAGACGCTGAGAAGGCAAAGCGGGCAATGGGAATTGCCACGGCTGGTGTTAACGTTCACGTGGTGTATGCAGAGAGGCCATCAGCTTGGTGGGATGTCACCCAGACCTCCTCCACCCCAGCAGCAAGCTCATTCACAGAGAGAGGGTCCACAGAGACGTCCCTAACAACTCCTTGCAGCACACGCTCAGAGGCTGTTCTCACTCGCTGGGTAGTTGTTGCTACTCTCCTGCGAGTGCTGTCGTAGCCCTTCCCGAGGATTGTGTGTCTAGGCGTAATATTTAACCTCCCAAAGTCCTGTTCCTGCGCGACGGAGTCTCCTCCATGAACAGGCTGAGGGCAGGGTAGGACAACACCGTAGCTGGCAGCACCGCTCAAGCGCAGATCCCATCAATCAGCAGTGCTTCTAGTTGAAGATAGGTTTCCAGAGTCACGAGTTATTTTCTGATTAACAATGCCTCTTTTTTTCTTCGATTCAGAGCTGATCCAGCACTTGCTTCCTGGTTTGATTTCAGTGCTGGTAGAGTGAGTTTTGCCCCGTGATCGGGACGCTGGCACTTGGCCATTCCGCAGCCGTAAGTCATGCCCCATGGCATGGGGCTCAAAGTGAGCCCTTCTGACTTTCAAAAGATGCAAACTCTTCCAGCACCTGGGACATCTGCGTGTTGCTGTTCACTGTGATTTCGATCATTAGCTATTTTATTTTTTATTGACTCTAGTCTTCCATCTGCGCCGTTAATTTTGGATTATCCTGAAGGGAACCATTGCAAACTAGAGCGGGGGTATTTTTTTGCACGCACACTGAACACCGTTCCCTAGGAAGCAGACACACAGAGACTCTTGCAGTCCTTTGATGTTCATTTTGATTTTTTAGCGATACTTTCTCTGCCAGGAGGGTGATGTTTCCCAGCTCACAACCCTGTGAACTCCAGGAAAAGGCTGGGAATGTTCCCACTTGGCTGAGGCCGGTCCGGACGAGCCCACGACCACATTTGCCTTTATGGCACCTTAACAGGAGCGGCGCTGGGGACACAAGGCACAGTCGTTGCCTTTGAAAGCCCAACGGGCACCCAACAGCCCTGTAAAAAAAAAAGAGGATATAAAGAGGTACTAACAGGAAAATACAACTTTCAATTATCTGAGCAGGCAGACCTCAGCGATACCACCTTTTATGAGGTAATTTTATTTTTATGGACACATTTGCTAGGCTTTATTTAAATAAGAAAGCAATTGAGTAACTAGAGCATGTGGAGACTCCTGATAAGGATCCGTCTTTCAGGTTATTAAACAAGCTGCATAGCAAGTGCTCAATTATTCTTCAGAATGCTTAAGCAACACCTTTTGTTCAGATTCCCATCTAGAATTACCTCCCAGTAAGTTGCCTCCCAGTAATTTCCAAGAAGCAGCGCGCAATCAGCACACACCCCTGTTCTGGATAACAAAGACTTCTGAGAAAAATCTCAGGATTAACAAACAAGCCACGTAGGGACCTGGGAAATCAAGCCTTCTGAAGGAATTTTACTTGCTTCGCACTGGGCTCGCTGTGCCGTCGGGTCTGATTGTCTGCATGTGAAATGAGCCTCAATAATTACATATCCTTCCTCTCCTTCGCGGGTCCTGACTTTGCAACATTTGAGAAACCACTTCAGGCTGCAACTTGTAGAGCGATGCGGGCTTCTGATGAGCAGAGTTTGACGAAGGCGTAGCGAGCCCGAGATTATTTACTTAACGCATGCTTGGGGTTTGCTGTCTGAGCGAGCGGCCGTGGCACAGCGAGCAGGGTGGAGCGCCGAAACCTCTGCAGAGCGGAGAGAGCTTCTGAGGAGCACGGGCACGCTTCTCAGCCACGGTTAAAACCTGTCGACACGGGCCTCGAAAGGGTGACCGGAGGTTTTCTTCCCTGTGATACACGCAAGTTTTCTCACCCAGCACCAAGTATTGGGGTCCTACAGAACTCTGGGGGGGGGGGGGGGGGGAATAAAAATCAAACCCCTGAAACTAGCCATCTAAAGCAAGAGGCACATCATAGAAGCAGGCAAGAGAAATAGCAAAGGTCTGAAGAAAACCAGACTGGAAACAAAGCCCTGAGTCTGGCTGATCACCCTGTTGTGAATTCAAGGACTGTGATTTTTCTGTTTCAGCTGCAGACCGGGCTCTGTGTCACGGGTTGTTGGCTTCTCCGCTTCCATGTCAGCTCGGGGCTCTGGCGAGTCAGCCCCTGGGCGCCTGGTAAAGCAAAAAGGGAATAGCAAACAGGTCAGAGAGGGACACGTGTGCGCGAGCGTGTAGAGGACTTAAATAAAGGGATCGGGAGAGGAGGGAGGGCAGGGAAGGAGCTCCCTGCCTGCTGGCTCCCCGTCCATGCCACGAGGCCACGTGCCGGGAAACGTGTCCTCTGACGCCAGCAGGTGCCACAGCAGGTCGGATTTTTCTTTCTCTCTCTCTTTTTTTTTTTTTTTTTTTTTTTTTCTTTTCCCAGGCAGACACAACCGGCACATCAGATTTCACCCTGAAAACCAGCTGACGGGCTGGCTCCGGGTTTAACACGCTTTCCTAGAAGGGACATTGCTCAGAGGGCACGCCGCTGCCATTTCCAAAAGCTAATCCCCCGAGGCGCGCGTCCTGGCAAGGTGACAAGCCGCGAGCGACCCAAGCAAAGTCATCACCCGAAAGAAGTGCCGGTATGGCTGACAGCAAACGCTCCTGGCCGCGGCCGCTGCCGTCCGAGGAACCCGTGGCCACCACCACCACCCCGCGCCGGGCCAACACCGGGACGTCTGCTGGGAAAGGCTGGAGGATGAGCCCTGGTCACCCCATCCAAGGCCTCCCGCTGGGTTTCGGGACCCGGTTTTGGGAGGTGTTTAACCACCTGAGCCATTGGGCGCAGCTTTGGTGGAGCTGGAGAGCGTCAGGAGAAGGTCCGGCTCCGTCGGCTGCAGAAACCTGCCCGCTGCTCGGAGGTGGGAAGGGGCTTGCCCGGCTCTGGTGCGGGGCTGCGAGTCGATTCCTTCAACAAACCGGCAACCGAAATAGCGGGTTCTGTGGGAACTGAAATAAGTCGGCAGAAAGGTCAGAGGACCTCCCTCGAGTGCCTTGTCTTAGGGATGCAGGTTTGTTCTCCTAAGTGTTCTAATTAAAGCACCGTGAGCATGGAGAGGAGGAACGGCGGAGTGCTGAGCCCGGTGCTCCGGCTCGCTCCTCACCGCTCCCCTTTGCTGTTCGCCCACCCCACGCTCGCAGCCCGTCCTGCTCTGTCTCTCCCGCCGTGGACGTTTTCGGCGTGGGCCTGCGTGGACCCTCAGGAGCACATTTCGGTCCATCTCCCGTTTCCCCGTCCACCCCGCGGCGTATTGCCGATGAGCCCAGCAGAAATCCTGCAACGAGGAGCGTTGGCCCGTTGAGCTGGAGCTATCCATGCGGTGGTGAATGCCACTTCCCCTGGCAGACAGCAGTGTTTTTCATTAAAAACCCAGCATTTCTCGAATAGTGCCATTGTGTTCTCCTGTACTTGAGCATGTTGGCAAACGCTTATGTTTTTTAAGGGCCTTTACAGCAAGAAAGTAGGAGTGCTGCACAAAAGTAAGCCAGAAGTGCAGCTGATCAGAAGCAGTGTCGAAGGGCTGCCACGTTCGCCGCTGTGAACTCTCCCGGGAACATAAGCTTGGTAAGAGAGAGAAGAAAAGATGAACGGCACCATTTGACAGTGGCTGTAACTAACATGGTAGGAAAAATCCAGACCTAGTGTATGAGAGATGATCATATGGCGTAACAGAACTGCTCATCTGTTAAGCATTACTAAATGCTTACTATACTAAGCATTGCCGATCTCCAGGAAATGTACCTAGGTGAAGCTGAAGATTTTTAAATCTAAAACTGATGGCATAAATCAAGCCCTTCTTAGGCTCCTGCAATAAGAGGAGAAAAGGAAATTGCTTTTCAGCCCAGAAAGCATGCTCCTGGTAGCTGATAAACTGGCTGTGACTCCCCACAGAAGGCACGATGAATAGCGAGAGAACAAATATCACAACTATAATGAGCCTCCGAAGGGGGACAGGCTGCTGCTGGAGGAATTTGGGGCTGCAGGAGATCCCCTTGGGAGAGAGGGCAGTGGGTGGGAGGGGAACTGCACCCTATGGGTACGGGCCTGTCGGGTACCGAGGTGGAACCGCTTAGCATCCAGAGGCTTTCCTGTGTCGCTTTAACTGCTTAACCCCGGAGGCAGAAAGTATATCCAAGGAAAAACGAGAGCACCGATGCATTTGCACCATGCCACCCAAAAGATGAGCTGAGGCCTTACTGAGGTCGGGGCTGAGGGTGTGATCCTGAAGCAAAGTAACCCTACAAGGTGGAGACCTGACTTCATCCCTTCTCGCTTTCACCAGCTAAAGATGAGGCAGGCAGCCCTTGCTGCTCCCGTCGACAGCAGAATGAAGGTGGGCACCACTGGCCGGCAGCTCAGCCCACCGGTCGGGTAGATGCGGGTGACATCTTCTAGAGGGATCTCTTTTCAACTGGCTGTCGAGGGAATGTAGATGACTTGCTTTGGCCAAGCATTTAGCATTAGAAACCCAGAGAAGGATCCATCTACCTTTAGACATCTACCGTAGAGACACCTACATCAGAGCTGATCCCCGTCACATCCTTTTATAGTCAAGGGAGAGAAGCAGGCACCTTTTGGGTGCGATTCATCTGCCTTTCCTTATGTTTTTGCTAGGATGAGACAGACGAATTCACACCCCAGTGGCTATAATTGAAGCCTAGCTCATCTGTAGGTATGTTCATTAATCGAGAAGAATCCCATCCCTCGTGTCAGATTAAACCAATCCCAACCCAAAAGCCTGATTTTTGAGACAAGGTGCTTTCAGCTCCTGATGGTCCTGGCTGCCAACGCTGATGGCCCCTGCGGTAACGCTGCTGCCCCACCAGCCGTGGAGGTCCTGACAGCCTGAGATTCAGGGAGGCCTTTCAGGGGGGTAATAAATGGCTCTTGTATCCAATAAAAGGAAATTGAAACTTGGTAGACAAGCTTCCCTGGAAAAAGACCTACTCGGTTTGTAAAAACAGTTCACACACAGCAAGGGGGATTCTGGAACAAAATGTAGCCTTGTAATCCAGTTCTAGTCCTAGCTGTGTATAAACACAGAGTGGATCTCTGCTACAAAACCAGATCTATCGGAGGAAGCTAATAAAGACGGGAGTGCCTAACAGAGGTGATAAACTACCAAGCGGTAGATGGTATATGTTACCTTGACCGAGATACTTCACTGTCTGCTTTGTGAAGCACCCAAGCAAAAATGTTCCACTTTGCGCCTTGTGAGAGGTTTGGCGGTTTGGCTTTTATTTTTTTCCCCTTTTTGTTGCTAGAATTTTAAAAGCTTGAATTTGGAATAGTCTTGCATTTCCTCATGTCTGTGTGTCTCACCTCAGTGCCATTAAAAGTCATGACACGTAATAGAGAAACAGCTGTGCAGGAAACTTCAAGCATCTGTTTAATATTAATTGCATGTATTCCTAAAAAGTCATAGCATGTTTTTAACATTTCACTGCACATCTGGTGCGTCACTGCTTAGGGGGTTTTTTTAATAGGTTTTATCTGTGAGTCACTGAGAATTATCAGCCACAAGCTGGCCAGACAGCAGGGAGATACACAGGCAAGTAAAATGGAAGAGACATTTCTAAATAGCTTCTAGAAAACCACAGCTCTAAACAAAAATGACAAAGCAATGCTGACTGTTAGCTGCCTGTCAGCAGACACTGAGCTATAGGGAAGCTAGGTTTAGGGAAGGAGAGCACATTCTATTAATAAACACTGTATGTTTTAAAAGATGTACATTCCACGTGAATCCTGTCCCAAACCGTAAGCTAGGATTTCTTTCTCAGCCTGAGGAGGATGAGTTCTCCTGCAGCTACTCAAAAAACCACAACTTGCCCCCTTCTGCTGCACCCCCTTCCCCGTTCTCACCCCGACCTACACTTGCATTTAGCCATCAACTGCTTTTCCTGCAGACTCGGCAAGTCTCACATTAAAGCGGTCTCTCGAACGTCAGGCGAAAGGTGTGTTCTTCAGCCTGACACAGCCCGGCAAAGCCTCCAGCTCCCGGAGGATCTCCCACCGCTCTACACTGCGCTAGCCCGGGGGACCACGGAGCTGCAGCCCCCCCCAGTCACGGAGCAGTGCCCCAGACCCGCGGGAAGGCACCGCAGCTGGTCCCACCGGTGGCCACAAGCTTCTGAAAATTATGCGAAGTCTCCGAGAAGCTTTTTCTGAATGAATGACTGAACGCTGGATAAAAGATTTTTGCACATTTTTCTGTGTGTCCACCCAGCAGGAGGCAAGGACCCTGATAAGTGTCACTATGAGCGACTCCTTTTTTTATTTTAGAGATCGTTTTTCAAGAGCTTGTCTTGTATACTGTGCGTGACGGGGTGTTTCCCACTGTCAGCTGTTTGAAATATTTGCCGAGTGGTGACAACCGGTAATTAAGTCAGTAACAAATGGTGATTTGAGATGTTTATTAACGCATCAAAAAAGGACTAGAAGGCATAGATTTGGAAAAACCCACAGCTCTGTCCATGTTACAGAGCAGGTGCATCCCACAGCAAGCTCAGTTTAGAGAAATACAGCAGTAGGTCTACGCTGCGTGCGTGCCTGGGGTTATCTTTGGGAGATGAGAGGACCCGCAGGGGCTGGGGCAAGGGAAGGAGGGAGGGAAATCACGGGCACTGCTCTCATCCCAACGTGCCGCAGCAGGCACCCGCATCCGCGCGCAGGAGAAGCGTTCTCAGCCCCACGCTTTGGAGGTAGAGCCTAAGGAGTCCTGCTCCCTGGTGAGAAGGGTTACGACTTTCTCCCTATGAAAGAGTTTCTCTAAAATGAACCGTTCATTTCATACCTTCCCCAGCTCTGAGGAAAGTCCTTATTTTGGGTTCAACTTCACAGCTGGTTGCTGTGTCTGTCATGGGGTGACCAGCCTTGAGCCCCGTGGTCCTTTTTGGGAGCATTTCTTTGGAGTCTGTGGCCTGGGTGCCCCATCAGCGGTGAGGCACACCTCTCCGCTCACCGGTAAACGGGGGCAGAGGTTTTACTGGCTCCTTGGAAAATTGCTTTGCCTTTTTTCAAACGCGCCATCCGAGAGCTAGCGGGAAGGCGTGAAATGGGTGCTCTCCGGAGGTGTGGGGACCGAATGTCCACTGCGTGGTCACGTCTGCATTGCTAGCACAAGGACTACCTTCCAGTCCTTATTTTGCCTGTCTTAAAATTTGTGGTTCTCCATTAAAACCTGTTACAGCTCTGCGGTTGTGCGCTAAACGAGTTTTACAAATCCACAGAAAAGATGAGCTCCGGGCTACTGGGAATTGGGGAGGGGGCAATAAGGGGGAAATAAAGCAGAGGTGGAATGTACCCACGATGTGAGAGGGAAAAGGGAAGGTTTCGCTGAGCCGCTGCCTGGGGACCCAACAGGTCTGCTGCCAGCTCTGGCAGCTGAGCCGAGTGTGTTTTGTCTTGATGTTTTTACAGATATGGATGAAATTTAATTCCTGGCGGAGAGCAAGTCCATTATTTGTGGATAGAGTTGAAGGGGGACAACACAGAACCTGCAGAGCGTTATTTAAAAAGAATTTTAGTGAACAGCTGCATTCGCAGGCTGCAGAGGAGAAAGAAAAAGCTCCCGGGACTCAGGGCAGAGACGGGATTTAACCTGCAGAATTACCACAGCTCAAATACAGAGGCAAGGGTGGCTTTTTGTACCACATCCCAGCTAAACACCGCCGTTGTCCTTCCCGAGCCTTTTCCACCTCACGCAGCTGGGGAGGGACACGAGGACAAGCCCGGCTCATGCTCCTCTCGTGTGCTGATGCGGAAGAAAAACTCTTTTAACGTGATAAGGAACTACCTAGGCCAGAATTAAACCCAGCCAGCCGTGCTAAACCTCTGTGAACGTGGGGAAAAAAAATACCTGTTGTGGGCAGAAGGGCCTGGAGCTAAGACGGACGGTGGGGGGGGGGGGGGGACCGGAGCTCTCGTCTGCAGCCAGGTAGAGCTAGGCTATGGCACTTCGTGGGGAGCAAACCTGCGTGCTTTTCGAAAATGGAGCAACTCTCCTCCCTGGCTGCTGCCCTGAGGGTACAACCCCTGGCACTCTCCGCCTGCCGAAGCTGGTAGACACTGGGGAAACTGGGTGACTGCCCCTGCTCGCAGACCCCCCCCCTGCTGCCACCGGCGGGTCCGTCCCGGCACACGGCAGCATTTCCTTGCCCTGGGTGGGAATGCCAGCGAGGGATCCTGACCTGCCCTGGCTCCGGCTGGGCCGGGATCGCTGTCCAAGACCTTTTCCTCAGTTAGCAAGAGGTGCCAGGATCCGCCCCCGAATCGGCAAAGGAAATAGATCTCGCCAGAGCAATTAAAACCAGGAACAGGTTAAAGGCAGGAGAAGCGCTGAAGAAACCACCCAACATGGATCTTCGGGGTTTGTTTTTTTGTTTTTTTTTTTCTCACCAGCGTGCCTCACCTTAAGCAACTTTCTCCGAGCATGACTTCACCGTGCCCTTCCTTGCTGCTGGCAAACAGCAAGACGCTGCAAAAGCTAAAAGCCCGTCTCCGGCGTTTTCCTCAGCTCGGAGGGATGGCCAGGGATAAGCAGGGACGGTGGGGTCGGCCAGCCCACGTCACCACGCTCCCGGCCACCACGTACGTGCGCGTGTGTGTACGTACACAAGATTTCCACTGCACCGGTCGGCGTGTGCAAGGGGGCAACGCTGTAATTTATAGTCTGGGGCCGGTCGCCTTCACGCAGCAATTGTTCTGGCAGCGCAGGACAAGCACGGCGGTGCTGCCAGGAGGGAAAGACGGCTCGCAGCACGCCAAATCCTGCTTTGGTGCAGAGCGGGTTGGGTGCAGAGCTTAAGCTGGGGTGGTGGGGGGGATGCCAAGGTGGTGGGGGGTCCTGGGCACGGCGTGAAGGCGAACGCCAAGCCGTCGCGAGAGAGGGAGCGAGCGGTGTGCGGCGCGGAGAACAAGATCTGTTCAATTCCGTCAGTCAGGCATTCTCTTCCAGAAGATGACCTATTGAACATTTCCAGGAATAGCTGTGCCAAGCCTGTCAACTGTTTCTTGGAAATACACTCAAGAAAAATGGCTTCTTTCCAGGAGGGATCTGTAGAAAGCCTGGACTGGATCAAGGCTGCAGTCAGTCGCGGCGGTGGCGATGCTGTTCCAGCAGCTTTTTTGGGAGCAGGGGATGCAGGGGGCTGGGGGCGGGGGGGGGGAGGTCCTGCATTTTCTCCCCCTTCTCATCCTCCTTTTGCATCTGATGGGAGCGATGGGGAGGGAAGGGGTGATTTTATATTTTTTTTCTTTTTTTTTTTCAGATTGTCTCAGCTCACTGGTATGCTTATATCCTTACTTGCCGTCTCCAGCAGTAAGCAGATAGGAAAACCTGCAGAGCTGCACGCGACTGGGCTGTCAGCCTGGCACCCAACCCACCTGCGCTATTCCGTAGGCAATCACTAGCGTCAGCTGCCAAGACCGGCACAGGCCCCCGGGATCGTACCTCGCTCTGAGCGTGGTATTCTCGGCATTCCCTTATCTCTTTATTGCTGGAATTAACACGATAACCCTGAAGTTATTGCTGTGGTACCTAGGTTTCGCTCCCTGCACCCACAGTTGCGTGGGTGGTAGGTGGGGAGCGGGGTTGAAACGAGCCCTGGGAAGGTCCCGTCGCGGTGGCCGCGTCCCGGTTGGAGGGTCCCACCAGTTCCCATCAGCCGGCAGGGATTGCAAGTCTCGGGCGATGAGGGATACCTGCCGGAGCCTGTCCCACAGCGCACGCCGTGACCCGCTTCCCTGCCATTGCCAAACCCACCCCTCTTTTGCCGGTCCGAAGCGGGGTCACGCACGGACCAGAGTTGAAATTTAAGATAATTGTCTCCTATTTACGTGGCGCTGCAGACGGCTTTTGCAAATTGAGAGTTCGAGTCCCCGTTCACGACTCGCTGGTCCCTTTCCACCGATGTCGGCCGACGTGTCCGGGTGAACCAAACCCCGTGGAAATGAACGTTTCCCCGCTGCCGGGCGAAACGGGGCAGCCGCTGCTCTGCCGCGTAAGGGAGATTGCGGAGGTGCCTTTCGGAGTTGCTCTGGATCGACTCCAGATCTGGATTTGCATTGGGTCCTTCCTGACGGGTTACAAATAAACCAAAGTAATGGGATCTGGCATGGCTTGGCAGACTGTTAATAGGATATAGAGTCTTTCATTTCTGGGTCATTAATTCAAACCAGCCCAGATCAGTAGTGGCCACATTTTTTTTTTGCAGTCTAATAGCTGTATAATAACCTCTCTGAACAGAATTAGCGAGTCCATCACCACAATTTATTTTAATTATAATAACTGTTGTTGGCCGTCTCAGCGAAGAAACCCAGGACCGAACATGCCCCGAAGCGGGGGCTCCCTGGAGAAGCGGGGGCAGGCGGGATCTCCTCCCGCAGCAGCCGAGGGCAGCCCCCGGGGTCGTTCCTCAGTCGCTGTTTACGAGGCGAAGCCCCCCCCGCCTGCGGAGAGACCACCTGAGCAGAAAGCATCTCTGCGGCTATTAAAAACCGGGCTCCAGATGTAGCCTCCAGCTTAGAAAGTCTCCGCAGCCTCTGCTTGACTGTTGGAAGTGGAGGATCTCTCTCTGCTTGCTTGCTTTCTTATAGTCTTTCCAAAGCATCTGTTACTGGCAACTCTCCGAGTCAGGACACCGCGCTGGCCGGGGCTGTGTTTGACCTAACAGGGATCTTTTATCTTTTCTTTTTTTTTTTTTTTTTTTTAATACATTCTCATATTCTGCAATCCTCGAAGGGGACGTTAATGATACGTAGTGCACTTGTCTAGGCTCTACGCCCACTTTTACCCCTAAATTCGCACATGCGCTTGTATACGCTCATGAACATCCAGCATTTGTCTGCATTTTTGTAATGGCCCAGTAATGAAAAAACCCTTTGAATGATTTATAATTCCTCTGTGAGGAAGGAGGGCTATACTGCTTTTTTTTTTTTCTCTTTCTGTGTCAAATCCAGTTAGCTGGCCACCATCTCATTTCAAAAATTAACTAAAATAAGCTATCTGTTTTCCTGAGAGGAATATTTTCATGTTTCTTTCTGGGTGTGGTCAGAATTTTTGGCAGCACTTTGCTGAACCGAAGCATGTGTCTGACTAATGCAGCAAACAGGCTAGTCCACCATGCCGTTTGCAGAGATTATTCATTTCATACCATCAGATCGCATCATTTGTAATTCGTTGTAGCGATTCCAAAGAGCCCCGGAGCTTGATGCTAAGTCACTTTACGTGTAGATGCTTTTAACACAAGGCAGAGGAGACCGGGAGGGGAGGGAGGAATGCTATGAAACTCATGTATAAAATGGGGGGGTGGGGGGGTGGAAAAGGCCACGACCTGCGTGTCAGCGTTCTATAAAGGAATTTTTCTACAAGGACAGCTTTTCATCAATGGGTTGTCTGCAGCTGAGTCATTTGTCACAGCTGAGAGTTTTCACTTCATTGTATCACTAGCCATTCCACTCCAATTCTGTGGGGTTTTAAAAATATTATTATTAAAATTATTGTTCTTTTAAAAGAGGACCTTAGGTCCTTTCTTTACAAAATGAACGAACAGGCCCGTGAGCATCTGCTGGCTGGCTTGCCAGTGTTCTGGGTGACTCTAACTCATCCATCACGGTGTCTGCTAGCAAGGGTCGCATTTAACACTTTTCTTCTAGTTTTCCTGGTAAGGAAGCTTCATTGTGGGTATCAATTTGCACCATTATATCCGAGTGGTCTCCAGGTCTTTCCCCCATCCCTTCCCTGCTGTGTTGCACAGTTGCTGGCTCTCCATTGCGGACCCAGCCTTGAGTTTTAGCACCTGCAAGCGAGAATCGGAGAGCTGAAATGTGATGGAAGAGCAGGAGCTGGACCCTGGGGACCCTCTTCTGAACACAGGGAGATTTTGAGCTCTCTTGCTCCCCATAGGTCTCTGTTCGCATTGCGTTAGCAATGCCATGGTATTAATGAACAGCCCTTGTTAATAAACAGGCCAATGTTTCCAGACAGACAGAGACACTTGGAAACTCTTTTAGTTGCTATGTGCAAGTAGTTTAAGCTGGACACAGAATAAAGCAGATCACTTGCAAACACTTCAAGCACTGAGGGCTCGAAGTGCCGTTGGAGTAAGAACTGCAGATATTATTTGGATAATACAGTGTTTTACGTGTGGCACTATGAATTGGGATAAATTTTGGAAGAGCGTAACTAGGAGCTTAGAGGAGTTTAGAAACCAGTGCTAGTAAATGAAGTAAACATCTGAAAACTTAAGTGCCTATCGAAGTACGAATGCTGCGAAGTGTGTGGATAGATCTCAGCTCTACTAAGACAGTCATCAACACACCTGTGCCAGTGACAAAGGGAAATAAGCCCTTCAATGGATAAAAAGCTTAATGCTTAATGCTTAAAGCTATTGCAATTTATTGTGAAGGCTGCCATTCTTGTGCCACAATCATGAGTACGAAATTAAGCTATTATAGGAGACTTTCCTGAACAGTAACAGCACAATTCTCTTGCAAAAACATGCTCAAAGCAGACCAGTAGCTTAACCCATGAACATATGGAGAGTCCTGTGCTCACTTTGGGGACGACTATGCTGATTAAAATTGCCCACAACCCCTTCCACTGCCACCGAAAGGAGCTGCAGACAGGTTTTGGGTGCACATGGCTCATGCAGGGCAGGAGCGCTGGTTCCTAAAGCCGGGGATTGTGCTGGAGCACGGCCCTCGCCTTGGGACAGCCCCGCTCCGTGTCTCCGGGCAGTTCTCCAGGGCAGGGGTGATGGAGGAGGCTGGGTCTGGTCCCAGCGTAGGTCCAAGCCGGGCAGAAGGGCAGCCCTGCACTGGGCAAGGACGAGGGGTCTCTGAGCAGGGCAGTATGAAGTTGAAGGTAGCTGCAAAAGTTGCACACAGAGATCTTGAGGTGCGACCGCTCAGATTTAGCTGGAGCAAGACTGAGGCTGGACTGATGAAAATCAGCATTGGTGGCTGCCTGCCATTGTACTTCCAAATTTTTCCAGCAGCCGTTTCCTAAGGGTACAGGAACATCAGCCCTCCAGGACACTCCAGGTTTTGGTCTTGCTTAGATTTAAACCAATAAGATTGTAAGTGGGAAAAGGCTCGAGACAACCCTTGGGCTAATTTCTGAAGCAACCAGCAAGAAAGCTAATTGTACTGACCTTGGTGACAGCGTTGCTAATTTGATCACTTATTCTCTGAGAACTGCACCGATACCAGCAACTCATGTCCCACGGGTGGTGAAACAGCCATCCTGGGAGACAAACTTTTGGTCATCACCAACAAACCCTGGCTTTCGGTCCTCAATTCTGCTATCTGGTGACATGACATTGCCAAATCCTCATAGGCGTCAGGGGATTGCTCTGGACGCAGCCTAAAGGTTGTGTAGGCATACCTAGCTAGGTCAAAAGAGGCAACCCACAAAGTGTAATACCCGTGTCCCAAGCCTTTCTCTTGACTGTGCAACACATTACCCTTAGCATATCGATCAATCTCCATTTAGGAAAGATGTAATATGGATGGATGTCTTCCGCGTTTCCTGCCAGCTCTTGTGCAAAACAGGGCGTATCTCTCAAAAGTCGGTGCATTTTATGTGGAGGTAGGAGTGCTCATATGCTCCAAGGCACTTTGAGAACCTCGACTGATGTATATTACAAAAATGGACTGTATCATTGTTATTTGAGCACAGATGTGAAAATTGTTGCCTCGTACAAGACTGCTGGGCTAGCCAGTTTGATTTTTCCCATCATTTAAAGGAGGAGGCTAATTCTTTTATTCTGCCCACACCCCTGATTGGAATTCAAACCTTTATCAGAGGCTTCCCTGCAGAACACCACAAATGCCAGACTGCAAATTCTTTGCAAATAAAACCAAGCTCTTCATTTTATTTCATTTTCTGTCTAGCGGTGAGCTCTTTTGTAGACTGGTTTCCTAAGGTAATTTCATTTATGGAGCTGTGCTGTCCCTATGTGTCTGTCAGCCTTCTTCATAGATTTGACCACGTTGACTGGATTCCACCATGTTTGACAGGTAGAAATCTCAAAATTCCTGCAAGTCTTGGGATAGCAGGCAGCTGTGGAGAGGAAGAAGGCCCTAATTAATGGCTTTTCTGAGAGGAAAGCTTCTATACAGTGGAGCATTTATTTTATCTAGCCTTTATAGCTCTATAGAGCACAGCATGTGCTGCCTTCTGTCCAGATTGCAACTGAGGGACATTGAAAGCAGTTGATACAGAGAGGGGATGAGGCTGTGAGGGGACTGAGAAATCCAAGAGATGTTGGAGGAATTGAAATTCTTGTAGCAGGGGGTAGGCATTGGAGCTCGAAGATGGGAACTAGATTTGCTGTGGCGCAAGGGGACAAAGGTGGAGGAAGGGAGGGACAGAGAATGCAAATCCCCGTGGAAGCGGCATGTCCTCCACTCCGCTGCACTTGGAAAAACATGTGCCTCTAACATCCTTTACACTAATCTGCCACTCCTCATCTTCTCCCCACCAAGCAGCAACTGCCCACAGGCCCTGCCGTTGACTCAGAGGACTATCTGCTCGCCTCCTGTTAGCCCAGTTTGCTATCTTCCAGACACTTCTACAATGCTACCATTGACAGCAAATCACCTCTACACCCGATCCTGTAGACCACAGATATAATTTTTCACCCTTCCTCGCGCCGACTGTGACATTCATGAAGTCCTCTAGGTCCACATGCCTGAAAGAGGTCCTCCTCGTGCACGCCAGCAGTTTTCCTTGCTTCTGTTAAAGAGGACACTTCTCTCCGCACTGCTGCTCCTTTCTGGGCCAGCACGGTTATGTCTACACCGGCTGGTGCGAGTTGCTGTAGGGCTGCTCTCAAGACCAGACTTGTCTACGCTGCATGTGAGCCAGCAAGAAGAGCAGCAGGTGAGGCCGGGAATCCTTCCCAAAACACTTCTGCCTGCGTGGCAGGGAAGAGGGCAAGACGGGGGACCTCCAGCCGATGCCCCTTCAGAGACCCTGCTCCCACCTCGGAGCTAGTCCACTAAACAGCTCCTGTTCCCAGGGCCCTTTACTGCTCCTCGTAAGAAAGTGCCTTAATTAAAATCCCATAGTTTAGTCTGGTAGGCTACTTTTTAAGTGCTAGCCACTTAATTCAAGCTTCCTAATCAAATAACGATTGGGTCGAAGGCGCTGCTGGAACATACTGGGCTCACTTAAGAGACAAGAACTGCTGTGCAAATGGCAACTTCATGCCTGTTTGTGTAACAAGGGCTCATTTTTGATTTCCTTTCTGATTTCCTTTCTGCTTTTTTTTTTTTTTTTGTAGTTGGCTTGAAGGGTAATTTTGAAACTCAGTTTTCTTCTGGTACACTCACATAAGAATTTCTGTTTGAAGTCTCTCAGCAAGAATTGCAGAGATGTGCTAATAAGAAAAAGGTGTTTCTTAAAAAAAACCAAGCTTGGCCTGGAACCAGAGAGATTTGAATGATGTCAACGAGAAAAAGAAGTGCTTCAGATCTGAGACTCATTTCAACATTTGTCATCTCACATCCGACTAGGTCTGAGTCTGGAATGAGAGCTTCATCTCACACGAGGCTTCAGGGGTAAAACCCTGGGCAATGGCTCCAAGCTTTCACTCTGCTTTATAGCCCGTGGTGTTTTGGATCAGCGTAAGGTCCCGAGCAGATGCTGTGATGTGACATCTCACCCCTGCCACCCACCCACCCGCTACGCAAAGCGGCCGTGGGCAGTGCTTCAGCAAAGTGGGCAGCACGCATCCTGCCCGGGTCCCCAGCACCGAGCGCCCACCCAGGCACACTGCCGGGGGCTGGAGCCCCTCTGCCTGCCTCCACCGTCTCCTGCTTGGTGCGAAAGATGCTGTGCTGAGAACTCCTAAGCCTCCTGAAGCCGTTGCTGCCTGTTTTTTGGAAGAAAGCATTACCAGAGTGATTTGCTTGTGAAATTATATTATTGAGAGTGGTGTGCGTATGCATACATCTTACCACAAACGGGCACAGAAAATCAGAGGCACCCCATCTGAAAAATACATGGGGGTTTTTTTCTGGTTTTCCATCCCTTGAGATTTTCATCTTTTGTGGCCCAGGAAGATGGCATCTTCCCATTTCAAACTATTGACAGCCAGAATACCTGTTCCTCCCCCTCTCTTATGCTCAAGTCCCCACCAACAGGTTTCTTGTCTTTCTCTCTTCCATTGCTCGCACTGGTTGAGTTGCTGCTTACTTATCCTGGAATTGCAAAATCCATACCTTTACTCACTGAAGCAGGCACCTAGCGCAGTAAACACAGTATAATGAAGTCTTTCTTTGCTTTGTTATGGCTAGAGAAATTAAAACAAAACAGACGAGGCAACACACAAAGAAAAGGCAATAACTGCTCCCTTAGCAAACAAGGCGTGCGTACAGAGAAGGTGGGAAGTTTTCACAAACTCTCTGCTCAGATGGCTCTTTGTGTCTCGCTTGCTCACAGTCCTTCCTCCTGCCGAGCAGGGTCTTCCTCTTCTCTCCCCACAACCCTACATATGGACAGACCCTATAGATCCATGCAGACCCCGCAGGGGAACACGCTGGGCTTTAGCTGCCTGGTCCCTTACACCTGCAGTGGTTGATCCTTTCCCCAGGTAAGCTGTAGGCTGCAGCAACTTTGCGAAGCCAAAACACTTGTCCAGAGGCCTTTCCACTTTCAAGGGTCCTGCACCAACTTTGCAGACACCTGTACGGCCGATAATTTAGGACGGTGCTTAAACATGCCGGTGAAGATTTGAAGCTGCTGCGCACAAAGGCTTTTTATAGCACTTACTGCCTGTTCCCACACGTGCTCGACAAGGAGCCTGCCCGTGCAGTTTTGATAGCCTTATCGAGCAAGAAGCTGAAAGTTCATGCTCCCATCCAGCTTTTGCAAGGTACAAGACAAAAAGGTAGCTTGTGGAAAAAATAACAACCAGGCGAGCCAACCTGGCAAGCCGGCTACACCTGCCCGAGGCCGCAGGCAGAAGAGGGAAATCCGCAGCGACTCTGTGAAAGCCGTCAGGACACAACGACAAAAGACCAGGAAACCTTAGAAAAGCAAAGTTCACCCCAAAGAGTGCCACCCCCCTCCCGAGCACATCTTCGCAGTCAGGGGCAAACGCATGCAAGCGAGTCCTCGTCCCAAAGCCCTGCTGCCATAATAGCGTGTCGCTGTGCTCCCACCAGCTTCGTACGTTGTGGTCAGCACTGTGCTAACACAGGATTGATCCCGAGCTGGCTGGCACCCACGGCACGCTGCCGGAGGAGCGGGAATCTGTCGGCACCTGCTCATCTGACAACACTTGGGCTGTAGCAGGCGTGCAACTTAATACACGCCGGGACTGCTGGTGCATAGGGCTCTTTTTTTGTTCCACCCCTGGTTTTTTATTCGCCTTCGCCCCTGAGTGTGCTTTCACCCAGACTGGGCTGGTTTGGGTAGCAGCATGGTGGTAGCAATGTGCCGCCCCTTGGTTGTGCCTGTGGAGGTAGCAAGGGCTGAGAGAGGGCTCGTTTGGAAAAAAAAGCCCACGTTGACCATCTTGTGGTTCACATGTCTAGAATTTTCTATACAGTGGTCCTCACCACAACCAATTCAATAATCCATATTGATTAAAAAAAAAGACCGCAGGAGAGGGTGAGGATCACAACCGCTGCCTTGTGGTCTTGCTGATCTTTGGAAGATTCTTGAAACGCACGCTGCTTTTGAGAGACATGGGAGTCCCAAGCTGGTGCGGCGTGCAGTGAGCCCTGTCGCAGGGAAGGAGCTGGAACCCATCAGGGGTAACTGCTTGAACAAGAATCCCCTATTCATTCCCCAAACCTGCTGGCTGTGTGGAGAAGAGGAATGTTTGCTATTACACCCAACAATTATCCTCTCAGATAACACCATCAGTTATGGAAAATTGCAATAAACTTTTTTTTTCCCTTTAGGAAGTCGGTAAAAACTGATGCTTTCACCAGACAAGCTCCTTTATTTAAAGTGAGTGCTAGCAAGGCAAAGCAGGCAGCAGCCTGAAGCAGCAGCCCGCCCCAGCCCCGAAACAGCCCTGCTGCCTCTTTTCCGAGCAAAGACGGGGTGAGGTTTTCCAACACAGAGCTTTTCTCAAGCCCTGGGTACCATCCTGCCTTCGTCCTGCCCAGCCCACAGCCAGGCTGTTGGCCATGGCAGCAGCAGGAGCATCCCCATCCCTCCCGGGAAACCTTTCAGGGCTCCAACAGCTCCAACTCTACCTGCAGCCATGGGGATGCTCAGGCATCCACCACCCATTTCTCAGTAGCTAAAGCTCCTTCCACTACCATACACAACAAAATCTATAAGCTCTGCCCATTAGTCGGTGAGGGTGTGCTCCTCTCACGGTTGTACGTGTGGTTTTCCAGCGAGCACGTCGCAGCTCTGACTACCCTCCGCAGCAGGTCTGCGTGCCAGACACGGGGCACGCTATAAACTTGCCATATGTACTCGTTCAGAGATCACCTTCGCAGTCTATCCCCGCCTCGTACAATATGATGAGAGGTGTTTAACTGCCTCCCGGTCCAGCTGCAGCCCTAAATCGGGATTGCTATGTTAGGAGGAGCAGTGAGGTTGTATTTTTAAGAGCGATCTGCCCCGAAGTGCGGGGCTGTGCCTGCACAGGGTTTGTCTGGGGGAGTACGGAAACGGCTATTAACACACTTTCCAAAAAATCTACCCCTGGCCCTGCTCTATGGGATGGAGAAGAGGCGGCAGCCCCCGCCGTGTAGCAAATGGTGGAAGGTGCGTAGGGTGGTTGCTCCTGCGTGGAACCTGGCCCCACGCACGGCGTGGGACATCGCTCTGTGCAGAGGGGCCACCCCGAGCCGTCCCGGTCCTGCACCTTCCCGGTGGGACTGGGATTGGCGCTGAACGTGTCCCCTGGTGCACTCTCTGTGCTGGTAATTTAGCAAAAAAAAGCATGCTTAGATCTCCGAAAGGTGTTGAAACTGCGTCTGTTCCTCAAGATTTCCTCTTTCGAACTCCTACTGACTGTCAGCATTGTTCAGTTTTTGGCAACCCAACGAACTAGGTAGCACTAGTGACAGTGACCCTAAATAATGTTTTCATTCGAAAAGGGCCAGATATTGGGCAGCTGTTGCCGAAAACAGCAGGCAGATTTTCACCATCCGGCAGAGAGGCTATGGCAAAATCCTCAGCACCGCTTCAGTCCCGTTGGCTTTAAATGAAAGCAAGAGACCAAAAATAATCCTAGAACCAGCTCCTTAAGGGTGTGCAAACATTTAATAGGTTTTAAAATCTGTAAGTGTTGGGCATCTAAATACCTTTAATCTTCATTTGTTTCAAAAGAAATTAGAGGCCTGAAATCCTTAAGAAATGCAGGCTTTCCTGATACAATTGCATCTCTTATGGTTTTGATTTTATTTTCCTCATGTCTGTTTATGTCAGTAAAAGGTTTTGCAAGGGCAGAGTTCGGTCAGGAAACCTTAGTTTAGCTGGTCCTACAGTGAAACAGTCCATTTTTAGCACTTTGATATCAGTATAACTATACCCAGTCTTTAGGGGGTTTGCTGCAATTACCAGCTTAAGATTGGTTATTGAAAATCTCTGTTTCTGAGATGCAATTCTGAATCTCAAGCTCGGATGTTCCTCCCATCTAACAGGTGGGTGCAAAAGTTTAAAATCCATCAAGAGTACCTAGACATAAAAATAGTAAGAGCACGAATAGAGGTAAGTTCTCGGGTTCCCAGGTGCTCAACTGATTTTTGAAAATGGCCCTTAAGCTCAGCAGTGGAGTTGAAGCTAAACGGAAAGGTTGGATGGAACCTGAAAGTGGAAACGCTGCAGTCCACAGAAGTAAAGCTGTAAGACCGTAATATTGACGGCCCAAAGCCGGTGTGGGTTAGGAAGGACAGCTCACCCTGAACTATGGCAATCGCTAAGACAGGTGTTCTAGTAAAAAAATTGCCCGTAAGTCATCACTTATTTAAGGTGTTGTTACTACACTCTTGTATCTAATCCTGCTACGATTCTGCAAAACACAGTAAGAGATTTTGAACCTGATCGTGCATGGGGTAAATGAGAAGAAAAGCTCTTAATTTTTTGTTGTAAGAACAACGTGTAATAACAGCTCTCTGCAGGAGCCTGTGAAGGAGGGGACTGGGGAAAGGACGAGTAATTGGAAGGGGAGGTGGAAGAAGGGCGCTGGGCAGCGTGGGCATTGCCCGTTCCTGCCGCCCCACTGCCTGGCAGGTGGGACAGGCTCCCTATAAGTCCAACATGGGCTTTGAAAACAAACTTAGTCAAAAATAACCCAGGAGGCCCGTCATCCATCGGCCAAAGTAATAAAAACCTCTGTAACTTTCTTCTCCCTTCAGGTTATCAGGTCAGCCGAGCCTGGAAGGGGTTGAGTAACGCTAATGGGTTTCCATCGTTAAGCCCTCTGACCATCTAAACTGCAAAACCCTTTCCAGGGCTGCAAGGCAAGGAAGGGCTGGCCAAAGGGTCATGCAGGGACAGATAACCTGAGGCAGAAAGGCAACCCACTACGTGGAGGACCTCATGATGAATTAGTGGAACGCAAGCCTAAAATACCGCCAGTTCTTAGTCCCACATAGCAGATCACTGGAGTGCTGGATATCTAAAGGGGTTTTCTTCCTTTACCGGGTAGGTTTGAGCTGGTCAGATGCCCCCACCCCCCCAGCAGCACCTCATATCTCCAACCCACCGGCACCGCTCTGGCTGACGGCTTCACCGGAGCTGCGGAGAGCGGCGAGGACGTTACCAAGCCGCGGCTCGTTCCATCGCTGTCGATGGCGAACCTGTTACCCGGTAGGTTGGGGCACTGCCAGCAAAGCAGAAATCCTGGTCCCAGGGCCCATCGCTGAGCACGGGGTGATGGCTGCAAACCAGATAAACTGTGTGTCAAGTTTTATTTCTAACCACGGTGTCCAAGGGTCTTTAACGTCCGAGGATGTGGTCTATGTATCAAAAAAAATTTAGACCACGTTGGGGAGGTGGAGGGCATTGTTTCATATTTGGATTTCACTTTAAGCCAAAGGCAAATGGAAATGCAAAATCCGATGGACTGGAACAAGTGCGAACGTGTGATTCTCTGCATGAAGCGAAAGAGGTTTGCAGGAAAAAAACAAAAAAAGTGATGTGAAGTCACTTGACAAGGCTAGAAACCTAAGTATGTCCCAGGACAGGTACTGGTAAGTCTTCCTCCCAGCAGCACCTCCTCATCCTCACCCAGGTCTGTCCCCACTGGCACGGCTGCCCCTCTGCTGAGGCTGCAGTGAGCTCTGCCAGGCAGTTTTACAGTGCTCTGAGAGAGTCTTTTTCCTGTGTAAAATCACACAGAGATCCTTCATTTCCATCGGATACAGAAACCTTAGGACAGATAATGATTTCTGCTGTTAGTTGTTTGGACACTTTCTGATTATTTGATTATGTGTGCTCTTCCCAGCCCTCTGCGGCGCGGAGGTCATTAT
This sequence comes from Astur gentilis, assembly GCF_929443795.1. Classification (NCBI taxonomy): domain Eukaryota; kingdom Metazoa; phylum Chordata; class Aves; order Accipitriformes; family Accipitridae; genus Astur; species Astur gentilis. Next base: position 12,977,464 of record NC_064913.1, read on the forward strand.
TTTACTTCCTTGCACTGAGGTACAGCCTTGTGCAGTAAACCCTCTGCTAATATCAATTAAATTCTAGCAGCAGTAAGCTTCCTTGATGGTGAAATTAATGACCACATTATGGAGCAAACGTGAAACAACTGCATGTAATAGAATTATTTTGGATTAGTGCTGCTACAACTGGCAGCAGATAGGGAAATGCTTTCAGGACTCAAAATTACAAAGCCTAGCTATCTTCTTTGATTACAAAACAAAGGGTATGAAAAACGATACCTAATATTATTAGCTTTCAGAATATGAGTATGTTGGGGGGGTACCATAATTTTGATCTTAAATTTTTTCATGTACAAATAGTTTATAGAATTTCTATCGGCATTCACAAGTGCTGAAGGAAATACAAATTAAACTATTTACCAGAAATTTGGCTCCTCAGTTTCCTAATTGTGTGTGTGTGTGTATGTGTTGTATGTATGTAGGGGAGAGAGAGGACATGCGAGTGCCATTTTCTCCTCACAGTTACTTTTCATTTCTATTCATTTGGTGCAAACATTTTTCAAATACAGTGAAGTGCACAAATCAGGTTTTGTTAAAAGCAGCTGTGGATAAATGTTTCAGGTTTTGGAAGATGGAGAAATGGACTGCACTTTTAAAACTGTATGATAATAAGGTTTTAATAATCTCTGGTTTGTGTACAATGGAAAGGTTACAAACGCTCAGCTGTGTCTGCAGTGCTTGTGAGAAAATGAAAATAAAGAGTATTTAGCACTCACTTGAAAATGCATTTAGCAAAATCAAATGAGCGATACAAAGATTGGAAAGACTGAATGCAAAGCCTGAGCCCGTTTCAAAAGCTGTCTTCTAACTTCTGCAGGAAACACTGGGGGAGTCATTAATGATTTAATTGTTAGAATAAAGCCAGAGAAAAATCTGCTCAGAAGTATCCAAAGTGATATGGTTTGGGGTTTTTTTTTTATATTGTGGCAGGTCACGTGTCCAGCACCTTTAGCCCAGAACCAGACCTGTCCTGGATTGCTGGCCCTGCCAAAGGAAGGGTCCCATCGGTGCTTACACCTGGGGAAGGGACTTGCTTTTAGTGGTGGGGGCCAACAGTACTGCTGTGCAGGGTGGGATAAGGGACTGTGGGCATCGCCTGGTTCTAACAGGGAACAATCCCATCGCTTTAAATTGCCCCATCTGTGGAAGAAGGGAGCGAACAGCACGTTGCACGGAAAATCTCAGTGCTGATTTTAGCCCGGACTCTGTTACGTGGCCGCTGTCACTGAGTATGTCTGATGGTGCTGGAACATTAAATTTTGGGGTGCCTTGCGGGTCGCTGCTCCCTGGGGTTCCAGGGCTGCTGGCGGGGGAGCTGGAGCAGCCCCCTTGCCCCCGGCAAGTTGGGTTTGTGCCGAAGTAGGAGTTGGCGCGCCTGTCTGGAGGAAAGGCTTATGACCTTTGCAATATTCGAAGAAGGTGTCAGGTTTATAGTTGTGAAATCTTTCCAGTGAACTACGGAAGTTTCCTAAACTTCGAAATAATCCCTTATTTCCTTTTGAGTCCTTGGGAACTGATATTTTCTCACTTTCACTCTCAGGGGAAATGTCCTCTATTAGACAAGTAAATCTGCCGCAAACCCTCTTCCCCTCCATTAGGTGCCAGCAATTACGTACCTCTCGTCGCATGGCATATGTGTGCACTGAGAAGCTGGAGTTGCAGAGCAAAAGTTGGGAACGAGCATATCTGTATTAGTTTCTCTAGATTTTGCCTGGTTCCTGCAGGAAAATATGGTCTTGAGCTGCATGTATAGCTCCCTTCCCTGTTCCTATGTCAGCCCAAGCAAACCACGTGGCTTCTGTATGTTATCCCTGGTCTGTAGGACAAGTATTAGAATAATTCTTTGTCTTGTGTGTTTAGATTACAACTAGATAACGGCCTTTAGCCTGAAACCCATGCCCAAGTATAGGGTCCTTCACTTAAAAGCTTCTGTTTTTCCTGTGGCATCATCATACTAGATTTTTAACCCACTGACTAGATCGAAGGCTTCCTCTGCGCAGCCCGGAAGAGAAAAAGCTAACAACATATGTCATGGCCCATGTTAAATCAAAAAGAAATCAGGATATACAACTCCAAACTTAATTCCAGCTTCTGTTAAATCAGCATGGCCCCACTGTGCGATTACAAATACTTGATGATATTTGACTACAGCACTTCAACATAGCTTCCCCGTGTCATCTGTTACAGTTATAACACTCATGCAATTTTCGAACAATAGCGATTGGGTGTGATTTGGCAGTTTGAACTTCAGGAAACCATATATTTTCCCATGACACAATATTATCTAATATACTGGCTATCTCAGATTGCAGCAGCAATGAAAGCTAGCATAGGGGTTATGATTTAACGCAAATAATAAAATCCATTTATTGCTTATTAGACACGAAGCCATAACATTTCTGGCATTCCACCTCCCTGCTCCCACCACGGTCTCTCCTGAAGGAGAGGGAACATGCTGTTTGAATTTAAGGCTCTTTGACGGTGTTTTCGGAAGAGCGCTTCGCGCCGGTGGCCGTGCTCGCTGTAGCGCACCACGGCTCGGCACGGATGCTTCTGCCCGAACGCGTCTCCTGCGCCGTCTGCCGCGGTAAAGGGGGGTGCGACACGCTGCTCCCCAAACTGGTCCGTGCAGGAGGCAGTGGGAATGGGGATGGGGGGATGCAGCCTGTGCTGGGGGGGCTGCGGGGTGGGAGACGTGGGGGCAGGTTCGTGAGGAAACCTCCTCTGGGATGTGCCGTTTGGGGCACAATGTGGTCGTTAGGTCTGGCGTAGAAAGCGGCTAGAGTTTGGTCTGGAAGGCATCTCCACTTCTGGAAGAAAGCCCGTTTTAGGGACAGACGCAGTCTGTGGTGTTGATCGTCTTTCTGTCCTCAGTAACTGAGTTACTGTTGTTATTTACTGTAGAAAACCTGCAGGCATGTTCTATGACTGCTATTAGAAATTAATTGAGGGTTTTAAAATCCTGTCTTTGAGGCTATTTCTTTCTCATTGCCCATTTTTCTTCCTGCATTTTTGAAGAACTCTTTCCATTTCATTTCCCCTCATTTCATCACCTTTTATTTAATGGATATTATGTACCTGTTACGCAAAGCCAAATTATTTCCACGAATTTGGCATTCGATTGTTTCTTGTGTTGAGAAAGAACCTGAGCGTGAGACGACCGACCAGCTAACACACTCTGCCATGTGGGTGCTGCTGCAGGACGGATTCTGCTTTCATTTACACTGACGTAAACCGAGTGTTTTATGACATCTAGTCACGGTATTCCGTATTTACATCGGATGTGAGGTCTGTTACACTATGAACTCCATCATAATGTCAAAGAAATAAGCTTTTGAAGAAAACATTCATTTTTTAAAATAAAAAAGTAGTTTGAAAATCATATCGGAATGAAAAAAAAATTTATGTACTTAACAGCACTTTAACTTGATGTACTTTCTTATTCAATATTCACAATGCCCATATGTTGGCTGCCAGCGCTGCCTCTTGCCTATTACCATGATCTTCTCCCAGCTCATAAACTATTCAGGATCCGATTTTCCTTTGAGTTTGACCCCTCAGATTTCCATTCACAGTGCCACACACAGTGTACATTTAAAATGCTATAAAAGGTATTAATAATGCCGGAATCTACAAAGCAGAGCACAGAAAGAGAAAGGATAGAAAAGCAAAATATAATTCTCCCTGCTGAAATTTAAGCAGCACAGGGAGATTAATTCTCCAGCTCTTGTGAAAAGCGTCATGGGATCTTTAAAGACCACAGACAAACCAGGCCAAGATCTTTAAGTCCCTTCAAGAGTAATGCTCCCTTCACACCATATAAACCATATAAAAGAACCACCGAGGGAAAGCCTCCCAACAATTTAAACAGCTGTGTAACACGTAACCTGACGCCGGGAGGGTTTATGTGTCCACGCACCCAGCACATCCTCCCGATTAGTGCCGAATGCTCTGCAACGTGTTCCTGCCAAAGACGGACAGATGCGTGTCGCCGACAGCGCCCAACGGACAACGCGCGGCGGCTGAGCGGGGAGAAGGCATCGCCTCGTTACGGCAGCCTCCCGAGCAGATGTTTGCGACTGCAGCCCACGCCACTGCAGATGCGTTTAATGAGATCAACTCCCCAAATGAGAACTCTTCAAAAGAAGCGTAGTAATAGTCGCCTGTATTCTCCTCTTAACGAGACACACATCGTCTGCTTGGGACTGAAATAGAGGCACACCAGCCCGGGCAGCTCCGGTGCCACTGGCAGCGGTGAACTCTTTCCCTGAAGGACTCTTCGTTGGCCAAGCGAAATGCCGTGAGTCAAGCCGTTGTCCTTCCTCGCCCCTACGCCGGGGCTGGACCCTGCCACGTTGGTCCTTGGTCCTCCCGGGATGCAGAGTCTCCTCGTTTCTGCAAGATGGAGGTGGGAAATGGAAGCTTTTCCGGAGCTTACGGGGGAAACGGGTTTCCTCCTGCTCAGCGGCACGCCGTGGCCAGCGTGTCTTTGCTGCCCAAGGTCTACAGGCCCCCTCGGCCAGGAGGGGAATTAATTAGTAGTTGTGCGCAACGCAGACACAACTCAATAGGTGTTACGGCCAAATCGCCAGCCTGAGCAAAGCCCAGATATGCACAGCCTTTGGAGAGAAAGAGGAAGCTTGTCACGTCCTCGTGAATGCAAAAAGAAAATGTCATTGCTGGATTGGTAGCAAGATTGCGGCGGAACTGTGCTTCTGCAGAGGAAAGCAAGGAAAAGTGAGTGCAGAGAGAAAAACGAGCCCATCAGCAGGGAAGAGGCACCCTGGTACCCGCAGCTTGGACAGCTTGCACCAACCCCAGAGGGAGAGTTTCTTGGTTGCAAGGGTCGGGTCTTAGAGTAACTAGGCCAAGAGCTTGCACAGCGGAGGGAAAGCTATTCCTCATTCGGTCTTAATTAACACACGGGAGTTAATTCAAAGAAAATTACAGTAGCTGAATATTAAATACTCAGAGATAACCCTAGAACTAGACTCAGAAAGGGAGAATAAAACACCAGAAAGTGACATGGTTCTGGTAAGCATTACAAAATAAGATGAGCAGGTTAGTTTAAAATGCTTTAAAATTAACATTAAGATAAAATCCCTAGAAAGTTGCCTGCTCAAAACAGTTATATAGTGTCAGAAGATATGCATAGGGTTGAATAAAAGGGAACCAGACAGGGCAGAGGAATGCCAAGTGGCAAGATTTAAGAGGTAATTTGAGCCAGTCCTTCAGCATTTAGAAATCTGACCCTACTGGGGGCAATAAACAGGATTATAAATTATGGTAGGTGATAAATTAGCAGGAAATCAGAAGGAGCAACATAGGTTTCAAAGGGATATAGCTAAAAAAAAAAAAAAAAAAAGAGTACACATAAAAAGATTTTTGTCTTAAGTCTATCAGAAGTGATAGTCACAGGAAAGAATCCACAGGGCTGTGAGAGCACCAGGGACTGAAGGAAGCAACTAAAGGAAGACAAGGGTATTTTTCAGAAGTAAAATTATCTTTCAGTGTTAGTCTTTACCACCAATGCTGTCGAACCTTTTCCTAAGGATGAGATGAAGCCGTTGAGAAAATATCACAACTGAGATGTTGGAGCAAATTGAAAAAGTTGCAAGTCGCTACAATCATGGTATGTCCAAGACTGGGAAGGCACTCTGCTCCTCAAGGAGGCTGATGGGCTGAAAGAAAGCAAGCTTTTTGTGTGCCTGAGGAGTTCAAGTGGCAAGTGTATCCAGTATTTACATATACACAAGGAAAAATCTGACAATGATCACTAATTGCTGCATTTGTACCTTGGAACTGGTCAAAACTATCACTGAAGCTAGAGCAATAAAACATCTGGAAGCAGAATAAGTTGGTTGGATTTCTACAGGGATCTAGCCAGGTATCACCGCAGCAGCTAAATAGTGAAAAAGCAAGAGTCAGAGTATTATCCTGAGCCAAACATTGTGCAGGAGGTGTGGTAGGACTAAAGGTTTATTTTCATTATGAAAAAATGGTGAAATGCAGAAGATCCAGTCCTGGTGCCTGTGTTACTCACTATGATTATCAATAATTTGGAAATCAGGGTGGGTTGTAAGGTAACAAAATTACAGGTGTTTCAAAGAAGGAAATAGAGAAAGATTAAACACATGACATTCTTGGCAGACGCTTGCCCCATCCTTTTTTAAAAGCTCCAGTGATGGAGACTTCACTGCCCCCTTTGCCAGTCTGCTCCAGTGCTGCACAGTCCTTACTACTACGGAAATTTTCCTGATGAATAACCTGTCGTCTCTGCTGTGATGCCTGACATTACTTTTTATCTAACCCCCAGCAGAGCGTGAGAAGAGTTTATTCTTTTCCTATGACTTATCTTTTCCATATTTTCAGAATTATTTTTATGTTTAGTGACTTATGCGCATCTAAGGACTCATGAGATATTTAAGGACTCATCGTCTCTCACTGGAGTCTCCTCCATGCTAAACCAAATTCCTCCGATTCTTCTCACTACCAACCCCTAGAGGACAAATCCTTCTTGAATCACCGTGACCTAAATGGGACACAACCTTGCCAGCAGCACATAGAGCAAAAGAATTACATCATATTTCACGGACTGGTCATTTTTACCCATCATAACACAGCTGTTGCCTATTTTGTATCTGAATTCTTGACTAGTGGTGAAATTGCAGGCTACTATACCCCAAAGCTGCATTACCCTGTGTTAATCGGTCATTTGCCTCCTATGTTTGTGGAGTTTGCTATTCCTATTTAATTATTAAAACTTCTAATTTATGCTTTTTCGGTTGCACCCTATTTCTTCCAAGCCATTTCTTCAATTTGTCAAGATCATTCTACTTTCCCATCTTGTCCTCTGTCATCACTGCAGCTTCTCCCAGTTTAGTCATTCATGTAATTAAAAAGCATATGTCTGCTCTCTCATGTCACTGTTGAGAACCTTGAATAGTCCTGGACACAGTACAGACACTGCTGATCCTCAGCAGATACTTTTTGTGATTTGAGAATGAGCTGTTGATCGCTACTCTCTGAGGACATGGTTTTAACCAGTTATGGGGCTTCCTAACATTTATCTGCTCCTTTTTTCCATGCTTATTTATGAGAATGTCAGGCATGTTGAAAGCCTTAATAAACTAAAGGTATGTGCCATTAACTTCCTCCTTCTAACCAATAAGACCTCTTGCCCTGCCGCAGAGAGTAAATTGTATTAGTTTGACATGACAGATCCTCATTGAGTATCAGTCATCTGGTTTTTAACTTCCAGATGCCCCAACTTCTCAGATTTCTTGTTCCAGCATTTTTCTATGAGTTGAAGGAAAGCTGATTGCCTTGTAATTCCCCTGTTCCCTTATAATGATGAGAACTGTGTTGACATTTTTCTAGGCTCACGATTTATCCAAGTTTGCCTCTGACACTCAATTCTAGATGTCCTCCTCACTAGGACAGATCATACTTTTGACCTTACTGTGACATTCAGGGACTCTCCACCTTCCCTCAATCCTTTCTCTCTTACATTTGTTTTCTGTGTTGACCTTGCCTGCTAGATTTCTGAGTATTTTGAGGACTGCTTTCTTAAGTCTATTCTATTTATTTTAGCTTTTTCTTTTCCCGCTTTTTCTAAGAGTTATAGGAAATGTCATATCACGGTCACACTTGTACAGATCACCTTTACTTCCATGTTCTTACGTAGAAGAAAATGAAGAAAACCCTCTCTTCTAGTTGCTTTCTCCACCCTCTGCATTAACAATGCTGCTCATGACACATCCTAAGATCTTGTGGACCGTCTCTACCCTGCTATTTTCCTGTGTAGGAGTTAATCTCATTAATACCAAGTCTTGTGTTTTGGGTGGTTCTATTAGTTGCTATGAAAAAGATGCATTCATCTGATCTTCCTGCTATTGCAAAATCTTGCTGTGCTCATACCTGTGTAAATCTTCTCCTTTTCTATTTACTCTGAGACTTGATGGCTGTGAAAGTACAATGGCAATGTGGATTTTTTATGTTAGGTAGAAGATGTGGGTAGTTCTTTGTCCCTGCTAATAACAGGTCACTGACATGTAAAAAGCAAGAAATTTGAGATGGATAAAAGGAAGAGTTTTCTTCCACAGACTTATCATTAGACCATTCATTGCCATGGGAACTCTTTTTAGCTGAGATGTATGATTCAAGAAGCCACATGGGGCATGGATGTGGATAGAGTACATTTCCAGATAGCATGTGTACTGAAAACTGTTAAGAAAGATGCTAAATCTGGTTCTCCAAAACTCATGCCAGTCTCTAACAAAACAGTGCCAGGGTGTTTCACGAGGTGCTGAAGTGGCTTAACCTCCCAAGGTGAGCATTTCTTACGTGGGAGCTAAGGCAGCTTTCTGGGTCCCCAGATCAACTCTGCCACATCTGGCACATTTGTGGGTGGATCAGGGCAATGCACTCAGGCTGTTCCTCCCAACCTGAGCACGACCGCGTTTACCTCTGCGCCCGCTTACAGCTCTTACACCTTCCGCTGAAGCATCTGCTGCCAGAATTTATGAAGGACACGACAGGTTTCCAGGCTGAATCAGAGCAGGAGCTGCTTTCCTGTTCCTAAACTCCAATAACTTTTTAGCAGCAGTTTCCAAACTTTTTTACCGACAGTCCCGCTTCCCGCGTCACTCCTCTACTTCGGTTTGCCCTTCCCGACTTGCGAGCCCTTCTGCAGAAACCGCTGCTTTATGGCCCCATGTGCTCCCCACATTCCCTTTCCCTGCATCCGCATCTTCCCTGCACTCCTACCTCACATCCCTCCCCTCTCCGCGGCTCTCCATCTGCTCCCTTCCTCCGTCCTTCTCTGGCACCTCTGCCCTGCAGATGCTGCCACGCTTCCTTCACGTCTGCTTGCTTGAGGTACCCCGCTTCCCCCCCGAAAAACTCTTGCTGCATTTTCAAAGTGCCTCCAGAATTCCCTTTGCCCCAGTCCCACATCCCTCCGTGCGTCCTCCCAAACCGTCCAACTCCGCTTTGGCATCGCGTTATGTCACGAGTGACAAAACTTGCTCGTGACGGTGCTCAGATTTCAAGAGGTGAAAAAGTCCGTGTCAAGGGAAACTGGGTTTTTGCTAGATTGTTTTATTGGAGAAAATTACAGGGAACGAAGAAGCAAGGCGGGGGCATGCACAGGTAAATTTGATCATTTATTAGGAATTGCGCTGTAGTGTAAAGAGCCCATAAAATGTATACAAAAGAGCAGTAAAAAGTAAGGGGCTGCAGCTTCCTAAAGGAAACTTTATTAAGTTTGAAAGTGAACGATATGGACATTAAGATAGGATTGTTCTCAGTAAGGTCTTCATCTTTTTTTTTAACAAAAAAGGGCTTTTTGTCCCACAGCGAGTGACTCATATCTGCAGGACTGGATTTAGGTGCAAGTGGTTGCTTCCTAAGCGGGACAACGCCGGCCGTGGGGGCAGGAATGGTGCCTATAAATGCCCTTGCCGCTACCCCCTCACTAGGTGCACCTCTGCACAGACTAAAAATTTGGTTTCAGGGAAAGGAAGGAATGGGATTATTTAGAACATAGCATAGAGAAAGAAAGCTTGCAATACATTAAAAAATGCTTTTGCTGGCTCTGTTCTTGAAGAAGAGATTTTTCCTGACTTAGAAACACCTACAATGGCAAAGAAGACAAATCTCCCAGAAAATTACTGGAAAAAATATGTAAGGAAGAGGCTGATTAATTTCCAAAGTAATTTTCTGGGAGATTTGTCTTCATTGTCATTGAAGGTGTTTCTAAGAAAGAGTCTGATTAATTTCCAGAGTTAAGACTGCCCTTGTTTAGACAGAAAATCGTGTTTGCCGTGTTTCCACTCTGGTGATTTACATTTTTCACTTTGGGCATAGGCCAGAAGGATTTACAGCTTGAGAAAGGATCTTCCATCTTCCTAGGAAGTTAAATCATTGGCACTGCTTCAGCTTTTGTGTATAAAGGAGATTAACATCGTATTGACGTATAAGGTTGAACGAACCACAAAACAGATGTTTGGATAGTCAACTGAATGCTGAACCCAATGGAAAAATTCCATTTTGATCAGTTTGAGGTAGGCCTAGTCGTCTTGTGGCTGTGCAGGATACTAAAATCTGGACTTTATAAATGAAACACTCATTAAAAAAAAAAAAAATTCTGGAGAAACACAACTGCTTCAGGCTTCTCATTTTATTTTTTTAAACTGCAATAATCTCCGGCATGGATGGTCGAGCCCAAGTGGAATACATTAACATTAGTTATTCTAATAATTACAGATTTTCAGATCATAGCTATCTCCTAATCACAGCTGGTCCCCATCTAAAATGCTCCTGGTGCCATGATGTTAGCTTTTCGGTGACTTTTCACAGAGGTTGCTGTGGGAACGAGGGTGGAGAGCCAACGGGTCCTACTGCGGAGAGGTGGTTCATCGCTGAACATTTACTTCATTCCCAAGGAGCACTGTGAAGGGGTCTCAGTTAAAGCACTGGGCAAGGACTGGGATTAACCATGGCCAGTCTTTACCAATCACACACACGACAAGCCATAAGGCAGACCTGGACTGCTAATTCCCACAGCACAGCGATGCCTTCAGGTTGTTACAGCCAAGCAGCATAATTAGCTGCTGCTGCAACGGATGTGATTTCCCTTTCTTATGCTCGCTGTGCTTTATTGGCTTTTTCAGCCAGTTATTTTAATACTTACCATCTTTACAGTATATAGCAAATTTCCTACCTTTCCATGCTAGCCTCTTGCCAAACCAATCTCATTGGCTTTTTCTTACCTGAAAGGGGATTACAGCACGGACTTTTTTTTATCTCACCTATGTGGTGAAAGGGAAAGGATGGCCCCTCTACCACATTATTAAGGCCTTTGTTTTAAGCACCGCTTATTATTGCTCACTTTCTCTAACATAAGGAGTTCATTTGTTGGACCAGCAAGAGCAGCACTGAGTCACAGACCTGTAGTGTGCACTGATCCTCGTATGTCGTAAATATTAGATACTTGGGTCCAGCCCTTGCTCCCTGCATAGGGATGGTCAAGGATGCCACTACATTTGCCACTCTTTCAGTCAGATTTGGTCAGGTAAGTGGTGAGAAACAGAGAACCAGCAAGCGTCGGGCTTATTTACCAAGAATTTTTTTAATATGTGGTACTACGAATACCAGCGTGTCTCAGATTACGTCATGGGCAGATTGTGTTTGTTAAAGGAAGCCTGGAGGTGAATCTGACCTTTAATCATTACTAAACTGGGTAATGGAAAAAGCCTAAATTAAGACTCTTAAAAGAAGCGAGTGAGGTGGGGCTTTTTTTTGGTAATTTGACCTGACAATATCTGTATAAGCAGAGGAAACACATGATACAAGTTGCAATTTTCTATTAAGCCTCTGAGTGTTAGCGCTGGCATAAAAAGAAACAGTGCCTTTGAAGTACCTCAATAAACTGAGATACTTATTTAGACAAGGAACGTGGACTGCAAGATGGGCAGCTGGTCTAAAGTGAGTCTGCCTCTTCCAACAGTGCTGCCTCCATGTTCTGCTTTAATTGAGGATATTCATTTGAGGTCTTTCTTTTAGGTACAAAATTTGCAGATATGTTGACCCTCATTGACCTCTGAGATACCCTTAGGCTTACACCAGAGACAAAGCTGGACCCAGTGTGTGCAGAATCTTCCATGAACATTATTGACTTTTCTTCCTTCTGTTACTCCCTTTAGGTTGAGATTCATCTCCCCTGACTTCGGGTGATTTAGATTAAGCTACTCATCTGCTACAGTCAAAAGAAGGAGAGAGAGACCAACTGTAGGGTATAATTCATGTCACTTATCCTAAATTTCATTTCTCACCACCCTAAATGCAGCCTCTGGAAGTGACTTGCTCTCGTCACTGACTTCGGACAGACCATGGACCCATGGCTCTGATTAGATGGCTTAAGGTAAATTTGATCAATGGTCATGCTAGTGTCCATCACAGCTTTACACTTTCTTTTCCCCAAAAGTCAGAGAGCTGAAAAGGAGAGAAACACTGCCAGTAGCATCCAAGGTACCCAAAGTAAAGCTCAGTCTGTAAGCCTCATAAAGGGAATTAATTTTTGCCTTTTCTCCTCCCTTTGCACTCTTCTCCTTTGAGCTCTGTCAAATGTTACCCTTTATATTTCATGTCCCTCTTCATTTTTGGAAATAAATACCTGACCCTGGGCTGGAGATCTGCCATGGTTTCATGATAAGTGAGCCCTGCTTAAACTACCCATTTCATCATCATCTAATTTTGGTTTCTACTGCATTTTTTGTCTTTCTCCACTTCAAACGCTTTAGCAAGTATGCATGTTATCCCAGCAAATATTTATTTTAGGTCCTAACTGGAAAAGCTCCTTTCCATTCCAGGAATATTTTGAAAGTCCGGAGGTGAGTCTGGGCATGTCTACATGGATGGGCCCAGACAAGTACGTTCATCTGCCACGCTCTGAGCTGATGGAATGGGAGCCAGTTCTGGTCTGGAAGCCATCGAGCCATTTTCCTGCATCTCTCTGCCCAAGCTAACATGCCCTGCAGAGGAGACCACATCTGCCTGCACCCATCTGCGTAGACATGCCTTATGCATATAAAGCGCTTAATTTTGGTTCTCTCCCTCTCGTTGGTTGTTTCTCCTGATGCACACACATGCACACGTACACACACATGCATGTGCACACTCCCATTTTGTATACTTATTACAATCTACAGGGTCTCAAGTGGCACCAAAGTATCACAGGAATTATTTTTTTGCATATAAAAAATACTCCCTTTTAAGCGAACAAGCAATTGAAAAGCAGCTTATATCGTCTCTTTGTGAAATGTTATACTGGCAGATGACCTGACCACATATTCCATCTCTAATTTATGATTCATGATGTAGGCAAAATTAATTGAAAGCCCGGCACTTGTAAACCCTTTACTCCAGGCAATACACTCCAGAAGGAATTAACAAAAGAGAAGTGTTAGTTCAAAAGGCAATCTTTTCTAGCTACATCTGCATTTAAGGTTCAGTCTGTGAACTCACACAGACTGTATTGAAATGAGCAAAGGGAATACAGATCCTGAATTTACCCATGTGCAAACAGCACCTTGCTATGCAGATGCAGACTATGGCCCGAAACCAACTAACGTGGTTTTTTACAGCCCTTGCTGCCCCCGAATCTTTGGAGGAATTCTGGCTGGTGGAGATTTCCTCCTGGAGCATTAGCAAAAAGCAAGCTGGAGCAGCGGGCTCACACCACCTTCAAAGAACGCTCCCCTGGCCCCGCGTGGAGCCAGTCCTCCTGACGCTGGTGTTCGCACGCTTCTCCTCCCCGACCGGCCGTGATTAATGTCTCTTGGAAGACCCCAGGTGTTCTGGGTGCCTGACGCTTATGACTGTGGACAGCTGTTTTGTGGAACACAACCGGGATGGAAAAAGTCCTGTATCCTTTCCCCCTTTTCTCATATTAGTGGAAAAAGAGCCTTCAGTAATGCTTGAGAAACTACTTTTGCACAGAGTGCTCTCGTAGACCGTGGAGGGCTCATGCTGATATATGAAGTGGATCCCTATGGATATATTTCTGTGTTTTTGGCTAAACAAATGTAATGGATGCCTTCATTACTAAAAGCCTACTCCCATAGCCAGCGGTGTATTTACCCACTTTTGTTTGCAGTGACCACCAAATGACTTCCTCATCTTGTAGCATTTAAATAAGCATTACTCTGTTCATAGTGGTGGAGGTGCCTCTGTTTCTAAGGGCTTGTCTACAAGGGAAGGCTAGTGTGCATTAAGATAGGGTATGAATTTATAGTGCTCTTGGGATATCCACACTCAATAGAAAAGCTATAAGGATGGAAAATGTGAAATTATGCCTGGTGGAATGGCTTGTTTAGCTAAATCTGGTCTAACTGTGGATAATGCCTTATTCAGATGGCAATTTTGGTCACCTGGCAGATGTTCATGTAAGTTCACATAGCTTTTGAATAATTATTCCACAGCTTCTCATCCCATTTTTGAGGCATGATTTCCACTCTCTCCAGTCACTGTTTTTCTTGGCCTTTTTCCACATGTGAGTGATTTGATAAAATCCCTGTTCAAATGTAGAGTTTCTGCAGCTGTAATCACTTTTGGCAGCCTGCCCAATAAGATAAGCTGATCTCCAAATATTAAAAGGACTGGACTGATACGAAGATTTACTCCAACATCCTTGAAAAACAGACAATACTCACCACTCCATGAAGGGCCATTCTTGGAAAAAGATCTGATTTTTAACGTGGAAAGCTGAAGGCAGTAATAACAGCCTTGCTTAGTTCCTCTTTATAACGTCAGTGATGCCATGAGTCTGTATTTTTAAACCAAAATATCCCTTTAAGCTATTGGTAGGTCTTATAACTACTTCTGTACAAAGACAGCAATTGAGTAGATGTATACTGGTATTTGTACATCACTCCAGCATTCTTTGGCAGTGTTATTAGTATCTGCAACATCCAGACTTTCCTTTCCAAAGCTGCTGCCTTCCTGAATGTGCACATAAAAAGGCTAAAAAGAGAACCTTAGGCTCACACTTACTCAGCAGTGTTATGTTGAAAATTCACTGGGCTTCACTGGTCATACTGACATTGACAATAAAGAATCAGGTAATCTTGCCATGTTAACTCCTTCATGTAATGACAGAACCATTCAGGCTGCAAGGGACCTCAGGAGGTCACTAGTCCAACCCTCCGCTCAAAGCAGGGTTAGGTCTGAGACTGAATCGGGTTTCATCCACATGGGACTGCTCAGGGTTTCATCCACATGGGATCTTAAAACTTTCAAGGATGAAGACTGCACAGCCTCTCTGGGCAGCCACTGCTTGACTGTCCCGAATGGAGAAAAAGTTTCTCCTTACACCAAGTCTTTGCATCGTAGCTCAGGCATGAGTTCCCTCTTGAGTCAAGCTGGTTTCCTGATACAACCACTTGTTTTCCTGCACACTACGATGGTTTTGTGCTAGCAGATGTTGTCAGTGAAGACTTGCCAGTTTTCCTGAGCTGTTTTGCCCTTCAGAGATGGTTCCTATGGGATCCAACCTTCACTAGTCTGAAGAAACTGAAGTCTCTCCTCTCCTGAATTCCATGGTCCGTAGTCTGCTGCTTGTCTTCCTCATTCTCTTCAGTATCTTTAAGTCCAATATTTCAGGGCGTCCACAACCAGCCTGCCATTGATTATGACTCCCCCAACCAGTGTGAATGTTTTGTGAATAGCAGGTCCAGGGTGTGTGGTCCCAGGCTGGTTTACCTAGTGCCTGTGTCAAGCAGTTGGCCCTGACATCTTCCAGAAACCTCCTGGGTTGCCTGCATCCCTCTCTAGTGCTCTTCAAGCATACATCAGGGAAGTTTAAATCTCCCACAACAGGCAGATTATGTGATCCAGAAATATGTTCAAGTTGTTTAAAGAAGGCTTCATCTTCTTCCTCACTTGATTAAGTGGTCATTAACAAACTCCCACCAGACTGGCACCATTACTGATGACTAACCCCTGTCCTGACCCACAAGCTCTCACCCAGCCTACTGTCTGGCCCATTCAGGAGCTCCATACATCGGAGCTGCTCCGTCACATATCTGCTTCCACACCCCCTTGTCTCCCTGCCTCTTTCCTGAAGACCCGGTATCTGCCCATCACAGCACTCCAGTTGTGCGAGCTGTCCCAACACGTTCCAGTTACTCTAATGGTGTTTGTAGTTCCTCTTCACCAACCAGATTGAGGAGACACAACGTGGGCCCCCATGCCCTTCGCCAGCACCCCAAAATCCATATAGTCTCTCCTGATATGCTTGAAGTCTCTGGCAGTAACGTTGGTGCCCATGTGGAAGAGCAGCGAGGGTAATAGTCTGAGGCCAGACAACCCTTGGTCATCTCTGCAGCGTCCCAGACCCAAACACAGGTCAGGCTGGCTTGCAGAGACCTCTGTCTCCCGCAGCAGGGTGTCTCCAGCAACTATGGATCTCCTGTTCCTCTCCATGCAGATGCTTGGTTGAGGACCAGCGATGCACCGGTTCTGTAACTGCAGAACCACAGGCCAAGAAGGACCCTTGGCGCAGCCTTCCCCACCTTGCAAACTTCCATCCATCAGTTCTCTCCGGGATGTCTCCAGCTCTCCTTCCCAAACACAGGGTTTGGGCTCCTGGCTCTGCAGGGTTTCTGCAAAGTCTCTTTCGGTCTCCTCCTGCTCACCGCTCACCTCCATGAGGCACACGGACCATTCCCTCACCCAATACTGCCTTTGTATCAAGAGTTTCTATGAAACATCCTTTCCTTCTGCTTGAAAAATCTTGTCCAGATGGGAAAAGAGAAATGTGGACAGAGCCCGTCTGGGCTGGAGACAGCTTCTAAAACTCCAGTGAAGGGTATCACGAGGGCTAGAGTTGGTAAAGAGAAATAGTCAAACGCTTGGCCTTCCTTTGAAGTGGTATGATACAAGTCATTGCAAAAGTTGCATCTGCAAACCTGAGGGGATTTCTGGCTAACACATGAGAACAATTCAAACCGGTGGGATAGAAAGGGAGAAAATTAATACATAAGGCCACTCCTGTGTGATTTTTTTTTTTTACCTTTACAGCATTTATTTTACACACTCCTCCATCCTTAATGGAAATGCCGTCTATGCCTTCAAGCAATGTGGAATTTCTTTCTCATGAACTCCCTCCCTGACCTCTGTTTCTATGTCATGGCCTGAAATCAAGCAAGCAATTCTAATAATTATCTGCCACTTATAGTGCCTCTTTCCTGCCCAGTGTAGCGGCACCCTGTCAGCTTCATCCTACAACTGGGGAAACGGGAGGAGAGTGAGTTAAGCAATTGCTCTGGGTCTCACAAGAACTGGAGGGTTAGTGTCCTGCCTTTCCGGCCAGCCCTTGTCCTTCGTGCCATGCCGCTTCCATCGATGATTTGGTAGTGAAATCATGGCACTGGTATGCCTGAATCCTCTACAGTCTTCACTTTTTTTAGCTATCGTAAACACCAAATCATTATCCTCGTTATCTTAGCTGAGATGGTGGACAAAGACAAGCGCTTGGAGGGAAAGAAAATAACAGGGGTGCATAGTGTGGCTTCAAGAAATCACTTAATGACAGGATGTGGAGAAACTCAAAGACAAAAATATCAGAAAGAATGACAAGAATGGTGCCACAGCAAAGAGCGGCTAAAATGCAGGGAGCAGAGTGAAGCCCTAAAAAGGCAGGCTTGGAGAGAGCTAATATAGCATCTCACAGGACATTGTTGTGTGCCACGCACCAGAGAGATTAAATGACAGTGTTGTTACCCTGATGTCAGAAGAAAAGCGGGATGAAGGACAGCCGGGAGTACGAAGGGGTGAAAAAAGCAAGTGTATCTCACCTTTACTCCTTGCTGCAAACGGTTTTTTGCAGTTTGTGGTAATCTGCTACCAAATAGATCAGCATAAACTGCACAATGGCATCTGTTTTAGACACAAACACGATCAATGTCCAAGGGGTGAGCGCTGCTGCCCTTTACATTCACCCATGGTATACACATTATTAGCTTCTTCAAGTAAACAAGCTCCAAATCAGAGGAGGCAGATTGCATGGGAGAATCTGACCCTCTGTTATCAGCCCGTCTCTGGTCCAAAACCCATAAGAGTCCTGGGGCCCGTAGTGGGAACTGAAATTAGAAAACCTGTGACAAAAATAGAACTCTGTTTCTTTTAATAGCCTGGTTTTATTTTGAGATATCCTTCAGGGAACACCCCACTGAAATGTGATCTGAAGCCAAATCTTTGACTACACAAAACTTGTCTTCTTTGTGCAGCTGGTTTAGTGGACTACTTTTTATTTTTATGTAATGGGCCGTCATTAAAAAAATGATTGCACAAAAAATTAGCTGATGTGTTCTGAAGATGCTGGCAAAGTGGGGTGCTCAGGCTGTTAGCAGTGATGGAGAAGGCAATGTCCCCCCTCTCCAGTGCACACAGTGACAGCAGGTCCCGACACATCCACGCAGTGCTGAACTGAGATGACACACCAGGCGTCAAAATGTCCCCGCTGGTGGGTGTCGGACTAGCGCAAGTCTAAGGGTTAAATAATAATGCTCTTTGTTTAAATGAACTTGATATGCTTTAATGGAATTTTTTCAGCTCCTCTGTTACTGAAGTCGCAGTGTATTACTGAGCCTTTGTGTCCCAAATTTACGCAGATGCAATCCCAGCCATGAGCCAAGTCATAAGATGGCAAAACATAAGCTTCGAGAGCAGCAGGCTTAGGAAAATATACCATTTACAACTCCTGCCGTGAAGTACTTTCAAAGGCCTAATTTTAGATGTACGCACTGGAATCAAATAGCAAAGGGATCAGTGGGGTGAGGAATGGAGGATTTTTTTATTCAAATGTCACTTATAATTAACCTAGAGCATGATGATTCCCCTGTCCTGGTGCATTCATGGTGGCATGTAACACCATTCTTGGAAGCTGGCAGGGCATCCAGAGAAAGACGTTCCTTGCCTCGAGCAACAAAACCACCAAATGTTTCTGCTGACGCTTGTCCGTGAAGTCTTGCTTCGGTGTCTGTCTACCAAAGGCTGGCCTCGGGCACGAGCAGACCCAACGGCTTGCCTTGGCCCTTCCCACCACCCTCCTCATCGCTGCAAGGCCACCCCGGGGGCATGTTCCTGCACCACCACCTCCCACGCCACCGTCTTCCTTTTTCGTATTGCATAATTGCAAATCTCCAGCGCTCCGGGAGGAGCGATTGCTCTTAGGCTGTGAAGGGAGCAAAAGCTCCCAGTTCTTGGGCTCCAGGAGGCTCAGAGAAATCAGTTGGCAGTGTCGGTCCTCTCCCATGGGAATGGCCTCACCACCCACATCCGTGATCCGGCCAGGGGCTGGCCGTGGGATGCTGTAGTCACGCCTGGGACTGTTGTGCTGCTCCTTGCTCTCTTATTTTCTTTTTCTCCTCTCTTCCCCTTCCTCGGGACGGGGGGGGCAGCCATCCGTGAGACGAGGTGGAGCCCCTTCAGCAGCAAAGGGAGTCGTCAGACAGGCACACTGCGTGGGTTTTTTTCTCTACTCATGCCGTAGGCTCTTCCCAGAGTCAAACGATTTTGCTGTGTTTTGCCAATATACTGCCTAGTGAGACAGCATCAAACCTACAGTTATGCTGCAGCAACGCATACATAAAGCCGAAGGCCAAGAGCTTCAGAATTTGAAACCCACACTTTGTTGGCTCGTGGCTTAACTATATGCGTAAAAATGGGAGGATTCCGATTCCTCACTCCATGTGCTAGTTTAACACCTAATTTCCATGTAATGAAGCTGTAACGCAAGAAGCATGACGGAGTAGAATGGTGCTCAACAGGCAGAGGCTTCATTTACGGGGAGCCCCAGAAAACTCCCTTTGGGAGTCCCAGAGCTTCGAGGTGCTCGCTGGTGTCTCACCACATCCAGATCTCTTCTCCTGAGCAGAGGACAACCCTGTTTCCTCCAGGGTCCTGTACAGCCACCTCTCAAACTGACTTCCCCAGGGCCGGAGAGGCACCTTGCCGTTGCCGCCGCTCCTTGGCCAGGGACTCGGCTTCTCGCTCAGTCCTTCTTCTCCAGACTGTGTCCAAGAGCCTGAGTCTGAACAGCGAGAAACCCTGCTAACCCTTTTGGCAGCTGAGATCAGAGTTTGGAGATTACTCACGTTTAACTCCCACCCCGTTTCTTTACCTTCCATTAGCTGAGGTGGAAAAGATCTGGATCTTCCTCCCTTCAAACCATTGCTGGAGAAGCTTTGCCGAGACTAACGATGTGTGGTCTAAACGGTCTCACCCGTCCGGCTGGACAGAGTGGGGTTTGTCTGACCAACTGTGGACGTCTCTAATGTGGGTATCACCAGCTGACACCAGGATCTGCGCTCCCTTTATAGCTGATGAACGTTTTACGTGAACTTCCAGGCTACGCTTGCCACATACTAAAGCAACGTCTCAAGGAGACCGGCTGAATCACGCTTTCTCAAGCATGATTTCCTCAAGCAGCTCTCTCACATGTGGATATCTACACTGGGGGAATCTAAAAGAGGCAAGATGAACTCTATATTTAATGACACTTTCCATACTTCAGTAAGCTTCCAACAAGTCATTAACTGCATTTGAAGCACAGTGCCATGTCCCCATTTCCTGGAAAATGTTTAAATCACAGACAGAAGCTCCTTCTCGTACAAATTGCATGTGCAATACTTAATAACTTCCTGCTCCCAGCCAGGAGCTGGGATTACTGAATGCAGCTGCGTGACTGCATTTTGCTTGTTGAGACACGAGAGCAACAAATCCCTCCCAGGTGATAAAGGGGTTTGGAAACTGGGCCACCTCCTGGCTTCATCTTTTAAGAGATACAGTGACAACGGAGCTTTAAATGAACCTAATAAAAAGAAATGAATGTAAGATGAGAGTGTCACAGCAGCTGGCAGACTTCAGGTTTTATGCAATTCAACAAATGTTGTCATGCTGTGTCAGACTTCTGACAATTTTACTATGGTGGATGGTAGCAGTCAGTCAGCACAGACCTGTATAAACTCAGTGCACGCAGATGCCTTCGTCTGGGCCATAAGAAGGAATAGTTAAACATCTTCTAATCTAAAGACAGCTGAAGCCGTTGCCCAAGGAAATGGCTAGCCATAACTGCAAAGCTGAAGCAGCTAAGACACCACCAAAAATTCAGAGCTTCTCTGAAAACTGATCGCAAGCCCAGCACGCATCAGTTATATCGCAAGCAAAAAGCTGCAGTAAGCAAAGAGAAAGCCAGCAAATGAGGATCGATGTTGTCATGTCCCAAAGAGAAAGCACAGGCAGAAAGTGTACTCCCTGGAAGAGCTGTCTTGGAAATGGTTAGCCAGAAACCTGCCAGATATTTGTTTTTACTGCATTCACATAAACAGGTTTTGTGTAAAATAATGCATTCTTTGTAAATAATCAGTACAATCCCAGAGAGCTAGTAATTGACTTCTGTAATCAATTCTCCTTGCAAACCCTCAACGTGGGCCAGCTTCTGCAGCCAAGGGTCATTAATATATTGTCCAGGAGCCTGAGTAATTAAGGACAAGGTAGATTTCTGTGGCTTGCACTGAAAAAGGCAGAACTATCAGTACCTTGATAATGCAGTGACAAGGACAACTTTTTATTTGTGACTCACTGCTGAAAGACTGCTTTGTATGCTACTTGCCCCTCTGCTTAGTTTGGACACACTGTACTCAGGGATGCTACCAAAATCAATACTGTAGATAAGATTATAGGCTTGGCTAGAGTCAAGGAGATAGTGCAGGGAAATAAAAAACAGTAATTTGAAAGTGCATGGCATAAAGAGTACCCTATTCATTTTCAAGCAATTAGCTACCCATAAGGAAAACTAAAAACATCTGTGGCAGATGTCAAAGAAAGGTACTGAGACACCTTCCTTCTTAATAGATCTGAAAACATTTCCCATGCAAAAGGAGATAATGGAGTCAGAAAAGGGCAACTTAAAAGGTTAAAGTGGTTTACGGTGCAGCCATAAAGCAACACTAAAGGTAATATGCAGAGAGGTACCCTGTACTAGCCCTAGTATAACAACTGGGGATGCTGGGGAGTACCAGAAAACAGACGTCTGAGGACTGTACACTATCCCTAAATAGCATCTCCATCGCCACTGTCCATCCTATTTCCCTCTCGGGGAAAGGGAAGAGAAAACAGGGAGAAATCAAATGATTATGGGGTCCAAGAATGAAGATAAGGGAGTGGGAGTCAGAGAATGAAAAACAGATAAATTTGGCACCAGAGGGAGACCCTGAACAGAGCAGCCAGCAGTGCACTGGTGGGAGGCTGGGCAGCAGCAAACCCTGCAACGATAATATCAGAACCTTTTTTTCCTATGCTTTTATGATGTTTAAAAATAGCCCTTGAACTGAGAAGAAACAAGACGGGTCAAATTCTGGGGGGCTGGGGCACATCCCTTCCTGCTTCAAAGCAGCGGCTCCTCCTGACTATCCCTCAGAAGGATTGGCATGGGATGACGATCCCGCCGGAGACCCAGACGAGGCATCTGGGAGCCAAATTTGTGATTGTTCCCAGCGGAGAGTGAAAGGCAAGGGGCCAGCATCCCCAGCGTGCAGCATGGATCTCTCCTTCGTTTCCACCGCTTCTCTCCCATCTCGGTCTCCCACCTGAGAAGGTCTCACCCTGCTCCCTCAGCGCCCTGAAATGTACTTTCCTAAAAGGCTGCAATGCCAAGTGGTGTGCGTGTTCGGTGCTAATTCAGGTGGCTTTGCAACCAAACTGCCCCAAACTAAACCAGCGTGCAGAGTGGAGGGACAAGGGCCGCCGGGGTTATCCCCCGTGATACGCAGCCAGCGACTGAGATCCTGCAGGAGCTTTTCAGGCTCAGAAAACGCGCTTCGATCGCAGCGGAGCTGCAAAAAGGTCAAAGTGTTTGACTGAGGAAGCGAATGAGGTTTGCTATGAAGTGCCTCTTTGTTTAAAGAGCTTAAAAGGGGGAAGTTTAGTAGAGTATAATAAATAAACTCCGGCAATCCGGTTTAAACAAGTTTCTTATCTATGGTTTCGGAAAAGAGAGGGAAAGCAGCGAGTCCGGGGCTGAGGCGGCAGCAGCCAGGCTCCTCTCCAGCTGATTTGTCTTTCCGTTTGAACGCAGAAAGCAATAATAAAAAGTTGTGCTCTTTAATATAGTGAAGCCTTGTTCTTTTATCAAGAACAACGGTCTGGCTTCTGATCTACACATGTGAGCATGGGGTTTGCATCCCCACCCGAGGTACGAAAGCATCGATGTCTGTAGCAGAGCTTCTACTAGCAAGAGACAATTAGGCAGGAAAGCATGTGTAAATAATTTATTACAGCATATAAATGCTTTCAGGAGGTGGAAATACTAGCTATGAAAGTGCCCTCTGCTCAAATGGGAAATGGCACAATTTCAGTGGCTGGAAGCCGGAGCCATATAAACTCAAATGAGACATAAAATTTAGGTTTTGACCAACGATGTTGTTTAACAGTGGACCAGACCGCCATGGGCATGGTGAAGTTCTCATCTCTTAATGTCTTCATATCAGAAGTGCGAGGCTTTGAAAAAGGCATGTTTTAATCAAGTGCTAGCTGAAGACCCCCCCCGAAAATGATTGGCAGGCCAGAATGAAAGTGTTTGTGATGCACTGGGGGACAGAGTTAGGCAACTTCTAGTTTCCTTGGCTTTCAACTCCCTTTGTGACTCTGTGAAGTTAGCTGTCTATAATAAAATTCACCATCTTACTCCTTTGAAATCAATATAGAATCCAATAACCCCCCAAAATACAATTTGTGTCTTAAATGTATTTGTTCTGAAGTCCCAATCTACTTTTTCTAATACCTAAGGGTCTTTAAAGGCGACCCAGTCTTTAACTCAGCTCCCAACTTGACCATCGATCTTCTGGTTATTTCAGGACCAGCAGAGGTTATACAGAAAAAGTCAGAAGCTTGGCTGGCCAGCACGTCAAGCAGGGAAACCACAGTCCCAGACAGGCTTTCCAGCGCTCAGCCCGTTACAGGAACATCAGTTCCCTCTGAACCCGTCCTGGGGCCAGGTTCTTGGCCAACGCGAGATGTCTTGTGCTGTCCATGCCAGGACAGCACCGGATCATTTGAAATAACTTAATTTTAATCATAAATCAAATAATCCTGTTTAATTTATCTTTGACTTTCTACTCATATTTGGGGTTTAGATTTATTTTCCTACACACAGACTGATTCTCACTGGTTGGTAGCTATTAAAATATGTTGGTTTGTTTCTAAAAGTAGCCCATAACTACAACTGGTATTTCCTTTTTGGTAGCCAAGGTGATATACTATACAGACCTTAAATACATAGCTTAAAAATACAATTCTTGTGCTGAATGAACAAGAAAAGTTTTAATCGGAACCTGCTACGCATTTACAATGAAATGATACCTTAGACAAAGAAAGCATTATTCATAGAAAATTAATTGAACTAATGGTTTCTGATCAGCATGTTCTTCAGCATTTTAGAGCTAATAGATGTCACCCTCTCACACCTCATTTTTATAAGTAAATTGGAAGAGGAAACCTGGCTTTTTTCAAATCCCAGCTGGTTTCTCAAATTCTATTACATTATTGAAGTAGCTATTGAATTGAACACATCTGATAGGAAGAAAATATCTTTCCAGCAGAAGAGACTACAGATTGCCAAAAAGAAATCTAATGCTTTAGCAAATTCTGTTTCCAGAGCTCAACTAGTGATTTCATAAGTAAATTGACTTTTACGTAAATTTCATTTAAGCAATTATATACTGGCAAGTGTTCCTTATATAACCTAAAGGTTTTTAATAGCATAAGATCAGGAGTTAATATAGGTCATGATGATTCTTTAAATGCATTTAAACTAAACCCATTAAAGTGCATTTATTTTTAATAAGGAATATAAGAATTTAATTTTATTTTTTTATTTAGACTTTTGCCAGCTCACTGCCTGCTGCTATGTTCAAAGACCCTTAGGACCTTGAGAAGTTTTTTGCCTGTCTGTTGCAGACAATGATCCTGTGCAAACTTCTCAGCCTCATCACAACCTTGTGACTCACTTCTACACTTGGATCACGTAAGGACAACCAAACAAACGCAAGCTGAGCAAGATGGGAATATCTCTTTGGCTTCAAAGCCCGTAGAGTTCAATCTCATAGATTTAGGGAGTTGTACGTCTCTTTTTTCAGTCCTGTGCTGGTTTTCTGGACTTCTTTTTCTCCTCCTTACCGTGCTAGCTCTGCTTTCATGGAGGATTTTGGAACGTTTTTCTTCCTCCCTGGGATATGTAACAACTAGGTTCGCCCACCACAGGCTTCAACATTTGTGTTTAAGGTATTGCCCTGAAAAATACCTTTTGTATTTAAAACAAAAAAACATTCTTTCAGCTCTCTAAATATATGCATGGTTTGGTTTACCTTTACATTATAAAGGCATATTGCCTGTGAAAAATCGTTGAGCTCAAAGATACATAGACAAATTAATATATATATGGCTATACACTTTTCAAAAATACATCTGTATGTACATATAGATACACAGAATTTGTGAAAGATTAGCCAAAAATGAGCTAAATCCAGGAACAGATTAAATAAATTGCTATAAGAAAATTGACATCTGGAGACTTTTCTTCAGACTCAGTATGAAGCTAGGAAAGATCCTTGTTTTTGAAACGGTGTTTAGCTTATGTGTTTAATTTTTTCCATGACATTTTACAGGATTGATTATTGGCTTTACTGACATTTTCTAATATCTTTGCTGCTCTTTACCTCCTCCTGCTGTGCTCCATTACGAAGCCAGTGCCTGGAAAAAGTTTATTTCTTTTTCTGTTCTCCTTTTCAAAGGTATAATTAGTGGTTTTCTGTGCGTGAGGGCCAGCACGTGTATATACGTGTGTTCATGTATGCTTTACATCCACAAATGCATATGTGTGTGTATATATATATACACACACATACACATATTGAATATTGTTTGTCATTACAGATACTCTACAATTGAAAATTAACAGCAAAATAGTACTTATGTATAATTTTTGTGTTTCTGAACTGAGGAACTATGATAAGAACACGAGAAATTATTCCCATTGGGAAGGTTACCAGCACTCCGATGAGCTCTTACCGGCACGCCTGCGTGGCACCCAACTCCAGCAAGGAGCCCACCTTCTCCCAGGATCCCAGAGCCCAGTGGGACGCGATGCTGGCGCAGATCCTGCCTACTCTGGACCGGACCAGCTGACAGGATCAGGACCAGAAAGAGGAACTAACTCTGCTGAAGTCAGTGAAGGTTTCAAGGCGATCTCTTAAAATAAAAGGAGTTCTACTAGGTAGAGTGCTTCTCCGGGGCGAAGAAAAGAAAAGCAAGGGTTCGTTGCGTCCAAATGAATGTGGTATCAGGTGTAATTTACATTAGCTTGTGCCGCCCCAATATACTTCCATTGATGTCTCCTAAAATTTCTAAGAGATGCATGCATTTCCAATGGAGTTCAGCTCTGCTATTGCTGTTAATTGGGTTGCCTTATACTAAGCAGTTCAGATTTTATTAAATAAGGTCATACAGTGGTCATGGAGAACATTTGAATTGTTACTAGATTAGTGTTAGCAATCAAATAAATCAGAAAAGAACAAGGATACTTTATCACAGAACACTATTTCTACCTTTATTTGAAAAAGACCAGTTTGTAAATAGAGTCTCATTAGTATCAGCCTAATGTAGGTCTGTACTTTGTTTTGCAAGTGAAAAGAAGTTTAGGAAACTCCACTTTAAAAGGTTATAGATCTGTAAGAGTGAAAGAAAGATGAAAAATGAACAATCACACCCAATTTAGGATGATTCATCTTCCAGAAAGGAAGAGATAAAATCTCTGTCTTCTGGAGACAGAATATGCAAAAGAAGTGAGTAAATTCATTGGGCAATATTGAAGAACAAATAAAGCTACAATCAAATAGAGCATACAATGAAAATAAGAGCAAAAATGTTTAACACCTGTAGGCAAAAGTTAATGGTCTAAAACCAGAGACAGATGAACGGAAATGCCTGGTTCTAAATTAAGATACTGTTTTATGAGATTGTATGTGGATTAGGAGGAAGGAAAGAAAATTAGTGTAACACTAAAGTAAAAATTATGTCAGAAAGTATAGCTGTCTGCTGGTGGAGAAACAGTATCTGTGTTAAAGAAGAAGCCTTGGCAGTCAGATAACATGATTAAGTCATCCATGTCAACAAGTCCTAGGGTATCACTGTGGATTGAAATTGTGGGTTACAGGTTAATACTGGGGCAACAGTCGACATCAGTGGAGCACAGTGGTGACCGCAGCCTCCAGGATCAGAAACACAACAATAATGGAAAAGTTCAGTCCCTGCTTATCCCCATGACAATGGAGGAATGTCATTACAAGCATCATACAGAGACAAAAGTTGTAGACATCATAAATGACTGTTTTTTCCCAAGAAAAGTGAAAAAACCCTAGTCTAGGTGAATACTAGATATGTACCACAAAAAAGCATCTTGTGGGCATTGTACAAGATACAGTTCAAGATATAATAATAGAAAAGATACTCTGTAGTGCCTACGCTACCAAAGTTCAATGTTCTATTAGGAGATAAATGTCACAATGTCAATTATATTATGATGGCACTTTAAGGAGGGTGGTTAATAAAAACAAGGAAGCTTGTTAAAAGGGGCGCTTTTTTATAGGCATCTTATCAGACTCCTTGAGTAAACATAAATCACCTACAAAAAAGATTCAAACCCAAACTCAGGCCTAAAAATGAGAAATGTAGTAGCCTTTATGATTAAACATTGCAGTAAAGGAGCTGCCCACAATGGAAAAATCCAACTTGACTCCAAATAAGGAAAATAGACAAGAAGGTGCATCCTGGTAGTTAAATGCAAGAGTATAAAAGGGTATGCTAAAATGACCTTGAGAAGCAACAAGCAAATGGCATGAAAACTATTAAAAGCCTTTTCAAATGTGTCAGAAGCAGGAAGCCCATCAGAGTTGGACAGGTAAACAAGGTACAGAACAGATGCTTAGAGGAGTAAGGCCATAGCGAAAAAAAAGAAAAAGGAAAAGGAAAAGAAAAAGAAAAAGAAAAAGAAAAAAAGAAAAAGGGAAAAGAAAAAAGCAAAAGAAAAAGGAAAAAGATAAAGCAAAAGAAAAAGAGAAAAAGAAGCAAAGCCAAAAGGTTTCTTTGTGTCAGGATTCAGCACAGAGAGCCTTAAGGAAGTTTGCACAACAAAGTCTTTATTTACAGGGGTGAGGCTGAGGGGCTGTGTCAAATTGAACAGTCAGTAGAGAGGTTTTAGAGCAAATCAATAAAGTGAGTAGCAACACATTGCCAGGAACAGGTAACAATCACTCAAGGGATCTAAGGGAATTCAAATATAAAATTGCTGAACTTTTCACAGTAGTGTGTAACCTATCGCTTACATTGGCCCAGGTTCCAGAGTAATGGAAGGTGGCAAATGTGGCCTCAATTTTTAAAATAATCTCCGGAGGGGAGCCAGGAAACCAAAGAATTGTAAATTTGACTTCCTGCTGAGGCAGACTGATGGAAGTTATAATAATGAGCAGAATTAGTAGACATGAATATATACAACTTACTGGAGATAGTGAACAGGGTTCATAAATAAAGAAATCGTGCCTCGCAGATACTGCACAGCTTTTGAAAGGATCATTGCGCTTGTAGACAAGGGCAACTTGAGCAAAAAAATTACCTTTGGATTCCTAAATCTTTCTATAATATCCCTTGCCAAAAAAATCTTACAGAAACCTAACGTCAGGGGGAGATTGCTGTGCATTAATAACTGCTCAAAGGAGATGGAACAGCAGGCAGGAATAAATGGTTGCTATTCTTCCTGGAGCAGTTAGTCGGGGAATCCCAGGGGGGTCTGGCTTGGAATAGCCACAAATCACCTGGAAAAGGGGAAGAACAGCCAGAGGAGAAAGTTTGCTGGTATTCTGGAAACGGTGAGGGCAATCGAAACCAAAGCAGACCGGAGAATTTCAAAAGTCTGCATCACGCTGAGTAGGTGGTAAAATGGAAGATAAAATTCATCCTTGATACATATGAAGTCACACACTGTGGGAATGCAGTCCTAAGCACACTTAGGCAACGATCAGGTCCAAATTTAGCTGGTTTTGTTTTGGAGACGAGGGAGAGCTTAGGACGGTCCTCGAAAGACATCTGCTTGACAACCTTTCGTTGTCAAAAGGCAAACAACATTAGGGATGGACTAAGAGAAAACAGCATTATGCTAATAATGCTGTCACAGCTTAGAGACAGGGTCAGCTTTTGTCTCAGCCTCTGTCTCGTAAAGGATGCAGAAGAATTAGAAAACTGAAGAAAGGAAAGTAACAAAAATTAGCAGAGGCTTCTCTGCAAAATGGAGCTTAATATATGAAGACTGCTAACGCTGGAAAAAGAAGGTCTAAACGGGACACACCCAAGATATATAAAAATCCTGAATGATATGGAGGAGGGAGCAATTCAGTTTTTCCCAATACAAGAATTAGGATCATCCAGCAGAAAGTCCAGACAGCACATCTAAAACAAACAAAAAGAAATACTTTTCCACATAGCGCACGAAACTATGGAAGTGCCGTAGGATGCCGTGGAGGTTTAGCATCTAAACAGGTTCAAAACAAAATCAGGTGGCCACATGGAGTGAGATCCGTGGCTGTTAAACAGCGACTCTGCTCAGCGAGTCCTTAATCTCTGATTTCCAGAAACTGGGAAAATATAATGATGTAAGGATTATTATACTCTGCCTGTTTCTCACGGACTCCCCCTGCACCTGCTGCAGCCAGATGGGATAGACGCACCTTTGTTCTGACGCAGCGTGTCTTCTTTTAATTCTCTGTGTGCTTTTGTGCCTTTAGCAATTAGTAATTTGGCGGTGCCGAGGTAAGAGGGAGATGGCCTGATGGTTGTCCTGGTGCTCAGGTGCATGGAAAAGCTCAGAGGAAAAGAGCGAGGGTCTCTCATACTTCCAAATGGCTCAAAATAGCTGATAATTCTCCAAGACTGAAGTCTGTCATGTTAAAAGGTAGTAATTTCTCAACCCAGGGAGATGCACAGGTAGCAGGTTCGGGTAGAAAACAAGAGTGTGCTGTAGTTGGAAGGAGGAAAATTAATAACGCAAGCCCGAGCCGTTGCTGATGAAGCTCTAATGGCGTTAAAGGGTAAGTGCTAGGGTCATTCACCGGGCACTCTGGGATTCCCCTCTGCCACATCTAAGGTATGGATTAGCACTTTCCCTTTCAAACATTGAAGCTTCACAGACTCAGAAATCCCTAAAATAGGAATGGGGGAAAGGCGTGATGAGCCGGCTTTAGTACACATTAGAAACTGTAGTCCGTAAAACGGTCACAGGCATCGTTAAGAACACAAAATCTCATTTTTAAACTAGAAAAGCTGGTTGGAAGAATGCGAGTTGTAGCTTTGTTTCCCACAACAAATGCTGACTACGGCGGGAGCTGCTCGGCTGGCTGACAGCTCTCCAACTCCTGGGAACTGCTGCTCTCTGGTGCCCATCTTCCAAAGAAAAACCAGGACAATTTCTCTCTCATCCTCCTCGCCCTGCTTTTGATGTTGCTACTGAACCAGCTCATCAAGAGAAGAACCAAAATGTAGTAACTCATGTTCAGATGCATCTCCTTTCTAATTAAGTGTCGGCAAATAATATGCACTGGTATTGTAAAAATGACCCTATGTAATACATAAATGAGGTTGCGTCAATTTGCAAATTGGGCTTTGTACAGCACAGTGTCTTCTACGCATGTGACATGAATGGCAAAGAAAATTCTCATTTTGGTGGTGGGGGCAGCTTAATTGAAACATTTTCAACAGAAAACCTCCGGAGTCCTTATTTCAAAACTATTTTTGTTTTGAAATTGATGGAGGCATCTTGAAAATGGGGTTAAATAGCCTGAAAATGAAATAAAGCACTCCTTTTTGGAGCTGGATGGTTGAATCGTTTCTCAAAGAGACTTCGCTTTAAAAGGAGTATAAATCCTGTGCTGGGTCCTTACAGTCACAAGGGCCTTTGATGCATTTTGCAAGTGATGGCCTAATTTCTGTTTTGATTTTATACTATAGAAACTACAGGGCTAAAATAATGAACAATTTGGTAATATATCTTTCACTATTTATTGCTTATTTTCATCACAGTTCTGCCATTTTTATTCCCTCTGCAAGCCAGTACATCTTCCTTGATGTTACAGACCGGTGAACTAAATAAATATAAAGCAGAAACTGGCTGCAGCAAAATTTCTATTAGAAGTTCCCTCTTTTCCATTTTAAATAATTATGTCCTATAAACCACACAAAGGAAATAACAAAGTCAGCCAGTAAATCAGAGGCAGTAAGTAGAAAAGGCACTGTTGACGGTGTATTTAACTGCTGAAAATGGATATATGCATGAAGTAGCAATAATTTACAAAGTCATAGTTATTTCTGACTTTATTGAAATGCCTGCTGCTCATTACAGAGTTTTAAGAGGTTGATGCTATGAGGTGTAACAGCTATATTTAATGAAAGTTGCAGCAATCCTGCTTTCTGGGCTACTGCAATTATGTTTTACACAAACTGTAGAAGCATTAGGCTCACCTTTAACTGACCACCAAAACATCCTGTGTTGTTATTCACAGTGATTTTAACATCCATTGCTAATAATAACTGTACAGAGTTTTTGCTAATACTTTTTCCTACTTGTGTTGTTTACGTTCAAAATGCTTGTGTTTTAAATATTATATGCACTAATTTCAGGTACAGAAAAATTAAGATTAAGGGCTTGGGCTTGAACAAAGCACCTAACTAAGTACTTATCCTTTTACTGTAAGAACAGCTCCATTGCCTTAAAGCACTTTGCTTACATGCTTAATATAAGCCCGTGTTAAGAGCTTTGCTGGATTTGAAAGTGAAATAGCTTATAAGTACTATTTAGGGACCCATGAGAAATAACTATGAAATACAAACTTTCTTTCTGTGAATAGCATTCCTCCTCTTTAGCTGTACTTTAATTTTAGAAAAAAGTTATTAGTGAAAAGCTTCTTTTGTAGGACAGAATACTTACGTTATTGTCTTTTTTCCTACTATTGAACCTGTGGTCTGGGTTATCCCCGGCTACCACCTCCCACTCTGAATTCAGTGTTTTTGCTGGGATGACTCCGACGGATGCACGAGGTAGAAGCACGCTGGAAGTTAATGTAACGAGTCCCTCAGGAATAGCTATGCAAGGCTCAAATGGTTTAGGTGCCCTTGGATAACCAAAGTGCTCATTCACTTAGAATTATTAAAATTGTAGATAAAATGATATATCGAATGTGGACTGCATAAGTAGAGTGAGCAAACAAGGGGAAGGATCTGTCTTCTTGAAAGAGGTTTGGGATTTAAAGACATTTTTCAGAAAAAAGGTTGTCCATTTGGAGAGAACCTCTTCTTTAGAAGAGCCTTAAAACCAGGTTTTTACAAGTGTGACTTCCAAAGGGACAATTTTGATGCAGTTTCTAATCAGATTGCGTTTGAGCCTACACAAATCCTACTATCAAGCAAACAAGAAGTTTGTCCACGTTTTGCAAAACTGTGATCTGAAATAGTCTATTTTTCATTTTGTTGGGGAAAAAAAAAAAAAAGGGTTTGTTTCTTACTTACCAAAGGCTTGTTCATGTGATAAAGCTGTACAGAATAGAGCTGTGTTTCTCACAAGACATTAAACCAAGAATCTGGGCCTCATGTTCAGGGCTGATGAACAGTACCTGATGTAAAAAAAACCTGAGAGAAGTGTAGTCACTATCCAAACCACTTTCTTCAAAATGATGACACCTTTTCAGTGTGTCATTATAAAATAGTCAGAAGTCTAAGCTATTAGAAGAAGATTTCCACAGCAAAACTCATTCACTCAGAGGCTGCTCTAAAGTGAATAAGCCTCACGGCCATGTACCACAAAAAGAAGAAAAAAATAGCAAAAAAAGAGTCCAGAGGTGGCAAAAAAAAAACCAAACTGCACTCTTGAAATGTTTATGAAATGCCAAAATTATTTTTCCTGTTAAAAATCAGCAAATTAACAGTGACCAGATCAAACCTACTTACCATTCAACAAGAGAGGTAGAGAGTTAAGAGGACGAGGGCAGCAAGAAGTGCTTGTGCTGGCAAAATCTATGTGTACTTCTAAAAATTCAAAAATACACTTGTCATGTGAGTATTTACTGATTGTAAAATGTTAGCACAGAAGTGTCTTGTTTTATCTTGGTTTTCTTCTGAATATACAGTCACTTCATATAAATAGTACTTCTCCTTATTATCCTTACATAGTCATTTTTATCGTCTCTTGGCATCATGTGTTCTGGGATATCTAACTCCACGAAGGTTATTATAATCCTATAATTTGTCACTTACAAATATGGGCTACATTTTAGCTGCCAACAGCACAGGAATCATCTGCAGTTATAGGTTCCAGCTGAATACTTCCAAGGCATTTATATGCTGTGGTTGCAATAGAATTATTCTTCAGATCAGCCCACAAAATGAGGAAACTATGAGGTCATTTCCAATAAACAATTACCATATAATTCACTGAGTGATTGGTGGAGGCGGGGTGGGGGGAAGCTGTTGTTTCTTGCCTATTGTGTATTCCTTAAATGAGCACATGGTAAACATTGGTGGAATAGGTAAAGGAGCATGATCTGCAACTAGCCCTGAAATACGAGAAAGAGATAATGGAGAGAGTGTCCATTAGGAAGGAGAAATTAGAGTTAGATCGATGGAAATTGAAGTTTGAAAGGATGCTGAAGGAAACAGGAGTGCAAACTCACCATTAAGGTTCACTGGTGTTGTCAAGGTGCTTGTGCTGCCCTATTGATGAAGAAGCTCTTGTACTAGATACAGAAATTCCAACAGTTCTTTTGGGTTCATGGACTCATAAATCCTACCGTGTGTATCTCCATGTTCGGATTTGGAGCTTGGGGGTTTATAAGGAGGAGAGGGCCATTCATACCTCGACTTGTTCTCTCCTGCACCATATCTGCCTCCAAGATGTAAAGACGTGCTGTGACATGAGTGAGGTTTGGCTTCATTTTTGTATTCCTCTTTTCCTGCTCGCAATCTTTCCTCACATGCTGAAAACAGCCTACGTGGAGATGAAAGAGGTATCTATTCCCACGGCATCTTGGAGGATCTGACCTGGGTAGATAACACGGGAAAGGTAAGAAGCAAGAGGAGGAAAGAGATGGGGGAGGTTAAGGGCTGAGATACCCCAAGACATGCTTCAGGAGGTGCGGGGTGTTGCCTAATGTTGCCTTCCATGTGTCCTCCTGGGGATTCGTTCATTTCCACATGTTTAGTTGCAGCTGCGGACAGCTGTGTCAGTACCGCGGCAGCACAGCGGCTGCTGTCCTTGCGCTGCTGACCGAGGGAAAGCAACGCCGGTGTCCGTTAAGCAGATGGCTGCAGGAGACACCAGACGTTACGTTATCCGTGCTGGAACACCACAGAGGAACCGTCAAAGGATCGGTCTTCAGGTCTTCTCCCTCCCAGGTTGCTGGTACAGGTACTGGAAAACATGGAGTTGTGCCGAGGCTGAATGGTCTTGACAATCCTTTTTCTTCTGATCAGATCCAACCGAAACTGATGGCATAAAAGATTCCCACTGAACACGCCTGGTGATGGGATCAAGGCTTTTTTGACTGCTGTCTATCATACTCTGCTACTCCAAAAATGAGACAGGCTCTGCTCCGAGAAAAACGGACCGCTGTTTGCATCAGGCCAGCAGGAATGTAACCACCAACATATTGAAAAGGTTTCGTATGTAAAATGCTCGGCTTTGGGGAGCAAGGGCTGAAGTCCTTATATAGCCTGAGACGGTTCTGAATTTGGCCAAAGTTCAGAAGCTTGCTTTCTGTCTGTACAAATAAGCCCCTGGAAGTCCAGTCAAGGCATTCCTAAAGCAGAGCTTCTTACAGTTTAAAATTAATAGTCAGTAGTAAGACATTATGATTTTATGTAATAAACCAGCTATAAGGGTTTGCAGCCAGTTCTTAAACTTCCAGGAACTGTGCTGCGGGATATAATGTTTCTATAGAGATCTTTTGTTGTGCCACAAAATAGGTCTACAAATGTACAGCAGGGTGTCCTCTCTTCTACAACCCTTCTTATATCTCTCTGCCACACATTACAGCGGTGCCTCATGCAACAAGCACACATCTTTCCATAACTGTATTTTCTAAAGATGTCTTTGTGCCTTCCAAAAAACTGGGGAGTAGAGATGATAGAAAAATAAGTTGAAATTGTCAGGTTTTGGAGGAGTAAAATCTCAGCTCTACCATTGCTGCTTTTGTTTCCCTATACTGATACTTGTATTCTACCCTTTTGCTCCCGCACGCACTTATGTCCATATTCTACTTTGAATTAGAAAAAAAATCTGAGATTTAGGAATGAGAGGTTATCAGAAAATATTAATGTAATACCATTCATTCAGATTTAAAACAAATAGCAAGCTACTATAACATATTGAAATGGAAATTGATTTTTAAATGCTTTTTTACATAAACAATTTTTTTGGTTGAAAGCTCAGGGAACTGGAAGGGTCTCATAAGCAAAGTTAATTTCTTTAAAAAGTAAAGAAAATTGGAAGGAAAATCACATATGGAGCAGGATTATTGATATACGACAAATTTATAGTGAGCTATTTCTTAAAGCTCCTAAGACCAGTAAGAGAAGCCGTGAGAATATTCCTTCAAATGACTAAATTTCTTCACTCAAATTATTTTAATGGATTTCTGTAGACTTTATGCATACTATTCTGTGTTAAATTAAAAGAAACTGTAAAAATCATTTTGCTGGAGAAAATCGTTTAAAGAAACACTGTAATTTCCATTGAAACTGCAAAACACTTCAAAATAATTTAAAATGTATAAACATGAACTCTTGCATTGGAAATCTGGCTCAAAGCATTAAGTGAATTGTGACTAAGACCTTATTTTTATTCTGACTTTTTTGTCTAGACATAGTTAACCAAAACAGTGAACTTTTTTAATCAACGGCTTAGAACACCTTTATCATTTTCTACAGAGCAAGACTTTTTCTGCAAATTATAATGAAAAGAAGAAAAATAGATTCCAGAACTTCCAGAACAATGCCAGAACAAATTAAAGATTTAGAATCCATCCAAAGACTATTAGTTTTTAATTATTTTGTTGCAACAGTACTGGGGAATATTGTTTCTGTAAAAAAAAAAAAAAAGACAGTTTCCGAACATCAGAATTGCTGAATAAAAGAAGCTAATCTTGCAACATGTTTGTTAAGAAACCATTAACGTGCTTCCCTGTTTAAAACCAGCTGGCACATCAGAGAAGACTTTTATGAATATTCTGATTTTAATTAGTCCCTTGGGGTTCTCCATTGACCTCAGGACAGTTACACAAGGATGAGATTTGTCCTCTTGTTAGAAACAATTCTGTTTATAAATATGTCTTTAATTTTGGTAGGAGCTGGGTGGATTCTTCACTCTTCTTCAGTAGAGCAGTATGAGTACAAAGCTGAATTATTTGTTCTTTGTTCAGCCGCTGCTTAATTAGTCTTCTCAGTTCTACCCAAGCTTGTTACAGAGCTCACCTGTTGCTGGGCTTCTGGTACAAGCCCAGCTTTCATCGCAGACTCGCATGCTTCTGTTTGTTTGCACCCTCAGCATGCGTTCTATGGTTTTCTAGATAAAAGAGGCCAAACTCGTAGCTTTCAAAGCTTGGGTTAACCCAAGGGAGAAGGGCATAGTCTTACGTGACTTCTTTTTTTTCAGCTGTGATTTTTGAGTTCACATGAGCTGGGGACTCCACGTGAAATTAACTGGGAACGAGCCAGCACAGATTAAGATCACGGTTAAACCACCCGTCTTTGCCTTGGCCGTAAATCTTCACGTGTCGACCTGATCTTTGATCGCGTTCACAGCAAGTAGCTGTGATGTTACAAAGAGGCTTCCCAGTCACTTGAGGAACGAGTGGTGAGAGCTGTTGAACTTGTACAGTTACGTAAATTCCTATCTCTATGTCAGGAAGCTTGTTAATGTATCAATAAGGAAAGGTGGGGAGAGAAAGACACGTGGGAGAAGAGCCACACACATGCCAGCATTACGCCTTCTCCTTCGGGGGAGAGTGAGTCAGAAATTTTTGCCTTCCGCACATCCTTGCTTTGAAGTGGTTCGTTTTGGCTTGATTTGACTGTGCAAGAGACATCGCAAACCAGCGCTTGTGCTGATACCGTCAGCCCTCCGGTGGGTAATGAATCTGGTGTAGACAGCCACCGCAGCACTGCCCAAAACGTGTTCAAAAACATCAATCACGGGGATTACACAATGTATTTCATAGCTATTTACATGCAGAAATCTCACCAGCTGGGTTAATCTTGTAGAAGCAAGTACAATTAGATGATATTTTATATGTATTATAAAACCTGAGCCACAGGGCTCTGCGCCAAGCTCCGCTCTCATAAACAGCAGCGTAAATCCAGAGCAACTCCCTCAACTTTGGTGGAGATTACATCAAAGCTGAGCCAGGATTCATATTCTGTGTTGCTTCCCACTGCCTATACACGGCCTACTACATTGCCTAAACTGAACCCTGGCTGCCTCATTTCTGGCATTTTAAAGGAACAGTTACCAAATATGTCCATATATATGTATTTTTATACATATATACATGTACGTAGTGTGAATTGCTAGCAATGTTGGAAATAGTAACCTAACACTAAGAATTTACCAGTGTGGATTTTACATTTCAGTGAGCGCACGTGTTCTTGTGCGCGGACCTACGCCACATTCATACAGGCAGTAGATTTTATAGATGTGTGTGAGACTTGAAGAAAAGGAAGAGAGAGGGAACTTTAGCAAAACAACAGAGAGGGAGATTTCAAGGTTATCACTCCAAACTTGCAGCAGTGACAAGCAACACTCAGGATGGTTACACTGGGGAAAAAAATCAAGTGTTATATAGTGTGTTTTGGACCTTTGACGTGACTTTTAAGTCAGTTTTCCCGTTTCCTAGTGCAGTCCTTTAATGAGGATATCCTGTGGCTTGGGTAGGCCAGTCACACAGCAAGAGCTTACAGAGAACCTATTTTTAGTCAAATTTCCTACAGATATCTGGCTGTTCACATGATTACAGAGCCTGGAGATCTGTCCGTCTTTCTCCTTGTCCTCCTCAATGACTTTTGGCCAGTTGCAGCCGTATCAAAGAGAGGTGTAGAATTCTTAAATACATTAAGAATCCTACTGGTTTCATGAGCTTTTGTGACTGGGTGGAGGAGAAAGACCTCAAATAGTGCTCTCACTGTAAGCTCTGAGCACTACTACTAGACGTTAAAGGAAGCCACTCAGGAGAAGGGAAGTTCAAATATTCCAGCCATAGGAAACGCTTCTGTCAGAGCTTGTCCCATATGAGGCACAAAATGTCATTAGTCACTGATAACCAGAGCTCATCACATCTTCTGCTCAGGGAACTGCTTCTTAAAACAATGAGAAATACGATGCTTCCCCTTAAACTTCCCCTTGAACTGAAAGCGGTTTTAAGTCTTCACTCTAGTTTTCTAATAAATCTCTAGTAATTTTCTAATTGGCAGTGACCCTTTAATAGCTGCTTTAAAAATCTGTTCTAAAATGGTGTCATTAATTTGTTTCTCTGTGTTGAGATCCCTTTCCTTAGCGTCTTTAAAAGCAAATTTTTGGTACATTGTGGCATCTTGCATAGGAAGCCATAGTGAGCTCAGAAAGATTTGTTGTGGTTGGGTTTTATTCTGGAGCTTCCAGGAGCCTTGCAGATAAAAACTTGACTTAAATATGACTGCTGTAGCCCACACCCACCCTAGGAGATATAATTCACATCCCTGGATGGGCTGACCCCTGGGAACTCTCCCATTCCCTGTGGAAGCTCCCTGTGCCCATTGCACCCTCCACCACAGCTCGGCATCCACTTAAGATGAATCGATCAGGCCAGTTCTCAAGATTTCAAAGAAACTTTTGAAAATAGATATCCCAGAGGTTGAGCTTGCAGCTGTCTGGGCAGTGGCTGGGAAACACGAACTCCAACTTTGTGCCTCCTTGCAGCTGTTAACTGTAAAGTTTAAAGCTGACATATTAGGCACCAAAGACAAATAAATCATGTGCATTTAATTTAGTATTCAACTAAATAAAATTGGAGTTCTGGTAGCTCATCTTCAGATGGAAAGAAACACACCAAAAATTTTAGTTTTTTAAATGCCAACAAGTCTCGCAGGGAATTTGTATCCAAGTGTCACAGATGGCAAGCGCCACACTGCA
The DNA here is from genome assembly GCF_929443795.1 of Astur gentilis. Taxonomy (NCBI): domain Eukaryota; kingdom Metazoa; phylum Chordata; class Aves; order Accipitriformes; family Accipitridae; genus Astur; species Astur gentilis. The sequence continues at coordinate 13,016,324 of NC_064913.1, forward strand.
AAGCATACAAAAGCACAAATTCATCCATTGGATCCTCGACGAGGGTGTACTATGCTCATACTTGGAAAAGAGATGTTCAATTAATTTCTAGGAAGTCAAAATTTCTAAACTATAAAACTATAGATACAAGCTTAAGGCTCCCAGTCAACACTGACACGCTTTCTTGGCTGCTGAAAGAGACCTTTTCGCTTCGTTAAGCTGCACCTGCAGAGCTCTCCCCTTTCCCATGGGACACACCGTGCTCCCATCCGTAATTGCTGCAATTGCAGAGACGTTATGTTTCTGTAAGGCCTTTCACGGCACGGCGCGCTGCTCTACAGACGTGTTTTCTGCCCGCGCTGAAGTCCCGCGGAGAAAGGAGGAAAGGAGGTTCCCTTTGAAAACAAACAAAAAAACGAGCAAGAAAAATAAAATGCCTTTTGACACCTCCCCGTGTGTGTTTGCTCTCCCAGGCAGCCTGCCGGCAGCACCACGGCCGATTCGGTTAAACCGGCCGCACGGCGAGCTGAACTGATTTGCTTTCCTACCGCTTTTCCCAGCGGTGGCAAGGAGCCAAAGCCTTATCCGCCGGACCCTGCCCTTCGCACCCACGGCAGATGTCAAGAGCATCCCTTCCCAAAAGACATCGCCTGGGAGCATCCCCCAGCATCCTCAGCCGGCCGGTGGGCTCCGGGGGCTGCCGGACCCTGCAGAGCGCGGTGACTTTGCCTGCAGCCCACCTCTCCCCGCCGACTGCCGGGCATCTTGAACCGGCCGTGGTGCCAGAACGGGCAGAGGTTGTGCTCCCCAGCCCTGCCGAGCAGCGTCCCTTAAACGAGGAGCAGCGTCCCTTAAAAACGAGGAGCAGCAGCCTCTCGCGCCTGGGGATGGCTTGGCCACCGACCGCCGGCTGCGGTGTTCCTCATTATCCCAGCCGCACGCGTGGTTGGAGTTACGATGATTTCTACCAGCTTGAGGATAAAACCCGAAATGTACAATTTCCTGCCCTTAAGGCCTTGGATTTCAAGGATATTTCAAATGTGTGCCTCTCATTTAAATGAAAAGGAAGAATAAGTGCCTAAATCTCGCTCAGGTACTGGTTTTAGGCTCTTCTCATCGGTTTCCGAATGATCCCTCTTAAGCCAGGAAATATAACAAAACCAGGCTTGTTCAGTTGCACATACATAAGCCAATTAAAACTGGAACCGAAGGACAGCGGTAAGAGAAGGATTGGGGTCTGGAAGGCAAAGGCCTAATTAGCTGTGGTGCATTAGAAGATCTGATAACAAATACAAAGCAGAAGGGTTTTTAGATGATCTGCATCGACAGGGAAGACTCCTGTTGTTTCTTAACCAAGCAGGAGGGTAATAAACCTCTTGCTGTGCCAGTTCATTAGGACTGGAATGCGTTGTGACTAAGGAAAAGAAAAGCAGCTCTGACACTTTTAACTGATGAGGGTTTTTTTAATGAGACTAGCTGGCCGGGCTTTCAAATGTTCGATAGACATGTGCAGGTTGAGTGGAGGTTGTTTCATAATTGTACTGATATTGCAGAGATAATGCAGACAAAGTTATGTGAAACCAGTTGAATGTGGTACTCTGAGTTACCGCGGAGTTATACTTGCAGACTATGTCTAATGAATATGGAAATCGGCTGATTTGGAGATAAAAGGGTGTTAAAAAATGGTTCCTTGGAGCTCCTTCTCAGGCTCATGTTTTGACACTTCTTTTTCACCTTGTGCATGCCATGCCAGGCTTCTTCAAATGCGGAGCTTGTTTGAATTCTGAGTTCTTAGTACTGGTTTTAATTTTAGTAATAGAGTTCATTTGGATTTTGTCTGGTTTCTGCTGCGCTAAAACACAGCTACACGAAACCACCAGGTTTTTAGTGGATGAACCTAACAAAAACCATCAACATTTACAACACTTAACGCTTACAACAAACAGCTCAGAAACTTCAGTAAACATTTGGGATCCTGCTCATGATTATCTTGACAGTGAGTCTTCTGAGTTAAAGCAGGCCAAGAGCAAACCCCGGAGAAGCTGGTGTCCACAAACTGTAGGCTTTAAACAACAGTTAAATACCTACTTGCCATCTAAGGCCCCTCAGAGTTTTTCCCTTATTTTGTCCAGTTCAGGCCAGTTGTACGGTTAAGCCTTCCTGAAGAAATAAAAAGCAGAGGGAGGAATTACTCCATCTATACCTTGGCATCACACTGGAGTACGGCATCGCTGGGTGCAGTAACTCCTTTTGAGGAACCAGGGAGAGCTTTCTACAAAAACTGACATTTCCCACCGCTGCTTTCTGCAGCGGGTGCCACCAGCCCCATCAAATTCTGCCCCATCTCCTGTGCTGCCGGCACGAGAAGCCAACGACAACCTTTAATTTTGTGCAAGTTCTCCAGACACAGCTTGCGGGAGATGCGATGCAGAGAGCTCGTAGCTGCCAAACTACCTGCCCTTAGGTGTCCTGAGTGACCTCTTAAGAAATGGTCGCTTGCGGAAAATAACCTTTATGCTGGAGGGAATTCAAGCCGGGAGGGTTGAGGCGTCCCATCTGCAAGGCAGCGAGAATGCCATTTCACCGGAGGGGCTTGCCCCAGTCCCACTGGAGCGGGGGGGTTGCCTTGCCTGCAGCCCCGTGTGTCCCCCCCATGCACCCCACTGTCCCCACGGGGAGAGGAGCTCTCACCTTCCGAACCTTGACGCAGCGGAAGGGCACATCTGAAGTGTTTATTTGGGGAACAAAAGGTTCCTTATACCTTGACAGCAGAGCTGCCTTCAAAGCCCTCGTTCAAACAGAGCTGTGTTTATCGAATTCCTCCGTGCTGAGTATATACATGCCTGAGATTTTAATTCTTTCGTAACTGTGAGACGCTTGGTCGTATTTCTGTCCGAGACATCAGGATGGGAATTATTAGATATTTGTGCGAATTTTGGTCTGGCTAGATCAAGACTGGGCAAAAATCAACTATGTGGGACTTCAGAGGTTCCCCAGGCAGAGGGACTTGGGAGGAGGGAAATCTCTTCTCCCCAGTGGCCTGTTTTGTGACAAAGCGTGTCATAAAATCTCAGACATGGAATAAAAAAAGCCCACATATTGCTTTTGATAACTACTCACCCTCCGGCTTTCTGAACAGATGGGAGCACTAAACACCAAAATTCTTCAGCTTACAAACTGGCAAAAGGCCCGGCAGCGCTGCTAACAGAAGGAGTTGTACGAGCTCTTCATTATTTACAAATTGAAATTCTTCTGGAAAGAATTACTATAATATGTAGGACATGATCCCAGGGTTTTGGCAAAATGTATTAGTAACATGAGCTATTGATCCTAGGAATTAAATTAGATCTTGGAAGGTTAAAGTGTGATGTTGTCTAATGTATCAGGAACTTTACCTCTAATGGAAAGTTGTTTACACCTGTTGAGAGTGCTTTAGTTAATTCATGAAAGTTGGTCTTCCCAGGAGGGAATAGACCAGCCATTCCTCTCAAACAGTGCCTGTGGAAATCAGGCGAGCAGTTCTGGGCTAGAAGTGTGATTACTATATCACTGCCACAGCACTGAAAGGCTACATCTACTTTAGCTCCTTTTTTTTTTTTGTCAGGTGTAACCTTTTGGTCTCAAATATCTCATTGTGGAAACCGCCTGCAAATAATTCAAAACTTAGAAAGTTGTTTATTAAAAGAATATTCTAAGAGGTGGGGGTTTTTGCTTCTAGGTACTATCGAAACAGTTTACTTCTAGGGGTTCAACTGTATCATATCAAATTGGACCTGGAAAATTATTACTGCCTTTGTAGCATAAAATCAAGCAGAGGTTTGAAGCACTGGAAATAAAATGGTGGGAACAGAGGGCTCAGCTATACAGAGTTGTTTCTGTAACTTCAGAAAACTGAGGAGCTCTGGGTTCCGACGCCGGTGGGAGCTGCTGACTCAGGCAGCGGCGAGGCAGCGAGGAGATCCGCTGGGACGGGCGCGGGAAGCGTCGTGCAGACATTCCCTGCTTCCCGAGGAGTTTCTGCCAACACGCTTCATCTCTAATTTGGGAAGGGAGGATGCCATCTGGCATATTGGCTTTGAAGGGAATACGCCCACAGTTTATATAGCAGGCGGCAGCTCCGGCGGGTCGGGGCAGAGGGAGAAGCCCAGGTACAAATTCGGTGAGCGGTGGTTTCCTCCTTGCCAGATAACATCCCTCCCCGTGGGGTACCCATCAGTGCGAAGCGGATGCCTCTGTCTCGGAAATACCTTCCTCATTAAACTTTCGCTGTCACTCCTGTTGTTTCCTTTAAATGTTTTGGTGTTGACATGTTGTTTTGTCGAAAAATTCCTGTCCGGCTCTGCTTAGTGTCCCTTCCTTCAGTAAGCTGTCAGCGCTCTTTGATTTGCCAGGCTTATGGCAGTCACATAACAAGGAAACTTGCAATATGAATCAGTGATATATACGTGTCTCCCAGAGGATGCAAGTGATGGAAATCCCAGTTATTGGTTATTATTGGACCGGTGGGAACTGAGGGCTGGGAAAGAGATCATCTTACCAGTCTCACTGTAGTAAAGAGAGCCCCTTCTTTGTTCCCCTGAAGCCACTAATTGCAATGGCAGTTACGTTCAGGCCCCAGTTTTGGGACCATCCACACGGAGTAAGGGAGACTGTTCGAAGCATTCGGATTAACCCCGCAGGCTCGAGCTTTTGCTGCTTTCAAGTCAGAACAAGATCTCCAGAAGGCAGTCAGACGATGATTATTTCTGCAACGCATTTCAGGAATATCCAAACCAGCTTTAGGCAAGAAGCAGTAGCGCTGATTTTTTGCAAGAGTCGTGCAAGCTTCAGCTGAGGCCCGCTGATAGCGGGACGGAGGCTCAGGCACTGTATCTTTGGATCGCAGTAAAGGCAGAGTATTTGTTCAGCTGTGCACATGAAGGTGGGCAGGCTCTTCCCCCTGCTGAGGAGTTTAGTAGATCTCTCACTGGTTTATTCTCCAGCCTTTGCTACAGAAGAACTATGCTGCCTTTTTTTTTTTTTTTTCCCCCTTTTTTTTGCAGGAAGTCTTAGATTGCTGCTCCTGCCAGCTTGCCTGTGTGGGGCATCAATAAAAAGTGACTGCCTGAGTCAGGCCTCCTTCCATGCATTTGCACTTTTGCTCCTGTCAGATCTTTTAAAAAAGGCACAGTCGAGTTTGACCAGTGCTCTACCTAGAAAAACTCTGAAGGACAAAACTAGCTGTCTTTGTTTAGCACAAATATCTATGATTTATCTACAGCTATCTGCCAGCAGGTCCTGCAGTTGGGTCCTCCTCCCCCATCCTTCTGCCGTATTCTTCATTAGCCTAATTCTTTAAATAAATATTGTTCTTTCCCATCGTTGTGAATGCAATTGTCAATCATCTGCCAAGTGGCTTAGCAACTTGAGCCCACATCCCGAGACCTGTGAAAGCTAAAGGCACTGGCCCAGCCTGCCCTTACACCTGCTGCAAGCAGGCAGGTGAGAAACGGTGCAAACAGGGAGATCTTTATTAAGGAAAACGGGACACGGTTATCAGTCTGGGAAAACACACCACCAATTACATTTGCAAGTAGACTCGAGTGCCTGTTCTTTCCCAGTAATGGCCAGCGCTCTCCCAGCTTCTATCCTAGCTGCCATCAAAAAGAGTCACTTGCACCAAAGTCCTCACAAGGGAGAAGCAAGAGGATGCAGAGCGCTGGAGCAGCCCTGACGGCTTCAAAAGGAGCTGCTTGCCCCGACATACGAAGCCTTGGGGCCATCTGTCCTCTCAGGACACAAGTTCGTAATGTCTTCACATGGCGTTAGCTAACCTGTGAGTAAATAGGTCATGCAAATAAAACCCCATCGCAGCACCTCTCTAGGGAAAAAGGAGTTTTAAGATGGTGGGTGGACTTGCCAAAGCAATATCAGTTTGTTTAGAAGAGGATTCGGGTGTTTTCGTCCTGTTGGGGAGCAGATACCAAACTGTTTCATGTTCTCCGAAAGGAGGTAACAGCCATGGACCGCTCGGATCCAATGCCAAAGGCAATCCGGCAGCCGAGCTGCCACGGCGCTAGGGCAGGAGTACGTATGTGCCTCCACACACGCGTGCACTCACACGCACATCAGGCAGGAGACTGCCAGAGCTTTCTCTGAACGATTTCAGCAGAGTGTTTTGATTTCTACAGTCTGACACATTCCAGCCATTTAATGAGAATCTGGGGATTTTTATTGAGCTCACATTTAGGGAATTGAGCAGACTATTTTCCTGTGGGAACATCAGTCCTGTACCTTGCACGGAAATGGCATGAAGTCACCCTTAATTTCTTTTATTTACTTTTTTAAGTCCAGGATCTTGCAGAATACAGGGAAGTGAAACAAGGTGATATATAACTAAGAGAAAAATGTGAAATTCTTTTCAAAGGCTTGACATTGAAATGCATGCCTGAAACTCACTGTTGCATGAGCTAATATCAGGCAAGTGAAAGCAACTGGTGATGAATAGAGGCAAATTTCTGTTTAAAATATAAAATCTACTCCACAATCAAGAACAGCTCTGTGAGGTTATTTGTCGGGCTCTTTCCATGCTGCACTATCACAAATTGATTTCAGGCGGAGGATCAGTGAAATTATATCTGACTGGGCCAGATGCCAGCAGCATTCAAGAAGTTATGATTTCTAGGAAAAATTTATGATTTCCAGGATGACTACATAGTCTCTATCACCTGCAGAACCATGAATTGTAGGTCAGTGGCTCCCAATTGTTTTGTAAGAAAGGCTCGCTGGAGAAAATCAGTGAGATTGTATGCTTGTGCTCCCCTTCCCCCAAATCCTGCTCCTTTTACTCCTGCCACTTGTCCCCAGCGCTGCTGCTACCACCATTCCCCTCTCCCTCTCCAGCCACCCACCAAAGGATTCCCACCACATCCCTCTCTCCCTGCCTTTTGTCATTGCCTCTCAGAGGAGACCCAGGCGAGTGCTCTGCCAGTGGTTTTCAGCTGGCATCTGCCCAGCTGTTGCTGGCGAGATGGCTCGACTGCATCGCATTTTCTCCCTCTACCCGAAGGTGCTGCAAAATGCTGGTGGGCTTTTCAGTAAGTAGTTTAATCTGTTGAGATGCATGCTTTTCCCATGTTAGAAAACATGCCTTTTCCTAACCACCGAGGACTGCAAATAAATGTTCTCGGGTCTGAATATATCATTAGACTACCCTGATGGTATTGCATTTACACCTGGCAGTTCCCGACAAAACAAAGTTTGCAAAAAATATTGAGGATAATGTGAGGAAGCAGTTTGAAAAAATCTGTAGTTGATTAAAAAAATATCGGAAACAGCACTTTTCTAATGATGATGGAGGAGATGTTTGAAGTTTGGAATAGGATTAATTGTTTCACTAATACTTTTTATGAGTTTGTATAACAGCAGAGATGCATAGCTTAGTTTCAGCAGCTTCATCTCAAATCATATCAGAAGTTTTTTTAACCCTCTATGACCATATGATGTTTATGAAATACCTCTTAAAGTTCTCCTTTAGATACTTTTATTATTAATTCTGCTCAGCTTTCACTTGTGCACTTTAATAAAAAGCCATTTTTCTGTGAAGAAACATCTTGGCTGCAGCTGAACTGAAGCCCATTGGCGACTGCGAGAAGAGGGTTATTGTATGAACCTTTGGACAACGGGCAGCCCCACAAAACCTACTGTCACAGGCTGGGCTGGAACAAGGCACGCTGTTAAAATTACAACCTCGTATTTGCTGGAGAAACTGGTTTTGTCAACTGAATTGGTAGCGGCACCCAGTGGCTAAAATACGGACTGCAAATTTTACTAGCCCAAAGATTTCCCAATTCCAATGTACTGGTGTCCACCAGGTAAAAAGCTTCCAGCTCAGCTCAGGGAGATCCTAGTGAGGGGAAACTGTTTCCAGACTCTCTCACGAGTACTAAAAGAGTTAGGCATTGAGGTATCTAATTACCCTTGGAATATGCCCTTTTTCACTGAAACAGCGAAATATACATATTTTCCTAACATTATTTTCCTGTGCAACTGCTGCAGTTGCCATGGGAGGGTTATATAATGATTTGTGGGAAGGGATGTGATCCTCATAACTGCAGATAGGAAGCAAAATATCTGCAGTGAGCTCCTGGCTATATATAGTCTATGCTATAGCATGCTATAATATTCCCTGCCTTTGACATTACATATATTTCTATTTACACATAAGTGTGCGTGTGATATATAATTATATGTGTGTGTTACACGTAATTATATATGTGTGTGTGCGCACATATTTTGTAGGAAAACAAACAGGCGGACCCAGAATATCCATACCAAGAGTCCGCTATGTATCTGCTGGTCCACGCTGCTCACAAATAAAAAGCCGACATGAAATTGCGCAGTATCAACACTTCGTGAGTCAGTGTTTGTGGACGAAACACCGGGGCTGAGATACCGGCCCCCTGCATGCATCCATCCCACGTAGGCATGAGAGCAGCCGCCGCCGCCGCGATGGCACGGGCTGTCACCTATGCTAACTGGCGAGGTGCTAAGCGTCCCTTAAGTGTGTGTAGGAAGGCTTTCCCTGCCGTATCTTCCTTGCTGCTGGTAAAACTCTCACGGATTTCTCTGAGACATGGGTTTCTCACTGCATAGCCTTCGGACTGAGCCCCAGGACCCTTCCAGGAGCCCTCAGGGCTGAACCCTGGAGTGGACCTCGGGGTGCTTGTCCGTAGAGGGGCACCTGCTCTGCCAGAAACATCTTGCTATAATAAGAAATGTTTGCCTAAATACTCAGCCAAAGCTCTTAGTGCACCACATAAAAGTAAAATAACGTTTTCAAGGCAGTGTAAGATCAGTGCTGATAGGAAAACCACCAGCACACCCTTCACACAAGACAATAAACACAGGTGTTTGTCATGAGGTGCAGGCTGTTACAAATACGTGGCCTCCCGTGGTAGTTTGGGGAGATAACCTGGTATGTGGAAAACTGCGAAGGAGCAGCAGGGAGCACCATGAGCTGTTTAAAACTGGGAAAAGCTGGCTGATGCAGCGAGGCAGTGAGAGCGAGCACTCGCTGAGGGCTCACCGCAGCCCAGACCTCACTTGCCGTCTTGTGGTCGTAACTACAGATCACCGCTGCCCTCCCAAAGCCATCTGTGAAGTTTAAGGGGAAGCTGCCAAGCACACTCACCGTAAAGAGCTTTAAAAACAAGCACCGGCAGGCGCCACGCTTTTCTGTCCCTTGTGCACCAAGATAAATGCCTGGCAGGAGAGTTTCTGAACTGGTTTCTGTTCTAGTTGTTTCTCCTAGTTGTAAGTCTCCCTCCTACCACGCTGGACTTTAAGCAGTGGGGAGAAACACAGCTACCGGTCAACTGGTTAGAGATGTGATCCTCCCTTTGGTGAGTTGTTCCTCCTTTGGGAACCACCGGCCGAGAGAATACACTGCCATATGAACGCTCCCTTCGAAGTGGAAGGTGTTGGAGTTAGGAAGAAGCAAACCGCTGGAGACTCTAACTCCCACCCCTCTTCCAGGGTTTCCTCTACCCCTAGCAGAAGCAAATTCCTCTCGGCCACCCACCTTCACGGGTGCTTTCACAGGCTGGACCGTGAGCTTGATGCACTGAGGCTTTCTCCATTTTCACTCGCCAGCTGCTGGGCAGACACCTCCGACAGCAGGATGGGACAGGAAAGCTTTGGTGATAGTTTCCTAAATTAGCCAAGGAAGACCGGGTTCACATATCTGTTCAGGCTCGGTCTGTACGGTTAATGAAGCACAGGAATAGCTCATCTTGGGAGGGAGAGGACTCTCCACCACCGATGACTCTTACAAATAGGAGAGACAAAAACCTCTGGAGAATTATTTACTTGTAGCTGTTCCTCCATTATGAGAGAGAGGATGGACTAGAGGACCTCTTAAGGTACTGTTCAGCCCTATTTTTCTATGATTTCTAGTTGTGGCTGAAATTTTCTGTCTCTAGAGGTCTCTGACTGGCATGAAGGCACTTTCCATGCTGATTACAATCCTAACCCAAAAAAAAAAAAAAAAAAAAAAAAAAAAAAGAACAAAAAACCTCCAGTACCCCAAGAATAGTGATATTTCTTTGAAGCAAAAGTAAAGTCTTCTTCTGTCTTAAGTCCATTAAATGCACAAAAATATTTGCCGATTAGTTGTGGTCAATTAAAAAAGTACTGATTAATACATGACAAAGTTTGTGTTGCATTTAAAATTGTACTCAAAAGAGGATCCACAACCATTTTTCATGCTTCAGTAACTGCTGTCTTTCATATCTGAGATAATTCTTCTACCTTTAATAAATATGTATTAGTGAGATATTTTCTCATCGGTTTTCCCAGGCAATACTTTCAAAACGTTCTGCCTGCAAAATCTGGACCTTATTTTGCCTTGCTCAGCCTTTGCAGCTGTCACACTGCCACTGTTTCTCACAGTGCTAATCGAGAGGTCAGCATCCCTGGGTCGACTTGCGAGAGGTTTTTCCTAATCCCTGTAAAATGTAGGTTGCTCCAATAGGATGAGAGAGAGCAAAGCTCTTTTCCCACTCCCCCCACCCCAAAAAATCCCAGTTTGAGGGGGAAGGAATGATAAACACAGGGGACTGATAGAGAATGAGAGATAGAAGCAAATGCCATCCTATCATCCTACAGAATGTTAATGGCCTGAGTTTGGGGTGAAGATACGAAACATGAATGCGTAACACATGTTCCCCATTAAAAGGTGTCATCGCTATACACACACGCACACGCATCTCCCTTTTCCAGTTATTCATTATTCATGCCTGCTCAGGCCCAGTTATTTTCAGCGAGATAGAGTCAAAAAACATCAATTGCAAATCTGGTGGGACGCTGTGGAACCACCCAAGCAAGACCGACGCTGCCTGTCATTCCTGACCAAGGTTTACACACTTAAATACTGCCCAGCAATTGACCATCCGAGACTTCACTTTCCTGACATTTCCTAATGTCAAATCTGAACCTTACTCACTGCAGTTTCCCTGTCGTGCAATCAACCGCAGACAAGGGGAACAAATGGTTTCCTTTACTGTTGCGTAGCTGAAGATCACCGCAACCCTTCTCAGTTTACCCTTTTCTCTTTCCCTCTGGAGAAAAACAAATTCAAACCAATTCGAATTAATCCAGTCTTGCCTTCAAAGGCCCGTTCTGGTTTTTGTTGCTTTCCACTGATTCTCCTCCTCCTTGAAGGGGATTGCTCAGGAACGGGGCAGCACGTCAGCTGCAGCCTTGCCGCCGCTGAGCATGATTGCTTCATGCTCTTGCAGGCAATATTTCTGCTTATACAGAAGTTTCATTTCCAAGTGATTTTGCACAAAAAAGTGTGATGCTGTTGACTCATATTCCAGCTTGTGATAGGATACCCCATGGATCCTCCTCTGTAAAACTGTGGGTTACCTTGTTTCTCCCAGTCTTGCGCCTGCAACACTGGTTGTTTCAGTTACATGTGGAACCTTCTACTTTCAAGGAATTTGCGTCATCTTTGTAGCCACGGGTTTTACAGCCAAAAAAATTATATGGGTTTTTCTTTTCCTTTATTCAATTTCATTCTATTTTTCCCCCAGGCTACTTCTCCAATTTAAGATCATTTTGAATTATAAGCCTGTCCTTCAAAATGTTTGAAGCCCCTCCCAGCCCGGAGGCTGCCAACAGTCATTGCAAACAGTGACCCCAGGAGACTTTTGAACACAGCTGCTAAATGTTGACTTTTTGCTGAGCTGCAGCACCTATGGGTCAGTTTTGGAAAGTTTTTTCTCTAGCCTGGATTAAGAGACTCTAAATACCTTGAAAAGGGAGAGACTTTATTTACTGCTACTCTTCTAAAGGAGGAGACATCTGGGTTGACAAATTATGTTAATCCAGAGCAGTCCTGCAAAGATTCTATTTCTTGCAGCTCTTCTCTGTGTAAAAAGCTGCTTGTTTTGTTCTTTGAGCCACTGTCTGGCCTCCACATGCTTCTGTAAGAGATCTAATTCTTGAACTGTCCTTTTGAATCCAGGCCTAACTGTATATATGTCTATTCATTCTTTTTTTTTTTTTTAATAAGACAATGATTCAAAGGCTTTTTGTACATGTTCAATGTTCACAGAAATACTTAATGGAAGTGCTCGTGCAGAAAACTTGTTCTCACTAGAGCAAATTTTGGATTGGGACGAGCTCTTAGCTTCTGGGTCATTATCACATACTTTATACTACCACAGAGTGGCATTTTTTCCAATGTTTATTTTTGGCTTCAGGTCATGTTATCTGTCTCACAATAGATTATCTGGTGAATTAATGACTATAGAGATTATGAAATGAAAGGATAAGTATATAGAGAATATGGAGATACAGAGAACACCCTCACCTTTCAGGCATTGATTTTGCAGACAAACAAATTATGGCTTTTTTTTTTCCTTTTAATTCAGACTAAATATTCTCCTCTGTTTCAGATCCTCCTTTGGGATAAACTGCTATTGCTTCATTGACCACAGCAGACTTGTGACATTTTACACCAGCTGAGGACCTGCCTCTGTTATACTTCAACTAGAATATTAAAAGCAATATACTGTTCACAAAAAAAAAAAAAAAAAAAAAGCAACCGCATCTGGTGTCCTTTCATGTAGATTAAGTCATGGAAGGTTTTAAAGCATGGTATGCTTCAGTAATTTAAGCTCTATTTCAGTTTCAGACTGTACAGTAAACATTTCATTTTGTATAAGTGGTGTCATTATAATACCTAGAGGGTTATTTGGATAGGAGATCTTCTAGCAGATTATTTGGTGAATTACTGAGGTTAGAGGATATGGGGAACATAAGGGATCTTGTAGATGATGAGAAAAGCCATAGGTATTCGTAACAACAGAGAAAAGAAGCAAGATATGTCTGCAGATAATAAATAAGCTCAGTGACATTTGTGATAGGGAAGCTGACTGATCTCATATACCTGAAGGTTTCTTACCTCCACCGACCCTCACGCGGGTATAGAATCCACCATCCCTGTTTTTCCTCTGACAATCCAGAATCCTCTGGCTTCATATTCACAGCGTGGATTTCATTAGAGAAAAAGGGCAAATAGGGCACGCGGCACAGGTTTGTTGCTGCTGTGGTTTAACCCGGCAGGCAGCTAAACACCACACAGCCGTTCGCTCACTCCCCGCAGTGGGTTGGGGGAGAGAACTGGAAAAAGGGTAAAACTCGTGGGTTGACATAAAGACCGCTTAATGGGACAGAAGAAGAAGGGAAAATTATAAGAGAATATACAAACCAAGTGATGCACAGTGCAATTGCTCCCCACCCGCTGACCGATGCCCAGCCAGTCCCAGAGGAGTGGGCTGCCAACCCCCAGTCGACTCCCCCCAGTTTTATTGCTCAGCATGATGTCCTATGGTCTGGAATACCCCTTTGGCCAGTTGGGGTCAGCTGTCCCGGCTGTGTCCCCTCCCAAATTCTTGCGCACCCCCAGGCTCCTCGCTGGCTGGGCAGTACGAGAAGCTGAAAAGTCCTTGACTTGGTGTACGCGCTGCTCAGCGACAACCGAAAACATCAGCGTGTTACCAACGTTCTTCTCATCCTAAATCCAAAACATAACACTATACCAGCTACTAGGAAGAAAATTAACTTTATTATTCCAGCCAAAACCAAGACAGCTGCCCAGATCTGGCACTGAACAACACCCCAGACGGAAAGGAGCGGAGCAGAGGGGGAATCTGTCGGAACACGGTCATACATCGGGGTGTAAACGACTCCCATGAGAGAGGGAATTCGCAAGGAGCACACAGCATTTTTAGAAATATGAAGACAAACATGCCTGAAAGATGGGGTGATTAAGAAGGGAAAAATAAGAGGAGAAATAGCAACAGCAAGAAAGAAAGAAAGGAAGGAAGGAAGGAAGGAAGGAAGGAAAAGAAAAGGAAATAGGCAGAGCAGTCTGTCTGTTAGACTCTTCTTTGCAGAAGTGGCAACGATGCAAAGACGAGACAAGCTTTCCAAATGGTATTCCAGATTGATGTACTGGGGTTACAACCATCCACTAACAAGCTCTTCTGGGTAATTTTGTTGGTGAATCGTCAGAGACAATGACAATTCAATCAGATCCTTCTCAGAATGAACATAGGGAAGGGAAATACTAGGAAAAAAAGAAACAATTTCAAGCAAATTCATATCAAATTAAGGGGTTTGTCCCTGTTTCCTTCGGAGCCACCACGATTCAACAGCATTCAAGGAAAGGGAAGCTCTTGCATTTAGTGCATGTCACTAATTAAAAACAATTATTGTTGTAATTAAATTACTTAATTCCACTGCTCTCTGGTGGCAAAGGTAGTGTGTATCTTGGGTCTTTCTATTAGCTCAGAGGGGGAACACTGAGGAGATTATTTGGCAAAAACTATCTTTGTACCCTCTGGCCACAAAACTGAAAGTTCTCTCAGTTAATTTCATTACCTTAATTAATCTGGCTAACTTAATTAATCAGACTTTCATTAAAACCAATGAAAAACCAAACTACTGCTTTTGTGTTGATAATGTTTTTTTAAAAAATGCTCATTAAAAGATTGTTCATACTCCACTTTGAAAAAAATTCTCTATAGTTTGGGGGTTTTTATGCACCAAGCTCGTCTTTCACTCTGTTGTCTTTTTGATTCCTCTTAGATGACTGTAGAAGAAAAAAAAATATCAGCTTGTAGCTCGCACCCTGCAGGCACTGAATACCCTGCAGCACCGGGCTAGCTTGTCTGCCTCTAACGTCCTGTTTCCATGCAAAAGTCTCTTCAGCAGAAACAAAAAGGGGGAAGTGAGACTGAGATACACGAAAAACAATTGTCAGAATGATGAATATGGAGTTAAACTTGGGTCAGCTTTTACCTTTCCTTGAAGACTTGCTCATGGACGCCAGCTATGGAGTCAGGGAGGAAAGGTCAAGCACCAGCAGTGAGAGATCAAGACTGGTCTGAACACCAGAACAGCTTTCACGTTACCTCCTGAGTGCAGTTAACATCTTTCATCGCCTTCCTACACACAGCTAATTGCAAAGTGTTTTTTTTCCTGATAAGCTATTCATTTCACAGCATAATTGAATAGTTCTTTAACTTTGGGAGACAATACAGTTATTTTTCTTTCCCTCACCAACAGTATTTCAAAATATAGAGGTCAGTATATAAGGAGAAGTAGATCTGTATGTAAATAGGTGCTTAGTTACACAGTCCCTTAAATGAACATGCATTTGGAAAAACTTTTTGTTTTCTATTCCAAAACCAATTTTAATTCCGTGCATCTCTCTGTATTAACCTATCTAGCACTAACGTGTTGTTTACATCTTTCCTTTCAAAAGAAAAATCCGAGATGCTTTTCTGCAAACACGTTTGACCTTTCTCTAAAATAGGTAAGTATTTTAATTTATTGAACCGAGTATGCGGAGGCCTGTACGCTTGGTAATGACTGGATGCCATGGTCGGTGTCTCACATGGGATCTCTCCCACAGTTAGTGTCTGGGCTCTGGGATGGTGGCGCTATAGGATGGTTGGACTCCCAGGCTGAAGGAGGAAAGGTGCATGGAGGGAACCGAAAATTCTGGCACGTGAGAGGTTGTGGAGGATCTTGCCCTGGCGAAGCAGGTTTGGTATGGTGTCATCTTTTAGTCCACATACTGGGAAATTAACGTCAGCATTACAGTGCTGAAGGGTGGACTTGGAATATTATCCGAGTTTAGATCCAACCGATGCAAGTGGGTCTAATGGCAAGAAAAATTAACACTTCACATCGTAAGTGACTGTCAGGATTTGTGGAAGGGTATTTGAATACTTGGGAAACTATATATAATTAAGGCTTGTTCCTTTGTGTACCTAGTACCCTTCACTTAAAGTTAACAAATACTCCTATCTATCTGCTACAGTGGCACGTATCCGTAATCTGACTCAGTTCCCAAGTGATGTCTTTGTGTCAGATTATGAAACTCTGGTGGTGACCAGATTAACAACCACAACCAAAAGCCAGAGTTACAGATAACGGTAAGTGTGTTTACTCACATCTGCAGTGGGATTGCACAAAATTGGTATTATTTTGGGAAATCAGAGAAAAGAATGGTGGAAATGAACAGTACTTGTTCCGTTCAGAACCTCTTCTAATCCTGGAGCATATAAATACGTTCTGTACAATACAGTTCTGTAATTAAAGTTGAGATGGCTACTCTTTAAAGCAGTCATTCATTTTGCCTGTCCCTGAGGAAGATTACAGTGTCTTATTCCCCAACTTTGAGCACTTGTTTTTTTCAATTTCAAGTGAGTATTCCAAGCTTAATTTGAAATAAATTCAATGAACAAATTTTAGCATGTATTTTAACTTTTCTATGACTTGAAGGTTCTTATTAGTGGAACAACATTGGCTTTTCAAATCCTACTAGGTGAAAATTTCTTGAATTCAGGTGGAAAAAGCTCTATTTTTAAAAAGCTCTTGCTAAACTTATCCATTAAAAATTGTTCATATATCCATTAAATGTTATGTTTGTCAGAAATGAACAGGGTGAGGAGAAAACTGAATAAAAGAAGGGTGCCAGAGATAGGAAAATATTAAGGATTTAGGCAGACAGTGACTCTGCAAATGGCTGTGCTGATGCAAGACAGTACTATGGTGATTTTGTGCTAGACGCTTTTAATGACAGCTGATGAGTCTTTAATAAAAAGGTAAATTAAGGAACACTCAAGGCATCTGTGAAAGGGATGTATGCATCTCACAGCCTCAGTTCCCATCAACAAGACATTAAGAGAGACATACCCAGACTCTTGAGGAGTCAGCCACCATTTCCTTTACCACTTCTTGGCCCATACCCAGCTGTTCAGCATCACAACCCTCCACTTGAATTTATCATCCCTTCAGAACTTCCAGCAGAAAAACCTGCACAAGCTCTTCTACAGCTGCCTCTTTCGAATTGAATGGGCTGGTTTAGACAGCTTAAATAGCAAATATACTGACCCAAGAGATTTTGTTTGAAATGGTTTAGCAAGCCTTTGGATGAAGATGTAGAGGTGCAAAGGGGAAAAATGAAAAGGAGTTTAGGACAGTTCTTTGACAGTTTTCCTTTTCTACTGGCACAGTTAGACGCAGCAGATTAAATTTGTCCTTGTTTTACTCAGGGCGTGTTTGTCTCATCCTGAGGAACTGACTTGATGCAGAAGTTTCTATTTTGTATTTTGGCTCATCATACAGCGTTTGACCTTTTCTCATTTGATCAAAATCGCTCTTGCTTCACACCTCACTCTAGATCTTAGGCCCCTCCACTGCATGATCATTATCACTGGCTGAAGACACAGCCAGGTCAAGAGCTTGGGTCACTTTAAAAAGCATTTGAGTAAGACCAGGTACCACCTTTCCTGGCCAGTTTGATATAAGAATGAAGCACTGGAAGGAGCCTTGTCAGTCATAAAATCCTGCAGGTTTCCATGTCATATACCCCCACCATAAAGTCATGAAGTTCCACTCTAAAAGCATCTCCGTACTCACTGCTCCTGTTAAAAATTTTTTCAAGGACCACATTCTGATAGTCAGAACCCATCCCTAAATTTCCAGCCCTGCTTAGTTGGAGGCTGTCTTTTGGTTATAACGTGCTGGTCCCATGACGGGAAGCATTAACCAGCATCCAGACCACTCTGCTAGGTCAGAGATGCCCAGGCATTGCATGTAGCTCCAGCGTTTCATCGGAAGGGAGCATCTCCCTGAGCAAGTGCCTCAGACACATTAGTGGGACTCCAGCAAAGTAACATTTTCCCTGGAGCCCACGGACATATCGCTGGTGGCTACAGCTGACACCACCCCACACAGATCCCCAAGGAATTACAACAGCATAGTCCTTGCTGGCTGTTATCAGCCTTCTCTCCAGATTTCTCTACGCTCTGCCCTCTCTTATCTAAAAAGATATTGTCCCCTACCCCTCACCTGCCTCACACCCTTTCTCATATTCCGTGGTTCAACCTCTTCCCCTCAGTAATCCCCAGCATTATCCTCACAGTCTCTCCACATTCCCTCTTGTCACACTCACAAAGCTTTTCTTTTGCTCAAGCCCTGGCACCTTTTACTCCAACTGGGTTTTTTTTTTTCCTTCACACACAGACAGCACCAGAAAAATGAAACAATGTGCATGCCTACAGAGGATGGAGTGACCTACCATGGTTTTGAGACACCTTTGTGCCTTCCTTATTCTGCACTGCCTTGGATGTTGGCAAGATACACTGATACACTAAACCCATCCCCAAGTGACTATAGGCAATGCTCTCCATCCAGAAGTCCTTCTGTTTCAGATATTCTTTGTGTGCATCCAAGTGGCAGATGCAAACACACCAACAAATAAAAGTTTCAGGTATATTACCACGCTTTGGCCACTACTGTCCAGTTGCACCATTCTGGTCCAGTGAGGTACAAGCCAGACGGCACCATGCATGAACCCTACCAGTTGTGAAGGAAAAAAAAAAAGGAGATTAATATTGTTCAACTCTCATTCCTCTTAGTTAATTCATGGAGACATTATTTTGCTGAATGCCATAGGATGAACTTTTATAATAAATA
This sequence comes from Astur gentilis, assembly GCF_929443795.1. Taxonomy (NCBI): domain Eukaryota; kingdom Metazoa; phylum Chordata; class Aves; order Accipitriformes; family Accipitridae; genus Astur; species Astur gentilis. The sequence goes on from NC_064913.1 coordinate 13,034,846, forward strand.
AAATAAAAAGAAAATACAACCTAGGTAAAATATAGCTGTTGATATGTATCAGCTCTGGAAGTTTAGATAAGCTGAGGATAAAACCCCATTATTTTCAGTTATGATGTTACCTGTACGGCATGTGTGCCTTCCTGTAATCCTGTGGTTTTATTTCCCATGCATATAATGCCCTTACTGGTGTGGATTCCCAGAGCTTCCTTGAAAGGTACGTAATTTTATTTCTTTCATAAACAGAGGAGACAAATGTGGGGTTCAGAGAGAGATTTGTCTTGTCCAATGTTATATAGGAATGTTGTGGCACAGATCAACTAAAGCCCAGGTTTCCTTCTTGTGTTTCTGATACAAAATCAACCTTCTCAGTGTCACTTTGGTTTAGATTATGAACATTTTTCAATGTAAAGATGAGCAAACTATATTTGTCCTTCGTGTATATTCCTCAGTTCCTTTTCTGTAACATCTCTACTGTATCTCAAAAATATCACATTTGCAAAGAAAGGAAACATAATGTGATGGAAAAAAATGTGTTTCACATACAAAATTGTGGTTTCCTGATTTCTTATCCAAAATTTTATAGCATTTATAATGGAGACAGGATTAAAACCTTCTTCCTTCGTTTCTTCCTCCCTCCCTCACTTCTTTCCTTCCTTCCCACTCCCTCCCACAATACAGAAAGTATTAGTACCTGTCAATATTTTAATATAGACAAATATGTGACTAGTACATTCACGAATTCAGGTCAATGTCCTCTTCCTTCAGTTGCATTGTTTGCAGAGCTTTCACAGTTAATTGCTCATTTTTCGCAATAGCAACTGGAATTTCCTCTCAAGGGTCACAAAGGTGCCTATTCTTGAATCTGCCATTTCCTCATTGTGAAGACCACCGAGAAAAACGCAGAAGGGTCAGTAATTTTTAGATTAAACAATGCATAGAAACAAAACTGGAAAGCAGAACTAAAATCCAAACCTGCAAACTCAGTTTCAGTGTTCAAAAGCACTTACTCTGCCATGAAAGGAATCCTTCTCAGCAAAGCCTTTTGAAAAACTGCCCAGCAGTTCCTTTTTATTTTGTTAACATTTAGTTACAGTACAAAATTGACTTAAATATATAATGAGAAAAGCAGTTATTTCAAGTATTACACTGAGGATAAAATGCATGTTAACATTAATGCTACATATTATTACTTTGTAAACAGAAGGTTATTTACCCTTCAAGAAAAAACATTTCAGAACCAAGCTAAGGTAACCACATGCACTAAATAAACAAATCAAATCAAACCTTAATTGGGCTTGGAGCTTCAAAACAGGGAAAATAACAAAGTTAAGCTAAATAAATTAAACATAAAAATAAATCTCATTTATGGAGTAATATTTTGTCAGATTCTCTGTGGAGTCATAAATTCAGAGAAATTTAGCATGCAGATGAGAAATAAGGAGGAGGGAAGCAGGCAGATGAACTGTAGTGGGAAAGCAATCATAAGTTAATTCAGGATGTGTTCTGCCTAACACTGATGATGATCTAAATGAGAGCTCTTTAAATTGTACTTTTAGAACCAAGTCCTGGTGTGATTCACATTCTAACTTCAGATCTCATACGCCCCGCTGAAATATATAAAGCTTGCTTAGGATAGCCAAGGAAGCTCAATTTGGTTCCTTGGCTTTTTCAGAAATTTTGGTTGGGGTGCCAGAGTTAGGCAGCAACAACGCCTTGTAAAGTCTAACATTAACATACAGACTCCCTTGTTTGCCCTTCCTTCAGTGCCTGAAAAATAAAACACAGTGCAACAATAGGATAAAACCACCAACTATGGAACTGTCAGCCAAGAAAATACAGTGTGGCGATTTGCCGTTGTCTGCTTAGTTTTTCTAAAAGTATCATAGAATGGTTTGGGTTGGAAGGGACCTTTGAAGATCATCTAGTTCCAACATGAACACCAGTTCATGTTGGAATCAGTTCAGTCATGAACTGATTGCAGTGTTTTCTAGTGTGCTGTATTAATAACAAATATTATACTCTGCAGCATTTCAAAATAAACCTGTAGCCTCCCTTTCTATTTCCATAACATCAGTAGAAGCTCAACTCTTCCAGTATCCTGATGGGTATCTCTGGAAAGACAGGTTAGAGATAGGAGCTCTGATTTACTTCAGGGGCTTTGAAAGGAATTGAGAATACTTTGCTGCTTCAAGAACTGGACTGCTCATGACCATGCACTAATTCTCAGTGCAAAGCTCTCAGAAGCACACACAAAATTAGACGTTGCAAGATGAGGCTCTGGTCCAAGCTACTGCTTCCCTGGGAAGAGAGAGGAAAGAACAGAAACAGAAAAGTGACGCAGGAAGGGAAGAGTCTGCAGAATTGGGCTCTGATGGCTGTCCCTGGGACAGGTGGGGTGCAACCTCTTATTCTATCCTATCCTACACCATCCCATCCCATTGTGGTAGTACCTGCTACCCCACACAACTAGACCGTTTTCTTGTGACAGCAGCTGTACGCAGTCCAGACTTCCCCGGTCCTAGAATAAGCAAAATTTGAAGCAGAACACTGCTGTTTTGGCAGTCAGAGAAGTCTGCAGCCTTACGATCTGTCACTGTTTTCTAAGATTAGAATAAGCCTGGCCTCAGCCATTTAACCAAATCAGTCATCTGGTGAAGTACACGTGGCTTATTTTAGACATAAAGCCTGAGAAACAGGCCATTTGGTCAGTCCTGAAAGCCAACAAATGCAGAGCTCAGTGAGTTTGCAAAGGGATGTCTGCAGAAGGAGACCTATTGCTGGATATGCTCTGCGGCCAGGACCGAATATCTCTTGCAGATAGGAGGTTGGTGTGCTTTCCTGGTTAGCCTCACGGGTTGCGAGCAAGACATAGATCACTGAGAGCTTTATATTTACACTGAAAAGCAACTGGAAGGCAAGGTAGTGTATAATGCACTCCAGCGTGACATGTTCAGCCTCCTTTGCAAGGCTGTATAAATTGCACTTCTGTACACAATCTATTTTGGTGATATTGGCATGAGGATTTACTTTGCTCACGTGTTGACTAGAAGTTCAGTCCTGCACGGGGAGCTGCAGGCAGTGTTTGTTAGTATGTAGAGCAACTCTTTGCATCTGTCGAGAAGAAAAATTGCACAATGATTCTGTTCCGCATCCTCTGCTACATTTGCAGATTTCGGACTCATTTTGGAGTCAGCGTACGAGAGAGAAGCACAAGAGTTGTGGAGGGCTCTGAATTTCACAGTAATACTTGTCCTAGAGGCTGATTGTTGCAAGATGGTCAAATATTTTTGCTGACCAGAGCAACATCAATTCTTGCACAGTAACTGCTGCTGGGTACAGCAATGGAGAATGATAATAAAAATTTGCTATATTACGTCTCGCATCCTACTTGAAAACGTTGCGCTTGACTCATTTATATAGAGGTTACTTTTGTTCTGTTTTTTACAGTTCCACTTATTCCGGCTGTAAAGCTACTTTAAGATAAAAGCAGTGTAAATGGAGGGTCAGACGGCCTCTCGGTTTTGAACATCACGTCCTCTTCTCAGTAAGAGCAGCGATGGGCCCTATGCCCATCCTCACCTGGAGTTTCCAGAGACACCCAAGAGAGAACACTAAAATGCACCTTTGCTACCTTTCATGAACCCACTGTGCATTTAAAATTCAGCAAAACGACAATTTACCGTTAGCTGACCACGCAGGCTCTAATTCTCACTCCATTGAGCCCCTACCAGCAACCACCCAGCGGGAAAGACGGTGAATCAGCTGCGCCATTCGACGAGGCCCGTCCTGTCCATGGGCGTCCATCTCGCAGCAGCAGCACAGCTGGAGAGGGCAGGGGCTTTTTGTCCGCCCTGCTGAACCCAGAGCGGGGAGAATAAACCCAGCGCCTTTGTTCTACCTCAGGCTAAGACCCCCGAGATTTCCAACCGGAGATCTGACACCTCAATCTTCCCGCTCACGGCAGCGGCCACCCACGGGGCTACGGGGTTGGCGGGAGGGTGACGCAAAGCGTTTTAAAGCCGGGTTTCCATGCTTGCAGAGGCCCAGCAACACCTGACCCGGCGCCCACGCCCCACACCCACCCGCGGACCCTTCCACAGGCCTAACTCCCTCCCCCCCTCACCGGCCTTAGCGCCTTCACCCCCGCCTGGGCTGCCCCCGGGTGCCCCGGAGGGGTCCGTTCTCCCCCCCCACCCCCCCCCACCCCAGTCAGTGACGGGGCGCTGCGGAGGGACCGCTGCCCCGGCGGGGCGGCCCGCCTGAGGCGACGTGAGGCGAGGCGGGTCTCTGCCCCCCCCGCCACCTCCTCGTCCCGCCAAGCCGCGGCGAAGGGGCCGCCCCCGGCCCAGCCCGGCGGCCGAGGTGGGCTCCCGCGGCGGGCGAGGCGAGGCGAGGCGAGGCGGGGCGGAGGGGGAGCGGCGGCGCACGGCGGCGAGGTGGCTCGGCACGGCAGCCCTCCCGGAGGAGCCCGGCCCACCTCTCCTATAAAGGCACCCCCCTCCTCCCCGCCCCGAAAGAGGAACTCCCCGCCCGCGCGTAGCCCGGCCGCGGCGGAGGAGGGAGAAGCGGCGGCGGCGGCAGCCCGCCTGGTCGTTCTTCCCCCCCCCCCCCCTCCCCTCACACCGGCTCCGCTCCGCGCAGCATGGCGCAGCAGCGCCCGCCGCCCGCTACCGCCGCCGCCGCCTGAGGCGCCCCGCCGAGCCGAGCCCAGCCCGCGCCCATGGCGGCGGCGGCGTCGCCGCCCGCCCTCAGCTGGGCGCTGCCCCTGCTGGCGGCGCTGGCGGGCGCCGGCGGCCCCCAGAGCTTCGAGTTACCGGGGGCCCCCATCGATAACATCGAGGTGAGCGGCGGCGGCGTGCTGGTGGCGGGCGGCAGCTGCCTCTACGAGCTGCGGCCCGAGCTGCGGCCCCACCGACGCGTGGTGCCGGCGGCGGAGGGGCAGAGCTGCGGGGAGCCCCCCGGGGTGCGAAGCAACCTGCTGCTGCCCTACGAAGAAGCCCGAGGGAAGGGGGTCCTGCTGGCCGGCTGGACCCAGAAGGAAGGTACCTGCGAGGTGTGGGAGCAGCCGGCCTACCGGCAGCGCTTGAACCGCAGCGAGGTGGTCAGCTGCCTGCCCGACGGCTCCACCGCCGGCGTCGTCTTCCAGCTGGCCGGCGCCTGGTACCTGGCCGTGGCGGCCACCTACTCGGCCAGACCCTACAGGCTCCGGATGGGCTGCGAGCCCTCCGAGTCGGACGAGGCGACCGTTATCACGGTACGCAGCATGGACAACCTGGAGTCCAAGGAGGAGCTGGGCATCATTAAGCGCAAGGAGGAGCCTTTGCACTTCGTCGACGCGCTCCGGTGGGGGGATCACCTCTTCTTTCCCTACTACGGGTTGAAGGCCAAGTTTGGAAACGGCACGGAGCCGCCCAGCATGGCCGTCCTGCGCCAGCTGCGCCCCTCGGAGGGTGGCCTTACTTTGCAAGGGCACGTGTATTTGGACTGCGGGTGCAGGAGCCTCATCGTTTCCTCCAGCCTCGTCCGCCGGGGTGAGCAGGGCTGGTGGGTGGGCGTTTTCCACCACAGCCACAACATCACGGCCTGGAACACCACCGCCGTCTGCATCTTCGGGATGGAGGAGATGAAGGAGCAAGCCTGCGCGTCCACGCACTTCGTCATGAACGGCAAGAGCTGCGTAAGTCTGGGCATCGTTTTGCTAAGCTTTCGCCCTGCACGCCGTTCTTGACACTGTTGTTGTTGTTGTTGTTCTGGCTGGTGTCGCTGTGCATGACTGGTGCGTGGGGTGTCCCTGGCCTGAAGGCACCTGAAGTTCGCAGAGAACTTCAGAGCCCTCCCAGGCTTTGTACACCAGCCCTGGCTCCATCAGCCCTAGTGGTTTCTCCAGCACTTTCTGTTTCTAAAAAGCTGATCCCTTACCAGATCCTGGAGCGTCCTTCCCGCCTACCTCTCGGGGAAGACGCGTCTGAGGGAACACCTGAGGGCATCCTGGGTCAACCCTGAGTCTAGGGCTCCTCACTCAGTGCGCCCTTTATCTGCTAAGGATTAGTCATACTTCATTGTATTTTCCGTACAGCCTAGATAAAACATCTCCTACCTTATTCTGTGCATTCACATCTCATGTCATTGCAGCTACATCAGAAATGAAAAAAAGCCCATCAAATTGACTCCTGTGCACTGGGCTGTGTGCGTTGTTATCCCCGTTGCTCACTAGTTATTTATGGTTGCTTGTTCAGTGGTAGGTGTTTCCCAAACCTGCCAGGATTGGCCTTGCGCGAGAGGGCTCACAGCAGCTCCCCCCCCCCCCCCCCCCAACCCGTATGCACAGCAGATGACAATAGGAGATAAGTCTTCGTTGTTGCGTTACATCTTCAGCTTCTTCCTCTTCTTGAGGGGTGAGCTGGGCAGGATGGAGGACAGGATGGGCAAGGCTGCCGGCTTGGCTGTGGCCTTGGTAGCTAGTAAAGAAATGAACTAAAAATGAAATTCAAGAAGCTAAAAATGTAATTCAGGTGAAGAAGGTGCTTTTCCAAGGCCTGTCCATGCTTTTAAGTCACACTCAGAAGTCTTTTCAGAGCTGTGGCAAAAGGAACAACATGAAAAGTATTGGGGAGAACCGTAGGGGATCAAACAAGCCATCATAAAGCAAGCCCTGGGCTTCTGCAGTTCCCCCACCATCCAGGGACTTTGCAGCTTAACCCCTGAATCCTTGCTGTGTTATGATGAGAGTTTGTTGGAAACCTCTTGAAAGAATTGTGGTAGATTTACTCTTGCTCCTTGGCTTCCCAAATCTAGCCCATAGCAGAGCACAGTGTCGAGATGCTTCCAAATACAAACTACCAGAGGGGATGTGTGATTCAGTCTGCTCATCTCCCTACTGAGTTGCGAGTCTATTGCCAGTGTTAGAGGATGTAGTTATGAATGAGAACCCCGTATGTGGGTGAAACAACTGTGCTGAAGTAAATAGTGAAACTCTTGCAACGGAGCCTGAGCCAATCCTTTGATTTCCAGTGCCAGTTTATAGCTTACTGCATGATTTCTGTGCTTTCACAAGGCAAACTTGCTGAATGAATTTGAAATCTCATCCTCATCCCAAAATACCCATAGTTGGATTTTTAATTTGTATTCTTTGTTCCTAATTACTCATGGAGTTTCTTTGTGAGGTGCTTTTCGAGCCTGCAAAACACACACACAAAAAAAAAAGAAGAAATTTCCCTGGGCAGCAGATCCTTTGTAAACACTTTCCAAAGCCTCATGCTAGAAATTGCAGAAGAGCCCCATGGATTTCATAGAGTAACATAACGCAGGTAAGGTGAGGCAGGTATTCCTTTCTGACCAGTGTTCCTCTCATTGCCTCCCAGTGCCTCAGCATTAAAAATCAATGATCCACTTGTTTAAAGATTGGTCTGATTCAGATCAGACTCCTGTGACTGCAAAGTTACTTTCGTGTCCCAAAAGGCTCATCCCTCCTGGAAAAGTAGATTATATTTGTGTACTATGCTGAAGAATCCCAACTTAAAAATGATTAAAGGGATTGTTTGTTTAACATTGTCCTTAACTATGGTGATGTCATTAATCATGATATTTTGGCATGATAATAAATACAGTTTACCACTGACAGGGAAGTGGTATTTTAATATTTTGTGAGACAGCAGGACATCTGGGTGTTGTGTAGTAATATGACCTGTAACATTACATGGCTAATTAGGCTCCCTTTTTAAGCTAATTCTATGTGCTTATGGTGTATAAACATAGAAATAAATTCATGTAGTTCAGCTTTAATTTGTTTGTTATACTACAGAAGGTTAGGCTATGCTATTGCAGAGTAAGTTTGGAGATGACAGGCCCATATGCTACTGCTTCTGGGTTGTTTTAGACCAGATCCTTCTACTGTCTCTCACCAAATCATGGGAGTCCCTGCAAATGTGGAATATGCTCTTCTTGGACTCAGAAGCGTGTGGGCTTCGGAAGTGGCAGGAAGATGGCGTGCAGAACGTCCATCAGCATGCAGCTTGTAGGAGAAGTGTGTGCAATAGCTAGCAGTGGCTCTGGTCAGAAAGGAGTGCCTAATAGCACGGAGCTTTTACGAGTTTATTGTAGCACGGTAAGTATGAATGGCAGCAAGTAACAGTACTTATGTGTGCTTTAAAGTCCAGTCTTTTAAAGACAGTGTTGGTGCTGAGCAAATGAATGTGTTGCAGCATTGTGATCGCCTGGAGTGCAAGACCTGTATGGTGTTTGTGGTGGGTGGACCATGCTGAATGTCAGACTCGCTTTTGCATTGCAGATGCAATGTGTTGTAGGGTGCTGCGGGTCTCAGTGGTCTTTGCTGGGTATGCTTGACTTCTGGAGTTCAGGCGTGATGTGATGAGGTGCATGGATCACGGACACGGACTGTCAGTTTATGTAGGAATGAAAATACAAATATTTTTTTTCACTGCAGGAATACAGTTTATAGTTAGAGTATGTTAGAGAGTAGTGGCAGTTTGTTTTCCTTCTGATCTTGTCATTCTTCAGATTTCTGTAATTATTCTGATTACCTTCAGGCAAGACATCCTCTTACCTGTCTGCACTCAAACAGTTGCTTGTATTTGCACTGTGTCGGCACCGTGCTTCTTAATACTACACTGCAAGAGGGACTTAGCCCGAGGTATTTGTGGTCCTGAGATCCCGGCTATGCTACTGCTGCATGTTCTACTCTGTGCTCATTCGTGTAAGGTACTGAGCTTTCTGGCGCTAACCCAGTAAGGCACTTAAGGGCATATTTAACATTAGGCATATAAGTAGTTCCATCATCTTCATGCCCATGCATTTAAAGTTAAGCATGAACTTGAGTACTTCACTGGATTGGAATCAAATTGGTCCGCATCCTGTAGGAACTCGTAGGTGTGTAATCTCTTTAGCCTCGCATTGCTACTTAGGCCAAAGTTGACATTTGCATTAAGTTTTAATGCTGGATTTGAGTCTGTCATTGAAAATTAGTAATTTTTAATATCTTTGCTTACCAACTTTATCAAAAAATATGTGACTGCTACAAATTCTGTGGAATTGCTGGTTATGAGAACTAGCTAATTCTGTTTTTTTGTGCAGTAGTGTGCACAAAGCATTTTGTCCTAGTTGGATGTGTTTAATCTGGACATACATAATGCTGGATTCCCAGAGACAAGATCCCTAACTAGCAAGAGGCAAACGGTGTCTTAGATGAAACTACTCTGGAATCATTTTGCAGTTTTGTATTCAGCTTATTTTCCTCTGATACACACATCTCTTAGTTTTGATTTATATCTACTTATGCGCGCTGTCGAGGTGTATGTGTTAATGGACTCGCTAATGTAACCTGCATGTACATAAGCTCATCTTCTTCACAATTTCCTTAGTTAATAACTGTGAATTTGCCAAATCTTGTTCTCCTTTTCTTTTCAGAAACAAGACTGCTAGTATTTCATCTGATGTTTGACAGATTTCTAGAGTTAATGTTTCTCAAATGAATATTCCTGTCTGGTTACAATGTATTTTCAGTTCATCCCTGTTTGGTGTGAGAAGTAAGCCATAGGAGACTTGCAAACTCTCACATTGTCAGTAAGAAGAAGAGTTGCTTTTAGTCATTTGGCTTCACCAGGTGTTCTTAGCAGAAACTTTTGAGAGCCTGGGGGCTCTTGAACAGAGATTCACTTCCTCGGGATCACAGAATTGTTCAAGTTGGAAGGAACCTCAGTGGAGGTCTCTAGTCCAGCCCCCTGCTCACAGCAGGGTCAGCTCTGAGATCAAACAAGGTTGCTCTGGGCTTTGTCCTGTCAGATCTTGAAACCTGCAGGGATGTGGACTGCACAACTTCTCTGGACAACCTGTTCTGCTTAATCCTCCTCATAGTGATGTTTTTTTTAATCTCCCGTCCACTAGAAACCTCCTCTGTTTCAGTTTGTGTCATCCCTTGTTGTCATGCATACACCTCAGTCAAGAGCCTGGCTCTGTTTCTCTGGTCCCTCTGAAATTGTCTCTTCCATAGGCTGAACCAGCCCAGTTCCCTCAGCTTTTCCTCATAGGACAGGTGCTCTGGGCTCTGACCATCACAGTGGCCCACTGCTGAACTCACTCTGATTTATCAAGATCAATGCTGTACTGAGGGTCCCAGAGCTGAGTGCAGTATCCTGGACATGATCGAACATGTGCCAGGTAAAGAAGAATTAATCACTTTCCTCACTTGATCTGGCTATGCTCCTGTTGATACAGCCCAAGATGCTGTTAGCCTTCACTGCTGCCTGGATACACTGTTTAGCCTACTGCCCTCCAGGACCCTTGTGTCTTTTTCAGCAGAGCTGCTCCCCAGTCTGTACAGGGGGTTAGTCCATCCCAGGCGCAGGACTTTGCATTTGTCCTTGCTGAGTTTCTTGGGGTTCCTGTTGGCCCATTCCTACAGCCTATCTAGGTCCCTCAGAATGGCAGCCCTGCACTCAATCATGACAACTCATTTTGTTGTCATCCGCAAGCTTAACCCAGAAGCTTTCAGTGTCTTCCTCCAGGTCACTGATACTGAGCAGGACATGTCCCAGGACAGGTTCCCTGAGGAATTCCACCTGTAAGCAGTGTCTAGGTAGAGTAAAAACCATTAACCAATATCCTTTGAGCCTGATGATCCATCCAGTTTTTCCACCCATCCAGTAGTCCCACTGTCTGAATCGTAACATCTCAACTTGGGTACAAGGATGCTGTGAGAAGTGGTGCCAAGAGCCTTGCTAAAGTCAATGACATGCGCTGTTCTCCCCTCCTCCACAAACCGAGTCATTTTGTCACAGAAGGCAATCAGGTTGGTTAGGCATGATTTATCTTTGATGAATCTGTGCTGGCTTTTCCCAGTCATTTTCTTCTTCTTGTGCCTAGAAATGGCTTCCAAGGGGATTTGCTCCATGATTTTCCCAGGGAAAAAGTGAGACTGACCAACATGTATTTCCCCAGGTCATTCTTCTTGTCTTTTTTTGAAGATGGGTGCAGTATTTGCCTTAACTCAGTTGTTGGAGACTTCCCTTGATCTCTACAACTTTTGAAATATGAGAGAACGGCCTAACAATGTCATCAGACAGTCTCGTAGCACCTTCCTACAGAACCCGTCTTGTTCCCCTGGGACTTCTATAAGCTGAGATTTCTTAAGAGATCCCTGGCCTAATCCTTTTCCAGTACTGGTAGTTCCTTTCCTCCTTGAACTCTGTAGATACAAAGGACCACAAGACCTTGCTGGCGAATTCAGAGCCTTATCTGCATCCACTGTCAGTAAATCACCTGACTTATTCAGCAGCTGGTGCACACTTTCATTGTTTATTCTTTTATTGCTCATGTGGTAGTAGAAGCTCTTCTTATTGCCCGTAACATCCCTTGCCAGTTTCAACACCAGGTGAGCTTGGACTTTCCTAACACCATCCCTACATGTCCAGGCAGTTCCTCTGTAGTTGCTTGTTTCTGCTTCCACCTCCTCTTCCTGCTTCCACTTCCTCTATACTGTTTTTCTGCATTGTCGTTCAATCATGACTTCCCTGCTTAGCTAGGGGCCATCTCCTGATATGTCTGCCTGTTCTTCTGAGTTTTGTGCTTGGAGGAGGTTGTCCTGAAAGACTTACTAGCTTTCCTGACCTTCCTTCAAAGCTGCCTGTCAGGGGATCCCAATAACCAGTTCCTTGAAGAATCTGAAGCTTGGTCTCTGGCTCTGTACTCTGCTGTTCTTTCCTCACCACCCTCAGGATCCTGAAATCGGTTATTTCATAGTTACTACAGTGAAGGCTGCCGTTGATTATCACATCTCCAAGTCAGTTCTTCCTTGTTTGTGAGTAGCAAATCCAGAAGAGCATCATGCTTCACTGACCCCATAGGGTTAACAAAGCCTGGGGTCCCATCTCCTTCACTTTAACAAAGCCTGGGGTCCCATCTCCTTCACTTTGCCCAGAGAGTTCTGTAGTCCTGACCTGTACTAGGCAATGTCTTTGGTGTCCACGTGGATGTGCAACAATGGGTAGTGGTCCAAGTAATGGAGAATCATCGGCAGTCTCTCTGCAATGTAATGGATCGGGGCCCCTGCAAAAAAGAAACCTGTTGTAATAGCATGACGGTTTAGCAGTTGTGTGCCTTCATCCTTTGCAGGAGGGAATCTCCAACCATGGTCACCCACCACTTCCTCTTGCTTTCTGCTAATGCTCTGTTCAAGGTCAGTTGGTTTCAAAGCCTTCTGTAATGGAGCTTGTTCTCCCTCATTGGTATTAGGACACTTTTATCAATTCTGTAAACTCAGATCCAAGGGTGGAGAAGGAGTGTTTTTGCTGCTGCAAGAAGTCACGAATTTCTAGCCTCCCCCATCCCAGGAGTCCCCATTACCCCCTTGTTCAAGCATAGCTCCTGACTGCCCCTCCTGCCTTGCATCCTGAGGCTCAGGACCTTGCCTCTGCAAGGTCTCTGTGAAGACCCTCTGATTTCCTTGTCATCCTCCCTGATTTTTTGCAGTCCGCTCGCCTGGGATGGTTTGTCCACCTAGCATTACTATGCAGTGCAACAAATTAAAAAAAAAAAACAACCTCATGAAAATAAAATTTTGGAACAGTTCATCTCCTTGTTCCTTAGCCCTGATAAAAGCTCGCTGCATGAACCAATATTTAAGTTTGTTACCCTCTGATATAATAAAAATTGATACAGGAAGTTGAAGGGTGATGAAGTTAAGAAAGAAGACTGAGGTTCCAGAAGTATTTTCCCCTCTAGGAAAAACATCTATGTATTGTTCCAGTGTTGACTGTTGCTATACACTATTCACAAGTCTTGTGTCCTTTTGTATAGCTGCATCTGTTCATTCACTCTGATGCTCAAACCCTTTATTTTTACTTTTTGGCCAGCTGCAATATGTTGAGTGCTGCGTGAGCTAAAAATGCTGCTCTTCCCTCTGAGGCACGCAATGTAGAATAATCAGGAAGAAATCAAGACCGAAAGTAGCAGTGTGAATATGGCCGATGCAGCTGGAATTGTATGGCGATAAATCTGAAAATGAGATGCAAAATAGAAAATGAGTATAAATAACTTTCATGCCAATAACCAAACAGCATAGGGAGGTGAACTTAAAAGCAAAATACAGGTTAATTCAGGAGATCCCTAGGCTTACCTGTGCATGTGAAAATTTTGGGGGACTATAGAATAGAACAGAGGGTGGAACTGAAGAATTAAAAAAAAGAAAGGTTTTCTAGAGCAGCATTGTCTTCTCTTTTGCTTTTCTTATTTTTGTATGAGCCCAAAAATGTTACAGGATCAACAGATAGATCATGGTGGAGATGACTGACTCTTCAAGTATAAAGGAAGCTTAGACTCTAAATGCATTTTAAGGATGGATTTAGCTGTGAAAGAAGCAGCTTGGGAAGGCCCTACAGTGCTGTAACCCCATTAGTCACAGTGGAAGAGGTAAAAGGGCTTGTTAAAAAAATAAATGCACGTGGAAAAGGGGTGACAGAAGGGTGAAAGCAGCAGCTGCACCCTGGAGGGAATGGGCAAGCTGGAGAAATAGGTTGCAAAAGAGAGAAGGCAATTTTTGTTGTGACTGCCCACCGTCTAAATTTCCCCTCTTCTTATCTGTATTAGCTCAATGTCATATTGACCCTCCCTCTAGCAAACAGAATGAGGGGAGGAGGCTTCCACACTTGTCAGTATTGGTTCTTCAGTCAGATGAGGAGGATGCACTGATATGACACTAGTTATTTTACTAGTATGTGGGTCAAAATAAAATCTGGCAGCAAAGCTTTTCAGAGGCTGGGTGAGCCCTCCCCTCTTCTGTGATCTTATTGTACAGAGTCTGCGAGGTGGTTTGTTTTCCTTACGCTACTGTACGGTGCACTGCAGAAAAAAAGAATTCTAATTCTGATGGAAATCAAAGCCTGGAAGCTTCACCTCCTTACTCCTTTGTGCTGGAGTTTGTTACCCTCTGATCTAATAAAAAAGTGAGTTAACTTTTTCCACCTTAAAATGCTTGCAAACACTTTTTCCCCCCCCATATCTAAAACAGATCTCCATGGTACTGGAGTCTCATGCCTAAGTAGGTTTTACTGAAGTTCTGTGCAAGTACATGACAATTCCTGTGTCGTCTTCCTGCTGCATGAAAGAAAAATAGTATCTTTAAATATGAAAGTTAATCAAGTCTTCTTTTACCCCAAGTAGCTGTTCTTGCAGGCTAATTAAAATAATTCAGATGACTGAAAAAGATTTTAATTGATTTAGGATTGCAGTTCAGAAAAAAATATTTCTGTGTGGAAAAGACTTTTTGGGGTTAAGCCAGAATCCTAGCATGCAAGAGTCGAATTCAGCTGTTACTGTGTTATGGATTTGCTTCATAACTTTGAGAAATGCCTCCACCTTTCTGCAAAATGTCAGTTTTAATGGTCCACTCTCACACTTTGACTTGTGCATTAAAGAGAAATAGGTTCTCGCGTTCAGAGGGCTTCTGTAGGTTTAGGAATCCGTCCTTGAGGCTGAGAAGCTGGGCTTTGTAAGCTTGTTCCTAAGGTCATGGCCCTATGTGAGCTCTTCCTCCCACGTCCCCATGCCTGCTGTGCCCTAGTGCCAGCACTGGCATCTGTGCAACCACATGTTCATGTGATGAGGAGAATGACTCAAATGAAAATTTAGGTAGGTAGGCAGATGGATTTACAGACCATTTTCTAGGCACATCGTTTCCTTAACCAAGCTCGCTGGAAAGCATTATACTAATAGAAGGGAAGGGGAGGTAGAGCTTGGCTGGGTTGGACCCATTTGGAGAGCAGGTGGCATCACACCTTTGGCAGCATCTGCCATGGAGATTGACTTAAAGCAATTACAGGACTGCAAAACTGAGATACTGCTTGGTAGGAAGATAACTGGGCTTGTAGGGAGTCTGGGCAGAGACCATCTTTCACCTGGTAAATAACCTTATTCTCACACATCAGGGCTTACTTTCAGCACTTGGTCATCTACAGTTGGGATTATTTGGTTTGGTTTTTCCTTCGACAAGATATTGAGATTTCCTGCATGATGTTTTCTTTCATGACCTGCTTACATGTGTTTGTCACTTAACTTCCTCCAGCTTGGACAGAGAATTGTAGGTAACGTTGATTTTAAAGTTCTCGCAGGTACTTTTATGTTCTCCCTGACATGAACTTTATGCTGCTTTATCTCAGTTTTATATTTATGTAATACGCAAGTCTCAACTTCCTTTAGTGTAAAGCAGGAAACCGGAAAGGGGACGATGAAGCTCCTCACTTTCTGACACACACACATGCATGCAAAAAAAAAAAGAGTCCATGTGTTTGAAGTGCCTCCTTTCTCCAGAATATTTGCATGCCTTTGAAAGTAGTTGCTGAGTATATCTGCAGCCTTCATGGCAGGTGCAGTCAGGTGATGGCAAAGCATGGCTTCATTGAGAACTGGCAATTCAGAATAAGCCCAGGGCATTATGTCCCCAAAAAAGAAAAGTTCTGTTGCAAAGTAACTTGCTGCTTTTAGGCCAAGTCTGTTTCCCGCTGAGGTCAGTGATTTAGCTGCGGTAGATGTAATCTTTATCACAGATGTGACCGGTTGCCATGTATAAAAAAAAAAGAAGTAGTTTCATTTGCCATTTCCAATGATATGTTGCTCTGAAATTGTGTCAGAATTAAAATGTTACCCAAAATATTGTCTAAAGTTGAGTCCTCTGACAATATTTCCAGGGATTCTTCTTTTTCTTAATGTTTTGCAATATAGGTGAATGATTTTGTAATAACTTTCTCTTACATCTGATTTTCAGGAGGCACGATCAATCAAGAAATTACCTACCTTGATTCACTCTGGATTAGTGGCTGTTTATGGCACAGTTGTTTTGAATCAGATAGTTCTCTTTTTGGGAACAGATGATGGACAGTTACTGAAGGTAAGAAGAGTGTGGCAGTTCTTCCCTTCTCCATCAGCTGCTGCTGTGTTCAAGTGGGTAAATGTTTCTTGGTTTAGGCACTGTATTATAAACAGATATAAACTCCTGAATCTCTATTTCTTTTTTGTTTGTTTGTGAAGTAACTGCTGTATTGTTACTTGGAGAGCAAGATAACTTTCAAAAGCAATTATGTACCCTGCTTAAAATTCATGGAAACATTTCATTAAACTGCTAATGCCCACAGTATCAATTTATGGACTGTGGAGTTCTCAGTTACTCTGTCTTTTGTTTCCTACCTTGCTTTGATTTTCCAGTAGAAATATTAAATATTGTTAGACTTTGGAAGCATATTTATCTGTTTGTTAGCTTATCTATGTGATGTGAATAGCTGTCTGATAGAAAAGTCAGGATTCATTTTGCCTTAGGTTCTGAATAGTTGACTTACACTAACTTAAGTCAATCACCTGGAAGTGAAAGTCACCTTTTCTCATAACCAAACTTTTCAACCATCCAGTCAAATCTCTTTTATACTTTAATTTTTTTCTGGGTTTTGGAAGAATGTGCATTTCTTGTCTACACTGAAAGCATGACTCTCATTTTTTGTTTTTATTAAGCAAGCAGTTGGAGAGGAATATAGTAGAGAGCTTGAAAAGCTCTTGAAAACCCATTTGATTTCACTGTGCTTTTGGTAATGAAAAATGAGCTTGATGTCTTCCGTGTCTGCTTAGCACAGTGGAGAACATGAACATATCTCCCTTGTTTAATCATGTTTATTGAAAACCTTATATCAATGTTGGTATTCTTATTAACTTGCAAAATAAAGTTTCTGTGGTCTCCGGTTCTCTTGAATTCTGTGCCAAGGGTGGTGGGCAACTGTAGAGTTGGGCAAGGTAAGAAAAGGAAGTATCACCTCAGATGCATACTTACAGAAGCCACAAAGAAACTTCTGTCTGAAAGACAATTGTCAGTAACTTGCGTAGGTTTGTTTTTACGTTATAGGTGTCTGGATGTTAATTTGTTTTCTGAAGGCTAATACTTTCTTCTCCATTCATAGGAGTACTTAACACATTATGACTTTGGGATATAGGCGTCTCTTCCACATTGAGTTTCTGCGTCAGTCAGGAATGTATTTGGTGGGAGGGACGTTTCATACACTTAACCAGTGCCAGATTTAGTGCAAAAAGTGTCTGGCCTGGATTTTGTTGAAATTCTGTTCCGGTGATCTTTTCCTCCATCTTTCTGCAGTGTGAGAGCCAGTGCAGTAGGTGAAGTGAATCAGGGCTCAGTAAATCATCTCAGAAGCTCTGATGTAGCTGAAACTAGGCTTTTGTTTAAAATGCTGACTGATCAATAAAAGGACTTGTGAATAACTTGATTTCATGTGTTTTAGGCTATTCTTAATGAGCATATGGAATCTAATTGCCCAGAAGTTTTATATGAAATTAAGGAAGAAACCCCCATTTTTCCCAAACTTCGACTTGATCCAGTAGATAATAACTACATCTATCTGTCCTCTGCCAATAAGGTAAGCACAATATTAAATAAAATCATAAGTTCATGTGAACTACTGCTTTAAGGATTTCTGCCACTTTATAAGTGAAGCATCAGTTTGGGTCAGAGTTAGACCTTAAATATCCAAACTGCAGTTACCAACTTTACATCTAATACCTAGTTATGTTGTCTAAGTTTGGGCTGCACTTCTGCAGAGCTCAGAAGAGCTTCCACTGTCATGGTGCTACCCACTGTCACTATGATCTAGCAACACCCTTAATCCCATGCTTATTTTATGTCATTCTGTCGAGGGGGTCTTTCTTTCTCTTTTTCCTGGAGGCATCATGCAGAATCAAGCTTGGAGGTAGCAAACAAAACTTGTAGACTCTTTGGAGATGGAGTTCCTCTGAATTAGAAATCCAGGTATTGGTAGGCCAGGGTTTGCTAGTCAGTCATGGAGTTTCTAATGGGGAGAAAGCTCTTAATTTGAGAGGTGGATTTGAAGTTTTAGTTCTGCTGAAATAAATTATAAAATTCTCATTGTCTTCAGTTAGGCATAGAGCTTAAAAACAAACCAAACCAAAAACACAATCAGAAGTGATTAATGTGTATGCATAGTGAGGCCAAGGAGTTCAACAATCACTGGGAACTACTGCATGTGAGCAAACGTGTCAGAGCTGCATGTCAAGCAGAGAGCGGCTCCCAGGAGCCAGTGCAGTTGTTGCAGCACATCCTGCAGCAGGGCTGCTGAGCATCAACTCAGCAAATTCCTTTGTCTTGCCAGCAGCAGGGAAGATGGCAGTGAAAACATAAGGGCTGGCTGTCCATCTTAGCTGGACAGGATTTCACCCAGCACTTGATTACCTTCATTTACAATAAAATCACTTTTCCAGCAGTGAACATAGCATTTTAGCCTGCCGTCTGAGAGAGTGGGTAAGTTAGTAGGAGAACTCCTGACTGATACGAACCATCTATCACAAATGCAGAAGGAATAAAAATTTCATTCAAAAGTATACGTAGATATTCGAAGAAAAGACTTGAATTTTCTTTAGCTTTGGTAAAAGAGCAAGTTCTTATAGAGGAACAACAGCTTTTAGGAATAAATCCTTCTCTCTGATCATCTCTTGGAACTTAAATAAGGCTTCTACACTGTCTTTTTTAACTTGCTGATAGTCTGTGGTGTTGGCTGGTACTGAACCGATTATCTCACACACCTTCAGATAAATTGAATTTTACAACATATGGCTGGAAAAAACAGTCAATACAGTTTTGCAGCAAGCCATGTATCCTTGTTCACAAAATGTAGGAACTTTTAATTCTTGCAAATTTGTAAAAAATATGGTTTGAATTAGGAATATTTTTCTTACTAAGATTATTAATTAACATTGTTATTAATAACATTATTTGTATTCAGTATTTGTAATCAGCTTTCTCTCTTTCTTTTTCCTTTCCTTTTCTGAAAATGGCTGGCTAGGATATTCGAGCTGAATGTACAAGTATAGCTACATACAATATAGCCACAATTATCTATATTTACTTATTGAAATGGCATTTTCTTGCATGCTAAGTAGTTGCATGCGTTTGTTCTAGTGTGCACATGCAGTAACCTGACATGGTGATGCAAACACAGATGCATTTTGTTTTGCGCATGCATTTTTGGATGCAACTTCATCAATCATTTAAAAATCTTGGTTCTGATGAGAGGAAAATGGTGTTCTGCTAAGCAGAGCATTATTTGTAAAATATACCTCCTTTCTATTGTTATCTATAATTCACTATGCTAATCAGTCTTTCTTGCATTAATCTGTCTATGCTGGCCTTTGAGCAGTAGAACCAAATTGTCATTGTCAGAGGTGTTTCATCATCTGATGGCAAAATACAGCGTGTGTAAAATAGACTGCATATTTCTATCCAAAGGTCTTCTGGCAGAGGGGAGTTCATAAGGAAACTTCCCCCAAGGGATTGTGCTTGGTTGCTCTCGGATTTTTAATGGTAACCCTCAATTTCCCTGATTATGGAGGTTCTTTTAATTCAGTATGTCATTGCATTCTTTGGTTTTAGGTGAGAAGAATACCAGTTGCAAATTGCGGTAGATATGTTTCCGAGCAAGAATGCTTATCTGCAAAGGATCCCTACTGTGGGTGGTGTTCTTTGAACGGAAGGTATTTTTTGGTATTTTAGACTTTCATATAAAAGCAATGCATTATTAGTCAGTGTACATTTTGACTGGCTTGGGGCTATTCAGCATCAAGATTGTATCTACTGAATTTTTATGGAATCAATCATAGCCATAAATGTGAGTCATGTGAAAGGGAGCTCTGCACCTTTTAAAGACTATGTTAACTCTCAGATTTTTGAGATCTACCCATAAAATATATGTTGGGCTAAGAAGAAGAAACTATTTTGGTTTTACAATTCCAGATTGATTGAGAGATAAAATTGTATACTCAGGCTTGAAGCATCTTAATAGCTGGGAGCATCTTGCATGTGAGAATGGGAAAGAGTGCTCAGTTGTCTACAGTATTCATAGTTTCTTGCTTTGGAACCACTGCCTTTGGTTTAGGCCAGAGGAGAATTTCTTTCTAAACACTTCATCCTCACATTTGAGTCATTAGTTTTGCTGCTTTCTTTGAAGCAGGTTTGAAAGCTATTGTATGTCTTTGGCCTGGACTGGAGAAATTCCTGGGTCATCAAGCCTAGACTTGGCAGTTGCAAGCAACCACATCATGTAAACCTACTCATAAACTAATCAAGGACCATCCTAAATTTAGATAGGCTTTTTGTCCTCCCTGCCATGGTTGTGTGGCTATCTGAGAGTCTCATTTTTCTGCTGGTTAAAATCTGTCTGCTCATTTTCATCATGTGCGTGTTCATGCACAGGTTATACTAATTTGTTCTGGTGCTCACATTGCCTTGGCTTAAATAGGTTTTCCCCCTCCTTCACACTTACTCCTCAATGTTTTTGTGAAAGCAGTCTTTTTTCACTTTCATTTTGGTGTGCTAAAACTGCTAACTTCGCTAAGATTCTCTCACATAAGACATTCCTTTCTTAACCTGACTCCAGTAGTCCTTCTGTGAAGTTTATGTATCCTTTTAAAATAAGGATGACCAGGACTGTCATGGTATTCCAGAAGAGATTTCAGCTGTGCCTTGCTCAATGGTGTTTAATCAGTCTGTCCAGGAAGCACCTTACTTAGTGTGTCCTGGGATCACAAAGATCTTTTTCATGACAGCATCACATTGATGGGCCACAATCATCCATGATCAAATAAATGCCCCCAGGTCCTTCACTTTGTTTTCTTTCCAATTGATGAGTTTCCAGTCTATAACACATATGGGTTGTGAAATTTTTATTGCTCTAGGTACATGTTCTTGTACTTTATGCTTTGAAATGTCATCCCATTTCAAGGCTCTCCAAGTGTTCCTGTGTGATATTCTCATCTTCCTCTGCATGGTAACGTTCCCAACTTTGTATCATCAGCAGATGCCGGCAGTGTAAATCTTGCTTTGTGCCAGTTCATCAGTGATTAAAACATTAAACAAAAGTGGCTATAAGATTAATTTTTGAGGAATTCCACTAGTAGCTGCCTTTTAGAAGCTTAATACTACCCATTTTGGATTATTTCAATGTTAAGGTGATTTTGCTGAAGACCTGCTACTTTGTGTTTGCAAAGGTAGTTATTGGAAGAGAGTAGGTGTTTATTCTGTAATGTGTTTTCTTCAAACTCTTTTGCTACCTTGTTAGAAACTGTATATGTTACAGTGCTAAGCTTTTCAGGCTTTTAGTTACCTTATAAAGAGTTTGCGAATAACAGTTATTAGTCAGTAAATCCCCTGTTCATGAGGGGAAACACCAAAAGTTTCCATCTGGTTGAAACAGAAATAATTTACTCCTTTGGTGAAAAAATGAATTACTATAATATGAATCCTGTTCAACACCCACATAATCTTTCATTGTTAAGCAGTTAGCATCATTAAATATTTGGTTTTGTGAAGAGAGACCTCTGAGTGAAGCTTTAGAAAAAGAGGAAGACATGTTTTTAGCCAGTATTTTAATCAAAGTCCATACATGTCCAGTAAAGCAATATATTCCATAATAATTTTGAGCTTGATGTTAGTTTTATACTCTTACTGGGAAATAAATTTTATATTAAGTATGCATTACGCTTTTTAAATAAAACATACCAGCAGTGCTTCATTTTAAAGATGGTGTGAACTCAAATCCAGTATTTTGATGAAAAAAGTTGCACATGTTATTGCAAGTGAAAACAAAATGAAGCAAAATGTTTCTACTGTTCCTGTTTCTACTCTTTCTTCCATAGGGACAAATGTATAAATTCTCCTTTTCACTTACAATCATTCAAAACAATTAGTCATAGCATTGTGTGATTTCCCTTAATGTTTATAGATTTCCTATAGATGAATCAGGTTTACCTGAAGTATGCTGAAATTATTCCAATACAAGGCACTGATGTTTTACATGTATTTTCCATATGGAAATAGCCCAATATGTCTTAGTTATCTGACATGACCAGATTTACTTTTGAATTTGGTCAGTGTGTGTGACATCTGTGGACTTCATTCAGGGACTGGTGCCTTGGAAAAGGAAGCCAAAACTTTCTCTGAAACCCTGTTCTTATTACATGAGGAAATCAGTATGCTTTAGCAAGGCAGAGGAAAAACTCAGTAGGATCTGTAGCTAATACAAGATTAGTGAAGCAGAGACTTAAGTATGAATGAACCAGTAAGCATAGGTATCATGTTATCATAATGAAATAAGAGGAACTCAATTCCAATTGTGAAGAGGAATCTTTAGTAGTATAAAGAACTAGCTTGCTGTGAAAGATTAAAAAAAATCTTGACTCTGCTTTTCTCAGTACACATACCTATGCATGTCTGAAATGTGATCCTAGGGTTTCATACCTTTTACTTTCATACTTCTATAAGGTCTGGTCCAGTCCACCTTTCTAAGAAAGACAGACTTGGTAGTTGTCTGAGTCTGTATTTTCAGAACCATGTGGTTCACAAACAATATTTATCTATTATATTCATGCCGATGTGCTTGCAAACAATATCAATTGTCTAAAAAACAGGGATATAACAAAATAATCTCATCTTTAGGCAAGTAGAATTCATGTTACTTTTGGCCTGTGCAGGGCACTTGAGAGAATTCATGCTGTGGGTCATCAGACACTGTACTACTTGCTTTGCAACTGCTTCCTATGAAATGACTGCTCTCTGTAGCACATTTTGAGTGTTAAAGATCAGCTTTTAGAGTAACAAAACATACATTTTTCCTGGCATGAAGACAAGCATGACCTGGGTCCTGGGTGGCATTACATTTTTGCCTTTAAACTCTTAGATTCTTCATTGTAGATGAGGGAAACAAGCTTGTGTTCCTCAGGCAGTCTAAGAAGGTGAATAACTTTGTCCTAGGACAGTTTTAAATATTCAGCTTTATAAACAGGTTTCTTCTTTAATATTTTAATGTTAGTGTCACTGAAATGCATACACTTATTTAGTGCCAAGTATTGCAAGTGTGTTGCCTTGCATCTTCAACATTATGATCTGCAGCCTGTCAGAAACTATAGGATGTCTCTCTCCTGTGCATCCTTGCCAGTGAGCTACCTACCCATACATATCTGAGCATCTGATTTATGCACATCTGTTGATGACAGATCGCATCCACTGTGGTTCTAAAACTGTGGAGCTAATGGACCTTTGTGATCTCAGTAAGGCGAAGAGAGGTGTAAATGAGACTGAAATTTGTCCTAGTTCAGACAGTTTGAAATATGTCAGGCATAGTCCCAATTTCTTACAGTATAGTTATGGTCTGAATGTATTCAGATACAAAGCCCCACCAGGTTCTTGTGCAGCAGGAACTCAGTTTCCTGAGTTAGACCACAAAGGAAGTGACCTTGTGCTTAACTGCATTCCAGTTGCCAATGTCTTGATCTACAGAGAAGATGGCTTTATGGTTTCCATGGTTTGTGGGGTTATTTTGGGCATTTTTGAAAGCAGTAGATATTTTTCTTGAAAGTCATTCTTGTGTTATTCCTTCTGGAGAGAAAACACATTGTTTGTGAAATACATTTATATACAGAGAGCTCCTCACGAAAAAGGTCAATGCTTTGCAAGTATGTACTAATTTCTAGTTTTTAGTGAAGGAATAGTTCATTAAGGCACATGTCACTGCATGATTGAAGCTATACATGCTTCTACGTTTGGTAGAAAAGTAGTATTATTAAAACAATATTAAATGTAACATTTATAAATACTCAATCTGAAAATATTAAGATATATGCAGCTGGCACTTACTTGTCTTTAATTGCTAGCTATATGGAATTACTTGGAGTTAATCTATGGTTTGTTCATTAACTGTTCACAGCAGCCGGTATTTTAAGGATTCACCTTTCAAACTCGGTTATTGTCTATCTAATTTGTATGCTTATGTTCTCTTACCACATGTTTTTAGTATGTGTAATCTTTGTAGTACTTGTATATCCCAGTGTTTCCTCATTCTTCCTTAATTTTCTGTTGTGTAGTTTCTGTTTCCTACAATTTGGCATCTATAACATTTTATTTACTTTGTGTCATCCTACTTCTGAAATGGATTTTATTATTGAAGACAAAGAAATCTATTTTGAATTAGTTTTTAACCAAGTGCACTGACATAAAAGGGAAAGATGACTGTTCACATCAGTGGACAACAGAGGAGATTAGGAAGGAGGATGCATCTCATCAACTATACACATTTGTAGCATAGCTTGACATCGGAGCTTCATCCCCATCTCCTCTTATGCTCTTTGGAGTGAACGAGCAGCTTCTATAGCGTGATACATTTCATTTTTGTATGAATGTCTAAAATAGGTTAGGTGAATTGTACCCTGAAAGAGCATATTTCTCCTCATTGAGTGTAGAGGGAACTGGGGGGTGAGATCAAGAGCTGTACAATGGAGCAATCAAGTTGGGGGTGATGAATTCCATCCCAGGCTACCAAGTCCACTGTTACTGGCCAAGCATCTAATACTTGCTTGAGTCTCATTGACTTAATCAGGACCCTAGAGCATATATCAATGCATTGTAATTTATTTTGATAAGCAGAAGGTTTTACTGATTGTTTTCCTCAAGCTTTTTGCAGTTATAAGCGTATTCCTGTAAAAAATCAATAGTGTTCCTGTAAAAAATCAATAACATTAAATAAGTTGAAGTACAGTGTCTGAAGTCAAAGCCACGATAAGGAGGCTAGTATAATTTTATGTATACTTTTAGGTGCACATTAAAAGAAAATTGTACACGTTCAAACAGCATAAAGGGTTGGTATAACATTTCACATGCACCTGATAAAGATCTGAAAATCCTGCTAAGTTTTCCTGCTAAAAATCAGGTATGTACACCCAGTTTTATGCGTGTTTGTTTATTGTGACTTAAAATGTGTCATTTTGTTGCTTATTGCAGCTTCCCTTCTTTTGTCACCATGTTCCATGTATTAGTCCCTCTTATCTCAACAATTGGCAAACGTATTGGAAATCCCAGTAAGTTGAATGTGTCAATCAGATAGATGTTCTCTTCCTCTCCTATAAAATGTATCCTGAAGCTATACTTCATGATGTTGAGTCAAAAATTCACTATGCTGACAAAGGCAACGTTTCAGTTGTATCACTTTATCAGCTATTTTAATATTTCCAGTGACTATATATCAAGTGCATTATGTAAGTTCTAAGCTTTGTAACAAGTTACAAAACGTTCACTGGGACACATACGCTAACACAAATGCATCTTTAAGTGTTTGATATTAGTATTTACTTAGTATCTGTTCACAGCACACACAGCCTTGAGTATTTGATTATCAAGTATTATGACTGGCCACTTAATCTGCATGCTATTGTTTCTGGTTTCCCGATTGAATGCACTAATGTGATCATATTTTTAAAGCGCTCTCAGCCAGAAACAAAGGATAATTCATTACGAGACAAATTATTTTTCATAATTAAGTGCATTTTGGTTGTGGATGCAAACGTTGTCTCTCTGTGAGGATTTGTACATTCTTGCTCAGATACTTTTAAGGGACTATAACAGCATATAACACTGTTATAGCAAAATTCTTGTTTTAAAATCCAAAATTATTCCAGATTGCTCCCCTAACATACCTTACAGGTCCATTTAATTTCTGAAAGTAAGCAATGTTGTTCCTTTCAGGATACTTTCTGTATTGCTTCTTCAGTTGGGAGAGGCCCTCTGCTTTGAGAAGCTACCTAGTGAATTGTCTGCTTCTGCCACAAAAAAATTCATTTTGTACATTTCATAGTTTGTAGTTTTCTGTAAAGACAAGGTGACGACTTAACAAGTTACTACAAGAAATCTGTTGTGTTCTTGTTTTTATTGTTTTATAGGTTGCTGTGGCTGCAAACACAAGCAAAATCCTTACTTCCTGTATGATAAAAATTGTAACATCTGTTGAAATACTTTATGAAAATGTAGTGCTGAAAAACTCATCCTGTTTCTGCAATCTAACCACTCCGGTGATAACTGATAATGGTATGTTTTACTATTATGTGTATTTAATTCTTATTCACTGCCCTTTATTACTGAGGAGAACTGAGCATAAATACAGGCCTAATGAGTGTCAGAGAAGGTAATGCTTTTTA
Source organism: Astur gentilis (assembly GCF_929443795.1). NCBI lineage: Eukaryota > Metazoa > Chordata > Aves > Accipitriformes > Accipitridae > Astur > Astur gentilis. The sequence continues at coordinate 13,060,871 of NC_064913.1, forward strand.
TTGAATGTCAGTGAAAAAAAAAATATTCATGTTTTGTCAAGTGATTTGAGTATACTTACACTGTTCTTGATAATTAAAGATTTGTTAATATGGAATCATTTCTAGAAGTAGTAAAACATGTTAACCAATGGCTAGAAACAGCTTCTTCAGTTCAGCCTATAGCAGTGCAGTATTTCAGCATTAGGAGTATATTTACATGGTGCCATTAATCACTGTCTAAGGAAACTTAAGATAGCTGCAATGACAGTCAAGCTGGCTGGAGCTATGGAAACAGTGTTGGTGCAGTGCTCTGCCTTGACAAATTAAACCATCTTAACACTTTTCTCATCTGCAAACAGAATTTGTTTTTGCAAAAAACTGTACTAGCATAAATAAGAGGAGAATCTGACTATGAATGTCTGTACAATAAGTAATCTTAACATTCAACTGACTGTTTCAACTTGACTTAGACACTTGTGAGAAAGTGGTTGTCCCATGTAGAAGATTAGCAGAAAAATACATGGTTTGGGGGCATTTTGTCTGGTACATCTTTTTGACTTGATTTCATTCATCTCTCTGAATTATTGGTTGAATCATTTTGCAATAATTCTTATACTGCTTTGTTCAGCAGTATATGGTTCTGAGTATAAGAGAGAACCTGAACCATTTGTATCGGACACAAGATGCATGTGATCTGGTTTGTACATCTTATGGGCAACTACAGGTTTTAGAATGAGGTGGTAATTTACTGTATGTCTAGACTTTTGAGCTGTTCTCTAGACTTTGGTCTCAAAGATCAGATGATAATCCTTCACAGGAGAGTCTTATTTGACTAATAGGAGGAAAGCATCCTCCTTGCATTGCTTCAAGGGTATGTATAGAAACACAAAGCTTTTCTAATACAGGTTGACCTTGTAACTTTTTTAAAGTCGTGTATGTTACAATACGAAAGAGAGTTCTAATCTAAACTGAGGGACAAAGATAGTAAGTTCAAGGATACTATGTGCTCTTAAGTGACTTGAAGAGGAAACAGAAAATTCAGATAAATGCCTGCCTTTATCTTTTCCTAGATAATATAGCCCCAAAACCATGTAATAATCTGCATGAAAGTGATTGATTCTCTTGAAATACCTTTGTGTAGAAAGAGGAACGAATTGTTAACCAGAACTTACAATGACCTGTTGTTCTGAAGAGCTCAGTGCTGCAAAGAGCTCTCTGTCTCGGGCACCCTTGCCCCTGAATGAGGTTCCCTGGAATATTGGGATCTCAGGAGCTCATCCTATGGCCTTTGTATGGGAAAAGTTTTTCTGGCATCATACAAGTGTTGTGTCAAGTTCCTGTCCAATATCACTTTGGGAGTTGAGAAGAAAAGACTTTGTCACTAGCAGGTGACAGCTAGGGTGATATCTGTGGGTATTCTGGTCTATTAAGCTGTCTTTAGTAAACACTATTAGTGGATTTTTAAGAGAGACAAATGCATTAGAGAAGAAAAAAATGTCCTTTATTGACCCAGTCCCAAAAGCCATGTTTTCTTACAATTATGGAGTACATTGTTTTGGTTCTCTCTCTTCTCGGACTAAGGCTTTCTCTTACTCCATTAGCAGGTTTTCAGAGTATAGGGTTACGGAAGCCAACTCGCCTTGCCTGTGCTTTGTGCCAAAGATGAGCCCTTTGACAGTGTTAACCATTTTGAAAATACCTGCTGCTCAGTGCAGTCTGGTGCATTTTGAAAGGTCAGCCCAGGCCATACAGAAAATAATAGGTTCCATTAATTTCAACACAGGCAAAATCAGGAAACCATATTTGACACTGTTGTTTTTAAAGCATTTATACAAGCTTAAAAGAGAAGACAAGCTCTGCCAGAAGCAGATAAATTCCTTACTTTTACTTACTACTCCTAGTAAAATACTATTTTTCAGTAGCTCGTGGCTTGAGACCCCTCTCATATAATGTGCAAGTGATTTAGGCAATTTTGTGCCCCACATGTCAGATTTCTGCAGATATATAGAATTCTGGAGATGCAAATAGGTACTTGGTGAAGGATTTCAGAATATCTATGTGTGCTCATCCACATCTTCAATCATTAAAACACCTTTAAAAATCAGACTCTTTGCTCTCCGTTTAGTAAGATATTTAAGCATACGAACAGTCTCAAGGGCTGTTTCTAACAAGCAGTGCAGGTGACCTTTGCAGTGAGCACCCAAGTGCCATGCTGACGTGTGGAGCTAGGAGATACTGCTGATTTAACAATGTAGATATAGCCAAAGCTGGTTTTCATCTGAACAAGCGAGCCTGTGATAGAGACAAAGCTTTCTCTGCCTTTGCAAGGTAGGCATACTTTAAATCTGTGTAACTTTCCCAGATTAAAAAGCTATCTACTTCCTAGCATAGGGAAGCCAGAAAAGTCTGCACACATGGGTTTCATTTGATCTCAGACAGTCATTCATTTCACAGACGTACACATCTGCAGGCACACAGATGAAAGGGACCATGGCTTAAGTGGTATATATCTAACTCTACTTTTCGATGTGGTATTCTGCTCATGGGAGAAGATACTCTTTCATTCCACAGCTGCCAGTGAATTGTTGGTATAGTAATTGCTAGCTGAAATAATGGCAAATTGACTCATGCAATCATAAAAGATTTAAATAGGATGAAAATTGCTACTGCATAGATTACAACAGAAGACTCTGAAACCAAGTCTCTGAGACACAGAGAGAGAAGTATGATATGTTGGGGTCTCTTGCATTAGAACAGTCTGTTGTGTTAGAAGGCTTGAATCTGGGGTCTGGCTGTGCCACTGTGTGCTCTTCAGGAGATGATTTTATATACCTGCTCCATGGTAGCATTTCCTTATCTGTATCCTGACAATAACATTACTTTTGTATGTCATGCAGTGATGGCATCAAGCTTAATTAATGAGTGTGTATAAAGGCTTGGAATAAATCAGCTGAAGGGTGCTATGGAAGGACAAAATATAGTTATTTTTATCAGTCAAAAGTGTGAGTGAATGTATGAGAGAACATGCATACCATGTACAGAACAGCTGAAGGCACATGAGCTTTCAACTCAATTATTTTTTTACAGTTATTTCTTGTAATATCCAGCATATGTCTAACAGTCCCATTTTTCCAGATTGTCTAGTTCTTGAAGCATCGCTGTCCTCAAGCTCTTGGAATATCACACAAACATTTCAGATGAAAAAGTAAGAGCCTGGTACCTGCTGAAGTCCATTGAGGGGTTTGGGGCGGAGGGGGGCTGAAGTATGATCAATTCTTTTTTGGTATTTATTAAGGAAATACATTTTGCTAAATATAGTCAAATCCCTTTTCTTGGCCCATTTCTTCCTTCTCTTTTTTTTTTACTGTCCCTAGAAAGCTACTTGTTCTGATGACTTTTATTTAACGGGACCCTGGCAGCTAGCTGTGGGAGAGTCATTACAATGACTGAATTTATGACAAGTGCCTGAAGAGATAATAAAGGAAGTCACAATGACATTAAAATCCTTTTTGTCCTTGTGAAAAAGGTGGGCCCCTGGTACTCAGGATAAGACCTAGATCAGAGGAGTCAAGAGACTCTGTAGGAGTCACTTTATGGAGCTGTTTTTTAATAGAGCCAGATGCAATTTAGATATGGTCCATGGGTAACACAAATACAATTAAACCAGAAAGTAACCTCTAATCTGCTAATAGGAATAATGAATACCTATTGTTCTGTACACATTATTTTTCAGAGCCACACTCTTTGTTAAGAGCTTGCAGTAGAAAGCATTTGTGCCCAGTACATGGCCTAACTCTTTATCCTATGTGGTTGTTTAAAACTTAGAAAGATCTGGCTAACATATGCTGTAGGTAACTACAGTGTTCCCATTCAGAACACTCCTCCCCTATACAAAGAGGCTAGTTCATAGGCACCTGTGATGAAATTGAACTCATGCTTTTTGGGAAGTGGCACATCACTTCCCTGTCCCTGGAGCAACACAGGGAAGGAGCTGTCTTTCTCTAAATCAGAGCATTTCTCAGCATGAGTGGAGAGGGCCTGTGCTGCTCTTGGCTCTCCTCCATGCTGATAGATGCATTGCTAAGCATGATAGGGACAAACTAGTCTCCAACAGGCATATTTTTTGGTAGGGGAACGCAATAGCAAACTAGCAATACTTGCTAGCACTGCACACACAACAGAAGTTCAGGCAAGCTGTGAAAGAATCAGTGATGGTTTTCTCCCCTTTTCTGGTTAAAAAGTACTATCTGGCCACATATGTACTGGAGAGAACCACAGCAAAATGAAACCCAAAGTGTTCCGTCTGCTTCGTGCTTTTTGGAAATTTATGGCTCTCAGCACAGATTGTATTTCATACTAAATTTGTCCTCAGAATAAGCACAACAGAACAATAGGCTTGGAAAGTAAATGCAGGTTATGTGTGTTATGCATTTCATTACATGTTTGCCAGGTTGTTCTCTTGGGTTTGTGCTTTTTTCTGTCACTTGAAATTTCACATTCATGGTTGAAGCTAGATTGAGTTCCTGTGTCTTACAAAAACTCTGGTTTCTGTGTTACCAGCTGCTCGCGATGTATACACACGGGAGAGTGTGCCAGCTGTAGTTGGACGAGTGTCTCTCCTGCCACCACCTGCCAGGTGAAGTTTGTTGGGGAGGATTAGAATCCCCTGTGATGCCTTTTCCTTCTATTTTTTACACCTGAGCAGCAATCTGTCTCTTCCTTATCCTGACATTGAAGAAATGCTGATTTTTTTTCAGGATAGTTGTAATGCAGCTGCTTCCAAGGAGATCTCCACTGCACAGAAGACAGAGGTTAGTTAGCATTTTAAGATTGGTGTTATTGAAGTTCTGTGGGTTGGGGGAGAAATTTATTTAAAATGAAAGGACTTCGCAGGAAGAATAGAGAGATGGATGAGGAGGCAGTCGGTTGGTTACATAGAAAGGTAAAGCAGAACTTGGATTGATACTATTTTTTCTTAGTGCTTTGTTGGTGCTTAAATGTACCAACAAAGATTTGCATTTCAGACACAGACATTGAGACAGTGAACACTGCAATAGTCATGTGCCTCCCTCTAGATGCAGTATTCCCAGTATTGCTTTAAATGCCAGAGTGCCTGTATGCTGGGTTTAGGCATTCCGCAGGAGCCAGCGTGCTGAGGGCTGGGACGTGTAAGTGGACCAACAACAAAAAAACCCGAAGGAGAACACCTTGGATGATCTCCTGCCTAGACTTAAATGCATGTTTGAGTTCTGCTGTCACAGAAAACTCTGTGAAACTGGGTTTCAGAGTCTCAAACCTCTTCCTCATTTTATGTAGCCAGATCACAGCTTCTCCTGAAACATAGCTGCCAGGGGAGCAGAAGGAAGGGGAAGATGTGCCACCGAGTTTCTGCATAACAGGCAAAGCGGCTAGAGGATGCATCCAGGAACTGAAATCCCTGGCTGTTAGTAAATTCCTGGTTCACACTTCGAGAAAAATTTTCCTTGCTTCCAGGCTGTAGACAAAACTGGAGATGGAGATACTCTCCATCCATCCTGCTCAAGCTGGATCACTGGAAACAAAGGAGTGTCGCTGGTGCTGAAGTGGCTTCTGAATTTGGTTGTTGAGTTCTCTGTTGAAACCATATAGACTGTATGTGAGCATAGTCTATACGATTTGCCTCGTAGGCCAGCTCTTTAACCTTTTGCTTCGTAGGCCAGCCCTCTAACCACGAGGTTATCCCTTCATTCTTTATGGTGCCAAAATGGTTTTATTTTCTCATAAAACTGAGCAGTCTTGTCATCAGTGGTTGCTTATGACATGCAGGTGTTAGGAAAGAAATGAGTAGTGAAGAGAAATTTGACTGATGAGTAAGTACATAGAGATTTGCTGCCTACACTTTTCGTTTCTGCTTTTCTGTGAGTGATAGCATGGTTGGTATAAATAGCAACTGTGTTCTTATCTCTAAATATTTCATTAGAACTACCCAGACTTTTACCTGTGAAGACAAGAATTACCTCTTAAATTCGGCTGTTCAGCTGAGGTTTCTTCAACAAAATCACAAAATCCATTTTGTTTTTCATAGAGACGAGTGAAATACTTGTGCTTCTGAACATTAATATTCTGGATTTGGTCTGCATATAAAGCATTACGGCTGGTGAAAGAACAGAGGAAATTCTTCTTTGCTCTGCTTCCAAGTGCATTAATTTGACGTTGGTAAATAGTTGGAATTGCCTGGGAGATGGCTTTCTTCCACACGCCTTATCTTGGAAAGACAGTGATGGACAAGGCAGTGAAAGCACTAGAGGCAGTCCAAAGGCAGATGTTTATTTAGAAGCGATTGATCCATTCAGAGGGCTTGAAATTGCATTTGAAATCCTGTTCTCCTTTGACTGCTGGTGCTTTACGGAGAACGTACTGCATAGCTGAGAAGCAGGATTTGTGTTTTCCCACAACCCCAGCTGAGCATTTAGATTAATATACTTTTTTTTCAGTGGCAGCCCCAGCCCTCCTCCTGACTCCAGCTGCTGGTTTCCATGCACGCACCTTCCCCCTCCCTGCGCCAGAGCAGCAGTCGGAGTGGTTACACGAGTATGCTTGACCGGGGAACTGATGTGGCTGGAAATAACCGTCGTCTTTCAGCAGGTTATTTTTCATTTGGGCCCGTTCCCGATCCAGTTCTTCGCGTGGCCTCGGGCCCCCACGCTAGCACCTCAGGAGGGGCTGTGTCTGAGCAGGGACGAGCTCTCCCCCCCCCCAGGGTGGGCAGAGGCTGCTTTAACACCTGGGCTGCTGCCAGATATCTCGCCGTGACCTGCAGCCATGCTAACCGCACCGCTGAGGTTGTGGCTGCCACTGTTTACCCAGCCCCAGGGAAGCGTTAGGCTGTCCGGGGAACCGGGGGCTGCAGCTCAGAAACGTGGAGCTCTATCGAAGTTGACAGGGCTGTGCTGATTTACATTACCTGAGGACGTGACGCACGCTTGCTGTAGCTCTCTCTGCGTGTTTACGCTGCTTTCATCGCATGCCTCGCAACTAGTGATTTTTATAAATATCCTTCTGCCTCTCCGCTGTCTCCCTTCCCCTCTTGCTGCCAGGTGTCTCTCTCCCTGCCACGCAGCGACTGGAAGGTCAGCGGCTCTCTGGCCCTGTGGAAACGAGCACCGCAGAGCCCGGCAAGGACGCTTGGTCCGTCCTGCGTTCAGTGAGGAGATCCGTGGTTTATTTGGCTGCCGAGGAAAGTGTCGCGGACCACGGCGGTCGAGCCGGGAAGCAGGCTCTTGGGTAGCTCGCCTCAGCGCTGCGAGTGACTGCGCTGACGCCGTGAGTCCGAGGCAGGATGCAGCAAGGGAGACTGTGTCGTGTAGCCGCAGGGAAGGCGTGATTTTAGGGGGGTCTGGAACTTCCAGAGTGAACTGTTCCTCCCGCCATTTCTTCTTGGTGTAAGAAAAGAAACAAGACAAGCTAAGCCAAGCGCCCTGTGGTGTGTGGTGCCTGGCAGAGAGACCAGTGGGAGGCCTGAAGTGCTGCTGCACCCTTGGGCAGGAGATGTCTGGTGTTGCCCTCTGTGTGTTTGTGACACTGCGTTATTCCTGTCCTTCAGGGCTCCCTGCTGGTTACCAGTGAGAGCCCCAAAGCAGGGTTTTCCTTCTTTCTGTAGCACTTGGCTTCTGGGTTTGTGTGAGGATATTGACTGTCCTTTGTCTGCTGGAGGCTGCGCACAAGCAGAGGGATGGGACGTGGGTGGAGAGAAGCACTGGTGCTTCGCTGGCTTTAGTCTCTCGGATTTGTGCTTCAGTTGTCCTGCTCGCTTCCTAAGGGTTAAACTGATCGCCAGATTGCTGTGGGAGTGAATTCTCCCCCTCGGGCTGTTTGTCAGGGGTTTCCTTTGCCCTCCTCCATTATCCATACCAGAGGTCACCTTGGAGGCCCTTTTGCAGGCCCGCTGGCCCCAGCCTTTGCACTCTCTTGCCCTTTCCTAAGGCACAAGTTGCAGCTTTCAATCAGTTGTGACAGGTCTCACATTTGCTCCGGCGTTCAGCAGGCCGTGGTAATGTGGGGACAATGTGCCAGGGACCTTTCTGAAATGGGCAAAGGCTATGTTTGCAGAGGATGGTGATGTGACCCCAGTGGTCCCCTCTGGCTGCCGGCCCGAAGTCTTGGTTCTGCTCTGGGTACATGAAAAGACCAGCGGGGAGAAAAACCCTGTGGAAAGGACTTTCCTAGAGATTTTGCACCAGCATCCTTCTCAGGGTCCGGAAGGCTGAACTGTCCACAGGTGCACAGCAGAAATTGGGATGATCACAATACTCTAAAAACTCACTTTAAACTAGTATTATAGGCAGTCTAAATGCAAGCTAGAAATCATTTCCTTGAGAAGGTCCCAAACAGTTTCACATGCGGATTTTCAGTTTGTTGTCTGAAAGATACACAGAGAGGAAACCGTCTGTGTGATTGTAAAACTGGGGAAGCAGCAAAACTGATTAAACATGAGATGCTGTCAAATGTATCAAGTAAATACGCTAGGGAAAAAAATCTCTCTTCTTGCTCGGTAGTGTTAGTAAGTTAGAATAAGTAAATATAAAGATACACAAAGAAAAGCATGGTTTAAAAATTGGCCACATTTCTGCAAGATGGTGACAGCATCAGAGCAAACTAGGATTATGCTTAAATGCTGGAAAATAGATTTGTCAACTTCTTAGCATGAGAAATGGGATACCAAAAAATCCCTGCAGTTGTGTTGTACCTTTAGTTCTATGTATGACATTGAAAAGACTTTTTAGTAAAGCTAATTCTGGGGCTTTCTCTCAACTTTTCATTCTAGGGTTTGACCCTGCTTTCTCTTTTCAGGTCATGAGAGATACCACCATTTGTTTCTCTGATCTCTCATAGTGACAGCACCATGGGTTTTGTCTTGCGTTTTCTTAGTTCTTCAAAGGTCACACAAAATGTATTATTTAAAGCAGGGTTTTTATCACACTTACCTTCCAGTATTTCAGATTGTGATTCCTTTGGGCAACTTTGTTATGAGATAAATTGAGATATAAAATATGTAGGTAAAAATTGTTGGCTTGTAAATAAGTTGTAATTGACAGTACTTCCCAGGATCAAGCTTAACAAGATTTGAAATTAATAAGAAAAATGTATCCCAGTGCCATAAAACCCGCATTCCTGAATGGTGGTTGTTTTTGCAGCTGTTGTTTAACTGCCTAGGCCTTTTATAACCCAATTTTGTTTTGCTTTGATTTCTAATAGCATATCAGCATTCATTCCATTGAACCTCTGTGGATTTCTACATTAGGCAAAAGCGAAGTAACAGTCAAAGGAGAAAACTTTACACATGCATCAGGCATAAAACTGATACTGACTGGAATCACTGGCTGTAAACCAGACATGTGAGTTAACTATTTACTTTGCATGGTGAAAATTATGCCCATTTTGCCCTAGCAGTACAGTTGCGTGAACAGTTGTCATGGACCTCCCCTCAGCAAAGGAGGGATGTTCTGCACTCCTTTAGTTATACTTCCACTTTAAATGCCCGAAGGATAGAAATGAACTTGATGTTTGGGTACAATACAAGGGATGGGTGGGTAGGTGGGCAGCTCTCACCGGTAGTTATGGCAGTTCTGTACCTGTGGCCCTCTGCGCCTTGCAGCAGACAATGAGAAGTTAGGTCACAGGAAAACCTCAGCTTTTGTTCAACTCTCCTCTGCTTCAAAATATCCCCCATATATTCCAGGATTTTGCTTGTGAAAGCATAGACATCGTGCCAGGGAAGGGAATCTCTCATGCAAGAGCGTGTACTTTTCTCTGTTGATGATTGCACAGTGTAACCCCCTAGATAATTAGGCTATCTAATTCTGAATCAGTTGTTTTCAGGTGCAGCTGCAATGGCTGCCTGTGATTACCAAGCCCATTTTACACAGCTAGCACTTGAACAAGTATTCATGTGGTACAATTCAATTTTTAGTTCAACCATTAATTTCTTGGGGATCACAGAAAAGAAAGGAAGAGAAGGGTGGAGAGTGGGAGAGGAGGGAGAGAGAGGACGTAGAGACAAAGAGGAAGGAGAGAAAGGGAGAAAGGAGGGGGGAAGAGAGAAAAAGGAAGAAAAGGAAACTGAAGATTCTCACTCTAGACTAGCTAATGTGTTGGTAGCATAGAGAAGTACACAGCAAAGTACACTGTTTAGACAGCAAAATCACACATTGCATTACATAGCCTCATGCCAAGGCTGTAAGACCACTATCTGTACCATCTTCTGTGATTATTGTGACACGTAGCAACTTCATTCAAAAGATGCCTTACTTTGTCTTTTCAACTCCCTGCTCTCTCTTTCCACCTCCATCTGGCAGCTCAAAGAGAGATTCATTCCTCTTCTCTCATCCTTTGCTTTAGGTTATAGGCTTTGTGTAGTAACACCAACGAGTGGCATAGTGGCATCTGTGTTTCAGCATCTGACTGTTTTCTTTCTCCTCCAGCGTTAAAGTTAGAAATGTGCTAAACGATACACAAATGACATTTGCTCTCCCACCAACACGTAAAGAGGCCAAAAGTATATGTATACAGGCTAATGGGAAAAAATGTTCACCACCAATGACTCTACATTATGTTTCACTGCCATCGTGTTTTGGAATCACACCAAATACCTCCTGGATCAGGTAAATTTGTCTTTCTATACTTTTTATGTATTTATTAAAATGTAATCCCACTGAGTCAATATGAGCCTCCTTCCTTGGCCAGACTGCAGCTGATGTAAACTTGAATGACTGCTGTAACCTGTTGTGGAGGATGAATTTATGCTGGTGAACTGATTTAACATTTTAACATACAGATAGGATCATGATAGCTCCAGGACGGATTCTGTGTTCTGCAGGATTCTGTAAACTTCTTCCTGCCCACCCTAAGTCTCCTTTGTAGAAGTCAAAAATAGTCTCTTCATACAAAAGCTAAATCCAAATATGGGTAGCATGCATAAATTCAAACTCCAATTAACTTTGATTTCCTGATACTAATATACCCTTCACCTCCACAACAGTGTAAAGTATCAGTGAATTGGAAATGAAGTGAAAATAATCACCACTGCAGTGATACACGCAGACTTGCTTTAGGACTGAGTTCCCTAAAGCCAAAAGAGCCCTTTTCAAGCCTCTGCTCTGTTCTGTGAGAGACTCACAGCTCTGGTGAAACTGAGAGGGTGGTTTTAAGATATTCCCAGGCACAGGTTTCACCTGTCCCTCTGCCTGCACAGCTTTTACCCACTTTCACATTCTTAATCTGATATCTTGGTGTCAAGCAGTGGCAAGTGTGGATTTGAGGTAATAAGTTGGGCTAGCAGCTGCAGCAGCTGAGCAGCTAGGATGCATGCTCTCATTTCCAGGTGAGAGGCAGCTCAGGCAGCTGGAAATTAATAATATCTTAAACCACTGCAATTGTGTTCAGCAGAGATTGTGAGCCAGAGCCCTCAGACACAAGCACCATTGTGTGTGCTGAGACAGATGGTCTGAACTCTGCTGAGAATGTTTCCTGTGAGGTGCCCGGTACTGTCAGTTTGTCCTGAAGAAAGCAAGAATTAAGCACAGGCAGGGCTCCTCTGAGGCAGTGAAAGACCATGATGCTCTTTCTTCAAGACAGATTATTAAATCATGGTCTAGTTCTTTGGCTACATGAATAGAAAACAAGGTGGAAAGTCTGTGAAAAGGAGTATGCATGTGTATGCTATCAAGTCTTTTGGTTTTGTGATAGCAAAAGTATTTACCATTACATTATGAGGAAAGAGGATAGCTCAAATTATCTTGTCCTGCAATCTGACTTTATTATACTGGCTGCTACCAAAGCAAAATGCACATAGGTAGTTTATTCATGGCTGAAGTCTAAATGCAGGACTTATCTATGGGAAAACAGGTAATATTAACCTCCCTTTCCCCCCCCTCCTTTTTTTTTTTTTTTTTTTTTTTTTTACAGTGGTGGTCGCAAAATTACTACTATTGGTAGAAATTTTAATGTGGTGGACAGTGTGATTATTTCAGACGACCAGAGATCAAACCTCACTGTAAGTCTTAATCTCCTTTACAATACCAGATAGAGGACTCTTGAGGGATTAGGCTTTGTTCCTATGGTTTCAGGAGAATCTCAGTATTTTTTAAACACTTGCAGGCACACATCAGTCACCCTGCTGAAATAAATATGACCACTTGTAGAATTACAGTTTCTTGTGGTTTAACCCCAGCCAGCAACTAAGCACCATGCAGCCACTTGCTCACACCGCCCCCCCCCCCCCCAGTGGAACGGGGGAGAGAAGCGGAAAAACCCCTAAAACTTGTGTGTTGAGATAAAAACAGTTTACTAGGACAGAAAGGAAGAAAATAATAGTGATAATAAAAATAATAATAAAATTACAACAATAGTAATAAAAGAAGTGGAATATACAAAAGAAGTGATACACAACGCAATTGCGCACCACCCAGACAAATTCCCAGTTAGTCCTCAAGCAGCGATCCACCCCTGCCAACTCCACCCAGTTTATATACTGGGCATGACATCACATGGTATGGAATACCCCGATGGCCAGTTTGGGTCAGCTGTCCTGGCTGTGTCCCCTCCCAACATCTTGTGCCTCTCCAGCCTTCTTTCTGGCTGAGCATGAGAAGCTGAAAAATCCTTGACTTGGTCTAAACACTACTCAGCCAAAACTGACCACATCAGCGTGTTATCAACATTCTTCTCACACTGAATCCAAGACACAGCACTATACCGGCTACTAGAAAGAAAATTAACTCTGTCCCAGCTGAAACCAGGACACAGTTGCACACATTGTCAGCACAAGATCATGAGTGCACATAAGGTACCCTCCTGCATTTTTCTATGCTCTAGACACTTGTTCCAAATCTGTCCTTTCTGAGTCTCCCCAACCTCCCTATATGGGTCTGTTGGAGGAGGGGGTGGCATACTTCTCTCTGGCTTCGTGTTGAGAACCCAAATGGTGCCACTGCCTCAGCAAGCTGTGGCAGACTGGAGCTGATGTTGGGATGAAACCCTTTCTCCGAGGCTATAAGGAGGTAAGCACCCTGTTGACTCCTGGGCTTGCAGCACTGGGACCAGAAAAGAGCAGCACCATCCCATGGAGTAGACAATGGGGTGACTGTAGCACCCCCTCCTCTCTCAGGAGTTAAGTTGGGGAGAGCCAATGCCTGGGGTGCTGGAGAGCTTGTCCTGCTCTTCTCTTGTCACCTGCATGGAGGGGAAGGAAGGAGAAATCACTGTCACTGTTCCTGTCTCACTGCAGGAAATAGCTGCCTTAGCAGTGTGCAATCAGCCTTAAAGCAGCGTGCAGAGTGTGTGATAAATGTGCTTAAAGGTAGACACAGGCTCGACACAGAAATTTTCCCAGGTGCTCTGCATGCAGCCCTGATCGCAGAGAAGAGGTTTAGCAGATACCTGTGTGAAGTCAGGAAGACATTAAAATTATTTTGAGTGCTTCTGTTTGTAATTGTACCCACTGTTGAGTACTTAATGACTGTTACAGCTTTGTTATTGCTTGTCTAGGTGTCTAGGTGTCCTGGAAATAAATCTGAATATCATTACTTAACGCCAAGCCTGAGCCATGCAACAGAGGGTAAAATTGTTGATATGATGTTAAAAGTGGAAACTACCTTTATACCATGTGTCAAATTACACTACCACCCTGATCCAGTGTTCATTAACTACCAGCTGCACACTGAGCTGGATCCTGATCTGGAATTAAAAATATATGTAAGTTTGGAAGTAATAAACTATAATTCCTTATTTTAAAAGGTTGTTGGGGATCATTTTATTTCTTACTGTAGTTAGTGACTGTTTATTATCTTCAATTTTTTCCCTCTAGAAAGAAAATGACAACTTGAATATTTCTAAAACTGAGGTAGAGGTTTATCTGTCATATATGAATGGTGCACAGACCAAAAAGATATGGTTCAGCGTCCAAAATATTACCAAAAAGCCAGACCGTAGCACCATACTGTGCAAATTCAAAAGGGAAGGAACAGACAAGATTGACTTTTCCACAGTGAAAGTTTTTGTAAGTAGAATGCCCTTTTGTTGCAATTCAACAGCGTTTGGATGTTTGTACAAATGTAGTAAAATGTAACAATAATGCTCTTGTCATGAACATTCTTTATAGAGGGAGGAACTGGATGCATTTTCTGCTCTGCTGCTACTTGCTAGTACAGTTCTCTTCCTCATATCTAAGCGTGCCTGCCTAGCTTAGGTACCACTAACAGTACTGAGTTCATTTACTGTCTCGTTACTGCTGTAGTGTCAGAGGGTAGGCTCTGCAGCCCAAACTGAGCTCACTGCTGCTGAGCTCCAGGAGAGCAATAGCTTGTCACACCTTTAGCTGCAGCATAGACATCACCAATACAGCATCACTGGCTCCAGGAGAGCCCCTCGTCTTAGATCTGTAAGCAATCTGCTGCTGCAGTGTGGCCGTGAGGAAAAGGATTGTATCCTTCCATTCACTTTTTCCTACTAAAGTAGATAAGGATCTTGAACAGTGCATAGGGATGACCACTGAGAAGGAGAGAAGGTGTTTCTGGATGAAAAAGGGGGTGAAATTCAATGTGCACTGGGAAGGCCAAAATGCTTTGAACATATGGCACAAAGCCAGGCCCAAATATAAGAACATTAGCATGGATGTCAAAGCTAAATGGCAGCTTAAGATATTTGCTCTGTGAATAAGATGAAGATATGAATTTTTTAAAATGCAATCATCACCATTTATGAGGGAGAAAAATTATGCCAGACTTATTGCGGTGTATGGTGGTATAAAACTGAAATAACTCTATTGACTTCAAGGCATATGGCTCATACTAAAGATTAACGAAGCTATTCTCAATTTCATATCACTGTTAACTGATCCTCCATCTGTGGATCCTGCCGTCTGAGCCAGTTATGGCATGGAAAAGCCTTTCTGAGATGGGTGTTGCATTTAAATATTAACATTGCCTTGCAATATCACATGCTCATCCTGCAAGCTTCATAGGAGTGACTGTCATAGAAAGGTCACCACTTCACTAAGGCAAATCAAATGCAATAGTTATAATGTAACGTTTCATTACCTGGTACCTTAAAAATTATTTTTTCCAACATCAAGAAAAATGTAAAAGTAGGAAATCATCATGTGTTTTTTCAGTCTTATAAATAAATCATCATAGAAGAAGTAGGGCTGCTCTGAAGAAAGGATAAGCTGGGTATAAAAGACAGGTATGGCCCAAGAATAAATGTATCTCTTGCCTTAGTTTTCAGGAAGAAAGAGGATATTGAGTGTGGGGTCAAAGACAGGATGATCAGTCTGAATGGAGGTGTCAAAGAGGAAAATGCTGTTCATGTGACAGAAGCAAGATTCAGATAGATCAAGGGGCTCAAGACAGCAGGAACAGGATCATTCCCATCACAGCACAGAGAATGAACTGGCACATGATATTGTAGGCTTTGCAGGAAGATTTTAAATAAAACTGCAGTCAGGAGACATACAGTATATGACTGGAGAGCAGCAAATATAAAACCAGTATTTAAAAGAAAAAAAATAACTAGGCAAATGGAGGCTTGCTGATTTAATCCTAGCTCTGTGTAAAGATTTATAATGTATTTTGAATGAGGGACTCATGAAAGACCTGGAGGTAAATGGAAAATGGTATAATTGTCAACTTCTTTTTAATAAAAGCAGATTGTGCTAGATGTCTATTTCGTAAGATGAGTGATTTCCACAACAAAAAAGTGGTAGATCACATGTACCTGGAAGTCATTCAGTAAACTACTTAACATGGTGATTATGAAGATGCTAGGGATTAGAAAAACTGGATGCTGTGTTTGGGGAGCTGGCTCTGGGCAATGTTGATTTTCATACAGATATTACTTAATATCGCTAGTAATGAGCATGAAGCTCGGAGGCATTACCAGTCTAGAGGAGGTTTTATAATGTCATGCAGGAAGAATGAAATGAATTTAGGAATAGGAATTGGATGAATTCAGGTGTACCTGATTTAGTCTGTGATTCATAAGCAAGATAAATAAAAGATAAGGAAAGAAATGGGGCCACTAAATAGGTAGGTTATGGTGATGATTAAAGAGAATCTAAATATGAGCAGAAAATTAAACGAATTCTTTGTCTCAGTTTTCAATAAACAGGGATGAGTAATAGAAATTTCTGCTTCAAGAATGCTTTGGTTGGACATGACAAGTGGAGAAAGACAGGTGTATTAGTCACGGGATGATTAACGTATTTAGCCACCAATGCATTTCAGCCTTGGAAAAGACAAATGGAATCTAGGAAGGCTCAGACCAAAAGTACTTTGTATAGAAATTGTGAAAACACATAAGCAACTGAGGAAAAAATAACATTTGATGGAGGAAATAGACCTGCTTTGTCTTCTGTTCTTTGTTGCCCCAGAAATACAAAAGTGGTGTCCTTCCAGCCCTGTGGGGTTTCTCTGCTTGGTCGTGTCCGTGTAGCTGTGACGTGACTATCCAGTTGGCAGACTCCAGCTGCCCTGGCTGCTCACCTCCTGTGACAAGCCAGTGATTGAAATCACCAGATCTCTGCCTTCCCTGCTGTAACCCAAAATAATTTCAGCTCAACTCTCCTTTTCAATTATCTCAGGCTCATTTCTATCCCTGGCACTTGGTGGTATTCTTTTTCTGTGTCAAAGCATATTTTTACTTCTAGTCTGTTTATAGGCTTAGCTACCCTTTATTTATGTGTTTTCATAGTCCTCTGAGATCCTCCTTTGTGAAATTTCTTCTGCCATAATTATCAGTGGTGAATGCTTCAGTTTGGCATCTGGCAGACCTAAGCACTTTCATGTATTCCTAGGAATCAATGCCTGTCCTGCCTTTGACAAGCCCAGTGGCTGTTGGGGGATGTTGTACATGTATTGTATGTTGTATTTGTTCTTAAGGAACATCCTACACAAAGAGGTTGAAATTTCTGCGAAGAAATAGGGGAGAGGGCTGTGGGCCAGGCATCTATTAAAAATTTTACTTCCCTCATTAGCAGCTTGAGTCTTGCCTTGCTTTTCTGCTCAGCAGAGTAACACTGAGTGCAAAGGAATGTTTTTAATTATCAGCATGTGTCCTCCTTGCTTCAAAATGCCAGAAAGTTTAGCAATAATTCTGAAGTGCATGAGCTACTTGGCCACCTGAAGGCGAGATCCTGCCCTTCATTTGAGGGCTGTTGTTTGCAGTGAGAGCAAAATTTGGTGCTTCATGAGGACCTCCAAAATTTTCTCTTGTCACTGCTTTGTTATCCTGCTTAAACATCAAATACAGCAAAAGTTAAGTTTGTGTTGGTTTATATATGTTTTCCTAAATTGCTGCTGTCTTCCCAATAATTTGGAGAATGAGGGTCCTTTACGTGCTTCAGATACATACTTCTTTTTAATACATCAAATGTCAGTTTAAGCGCTGATATAATACCTGTCTTCTATTAACACAGACATTATTTTTCTTCAGGTCAAATTAGGAAATTTTGAGCACGAAGTCAAACCAACATCATCACACATATATTTATATGTTCTTATTTTGCTGCCTATTGTAGTGGGTGTCATTATAGGTAAGTACAGTAATGTGTTTTCAGATTTTGATTTGCTGAAGGGTATACTCATGATGCATAAACACACATACACACACACGTACACGTTTGGAACTGTCACAAACAGTCTGGTGGTTTTTCCCTGTTCCAAATAAGAGTGGACAAAGTTAACTCTGGTCTGCTGGTGAAGTCCATCTTGTCAGACTACAGCATGTTACAAGGCAGTCGTTTTGGCTGTTCTGCTGGGATTACTAGCCATGGTTTAGTGAGGCAAGCCACAGGACTGACATCCTTGTGTCACAACTTGGGCCCTTCCAGCTGTCAGAGCTGGGCTCCCCCGCTGTCCCTGGGGCACATGTTCCCTAATAAACTGCTTATCCTCAGGCAGTTTGTGGTGTTTCTGCTCAGTCTCCTTTGGATCATTCATGAATTTGTAGGTCATTACTAAACTGAGGGGGGAAAATAGTTATCCTTTCCTCTTTTTGTCGCACCTTTTTTCTGAATGTTTTGACCTGCTTATATATTTGATAAATTTCCATTTATTGTAAAAAGTTTAGGAGTTTGTTCTTTGGTTGGGTTCCTTTTTAAAAAGCGCATTCTGTTTACAGGAACCATATCTCGTTAACTTCTCTAAAGTTTATTTTGAGAGAGTAAAGGCACAATTTGGAAGTGGATTTCCTATTCAAAACAACTGTTTTTCCTGTTTAATCAGTGCTACTTTAAGTAGGTTGCTAATAGTAGAAGTGGTTGTTAGATTCTGTGTCTCTCTGTGCAGGTTGTACATAGCAGGGTGTTCTGTACTTTCAAATAAAGTTGGATTGACAATTCTAAGACCTTGTTAAAAGGAATGGTTTTTATTAAACATTGGGGTTTAGATCCAGATAACTAGGGCTCATGGGTACTAGCACACTGACAACAGTAAAAGCAGTAATCCTCCTGCAGAGTGCAAGTGTATGTTAATCTTTCTGTTTCTTAAAATAATATTAAAATATGTCTTGTATAGGGGTTGTCTGTTCTGCAATTTCTGTACTCAGAATCATTTTTTCTTCCTTTTTAGCGGCATTCATAGTTACTAGATACAAATCCAAAGAGTTAACTCGTAAACAGAGTCAGCAACTTGAACTGCTGGAATATGAGATTCGGAAGGAAATACGCGAGGGTAGGTCTAAAGAGCTTTATAGTGCTTAAGTGCAGCATAATTTCTGAACTGAAACTGTCAAGAAGCTCACATGTAAACATTTTAATTTTATAGCTGTTAGAATATTTGTGTGTTGTATCAGAGTTCCTCTTTAATGGTGGTGTGCACTGCAGTAGCAGATAGCACTGACCTAATAGGATTGCATGTAATATTTCCTTCAACAGAAGTGGGGACAAAAATGGATTGGTACTTTCCCGCTCATAAGAGCTTCAGCTAGAAAAACAACCTCTCTTCCCTGAAAACTGTTTTTTAAGGAACAGCTATTGGGCCCAATTTATAATTGTGAAGATGACTTTGTGTCAACTAAACTAACTCTCTGGGTTGGGGGTGGGGTGTGCTTTTACAGGATTTGCTGAACTGCAGATGGATGAATTAGACGTGGTGGATAGTTTTGGAACCGTTCCCTTCCTTGACTACAAACACTTTGCTCTTAGAACTTTCTTTCCAGAGGTAATTATTTACAAGTCTTTCAGCTGTCAGCCCTGCCTAATAATGAAAAAGCTGGGAAGGTCAGGATCAAATAACTAAAGAAAATGCTACACAGTAGTTGCACATTGTTTTCACAAGAAACTTTTCTTGAATCAAGAATTACTAAAGAACACTTAAGGCTGTACATCTCTATATTCAACCAAGCTTAAATGTTGTAGATAAAGCACTGTTGTTGAATTTTCAAGGGTTGTGTGTGCATCCATTTCTTTTTTGCCCAGCCTCACTAAGCTGCTTGCCTTTCAGGCCATCCTAACTAAGCTATAATTTATCCATTGCTTTTTTAGTTCTCATGCTTTCACTTTCCATGCTATAGCTAATTAAAGTAACAGTCAGGTTAGCTAACATGCTAGCTAACATCATGACACTTCCTAATTAGACCTGTGGGATGAAGAAACGGCTCTAAGGTCGTGCTGACTTTCTACTGCAAGCTGCTAACAGAAATGGTAAGGCCTTGATTCAAAGGAATGCAGGTCAAATGCTCTAAAAATTGCATAAGTACTTAAGTGCTGTCCAGTTTAGAGGTGGATATTTTAATTGTTCTTTGGAGCAGTTTGTGCCACTGTGTCAGAGGACCGAAGAGGCCTTCTCTTCAATGTTTTACTTCTCTTGCTATTTTTTTGCATATGTGGCACATTACGATGCTGATAAGTGCATTTGCCACAGCTTTCAAAATTCTATCATGATGGTAACCAGTGCTTACCAGCGTTTACTGATTGGCAGAAGCTGTGATCTCAGCTGGTGATATTGTGCTGTGTAACTGACACCAATGAGTAGAAACCCTTGGTTAGTGCTGTTGTGTTTTAGTGTATAGCTTGTGTGTATGTGAATTATCTGCTAGTCTTCATGTGTTACTCATCACTGCTGTGGCCCAGTCCTGCAGTCTTATCTGCACACTGCTTCACTTTATCACTGTGTGTGATCCCACTAAAAGCTATTGTGATACAGTTAAACACATGTGATAGTGCAGAATCAGGGCCTTTTTTTGTACAGCACCAAATACCAGATACAAAGGCAGAATAGTATTTAACAATTACATATGCATCATCTTTGTGCACTTTGAGTCCAGTTCTCACTGGGGAGGAAACTGGGATTATTTCTTCTGGTACTGCCGTGATGCCCCCACTCTAATTTCTATGGGGTCACTAGTAGGTTTGAAAAAAGTGGACCAAGGAAACCTTATTTTCTGCATCTCTCTCCTTTCAGTTTATTTTGTTGCCAGGCATATTAGCATTAAAATAGTGGTTTTATTTTTAGGAATATATCTTTCCTTAGCGATAGTCCCCTGTCAAAACAGTAACAATCTGTAGAAGCTGTCTGAGTGGAAATGCTTTGCTTTATGCAAATAAAAAGGAAAGAAAAAAGCACAAAGTCTGCCACTCTGTTGCATTATGTGAGGTCAGAAAGGAATGGGCTCCTGTTTCGCCTTGGCGAGTCTCATGCCACTGCGCATCCTGGAAATGGTTTCAATTAGATTTTGTCTCAGTTTGAAATACTGATACCACGAAGGTAAACTTGCCACTGTTAGCTCTCTACAGTCAGGCAAGTTATTTAACGTATCGTGTACCAATTTTTCCTGCTAAGTACTTACCGTTTACATTGCGGGAGTGTCCAAACATGCCTTGGGCTGAGAGCAGTGCTCTACTAAACAAATATTACAGATGAACAGAAAAGGCAATGGAGTAGTAGATTGCAACTGGGTATCAGAAGGGTCGAAGTGACAAACCATCACTTCCCTCACTGACCTCATGTGTTTGAATGATGTCCGTATTGTACTCTTTCTGCCTTCCAGTGTGTTCAGTGGGCTTTGTCTCATTTAATCTAAGCTGTTTAAAGACAGACATCAAAGATGTTCACTGAGCATCTTCTGTAGTCAGTGCAGAGACAGGCAGCTCAAGAAAGTGATTCATCCCATTTGCCTGAGACATCTGTCTCAGGATGGGATGAGCTGCTTAAAGAGGGAGCCAGATACCTAAAACTAAGAGTGATGGACCCCATCTTCATTTTTAGTTTCTCGCTTCCTGCTGCTTCAATCTTCTATATTTAATCTAGCTTGATAGCTTTTGTTTTGTGCTTAATGCTTGTAGGTGTTAAGTGGATATTACATCTATTCTTAAAATATTCCTTATGTTCAGCCTGATTTTTGCTTTACTTGTTAAATTTGGATTATTGTTTCTGTTTGCCCTTAATTTCCCACATCGTTTGGTTTAATGCTACCATGCTTGTTCCCTGTTCACAAGCATTTTTAACCTTTAACGTAGTTCTGGTTGTTTCACTCTGTGTGTGTGTGTTGTATTGGTAGGTGGTGTTAGGGATGCTGAAGAAGTTCTGGAAAAATGGGAATAGCCAGTGGAGGAGGAGGAAGAAGAATATGGTAGGGGAGAAGAGAACAGGAGATACGAGGAAAGGGAGGGATGAAAAATCAGATATGTAGATGTAAAATTAGATGTGAGCTGGCAATGTGCGCTTGCAGCCCAGAAAGCCAATCGTACCCTGGGCTGGCCAGCAGGTCAAGGGAGGTGATTCTGCCCCTCTACTCCGCTCTGGTGAGACCCCACCTGCAGTACTGCATCCAGATCTGGGGTCCCCAACATAAGAAGGACGTGGACCTGTTGGAGTGAGTCCAGAGGGGGGCCACGAAGATGATCAGAGGGCTGGAGCACCTCTCGTATGAAAACAGGCTGAGCAAGTTGGAGTTGTTCAGCCTGGAGAAGGGAAGGCTTCAGGCAGACCTTATTGCAGCTTTTCAATATAAAGGAGGCTTATAAGAAAGCTGGAAGGAGACTTTTTACCAGGGTCTGTAGTGACAGGATGAGGGGCGATGGTTTTAAACTGAAAGAGGATGGATTTAGATTGGACATAAGGAAGAAATTCTTTATGATGAGGTTGGTGAGACACTGTAACAGGTTGCCCAGAGAGGCTGTGGCTGCCCCATCCCTGGCAGTGTCCAAGGCCAGGTTGGATGGGGCTTGGAGCAACCTGGTCTAGTGGAAGGTGTCCCTGCCCAGGGCAGGTGGTTGGACTAGATGATCTTTGAAGGTCCCTTCCCAGCCTAACCATTCTGTGATTCTATGATTCTATAAGGAAACGAGGGGCTGCCAGCATCACAGATATAGCAGATGGCAGTAAATGGTACTAGTGTGAATTTATTGCTCAAGGGTGCTGCTTTGGGAACATGCAGCTGTGTTGGGACCTTACAGGCTGTAAGAGTCAGACAAGAGGCATTGACAAGGTATTTGAGAACTGGGGGCTTCCCTTTGTTGTGAGAGCTTTCGCTGGGACTGGAAGTGTGGTGGCACCTGTGCCTCTCTGGAGACTGACAGCATGGACCTCCTGGAGAGTTCATTAGTGAACATTCACTAAATGCCTTGAAGTGAATGGAGGCAGATGAACTCAAGTGTCACTGTTACAGAAGCCCTCTATGCCAAAGGGTATCATTGCTGTCCAAGAAGGATGCAGCCTGCAGTGCCCCTTGCCCACCAGCACATTTGCAGATGGGGCTAATAAACAGCTTTTTCTGTGGAGTGTTAGATGATGGCTGTGCTAGTGCAGCTCAGCCCCATAGGGTAACATACACAGTACCGTGGAAGTCAATACCAGGTCACCTTTGAGAGGTCACTTTTCAGTGAACCTTGACAGCACTTTTGCAGAAGTTATTGCGTAGAGTGTTTATATTGTAGCTGCAGTAGAAGCCAGCATTTCCATGGTTTTATTTCAAGTTGTATGCCATCAGGAACATGCTTGGCATGTTTAATCTACATGTGTTAGAAACTTTTGGTATACGTAAGAATGATAAATATCACCTGTCTTATATTTTAGTCAGGAGGCTTTGCATCCATCTTCAGTGAAGACATGCCACAGGTAAGTTGATGTAGTGTGATATGCCTTAATTAATAAACATTTTTTCAAGAGCGATTGTATCTCTTATCTCAGTGTTGTCCTAGAACACATCAGATTGCATTTTCAGTATGCTCCCATTCCCCCATGAGGAGGGTTACATAGATTTATACATAAAAAGAATTTGATATATAAGATGCTGTTATCCAATGTATATTATGACTTATTTAAATAAAATAAACAGAATCTAGTCATGGGAAATGACAGGCAAACTTAACTATCAGCATTACTTTGTATATACGACAGAAAATGTGTGCTCTGCATGTGCGTACTCTGTGTTGTACACAAGCGCAAATGCATCTTTGGTAAAATCCTGAGACCCATGAAATAAATGCAAAATTCCCACTGATTTGAATGAGGCTAGGATCTTACCCCGTATGTTGCTTACCATTATTCTGAGCATTAAGAATCCATCATAGCCAAACTACAGTTTGCTTATTTTTGTTTAACTATTCCAGAGCAGAGACCAAACGAGCAAGGATGAAAGCTTCAACATGTTGCATGCTTTAATTTGTAACAAGAACTTTCTTGTTACTCTCATTCACACCCTTGAAAAGCAGAAAAATTTCTCTGTGAAAGACAGGTATAGTATGATTATGCTTATCATCTTCAAGACAAAGAATTAGCAGGAAAAACCAACATGGATTGTGGCACACAAATGTAATTTCTACTTCTTGCAAAACAAGCTTGCATTTCTCCAGAGCATTTTTCCATCTTCTCCATCTGCATACACTGAGGAAGAAAAAACATTGCCTTTAAACCAAGCCATTAAAGAGAAATCAGAATGTTTGTACGTGTAAACAAAGAGGCAAAGGAGCAGGAAAACTCACTTCAAAACTGTAAACACTTCCTGCGGTTAGATAAACAGTTCTACAGTTTAGAAATGTTCTGCCACTGAAGCAGGTGTTGTTCTGCAGAATTAAATTTAGAGACACAAATTCTGTGTTTAAAAAATAATCACAAGAGCAGATGGACTTGCATTTTTATATTTTTTTTTTTAGAGATCAGTGGACAGTTTCTGTGCCTGAGGAGGGAAAACTTAGGATATGAACTGCACTAAAGTGTGTTTCATTTATTAAAGATGACTGGGAAGAGAAATTCCAAATATTATAGCATTTTTATTTTTTTTTTAAACAGGTGCTTGTTTGCGTCCTTCTTGACTATTGCACTACAAACTAAGCTAGTTTATCTAACCAATATTTTGGAAGTGTTGACAAAGGACTTGATGGAGCAATCAAGCAATGTACAGCCTAAGCTCCTGCTCAGACGAACCGAATCTGTGGTTGAAAAATTGCTGACAAACTGGATGTCAGTCTGCCTTTCTGGATTTCTCCGGGTACGTGTTCATCTTTTCACTGTGTAAGATATGCAAGATTTTTTTAACTGATTTCTTCTGCAAGAATTGTTAGAGGGATCAGTTTAAAGCATTCATTCTAACATTTAACATTATTAATGTGTGCTCCTCTCGTTTAGGTGACTTAGCTAGCTATCATCAATGGGATGTAGGAAAAGAGGGTGTCTTTAAGTGATGATCATGTCATTTATTTGGCTGAGATTTGGGTAATTTTGCAATTCTAGCATATCCTTTTCTCATGTCAGACATTATTTCATCTCCATGAGATGTATTGTGATCATACTAAAAGACTGACATGCTTGTTAAAATGCAGCTGTACCTTTCTGTGCAAGCTGTTGGAAAGCTACCACATAATAGAGTTTTAAGGAGTACTTTCTTTTGGAAAACTAAACTTCTTTCCAAACTTTTTAACCTCCAAACAGCATTGCAGATTTCAAGACCTAAGTGATTTCCAGTGAAAATAAAATAAGCATTTTCTTTCATTTTACTGTTTGTTTATTTTAGCCCACTTGGTAGCACTTCATTCTTGGTTTCAGTGCTTGGTTATGCTTCCTGTCTCTCTTACCGGTATGATGATATTGCAGTGTTGGTACCACTCATATCAGTCCTTGCATTAATACAGCAGCAGAATTGTTTGAGGCTCAGCAGCTCGCACCGGTTTCCTGAAACCCCAGGAGCGAGCCAAGGAATTGTCAGAGATCTGTTCTCGATACACCGGTCATCTTTACAGAGCTGTCCTAGTGAGATGCCTTAGCCAGGCTGCAGGAATGGTGTCACGTGGAAACAAAGATCCAACCTTCCTTTCTCAGGTGCTTTCCTGAAGCCTGAGGTTCAGGCAGGAGAGGGAAACCCCAGTTTCATTCCCTCCTTCGCTGATACGCCAGTGTGTGTCCCACCACCTTGCTCCCAAGGCTTTTTTCAGGAACAAGGGGAGACGCCAATTCAAAAGGAAACTAGTTGTTAGCTTGTTTTGTCACAAGACTGAAAAAGGAAGAAATAGGTGAAGTAAGCACGTGAACACATGCACGTCTCACCCCCCACCAGCTCTTTGGTGGAACTAGGAAGCGTCTGCCAGGTGGAGTAGGAGCAGCTTGTCTGTAGTGTGCTTGTGCACAGCAAGGGGCTGTGAGCTATCTTGCCGCACTCTCCAGCTGTCCCTTGCTATTTGCATGAGACTTTCACACCGAAAAGCAAAGGATGGAGGTTAAACAAATAACTGGATAAATCTGCTTAGAGGGATTTTCTTTTCTAATTGCAAGACAAAAAGTTAGTTAAAAGGAAGTACTTAGTTACACTAGATTTTTTTGTAGTTATTCATGCCCATTTAATGATTACAAAAATAAACATGTTCCTTGCATTTGTTTCATGTCCTAGGAGACAATTGGTGAACCTTTCTATTCACTGGTGACAACCCTCAATCAGAGAATAAACAAAGGACCAGTTGACGCGATAACTTGCAAAGCCCTGTACACGCTTAATGAAGACTGGCTGCTGTGGCAAGTGTCTGAATTCAAAACAGTGGTATGTTTGCCAGTTTGTGTTCCCTCCAAACACGGACAACTATAATGTTTTCTCTTTTTCTAGGAGGTGAAATTAAGGCTTTTAGACACTAAGATCATGGTTAAGTACCCAGATACTAAAATTGTTATTGCTGACAAAGTTTCAAAATGCAATAGAGTTTAACTAGCTGGTATTTCACCAATATACATTTCACAAATAGCACTCACTCCTTGCTTCACAGCTTGCCTTAATCGCCAAAGGTTAGGTTTAATGAAGTCTCAGGGTATTAAAATTCCTTCTTATTTTAAACTGTACTACAAAAATATAAACATATGCTTAGAATTTAAACTAAATTACACTTTCCAATGAATGAAGGAATGGAATGCGGAGGTTTTATTTTTCTATTGTGTTTACTTGTGGCTACTCTTCAGGCAACAATAATTTGCTGTGGGTTTCCATGTTACTAGCTCCAAATTAGCAAGGTTACAGTGTGGTGAATTTTAATTAGTTGCTTGGTTAAAAACTAGGTATCTGGGAAGCCTAGCTAACTTTCTGAACTTTACCATAGATTTCTAGCCTTTCTTAAAGCAACTACAAAGTGCCTCCTATTTTACCGTTACACTCAGAATTCTTTGAAAGCTGGAATTCCCTTACTGATTGTCATTCTGACACTGAGGAGAGAAAGGACAGCGAGGATTATTGCACTTTGGAGCATGCAAAAATTGGTACTTTTTGAGTAGGAGGTCTGAAAAAGGTTTTCAGAATGACCAGAGCACTTTTTTTTCCCCAGAATTTCCAAGTGATTTTGAGTCTGACAACTTAAAAATCTGCATTTCCAGTCATTTCCATAGCTTCCTTGCTTCTTAACTCCTGGCTTCCTGTCAGAGTTACCAGACATACTTAGGAATATGAGAAGTGTGACTGAATAGTGGGCTTCAGAGCTTGGGAGCAGAAACTGCCAGGGCAGCAACGGCCATGGCAGGGACACTGCAAGTCCTGGCAGCTTTGGAGGAGAATTCAGCCTTTTTCAGAGCCCATATCCTGAGGTAGGGCTGGAGCTTCCAGATCTGCCCCTCTTCCATTTTTGCAGGAAGAACCTGGAGGTCCTAAGATGCCACATACTAGAGGAGACTACATGACCCTGGAAATTTTGGCTGGTCAGCAATCTGTTGGACTTAGCTCACTGGGTCACGTAGGAAGCTCACTGAAATGACAGCCTTTCTGTGAAAAATTTCTGAATTGTCATTTTCTGCTGAAAGCTCTTGGACTGACAAATTTGTAGTCAAATCTTCTTACAGCTGTTTACAAAGCTGTTGTTGGAAGCTTCATGTGAAGGTACTTCAAGCTAAGTTACCACAGTGTGCATTTAGAAAGGAGGTTCGTGACTAAAAATTAAATGCATAATACCGTATCTTTGGTTTCCTTGTTTGTGTGCTGCATTCTGGCATGCATTTGGGATCTGGGGTAAGTTTAAATATATTGCTATTTATAGCCATAGGATACAAAACCCAGTAGTTATGCAGAGCAGCAATTTTCAAGCAAGCTCAATATGCCTACTACTAGTAGACTGTGCAGGAACATCTGGTACTGTGGAATTGATTGACTTTTCTTATTTATAGCACAAATTCAAATTGAGAGTACCTTGGGGGGATAGCTGACTCTGAAACTGCTGAACGCTGTCTTAAATACTTTTCCTAGTGCTACTTCTACGCCTGCAGTCGCCGATAGGGTTTTGTGGGCAGCCTGCAGCAAAGAGGAGAGAGGGGAAGTGGTCTGAAGGACTCGCTATCAGTGGGGAAGGCTGTCTGTAGATGGATGAGGAAGTGAGAGGGCAGATAGCCTTTCTCAGGCGTTTGCTGCCTTTGTACTTTGTATTCCTGCTTTTAAATAGATAATGATACTGTTACAGGGTTAATAAGTCAGCTTTCCCCGCTGTCCAGCAGTTTATTGGACTTTTAGTTGAGAAGTGGCTGAATGTTCCCTTTTCAACCCATCAGACAAGGAGAGAGGATCCTGCAGTAAAATTACAGAGATAGAGCCCAAGGACTCTAGCTCTGGCTGGACAGGGAAACAGGTTTGTTTGGTGTTTTGTCTAAGATTTATGCTGGAAACTAAAGCTGTGCTGTTAAAGAGATTTAGGTGGAACAGTGAGCCTTTCTGGGCTGGGGAAGCAGGCCCGCTGTGCACGTTTTCAAGAACAGCATTTAACAGGATGCTGAAGTGGAAGGAGTCAGCTTTTCTTCTCTCACTAACACCACTTCATGTGCACCGCAATGACATGCGGGACCTGTGAGCGTACAGACAGGGAACCAAGTATTTTTTCTTTCTGCCTAAGGGCTTGCAGGTTTTGTTTTCTAAATGGAATAAATTCTGAGCTGAGTTTTCAAATGCATTTGCACTTTTGCTCACTGCAGTTACATTCTGAGTCTTGCAGTATTTTGTTGGTATTTTATTTTGCCCCTTTCCACAGCCCCGCAAATAGCAGTACGTTAAAACCTACCTGTCCAGAGCAAAGTACAAAAACACAGCCAAAAAGAGGGTGATAGAAAGATACTGAAGCACATCTGGAGACACTCAGTGTCCAGATTTTTAAGCTATATAGGCCCTTGAAGATGCAGGGATGCATCTGATAGGGAGTTCAACTCTCAAATCAGTGGCAGGGCACAAACAAGGGTGTAGGCACTCTGCATGCAAATCTGTCCTTTCAGGATTGGGACTTCAGTTCCAAACCAATAACAGCAGGATACAGACAGGCTCCTAAAGATCAGGGAGGAGCTCCACAGGTCTCCTCCTGAACACACCACTATGCAGATAAACTCTTGGGGCAGGACAAGGAGGAAGCACTGGGCACAGAGAAAGGAGAG
The DNA here is from genome assembly GCF_929443795.1 of Astur gentilis. Classification (NCBI taxonomy): domain Eukaryota; kingdom Metazoa; phylum Chordata; class Aves; order Accipitriformes; family Accipitridae; genus Astur; species Astur gentilis. Next base: position 13,089,694 of record NC_064913.1, read on the forward strand.
ATTTTCTAAAATTCAGGCCATTTGTAACAGGAGAAAAAGAGAACTAAGAAACATGTTGGTTTTGAATTGTATTAGAGCTCTCTTTGGCTGGGCCCCATGTTTTATTTAAAAAGGCCACCAACCTTGGGACCAGCCAACCCCCTACTGTTACCCTTCTCTGCTGGAAGGGGTCAGATATTGAACAGAAATGAGCTACTGAAGTAAATACTTGAGCAGAGGAGTTGAAGGAAAGATGCTTCTAAAAGCACTGGTCCAGTATGAGCTGAGGAGCTGTGTGGTTTCATGCTGTGCTTATATTTGAGTATTGAGAAATAAAACTGCCTTGAAAGAGACTTGGATGTGTCGTGGAGCCTTTTCGCAGGCTGAAGAAACAAGCCTGCTTTCTCACAGGCAGACAAGCAGCTGCACCCCTCAGTGGATAATTTGCTCAGTGACTGATGAAGAAGCATGGTGCACAGCTGTGTGTTAGTATTTCACTGAAGTGCTTCATTTTAAATAGAAAAGCTACACAATGCCAGCCTGGCATGGGAGAAGTTTTCGGTGGAATGTCTCCTGTGGAAAACCAGGGGAGACCTCTTCATGTGGTAGACTTGGTGCTCCAGCATTCTTTTGAATAGTCACTGCTTAGTTTAAAAAAGGGATTTGGGCTGTTGAATTCTTTGCTGAAATGAGTTTGCATTTTTAGATGGGAAGAAATGATCTAATTCACCTGTTCAGCTGACAGCCTTCTATTGAAAGTGAAGCAAAGCTTTATGAGTTAAAAGAAGGGCGTTAAAAGAAGTGGGAGGGCTGTAAGGGAGTAAAGCAGAGACAGGGAACCCAATTTCTTAATAAGACGCCATGGTTTTGGTATTATTAGACACAATTTGTGAGAGATGAGGAAGCTATTAAAAGCATGTGACATATGGGGATTTTCGTCAGCAGAAAAGGACACAACAACCCTCGCTAGGAAGCGAGCAGTGCAGATGTTGGCTATAGGAGAGTCTTCTGCATTACATACAGATTGAGTACCATACTGTAGCATCAAGAGTACAACCCTTGCTTTGTGTAGTGCCCCTCTAACCTCAATTTAACTCCTGTAACAATTTTTATGCCAATTTGTTAGCTGTGCTCTTCATGGTAACTGTTCTGGCTCCTACAGAAGGATCATACAATCAATCTGTTTTTTCCTGTTTATTGTATTTCATAATCTGGGAGACAGGAGAGTAGGTTTAAGGCAATTTCGTTGTGCTGTACATCATTGTGCTGTCTCCTTTACATAAATTCTCTAACTTTTACCAATCAAAAGTTTTTCTTGTTTTTTCAGTCTGTCTGAGAAATGGAAATATGCCTTGTTCAGAAGCATAGCTGAATAGAGAACAGGGTAATGAATAAGAGCCCTTGAATATCCCAGATAATTCTTCTTCACTTCTAAGAAAATACAGTATTATCACATTTCTTTACTAAACCACATCTCATTTATTATCTGCTATGGTTATTAATAGCTTTACTAAATAATTCATTGTTTGAAGTTCACTTTCAAGAAAACTACAAATCTGAAAAACCATCTGCAAACATTGTCTTCAAATGTCGTTATTTCTGTCACTGCATGAGTGAAAAAATGTTTTCAAAATTTGTTCCTGTCTTTTAGCTAGGTTCCAAGCTAGTTGCTATACAAGTAGTTGCAAGATGCTTGCCTTGTTCTCCTTAAGTAGCCTTTAACAATTCTTGTAACCTGTGTTGAGCCTTTGCTGAAGAGCACTGAGACTTTGTGTTGCCAATCACTAATTTCTAGTGCACGAAGTCTCAACTCTAGATATTACTAGGTTGAACCACATGTCCTGTAATTCCTCCGGAATCTTTCCCTAAGTTATCTTGTACTTTCGTTTCCTTTGCAAAGTGAGAGAGCTTAGAAAAGGGCCTGATGATGTTTCCTCGTGCCTTCCGTGTGTCCTCCTGTGATTTCTCTTAAATGTTTTCTGACCTTCAGAGCTGATCATAAAAAGGCTTTCATAATTTCACAGTCATTTCTGATTCTTTTTCCAGTTCTACACTTTGTGTCTAAATGCAGTGATTGTGACTGTCAGCTTCTGATTAATGGTTTCTAAAGCCAGGGATTGTGCTGTCAGACAGGTTGAATCTGATTTGTGAAAACTTCAGCTACAGAGGGAAGACTTAATAATAATTGGCTTTCCTAGCTCCCCATCAATTGCTTCATCACTTAAGATTAACCTCTGCAGGAAATCATATCAGCAAAACTGTCTGTCTCTCTTGGTTTAGAGACTTTTATGCGTTTAAATATTTCTTCCCATCTGACCACTTCTTTGAGTCATCAAGTGTTGTTATTTTCCTCACATTGTGGATACTTTTGATTAAGAAGTCCATAAATGACTTGTATTCCACCTACATAAAGGACTGCTGCTTTCTTTTTACAGTCCTGTCATCCTACAATGAGTTGAGTGGGGATGGGAGGACTCTCACATGCTAATAATTGAAGAGGCTGCACATTTATGTGCAATCTGTATGAGAGCATGTGCTGAAAGGGAAATGCAGCAGAGAAAAAGACAGTTTCTCTTGCCAGTCTGAAAGGAAGAGGAAATGAAGGAGAAGCAGGAACATGAATATTGTAGTGTAGGAATGTTAGGAGGAAAGGATCAACTAAAGGAAGGAATGCTTCCAAGGATGTAAAGACAAATCAACATCAGCTGAAGTGTGAGTAGCTACTCCAGAAAGATCAGTCTGGAGACTAGAAGAGACAAAGAATTTGATTAAAATGAGTTTTCCAAAGACAAAACATAGTTAGTCTCTGTCCACATTTTTATCCTACAAGACCATGACCTCAGGGCAATCAAAATCAAGGACAGGACTGCTGTCTGTTCCGTTGGTCTGTGGGCCTAACCAAGCATGACTCCCTCATTCCTGTGCCAATATATTTTTTTATTAATTTTCCGCATGAAATCCCAACCTGAGGCACGGCATCCAGTCTGCTTCTCCTTCTGCAGGCACTGTTCCCACATACCCTCCTCTTCCATTCCGTCTGTCCTTTCCATGGACTCATTTTCCTCACAATTAAACATCTCGGTGTCCTGATTAAGTTATTCTCAGTGACTTCAGTTACATCCTAGTCTTTGTTGGATCCTGATCTTCATAGTTTTGCAACCCTGTTTTTAATACTCTTCCTGATTCTGTAGAAACAGTAAAGTTAATTTCTGTCTCATTGGACTACTTTTTTTCACCACCAGTGTGTCATAATTTCCACTCTTGCTGGGTAATAAAGCAGAAAATAGCATTCTACAACTATTAATAACTACCAATTTTTCTAAGAAGAGAGAAAAGTTGTCCCTTCAGCAACCTGGACAGAAGTTCTTTCCTTCACATGACAGCAGGGAGAAAAAAATTTTTTAGTTCCTTCCTCTTTTAATGATGGCTCCTTCACTGAGTCATACCCACAGTCCTTTCATTTCAGTTAAAAGATATGTATTATACCAGAAATGTCCAACAGCCAGAATGGTTCGAGTATGTAGGTTTTTCCTTTGCCACTTGCGGTAAAGTGCCAGCACCTACAACACTTGTTTTAAGTCTGTCCCAAGGCATCTCCAGCAGAACATCTGTATCCGTGTAGCTGAACAGTGATTTCTCTGCAAGGAGCAGGCTGTGGCACTGGAAATGATTGCTGTTATCGTTTGGCACTAGCAACTCTGTGCTCATCCCTTTTTCCCTGCCTTTTGGCAGCTGAGCTGCCTGACATCACCAGAAATAAGACCCGACTGAAAACATTCCCTGGACGTGGTCACCCAGTCTCACTGGCACCTCCCTCCAGCCCGTGCTCACCTTGTGTGCAGCCTAGCAGATGAGTTGTGTCCCAGCTAAGAGTAGCTGTGAGCTAAAGGGCAGGGGTATTGTATCTGGGCAGGTTGTGTGGGTGTTTGACCTGGAGTAATGACTAACAGAATAAATCACATGTTTCTGTGCAGATCTGGACCGCTTTGGGTTCTGTCTGCTGCAGCATGCTTTCCCTTTCCACTGCTTCTGCAGTAGCCCTGTCTCTGCTGCCTCTAGAGACACGGCTGTATGCAGACAGACACTGATGTCGCCAGGGGAGGTGTATTTTTTTGTATGATATAAGGCACTCGGCATGATCTGCTGGTGCAAATATGCATTTTAACGCTGATTCCCATCCAGTCAAAATCAATCATACTTACCATGACGACTTACTGAGCAACCTTATCAGATCTCTAGTCGCTTACCGTTTTGCTTTTAAGGCATTCCTTTTAAATAAAATGCTTTTTTTGGAACATGCATTGTAGTTCTTCCTGGTCTCCTGTCTTTTTTTGGTAATTCACTGAAATAGATTTGCACAAAATCAGAACACAAAATACACTTTTGGAAATATATAGCTATATATCTTTGATTCTTCAGACATGAGGAATTCTAAATGCTTCATTGTGTAATTAATTAAAATAATCTTTGTTTGAAATAGCTTTAATAATAAATGTGCTGAAAATATGCTGTCAGGAGTTTGTAGGTTTCCCATGCCAGGTATTCCCTGTAAGTCAGAATAACATGTGTTTCTTTCCCCAGACAGTGAACATTATCTTTGAAAAAATCCCAGAAAATGAGAGTGGAGATGCCTGTCAAACTATCCAAGTTAATGTTCTGGACTGTGACACCATAGGCCAAGCCAAGGAGAAGAGCCTTCAGGCTTTCCTTAATAAGAATGGCTTTCTCTACGGTCTGCAGATGGATGAAATTGGTCTTGGTAAGAGCATGTCACTGTGTTTTATATTTTCATGGAGTTCACTGGTCGGTCTGTGGAGTTTTCTTGTTAGGAAATCCTACCTTTGGCTTTGATTTTTTTTTTTAGCATTTAGGCAGAGCATAGTTTTTGTAAGGAATTTCTAGGGAAATACTAGATCATTTATGCTACCAGTTAGAACATTGGAACTACATCTGCTTTGCTTCTGCATGGACTTCAGCATGCAGTTAACAAACGCATGTTATTTATTGAACATGTCTAATTTGTCTGTTCCTTTTCTGAGTTAAGTAAGGTGGCCTGTCCACCTAAGTACAGCTGGTTGATAAATTTTTTCAGCAGGTAAGATGACACATCATGATTACTAAGTACTTTAGTCCCTACCTATTATCCCTCCTACTGCCCTTCCTTCCAACAGGCCTATGTTTGCCTTGATCAAGAGAACCCACAAATATAGTTTACTTACAGTCAGATTAGGTTCATATAATAGTTCACATATGACTCACAAAGATACATACAATATCTACAGATATAAGTAAAGCCGCTCCAGCAGATGAGTTGAGCTGCCTTTCCTTGCTGGGTTTTCAAGAGCCCAAGGTCAGATAAAAGTCAGTAGTTGCCACCATACCACTTCCCACGTGCTCCAGTAGGAAATCTAACAAACTCTACATTGTTGGCATTTGTCACCTCCTGGACTTGCTCCTTAAGGTGTTGATATTTCCTCACCTTCTCAGACGCTATGTTGGCAAGTGATGATAATTTACGTTCATATCTGATGTTTGTATCCACCACCAGTACCTGACCACCCTTAAATACTATGTGAATCTTGTACAGCTTGTGAAACCTTTCTTCAAGTCCCAACGTGCCCATAACATCAGGCCACGCTTGTGTAACTAGCTAGATTAGGTGAAAGCATCTCCAGAAATTCTGCTTTGACCAACACAAAGTGAGGCACCAATAGCCTGCAGTAATGGAAGCCACCCAGGCTGTCACCCCAGATAAGGAATCTGTAGTGTGGGAGTGCAAAACCACTCTTATGTGACCTAGCACAAGGACAGAGAGAAACAGCTCAGTTGGGAGCCACTGGTCCAAAAATAATTAGGTGTTGAATGCCATTGGGATGTAATTGTTTTCTCTTGCTGTCATACTGCAGAACTTGTGTCTGAGGAGCAGCAAAGAGAATTGTTAGATATTGATGGTTCCTCAGAGGTGATGGAGGATGGGATAAGGAAGCTAAATACCATCGGTCATTACGAGGTAAGCACGGAAGCCGTACCAATGAATCGAGAAGCAGCTTCTCCCCAGCCCCCAAATGCTGTCTGCATAGAAGTATCTTGATTGATCAAAATCTGGAAGAGATAGCTGACCATCATCAACAGAAGGAAAATGTGTGACACACAACTTTCTTGCCAATGAGTCATATGTTTTCTGTTACTTTTCAGAGGTTTGCTTGTTGCAGGGTTGCTTGGTTCAAGCATACCAGGTAAACTGTTACTTCTGTTGAGCATTTCAGTTAAAGCAACACCTGATTTCCAGCTGTGAACATTGCCTTGAGTCTTTTCTAGTTTCTGCTGCTGAGGTTTTGTTGCACCATGCGCAATTGTTTACCTCTTCCCACCTCATATTTTGATTATCTGAACAGGTGGTAGTGGTACTTGTGGAAGCTCATTGGGAGTCAGAATAAAAAAGGACTGATGCATTTGCTTGCTCTTCTCTTGAGACCTCCTGTGTCAGTCTTCTTCCCTTTTTCTCTCTGTTTTTGCTTCCACCTACTGTCACCACTTGTACCACAAGTTTTCCCCTCCATTTCCAATTGCACCTGTCATTTTCAATGCTGCAATAATCTGTCCATCATTGCAACAACACAGAAGGCTGCAACTGGTGGCAGAGCCCTTCTGGGTGGAGCACACTGCAAAAGATAGCAAGCAGCATTGCCTGTCTAAAGAGTTTCTACTGGCACTAGTCAGAGGCTGAGGGGCCGGGGTAAAATGTGCAACAGATGATTGGCCTCGGGTGATATGGTAGCTCACATTTTGACGCTTACAGGCAGATTTTGGAAATGATGTTAGTATGCTGAGTGCTTTTGGTGAGCTTTCCTTGTGCCTCGTTGTTGAATTTGAAAGCCTGGCTCTTAACATGATAATCAATTTTTATTTATTTAGAAGTTTTGCTGATGAGTGTAGGTCTGTGTCATGCAATGCAGTATGGTGCTGAGAAACCTGAGCCAGCCCTGAACATTGCAGTCTGCATGAGCAAATACAGTGCCATCCACAGAGAGGAACAAAGACGACTAGCAGGACTGTTTGTAGCTTGGGCAGAGCACAAGGCTGCTCAGGTCTGGAGCAAGCTCGTTTGGATTCACTTTACAGATTTCTGTAGGCATTTGTTGCTCTCCTTACCTCCTGGGGAGGCAGCAGTGAACCCAGATGTCCTGAGTCACCATCCAGTGTCTTAAATACAGCTTTTCCTCTGCCTCTCTTGAGTCTTGTGTATAGATTAACGTGGGACTTCCTCCACTCCACTTGTAAAGATTTTGTACAAATTAGGCCATTGCAGTGTTGCAGTCAGAGTCTATGCAGCAAAGGTCAACGTAGATTTGAATCTGATCAGACATTTGAACTTCTGTCTAATGCGATAATACCCACCCTTCTTACCACAGGCAGCTATTGCAAGTGCTTCCTGATTTTGCCTGGCAGCTTTTTGCACTTCCTGAGCTCGTGGCATGCCATGGCTCATGGGTGCCATACCTCATGGCAGATGAGTCTGCTCCAGTTGGTCATTGTCATCTCTGGGTACCTTTGTCCTAGCCCTTGTTTTTGTCTGAGGTTTCTACAGGCAGATGCAAGTTAGGTTGGAGGTTCAGTTGTTTTTGCAAAGCTGTAACTACACTAATTATAGCTTAGCAGCTGCCTTATGGAAATCGTGCTGGGTATCTCTGTTAGATATTTTAGTTCACTTTTTCTGACGCTGACAAAATAATGAACTTTTTAGGCAGAAGCTTAGTGGCATTTAAGGCAGTGGCTTAGTGGCGAGTGTCAGCTATTAGCATATCTAGTTTATTTTCTTGTATGCATATTAATGCAAAAAGGATTGTGAAGGTGACTAGTTAGCAATAAAAAGGAACACTGCATACACAGTGTGAGAGTAGTAACATTGCCTGAGGAATTCCAACGTACATTTCAACAATGCCTAGAGTTTTGTGGCAAGCCTGATTTTTTTCTGTTTGTTTGCCAGGCTTAAATGCTAGAAAATAACCAGATTTTTGAAACTGGGAAGTACTATCAAATCTTTTTAAGATACTGGAGCGTGAGGGTTGTGGTGTAAAGGTCCCAGAATCGCCAGGGACTTTTGAAAATGCAGACGTTAGTTTCTACACTGATATTTAAAATGCCCAAGTAGGGGATGTTTGTGGGTTTTTTTGTGTGGTGTTTCTGTAGGGAAAAAAAATTCACTGTACTCTTATTAGGCTTTCATGTGTCTCTGACTTTTGTGCTCCTTTTGCTCTTAATTTTTTGCTCCTAGTAAGGTTACTTTTGTGATTATTTATGAGGTCTGCACTATGGTTTGCATGAGAATAACCACAAGCCTTAACAAGAAAGTTGCTGTCCTATGGATGATGTCCTATGACATCATGATGTCCTATTTCCCATGCAAGAAGAGAGCTGGAGAACCGCTTTCAGATCTGCTCTCCAGTCCCAGATCTCCAATTTCTTAACCTGTAGCAGCATCACACATTCCAGGAGCAGGCACGGTCCCAGAGAACGAATTTGAATGTGTGATCTGGAGAGCTCACTGACAAGAACTGGATTATAGGGACGACAGGGAGCCCAGAGAACAAGGAAGAGGCATAGAGCCACACTACTCCATCTTCAGTTTTGCAAAATAGCTGTACTCCATGTTGTGTGGATCTGAACAGATCTCCCCTCTCCCTGTTTGTCCCCCTCGGTAACGCAGCGGACAAAGATGTTTTGAGGTGCCCATGGGAGCAGCCCACCATGAAAATTTATTTAGACAGCAGGACACAAAAAGAAGGACTTGATTTTTTTTATTGGATCACACTGAAAGAAACAGCAAGTATGTCTGCTGCAGTAATGATAAAGGGAAAGCATATTCCACTTTTTTTCCACTAAAAGCATCATTTGTACCAGAAATAAAACCTGAAGTAGGGGCTTGGATCATGGCTGCACTGCACCAACGCCTCTGGTTCCTGGAGAGAAGCACGGTTCTTCCTCCAAGCTCTGCCCATCTCCCTCAGGACAGGAGCCAACACACTTCAGCATTGAGCTGCTCTCCTGCTTCTTGGAGAGGGAGTTGAAGCAGCGTTTTGCCCACACCGCTCTGGGAGGGGGTAAGCTGCTGGGTAGCCCTGTTCCTGTTTATCTATCTTCAGGGCCAAGTAGGAGGACTCTCTAGGTGTTTGTGTCACTTCACAAGTTAGCCTTAGAGCATATTCCTACTCGCAGTGTCATTTTAAAGTGCTCTGTATTATCTGAAAGAGCTCTGAAACACTGTATGATAAATGGAAATGCTGCAAAAAATCATACTTATAAAATAGATTGCATTTACTTTCCAGGAGCAAGTGTAAGTGCAGATTTCTTTGGCACAAGACACAGCTTTTGATAGAGTATCTTAATGTTTAAACTGGTTTCTCACACAAGGCTGGCTGCCAAGGTTTAAAAAACACTTAAATTATTTTGGCAGAGATCCCTTCCTAGAACTGGCCAGTTGTTTTTGTAATTATAGAGGGAAGTACACTAGCACTTGGCAAGACCCAACATTTGACAGCAGAGCAGTGGTGTAGTTCTCAGTGGGAACTGTTTTTGAGTTACTCTTTGACAATAAAAGCATGACCTGCCAGTTTCTTTTAAAGATAATAGTTACCATCCTGGCAGCCCTATAAATTCAGGGAAGGAAGGGGGTAGATTTTTACTAGCAATCCCAAGGTAGCTAGATACGGATCTTGACCTTGCAGTCCACGGGGTGTAAATATTTCGCTCAGTTTGAAAATAGTTCTTGGGAGCACCAGGCTAGTCCCTCAACATGGCCCCACCGTAAGGCGTGGGGGAAACGGAATGAGCTGGAAGAAAGGGGGCTGGAAGAGAAATCATCCTTATGTTCTCCTCCCTGCCTCACCTTCCCATAAGATCCTATTGCACTGGAGCCAGAGAATTCAACCTGGGCAATCTGTAGAACGGTGGGTGCAAGAATTATAGAATCGTAGAATCGTTTAGGTTAAGAAGCAGCACAAAGCAGTAAATGAAAACAAAAATGGCCAAATAGGGGCTGAATCAGAAAAACCAAAGAAAGGGAAAAGTCTGAAAGGCCACTTTGTCGGAAGAACTGCCTTCCCACCTTGCCAGGTAAGGCTAACAAACTGCAACTGCTGCCTGTGCCCGAAAGCCTGGCCCTGGTTGCCTGCTGAGAGCCGTGCACACCATGGTGAGAACAAAGCGGGCTGGCAAGCTCCTGTGCTGCCACGGACTTAAGGACAGAGGAAATGAAACTGAGGGTTTCATGAATTGTAGACACTTTTGTTTCAGCATATGTTTGTTTTTGCTTTCAGATTTCAAATGGAGCAACCATAAAAGTCTTTAAAAAGAAGGCAAATACCCGATCAGGTAACAAAGGGACTGCAACCTATTCGTGGAGAATGGGCTGGGAATGCAGAGAGCTGAGTTATGACAGGTTGTACCTTCGTCAATAGGAGGTCAGAAAACTTGGCACTTTGATATAGCTGGGCCAACTGAAGAGCCGTGTTACCCTGGCTCTGGGCCTCTGGCAGGCACAGTGGGCCTAGGAGGAGGGAAGAAGGCAAAGGAAAGAAGGACAGAAGGACATAGAGTCCTCAGCAAATGAATGCTTAAAGATACAGACTCACAGGCAGGAAAGCAGGGCAGGGAAGCCCAGGTGATACGAAGTGCTGACTGCTGAGACCAACACAGGGAGCATGCCCTGGCATAATACAAAACCACCGTTTTGGAATTTTCCTTATTCTCTTGACAGTGGTTCTGAAAACCTTGACTTGGCTGTCTCAACAGCAGGTCAGGAGTTAAAGGGTGCTTAGAAGGGGTCCGTTCATCTCGCCTATCCCTGTGGTGCAGGTTGTTCCAGCCCAGCTGGTGGCTTGGGGAACGTGGACTTTCTGTAGCCCCTGGGCAGAAACAGACGCTCCTAGCCTGATTCACCTCCCCATCAAAGTGGACATCTAAAGTTAGGAGAGACGTGTCGCTGAGGTGCAAGTCACTGGGATGGCATTGCGCTCTCCCTCAGCAAGACCAGGGTGGTCTGTTCTCAGCCGTTGCTTTCAAGCCTGACCTCAGCCCGCCTGCACTGAGTGCTCTTACAGACTAAACCAATGCAATCGTCTCATCTGCTGTCTGTTGTCCTCCTTTCAGAGGAGCTGCGATTTGCTACCAGCTTACCCCAGCAGCAGATGATGATGCCCTAGCTTAGTGGTCTGAGCTACAGGTTGGCACTGGGGAGGTGAAGCAGGACCTGTGCATTTCTTAGAGGCTTCCCCCACGCTGCAGGCAGGAAAGCATGACACCCAGCCTGCTTGCTCGGCATCCTGGCATGCACCCTGCTGCACAGCCCAGAGCCCAGCAGAATTCACGAGCTTGTAGCTGTGTGTTTCATTAATGCCTGTTTGCTCTCTGCTTTCTGGTATTTAGATGTGGAGTACTCCGATGAACACTGTCATTTGGTGAGTTCAGTCATTACACTGTTAAGTGGTAGATTTAATGCTAAGCTGTATTTGTATCTGTGTAATCTCTCTAATCTCTTCACAACAGATTTTACCAGACTCCGAAGCAAACAAAGATGTGAAAGGAACAGGTCACAAAGGAAAGCAAAAATTCAAAGTGAAAGAAATGTATCTGACAAAGCTTCTGTCAACAAAGGTAAACTGTAAAGCCTTATTTTGGGGGAGGGCTGATGTTAGGCTTGGTTAGTTTGGCACAACAGAAATAGAAATTAAAGCAGAAATTACACAGACTTCCTGCATGTTAATGTCAAATGTTAAATAAAAAGGTAGCCTACAAAAATCACTGTGCTAACTATGTATTATAACCATTTGCAGTGATAGACACATTTCACGTGTTCTAATGCTAGAGTTCTAAAATTGTCTATTACTTGCCCTCTCTATCTCCTCAGTAAGCACAACCTTTTTTCTCAGGTTAAAGAAAAAAAGGTAGTTATTGAGCTTACAGAAAGGGAGTTTTGCCACTGAGTCCCATAGAGCTAGAACGATTCCTCTTGGAGAGACAGCTTTCAGTCAACAAGCTCCTCACCCTCTACTACAGTTTGCCCAGCTTAGAGACAACTTCCAAGGCCTGAGTTCACAACATGCTGCCCATGAAATGAAATAATCTTTTAGGGTCTCAAATTAAGCATCCAAAACAACTACATAAATTTTAAAAACAAGGTCCTTAGGATTTATAATACAATTACCTTATTTATACAATGTGCATTCCTTAGGAATAAGCCCTGCTCACTCCCTCCAGTAATGTCATCTTGTTTCTGACTTACTCAAAAGGCTTATAAAAACTCTTTGCAACAGCATAATACTTAAAATATTAATCAGTGCACAACACTGAGAGCTGTGCGATACAAGAGGCCTGAAGGGATGATGATTGTGGGCTTCTTGCATTTAAAAATCTATCAATCATTATTTAATTAGATTGTTGATAGCATCTGAAGTAATTTGGGACACTACCCAAAGTGAGAGTGAAGACTGGTCATTTCTCATTAGCTGTGGAAACTAAAATAAGCCCTTAGGAATTGCTGGAGTAAACCAGTAATATCTTATGGTGGAAGACTGAAGTACAAAAGAAAAGATCAGGCTCTAAGAAACAGTCCTTTTAAAGGACTTTAAATTAATCATCTCTTTCTCCAAAGTAGGATAGTGCTCTGAACAACAGTGCTACGATACCCTTCACTGTGGAATTCCACCCATGATATGCCGTGCACTAAAGGAAATTGCCTCGAACCATGTCTCCCTCACCCATACACGCACCCAGACACAATTGCAGCGTTAGCCACGTGAAATGAACTGGCCAGTAGCGCATCGAGGCCCCGGGATACACTTAAATCCTTCTCGTTGAGAGAAGATTGGGCTGAACTGAGCTTCAGAACAGATGTGAAGAAAAAAAGCGCAGAACAGTGTTTTGCTTTGTTTGCCTCTACTTATGAATACTCTGTGCTGATGTCAGTGAGTCCATCAGTAACTAAGTCCTTGCTTTTGTGAGCCAAATAGCTTCACTTCTGGATCAGAAATACCCAGTTTCAGTTCTTCTCTCGAATACTAGTGTCTTTGTATGCCACCCAAAGCTGTTATCCTAGAATTAGATCGAGCGCCACAGTCACTTGTCTGTGAAGTGTTGATGAGCACATGTGTTCAACATGTGTCGCAGATGGCACCACAAAGACCAGTGCCCTAGAAAACTGGTTAAACTCCTTTTGCTCACCTCCCTCTTCCAGTCACAAGTTCCAAATGCCTTTACCAAGGGTGCCAACAGTATCCAAACAGTGGATGTTATCTTTGTTGGAACGAGTGATTCCTTCCACCTACGATTTATCACAAAGTTCACCACAGTTCTCCTGAAGTGATAGGATGTGTGACATTTGAAAGCAGCTCATTACGGTGTATTTGTAGTTTCATTTTTGTTATTGACTGTCTTGTTTGCCAATAACCTGTGGCCTAGATGTTTACCACAAGCATATTGTAGTTTCTGTGTGTGGTTGCCTTGCGGCAAGCTCAGCTCTCTGAGACAAGAAATCCTCCTCTTTTCTTGTGTAATAGTGGCACTATTCATTTTCTTACTTTTCAGGTTGCAATTCATTCAGTTGTTGAAAAGCTCTTTAGGAGCATTTGGAGTTTACCCAACAATAAAGCACCCGTTGCCATCAAGTACTTTTTTGATTTTCTGGATGCCCAGGCTGAGAGCAAAAAAATTACTGACCCTGATGTGGTCCATATATGGAAAACCAACAGGTATGCCCGTATGATATGTGCAGGAGTGCATGCACTCTCTGAAAATGTAATGTTGCAAAGATGGAACAGGTCAACTGTGATTAGAAGAATAAGATTTTGGCATGTCTGGGTGAAGATGTGGTTTGGCTTTGTGGATCCTAGTAATTTTAGCATATTGATTGGATACCGATACAAACCACCATAGCTTCCAGGACTTCAAAGTCCTCACACTGACTTCTCACTCAGAAAGAAGTACCTGCAGGTTGAGAGCATTATTTGAAGAGGGAAGGGTGACTAACTGATGTGTTTGCTCTGTAGCCTTTGTTCCCTGATCCGTTTTTTACATGAATAAGCAGCCCAGAAACGTGCTTCTTTCCATGAGTGTAGTGCAATCGAACTGCCATTTTAAAGCAGTTGTGCTACCTGAGTGGTTAATTTTAAAGATGCTTGTTCTTTCTCTCTCTAGTCTTCCTCTTCGCTTCTGGGTGAACATCCTGAAGAATCCGCAATTTGTCTTTGATATTAAGAAGACTTCACATATAGATGGCTGTTTGTCTGTAATCGCACAAGCTTTCATGGATGCCTTTTCTCTAGCAGAACAGACACTGGGGAAGGTAATGCTGCCCTTCCAGTCTTTTGCTAACTTCTCAAGCAATGTCTTTTGCAACTGTATAATGATTTAGGGGATGAAGTCCTGGATCTGATGACATTGGGGGCCAAACTATCAGCGTGTAATTAAGCTGGGTTTCCATTCCTTGTTGCTCCATCTCACGTGACTGAAGAATTCACTGGAGTAGTCAGATACAGCTACTAGAATGCCATATTGATAGTTAACTGCTGCTTGTCTTCTCTGCAGTTAGTTTCTGCAAAATGTGTTTATAGAATTTGTGGAAGAGGGTGGAAATTGTAAGATTTTAAGGAAGTTTTAAAGAATTTTTAAACACCGGTCTTAAAAGTATTAACATTATTTGATAAGCAGTCCAAATTTTGTCTGCCACACACCAATGTGCAGAAAACACACAGTAAGCTACTGGGAGCTATAAGAACACTTGAAAGAGCTCTGAAGTTTGAAACAGTTCCTTTCACATGTATGAGCTGCTCTGTTTTTATATGCAAAATTATTTGCTGGAGTAATGAGTCCAGAAATCTTACATTCAAAAGCTCTTTAGTACAGTGTCCAGAACTCTGGGGATCAGGAATACTTCATTTTTCCCAAGGATATTTTTCTTTTCTTTGGACCAAAGCAGGAAGCATTTGTTCAGGTTCATACTACCAAGAAAAACAGGCTAGAGATTTTTTAGCCTAAAAAAACCCTCATATAATAATGAACTAATTTCCTATGTGCTCTGAACCAACTGCTCATCTGTTAAAGGTAGATAACAAATAATGTGCTTATTTAACTTATTTTAGGAGTGAAGTGCCATGAATTAAAACTAATCACATCACTTGATGGAAAAACTGCAAATGATCTCTTAGGTTTCTGTGCTTAACATCCAATGTGAAGTACTGTTGATACAACAGCTCCCATTAGCCATGTGAAAAGGGATGCTGAAACCTGATAAAGGTTTTCAATGCAGTAAACATCTTGTGGCCTTTTAGTACTATAATGTATTTACTTTCAGATTTTTAGCATTTTATCCTAAAACATTCTTTAGCCACTTACTTAGAAAACAAACATTTAAATTATTTCATCACACAGTGGAAACAGTAGTGACAAGATATCACATGGTTGTGTCATTTATTCCCCAGAATTTAAACTAGAGCAGTGACAGGAAACTACCAGCCCCCACTTTTACATTCTGAAAACACAGTTTCCAGGTGGGGCTTTGGCTCCTACCACAAACATCAGCATTTATGTTCTCGGATGAGCCTCACACTGCCTGGTAGGTCAGTGCTGACCTGGGTTGTTGAAGCACTGGGGAAAAGAATAAATCCCTTTGGCTGTGCATGCCTGGCAGTCAGCTCTCCATGCCCTCGAACCCTCGAGCGAAAGGAGTAGTAGGGACCAAGAATTTCAGGGGAACCTCTGCCATCACAGGATCTAGCAAGGCTCTCTGGCATGTTACCCTAGGGGAACTTTCCACAGCACTGCTTTATCCTGTACGTTAAATAGGGTATCATCGGCCTCAAGGCCTTTGGTTCAGCTTTCACAATCTTTCAGGTCCGGGGAGGGGTGAGGAGGAAGGAAGAAAGAAAACTACGTCTAAGGGACAAATGTTCATCGCTTCTGATACCAGTAGAAATAATAATATGGCAACTGTCATGAAACACAATGCACTCTTACCGAGGTCCTGCGTCTGTTCTTCATCTTTATTTCATAACCTTGATTCCTTGCATATAATCACCGCAAAGAGAAATGAGTCACACAGAGAACAGACACAATTAGATGCAATTAACTATGTGGAGGTGGAACCTTAGGAAATCTGTGCTGTGAAAATTGACAAGGCTTCAAATGTTTTCTTTTAAGGAAGCACCAACAAATAAACTTCTCTATGCTAAGGACATTCCGCTCTACAAGAAGGAGGTGAAAGCGTACTATAAAGCCATCAGGGATCTGCCTCCACTGACCACTTCAGAGGTTGAAGAATTTCTAACTCAGGAATCTAAGGTATGGTTGAGAAGCAGCAGCTTCATTTGCTTTTATGTTAAGTTTTTTAAAAAGGAGAACTATCTGACCAGAACTGTTTTCTGTTTTAGAAACATGAAAATGAATTTAATGAGAAAGTGGCCTTGATTGAAATCTACAAATACGTAGTGAAATATTATGATGAGGTAAGCACGTCTGCTATTCCTGCTTAACCCCTTAATGTTAACTTGCTGCCTCAGGCTGGAAAATTGGGCTCGACAAAGTAACCAGGGGCTGGCCTGGTGTGTGACTTACTGGCTGCCACTCCAGAGACAGCCCCTCGGTCTCGCAGCCGAGGCTGCTCCTCCCACTGAGCTGGGGGGGACCAGAGCAGTGCGGCCCCCCCGGGCAGCTGGAGCCCCCACCTCTCAGAGGGGTCACAGGCCAAAGGTCTGTAAATGCACCTTTGCTGTCACCAACTCTGATTCACAGGGACAGTAGCAACGAAATCCTCCCTGCAGTTTCAAAAGAGTTCCTATCTAGTCTAGACTTCTTGTTTTACTGTGTGTGCAGAGTATCCGCTAATGCCTGTCACAACTCCGGTGCATGCGCTCCATTTCCCTCCCGATTCAGAAATCAGATTAGACTGTAGCACCAGGCCTTTCGATTTAACAGTCAGTACAAACACCTCAACGGAGCACACTCAGCCTTACAGCAAGAGGTCTCTGCTCCTTTCCCATCATAGCCCTCTTACGCTCTGCTCTATTAGTATCTTAAAGAAAAGCAGCTATAGCTTCCAGTCCCTGCTATTGCTAACAAAAGAAATCTTTTCTCAACTGCAAGCACTTAGTCGCAGGCTACCTCTAAGCTGCTTTGTAAGAAAATCCCTGCCCTCCGCTTTGCAAGATAGGATTCTCCACTCCATTTTGCTCGGCAGCATCCTTGACAGAGGCTGCGTGTGCCTGCGCAGGGACGCAGATAAGAGCCAGCTGGGGGGGTGTTGCCTGAAGGCCTCCTTACCGCTTGCAGCAGGTTGTCTGGGTCTCCCAGCAACCAGACTTTTCTCTCTTTCATCCCCGGCAGCACAGCATCAGCACTTGCTGTAATCATGCAGCTCTCAGTCGCCCGTTAGCTAGCTTACCACTTCTGGTCTCTAATATCTCAAATTATCTGGGCTTGGCATCAAATCTTTGCCTCTTAAAAAAGCTTGGGATGATGCTCAGAATGGCACTACACTTTATTAAGCTCATTAGAATTGTTGACAGAGGAGACTTCAAAATACTTTCTAATCTTAGGGCCCATTTTTGAAGCTAGTACTGGCTAAACTTACCCCATCCTTAGAAGGAAACCCTCCCTCTGCTCTTCCCTCTCTGGGAGCAGCTAAAGCTCATTCATTGTTTGCCGAGATCTCAGTCACTTTGTAGAGTTGCCAGCAAAGAGTTTTCAGACAGCAGTAGTGCTCCTTCCTATCACCTGGGCCGGTGCCAAGTGGGCCAGTTAGAGGAAGAGAAGCAGTTTATTGCCCTCAGTTTATAGGGCAGAGGAAGAGAAATAAAATACCATTTGCAAATCTGCTCTCGGGTAAAACTGGAGCACTGGCCTTGCCTCGCACATCAAGAGATGAGCATGTGTTGGATTTGTTTTGGTATTCTTGCTTGGCTCTGTCATTCTTTTGTGGAAGTGTTGCAGATTCTGTAATCACAATGACTTGAAAGGAAAACTACCAAAATAAAGCGTTCAAGTCAGAATAGAATGTTTACATATAGGCGGGCATTCAGATGGATTTTTCTGCCACTAGTTGTTGGAATGCAGAAAAGCAGGCTTTAAAAACAGCAAGTAAAATAAGCACTAAAAAAATTATTCTCTTTTTTGCTAATTGTTAACAGATTGTCAGCAAACTTGAGCGAGAACGGGGGTTTGAAGAAGTCCAGAAACAGCTCCAGCAAGTAAAAGTGCTATTTGATGAAAAGAAAAAATGCAAATGGCTTTGAGCAGAGCACTGACTCACAGCGTCACTGTGGGGGATTTTAAATAAGCGCTGCTGCTCCCCAAACTGTTTTGACTGACTATATGTACAGGGTTTGAAACATTTGGACACTCTTCTCCACTCTGACCATTCCAAGTAATATCTACATTTGGGAATGAAGTACGGGCAGGGGTAGATATTCAAACGTGGGCATGTGAAAGCGAAAGTGAGTCTAGTGTTGGCCGGGCCAGCATTTTTAGGTACTTGAACACATGTACCTTTTGGTTCAACAATACTGCCTAAAAGTAAGCTTTCTGCTTGCTTAAAAACAAGCTTGCAGGAGATGTGCAAACCACATTGCAAGGTCAGAGTTGCCCATGTGAACTTGTAAGTTGCTTAGCTCTTTTGTTTTTTTAAGAGAGAAAGCTGATGTTTCGCCACATCCTTTCAGCAGCCTTGGCAAACTGTGAGGATGAGCTCCGGCTTCAGAATACGGGTCAGCTGCAGTTTCCTTCCTTCCAGACAAATGTACACTGGTTCCTGTTCCGGGAAAAAAAACAAAAAACAAACAGCACCAAAGTGACACTTAGGACAAGTGCGTTTAGCAGAAAAAGTGGGTCTGAGGTTTGAAGGCCAAATGCCCCATGGCAAGGACTTGACTTACCTTCCTGAGGTTAGAAATTCCACCTGCAAAGTGAAGCCAACCACTGAGCGGGGTGGAGCGGGGAGGCTTTTGGAGAAAGGCGCTAGGCTGGCATCAGTCTGTGTTTACATTTCTACCTTTCCATCCTTAAATAAGCTGTGAAACACTTGTGAGCAGCTTCACGTGTGAAACCTCCATGCAGCTGCACCGCATCGGAACACCGTTGTGATTTGATGAAGCAGCTGGCGATGGCCGCGCTTTGGTGCCCAAACCTGGACTCCGGCACACGATCAGCCCCGATGCATCAGTGCTGACAGTCCTGGCCAGTCTTGCCATGGGTGTACAGGGGCCTCACAGATCTAAAGCCAGCGTTTGTGGGTGGTTTTTTTTCAGGTTGTCCACACAAAGGATTAGTTTAATATGTAAGAACAGGAGGGCTGGTGTATGTAACCTCTGGCTGTGTCTGAGAAACTGATACAAGCGTGCTAGCTAGGGTTGGGGGTGGGGAGGGGGTAACTAACTGCCTTAGTGCTGCTGGGGTGTTTTTTGAGGCTTGGCGGTTTTAAAAGGCGGCTGTCCATTACATTTGCATTGATGGCTAAAGTTAGCCCAGCTGGAAAGCAGGTGCGTGGCCATGCTGCTGAGACGAGGCTGGCGCAGCGGCTGCCGTGCACAACCACGGAGGAGCAGCCGTGGCTCTGGCTCCGCTACCGCACCAGCGCGGTCCTGTCCCCTGCTACGGAGCTGGAACGTTTTGTGGCTGCTGGGCTCTGCTTCGGTCATGTGGAGACACTTAACTAAGGCTGCCGCCTGCCCTTAGAGCTGAGGTAAGGTGTTGACGAGGCGGAGATACGTTTCCACATGTTCCCGGAGGGATCCAGCACGGGAGGGGAGTGGTGTAGCGCAGTGGCCCACTGGAGAGGGAAGAGCTGTCCCCTGCCTTGGCAGTGCCATGGGCTGTGAAGGGCAGAGGCAGCCCAAGTTCGGTATAGAAAGCCTGTGCCAGGGCTATGCTGGCACCAGGCACGGTGCCCCGGCATGCAGCCGGCCGGTGCCGGCGAACGTTAACCATGCTTTGGTAGAAGCAAGGCCGCCTGTTAATGTGGAAAAAAAAAAAAAAGCAAAACCACAACCATTGCCTACTGCTCTGCCCTCTCCCTACCTACTATGTGATTGCACAAGTTGTACCTCTTGCGTAGCCAAGAGGGCAGCCACCAACCCATACTGTGATGGCTTTTTTTTTTTTTTGAAGTCTTACACTTGCTCTAAGTTTACACTTTATACTTGATGGAATGTATGGCTTTGTTCAGGAAACTGCACTACAATGTTGCAGTACTTTCAGCAGTTCTCTTCTCTGCCTAGCACAATAGATTTTGGTAAGTTTAATTTTGATTGGGAAAAAACTCACCCCCAACCCTAACCTATCTTGCCCTCTGTCCTAAAGGAGTGGACTATGGCTTAAGTAGCACTTAAGCTTAGAATACCTGTACTTAAGGGCTTGATTTTTATCATTCTTAACATTTTAAAGCAACATCAAATAAATTAAAACAAAAAAAGCACAGTAATTAATTAATATTAAAGGAAGGGCATGAGCACATTACTCTTTCCAGTTAGACATCTCAGCAGTTCCGTTCCACTTCAGGTGTTTGCTGGCAGTGCATTTGAATGAACTGTGATAGTTTTGTTCAACAGTAACCTTCTGTACAGGCAGAAACCACCCCCTACCCCCGCAACGTTTCTGCTTGGAAAGCTGTAAAATATAATCTGTTTGCGTGGGTCTGATCCTGTGAACTTCACTGTATGTGTTTATATGATGAGGAAATGAAAATCGGTCCTATTCTGTATTTGTACTACTGCTTGTTTGCTACACTAGCTTTAATGATTTCTAGAGATTAAGTATGTGTTGAAGCAGGCCCTGTAGCCTTAGCCTACAGCCTGGAATAGGATTATTGCCTTTTATTCAAGCCTCCTAAACAGTGTCACTCTGTTAGTAAACCATTTAAAGTCATGCTGGGACTTTGTAACCCATCGAGTGGATCTCACAAAGTGATGTGAAGTATAATTAAGTGATTGTGGCTCTTTTGGTAGGTTTGGGTCAGCACACAAAACATTGGCACACCTTCCGTATCTGCAATTCGCCGTTACTGTTAACACAGACAAAAAGAACCACCTCTGACTAAAGCTGTATGACAGCAACCCAACAATTCTAACAGCATTCTCCGAAATGAAAGCAAACTTCTCTTTAACTTATTTTCACATGTTTACAGGCAAACTGCTATGGCAAACAGTATATTTTCTAACACTAGCTTACAGAGCATTATTTTGCGGTCATCTAGTTTGAAGTCAAATCTTACTAACATGTAAAGTAATTCCTGTTGTACAGAAGTTAACCTGTTGTTTAAAATGAATGGTTAAAAAAAGTTCAAATGACAAATACATGTTGGTGTTTGTAAGGGTTTATCTAGAATAAAATGCATTTGGAGGTTATTTTGATTAACTTGTGTATTTTAAAGTGTTTAAAAGAAAGCAAGCACAGCTGTGGCAGTCCAAGGTCGCGCAAGGAACAGCACGCAAGACACTGACTGGCGTCGGCTGAGGAGGACCACAGCCGTTCCAGCCCTGTGAGGCTCCAAGGCAGAGCCACCTACATCAGCACTGTGTGTTACAAACCACTTCTGCCACTCTGAAAGTTTTGTATTTGTTGGGAACTACAAAAAAAAAGAAGGTACGGTGCTGGGGGCAGAGGGGTACTGGCCTGAAACTTAACCAGCCAGCCCTAGGGCAGGGGAGGATTCCCAGGGTGGGGGATTCCCGACAGCCTTCCCACCTCTGGGAAGCTGTGCAGGCCAGAGCCGCAGTACAACTTGATGCTTTAAGGCTCCGAGAGTATGATGATACTTCTAAAAAAGCTGTTAAAATAATGTTAAAACCAAGGAGCTGAGACAGACTGGGAAGGGGAGCCCACAAACCATTAGATAACCATCATTCTTCCTCCTGCTAGTACCCTTTTTCTGCCCTCCAAGGCTTCCCCAGTTTGTATAACTCGCCCCTGACATCAGATGAAGTCTTGCTGAAGACCACGTAACCAGGGCCAGGGACAGAAACGCCCGGCTGCTGCGTGCCAGCTCTTTGCAACCATTATGTACTGGTTAAGTGTTAGTACACGTTACATTTGGCAAAGCTGGCTCAGGCACAGAGTTACGTTTTCCAAATTAATCCTGCAGGAGACAACAGAAGTAGCTGCTGTTACTTCTAATAGTTACACTGTTTTCCTCAGAGAAGTCTAACAAATTCCCCAAGAAAGTACAGTACAATCCTTATACTTACATACTGCATGGAAAATAAAAAATGCAGCCTTTGGATAGAAAAGTTGAATCAATGACAATATCATCATATGCAACGTAGTTAATCAGTTGTCATTAGACTGTAGTAATAAAGCATACCCAATAAGCTATTAAAAGAAATCGCACTGCATATCTCACTGTCTCATACTTTCAACTGCAGTATTTAAAACAAAACAAAAACAAAACAAAACCCCATACACCAAACAAACAGAAAAAAAAAATCACTCCAAGACAGTTTTCACTGTCAAGTCAAAAAAATTAATTGATCCTTTACAAGTTTCTGTTAATAAACTGATAATGAAGGAAGAAAAAAGATTTTAAATACATTAAACGTTGAATAAATAATTTAATTGGAGTTAAGTAAACAAATCACAGTAGCAACAAATAAAAACTTACATTTTCATAATGTGAAGGCACTTTATTATACTTCATCTTGACTACATCATATTAAAAAACTTGATTATTGCTTATTCCCATTACAAAAATACAAGAGGCAGATTGTCAAGGGTAGCCAATAAAAGTTTCCAGCACTTCCTACATTTCATTTCATCTTCTCTGTCTGCCTGGGAACTTCAAAATAACAATCCGAATGTGGATTACAGCATTGTTAATCAAAACAGCAACCCAGCAAAACTCCACGCTGATACAGTAACTTCTACATTGAAGGAGTAAGAGGATATTATCAAATAAGTTTCAAAGGATTTAACAAAAAAAAAAATTTACTTTAATTTTTATTTTAAATGTCAACATAATCCAAACCTTGATAAAAGTTTTTTAAAGTTTCAGGTGATGAGATAATTCCCTATGTTTTGACTTCCAAATAATCTTACATTATTTATATAAAAACATTTTAAAATGTAGTTAATCTTTCAATGCTTTTGTTTTGAGCCATTATATTTGATAATTTATGACAGCCTATCAAAAATAAATACAAAACTATGCAGAATATATTTTATGCTACGTAGGCACTTACAAGCACGTTTTTGGCAAAATATTAAAAGCATTTACAAAGGAGAAGCTACTGAAAACTAACAGCATTTGGAGTCCTCGCTTTGTGCATCACCTTCTCCAGCATTCTTGGTTCTAGCCAAGTCCCTGTGTGCACTCACCGTTGCTCGCTCTCTAGATGGTCCAAGATCTTGCAGCTGTTTTCTCTGTGTGGTTTCTAGTTCTTCCAACCGCTTGCGAAGCAGGGAAAGCTCTCTTTGATGCTGTTCCTCCTTGAAATTAAAACAACAACAACGAAGTGGCTTTATTATGTTTGCACACCTACAAGGGACCAAAATGGGCACTAATTTCCTTTTCGTTAATTAATGATTTTAAAATAAAAATTGTTAAGTCCAAGATATCCTCATTTGTTAAATTTTACTACTCAATGTTTTGTGGGTATTGTTCTGATGTTCGTGATGAACAGCATCAGCAAGAAATACATGCGTAAGCGTTCCTCCTCTCAAAACAAAAAGGTGCGCAGACCTGAGGTCACAGTTACCAAGAATCTGTAGTCAGCGTGGTCAACCTCAGCCAGAGATATTCACCCTCAGAAGCTCACCAGAGTAAGAAAAACTGTTTTAACTACACAAGAAACAAAGAGCAGCAATACTGCTTTTTAGTAATGAAACCATTGTGTGAGAGCACCACTATGGTATTTCTTGCCCAGAAGGAGCCATTTAAAGCCTCTCAGAAGGACAAAGTATGGAGAACTAGGTTAAAACTGCCCATTTGTTACATTCTATAACGGATCATTTGTCTTTCTTTCAAGAATTCCTTCCTATTGTGAGGAACAATACTAGAAGCATTCCTCAAAAGTTTCCTTCCTCTGCTCAAAGATCAAATACTCCTTTGTTAAGGCTGAAGTCTGTAAGGAAGGACTGTTCCAGTACCCTCTTTTGTGCTATTATTTTCACAACTTGTAATACATCACCACCTGAAGAAGGGGGAAGGACACTTCAGGACCAGGAGGCAAGGCAGATGATGACATTAGACCGACTGGATTGAGTGACGGTAGGTTAGGATTCAGAATTAAACTCCGGAATTCATTGTGCCTACGTTGCAAGTCCTTTAGTCTCTTCTGGAGGCGTGCATATTCTTCATAGGAAACATTCTGCCTAAAATAAGAGATTGCTTATTGCTCAAAATCTTTATTACCCCAGCACAGAAGCACACGGCTCCACGAGTACTCTGCTGTTTACTGTCACTATGAGGGAAAACTATATACCAGAAGAACTGGAAGGTGGAAGGGCTGTGTATATTCTTCTGCCTAAATGTCTATCTAAAAGTCCCTCTACATATTAAGGTATCTACTGTAGTACAGATTAGAATTTACATCAAATAAATTAAGCTTTTAATAGCATTCACAGTAGTGAGTCACAGGAGCCACATTAAATTAAATATTATCAAGCCACATTAAATATTATCAAGCCCTCCGTAGGCGCTCAAGAAAGAGAGAAAAAAAAAAAAAAAAAAAAGGAGTTTGTCTTTCAAAGAGGATGCTAAATATGGTTCTCTCGCAATTCTGAAGTCTTTTTCACTTCCTTCTTTTGAAGAGATTCCTGCAACTGCATCTATCAGATATTTTTCCTTTATTTTTTCCTGAAGAGGCAGCCCTGCAGTTGTCTTATAAGCTCTCAGCTGCCCATCCTAAATGGACTCCATTCAAAGAATTCTAGTGCTGAAAATGCCATCAGACTGGACTCCAGTTACTAAACTAAGTGTCATATATTTTCAAAAATACTTAGTATTTTTAAGTCAGATCTTGGGCATATATCATTTTTCAAGCCAAGAAAAAGCAAAGTTTATTACCTATTTAACACCTGATTTTCTTTTTCTAGTTCTTCTATCTTGGCTTCCAAAAGTTCTAGTTTCTCTTGCATCCTCCTTTGTTTATTATCATTGAGAGTCTTTCTCTGTCAAACAGACATTTCAAAGAGCTAAGTAATGCCTTGATAGATTAGATCCTGTAAAAATTAAATCTACACTGTACATGGTTTCAAGCTGTGAGTTTTTAGGATTTTCCTTCCTTATGAAGAGGTGCTGTGTTGTTCAAAAGTTCTGAATCCCAATGATGGGAAACAGAAGAGATGGGAAATAATCCATAGCTGTGACTGAAAGATGCACAGCTGTCAGTCACTTGTTGGGTCAGTGACTAACTGTACTAACAAACACTAACTATATTTGAGAATTATAAAACTCGTTCTTTAAATGACCATGTATAAATAAGTATAAACATGACCAAAAAAAAGTATGCTTTTTTTGTTGTTGTTTTTCCTCATGTTAACCTCAATTTCTTACAACCTTAAGAGCTACTGGTAGGTTTCATAACCTGTGTATGTCCAATGTATAAAACTGCCAATTAATCTTAAGATTTTATAAACAATTAGCTTTTTCAAGTTATTTCATAAAAAGCAAGCTTAGGAGAAGATATAATATTTCAATATTCCATCAAGGAAAAGTAGAACATCATTTGTCTAGTATCTGAAACATCATCCTTACTAATCAAGGAGTCCACCTCTTAAATATCCATATACAGACACACGCATGCAAAAAAAGCCTCAGGAAATCTTTGATGGCATTATAACAAAGTTGTTGGCTGTAATATTCTTTTGCTTATCACTTCAACCTATTTCTATGCTAATCTTGACAAACCTGATCTATTTTGTTATTATATAGAGTAGACTGCAAATAAACTCTTAATATTAAAACAATTCTAGTTGGCCAAAGTAAAGCTGAACTTCTCACGAGCTGGATTATTCATAAAGGAAGAGTCGACATGCCTTTTTCTGAGCAACAGCAGCTCGACATAGCCTGTTCTTCACTTGGTTGTATTTCTCTTCTTTCTCTGTGATGCGCTGAGTAAGCACATGCTTCTCCTCCAGCCATTCTATACGTTTGTATTCTAAGGTCCTTTGAAAAAATCAGGTTAAAAGATTAAAAGGTTATATAGACAAAGCAGTGTGTTCGATTAATACCTTAAGGCTCTTAAAATAGATGCATCTTTTCACAACTTCTACTTTTATATACTTGAAGGATCTGATTTAAATTTGATTGTGCTAACAATCTAATTGTGACTAACAACATTCAAACCTGTGCATTGACATCATCCTAGGTTTTGTTCAACTATGAGGCAAATTTTGAAAACTGATTCCAATAAGCTAGTTAATTGTCGGCTGCTTGTTGGTTTGGCAGCGTGCCAACTCATCCACGGAAAATGTCTAAATTCAGCTCAAACAATCACACTGAAACACAACACCTATGTCAAACATCAGTTGTCAGAAGTGCTGAGGTAAGATGTAAGAGGACAGGTTGCTGCCCTGTGCAGTCTACTACACCTTTGTAACAGAGAAGTACAGACTTGACTAGTATGTGCTCACGGCCAGAACAAACACCAACACAACAGGAAGCTCCACCGACGTAGTTCCTAGACAACATTTCAGCTGAACACGCACTACCGACGGCATACATTATCTGTTTAGGTCTTTGCATGCTTAAAACATACTAAAATTAGGCTGTGTTCTCTCGCAGTGGATAGAAAAGGAGCCAGTTTCTCTCTGCTGCCTTGTTTGCACTATCTGCATTGTGGGTTAAAGCAGACAAGAATTAACTGCATACTTAACTACATTACTATTAAAAAAATAATAAAATAAAGACACAAAACCAAATAGTGAGATTCTGTGCAGCAGTTTTTAAGAAATGCAGTGCAAGGCTTGGTAACAGCGCATCCATACCACTCCAATCCTGGGCTGATGCAGTTTTCCTACAGGGACTATGAACGAATCTCCATAAATTTCTCATCAAACAGCCTTTCCCTTCCCCACAGTAAGAGTATTGGGAATCGTCCACTCTTGTATGCAAACCAGGATCTTGGCCCACTTGGTAGCTGTCACAGTTCTTTTAGTAGACCCAGTGGGGTTTGTGACTTGCTGTTGACTATAAATAACTACTACTACCCAGGAAACAAAGAGCTTTCTCAAAAAGCACCCCGTAATAAAAGAATTTCAATTGAGACAGTGGTTAAAAATGCCATGAGCTTTTTTTTTTTTTTTAAATGCCACTAATGCTGTTCCTGAAATACTTAACAAGTGCCTGTTCGAGCTCATCTCTGATCTGTATCAGTCTCATAGTTTGCCTTCAGCCCTTTTCGTCATTTCACATTTTCATTTCCAAGCCTAAGACTGACACAGCCAGGCAGGCAGCTGCTTTGCCTACTTATGGTTCAGCTGGCATTATTTTATTTATTTGAAACTTTTTATCTTCGGCTTTCTTATTTTTTGGTTCTCATTTCACTTCCTCTTTAAGCCAAGTTGCTTTGGTGCAACTTAATTCTTGGGAGCTCAAGCTCGTAAGAATTACTGAACTGAGGAAGGAAGTCCTGTCACCCACAGAGTCAGAAAAAGGATGGAAACATGTCCCAGGGCTCCCAGGGTAACAGTAGGACCGACCTGGAGGACTTAAACGTAGGCTGCAAAGCTGCTTAATTTCTGCCGTATCAGCCTTGGTGAATCTCCCCTTATCTACATACTTATACAACGATCTCTGAGGACTGCCAAGTTCCTTCCACTGCCTTCCCAGGAAAACCTACTCCTGACCGGTCTATGGCCCATAAATATGTAAATCACATTGTCACTGTTATTTGAGTGAGACTGTCAATCTCACTCAAAATATGAATACACTTTCCTAAAGTAAACATCCAAAGTATTTAACATGCTGCTGACAACGGAACATACTCTGCAGTCCCAATGCAATAATCTCTTCAAACGTTAAACTGAAAAGCCATACTTAAACTAATGAAAACAAAGCAATTGCAGTACCAATTAGTAGCAAAAGAGAAGCTAGAACAAAAAGCCACCACATTATATCTTTTGGAAGTTTTCTGTTTAATCTGGGATGCTGCCTTTTTTTAAAACCCACCACAATAATCCAGCACAAGTTAGACATGTATTTGGTTATTAGGCGAGGAAATACTAAATAGCTATTTCAGACTGACTGACAAATTAATCTTTAAATTTCAGGAAAGTGTTCATTGCTATATGGAGTCTGAACAAGATTTGGTTTCCTTCAGCATTTATTAGCATATTTTGATGGTATGTGGTCAAGCTTGTGCAAAAAAGGAAAGTGATTATTTTTAATTTTGACGAGAGCAACTAGAAGATATCCAATAAGCTTTTATTTGCCTCATATCAGCTAAAAGGATCTGGGGGGGGGGGGGGGGGGGAAGTACATACACACATATACAGACTGGGTCCCTGAAACCTTATCAAAGCATAATACAATGCTTTTTTCACCCTTAATGCTTAAACACTCTTTAAAAAACTGTGTGTGAAACTCTAGATCCACTTAAACTAATGTAAGTTTGACATTCACTGCAGTATCAATAGGATTTCATTTTATACAAATAGTGTATTTCACTAGTCAATAAGTAATTGTAACAGACATGAATGGAAACAAACCCCTATTTTTGAAGTTACCACAAGCAAAGCTTTTATCCATTTTGCATAACAGGATGCATAGCCATTTTTTACGATTGTCCAATATGCCCAGTTTATTTTTAATTTCTGACTTAACTATGGATTGTAGATTTTGAATAAAGTAATCCACACAAAAGGAACACAAGCAATATGAAAAGGAAAAGTAAAGTCAAAAGGAAGAAAAAAAATTACTTCTCTGTTTCCAGTTGAGCTTTTTCTGCCCGAGTCCTTGCATGTTGACATTCTTGTTTCAATCTCTCTATTATTTCCTTCAGCTTCTGATTAGACTCCACCAAATCATTTTCTGATTGGGAAAGTGACGCAAGCTGGAGTTGCATGTCATGAACTTGCTACAGAAAAAAAAATAAATAAAAAAATCCATTTGAGAAGGTATGCAAATAACTAACAATTAATTTTGAGATACCGAGATAAAGCAGAACAGGACACCAATTGGCTGCATTAGCTTTTCATAAGCTTTTCTTATTTGTTCCTTGTGTTCTTACTTAACAGCTTCTCCAGAAGCTTTACAGTAAATCACTACTAGACAAAGAAGGTGTTCTACTGTAATTAAAATGAGAAAGGGATGCAGGAGTCTTCAGTCATTGATGTGTCCCCGCAGAACTTAAGAAATCCAACATTAAGCCCCAGGACTGAACAGAACTAGAGCACCACACAACGTGGAGCTACCCGGACTCTGCTGTCTCATAACGCACAATGCGTTGTACCAACCAGTTCACAAAAACAAGTACAGAGTCTGAAAAGTCCAACCTCTGAAGCCAGCACATAGAAAGGATGATTTCCCTTTCCTTTTTCTCCCTCCACATGGCCATTCAGATACCTCAATTTCTGAAGGAAAAAAAAATACTGCCTTGAACTTCGAGTGCACACAGCTTGCAGACTACTTTGATGGGCAGCTATGTTTTTACCTACTAAATAACATCATGGGTGAGCAGGAGTTAAAAGAATTAGGTTTTATTTTCAACACTGCCATCAATTTACTCTGCAATAGAAATATACCTCTTTACACTAGTTTATTCATTTATGAAACATCTGTTAAGCACTTGAAGAACCTCAGATGAGAGATGCAGTGTAAATGCAAAGCATTACCTAGAAACAATTTATAAGTCTCCATGGAAACTGAATCTCCAGTTAAATAGTGCATAACCATATTCAATACACCAGTCTATAAACATTCAGCTTTGAAATCCTTGGTACCCACGAAACATACTAAGCAAAATGCTGTAATCCACTTATAAAGGTCCAGGAAAGCATGACTGATTTCTGAACATTTTTGCTTTTAACTATCTGTTGCGTTTTGTGTCTCAGGAAAAAAAAAAAAGCCTTAAAAATTCAATCTAATCTTCAAACACTGGAAATGATAACTGCAGGAAAGATTGTATTTCTCTATAAAACATTACAAGGCAATAAAACCTTACCTGTTTCAGATCAGCACTTTCACGTTTCTTTTCTTCCAATTCCTCTGTCTGAATAGCTTGCTGTTGAATTTTTAATCTAAAATTGTATAAGATATCCTTATTTTTATTTAATTAAAATATAGATGTTAAGACAAATTGGTCTGACAATAGAATATATTGCATAATTTGAAAGGCTGGTAAATATTTAACTAAACGATGATTAAAAATGTATTTTTACTGATTATTAGAATTCATATGGGAGTAGATTTGTTGGCTTTTGGAGTCTGACTTTTGCTCCTTTTATCATATTGACCTTCATACATATACTGTAGTAAAACAACTTCACCGAGAACTGTAATAACCAACTCAAAGAGATACTGTACTAGGGTCCCAGTTGCTAATACGGTGCCATTATGGAAAGAGGAATGGTTTACTCTAACGCTGGGGCTATGCCAGCAGCCAACATGGACCCAATTTTAACAAACATGAGTATTGGAAAATTATGCCTTAAAAATGTTAATTAAAATAATGTAATTTTTAAAGGTTTGGATGAAAAATATTATTCTTTTTTAAACAGCACATTTTTAATTCTACTCCCTTTTTACACAACGCAAAAAAGATAATTTTGTTTAATTTACCATAATGAACTTTTGTGTATCTATGAATAGTAAACTTTTATACTGACTACTATAAAGAAAAGGGGGGGGGGGGGGAAGAGAAATTTGACTTAAGGTTAGAAAAGCCACACTACCGCAAACGCTGAAGTTCCTTTTTGCTAGATTGTTCCGCCATCTGTACAACACGTAGTTTCTCTTCATACTGATCCTTTTCAGATTGTCTCCAAGTATCTTGTTCCATTTTCATCTTCTCTAGATCAGCTAATCTATTCTCGAGTTCTAACCTGAGACATTATTCAACATGCACACAAGAATCATGACAAAATGCCAGAAGTGTTTAGTTGCTAAGAATGACATTTTTAAAAGTTACTCAAAACACTCCTCTTTTAGAAGTTGAGCAGTAAATCAAAAAACATACTTTTCATCCTGTAAGGCTGCAATTTTTTCAAAAAATTCCTCTTTGGCAGCTTGCACTTTACGAATTAGCTCCCGATCCTTTTCTACTAAAAGCACCTTATGACGTTCAACAGCTGCCTTAAGAATTTCCTTGTCTGACAGCAATCCTGCATTATACATTAAAAAAAAGTTAAAATGTCATTATTGATGTCAACCTGATGAAACCCAGTATTAAAATAACTTTATAAATTGATATAAGGGACCTAAAAATCACAATTCACATGACAGAATGAATGAATGGGAAAAAAACCCAAGAAAAACAGAAGAGACATGGCCTTTCTTAGTATAACAGCAACATTTCAAAAGCTTTTGAAGAGTAACTGTTACACTGGAATCTCTGTCTATGAAGGTTTATTATTTTAACATACAAAAGTAATAAAACAGCTGATATTATTATAGATTTAAGCTCTAAAGCAATTCCTGCTAAGCAGTTGTGTCTGGATTTTAAAAAAAAAAAAAAAAAAAATTTCCACAATAGCTATGAGAAGGTCAAGGAAGAAAATCTGTTATTTTCTTTTTATCAAAAAGTTTATGGTAAACAGTAACTGGTTACCAGAGAAACCATAGTAACCTGACCACAACAAATCCCACATTTTAATCCACTCATATTACCACGAGGCAATTCTAAAATTACTACTCTTCAGGCAGTGACAAAAGATGCAAATTAAAAACTTGTGACCAAGACACCTGTGTTCACCAGCAAACAAGCCAACATGCTATAACAATGACTCCTGGTTGTTTAGTGAATTCAGTGGTGCAAACTGGATTCCACAGCAAGTTCAGGTTAGCTTAAATCTTGTCTGTATTTAGTTTTGTATTTCATAGGGTCCAACATTTTTAGTTCGCAATATACCATGAGTGCATTGTCAATACAGAAAACACCACTTTTACTTGCTCTCAGAGAACTTAGTATTAAAGCAAGTGAACAGAAACAACTATTCCAGGAAGATGAAGGTACTATTTGGGGGTTATGGCAAATCGGTGAGGACAGTCTGCTTAAGAGCTGTGTAGTGACTGAAGTCATCAACACATAACTAGTACTAGAAAGCTTTGGCCTTTTTACTCCAGAAAGCGATTTCAAGTTGCCTACATACTCAACTGTATTAGGTAATTAGAACAGTGCCTATTTTCTTTAAAGAACAAGCTAGAAATTGTATTTTGTTTCACATGGCAACCTTACCCAGTTGTTATCGATTCCATGGACGCAGAATCAGAAAACAAAACAACCACTGAAGCCCTGTGGTATGTTACAGTTTCAAGCAGAGTGTGAAAGACACTAGAATTTGGCAATAATAGAAAAAATAACCATATGAAGTACATGATTTGAAACAGATTATGTTCAGATTGTTTCACAGATTCACTAATTTACA
The DNA here is from genome assembly GCF_929443795.1 of Astur gentilis. Lineage (NCBI taxonomy): Eukaryota > Metazoa > Chordata > Aves > Accipitriformes > Accipitridae > Astur > Astur gentilis. The sequence continues at coordinate 13,122,235 of NC_064913.1, forward strand.
TAAATGCAAAATTGTTCATAACTGTTCTTAACCTAGTAGACCAAGTGAAACAACACAGTTATTTCAGATACAAAATGAACTGTCAGATCTATAACTTAGACCAGAAGTAGAAGGTGAAGGCTGCTGGGGAATGTTTGGAGGAAGAATAATTGTAGTATTCTGACTAGAAGTTACAAAAGGAGTCATTAGAAATTAATTGCACGTTTTACCATCCATTTCACTTTGAATCTTGTTTCTCTCTCTTTCTACCTCACTCTTTGTTCTTGCTGCCTCCAGTTTGACATTTGTTACTTCCAATTTATGTGAATGTTTAAGTTCTTCTACCTATGAATTAGAAAAAAAAACCCAAATCAAGTAAAATAAATATATATATTATTCACAGCTTTACTGTACGTTTTTCATGTGATACTTTGCAAACAAGAAAGTCTGCCAAATAATCATGGACTATGCTTATTTTAAAAATACCTTAAATATTTTTTTCTTCCATTGCTTTCCTGAAGCCAATCCAGAATATCCACTCCTGTAGATAATTTTTAGTGGTGATTATATAGATACTGTAACACAAAAGCTATTGGCATGATCCGATTCCCCAAATCATAATCAGTACTATTACTGGTTTTTATTAATTCCTCAAGTCACACACTGAAGATTACTGAATGAGTTCAGTCATGTTGAGATGCAAGTTTTATATATTCCCTGATTAAAACAATCAAAGTGCTGAAACACAACATATATTCCAGGAACCAGGCTCTCTGACTATTGACATGTATTTCATCTCTAATGTCCTGGTTTCAGGTGGGATAGAGTTAATTTTCTTCCTAGTAGCCGGTATAGTGCTGTGTTTTGCGTTCCGCAGAAGAATGTTGATAACACACTGATATGTTCAGTTTTGGCTGAGTGGTGTTTAGACCAAGTCAAGGATTTTTCAGCTTCTCATGCCCAGCCAGCGAGAAGGCTGGAGGGGCACAAGAAGTTGGGAGGGGACACAGCCAGGAGAGCTGACCCAAACTGGCCAAAGGGGTATTCCAGACCATGTGATGTCATGCCCAGTATATAAACTGGGGGGCAGTTGGCCTGCGGGCTGGATCGTTGCTCAGGAACTGACTGGGCATAGGTCGGCGAGTGGTGAGCAATGGCATTGCGCATCACTTGTTTTGTATATTCCAATCCTTCTATTATTATTGTCAATTTATGATTGTTGTTGTTGTCTCTATTAGTTTCTTCCTTTCCGTTCCATTAAACTGTTCTTATCTCAACCCACGAGTTTTACTTGTTTTTTCCCCCCGATTCTCTCGCCTATCCCACTGGGTGGGAGGGAGTGAGCAAGCAGCTGCGTGGTGCTGAGTTACCGGCTGGGGTTAAACCACAACATCTAACCAGCCAGTTATTACAAGCTACAGTGTAGAAAAGTTACTCTTTGAAGAAGCATTGGTGACATATGCACAGATGTGCAGGACTGCCTTTGAAAACTCGGTTTCTGAATAAATACTATACATTCTACAAGCTAGCCTCTGAATACTGGGGCATTTCTGAAAAAGACTACTCATTGGAAATACCTTGCTATGACACTGATCCAAATTGCATAAGACCCTGATGCCTCGCTAACTCAAGCATTAGCATGTCAGTTTACACATACTTCACTTCTGACTAAAGATCCCTCAACGTCAAGCTAAAATAAAGTTAAATTTAATCTCCCTAAGTAAAACAAAACAGTAATATGCAAAACCAGATTACCAATTGCTCCCCCAGGTAATTTCAATTTGGTAACTACTTATAGTCCCCCCGACCTCCTGGAGTGCTACACTACTTCCTCAAAATCCAGGTCTTCATAGTTTTAAAGTGCATTTTAATTCAAATACTTCTCTACAACCGTGACACACACATCAAATGGCCTCATAAAAGCAGGAGCTTTAAGAACATCAAATCAAAGACAATTACTGCTAGCATGGAAACTTTCTATAGTTTAGGCATTTGTATGGAGTAATTACACGGTCAATGAGAATTAAATATCTAGAGGAAAGCACTTATAATAAAAATCCATTCACAATGACAAATGTAATTACAACCTGCTAGCATATACAAGTGGCAAAAGGTTAAGAATGACATAGTAGCTTATTAAGTAACTACACGGTGGATTTGGTTGCTTAAATACTAAGTTGAGAACATTTCAGGGCAACTTGCAAAGATTTTAAGGTGGCTTTTTTAAGGCACAAAATCTGGAAGATCAGTGCGTGCACCTGTGCTCAGGAAGAAGTTTGAGTGGGTGCAGAAGGGGGTGGAGGTTAGTATAGAAATTAGTTTCTACTTTCTTCCTTTCAAGAAACACCACTGAACATTTTTAATTTTCTCCTACTTCTGGAGGTGAGCAAAGAACACCAGTTGATACAAAAAGTAAAGACTGTAACAATCTTCTATATATTCTGATAGACAATTGGTTACTAAATGTTTAACAGAAGTTTTCTCCCCCTATTTATTTTTCAGGTGAGACAAGTATGACACATTGTATAAAGAGGTTTTAAATACTGGTATAGGTATATCCTGTTCTCAGGGTAAATGAGACCTTTTCTGGATTAAGGACCAAAATGAAATACTTCACACTCATAAATGTGCACTGTAAAGCCTGTTTTGAATTAAATCTGAGATTGTTAAAGAACAACTATGGTAGAAGTTAAAGTTTTCTTCCTGTATTGTATCTTTCTTGAGGCATATTATGATAATATTAACTATCATACCCATTCAAAGCACATGTCAGTGTTATTCTGGAAAGTATATTCGGAAGTGCAGGATAACTTTAAGTCAACAGAGCTTAAAATAATCCTGCATTCCGCTAGATTTAAAGACCAAAGTTACTGGCTTTACAGTTAGTTCAGAACTATCTAAAGCCTCTCCAGAACGGTAAGAAAACACATGGGATTAAATTTGCTACCAGAAACTGACAGATGTGATAAAAATTTATTACCCAGTATTCTCTCCAGAAAGGAGGGAATAAGAGACAGAAGAAAGCTAACATTTACCCAAGTAACTACTTCATTAGGACTAGTATCCTGACTCAGATTTACATAAAGTAATGTAAGTATTCTGCAACATTTAAAGGTAAAACGGTTTACTAGTGTTTTGATTTTTCTTATTTATTCAAATAATCATATATGAAACTGCATAAAGGATCTGCCTTTAAGTTGTATAGCTGAAGAGTCACTGCAGCCAGATAAAACTCTGAATCTGACATCCATACTAGACTAATTATGCTAAAATACTAAACAGTGTTGTCAAGTTTCTTAAGCACTTTCAGGTTTTCCCTAAACTTGAAGCTTTCTGATCTTTTTTATCTTAAGTATTTTTCAAGAAATTTCTCTAAGATCTCAAAAAAAAAGCATAAAAACATAGAAGAAAATCTCTCAGATCTGGTGCCAACCCAACAACTAAGATACTCAAATATGTTGCAAGACAAAGATCTACTTAAAATGATATGATGCAGTGCTGTACAGAAATGTTTCTGTACAAGCTATGCTGGCATTAGCCCAACAAGAATTCTATGTTAATGTGACTATCCTTCTTCTAATATAACCTAAACCTCCACAGGTGATTCCAATGCAGCTTGCTTCCTGTAGCTAACACAGCCCATTCAGAGGATACTTTTTAAGATCTCTAGAAGCCATAGCTCCATTAAAAAAAAAAAAAAAAAAAAAAAAATCAATTTAAAGCTCTATTGCACTTTGCACACTTTATGAAAAAGTAATGCTTGTTCCCATCAAATAGGGCTGGCTATTTTCATGAGTACTAAAATCATGAATATAAAGAAAGATACCTCTTCAAGCCCTGTTGTGTTTAGAAAAAAAGATCTAGAAAATGAAATAGAAAGAGCATAACCTCAATCTTTAGAGATAATTTTAGGGATGATGTTTTTCCTGTAAAGTCACATATTCTGTATCTTCCAACTGAAATTGGGAAAAAAAATTCCAAACCTATTTTAAGTCACAGCAGAAGACATTATTATTTTATTCTTAATGTAAAATATACAGGAAAACGTAAACATAACAGGATATGAAGAATGTATTTCAGATACCATAAAAGCACTTACTTTAGTAGCTAAGGCATTGACTTCTCGTTCAGATTTGTGAAGTTTGCTAGTTAAGAGAATGTTTTGCTCATGACTCATCCGCAGTTCTTTCTCAATTCGATCAATCTGTAGTTCAGCAGACTTCTTTTCTGCCTTGATTAAAGGAGATATTTGTAAGATTATTATCTTTTTTTGAGCAGGGCTGTCTCTTGCTATTCACTTGAAAGATTCAATTGATCTGGGCTTTCAGATATTACTGACTCTTTATATTATAAATATTTATATATTATATTATTATACCTATGCTCAACAATATGTTCAAGGGGTATGTACAACAATATGTACAAGGGTCTTGAATTTTACTCAAAAGTCACAACTGTTTTTACTAACACTGCCTGCACAGAATCACACGCATTTTCAATCCTACTTCACAAGAGGCAGAGGTAATTTGACTTAGTTAGGAGGCAGGAGGTATTCCTACCAGTAAATTACTGGGCCGTAAACACCAGTATGACTCTAAGTGGTGCTTAAAAAGATGTCATATGTTGGCCTATACAGTTATACTAAAGAATTAACATCATGGAGAGGAAATAAAATGCAATTACTGTGAGTATTACAGACTCAAGACCTTAGCTTTACTAAGTATCAAAAAGGTAATCTAACCTACGATATCACCTTTCTTTTTCTGAACTGACCTATTTCCAGCAGGACTTTTTTTTAAGTTTTCTAAGTTAAGAATATTACAGCATTGTTCATTTTAAGTTGTGATGCCAGCGTTTTGTAACAAAGGTATACAGCACTGATAACAGTAAAAAGGAAAACAAACCATCTATCTGTATGCTGCAACTCTGCAAGAAATCTACATGGAAGGACTCACTACCTAGAGAGATAGCAAGAACTGACAGGAGGACTGAAGACCACAGATGAGGAATACAGTGGAACCCTGGGAAAAATACAACAGGCCAGAAATACCAAAGCTTCTTTAAGGGAAAGCGACAGCCAAGAACTAAACGATTGCAGTAACGTGTTGGAAAGAGGAGAGACACAGGTAGGCAAGAAAGAAAACACGTGAGGAAAGAATTAAAGGAATAGAGGAGCATCTCATGACATTTTTGAAAAGAATAAAAAATTTACTGTAGCAGATTATTAACATATTGTCATCAGTTTCTAACTCCAGCCAAGTGACAAGTGCTGACATGCCCATCTTACTGACTGCAAACATGGATATCACTTGCATGTTTAGAAACAAGATCATTCAGCAGAATCTCTCAGTTGAGCTCTCCACCTTTCCAAAGTCGAATTGGCAGTACGTGACTCCCAATTTACTTACAATTTATTTTTAAATTTGAAAGGTACAAATTCAAATTGTAGAGTCAATAGCAAAGTTATCAGTGACTTTAGTGACAGTTCAAGTACTATTCTCACTACACTCTACAAGGAGGCAAAGTTTAAAAAAAAAGAAAAAGAAAAAAGAGAATCTTACCTCTAGAGACCTTGTCATAGCCTGCATCTCAGCTAACTGTCGTACTTGTACTCTTTGAACATTTTCTGCTTGCACACCACAATTGTCTCTTTCTGCTCTTAGTTCTGCTACTTCTGCTTCTAAGCCTTTTAATTTCTGATACAGTTGTGCCTTTTCTCTAGAGAGTGCCTCCACACGTTTACTGTCCCTCGTGGGATCAACACTCAGCAGCTGATTATGGAGTTCTTCTTTATCCTTCTCCAACCTTGCAATCTGATAGTTGTTAATCAGAAAAATAAAAGCTTTTACATTAGTTAGGTGTCAGGCAGCTACAAACACAGCAGTTGACAATTCAGGAAAGAGCAGCAGTGTTCATTTAAAATATTAAGGAATTACATTCACAGTTATTTTCTTTCTTAGTAGGAAAGAAAGTAGACCTATTCTTCAATGCCTTTTTTGCTTCAGTTTTCACTGATAAGGCTTGTCCTCAGGCCTCAGATGTCCCTGAGCTGCTTAGCAGTCTGTGGGAGTAAAGCAGCACCCACAATAGAGGAAGAAAATGTTAGGGATCATTTAATCCACTGGACACACACAAGTCCTTGGAACAGATCCAAGTATTTTGAAGGAGCTCACTGGTATCATCGCAAGGCTATTCTCTATCACCTTTGAAAAGTCAAGGCGATCAGAGAAGATTCCTGATGACTGGAAAGAGGCAGACAGCACACCCATCATCAAGAAAAGCAAAAAGGTCAAGAAGGATCCAGATAACTACAGGATAGCCAGCTTCACATCAGTCTTTGTGAAGGTTATAAAGCATAACGTCTTAAAAGCCATTTCTAAACACATGAAAGACAGGGTGATGGAAAGCAGGGTTTACCAAGGGCAAATCATGCCCGACTTCTCTGCTTTCTAGAAAGAGGTGACTGGCACTGCAGACAAGGAGAGGGCAGTGCCTCTTGTATACTTTGATATTAACATGGCTTTTGATACAGTCTCCCATTATCTCTCTCACCAACTTGGTGACATACGGGGCTAGAAAAGTGGACAATAAAGTGGGTGGAAAACTGGCTGGGCTGCCAGGCTCAAGAAGTGATGATCAGTGGTGCAAAGCCCAGCTGACTGCCTGTAGCTAGTGTGGTCTTTCTGAGATGAGTACAGAGTCCAATGCTGATTGATGTCCTCGTTAGTGACCTGGATAATGGAATGGAGTACACTTCCAGCAAACTTGCAGGTGACACCAAATTGGGGGGGAATTGTTAATGTGCTGGGAAAGCAGAACTGCTCTTCAGAGGGATCTGGACAGGCTAAAGGAACGGGCTGACTGGAACCTCTTCAACAAGAGCAAGTCGTGCATCTGGGATGGAGTAACCCAATGCAACAGTACAGGCTGGGGGCAACTGTCAAGGAAGCAGCTCCGTGGAAAAGGATCTGGGCGTCCTAGTGGACAAGTTGAACATTAGTCAGAGTACCCTTGCAGCAAAGATGGCCAAATGCATCCTGACAGATAGGCAGGAGGATAGCCAGGGAAGTGATCCTTTGTCCCTTTCCAGTACTTGTAAGACTGCATCTGGAGTTTGTGTACAGTAGATAAAGAATAATGACAAAGTAGAGCAAGTCCAGAAGATGGCCACCAAGATGGTCAGGTGGTTGGGGAACATGACATAGAAGGACAGGCTGAGAATAACTACGCCTCTTCAGCTTGGAGAAGAGAAGGAGATGCATGGTGATGGGAAGAGAGGCAATGGACACAGTTGGAATATGTAAAATTCCAGTTAGGCATTAGGAAAAAAGTTTACCATGAAGACAGTTAAATACTGGAATAGTTTGCCCAGAAATGTTGTGGAATTGCTATCCTTCCAGATGTTCAAGACTCAATTGGACGTGGCCCTGAGCAACCCGATCTCATTATACTTCAATATTTTAAGCAGGATGTTGGACTAGAAGGAGGTTTCTTCCAACTCATATGATTCCACAATTCTACAACCACAACAGAACTCAAATCTGTTAGTAATTCAAGACAGCCAACACAACTGGGCCTTGTCAGATAGAAAATAAAGAAGAAAAAAAAAAATCTTTCTGTTACAAGGTAGTACAATAGGTACAAACTAATCTCAAGACTGTAACTAACAAATGTATTATATGGATTCCAGTGTTTCAAAATGAGTTATGTGGACTGAATGTAACACTGGGGGCAAAAGAGTGAGAAAGTAAGGTATGTAAGAGTTCTCTTGGTATTTGGAGACTGGTCCAAACTCTGATCTGCAGCAGTGCTTTCAGAGGTTACCTCAGTGATCTCTATTGGAGCAAAGCCAATTTCTACAGCAAAAGCCCTCCAAATCCCTTTTATGAGGAGATTCAAACACTTACTGCATGATGTGCCTAAGACATCATTTAAGAATTACGATGTTTTTGTAGCTTCCTTGTGCTAAATGGCATAGAAAGTTAAAAAGGATCTAAGAAACTAGATCACATTGTGCCCTGGGCTCAAGGTAGTTTCATTCTCTGTAAGTGTGCTAATTAGCTGCAGGACTAGCACAAACTCAACAAGCCCACAAGAGAGGCAGGCTGTAAAGCAGCATGTGGGTTTAGCTCCAGGAAGGACAACTGTTACGTTTTTAATGCATTCCATTTGCAAATTTGGATTGATTTTGAAAGTGATGATTGCTTTGATTTGTGTCTCATGTTTGGATTAATACATTCAAATCTGGCATCTTAGGATATATGCTCCCAGACAAATACTTAAATGAATATGCAAATGACATGCACCACATTTACACTGCTGCATATATTTAAAAGATAAATAAGCTGGCAATTTATTTAGCTACACTTTTGAAAGTCCAATTCTGAAACAGAAAATTCATGAATTTTTTTTCAAGAGTTAATACAACTGAAATAAAGTTACCAAAGTTTTCAGTATCCTTTTGACCGCCACTGTCATGATCCAACTTAGTTGCAAAATACACCCTTGTCTGGTTGTTGTGGTTTAACCCCAGCCAGCAACTAAGCACCACGCAGCCGCTCACTCACTGCCCCCCACCCCCCAGTGTGATGCAAGAGAGAATCGGAGAAAAAGAAGTAAAACTCATGGGTTGAGATTCGAACGATTTAATAGAACAGAAAAGAATAAACTAATAATGATAATGATAACACTAATAAAATGACAACAGTAATAATAAAAGGATTAGAATGTACAAATGATGCACAGTGCAATTGCTCACCACCCAGTCAGTCCCCAAGCAGCGATCCCTGCCCCCAGTTCCCAGTTCCTATACTAGATCTGATGTCCCATGGTATGGAATACCCCTTTGGCCGGTTTGGGTCAGGTGCCCTGGCTGTGTCCTGTGCCAACTTCTTGTGCCCCTCCAGCTTTCTCGCTGGCTGGGGATGAGAAGTTGAAAAATCCTTGACTTTAGACTAAACACTACTTAGCAACAACTGAAAACATCAGTGTTATCAACATTCTTCGCATACTGAACTCTAAACACAGCACCGTACCAACTACTAGGAAGACAATTAACTCTATCCCAGATGAAACCAGGACACTGGTATTAACAATATCTTCTGCTCCTGCCTTCTTGAATTAGTTGCCACATAAGTAATTTAAAATCTAAACTTACATCGGTTGCTGAGATAATTTATTAATTTCAGATTAGTGTAATGTCTCAAATTCTATCACAAATGCGATTAAAAAAAGCATTAAGCAAAGCTACTGGCTGTCATTTGTCAGAAGGCAAGTCTATTCTTACTTGTAATAGCACAAATGATATTGCAACACATCACTGAACAAACCTAAAGAGACAGCTCTAGGCTAAGTCATAAAAGTGTTTTGAGAATTAAGAGAACGGAAACAAACACTATGTTATGAAATGGTGTCAAACTGACAACGCATCAAGTACCAATGTTTTCACAGTGTTGTAGCAGTTTTGTCATCAGATACATTTTAAGCTACTGTAACATTCTACATACCTCAGACTCATATTTTATTTTCTTCTCTTCTAAAATACGTGCATGTTCTTCCTTTTGATGTTCAAATTCTGATTTCAGAAAAGTATGTTCATAACGAAGTTTGTTATATTCTGTTCTGTATTTTTCCACTTCCTAAGTTAGGCAAAAGAACCAAAAACATCAATCAGAAGTTTTCAGATTTATTTCCTTCAAATGTCCATGCAATGCTCCTGTCATTTCACAAGTTATAGCTGATGAACCGAATCCCTCCTCTTTCTTCTAGGGTTTCAACCTTCACTGCCTGGGGCAACAGTACTAGACAAAGAATGACATACTTTGCTCCCCTTTCAGTTTTAATTTCCTAAGGTTTTAGGAACCTGGTGATCACTACTCTAAATGAAATAGAATTTCAATACTTACTACTTACATTTTCTAGCTTCCGATAATGTTCTGTCATAGGAGATTCCAATTCCTGCTGTATTTGTGCTTTTAACAGTTCTAATTTTTGAGGAGTTAGCACCTTAAGACAGAAAGGTATCATAAATAACTAGTCAAATTCATTTATTTACACTGCGATAGGACGAATAGCCAGGAATAAAGTTTTTCAAATATGGTGTTAGGAATGCTGCTTAATTTTCTGTTTTTCTAAAGAACTTTCAATAGTAGTTACAGACGCAAAACCCCATGATACTAGTGAACTAAAAATATTCTGGGGAGATAACAGAAGCATTTAAAATGTCAGTATTTACTGGTAGAAGCAATACAAATGTCAAGCTGAATTGCCAAGAGGTTTATCTCCTTTGTGGGGGAGGGGGGAAGGAAAAGTGGTCTCACATAAAAGATAAAAGAATTAGCATTTGGAAAAAAATTAAACAGTAAGTGAACCAACCCCAAAGAATCACAATGAGCAATAACAAACCAATTCTTTGTAAAACACATTAGACACACGTTCTCCAACAGATACATGGGTACTGGTATGAAATGAAAATGGAATCAGGAAGGATTCCCTGCCTTACACTCCATGCTGACATGGCATTTTGTTAAGTTTTTTTGGGTATAGTTAATACAGCAAGCTACCTACCAAGAAAAAGTGTTTAAAAAAAAAATTTCTTCCACAACCTGTGATATATTCTAATTTATTCTACTTTTCTTCCACTTATCTGAACCCTGAAGTCCCTGCAAACTGATTCTAGTTACGATACTGAGGCACACCTCCTCCATTCAGAGTCTGGGATCCTTTGTTAGATGCTCAATTTGTTTTCTAAGAACATGTCCTGCATTATTTTAAGGAAACAAGCAGTTATAGAAAGTGTCATCCAAATTATCTTAAGTGTTGGGGGGCAGGGGGTGGGGGTGGTGTTTGGCTTTGTTTGGTTGGTTTTGTTTTTTTTGTTCTTTTTAAATGAAGCAAGCTGTCATCACAAAGAGAAACAAATACCTATTTTTCCAGTCACTTATCCTAACAGGTTTAGGCATCTAAGTCATCCTTCAGGGCAGATGATTCTCCCCATAACAGAAGAGCATGCACAGACAGAGACTGAGGTTCTTAACTATTAACATTGCACATAACAATAGGATTTGGAAGGCTCAGTTAAACAAGAAAACAGTAATTTCAACCCATAGTCACTTTAGAGAAGAAACATTACTTGGGTTGGGTGAATTTCAAGATATCTGAAAAATATTCAAGCTAGGTATATACATGTTACATAAACAGAAATATATGTATGGCCCTACTACAGGATTAAAATTCATATTAAGTCCTGCCAGTAAAGTATTTCACCTGCATCTTCAGTTTTTCCAGCTCCTGTGTTTTACCCAGCAACTCCTCTTGATATTCAGCAAGAAGTAACTGAAATTTGTCATGTACAGTCTGCTTTTCAACTAACAACTGCTTCAGTTCATCTTGTGATTTTGTATATTTCTCCTGTAATCTGCAAGATAAAATACATATTTATTTTATATTTACCCTCTAAAATTAGATCTTAAAGCTCAGAAGACTCATGTGTAGAAGCAAACATGCAAATACCAAGTTAGAACCAAGTTATTAATATCCTCTTCCTGTAATATACTGGAAAGTTATCCCATATTTACAAGCATAAGAAGTATTGCATAAACGTAATCTGCAATGTCTTCAGGTATTTTCAATTTTTATTTTCTAGTTTGAACAATGCTCAAATCTGTCTTTAAATACAGAAATACCTAACACTCAAATCCCTTCCACCTACTATTTATCTTCATCTTTTAACAACTTATGCGAAGAAACCGGTTTAAATTAGTGTACCTTAGATGTTCTGTCTTTATGATTTGATAATTTGCTTTATGGTGTTCACATCGCAATTTTTCATCCATTAGAAGTTTTTGTAATTCTACTGAATTAGCCATATCACCATTTCCAGCCACAGGAGGAAGGAGACTGCCCAAAGCATCCATTTTATGATGACTATTCACGATGAGTATAGAGAGGACAAAATAAAAATTAACTTATAATTAATCCACAATGCCATCCATTTCTTCTGCTGACATCCCAGAAGATCAAGTCACCTGAACAAATACAAGGACATGTAATTAGCAATCGAGTACATTCACAGTTCAAAGATTTCACACACTGCTTTTGCCTTCAGTACAGAAGAATCCTGGCTCTGCTGTAACTCAGGTTAGAAGCTTCTACTGAGAAGGCAACTATTCTCTGCTCATTCCGCCTACCCTAAAAAGTAACAGCCCTTCCAGGGGCACAGAATAAACTTAAACACGGAGATTATTTGAGTCAATACAAAATAAGCACAAGCACTTCTGACAGATTACATGAAAAGTTATTTTTACTTATGCTGCACACTGAGAATCAAACTATGATGCTAGCAATGCCCGAATGATGCCTTGTGAACCAGAGTTCAGCAGAGGCCACAGACATCAGACACATGTAGCTTTACTTATTACAATCATAGTCAGTCACAGTATCCTAACAAGTTGTACTACTCATTTCAGCTAGAAGAGGAGCAGATAATTCTCACTGTTGAATTCCTATCAAGCCCTCTCTGGAGAAGAATTAAGGTTTCACAGACAGTCTGGAACATACCTGCCCAAAGTTCAGCCCTGAAATACATCATCGATACATGTCACTTCCTCATTTTCAAAGTTTATCTCATGGTTTCTTGTGACCTTTCCAGAAAGAGTTTTGCTAAATGTGACAATATCAGATTGGTGTGAGAAAGCTGCAAATCGACAGATGCTGAGAAATGAGGAAGTATTCTAATATGCTCCATTCGTTCTTTTTGATATTAATCTGATCATTACTGACACTTCTAAAGGATCTGGGGACGGGAGGACTATAACTGAATTTTAAGGAAGTTACAAAGCTTTGAAACCAACCTCTCTGCCATTTTAGCTTTTGGCATAACTGGACCAATGCCTAAGAACTCCATGGTTGCAGTGTACAAAATGTAATTCAAAGTTACAAAGTGTAACTTTGTACAAAGTAAAACTTAAACATGAAAAATGTTAAATCTCCACCATCACTGCAAATACCTCACCTTCTCTACGTATACAGCTGAATATATGTTTTCTACCATTCCACTCTTCAAATCATTCACGGATCCATCTTAAATACTTACCACTTGATTTTCTAAACCCCTAAACTATAAGCAAGATGAAAATCTATCTTCCATATAGGAAAAGAAACATTGCATGTGAGTGCCCATTCCACTAAGATGTACATAATAATGTAAGAAAGTCTTATGTTTAAGTTTTCTTTCCCATTTTTCAAATCTACCAGAGTTACACCACTAGTATAGGCAAAGTGACAACAGCAACTTTGTATTCTGCTTTACCCAAATTTGCTGAGAGAACAAGGGGGAAGAAACCAGAATAAAGAACTTTCTCCTCAGTGACTGTCCTGGATGCACAACCAATTTCCAACATTAATAGCATAAGCTCTGAAGAACCTTCTAATCAATACAGTATCTATTTTTGATTCCTGAATTTTGTTGGTTGTTGAGAAACAAAGGACAACAGCAATTTCCAAACTCAATATAAAGACATTTTCAACTGTTAAACCAACAGCTGTATGAGGAGAACTGGTCAGTGATCCTAATGACAATAAACCATGTGAGAGGACAGAAAGTTCTGGTCTACAGAGAAAACCCAAGGCAGCACACCCCTAAGAATTTCTATGCATACCAACAGGGTTATCATGATCACTGAAAAAGAATACAAAACAAAAACCCCCAAAACCAAGCAACAAACCAACACAACCAACCACCAGGCAATAGTACTTTTCTCTGTCTCAGGTCTTTGCTTTCATAAGCCACAGATACCAAATGTAACCATCAAACTGTAAGCCAAAGCTCAGAAGGAAGAGCACAGGATTTAAAGTTGGGTCTGAATCCTGCAGCTTACTCGAGTAAGAAGTATTTCTGAAGTGGCATAACAGATATAAAGTCAAAGACACCAAAAAGCCCATGGCGTTTTCTGAGAACATATCAACCAAAAGAAAAAGATAAATGGAAACACAACCTTTTGTACTCTCAGTTCCAAGCTGCTGCAGGTGGGAAGTATATGTTCTCCTCGCAGCTTTTGCTGCTATGAAAAAGCACACAAATTATAAAGCAAGACACACACCTGGTCATGTATTCATCTGCATGAAGATTTCATGAAAAAGAAAAAAGGAAAGAAGAGAGGGCAAAAATCGTAACTTACAAAACAATTGTTTCGGACTGCATAAACCCAAGCAGTATGTAGTTAAGGAAACAAAACTATTTTGGCTTGCAGGGACACCTAGTGGCAAATTTCATGATTTGCATTCCTGGTGACAACTGTGAACCAAACTACAGTAACATAAGAGATTTCATTACTTCACATAGAGCTGTTTCCTTGGAATTATTAACAGCAACTTGTAATATTTAACCTACTCACATTCTTACAAATAAAAAAGCCTTTTTTTTTCTTTCCCCCAAATCATAAAATAATTCCTGGCAGTGAACTGTCAGTAGTCAACATCGTTTAGGGCTACAAATACTGTAAGTATATTACCAAGAAGAATTTCTTCTGTGCTAATGGCTTACAGATCTTCAAAATTACACAAGACTACACCTATAATTTTTGAGAAATACTTCAAAGGAACACTAGTTAAAATTTCTTCCTCTCTTGGAAATCTGTTCAAGAAGTAGAGAACCATAAAACATACTTTAAAGAAACTAAAACCAGATCATATCTAAAGTTAATTCTCCACCTATATATTTGCCAAATTTTGTCATGTTACAGAACTGCAAACTTGTATCAGTTCCCCAAATTCATACTATGAAATCTTAACATCATTTTGTGCAGGTACACATATAAAGGTATTGGTGCAGAGTCTTGAAACCTAGGAAATGCACACTCAGTAGCTAAAATGGCAATATTTATTGTAGAATACCTAGCTAAGTGAAGTAACTTAATTGCATTTGCAAGAATGACTTTTACTTTGCCTTTCTTCTCCAACTGTTTATTTTCATACAGAGAGAAACACCGCTTAAAGACCTATTTCACATCTCTCCTTTATATCTACACATCATGAAAGGGCTTTTCTTCTTTTACAAGATTTTTCAGCTATATTATTTTAACTTTTCGTTTGCTACAAGCACTTAAAATGGTGAGAATACTTGCATTTAGAGAAAAAAGATGAAGATATCAAGATAATTGTACTTATTTATATTACAATTTTTATTTTTATTGTATGTTGTTTACAACAAGGCTTCCTTCTAGCTTACCTGGCATAACCAAATTACATGATTTCAGCATGTACTGATAATTCACCTGGGTAACATAACAATTCACTCATGGCTCTGCTTTCCATACCACATCCACACTTATATTTGAACACTGTTTTAAACAGTTAGTTGATACAATGAATGTAATTTTGCAGCTATTGATGAAAAAAAATTAACAGTACTTAGCCTTGTGCCATGTTTTGCTCAAACAGTAAAATTCTCAGTAAAATCTGTTGAAAGCCAAACAGCTGTTTCACACAATGTATGGTTTAATCCATTTGCCTGTTTCTGTCAGAACGCTAGACCTCCTTATATGCTCTTTCTCTTCTTTTTTTCTAATCCAATCAGCCAAGGTCTTGTGAAACAATAAACTATTTGCCTGAAAGAATAAGTGAGACACTCAGAAGCAGCACAGCCTCATGACTCTTCAAACACTACTCCTTCTCACCCCTGCTTAAGAGTCTACAGTAAGACTCGATAATGAACTGATGAAAAAGTGGAATCCAATACAAGAGCTCACTGTCACCAGGAACAGGAGGCTCCACTCCTCCTTTCTTCATCCCCATTCCTAGATTTGTCATTCATCAGACCCTTCCATGAGCTGATTTAACCTAAGAAGCCAACACACTTAAACAAGCAGAAAACACTCAACAGTTTTTCTGTGAGGTCAGTTAGTCATGCTAGCTCATGGAAAACTCCAACAGGCTACATCATCAGTGAAAGCAGGCAGCTGGTACTGGCTAGGAGAAAGGAACAAAGAGCCAAGAAAATAAGCAGGATGAGGAGCAAGGCTTTCTCCTTTCAGGAGCAGAGCTGTCAAATCATGAGCTCAGATGTTCAGGAATCACAGCCTCGGACTAGGTAACTATCTAAAAGCTAGCTAAATGAAACAAATCCTACCTTAAATGACTATGCAACATATTAATGAGAGATCAAACTTCCCATGAACATCAAGTGAATTAAAAAAAACCCCAAAATTATATATCATTTGAGAAATATGATAGCATAGCTCTCATTACTTTAACAGTCCACATTCTACTAATCCACCATCAGCAACTTGCAAATAGTCAAAGTAATCACCTTAAAAAAAAATAGATATCTATATCTTGGGGGGGGGGGGGGGGGGGCAGTTATCAGAGAGAGACATGAAAACCTTTATTACAGGAAGTTCCATAATCTGGATAGTGCTCAGATATCATTGTAGAGAATCCAGTGAAAATAAACACTTAACATTTTCGCATGCCTAGGTACAGAAATTTTGGAGAACACCTGTACGACTTCTACATTACAGAAGACATCAATCTCACTCAAACTACTATCACTTCCTCCACAACACTGTTCAAAGTACAAATTCCAACAACAATTAAGCATACATTATTTCAGTGTCTATCCCTACACACAGCATACAGTATCGCACTTCCAATTTCTGTCTTATTCTAGAGATATGGTTACTTATCGGGTGAAAAGCAACAAAGAAAGTTATATCTTAACTCAGGATTAAAATTTTTGCTTTAGCCACTTAGACTATGTCAAATTGACAGCAGTTACTGATCAAACTGAAATTTTGTATGGGAGCTACCGCTGGTAAATCTAGCTGTACTCAAGAACAGCTAGTCTACATATGCCACGTGTTTTCCACTGTTTTTTATGACAAGAGACCTTCAAACACACGAGAACTTCTGCTCATTAGAATCTCATTCAAAGTTTTACTTGGACATACAGATGGCTGCTTGTCACAAATAGTTCTATAGTCCACAACCAAAACTCTTCTGAAAAATCACTTCCCTTTCATATTGACTTAAAGATGTTCGGATAGGGCATAGGTCTCATGTTAGTATATGTATCCTACACCTCCTGTAGGCAGAAACATGATTATATGCACCTTACAGTATGTGGACAAAGAGCATATGAGAAGCAAAGCGAGCCGTGTAAGTCACCATGACATTTTTACAGTTAATTTTCCTATGACTTATGGAGCTTGGTCAGAGGAGCAACACTAATACGGGTGTCACACATCCAGATGTGCAGAAAAATAATCATTATCCTCAAACTGCACATCGCTGAGGTCCACTGGTGGAAAAGAAAGCATGCAAACGTAAATATTTGAAAGCCTGGCAGCGAGCGGGCCCTTCCCACCCCTCAACTTTGCCCCCCCCCCCCCCCCCGGCCTTGTGCTGGGCGATTCCCAGCCCACGACGAGGCCGCAGCAGGCTGTTAGCACCAGACGGAACACGGGACGGGCTGCCGGCCTCTCTTCCCGGCTCTCTGCTCCGTGACTAACAGCCCAGGGGAGGAGCGAGCGGCACCGGAGGAAAGGCCGAAAGGCCTCCCACCTCGTCCGCCGCCAGGTGAAGCCCCGAGCAGGAAGGACCCAGTCCACCCACCCACCCGGCCGGCCAGCCTTCCCTCAACGGCACGCCCGGCCCCTCACAACCCCGACCCGCTCAGCCGGCAGCGCTCACCACCGGTGCGAAGAATTTAAAAATGGCGCCTCGCCTCACCTCCCGCCGCCGCCACCGCCCGCCTCCGCCCGCCGGGGTCCCGCGAGCCGCGGAGCATCCTGGGAACGCCGCGCCGGACGAGGGTGGGCGGGGCGGGAGAGAAGACGGGACAGCGTTGCCGGGGAAACGGGCTCCGCCGGCTTGCCCCGCCCCCGAGCCCTCTGGCACCGCCCCCGGGCCCTCCCCTGGCACCGCTCCCCCCCCCCGCGCGGCGCCAACGGTCGCTCCGCCGTTGGGCTGAGGCGGCCCTAATACCCCCCGCTCTGCGTCAGCGTCGTGTATTTAAAAATGCGGGGGGTTTTTTTGTTTGTTTTTAGGGCGTTTTAAGGTTCCGTACCGCCTTCTGACGGCAGGTTCTGTGGAAGGAGAGAGGAGAACGGCAGGCCCGGCGGCGCGGACGGACGCCCAAGCGCGCCAAACCGTGTGGTAACGGGTAGCCGGGGGTAACGCTCCCGAGCTGAGGGGGAGAACCAGGCGTTTCGTTTCGTACCCAGCGGGGCTGAGCGGCGATTTGTCCGGCTGCTAACACCGAGCTGAACGGTGGGGTTCACGTAGTCGTGCAGAAAGAAAAACGCCTTCCAGGCGTTCCTGGGAACGGAGGCTGTTTTCTGACAGAAACCAGGTTGTAAAGGGCAGTTGAAATGGCGTAAGCGTGACCTTCTCGTAAACTTCCTCGATTTCTCTCTGGCTGAAGCGGGAGATTGATCATCCAGAGCGGTATTGACGATCCCCTAATGAGATTAACGGTCCTTTAATAAGGATTAAAATTGGCTTCAATTAGTGTATTAGAAGGTAGGTGTTACTGATGACACACGCACGTCCCCAAGGAAAAAGAGAAAAAAAAGCCAAATGTCAAATTTGCCCGTAGTTTTATACGGATCCGGAGATTATAAAAGCAGTTAGCTCCCCTAGAGGTGGTTGTAAGCTCAGTTAATAAGAAGGTGTCCAAAACATACTGCAGTCACTTCCACAATACTGCACTGGAAGGCTGACCGTGCACACTGATGCTGCTGTACAGTTTTACGTGTATGTTGTGCTTGTGGCCAATACCTTTGCAATGCTAGAAGTGAAATAGCAACAGTATTCAGTCTATACCAATGTATACCTACACTGAAATAAGTAACACTACAACAGCTTAAAAGTTCGCCTTCTAAAATGAATTAAAATTTAATTTTGATGCAAAACAGATTTCGAGGGGGGGGAAGCTGTAGTTCTACATGGCTTCACAATGCAAAAATTCTTTTACAAAAGTAGTATGAAGTTGCATGCCTGACTTTTGTTTTCTGTATCAAATTTGCTCATTGTTAAATTATTTTTTTTTGCTATCAGCTCTACAAATATTAATGCTAACTAAGGTCAAACAGAAGTCTTCCTCCCTTGTACAGCTTCATTAACAGGAAGAGTAAGTAGCATGGCCCAGATTCTTTCTTTGGTTCCATTAGTGTCTGTTCACATCAGAATTACACAGCTATAATCTATTGGAAAACAATTAATTTACTTGAGAAACATGACGTCAAGAATCTAGGTCACTTGGTATGAGGTCTGCAGGGGACATAGCAAAAAAATTACAAAAGCTAAAATTATTTCCGTAACTAAAATCAACAGACAGGGTTGGGTGTCTCTTGCCAGCTAATCTGTTGGATAATGGTACAGTTCTTGTGCAATCACTTCCAGTGTGGAATCTTGTTCTAAGAGGATGCCTCAAGATGGTTGGAAATCATGTTACTTTACTTTTGCCTCCAAGTTTTTCACATTGATCAAAAAAGGGTACTTGTTTGCTTCTGAGGCCCACTGAGTCAGGTGATTCTAGTTAATCACCTGCTAGCTAGCATTTTTGAAGTATGAGTAGTAACGATGCTCCTCTTTGTCACAGTGACCGTCTCACTCCATGTCTCACAGCAATGGGAGAAGCTTGCTTTAAAAATAGAGCTGCTGTAGTGACTCAGATGCGCTTGATCTGGGAATCTTGTAGAGTACAGGAAAAGAGAGAGAAAAAGCAAGAGACAAGATGGAGTTCAAGGGCGCAAGGAGGAGATGGCTGAAGAAAGGAGGAGTAGAAAAGCAGGTGTGTGGGGCTTATGGACACAGCAGAGAAGGAAGAGCATCAATCAAGAGATGAGCCTACAGAGTAAAAGGGAGAAACAGCTAGAAAATGAAGACTAGAAATATTACATGACAAATGAAAAAATAATTGAGAGAAGTAAATATGAAAAGAAGCCATCCTGTTGAGGAGAGAGAGGAAACACATATTGGGATTTGTTTGTTTTCTCTTTATGTTAGTCTTACTCTTCTAATTAAGTCAGTACCTAAAGGAAGCAGGTATAATACCTTTATAACATATTGTGATTATTCCAACAGTGGCAAATTTGCCTTTTTGAAACTTCTCCCACAACACACGTTTTTTATAGAAATAGAGCTTTATGCAGCTTCAGATCTCAGTAGTTTATTTTACAAAAAAAATAGTCTCTTTAAGGTACACTATTTAAATTCACTGTGGCGCTCAAGTAAAAGTAAAGAGATTTCATTTAGAAACCTCAAGGTTTTTGGTTGACAGTATTAGAGGTTATTTATGTCTCTTTAAATGTCATCTTATATTAGTTCTGGGTAGATCAGCATTTCAGAGAGCAGCAAGGTTCATCCTCACACAAAGAAAGCAACACACAAAGAGCTGTAAAATATGTAGAGAAGCCCAGGGAAGTATTTCAATGCATTTTGCAGATACACTCTCTGGAGGAAGACACTGTGTAAGTATGGTTAGAAAAAGTCTTGATGAGTTTGAAAGCTTGTTTAGAATTCCTTGCTGCCTCAGTTGAGCAAGCTGAAAATAGTTGCTAGATTAGATAGATCCTCAAGCTCCTGTAGCCCAGTGGCATATCTTTAGAGAAGGGTTTTGCTGTATGCACACATGCTACTGGTCATACCTGTGGTTTAATCCGTGCTTAGTTTATGTCACCTTGACCTGAATCCAACCTAGCAGGATAGAGGCCAAGTGGGGAATTAGTGTTGGGAGTATGAGCTCTGTTCAGCCTCTGAGTCAGCAGAGCCTGAAAGTGTGCAAATAGTTTCATCATCTCATACAATTGCGGCAGAGATGTCTGTGACCAAGTAGTGTGCTCTTTGTGGTGGAGAGTTAAAACCATACATTGCTGTGTGTAGATTGCCTGAGAAAAATAATATTTTTGGTACTGCAAAATCAGAAGATGAAACTGCTTTTAAGTGCCATAGTGCTGTGATAAGAGTCTTCCCCGATTAAACTCGGATGCGTTTTTACCATTGAGCTCAGCAGGGCCAGAATGTAATTTTTAGCACATAGGACATGAGTAGATATAAACCATGAATATCTGGCAGTTTATGAATCCATTACTCAAATGTGGCAAATGTGTTGTATGGGACTGCTGATCACACAGGAGTTGTGTTCTCTACTTTTCCGTTCAGCATGTACACAGAGTATCTCATGCTTATAATTACTGATCCCCTTTTAACCCTGTGTCTGTGGCTATGGGGGCAAAGGACGTTTCCCAGACCTGTACCAACTTATTAAAATGGTATTCAACAGAAAAATACAGAGTGAATTCATTGGGCTACAAGGAGATTTCACATTTATGTATATTTTTCTCACACATTACAGCCTTCAGTCCTGACTGCTTTCATTTCCATTGGATTGACTCTATGCTAGCCATGCTAACTAAAAAGAGTTTTTCCAAATTTACACATACAGATGGGTAGAACCACACACTCCTCACCAGCTGAAGGGATCACGACTACATCAAATGCAAGCTCAATTTCTAAAGTTTCTGTCAAAAGCGTGTCAATGCTTCTTTCAGCAGCTTAGCACTGGCCAGCTTCAAGCTTGTCCTAAGGCAGGGGAGTTCAGCCTCTCTGCTTTACTTCTGTCTGAATCTGGTAGGCTGCACATAAAAGGTAACATGGCATCGATCCACTAGGTAACTTCACAAAACTAATGTGTTGTCACTTAAGTCCACAGTCCAAACAGGAATTGAGGAAGATACAGCGTAGAAATTTCTCCTTTCAATTACATCAACTCTGCGCTAGTTGCCATGGGAGGCAGAACCTGGCATTTGATTGCTGCGCTCTCCCACAGTAGCACAAGCAGAGCGATGGCACACATGCATCCAGGAAACATTTATCACCAAGTTTAAACTGCACTGCTAGTGGTATCTGAACTAGCTAATTCAAAGCAGTTTTTGGTGTTGCAAAATGAGTTGCAGTGCAGTAGCAGATGAAGTCTTGGGTGCCTTCAGCTGGTTTCTGGCACATTCGTACAGCTTTGGTTCTCAGAGGTATGAGGCGCACCAACACGAAGTATTCTCAGTGTACACTACTGGTAAGGGTTATTTGTCTCATCCAAAGATTGCTAACACTGTACAGTGACCACGACTTGGCTATGAGTGACACTTCTCTTTCTGTGCTAAGTTAAACAGCACTGTTGTATTTTCCTCTCTGCTTTTCTATTTTTGGGTGCTAAAACAGTTACCAGGGTGTGTTACTCACTCTCCAAACCAGAGTTATGAACAACTGAGAGAACTGATGATGAGTGAGATGCCTTTTTTTTTACGCCTGGTTTGCCAGTGTGTTAGCAGAGGTTATTCAGCCCATGCCAGAAGTGGGCAAAAGTTATCAGCAGCTGCGGGGGAACCTGCTGATTGTGAATGGCTTAATATAGACAGAGTTCCAGGCACCCATGTGAAACTCAGCATGACGAGACCTTGGACTGTCTGCAGGTGACATGGGAGCTGCTGTATGCCATTTCCTTGAAAAGGAGGAAATAGGAAGTATGGCATGACTGCAAAGCAACACGCTGTTCTTGGTATAAAAATAATATCGTTCCCAATGTCTGCTGGTGCCAGCTGACAAGACCTCTGCTTTGTGAAAAATAAATGCAAATGTTTTGCTTTATGTCAGCTATGTTAACTATTAGGCATGTCACTATCGCATTTTTGGCACATGTGACCAAGATTTCTGACAATAACGTAAAAATTTAGCTTAGGTTTCTAATTCAGTGATACGCCAAAGCGAGTCCAACTGCTTGATGCAATAGCACCATGTTTGCATAGCATGTTCACACAAGCTCTAGAGAAGAGCAATGACGATACCTCATTTGATGCTTGCAGTTTTGCCATGTCATAGCTGTAAATAAAACTCAAATTACCAGTTTCGGTCAAAACTGTAGCAGAGCAGAATGCTCAGTTTCATCAGTATTTTAGAGCTGGGGCTTATGCTCAATTGAATGACTTTGTCACTGTCAATTGAGTAACTTTGTACTGACAAAGAAAAACTGATAGTGGTTTGAGTGATCAGACAGTAAGTTTAAGAAACAATGTTCATCATCAAATAAATGTAAATATTTTTATTTAAAAAAATGTTAATGGCACCTTAGAGGCAGTCATAACTACACAACGAAATATACAAAAATTACATTTTTGTAGTTGCATTTTTCCACAGTGCTGCACAAAATGAAAATGGTATGAGAAACATTGTAGATCACATACTGAGACAATTAACTTTAGTCAATAAAACCAGACAATTTTTGGTACACCTCGATACTACCAGACCCAGGTTCTCTGGGTAAAAAGGAAAGGTGGCTTTGTGCAAAACTTTCCAACAACAGTACAACTTAATATGCTAAACATACAGCAAATCAACCGTACAAGATAGTTTGACTAGTCCTCATGCAGTCTTTATATACAGCATCATCTCAGTTTGCTTTTTCAGGGAAAATAAGCAATTCCATTAACTAAAGTTTTCTTAGTCTTTCACTGTTGTAATGTAAAAAAAAGATTCTTTCTGCTGGATTCTACTCAGCATCAGAGAGACCTTTCAAACTTTATCTGAAAACAAGCCTTTTATAATCTCTTGCATTTTAAAAGGGAGCAATGTAATTAATTAAAGGCCACATTCTGGCACGATGGTAAATGAAAAAAAAAGCAGATAAATATTTGCTTGATTAAAAAAGAAGAGAATAAACTTGCCTGATTGCTATTCCTAGATGGACTTTCAGAAGTGATTAAATTCTGTTATCCAAATTAAAGTGTTTAATTACATTAATCTGTGTTTACCTTCTGTTGTACCATTGAATCCAGAATTAAAATGTCTGTATCACATTGGAAAGGGGCTTGGTTTCCAAAATTGGTTTCCATACCACCTAAATGAACAACAAGCTTCTGTGAGTTGGGGTTGGTTTTTTTCCCAAAATAATTTCTTGTTCGTCAATTTTAATTCCAGAAAGCACTACCTGTGGTTACGCAGTTGACTTTGTTATCTGACTTTTTGGGACAGAGTTAATTTTCTTTCTAGTAGCTGGTATAGTGCTGGGTTTTGGGTTCAGTATGAGAAGAATGTTGATAACACACTGATGTTTTCAGTTTTGGCTGAGTAGTGTTTAGACCAAGTCAAGGATTTTTCAGCTTCTCGTGCCCAGCCAGCAAGAAGGCTGTTGGGAGGGGACACAGACAGGAGAGCTGACCCAAACTGGCCAACAGGGTATTCCATACCATGTGATGTCACACCCAGTATATAAACTGGGGAGAGTTGGCCTGGGGGGATCACTGCTCAGGAACTGACTGGGCATCAGTCAGCAAGTGGTGAGCAATTGCATTGTGAAACACTTGTTTTGTATATTCCAATCCTTTTATTATTATAATTTTATTATTGTTATCATCATTATTATTTTCTTCCTCTCTGTTCTATTAAACTGTTCTTATCTCAACCCACAAGTTTTACTTTTTTCCCTGATTTTCTCCCCCATCCCACTGGGTGGGGGGGAAGTGAGTGAGCAGCTGTGTGGTGCAGAGCTGCTGGCTGGGGTTAAACCATGACACAAACACAAGCCTGAACTGATTCCTTTGAACAGCAGCATCCAACTTTAACTGCAAATGTTGGAGTCCTTGTTCATGTTATTCAGTAGCTGATAATTAGCTTGTAACCCTTGTGATTACAAAACTGAAGCTTATGCTTACACTGGATTTGCCTAGCTTCAGCTTGTAGTCAGTGGATCGTGTATCTTTCCTACAGCAAGCTGCCTTCACCTATTGAATTTTTATTCCCCAGATAAGCAGTCAATGATTTGTTCAAAGAAAACCATTGGCTTTTAACTATCCTTCATGTAGTGCAGATATCAGGTCACTATGTGACAGTTCTGCAGCAGAGGCACTGCATAACACAAGCATTTTGATATTAAACTAAAAAGCAGCCAGATTTGATAGTGCTTCTCTAAGAAATCAGAACAAGTAGACATCACAGGAGCGCAGTGAAATGAGAAGTTGCATGAACGCATATAACGTAAAGCAGAAAGGAGAAGGAATTTAAACTGGGTCTCATTCAGTGCTGTTGATGACTAAGTGGATGTCCAACAATAATGGAGTTATAGTTGAAGTTAGTGGAGCAACCCATTATATAAGTTTTAGAGGAAACCCAATTTAGACCTGAATGCTGAAATGAGAGAGGTCAGGAAAATTGTGCTGACCTTCACGAGAAACTGAATCTCCAGAAACCTTTGAGCAAAAAATCTGCCCAAAGCAGGTATTAACAACTAACTGAAGGGCTTTTCAGTTGGAGAACTACAGTCAAAGTGAAGTAATTGACTACCAGGCAGCGCCAAGCAGAAAAAGACACTGTCTGGCAACTTTTTGTTGAGTGGGAGTGTTTCAAAGGCTCACGATGAGTAAGCGTAAGGAGTACATTGTATACTAAGAATGTCTAAGGTGTTGTGTGAGAATGTAAAAGCAAACTGTATCCTGATGGAACATGGTTAATTGATTGAGAAGCTGAACAAAGTTGTCATTAAGAGATGTCTTGCAACTGTTTGGGGTAGCCTAGGCATGCTCTCACAGTAAGCAGAGCTCTGACTGCAGGCCAGATACATACGCTCGTATAATCCCAGCCTAAGCAGTGGAAGTGATGCTCATGCTGATGCTAGTGGCACAGGCATCAACCCTGGCTAGCCCAGCCCAGCCACCAGCCTGCTCTTGGTCCTGGGTGCAGACACAGCCAGCTAGCCTGTGCTACCACATCCCAGTGCTGTTTGTATCTGTTCCCTGTAGGCAAAAGCTAGGAAGAACCTTTCTGCGCTGAAGCTGCCCCATCGTTCTGCAGGGAGGCTGCCTAGAGTACAGTTTTAGGGGCAGCTAATGATTCACTGCAGCAAGAAAGAAAAAGGCTCATCTCGCTTTTTGTCCCTGCTTTGCATGCACGAGACCTTTCCGTCAGCCCTTTAAGTCTCTAGACATGGAGAACTAGCCAGCTCTTTTGCTACATTTTTCTTCCCAGCCCAGCGAGCTAACCTGGCACACGCAAGACTGCAACACAGACCAGTGTCAGCACAAGGTAAGAAATGGGAGGGTAAAGGCAGGAGGGGAGACCTCCCTCCCCTCCAGGTGCCCTTCCACTTGGCCAAGCTCCTGGCACCGCAGCCTTACTCTGTGCAAAACCATAGCAGTTTCACCCAAAAGCAGGCTTTTGCCCTTCACATCTTTTATTTAATTTCTTGATTCATGTCACATCCTCCAGTGATTTAAATCCAGCAGGGAAAATAACCTAGAGAAGTGCTGTGCCCATTAACCAATTAGGGTTGTTTTAATTTGCATGAATAACATTATGCAGCCTTTTACAGCTTTTTCTGTGTCCTCTGCGAGATATAAAGCCAATATGGAAACACAAGACCCTTTTGTTTCCAATTTGAACCCAGTCAGATTTTATCAAAACAGTGAGCAATCTTTCATAGGCCCATTGATTTTATGTTCTACCCTCATTTTGCACTGAGGTCATCTTCCAGGATTGTAATAGGATGCCCTTGGAGCAGAAGCCTTCACATCCCTAGGTCGTACTATACCAACTTCCTTTGTTATAAGAAAAATGACTAACCCTTTTTCCTGCCTGACCTTGGGACTATCTAATGTTACATTTTTAACCACATACACTAGCACTGGGAGGATTATCTCCTTAAACATATAACCACGCAACAGGCAAAGGAGTTTTTCCTTTCGTAAAAATTAACACATGGTATTCCTTTCTTGCACACGTCCCCTTCTGAACCCATTTAACAAAATGCTAGAGACAAACTGTTTTCTCAAGTGGCCAAACCAGAAGGTGGCTGTGCAAACAGAATAGAAGGATGGAAATTATAATGAAGATGGCAAGAAAACACCGTGAAGAGTCACAGCTTTCTAAGGAGCAGTACAGGACTCTTGGTTTTTTGTAATGGATGTACAATCTTGTGCCCTACAGAAATGGGGGGGGGGGGGTAGGGAAGAGTCATAGGTCTGATCAGTAAAATGGGTGGTGGAATTTAGGAAAACACTTCAGAAAGGAAAAAACTCTGAATAGAAGCATGCTTATTGGCTAATGAAATGGAAAATACAGACTATAAAAAGACATCATACGCCTTTTTAAAAATGAAGATAGGAACAAATTGTATGGAAACAGTGGAAAAGACGAAGAGGATCTCAGGAAACATCAAAGGGCATAAAAACAAACCGAGGGAAAGCCTTTCTTGTGATGTAAAGGCCAGGAAAGAGCTACTTCTTTTTTCCTTTTAATCTTTTTAAAATTGTGAAAGGGACTTTCCTCTTAAGTTTATGAGCTGCAGCGGCAGAAGCAATCCCCTGTTTATGAGCTGGCTGTAAAAGGAGGCTAAGTGCAGATACGTGGAAGGTGTGGGTGAAGGCCTGTTGCAATGCACGCATACAGTGCCAAAATGGGTTAAAAGACATGAGAAGAAAGGTCTCCCTGAAGCGAACAGCAGTAGGAGCACATGCAGCGATTCAGACAGAAGATTTTTATACGTAACACAATACCTCCTTCCTTCTTCAGGGGATACCAGGAATACAGGGGTAAAGGCAAAGAGGAGAAAAAAACCCAAACAAACAACAAACAAACCCCCCAAAACAAACACGAAGGAAAAGAAGAATGTATCTATATAATAATTCTTCCTGACACAGCCAGGGATAAACCAATTGGTAAGTTTGGGCTTTATAAAGTCATATCCCTCTCAGCAGGACTTGCTTTCCACTCTACCTCTCTCTGAAGATGAGGCAGGGCTGGGTTCGGATAACATGGGTGTGCCTGATCTGATCCATTTCCAGTGCTTGCGAGCCAGCACAATCCTTCCTGATTTCTCTGTTCAAAGATGTAGGACATATAAAAAAATTCTTAATGATTTTTAAAGTGTTTTAATTGAATTTTCTAAATGCTTAGTCATATCCCTATTCACGCAGTTAATTCTGCCCTTCCTTCAGTCCCTGAAGCCACAAAAAGTAACTGTATTCACTGTTAATCCAATCGTGGTAAAATGTCAAAGTTCTTCCCCTGCCTCCCCTCCCCCACCCCCTTTCCTCAGAATAAGGTCTTCTGAATTTCTACACCAACTATTGCACTTGATTAAAAAGAAATACACACATCAAGTAATCCCCTCCCCCCACTGCCATAAAACCAGCATAACAAATACTGCAACTGAAAAGAAAATCTGTCATGACAATTAGTTTCAAAGTAAGTAACACTGAACATCAAATAACTGGAGACACTGTCTTTTCATTTAATGGAGAGCAGAGAATAATTCTGGTTGTGGTAGTTTCTTTTGGTTTTTTTTAATTAAAGATCTTGTGTTACATCATGGCTGAAAGCCAAGCAGATTTCAGGGAAATTTTTTTTTGCAGTTCTTAAATCAAGCAAAATAAATTCCAGTAGGAAAACAAAACCAGCCCTGTCTCCTAGTAGTGGTACTGTATGCTAATACATTATTTTCAGGCATGTTTGTCAGGAGAGTCTGCACAGTGTTTGTATATTTATGGAAGTTTAACTCCCTGCTCCCCTAAGAAGCTGTTCCCTCATGCTTCTTCCACATTCCTTAATCTGACACAAGAAAGAAATCCACTGTACCCACAGTCCCACCACCTACCTGCTTTGCATTCAGCTAGAGCACCCCAACAATTCAGTGCTAACAAAGGCTAATCTTGATGTTGCCTCCCTGTGTACTTCTTTCCCCTTGCAGGTTGCAGGGCTTGAAGCAAGAGAGTGCTTTGGTCTGCGTGAACAAACTTACGCACCAGTTATTTGCTTCTTTACAAAGTGGCCTGGTGATCTTGTCATTGAATTCAGTTCATCTTTGGGAGTCTTATGCCACATTTATGTGTTTCCTGAATGTGATAAGGGACAGTGCTAGGATAGAACAACTGCTAACTGTGGTCAATAGTCATCACTGGTCTAATTTACAAACAATAAACTCCCTGTGCAAAAGGTCACTAGCAGAAGCATCAAGTTTTGCTGCTCCTGAAAAGTAGAAACCCCATATACAGATACCCATTAATTTAGAATCAAGAACTATTAATATATACGACTGTATAATTTGGCTTATCATTCTAGTTGGATACAGAGAGAAAATTAACTTATTAGTCTAACAGGGCTGATACACACTGTGGTTCACTCCCTCCTGATCACACTCTTTGCACTCCAGTCTAGTAAAAAAGCACACCTGACACTTGCAGTTGCTTGGATCCCTCCCAGAGCATCACACCATCTTTTGTGGGTGTGGGTTTGTAAAGTGGAAAACCCTTTGGATTAAGGCAGAAGACAGACATAAGCAAGCAGTTCATCACAGACATAGCCCATTAGACATAATTGGATTGAACAGGCAAATGACTGCCAACAAGTATGCATTTATGTATTTACACCTTAAAGTCCAGGAGTCTTTGTAGCCTTCTCCACCCAGTCTGCACATTTAAACCAACAAAAAATGATTTGTATACACACAGCACTTAAAAAACTGGAAGGGGAAGAGGGAGGGTAAAAAAAAAAAAAAGCAGCCAGACCAGCACCAGACCAGCAGCTTCATCTTGGTATAATCATCCTTTCTATGGCACAGATGATATGATCCCAGTTTTTACAAAATATTGCCAGCAGCGTCACTGCGAAAAAAGTGCAGATGATATGAAAACGGCTCTTCATCATAGGAGCAATGAACTTTGCAATAGTAGAAACGCATACTAAGATGACAGTCATGAAGGCCAGGATAACATTTATACATTTCCCCAGGAGCACTTTGGCATTAACCGTTTCAGACTGCTGTGCTTGCTGTTCTTGCTGATGGAGCTCCAGCTTTGAAACCCGGGTCTGGCATGATTCCAAGGCTTCCTGGAGACAGAAAACAAGAATTAGGGCAGCTGTATTTCCATACACCACTTTTCCCATTTTAGCTGCAGAGCCATCCATCAGCTAGATTAGAAATGTAATTTATTATAGACTCCTAAAATTTGAATGAGCCACCAACTTTTTAAAAAATAAATGCACGTATATACCTGCATGTGTCTATCACTGCCTGCTCAGGCACAATCAAGTCTGACAACACTGTCCAAAATGTAGTTTTTACATTCTTCATGCTTGAAAAATAGTATCATAACTCGAATGTTCATGACAGATGTTTCCTGCATATACTGATGAGATAAAGTACTGGGAAAGCTGTTGCCTTGGCAACTTTCACTGGATTAAACCAGCAAAGTTAGTTTCTTTGTATACGCTGTAGAAAACATTAGGGTAGTACAGGCTTGCTGTGATACTAATTACATCTACTTTGCAACATATACCATTTGGTTTACACCATCTCTCTGGTCTACATTACTTTTTCTCTCAAAGACACCCATTGTACAGTGCTGGGCTTGAGTCTGCAGTAAGAGATTGCCTTCTCCCTCTGTCAGTGGGAAGGCTCCTTAATCCACACTCCAAGTGGGCAGTGTGCAGTGGAGACAGCAGAGAAACCTGTGGTGATGCTTTTAGGGGATTCTCTCTCACACATGATATATCCAGTTCACATTTTGTTCTAAAGAAAGCAGACCTTTCTCTTCTGCTTGAGGGTAGACTAAAAATGGTCTTTGAGTAAAACAGTTCTTAAGTCACTAACCCCACACTTAAGCCCTCTCAAAGTGAAACATGGAAAAGCTTCCACTGCTTCACTTGCTTGCCAAAATGCCACTTTTTGACAGAGTTGGGATTTGGGCAACCCTGTGTAGCACGGTGCAAGGCTATAATTTAATGAGATCGATCAACTTGACATAACCTTTTACCACTGTGTAAACGGGAAAAAATTCTGCTCCAGCATCCCTGCTTCCTTCCCCACTCTCAAACTCCAAATATTTTCCTTGCACTGGCAGGGGTGTTCACCTGATCACAGAGTAAGCCAATTCAACCCAATCCTCCGTGTAAAAACAAACAAAACCACTGCACACGGAGTACTAGCTTTCTTTTGCTGGGTCAGTTCTCTGTTGTTTTGGCAAGTTGAACTGGCTTACCAGGTGACCAGCCAGGCACCAAACTCAGTGCAAAGCACATAGCATAGCACCTTACAAAAGACTGCTTCCTTTTACTGTTCTAGGAATTAGTAACAATACAGAAGACAGTTCTTAATGGGTGGCACAAAGTCCCTTAGGGTTCATGCATGGTCTCCACTACCCGCTGAGGAACTTTCCTGGTCCTTCTTCCACTCTGACCATAATTTATTCTCAAATCATCTCGTGCTGCTTTAGAGAAAGTCCAGCTGCAAAAGTTTGATACCTGCAGCTCTGCATTGAGAGGCTGAGCAAGTGTTTTAAAAATGATCTGCCCATCCTTTAGGGACAGAGTGCTCTGAAGTTAGGCTGTTACTTAAAATATCCACAACTTAAATGCTTTTACTCTATTTTAGATTATTTGCCAACCCCACCAAAGAAACAGGTTTAAACAGGCCCAGCTGTACAGAGATAAAAGAAACAAGGCTGTATCAATGTAACACTGCAATTAGTGTTAAAAGTCTCTGATACCCCTCCAGGGTTCTGCTAATGAGTTTGTGAACATTTCACAGCCCTTCTGCTGGGGAACTCAGGTCTCACTCAGTTTTTACATCCTCAAGATGCCTTCACAGAAAGAAGTCCTGCACAAGAGACCTCTCTTCTTTAAACCTACAAAGGAACATATTATATGCCTACATTCAGCACTATCCCTTTGCCACTCTGTTCCCTGGAGTTTCCTAACTCTCACACTAATCAGGAAACGGTGTGATCATCCTCCTGCTTGCGTGCTCTATGTTAGAAATGTGAGCACAGGGGTGTACAGGACAGGGGTTTTGGTTTTGGTGGGGGTTTTGTGGGTTTTTTTTGTTTGTTTGTTTTTTTTTTTTTTACCATCTGAGTCAATATGAAGACAGTCTTTGAGGACTCCTTAGTTGTTAGTGAATTTAAACCCAAAGAAAGGCAAAACAATATTTTCACCATTTTTCACCACTTGCTCAGACTTTGGGTAGAAATATTATGTATTATATAAATGCTTATATTGTATATAAATACTCAAGTATGTAACTACATGCTGTCAGGACAAACTTGTAGACGTTATTACTGGCTTTTGATTGAAGTCAGACATGACTACAACTGATCACCGAGGTGAACACACCCTGCAGCGTTGATTATAGAGGCCGTTGTGGCCATGGATTAGAACTCTGAAGTTATAACTGGCAAATCTACAAGTCTATTTATCAATTAGCTCTCTCACTTATTACCTGAAACTCCATTTATAATAAACCTTGCCAGCGATATGACTACATATCAGAGAAAGTCTGAGCAAGAGGTTTGTGTTATGACATTGTCAAAAGCGGCATTTTACACAATACAAGGAGACTCAATTCCCTCCTCCTCAGGTGCAAGAAATTAAAACAGGCCATTCTTCACCCACAAGACTGCCTAGGACATAACATCAGTTCCAGCAGATAAAATTCTGAATCCATTGAAACAAAAGGAGACCGTCACCATTTTAAACATGCAGGGTTTTCACCTTAAAACAGACAAAACATGGGCTTAAATAATTCCCCAGTTGCCTTATGTACAAAGATGTAGAAAGATGCAAGTGTTTTTCACCACAAGATTTCTACAAAACATCAGAAGTTGATGATAAGGGAAAAAAAAAAAGTACCTGAACATCACGTGATCGCTCATATGCCTGATACGCCACTTTCTCCTCTATGCTGGCTAGCTCTTGTTTCAAGTTTGCTGTCTCATGTTGATGAAGATCAGTGAGATCATTTAACTGGTCTTCCAATCTTTCGTATCTTATTAGGAAAAAAGGTCTAAATTTAGTGCCTTCTATTCAAGTAATGCTAAATCATGAAAACAATTACACATTTTAAAAGGCAATTTTTCAGTGCACTATGGATTCATCTGACTAGCATTACAGAGCACATAGAGAAATCAGTAAAAACTTTGGAAACTCTCCATAAGCATTTATTCAGCAAACTGAAAGCCTTTCCTAAGTGTTTCTTACTGGCAGTGGGTGTTAAAAAGCAAATATTTGTACATCACTGGTAAATTATATGAACCATAAACAGTGCCTAGGGGTATCCAACTTACATTTTTCCATTTCTCACTCTTCATTTAGACAAGAAGATATGGTTTCATACATAAGCCTGAGCCAGTTAACAGCTCGCCACTAGTGAAAGAAAAAAATACGTTCCCTGGATCCCCTCTCAAACACAACTGCAAGGTCTTGCCATTCATGCACAGCCTGTTTTGGCACGTCTCTGCCTGGAAAACCAGTTCAACTAAACCTTCAGGAAAATAGAAAATTTTTTTTGTGATTGTGTGTTAAATCAAGTTACAACAACAGGCAAACACTGCAGTTGGCACAAAAATGATGGAGGCAAAATTGTCTGGCTGTGGAAATGGTGGCAGGAGGCTTAAGATCTTAATGGCGTGAGCTGTCAGAAGAGGCTGCTCTGCCTTCTCCTGAAACCAAGTCCTGAGTTCAGCAGGCCATTTGCTCTGTTCTTTCCTCCCCCACCTTACCATCTGATATCCAGTCTTCCCTTGTATTTTAAGCACTGTACAAAAGGAAACATTAAATATTACATTTCCTAATGAGTTTTTGCCCATTAGCGTAGTAAAGACTTCAAGAATCAACACTTACTTTAACAAGCAATATGACAAATGGGACATAGGTACAGCAGGTGCAAGCCCTCTGTAGAATATATCTCACTTCCCACAGTGGATGATAAAGGAATTAATTGCCAAGTACCAAGTGCAAGAGGAAGTTGCGCTACAGCACTTAAAACTACATTTCACAGCCGTGTGTTACATCAGGGTACAAAGCGACATTGCATTCACAAGATAGCAATGTGCCTGAGAAGTATTTGGACAAGGTATTTGGGACTCAAGGGTATATTTATCAGCTGTAAATCAGCTCTGCTACACCGTAGACTGATTAGCATTTTCAAGTCACAATAAATCAGAATCCTTCCACCAGTTATAAAACAATTGGCATCTCCCATATGCAGTATTCACATAATACACTGTGTCAGATGAGAGAATTTTCTGACAAGCCTTCGACAAAAGGCAAAGAACTACCACATTATTTGATAGGAAATATTAATGTTCTACATGTATTTTCAATTATTGGAAGGAGTGGAACATCTTGGTAAGAGATATTGATTGGAACTATTTTTTCCTCCTGCTTCTGAATATCACACACACAAGCACACACCCACATTTACACTTTCCAAATAGCTTCTATACCCATTCAAAAGTAATTTCAAGAGAACAGTTGAAAAAAATACCTATATCTTTCCTCTTGCAACATCTGAGAAATAAAGCCATAGTCTCTTTTAAATTGTGTTTTTAAATTCTCAATATCATCAGCTAATTGGGACTGTGTCTCCTTGATTTCCCTTAGTTCCTCCAAAATCATGGAAAGCTTTCCTTGGCTGTCCAGGGTACTTGCCACGGCAGGACCAAAGGAAGTATTTCCATTACTATCTGCTGAGCCAGAGGTTCCACTTGAGCATTCATCATCACTAACATATTTTGGTTTGGCAACAATGGTGGCACTGCCCCCATATGTTCTAGAACTCGTTTCTGGCCGAAATTCATCCAAGGTATTTTTGAGATGAGCAATGTTGTCTGCACTACCAAATTTGTTTCGGATCAGGTTTGCAAACTCTCTAGACTTGCTGAAAACAAAGACAGGTGGTGTCAAAGATACACCCGGCACACCCGACTTGCCGCTCTCTGTTCCATGCCCAGAGGTACGAGACTTTCCATGCTGACTATCTTTCAAGTTATCTTTGGAAGTATCCTTAGTAGTTTTGGAAGATCCATTTTGTTCAATATCCTTGAGCTTTTTGTGATACTGTTCCAATTTCTTCTGCAGCTGGGCAATGGAGTGGGCAGATTTCTGGTTCTTTTTCTCAAAAACTTGTTTAATACGCCCAGCCTGTTGCTTGTCTGCACTGTTTACCAGTTTCAAATACTCAGCCACGTTTCCATCTCGAGCTGTTTGTTCAACTTTGATTTGTTCTGTAACCTTGAGGATTTTCTGTTTCAAGCTATCTGCACTGAGTTTGACTTTGTGAAACTCTAGGACCCCATCTGGTACATCAAAGTTCAGGTTGGTGTCAGAGCCTCCACGGCGAATGTTAAGCGGTAAACTCAGGGTATTCATGTCATGTCTTTCCACCTGAGAGGGAAAATAAAGAGAAAAAAAAAAGGAGATAAATGGAATTTGAATTTTACTTTTTAAAATGTAACTTCCAGTTTCCTTTTCTGCATGTAATTATAACAAGTACACAATATAAAGTAGCTTATAGTAGCAAAATAAAATGAAGTTTTCTTTGAAATTAAGAAGCATTTTTCTCGACTTCCCTAGGTTGATAAACAGCCCAAGGAACTGCCTGTCTCTCTTAAAAAAGCAGGAAGATGAATTAGAGTGAAAATTATTCAAGTACATAGCTTTTCAGAATCATTTACAGTTATTCACAAAACCAGAACAAAGCCTAGTTAGAAAAGGTTCCCAAATATATTGTCCATTATTAAGAGTTTCAAAAAGATCATGATGGATAATCATGCCATTTTTCTCTTAGAAATGGTCAAACACTGACAGAGGCATAAACAGATTTTTTCCCCTCTACAGCAGTGTTATAATGTTCAGTATATTCTACCAGGTTAAAGTCCTTTTTTGATACATGCTCCTCCCGTGCAAATCTGTCACACAATTCAAAGTTTTTCCACAACTAGCTGAAAGTTCTTGGAAATTTACTGCATACTTCAGCAGGAAGCAGCTGCTAGTTTTTAGCGCAGAGAGCATAGAGAAATAATTGACCTGAATTTGACTTTCCATGCTTGATGAAGATGCTCAACAACTTGATCTGTTGTAGCTAAGTCTGTTTTAATAGCAAATTCACTGAGTAGGATTTAGAGAAAAAGAAACTCAGGAGAGAAAACTGCATTCACTCAGTACACATTAACAATGCTCTCAAGTATAACAAAACCAATCAGGCAACTTGGTCACAACAGGAACACAACAGATTGTTCACCTTTCTCAGCTGAAAGGCAAGATAGTCTGACACAAAACATAAAAAGTATTTCCTCATATAAAGTCAAAGTCACATGGGAGCCATGAGACAAGAATGATCTAAGCAAAATAGCTCCATCCCTATTATCATCTTGTCTTAGCCTCTGTGACAAAGGAGGTACATTTCATTAAAGCTGCCACAACATCATATCTATAGAGACTACTTAAACAAACGCTCTAGCCACGATGAGTTTTCAGGGCTTTAACACCAGAGGGAACCAATACAATTGCTCAGGCAAGACCATTGCAGAAGACAAGGCAGAAGCTGAACAATGCATTTGTGAAATGCTTTAACTACTCTTTGCTTCAAAATGCCTGAGATACTATGTTAAAAGTTTGATTTCCAACTACAGTATTTATTATTGTCTATAATACCAAAGATCTTGCAGCACGGCCTATGCGCACATAAATGTGCGGTGATGACCATTCAATCTTTTTCTTCATTAAAAAACCCAAAAACATCATTAACCATTGCTGTGAGGTTTCTTTTCTCATCCTTGTACAATTTTGGTGGCCCTTCTGAAAACTCTCTCCAGTATTCCTGTATCGCCCTTAAAATACAGGCTCAGGAATCAGACATGGTGTCCTACTGTTAATGACATGCATCATGCACAGATTGATCAGGAGAACTGTTCGCACCCTGTGTCTACTATGATGGGTTTACAAATACAGAGGGGGTAGTACAGCCATAAAATTGGATCTGTACCTGACCATTTCAGAGACAAGATCATCTCTACTCGTACTTTATATTCTTATCCTTATATTACTGAGGATTACAGTACTTTTTTCTTTTTCCTTTTTTTTTTCTTTTGCTACTGCA
Source organism: Astur gentilis (assembly GCF_929443795.1). NCBI lineage: Eukaryota > Metazoa > Chordata > Aves > Accipitriformes > Accipitridae > Astur > Astur gentilis. The sequence continues at coordinate 13,159,133 of NC_064913.1, forward strand.
CTGCTCAGGGTGCAAACCAGGTAACATAAAAGTTCACATTCACCAACCTCTAAGAAAAATGGACACTTGAAAAATGCAAACTGAAGACTTCTTGAGTTGACAATTGCTTCCGGAGAATAGTTTAATGGTGACCTTTAAGCCTTGGACTCTATTCTGAGGATTAAACCAGTGCTGTGGCCCGATAGCTTTGCACTTTACCAGTTTGTTAAAAATAATTTATATTGAGCCATATGCTTAATAGAGGTGTAAGTAATTTTTATAAATATATAATATTTGTATATGATTTAATATCATCAGTCATGTGTGCTTCACTGAAAATCTACTTTATTGATGAGATGTCATTTTAGTATTTGCACAGATATAACTCACATGGATGGCATTCCATATTCAGGTGATACCTAATTTAAAGAGTGACTGTCCTGGGTTTGGCTGGGATAGAGTTAATTTTCACAAGAAGCTGGGAGGCGACACACAGCCAGGACAGCTGACCTGAACTAGCCAAGGGGATATTCGACACCGTGTGACGTCATGCTCAGTATATAACTTGGGAGAGGATGGGGGGGCACAGGGAGGGAGGAGGGATTGCAGCTCCGGAACGGTCCGAGCATCAGGCTCCGGGGTGGTGAGCAACTGCATTGTGCATCACTCACTCGTATATTCTTTTATTAGCATTATTGTTACTATTATTTCTTCTCTCCTTGTGTTGTCCTGTTAAGCTGTCCTTATCTCAACCCATAAGTTTTTACCTTTTTCTTCCGATTCTCCTCCCCATCCCACTGCGGCGGGGGGGGGCACAAAGGGGAGGAGTGAGCGAGCAGCCCTATGGTGCTTAGTTGCCATCTGAGCCTAAACCATGACAGTGACAAAAATCACAAGTGTGAAATCTAACTTCCATTTTTATTGATTTTTTTTTTTTAATTTAACAAGTCTTAGAAATATAACTAATGGGAAAAAAAAGCTTTTACAGATCACTTTTTAAAGTGGTAACACTCATAATATTATTGTGGTAGCTAAAATATGCATTTAATATAAACAAAAATAGTTTGACATAGGACACCTGTATCTTTCCAGAGGCTCATACAGCAATGAAAAGCAATCAAAGCAAATAGCTAAAAAGCTTAGATACAAGATCTGTACCTCATATCGCAAATATTTACTTAAATGGATTTACTGTGTCTGGACAAATTCAATAAAGAGAAAAAGCTCAGTATAAAACAATAGTTTCCTGAAACAACTCAAGACATTTTTTAATAAGCTTTGGCACAAAATTATACTATAATAAATCACCAAAGTGCATGTACACACAAGACAGATCCATCACTGATGTCACTCAGGACAAGCTGTACATAATTCCAAGAATGGGTGGGTCTCTCTAACCTTTACACAGCATTAAGTGTTTACTTCCTTAGTACAAAATAGTCTAAAAATATATTGTAATAATAATTGGATAGAAGCCCAAACCAGATCCCTTCTCCCTTATGTCCCCTCCCTCACTGGACTCTCTAGCGGTCAGCAAGGTCTAGCATCACCATGCACCCTGTGCCTTCCTGGAACTTCAAGGTCACAACAGCAACTGAGATAAAAAGAACAATAGTGTTGGGGCAATACGTCTGCTGAAAGCTGCACTGCTTTCGGAGCTGAGGAAATCAATTAGCATGTGGCAAATCTACTTCTGAAATGAGTAAAACCAATCACAGTGCTAGTTCAAATTCAGTGAAGTTTAGAAAAGAATTGTGTCTAAATTCACAAAACATTGCTAGGAGTAGGTTTTTTAGCTTACTACATTGAGAGCTCACCAAGGGTACAGAACAGTCATATCCAACACGTTCCTGTGTCTGATTGTATTTGGCCAAAACGGCAGGGTCCTCTTGCCATCATGTTGCAAGGTTGGGTCAGGCAACAGAGGCTCTTGAAGTCTTCTGTTGATGTAATACATTTTTTTGGTGGTGGTTTGTTGGGGGATTTTTTTTTTGGGGGGGGGAGGTTTTTTGTTCTTCTTTGGTTTTTTTTGGGGGGGGGGAGGGGTGTTTTGTTTTGCGGGGGTTTTTTTTCCATTTGGTCAGTTGGGTATTTTTGGTTTTTTAAATCAGAAGCAAGCAGACACTGGAGGACCCAGGCATCTCTAAACAAGTGGCCTATCACCTGTCTTCTACCTTGATGAGGTAGAATGTTTTGACAAAGTTCCATCTGTGATTGCTTTATAGCTCAACACTAATGCTACCCCAAGACACCAGAGGTCCAACTTCAAATCCTACCCCAAATCCTCCTTGCTGCAACAGTCTCATCTTGAGATGAGAAGAATTACCCTCTGTGTTAGTCACTAATGCTCCTTCCTGAAGCACTGTAACTTGCTCTTCCTTCTGTATCCAATGCCAGTTCTTTATACTGAGCAGAAGACCATCTGTAGGAGTCCGAGATGCTACGTCATCCCTGCAGGGACTGGCACACTCTCCTGTGATGTGGGCTGAAATCCTCCCACATGCAGGAGACTGAACATGCATCCCTCTCAAACTACGTGAGTGCTCTTACAACTATGCTATGGGAAGAGATGATGAATGCCATCCATGCTATTGTTCTTTCTGGGCCTGTGGGGTCACCAGTGCCTTACGAGGGTGCCAAGCTGTTAATAATAAAGAAGTTATTGAGAGCGTGATTTGTTTTTTAATATTTTCATTATGGTTGCCAAGAGAAAAAAATATATACAAACAGTAGTGGCCCCAATAGCCAAAAAGGGACCAGCCATATTTTTGGAAGTGAGAAGCACTTAAAGAAAAAAGAATGGAACCATCATACATCTCTCCTGTTATGATAACAATTAACAGGGAGCTGGGGATTACCAATAGATGAGTGGAAGCAGTCCTGAAACAAGTGTTAACACAAGGAAGACAAAGCACTAGCCCAGAGTCTGAGGAAATAACAGAGACATGCCCTGGATCTGGCTTCTAGGGAAAAAAGGGGAAAAACAGGTTATTGGGATAGCCATAGCTGATGTTAGCTTGCAAGAAGAAATCTGGGGCTTGGAGAGACCACTGCGTTTTATGGAGCTGCTCACATACACACTTTGCTACAACGCAGCTGAGAACTAATTGTAATGTTTGTGCAGCTCAAAGACTAGCTTTTAAGAACAGTGATTTACAAGTGCAGCAATTCAGGCTCTCTGCCTGCACCAGAGCCAGACACCACAGATGACTAGATAGGTACCTCTCAGAGGTAAAGCAACTTCCTTCTGCCCCAACCACCCTTCTTCCAAGGAGCCATGCAGATCCCTGGCTGCACGGCCAGGCTGTTCATGCAGCCCATCCCAAGCCAAAGTCCACAGCTTCGAAAGGGATAACAGAGTAGCTGCTTGGTGCAATGAACACAGGCACATTGCTAGGAACCCTTCATTATGCATGAATTGGTAGGTATACTTTCCATCTTAAATGGCAAAGTGGAGGGCTGGGTAAAAGGAAACTTGCTATTCATAAAGAAACATTCAGAGCACAATACTGCTTTGAAAACCCAGTCACAGAAGCAAGGATAGGTATTTTATTGGCATCATAACGATCCACGTTTTCTCACTTACCACCTGCAAAAGCAACCCAAAGCTCAGATTTGCAGGTCACGCTAACAATGAGCCCAGAGCACAAAAGGACCCATGTGGCCAAATGCCACAGGTAAGACTGATGGAAAGGGGCTCCATATAGACAGGAACTGCTGAACGGGTAAGAACATGTGTAACAGCCTGTATAGGTTGGCCATTATATTCTCTGGTTGCAAAATGTCAAGCAGACACAGAAGGTTATTTCTTCCCAAAGATCCTGCATGGGATCCATTTGGGAGAAACAATACGCATCAGGATCCAGAAAGCACACATCTTTGCATTGCCTCACTAACAGAAGCAAACCATGAAGACACAGTGATTATTTACTCAAATAGGCTCGGTTTAAAGGTGGCTCAAGGTTGGTTTTGTTTTTTCTTTCCCCAAACAGCCTCATTACCATCACCAGCCATAGCTGTGCAAGCTAAACAAAAGCTTATGATGATAATTTAAGCCTATCTTGCAAGACTTTATGAAGGGTATCTGACTAGTGCTTAGAAAACGAATCCCGTAAGAAACATAGAAGATAGGATTAAGGCAGCTTTAAAGCTTTTAGGGTTTAGCAATAGCAACAAAAATAACCAGGAGTAATTATCTTTTTGTCAAGAAATATACATATACTAGAAGCACAGGGGTTTCCAATGGGTAAAAGAGCATGCAGAGGAGGTTTTATTCCTTTTTCAGCATATTCCAAAGCAGAAATGTGTTTGGGGAGAGAGTTTTACCATCTCTTTCAAATTCACTGCTCCTAAAATCCACAGGAAAGAATATTTCATGGAAGGCTTAAAACAGTGCTTAATCATCATAAAAGGTTTTAGTTATACAAAATCAGCCCCCAAAATTGCTGTAGAGTATGTTACAGCATATTACAGCAAAACATCTTCTGCTCATGTTTTTTTGTTGAAGAGCTACTTAATAGTAGTATCTAGAAGTACCTACACTCAGATCATCATACCAATAATCATGCAGAGGGTTGAGAATAGAGGAATGGAGGGAGACAGCAAATGCTGCTTCTACTTTTTACCAGGGAAATCAGAGATCCAGGGCGATTTGTCTGAAACCACCTAGCAAACGCTGATGGAGTCAAATAACACAGAAGGTGATTCTTTTACCATCTACAGTTCTTCTATCACCTATCAAAAAGACAAACATTAAAGCTGCTAGGCATCTCACTAACACACATTAGGGGTTTGCTCCAAGTGATAGTCAAAGATAATCCCAGATACACTTTGGCAGGTATCTGCACTTCAATATTCAAAGGCTGGGGAGCTTTAAGGCCATTTCATGAGGAAGGCATCACACAGAGGCAGACTAGCCTATAGAGCTTTTGAAAATTTTCCCCACTATGCCAACATGGTCCGGTAATAAAAATTCAGTTGTTATACTAAGCAACTTAGGTAAGAGCTCAGATACAGAACCCACTCCTCCTCAGAGTCAGTTTGACCTTTCCCTCCATTTTAATTCCTTTTATCAGCACTACAGAGTTGAGACTGTAAGCACAGGCACCTCAAGAAAGATGTAAATTTGCTTGTAATTTTAATTAAAAAAAAAAAAAGTTTAAACTGCTTTAAAACAAACTCTGTAGAAAGTAACTACAAAGAAAGCAGATACACATACTTAGAAAGACAGCTTTTACTCTGTTGGTCTAATTCGGTCAATGCCAAATAGCTATGTATAATTTGCAACCCACCAAGTTCACACCAACATTTTTTTGCCTTGAATCCTATGGACATGCCCAGTTCAAATTAGGAGTATCCCAGAAATAACCTTTTATCTAATTTCTAATTAAAGACTGAACTAAGGCCAAATTAGCTAGGTCACTGCTTGTGTGTAAATAAGTCTTCAGCTATGGTACTGTTTCAGATTAAACCAACAATGGGAGAAGAGAACAATGGGGGGAAGAGGCAGTTTTCTGCTTCATTGCCAATACCAGCTTCATCAAAACCCAACAACATCCACTGAACAGTCTCCCATGTCACAACTCACACTCAGTCCTCTTTCCAGGTTGTTCCACAGCACAAAACTGACATGAGCAAACCAGTTCCAATACAAACAACTTCTGTGCCTAGACGCTGCAAACTTCAACAGGTCTTTATAAAAGTAAGCTAGCTACTTTCCATTTACTGTCCAGCAGTCATGTAAAAAAAAAAAAAAAAAAAAAAATTCACTGTCCTGGCTAGGGAAAACAGTAAGTTTCTTAAGCAGGCCAGAGGTAGGCTCCACACCCCACAGTTAACTATTTTGCTTCAGATCAGTCCCACTCTTTAGGTAAGTGCCATTAATTAAGAAGGAGTCATTAAAATACTGTCTCCTAACTTCTTGAATCAAATAAACGTCACTTTTATGTCTATATTCCTTCTGTCTCAGGTATCCATAGCAATATAAGGAAAAACTTGGGAGCCTCAGGTGCTACATGTGTGGTTCCATCGGGAAGTGCTTATGAGAAGCCTGCACTCCCCCTGAAGGAGAGTGCCTTTTACCTGACACAAACCCCTCAAAATACTATGAATCAGTGTGGGCATAGCATATTTTTGAAGGGTGATGCAAGACACTCTGTATCTCTTCTTCTAGACTAATTATTAGAAACACTAAAAGTGAGTTGAACAAGTGCTTTTCTTCCCTACCCCCCCAGCTTTTATGGATTTTATTCCCCTCCGATTCAATAATAAGCTTTTTTTTCCAATAGATGTTCAAATAGGTGGCAAGAATGAAATTTCCAGAATACTGTGAAACACACTGTGAAAAGCCAGCTGCTATACATTTTCAGTTATTAAATCCTTTTCTATGAATGAGAATTTGATAAAAAGCCAGCCACATCCCCGCTAAGACAAACCACCTCTCATAGTTACAGCATATGCTTCTGATTTCCCACCACTTGTGATTTAGAGTGCGCTTTCCTTCGTATCACTCCATTGTCTAACTTCACATCACAAATTATCTATTCCATGTTGATAAAGCTACTACAGGTTACCTGCTCCCTCCACCCAGTTCTGTTTCACAGTCAACTCTTTTAATTTCATTGCTATTCAGATTGTCTAAGCATTTCCTGAAATCCGAGCTCCTAGAAATGTACAATCATACAAGAGATTTCTGGGGAATATTACTAAGTTTCTTGCCCTCAGTTACAGAGAAATAACTCCCACATCTAACTTAATAGTCAACAACCAAGTCCTATTTCCCCCAAAATACAGACAATATTAAGGAAATTTTAAATATATGATTGATTTACAGATCTACAAAAATTAAACCCACAACTGATTTTAGAAAGTCTAATTCATTACTTTATTGCTTTGAGCTGGCAACGCTTATATAAAACCTATTTTGTAACAGGAACATTAAGACATTACAGTAGCAGGGAATTTTTGAAGTACTACCATTCAGAGATAAAACATTCCAAATCCAGATAGACTGGCCATCATAGGCAAAAGACCCAAGACATGAGGTTTGTATTTGTTTTAACCATTGCAAAACTTCCATTTATAAACAGGAGAACAATAGCTCCATCACACATAAGACCTTTTCATTTGCGTTAATGCTGCAGCAGCACATCCTGAGCATATAAACAATCACATCTTGTCCTGTACGTGAACTGAGTCACTTATCCAAAGGAGCTCGCTTACTTCTTCCTTCCCCGCCCCCCCCCCCCCCCCCCCCCCCTTTCCATACTGGGCTGATAAAGTAAAATCTCAAAAATACATTTCTGTTACATCAGCAGTTCTGCCTACACACAGGACTTTTAGTTCATTTTTTGATATGAAGGCCTAATCAAAAGAGAAGCTCTGCTTCACTACATCGCGTGACTAACAACCACAGACTGCCTAATGAGCAGCTTAGATGTCATTTTTCACTATTACAGGAACTACTGGAAGGCTTACAGCTGTGGCTTTGATCCCTCCTTAAGACAAGTTCACACATACCTGATATTCCTCCCCTCTCTAACTTTTAGGTATTAGGAGCTCTAGGCTTTGCTTGTCCACTAAGTTCAATACCTGGTAGCCCTCCTTCCAGGTGCCAGCAGCAAACAAACAAATTTGAACTTGGAAGTGTGCTGAACAGCACAAGATCTCTCCTTTCTCTCTCCTCTCCCTCTCCTTCTCCCCACCCCTGCCCTTATACTTCAGGATGCTCTCTAGGAAAGGATCTCCACTTCGAAGAGCATTTTATTTACCTCTTCATAATAACTAATACATCTCTTGACAAGGCAACTTTATTTTTTAAAGCTTGGTTACTTATATACACAAGCAAACTTTCACTATGTGCCTCATTATGCATATGAGTACAATTTTTTGTTCCACACCTGATATCCAAGACTTGTATTTGTACCTAATACCACAAATACGCTCAAAGACAGAGAACTGCAGGGAGACTGGGCCACAAAAAAATCAAAAACTTTGGCCATACTTCATGATCTACATATACTGAAAGGAAGAAAAAAACCAAAGAAGACAAGCCCAGAAAAGAAAGAAAGGAGAGATGAAAGGTTGTATTTTAAAGCCTAATTAAAAAAAAATTTTAAATTATTTTTATTAACAAAACTGTATTTCATTATGCAAGATAAGGACAACTAAAACTGGAATCACACAGATGCATTATTATACAGGTCATTTGTTATTCAAAAATACTGCTGCAATAATTGTATTTTAAGCTACTATACATAACTTATTAACACTGCTCTGAATAAACTCTGGAGAAAACATCTTAATTGCAGTGCAGTAGGTGCCAAAATTCTCTGCAGATTCAATGGATTTAACCCTCTACCTCCTGAACACCACAACAACAGAACTTTGAAACATTTTCTTATTTATGTTTCTTTCTAAAATAGCAAAAATCTTTTCCTTTCTCTTCATTGAAGGGGCAATATAAAGCATTAGGCAACAGAACCACAGTTTCCTGCTCAGGCAGTACTCTTTGCATACCCTCCTCCTGGAACAAAATGAAACGTTGTCCCCCAAATAATATAAACAACATTGTTTCGAGAAGTAAAAATATAACGGAACAGGTTTTCTGCTGCTGTGACCATGCTACTGAACTGGGTCATAGGCGATGCTTTCTATTTATGAATAGAACTAATCAAATCTCCTTGAGAGCAACTGTAACAATTCTTCTTATTCTGGAGAAAATGTCTTCAAATATTATTTGTATGCTTACTATCTTCTTATTTATATATATGTACACATATAAAAATGTTTTTATAAATATTTTTACAAATACACATGAAATTATTATTATAAGCAAGTATGAGTCCACAGAAAATCTCATATACATACAAAAAAAATAAAGCAGTGTTACAGCTGATGTGCACCTTCCAAGAACCTCCTCTTGGCACGGTATTTTAAGTTTACACTCTAACAATCAATTCAAATAGTTACAACTAAATATGAATTCACAAAAAAGATGACTTTCCCAGAAAAAAAAAGACACAAATAGCATACATTTTGAAGACGAGTGTGCCTCTACAAGCAGATCTCCCTGAATCCTCCTTTTTGAAGATGCTCCACGTGCACATAATAACACATCAGAGTGAATGACTGCTTCAGCTAGCGTTTTGTGTGCTCTCCAGAAACATGTTCTGTATGTGCACCAATTTCCTATTTGTTAGTTGCAAAGGACAAAAGCCCTTTTAGAAGCCTAGAAAAAATTTTAAATAAACTCTTAGGTTAAGTGTCTTGAAGGAATCACTGTACATTAAAACACTGTCTATAGCACATGATTTTGAATAGTTTCTCACACAATCTTTTAATATGCTTATGAGCTTGTACTGCCATGAATCATTCCTATAAGAGGCTGAGGGTTTGTTTTTTAAAAAAAATATTTAAAAAAACTTTCCTATCAGTCTTTTCTCTCTGAACCAAGTTCAGCTAAGACTGTTGTATCAATTTTATTGAACTAAAATAACCTACTATTTGTACTTAGTGATGGGTCATCTCCATACTCCATTTTTTCCTTTTTCTTTCAAATTTTTGTATATACCATATGCTTCAAATACTAATGCACATTACAGCAGTTCTCAACCCATAAAAGAAACTGCATTGTAGAGAAGTTCCACAAGTCAATAAGAGAACATCAATTAATTAAAAACCCAAAATGCAGAAAGCTGGTCTAACTGCAAAGAAAAAATCAGAGACTCACCCAATTAGAGAGTAATAAAACCCTAAAGTAAAGTTTTTGTCCAGTCTTAAAAATATTCCTATCGTTGAGAACACAATTCCCCAATTTTTATTAAACTGAATTACTTTGAGATGGCAATTCAGACAATTCTGGAAGATAAACTAGGTTAAACTATACTTACATCACCATATTACTTCTAAAAAAAATTGTGAATTAACACTTTTGTTAAGTTTTGGGGGTAAAGAAAGAAACTGTTTTTTAAACAACTGCCTTTAATGGGGATTCACAAAATTTTGAGAGTGTGGTACAAAGCCTCTGATGTAATTTTGAACAAGCTTGAGTAGTAACCGTTATGTATTGCCAGGGTAGTAATGGCAAATGAAAGCAGCCTTTTCCTCTCGGAGATATTTGCAAACTGAAAATACATCTATCTCTGTTTGGCCAGAACTAAAATGTCAAGGGTGGAATGAACTGCTGCAGATACTAAAGGCTCATTACAAAGCTCAATGCCTTCTATTCCAACTATAGGGCACATTGGGTGAACATCTCTTCATGTAGTATAAATACACAGAGGAATGCATATTATGCACAAAATTTAGACACAAATTCAGTGCTTATGTACTAAATAAAAAACGAAACCAAACAAAAACCAAATGAAAAACCTGCTCCTTTCTCTCTGCCATCCAATGCAAAAACCATTCCCAAATGCAGGACTGTGAGATGAGAATCACAGGCAACAAACCGTAGTGACTTTGTTTAACAGACTACTGGAAAATGCTCAGAAACTGTACAGTTGCACAGCACATTAAATTGCATAGAGCAGAATAGATTCAATAGAATAAAAACGTGTTCAAGTTGGTCTTTCTTAATCTGCTAAAACCATGTTCCTAATCTAAAAGTCATTTAATACAGTGAAATTAAACCCCCTTATCTTAGATACTGTAATTGAGAGGTTTGATAAAATATTATAGACCAACTTCATGCAACTTCTTTGCTACTTTAGTATGTTTATGCAAAATTGTGCTCAGTGTGGCACAGATCTAGTCAAGAACTATCATAGGAAACAGCAAGGCTAAAAAGGCAACAACAATAATGTAACAGCAAGACTAAGAGTCACATTAGAAAATGACAAGCAATGATGGCTTTTGCAGCCTGTATTGCTTTTTCTGTCTTTTCTTGCCTTTGGATAAGTGTTATAGAGCCCTGTCCATATTCAAGGCCTTTCAGGTTTTTTGTTTTTTGTTAAAACTCCATCTAGGACAGAGGTGATTATGGTCTTTATAATGTTGTTAGAGTTACAATTTACCTTGGATCTCAGCATCATTAAGGATATTTTGGGTGTTTCATTCTAGCCCTCCAAAGGACATGATGGTGTCAGAGGGATTATTTATTTAATTCAATAGGGCAATACTAAAAATGTTTTGTTATTCTGCGATAATGTCCCTCAGGTAACGATAAAATTATTCCTCAAATAATATTTGTTGAAACATAATTGAAGTTCAGAGAGGTTTACTTTACCAAGATGTTTGTATGGCCAGATGCCATACTAACCATAATTTAGACTCTAAAGACAAAACAGGCAAACTTGTCAATTCACATAAACGAGGACCACTAGCTAATCAAACTGAGATTTTTTTTGGAAGAGGAAATCTTAACATTGTCATTAGAATATTGTAGTACAGTCAGATTTACACAAATAAAAACAAGTATAGTTTGCTACAGAAATAATATCTACACTGACAGTTACGTGCTTATTCACACTCTAAGTTTGTACATTTTTCTTTTCAGTTATATCTTTCCTCTTATCTTCTTGCTTTTGCTCATCTAATATTTGCAACTTCATCTTTTTATCTGAAATTAGTTTAATCATGCTTTTTATCCGGGATATATTTTAACTGGTTGTTATGGTTTAAGCCCAGCCAGCAACAAAGCACCACGAGGCCGCTCGCTCGCTCACTCCTACTCCTCTTCCGCCCACCCCAAACCCAGGATGAGGAGGTGAAAATATAAAGAAAAGCTTGTGGGTCGAGACAAGGACAGAGGGATCACTCACCAATTACAGTCATGGGTAAAACAGACTCGACTTTGGGGTAAAAAACAAAATCAATTTAATTTGTTACCAATCAAATCAGTGCAGGATAATGAGAAATAAAACCAAATCTTAAAACACCTTCCCCCATCCTGCCCTCCTTCCTGGCTCAACTTTACTCCCCATTTCCTCTACCTCCTCCCCACCAGTGGCACAGGGGGACGGGGAATGGGGGTTGGGGTCAGTTCCTCACACCTTGTCTCTGCCGCTCCTTCCTCCTCAGGGGGAGGACTCCTCACTCATCCCCTGCTCTGGCATGGGTCCTTCCCACGGGCTGCAGTCCTTCAGGCACAGCCTGCTCCAGCACTGGCTTTCCCATAGAGTCCCGACCATCTTGGGGGGCATCCCCCTGCTCCGGCGTGGGCTCCTCCCTGGGCTGCAGGTGGGCATCTGCTCCCCCACTCCCCTCCGTGGGCTGGGGGGGACAGCCTGCCATCTCACCACGGGCTGCAGGGGCATCCCCTCCTCCGGCAACCCTCCTGCCCTCCTTCATTGACCTGGGTATCTGCACAGGGGTTTCTCTCACATATTCTCACCCTTCTCTTCTCTGGCTGCTGTTCCCCAGCAGTTTTTCTGCTTCTTAAATACATCCTCCCAGAGGTGCTACCACTGTTGCTGATGGGCTTGGCTTTGGCCAGAGGCAGGTCCGACTTGGAGCTGGGGAAGCTTCTGGCAGCTTCTCACAGGAGCCACCCCTGCAGCCCCTTCCCTGCCATCAAAACCCCACCACACAAACCCAGAACACCGGTACAATACCTGCCAAGATTTAAAAAAATTGCTGGCCTATGCATTAATGTTTCTTAAGAGTCTTATAGAAGGAGATACAGGAAATTAAGACCATCCCAGAACAATCTGTCTTTTTAAAATAATAATGAGGATTTATATCACGTCACACAAACAAGTATTTATTCTGGATACTGCAAACTCCAAAGCACATGATTTTATGGAATCCATACATTTCATTTGAATGGGTACTTGACACAACAACTGATAATTTTGCTTAATTAATAAAATACAATCTTAAAAGAGAATGAATGGATTTTGTTACATCCTCAGTAGTGTCCATTATTAAATCCATAGTGATGGGTAAGTCAACTGGTATAAATACATATGATAAAGACACAATTTTCAAGGTAGACATTAGTATAGATCTCTCTTTTACCCAAAAATCTCTTTCAGCGTTGCTGGTAAGCTTCACATGCTATGAAGAAACATAAAGCTACCTATATTGCCTAAACAGAGATGGTAATAGAAGTTATTCATATTATATGTAACAAAAACTTCATTAAGCAAGTAGGTATTTCAGATTCTTGTACAGCCATAACTCATGTTAGCTAGACCAGGATAGCACTTCTGAAACAAGAGCACAGGCTATTGCTTTTCTGCTTGGTCAAGTTGTCACACAAAACACTCGCCACCCACGACTTACACCTTCCAGAAACAAACTGAGTCACAGAGTTCACCAATCAACTTCTCTGCTGTGTGTATGAAAACAACAGAAGATGCTTCAGAGCATTTTTAAGAGTTATTTTTCAGCTTATTGAAAGCCACTGCCTCCCTTACCTAACCACAGAGAATTGGGAGAGCCTCTCTCGAGCCACTGCCATAACCATACAGTTGGACTCATCTCATTATAAGATTTTTATATGAAGCTACAGGCTGCCCAACTCAAGTAAGTTTGTTTCTCATGTTCTTTGGCCATTACAGCACAACAGAACAATTTAGAGGAGGATACAGAAGTTCAGTCATGTGTTTCCCTACCTACCTTCCCCATACAATTTTATTATGCCATAAAATCCTGCAGTAAGCTTGATGGTCTTTTTAAGGCAGCTTGTAATCTGAATTCAGAGCTTTTTTAAAAATTTATCAACAGAAAATGGCATGTGTTTAGCTTATATTCAAGCTAACCATGCAGGGTTTCTCAAAAGCACACAGATATAAACATTAGTTGCCAATTCTCTTTTAATGCTAGTTCCTACGTATTAAACTCATATTAGATTTTCCTATTTTTAGAGTTGTGGAGATGTTAGCAGCCTAGTCACCAATATGATTTGATTAGAAATGAAGCCGCAATCAATATTCCATTCCTAGCCTGTCTGCCTCCCTCCCTCTCCTTTGAACTTTCTAAATAGAATCTTTTTTTTTTCTCTCTTAAGTTTCTATTCAGATAGTCTAAAAGGATATGCTTTATCACATGGTTGACTTTGGTGTAAAAGATTTATAAACATATTACCATATTCAGTCATAGCAACAGCACAGAAAAAAGGAACAAAGAGGAGCTCAGTGGGAAAGGAAGCAGACAAGAGTCATGCTGTCCTTGGAGTCCGACCACGGTTACTGGCACTGCGCTGAGCCAGAGCTCTGTACCTGAGCAGTGGGTTCTGCTTGGCTACAGGCTCTGGAATCCTGTAGTAAACAGCCTAACATTCGACACAGGAGACCTCATATGTTTGAAAATGGAAAAGCAAAACAAAACCCAAACCACAGTACTCATTTTAAGAGATCAAGGCATTAGAAAATTGTCTAAATATTTTTTTGCTCTCTCTCTCATTTGGTCATGTCCTTAGAGTAATTTAACCTGCATAAACTACCACCTATAAATCAGATATTTAGTGGTCTCAACAGGCAGATGAAACTCTATATTCACTACTAAACCCTCAAAAATATGCCTCCTGTGGGATGGGCCAAATGATGCTAGCCTAATTACCACTTCCACACAGTGAGTTAATATTCTATGCTGTGTTACATGTTGAAAAAACATTTTCCAGATACTCTTCCTAAAGAAACAAACTGACAAATACACTCACTTTCTGCAGTCAGTTTCTCGACAAGTTTGAGAAACACATAAATCGCACCATAGCTCTTTCACAAGCCAATGGTGCCAACAGTTCCTCAAGCAAATCCAGCTCTTCCTTTCAACTACTGCTCTTTGCTCATCCACTAAGTCTGTCATGCCTTGACTTCAATTCCATTATTTCTAAGGAATGTTTTTGCCTAGTACCTCACTGAAAATTCCACGACTATGTCCAGGTTTTGCAACTACAGCCAAGGCCAAAAATTCAGGAGCCACATGGATAGCAGTTACATTGGGTTTCAGAGTCCCTTCCCAGAACAATTTATATTTGCTGCTGTGTCAAGAAGCTTTTGCTGATATAACATTGAATTCAGAGAAATAGAAGGTTGTCCAAGAAATTACAGTGCAAACTGCAATGCTCCCTAGTTCCTGGTACATATGTTACAATCAAAGCAGACTGTCTGCAGGTAAGCAAGTGGAATAAACAGGTTAGAGGTGTCACCTTCTGTACACAGGAGCGTAACACACACCAACCTAGCTGCCATTTGAATTTTCGTTCCAGAGTATCGACTGTTTTCCAAAATTGAGAAAAGTACTTGCTACCAGCATTAAACTTGGACAGAAATACACTGTAAAAATTAGTTCCTGTAGACGTAACACTTCTTATAATAAAACAAAGGGGGGGGGGGAAGTGTTGGAAAGTAGGTAGTAAACTAAAAACAAGAATACCTAACATTTCAGCAACTCAAGGTGGCCTGAATGGCTCATATTCTATGTCAGCTAGGGAGGAAGCTTGTAGATCTGCAAACATTCATTAAATGCTTTGGGAAACTTTAATGAGTTGCAGTGATTTGCACAGGCCAAAAACCTTCCATGCAAACATGAACGCAAGGAACTCTGCCCTCCCCTCTGCCTCAACCGGAAGAGCAAATGACAAGCCACTTCTTTAATTGATCTGCTCTCCAAATTCAGATTTTAAAAGTCTGTCTCTACATATGATTCTGGTACTAACCAGGCAACACTGCATCATTTTAAGTGTATGGAATAAACTGACATAGTTCATTATTCATCTCATTTGGTCTGTAGGCTTTTTACTTGCTTTTGTTTTCTTTCTTGTTCATTTACTGCTTTAACAAGAGTGTTACAAAAATAAAGGTCAGTACAGAAATAATACACCAGGTGTGTGTTCCTCTGTGTAATTTAACAACATTGAGACAATAGTCATATAGCCTGAAAGTAAAGATACAGTAAAAATTATTGAAAAAGCTTGTTAGGGCTGTCTGCCAGCTGAAAGACAAAGATGCACCAAAATAAAAGCAGCTTTATGTCCAAATATTTTCAGATTTGCTTAACCACAGATACTGGGACCACTACAGTGTACTATATCCATGTAACAACTCTAAAGCACATGTAAAGTAGTAAAATAGACTAGTAAAAACAGGTTTTTGTCATTTTTTTTAGCTTTTTATTGAAAAGTTGTTTCACTCCTCTTTGTGTGACGAAGATGATGTCTAGTTTCTGGTATTGACTTCACAATACAGGTTTTAAATGATTAATGCACAACGCTGTGCATGCATTCTTGTTTGGTGTGCAGAGCTGGAGTTGGGGGTTAGTAGGGTGTAAATAACTTAAGACACTTATGATGTGGCATAATAAAAAAATTATACCATTTTAACACTGCTTTTCAAGTTCTCTAGATGGCTTCAGGGTCACATGAGGTTATAGACAAGTTCTTTCTTACTATGTTTAAAATACCACAATATTATGATATTTGATTACTTAATGTATTGGAGTTGAAACTTGTGTCAGAATGGATCACAAGTTTTCTTACAGTTTTACTATTATCTGTTGGGAAAGGAAAGGAGTCCTCCCGGAAATACCTCCTGGAAAGAACCTTGTTCCAGAAGGTATATAGTTTCATCACAAACAGCAACAACCCTGTAGGTGCTATGTAAGTTTTAATCCAACCAGAGAAAATTTGTTACAGCCTAAAATGCTGAGATCCAACTACAAGTAATTACCTTGCTGTCAAGACAAAAATCTCACAGTGCAACTAAAAGAAAATCTACACTGGTCATGTAAGGGACCGCTACATGTGAATGTACGTAAAACCACTACCTACAGACTTGGCAGTCTGCCTACATCCCTTACAGTGAGCAAGTCTAGCAAGGTCAAAATACTTTTAGAGTAAAATTGTCAGACTTAGGTTATTATGCCTTTATGATAACCTTCTGAAAAGTTCTCATTGTTAACAGCAGAATTTAAAAAAGTATAGCTAGTAGTTCTAGATACCTGACTCTGGTACAACCCGCCAGGTGATTTGAGCTGTACTTCTGATCTGCAAAAAGACAAATCCTAGAAAAACTCCACTAGTTGCAGGAGAAGCCCCAGTGACAAACTGTATCTTAAAGCTTGCACTGAGATAGCCAATGCCAGATGTACTCAGTGATCTGTTCCATAGGAATTTGCTTTTCCCCCTACCCCCAAAGCACACAGACACACTGGTGGGCAATAGGAGCCAGAGATGAAAAGAACAAAAACTAATCACCACATTGTTCTTTCAAACCAGTCACAAGTTCCAAGTATTAAAACATGATCTATTTATTTCCCTTTTAGTCAGTGTTGCCTCCTGAACCTGCTCAGCATGTGTTCCTAAAACGAAGATTTTGTGATCTCCCGCTCACAGAAGATCAAGTGTCACGACTGCTTTCTTTGTTGAACCATTCAAGAACTCCTGTTAGGCCAAAAGTAAACAAAGTGTGTCTTTGACTACCACAGACACCTGATCTGTGCTTACATTTAGATGCCACACAGCTCCAGCAGCCACCTCAGGTGAAATTTCATCCTCAGTCTGATACCACAGGCATTTGACAGCTTGCACATAGTGATTCTGCTACCTGCAAATCATAAGCTAGGCTCTTACATCTTTGCTTTTTCTCATCCATGGCATGGCTAGCACCCATGAATGATGATGGTAGCCACTTTGGCAGGTGGAAGCTGAACTAGTCACTATTTTGGGTGAAGCAGGAAGGCCTGGAATTTTTCTCAGTGTTAAGCTCAGGGAAGGCACTGCAGGAGCTGTTCTGCTCCTTCCTGGAGGATGGGAGGATGCCACATACAAGGACTTTGCTTCAAATCACAGCTTACTGGCTAAGTACAAGTTCATGAGCTCTATTTGCGTGAGCAGAAGCTCATGCAAGTTTCTGCCTCGCATGAGCTCAGGCTTTTTCCCTTACCCCTTTCTACCCTTCCTTTATCTCTGTATACTTTTTTGTAACTCTTCAGTTCTCGGTTCCTTCTCTATCACTGCTTTCCTCCCACTTTTTGATCTACATACATTGTAATAGGTGAGTACCTTCCCCTCACCCAGAACTTCTGCATTATCTACCTACTCCCCAAAATTTCCTGACTCAATTTAGATTTTGCTCATCTCTGAGCCAAAAGGTCTTGAAGCTAGGATCTATTTTTATAACATTTATAACAGAAGCGTATAATTTGTCATTAGTGGTACAACTTCCTGTAAATCATGTCAGTATCCATTCACGTTAGAAAGTTTGAAGAAAACAATGTCCCTCTCCAAGCGCAGTATTTCTAGTAGGTCATTCTCAGTCTCTCAAAAGATGCCATATCAAACATACGGATACTCTTTAGCTTACGTAACTTTACAAGGAAAGCAACAGCAGCTTTAATTCTAGGAATCTAACAGTAAGTTAAGAGCAGCAAGACAATGCAGCTGCAGAAGTAAGAACCAATGTGAATGCCGAACAAACAGCTCTGTAAGCCACATAAGCTCTGACGCTCAGCCTTCGCCAGCAGCCTGCCAGTGCCTGGAAGAAACTTTTTCCGCTCTAGTCTCTTGTGTACGTGCCTTCACTTCTCAGAAGCGCAAGGAAGTATGAAAGAGTTCATATATAAAAACCCAAACAAACAAAAGCCAAACAAACCCAGGCCAACATTGAAAGCTTAAGTGCTAAGATAATATCAGCCATAATCTACTCGTGAGTCTATCCAGGCTGCCACTTGTCTGTTAAGCAAAAACATCTGCTTTAAAACCTACCATGGCACTGTATAGTAGATACTGCATGAGGGAGAGATGATTGCAAGTGCACTATAAAATATACTTCCCAATTTTTTTAGCTAAACTTTTTTTTAAGCCTACAGCAACTAATAGAATAAATTAAAGCTCTGTGGTATCTGTATAATGAAAAGAATCAGCAACATCTTTTTGTCTCTCTTTTGTGCCACTCAAATAACAAAGATTGGAAGAATGGTAAGTAATATTTCAAAAGCAATTTAAGCTGACTGAAACAGCCATGATTTTAAACAACCTATAAGAGAACTAACGTAGGTAGCCTGAAGATTTGTACAAAGGCAGATGTCACTGTTTCAAGGGAGATGCACTTAGCCAGTCATTTCCTGAAATTCTTTTTCCTGTTATTTCACATGCTTTAAAACCTGTTTTCTTGAAGTTTATTCCCTCATTCTCCAGGGATCTTTCAGTGACTTCATAATAGTCCACTAATGGGGGCACTGATATCACAATCTGTTGCCACGGGAATCAGTTCAGATGCAAAATATATCTTGACTTCACTGCAGAACTCAATGGGGAAGAAATACTCCAAAGATGAATCACATATTTAGTCATACGTACCTTCAGCAACAGGCATGGGGAAAGAAACAACCTGTAGGCTTGCTTAGCAGTTACAATTGTTCATCAAGCAACTAACAGTTGGGTTCTAGGCTCTCTTCAGTTTAAAACATGTTCAAACTCCCAGCTTCAAGGAAGGCACTCCAACCACCAAGCTGACAGCTAAGTCAATGGCATTCTTCTGCCTCTCCTGAAGAACTCTGGCCACTGGATCTTGAGATTTACGGAGAGATTACGGAAGACAGTAGGGCAGTGAGTACATGCCCCAGCAGGGAACAAACTGTCTTCACACCACAGCCGTGTTTTGAAGAAACGCACTGTCACTGCAAGAGGGCACGCTAGCATGTTGCCTTGTGTTCTTGGGCTTGCTCTTGTTATTCTTCAACAGGGAACTTGTTGCCCTGAGCCCCTACAGTGCTGAGGCTAACCTGCCTTGAGAGGCACAGGGGCCTCGGTCAGACTGCACACCTCAGACACAGGCTCCCAAGCAGCTCAGCAAACAAGATGGCAGGCAAAGTCTAACAGACTCCTTTCCTCAGTTCAGCAGCAGCTTACTCATGCTGCAGTATTTCCATGAAACATGTTGGGTCTAATTTCTATCCTATTCCTGTAAAATCATGTTTTGGACCATTTTTTCAGTGCATTATTAATCAGCAGGGTCTGAGCCACGCATCTCTCCCATTAAAAGAGCAATAGTGCTATAATGTTCCCCACCAGCCATGACCCGAATGGAGCCTACCAAAAACCACATCCATCACTACTTAATATTGACAGAAATAACTTGAAAAACGGTATTGTATGCAAGTCACGAGTGCTTAAATGGACTGCAGGCAGCACCTGATTTCCATACACTGTTCCTACCTCTTCAGTAAATGCATAACACCAGTAATGCCATCTAGTTACCTCTAAAATCAAGGTAGGCTGGAATTAGCTTATAATTCACCACTGAATAGAGGTGATTGCACTCTAGTTTGAAATCAAGCCACGAGAGCCTGTCACTGTTGAGACTCCTCTGTGCCTATTTCCCTACTCAGGAACCCCAGGCTGTTGGTTACAACTTTAACTGTTATGCTTGAGCACTTCACATTATTTTAAGACTCTACTAATTTTATTTTTTTCTATTAAATATACTCATAGAAGAATTTTTCATCAACTAGTCAGAGGACAGCAAGTACCTGCACAAAATCGCTCACATCCTTTGGAACTTTTTTTTGGACAATCCTGCTCTATATATCAGGTATTAGAAAACTTAATAGGAAAATTCTGAAAGAAAAAAAAAAAATCTGTATCAACTGAAGCTTCAGTTCTTCAGATTATGAATTTTAACATGGATGTTTGAAGTTTGGCAAGCAAAAACTGAACCAGAGCTAAAAAGTTACCTGCAATACCCAGCCTTGTATGCAGCAAAGCCCAACACTTATTAAAAGTCAGATTTTTTTAATATTTTTTTTTAATGAAAGTGCATGAAGTGTAGAGAAGCTGTTAAACACTTAACACTTGGTAAATTACTATGCAACAATCCATTCCAAAATAAAGCAACATTTGTTAATTTTTTTATGAAGGTCATGATTTTCTTGCTTCAGTGCTCGTGAAAGTGAAATATTAATGTCATGCACAAGAATGAAGCATACTGAAAACCCCCAGAGGTCTGTCAAGACACCTAGATCCAGAGTTTCAGAAGCAGCAACCAGAGCTACTTGACTAAAGACCATTCTTGCACACTGTGTGGCAGCTAAGCAGTGCAGAAAGGCATTTCAAATATTTGACCAACATCAATTACTTTTTGTGTTTGCACGCATGGATGAATCCATATTCCCCCCAAAATTATCAGGAACATCACTATATTATGCACCTGAAGACAATGAAACACTGTCAAACAGAATTAAGTGTGCCTACTGGAAAAAAAAACCAAAACAAAACAAAATACCACTAGACAGCAATGAACATGCTGTGTTCGTTGTTCTTGGAGAGATAATTCAAAATGTAGATTAACAAGAATTTTCCATTTATCCCCTGCCACATGAAGCATATGCCCAAATTTAGTTAACACTAGTCTTCCGTGAATCTTAAATTAACTCATGGAACATATATAAAAAAAGCCAAGACCAAGAATTGTTTAAAACTAAAACCTAAGATTTTAGTTTCCAATAACAAATGCAACCATGGAAACGGTCAAAAAGAAAAGAAAAAAAAGGAACTAGCCCCCTTCTAAAATTTCAATGACACACTCTATATGTATCAACACAAACAATTCCATGGCACCTGTTCTCAATGAAGAGAGCAATGGTGTGATAGGAAACAGGCACATCAAAATGCAGTGGATACAAGGATAAGTGTGCCCATCAATTGTGGCAGGAAGCACTTTGAGTAACACCAAGCACCACACCAGAGCAAAGCGGTCTGCTGACAGTATCTGCTTCTTCACCTGACACGTTTTGCCTTCCCAAAGGCACACCATCTCATTTTGAAGTCCACTACCTTCCTTCACAGTGCTTTCTCTGGCCACTTATCTGCTGCCAAGAGCACAAGAGTTGGCTGGGATGTTGTGTTCAAATCAAAACTTGCCTTCCCAATGCTCCTAAAGAATGTTCTCTGGCAGGCCTGTTTTCTCTTTCTACCCTCCAACATAACACATGGAAGCTTGCACTGTTAGCACACTTTTGTCACTTCATCACTACCCTGCTGATAGGAAAGCTTCATTTGCATTAGAGTATAAAGTCGCCTTTTGTGGCAGAGCTCCACGGTACAGACATAGACACTATCAGAGGGCACGTTATACCTGATCAGTGGCTGAATAAGCACCAGTTATCCATCAGGTGGATCCCACATTAACTCCATGCTCCTTCTGGATGGTGTCATTATTGTTAGCAATACAATGCAGAAGAGACCACAGATGATTAAAAATTTGCTTCCAGAGAAAGAACTCTTTTGCAGGACTGGTTACATGCAAACTGATGGTCAACCAAACATAGCAGCATCAGACTGTGTTTAGAACCAGCAGACAGTCATCTGCTTCTAAGGTTACTAAAGAAGCTAAATAGGAAACCTCATACCTGAGTACAGCCTGTATATTAAGCAGTTCTACAGCTCGAAAGAAAATACCAGTAACTGCTTTGAAGACACTACCAACCCAACTGTCTTGCAACAGACATCTGACAGATGAACGACTGTAACAAGTTGTATGAATTTTCCAAGAACCATCTCTAGATCACGGCAAGAAACAACATATGCCCACAAAGTCTAGCCAATCCATTTTTTAATAATACATTGGATCACCCTGGAACATTAATCCTTTGTTATGTTGTGAATTAATGCTTGAACTGATGAGCACTATGGGCAAGAACATCTACACATTAACATAGCATTACTATTTTTTAAGCAATGATTTGCGGTTGGCTTAAATTACCCAGGCTACAAACTCCAGCAGCACAATGGCAATCATACAACTTTTTCCAATACACCTGGAGGATACCAGGACCAGCAGCTAGGACAGAGGGCTACAGTATTCAGTCTAATACTTTTAAGCAAAATTAAGGCTTACCCATCACTAAATGGATTGGATTGTTAGCTAAGCAGTTTAACATAATAATTGCATTTGAACTGAAATACAAGTGTCTATATATTCCTGTGCATGGAAAAGCATGTGAGATAGGGGATCTGACAGTTCTCCACCACAAACAAAATTTCTGAAAGTGTACCATAATGCAAAATTATCCACTACCTCTTAGAGATTTGAGCCTTAGCTCAACCTAAACACCAGCGTGGAACAATTGCTGTATTCCCTTGGACACACTCAAATTAATGGAGAAGAAGGGGCAGGGACAGTCTGCTGTATAATCTCCCACAATCCAGCAGAAGCATTAGTTCAGCAAAAACAATGAAACATGGTATCATACGGACCTTAGACTCATTTCCTACAGCAACAATGCCAGCAACACCTTCCCAGATCCCCTCACTCCCAATACCCTCAGATTGTCCCTAAAATGCTATAGAATATTTCTGCTTCCTCCAGTGTCCTTAATTGTCCTTTATAATGGCTCCAACTTCATTAGTGTCCCTTGCATAAACTTACTGGCCCAGCAGATGGGCAAGAAAGCATCTTCTGTGGATAATCTTAACCTATCTGCCTATGGACAGACCAGCATACCAGCCAGTGAATAATGGGCAAATTGCCTCTAACTTTGACTTCTTACAAGAATGGATAAGTACCTGGTGAGGACACATGAAATTTATTTTCCCAAGATGTCTGGGCTCATTACCTTTGAAGCCCCTAGTCTCCTGTCAAATTTAATAGGCAGAATATTTTCACTTCAACAGACCTGAATGATGCAAAAGCCTCAGGAAACATGTAAAATAATTTCCAGGACAGAAACAAAGGACTTAAAGGAAATTCCTGGCTCCTAACATTGAAGTTACATTCATAAACTTATTAGGCTTCCTTTCCAAAGTAGTCATGTATTTTTCCTGCTACTTAAGTTTGGAAAGTAATTTCAGAATATCATTATTCCCATGAATAAAAATTTTACCTTGATTTACTACCTCTACTTGCAGTTAGATCTTTCTGTTCTACACGCAACTTTATTTCAGCCATTTCTCCTTGTTATTGGCACATAGGTGCAGGATGACATACATTAAATGAAAATTAATTTATTAGTACAAACTTCCCCTCTTTGCTTAAAGGAAAATTATACCAGATGTTTTACAAGATTATTAACCATCTGTAACCCCATGCCTCCTATTTCCCTGTCCCCTGTGAAATCTCCAACTTCACATACTGTTTATCACATGGCACCATAGCAAGCCTTTGACTCAGGGTCACACTCATAGTCTAAGCACAGGGAATTCAGCAGACATGGCGTTTACCTTTGCTAAGATAACAGACCATATTAACTGGCAGGATCCACCACTTGTTAAACCAAAAGTTAAATTTATTTCATTTTCTACTTACTTCCAAGTCTTGAATTAAGTCTTCTGTTATTCTCTTCTTGAAAATTTGCTCAGAGATCTATTTGCTTTAAAGCCTTCCACATCACTGAGGTTATACAAAGGCCCGTATTTACTTGGAGCATTCCTTTCTCTTTTGCAAAGAGGTCCTACTGTTACTGATTTGTTATTGATTTGTTATTAGTTAGAATTAATCGTATTCAATTTTAATAGGAATATAGAATTATAAGAAATATTTTAGCAAAAACTATATATATCTATTGCATTTTACACATTTAACCAACAACCAACAGCTGCTGTGAAATCCTCTGTATAAACCTGTACCAAG
The DNA here is from genome assembly GCF_929443795.1 of Astur gentilis. Classification (NCBI taxonomy): domain Eukaryota; kingdom Metazoa; phylum Chordata; class Aves; order Accipitriformes; family Accipitridae; genus Astur; species Astur gentilis. The sequence goes on from NC_064913.1 coordinate 13,183,624, forward strand.
GCCGGAGGAATTGGTTAAAATCATCTAGTAGGAACATTTAGAACTTAGATAACAAGCTTAAGATTTAAGATAATTTGGATATAGTGTTTATTTGTAGGAGTATATTATAACCTAGAAGAATGTATAAGATGTCAGAATTTCAAATTAATGGGAACTGAGAAGAGTCGAATGAAGCAACTTGTAGTTATCTGCCAAGAAACAGTTAGTTACCTGCCAAGGGCCAAACTGCGCAGAATCACCTAAAGAAGGTCAAGAAGCGGACAAGTGAGGAAGACTATGAAAGACCACCAGAGGCCTCTAGAAGACCACACCAGAGACCTTCAATGCGCTTGCGTAAAGGACATTTACATATGCTAATAACTTCCCAGAAATCTAATAAATATGCATAACATTTCTCGGAAATCTAATGAATATGTATGAATAAGTTCAATATAAGGTGTATGATTTTGGTGTTCATGTGTGTGTGGTTGGTGAGAGGACTCACCCGCACACCCGGCCGTCAATAAAGAAGTGTCTGCTTATCTACACTAAATTGGTGTTGATAAGTTCTTTATTCCGAGTTTTTTGGCAACACTACACTTCCTGTTCTCCTGGAGGAGGTTAGTCCTGCTAAATCCTTACAGTCTTCTCTGCAGCACAAAGACTGAAGTCCATGTTTTATTTTCACCTTGATTACAAGTACCTCCCATTTCTACACGTTCACTCTGATTTGCTATTCTGCCTCAGCACTTAAACACCAGTGTCTTGCCAAACACTCAGGACAAAAAGTTAACCATTTAAATTCTATGCACATATCTAAATGTTAATCTCATTCCCAGTTTACCTTCACTGGGAAATTTACCTATTCTCTTTTTATTTACACAGCAGAACATACTGTTTCTAGTTTTAAGGGATTAAAAAAGTAAATACTTTGGAAAGAATTATCTGAATCATTTAATAAACACATTAAAGGTATCAAAGAGAGATGAAACATAATGAAACAAAAGAGCTAAGAATATATTAGTCCAAAATGGAATGGATGCAGAGGGAAAAGAAGAGAAAGGTTAGTCTAGGAGGTGATGAGAAATCTGCACGCTTCAGACTGGGAAAAAATGCCTAAAGAATCTGAAGAATGATGCATCAGTTTCATAAAAGCTCTGGACAGGATGTACAGCTGTAACATGAGGAATCTTTTAGGGCTGTTTAGAGGGTTTCTGGGTTTTCTTTAATGTTAGGAAAAATCTATGCTGATAGGATAGCACAGGTTCTTTGTTACCAAATCTAACTACTGTCAGTACTACAACCACCATAGGCAATTCAATTTATGAGACTTCTGGCTAAAATCATGGTGTCGTATGCAAGAGTAGGAGCAGTTTAGGCACTGAAATACTAATGTTTTAAATTAAAATAATTAATACATGTTGCTGTTGTAATTCTTACTGGCCATTAAATCCCAAAAGAGGTTATGTCTTGAGCCAACCGCAATAAAATTCTCTTTTCTTGTGGCAGCTTGCAGAAGAACAATGATTAACAGCAACTTCCCAATCTTCACAGCACTCACCCCTACTCTCTCAACTTTGTCCTTTCATAATGAAGTTGATAAACTACAATTTCTATACAAGTTTTCCCAGAGATGGAAAACTGCAGGACCTGATATGAAATATAGCTCCCAGAGAAAAAAGAAAAATAGTCACATTCCATGCATTTCACACGGTGTAATTTTACAATAATTTCTTTCCACAAACAAAACTTTGGAGGAAAAGATCAACCAGATTTTCTAAGACGAATACAGTATTCATCTTTCAGTTCCGTTTGTGCTCATTTTTCTAAAAGGAAAAGAAAGATTAAATACTTAAAATATAGAAAGGGTATAAATATTTTATACATGCATATATATGTGTGTACATATGTATGAAATAAAACACACAATGGCATATTTTATGACAATAAAATTACATCTGTGTCCTCTTTTCTCTTCTTCCACAAAACACAGACAACATCAAGTCTAAAATTGTTACTACTGAAAATACATATTTCGTGCAAACTGGCCATTTTAATTTAATGTCTAGCAATTAGGAAACTCCATTCAGCACCTACAAGAGTATCATTTAGCATACCAAGAACACGGAGTTCTGAGACCGTTTAGGAAAAAAAGTTATCTTGAGAACCAATTTGCATGAAGAACACACTTTGCCAGCAAAGAGCTTTATACAGTAGAGACAGTCCATTACTTTGGTGGGAACAGGGGGATGACTGGACAATTCAGAGTAAGATTAAAAATAGGAGTGTGTCTTTTGGGAAGTTCATCTATCAGAGCATTGCAATGTTTTCACACTGTCAATTTGTTCACTTCTGAAATAGCTATATAGAAACGATGCAGAATATATAACATACTTACAATTTCAAATAATGCATGAGCATCAGCTTTAGTCATTCTCCCTTTTTAAAACGACAAAGGGCTGTATAAACAATGCAAAGCCTGCTCAGGCAGAAGCAAGCTGAGCATAGCGTTAGCCTAAGGAATACTTCTGAGCATTCAACATTCAAAAAAGCAAGCACATCTGCTGTGATAATGCTGAGGGGTTTTTGTGTTTGGAAGTGAGCTGTTGAATTGAGGACACTTTGTACCTTTGTTAACATGACTGTCTCCTAAATCTTATTGCTATTGCAAAGATAATGGCAACCGATAGACCTGTCTGTGCCAGGAGGAAAAGACGTTTCAGGGAATGACGCAATTTTATCACAAAAGTCTCAGAGCACTCAGAACTGAATCTTCCTCATATGTTAATCACACCACTGGATGGTACCAGGCACTACCCTTCTAAAATTAAAGCTTCCCCAGATTTAGCAAGGAATATTTACTACAGGAAATAAAGGTATTGCTTCATATGTTGGCTAGTAAAATATAGCGCAAGTTCACTGCACCTTATATGGAAATTTCAAAAGCTCAGTTCAAATACGATACTTCCAAGCCGACTCTAACTCTGTAGCATTAAAACACACTGATACAATGATTCAGTATATTAAGACATGAGACTGTTCAAAATAATCTTGGAAGGAGATTTTCTTCCAATTTCCAATTCACTAACCCTACTTTTATTAAAGTATGTATTTATCAGTCCATCAGCCTGTTAAGACACCAAAAGAGCAACACCATAAGCAACATATTTGGCCCTACATAGAAACATACAGTGATAAATTTTAAACAAGTATTCAGACACAGCTATGAAAACTTTGTCTCACTAAACCATGTGGAGTTCACACCCCTAAAATTAGCAAGCTACACTGGATGTAACCAGAGATAAAAATTTCTTCTTAAAAATAGAAATTAAGACTCTATTGCAATATGCAGGGGATATAAATAAAGTGATTTCAACTCTATGTGACATTTTAAAGCTGTCTTACTAGGCAGTCTACAAATTAATTGTAGCCCTTTATTTTTCTAAAATCAGACATAAAGGCTAAGCACCACCACCCCCACCCCCCAAACCCAAAACAGTATTAGGGTTCTGTTTTACACATAAAATTACTTTCTCCACTTTTAAAAATGCAAATTCCAACCCAAGTCTTGACTTAAGACTTCAGTTTCCATATTACCAACTTCAGTACAAGTTAATTCAATCAGCAGCTGCAATAATGGTATAAGGCTGAACAAGCTTTGTTTTCTCATTGCTAGAGAAAGACAAAGTGAGGGAAACTAGCAAGATAAGCTATGAGTCTGCAGGAACAGGGACCAGTGCTGCAACTCCTTACATACTTGTCCGTCACAAACAAACAGGCACAAATCTTAACTACACAGCTACACTTAGGAGTAATGAGCATCAGACCCAAATTTCCTTAACTCACAGACACTGATTTGAGCCACAGCACTGTAGATAAAGGGCAGAAATTTCCTCTTTCCCCCAGCTCCCTCCTTTCCCCCATTCTCTTCAAAATGTCCATTCAGGCATAGCAAAAGCAATTACATACTGAAGATTACAGGGCACATTCTGAAAATAAGACATTACGGTTTGGGGAATTCACTGACAGATTATGCTGAAGAAGCAGTTACAAGGGGAACCAATGCATTCTTACTCTGAGGATTGGAATAGAGGAAATTAGAAGATCATCATAAAGACTAAAAGTTTCAAAGGAATTAGGACACAGTACCATCTGTCTTATGGAAGGCCACAATTCATGCAAGTTAAGTTACCTATTTCTCAAGCAACCTCTAGTCTGGACCTCTGTTGGAGCCATTGAGTACAAATTCTATACATGCTTTAATACAACAGCAGTGCTCCAAGACAGTCTTTCCACCTCAAACTCCAAGCCTTCTGTGCTTTTCTACCCCTGCCGCTGTGCTATACAGGTTCCTTTTTCAGCCACACCTACTTTACAAAATGAACATGACAGCACTAACACTTGCCAGTGTCTGGGCGTAAAGTAGTCTCATATAAACAACATATAAGAGTGACATTGAAAACTTACCACACAGCACTTCTTGGCAAGACGTGAAGACTCGCTGCATATGCTCAAACACTATACAACTTTACATCCTAGTCTTAGAAAACTAGAATCCTTCTCCTTAGGAAGGATTCATTTTAACTGGCAGAACCTGCCAAAAAGGTTAAGCTAAACTGAGGTCTGACAGACACAGGAGGAATAATAAACTGTCTAATATGTTCTAACAGTATATCTTTTGCTGTAGGTTAGGCAAGGCCAAGGTGAACTCCTTAAACCAACAGAAAAATGTACTGAAAAAAACCAGCTTACTTCTAACCCAAAGTAGTACTGTATATACACAAACAAACAAGCTCAATCACACCTTCCATGTTCTAAAAATTCCTACATAAATTTCTGCCCTAGGCTTTTTAAAAATCAAGTTCTGAATTTCTGAATCTTGTAATGCCTACCTTCCTGAAATAATTCTTTATTTATTTCTTTATGCATAAGCAATACCTGTAACAATACAAATACTTTACACTGCGGCTGTGTGCTCCCAGTTCCTATCACTAAAAGCTTGTCTCTTTCTGACTGCTTACTGACATGCTAAAAGTTCATAAATGCCTGTTTTCATTAATGAAATTATTACAAATAGTGTCTGCAGAAGGCCTAATCCTGCACCACTGAAATTACACAGTGTTGCTGCTGATTTACCCAAGAGCAGGACACAGCTGACGGGAATGCCCTGGTGGTGGTCCCATCTGCTTGCAGCCTCAAGTCTCCCACAAAACAACACAGGAAAGTCAGTACCAGCCCAATTCCAATTCACTGCACCACTAAAACTGCAAAACACTGCCAAAATTAACAGTATCAGAAGCATATGCTGCTACCAAAAGTAATAAGAGCCCTGAAGATTTACAGAAGCAATCTTTTACTTTCTTGCAGTAATGATAAGGTAAACTTAAGATTACTTTCCTTCTTTCAAAGTCACACAATGGTATTTTTTCACCTTTCCTTCTTTATTAAAAAAAAGGAACCTTTCCACAATTTTATTCTGGCTTAACTACACAGAGAAAAATAATGCACTTCTGTACAATCCTCACAGAAGGAGCACTCTATAATAATCATAATAGAGCCAAAACAGAGACAAGAGGGGAAAGGAAAGGTAACATCCTGTACTGCCAAATTTCTGAGCAACTGGAGACCAACAATGGCTTCTATGCATAATGGCAAAGCTGGCAAAAGACAGAGTTGGTTGGTTTTTTTTACAGTTTTCCTAAAACAGTACAGTTATGCATAAGTGAAACGAAGATTCAGTAATATTAAAAATGCACTGTGCAAGAGGGAGAGCCAGAAAAGCCCTTTGCTTTTCTGCCTAATAAAAAGAACTTTAAGTCCCACTCAAGAGTAAAGTTGATTTGGCACAGATGCCTAGATATTCAGTGCATACATCTAGTTCTATAACGCAAGAAAAATCGTGAAACTTGCATCTTTTATGCAGTGCCTGCAATATCCACTGCCACACAGCTATTTAGACTGGATTTAGTCTCCCCAGCTTCAGATGCCTACCTTTATGTGATTTAGTTTAAGCGTCTTAAGTTTCTACCAAATCAACAGACGAGACGGATCACCTGCAAGAGCTGTAGTCCACACAACTACCTTAAGAGCAAATGCCCAATTTCAAACAGTTACACAAGACTTACACAATTTGGGGGGAAGAAGCACCTATAGTAGGTAGTATTAAAGTCTGCTTGATGTGAAAAGCAGGAATGTGCATTCCCTGCATATTTTTGGATCTCCAGAAAAAAGCCAGAGTTTTGGGGGTTTTTTGAAGCATCCACCCAGATGGCTAATGATTCTGAAATATGTATCCTTCACTGTATTTATCCCCTCCCTTGTGCACATTGGGAAAGGTTGAATGACTCCCATCATTACACAAGGTGAAAGCTGCCACAGTAGCCTGAACTCATGTCACCAGAGCCTTAGGCTAACAATGTCACCACTGCTCTAGACTTCATTTCAAAACGTAGATTCTCTTCAAGCAAGTCACAACTTCAACCTTCTCTGACATAACCGCCACACCACGTAATGCCACAGAGCACACAGGATTATTCTAGTTGACTTCCTCAAGTCCAAACAAGAATAACCAAAACAAGGGCTTGGTTATTTGTTTCAAAACACCACAAGTAGGTGTATCTTCATTGCAAGAGTACTTGTTCAAAATTAAAGAGCAGTTCACATATATGCTACAGTGTAATGTACATATTCACTAGTAAATGAGAAATTCCACTTAAAGTATGCATGAAAAGCGGCAACATAGGTCAAAACATTTTGTGAAAGAGCAATTTGTAAGCTACTGCACTCAAAGCCCAGCTTCCCAAACCTAAAAGAATATCATAGCTTCTGGCATCAACAAATCACAAAAAGCTTGACACCAAGTTTTATGAATGTCACTAGAGATTCCACTTGATCACTTTCAGATCAAGCTTTGTCAGTTCATGTCTTTATCCTCCCAAATCCACCTGCAATCCAAGACTTTCCAGTTCCTTGGTAAAAAGAGAAAAAGTGTTCCTTGGAGGCAAAGAAAAACACACAAAATAGAAAGGTGTTTCTTTTTTCTACATTATATTGCAAGACACAATGACACCCCTCAGGCAGAAATCCATAGGAAACCAGTTACATAAATATCAGAAATAGAAGATTTGCTCAATAGGATCTCACTAGGGAGAGAATACCATAGGAGTTAACACTGGAAAGGCACAGTGGAATGACCTGATAGCAGCACACCTCCTTCACTAGTAAGCATCTAGCTCTTGTAGACAGCAGTGCTCCTTGGCGCTTCCCAAGACAAATTACTTATGACCACATCCATGCAGTTCATGGGAAAACATGCAAGGGCCAACAAGGACAGTCTCAGAATTTCTTCACTGATTGTCAAAGATCTTCTAATTGTCTTTACTCTTCTTTTCTTAAATCTTCTTCAGGTCTTGTTAATAAATGCTTTCACTCTCTCACATCCCCCAGCCTTCCCGTGCCTCTGGTACAAAAGTCTACCAAATCCAACCCATTTGCACAGGACAGAAGGAACATAATTCTTGTACAGATCACAGGCCCACATCATGACCAGCGGCACCTGCTTGTGATGAAGTTGTACATCAGAAGGGCCTGCGTGTCACCCATTGCATGAAATCATGTGGGAAGAAAGGGTTCCACTGTAGAGACCTTCACAAAAAGCTGAGCAGGACAACAACTTAAGAGCATGGCAAACTCGCTGTCAACCTTCTGGACACATTTTAGCACAACAGGAGCCTGGCAGTTACTCAATCAGTCTGCTGCCATTTACTACCTGGCTTTAAAAGAGACTCCTAAGAATATCCCTTTAACTCTTATCTTAGGAGCAGGCTGTCATCCTTCTTTTGTTAGAGTGAAATTGTGCAATTTGCTCCAAAAAAGGACTGGTTACAGGTGAGAAGATGTAGCCAGATTTCTTCCTTAAGATATGGGAGGAAGGGGGGGTAGAACAAAGAAAACGACTTTTTCTGGACATAGCAGGGAAGGGGGAAGAAAGAAATCAGAAAGCTGATGAGGTGAAGAGATACTTTTCTGATCTGGCAACAAATATCAGGGACAACCATGACACAGAATTGTGTTATTCCTGCCAAAACCTCTAGTAAAAGAAAGATTCCTAACATAGTAAGAGCCAGACACTCCCATACTATGCACATGCATTAGTAACTGGAGCAATACCAAGTATTGATGCATTTTATTTTCAAGTCATCTTTGTGGAGTCAAGAAGGGAAACAAGAAAATCACACCTGGCCTTCGGAATAAATTTTTGGCCTGCTTCTAGCCAAGTCCACATTTGTCACACCTCAACACATCGCAGATTCTTCTTAGTGGTTTAGATACAAACAAAAAAAAAAGCAAGCCAGATACATAATTCAAGTGCAGTCAAGTTTATTTTATGAGACCAAAGAGAACCCAAAGGCACATGATACAGGATGCATCCTCTTCATAACCCAATATATCAGAACATTATTGGTAAACAGTAGAACTGAGGCAGGTATGAGAAGAAAAGGTTCCAGAAGTTGACATTTAATAAAACTTGACTCATCACAAGAGCAACGTACATTTCTTTCTCAACATTTTTACTGTATTTAGTCATACTCTCACTAACAATGTTTTATTACCTTTTCTTCCTTTTTTTTTTTTTTTAATGTGTGCCCCGCCCTCAACACCAAGAAGCATTTCTCCTGTCCTTTCCTGGTTACTATAAATTTCAAATCTGAACTCATGTTTCTTGTAAACTTAGCAAGATAATGAGAATTTATTATTTTATAATAATAAAATAATTACAATAAATTGACACTGGTATGACACTATTGACACTCATAGTTCAGTGTCCACATACAGCACAAATATCAAAGCGTGGATTCAAAGACTCCTGACCAGTACATTCAAAATTTACTGCAGATGGAATTCTGTGTCTCACTCACAGTATCTACAACATTTAGACACTTTATCTTAAAGAAAAAATAAAAAAAGGGAGGGGAGGGTGGTGAAAGAGAGAGACAGAGAGAAAGTGGAGTGACTCCATCCTGGACAGAGCATGTGAAGTCCCACCACTCTTCCTCTCTCCATCATGTCTCCCTACTATCCTCTCCATTCCTTGCTATTGCCCTGACCATGCCCAAAAGCAGCTGAGAGCTTCCCAGTCACACACTTCCCCTGCCCCTCAGCCCTGGGACAGCAAGTGAGGAAGCTTGGCACAGGGAGGGGTGCAGAATCTGTGAGCACAGCATGACCACAGTGGGGGTGAAGGAGCCCCATGCTAGGGTGCTGCTAACAGACTTCATACAAGATAGCTCCGAGCAGCTTTGGGAAAGCTGGCAGGGTGAAGGTGGCAACCTGCAATGCTGCAGACTGGACGCGAAGCTAGGAATGAGTGCACAGCCAAAAGTCATCTTTAAGTAAAAAGAGTTCCTCACACCTGATCTAGGCAACGCTGACTCAACAAGATCTGTTCATTTAGTTTTTTCTAACACTAAATGTCTCTTTGAGACTAGCACTGGGTTTGATCCTACTCGGTTCCAAAGCTTCCACCTTTCCTTGCAGTTGTCTGCAGCCTTCAACCAAAGCTTCTTGTCTACTGTAATCCAAAACACAGTCAATGGCCACTGGAGCCCAACAAACAGCCACCTCCTGTTTGATATAAATTTATCTCCTAGGAACTGAGGGTGAAGCAGTGATCTTCGGAAGTCCTTAGCACGCTTACACTACAGTATGCTACTAAGCTGTACTGCCCTGAATTAGAAAAAAAACGTTAAGAGTCAGTTCTAATTGGTCTGTCAGTTTGATCTTTGGGTGTCACTCGCCTGTACAGACATGCTGGTATAAAGCAGCACATTTTCTGCATATTTATGTCATTTTGCATTTGAACAATGAGCACTAGCTTAATTGTAATTTCTGTATTACACGTACTGGAATAACTTGGAATAAAAGGAGTGAACAGTGTAAAACCAGAGAAACTTGAACATCAACTTACCCTAACAAGGCTTCTCTTCCTGTCACAGTTAATTCTTGTAGTGTAGCACTGAAAGCCCACTTAGAAATTCACTTAGATTTAAGAACTAATAACCTACAGACCCCAAAGCACTGACTGCTCACATTTCCTGTAAGCCTTGTTACTTGCTTTTTTGGTGGTGGTAGGCAATATCAGGTTTTTCTCAAGAATGGAGGACTTGCGATTCCACCAGCTCTGCACAACACTTTGTCTCACCTTATAAATCAACACCTCCTGTGCATACAAACTGACTCCAGAGCGGTCTCCCCTATCTTTAAAACACCAACTTCCACTGTAATGCTTCATCTTCAACCCAAAAGCCTTGCTTTAAACACAGATTAGCAAGTCAACAGAAAAAGAGATCTTATTTGATGCTTAAAAAGCCAGTGGTGTAGGATCTTGTAAATGCAAGAAGTTTTTTTGAAAGCCATTGTCCTATTAACTTCAACAAAAATCACATGATCACATAATCAGAGTGTTTAATTGTTGCAATCCTTAGATATATATACACACACACAGAGGCTGCTCTTTTTGTCACAACCTTTGCCACAAAACTAAGCTGGTTTCCATACAGTTTTAGCCAAACCCACTACGAAAGCATTTATTTACAAAACAAAAACAAACATAAAAACCCACCTACACCATCCTGGTTTAAGTTAGATGAGACTATAATACGAACTGGAAGTAGCATCTACCATCCTGTAAAGAACACTTAATATGTAGAGAATTTTCCATAAGGCTGTTCTAATTCACCTCAGATTGGTTCCATAGGCCACTGATGTCAATCAAAAGTTTCCAATGGATTCAGCACTACTTGGATCACATTTTTTATTTTAATTCAATAGCACAGTGTTAATTCTTTGCATCCCCAAGTAAATTCTTCATCCAGAGCTACTGAAACAAAAAATTTACAAAAAAAGGTAGCCATTACTAAACTGTGCACCAATAGGTAAACCAAGGAAAAGGTGCCTACTACAGTAAAGGTTAACCAAGAAGTATTTATAATTGGTGCCAAATATTTTATATCAAAGGTCCAAAAGTACACCATAGTCTCAGTGTCCAATACAGAGGTAACCAAGTAAATATTAGCAGCAGTGGTTTCCATAACTTCTGTCCTCTGGAATTTTATCCAGTTGCAACACATAAACAGAACTATAATGAAGTGGGCCAGCTCTCAATATTATTAAGCTTTTCTGGAATTTTTTTGAAAACAAAAAGCCTCATTTCAGCTTTCTACAGTAACAGCATCACAGCTCACAATTTGTAGATGCCCATAGACACATCCCTCCACTCTCATCTTTGTCCCTAAATTAAAGCTTAGATTATGTACAATGATATAAAAAACTGCCTTAGAGGAAGGAGTTCTCACTTGCTGAGCGTCTGAAAAAGGTTAGCTGCACAGCTACAAGCCATCCCAGTTGCATACCAGGTCCCATATGTCAAGGTTTTAGAACAGCAGGTTTATTTTTGGCTTTGTATATTAAACCTCCGCTCGTCTTTCAGACTAAGGGAAGAGCAGAAAACTTTCAGTAGTAAAGATATTTGCAACCCTCATTAGCAATAGTGCAAATGCTCTTTAGCAAATTTTCTCTATCTGGATACATAAATGAAAAGTGAGAATTACGTTCCACCATTCCTCAACGCTACCTAGAAACTCATCTCCCACGCAGGTCTTTCCCCAAACCCACACTCACTGTGGGGGTGAAGATGAAAGCTGCACACTTCTTAACGGTGCCAAAACAACTAAAACTGGGCAACGGGCGGTGGCAATCTTTTTAGCCTGGACAATGTTAGCTGTCAAATCCATCCAAAACCTTAAAGGCTCAGCCTCTATGCAGACATTGCGCCAGTTGGTGCCTAGTTAAAGCCTTACCTACAGAGATGACGACAATAAGCAAGCTAGGGATCCAGAGCTGTTGGCACCCCCCTACATCACCTCTGGCAACCTGACAGAAGGACAATTACATGTCCTTCAAAAAGAAAGCAAACCAGAAGGTTGGTGATTCTCCCCCAGTGACTTTTTTTTAATATAGCTAACATTTAGAAGGTGTAATAGATGCCCTAGTCCTGCAAGCAATACCATCCACTGCAACAAGGATGAATCAAAAGCACACCAAAGGAAAGGAGACATTGTACAATCTTCAGAGACATGAATTTTCCAGGTGGAGACCAAAAACTATGAAAGGTCTAAGTATATAACTTCCAAACCTAAAAATCAGCTTAAAGCTTGAAAAGAACATGCATCCCCACTTCTATTTACTGTTTAAAACTGTCATCTCGGGGTGGAAGGGAGAAGATGGATTGGGTGAAAATACCACCTTCATGGCTTATAACTCTAACAAAGAGGTTCACCTCACAGGATCAGGGGGGGCACAGCAATACTATACTAAGCTGTACAGCAACAATTTCCCCCTTTATTTTGTTTGACAACAGCAAATTACACCTAACATTGACCTTTAGCTTTTAGATGTATTTAATCCCAAAATTCAAAGTATACCAAAAAAGAAGATACCAACTTTGTCAACTTGCTAACATTCCTTTCTGGCACTAGCAAAAAAAATTAAGTCACGGTTTTCCAAACAGTTCTACAATGACAAAATCATCTAAACATGATTACTGTTGTAAATGAACAAACCAGGCTTTTCTTCAGTTCTAAACAGCTAATTTGTCTTTTCAGGTTCACATTACAATTATGGCTTCCCTCTCTTATTCCCAATACCTCTGCATCAAGCAGCCTACTCTGACAGGTTTCACAGATTTCTAGATACACCATGGATTAAAACCAATGTTTGGAGGTATTAACAATATACCATCACATCAAATCATATTCGTCTTACATCAAAACACGAGAGAACTGTGTGCGTAAACTCTTTGAGCACAAAATATCTGGAGGTTTGGTTACAAGTCACAAAAGCCCAGAACAAGCATTTCTTCTACAGTGATCTTTGCATTTAAAGGAGCACCAGGACATTAAATCTCCCTTTTTCCTAAAACTGTGGGTGGGGTGTTTTTTTTGTTTTGGGTAGAGGTTTTTGTTGTTGTTTGGTTTGGTTTGTTTGTTTGGGGGGTTTTGTTTGTCAGTTGGGTTTTTTTGTTTGGGGTTTTTGGGGGGAGGGTTACATTTTTTAATCCTTCTAGGTCCCTTTATGTTATTTCCTTTAAACATACTAAAGATTTTAAGAAATAAAGGGAATTCAAGGACAGAAGATGAAAGCGATTAGAGGCTTAGAAAGACTTCCATATGAGGAGAGATTATTAAAAAGACTGCTTCACTTATAGACAAGATGAATGGGAGAGATCATAACAGAGACATGGAAAATGAGAAGAGACATTCCACAGAATGGTTTTTTTCATCAGTAGAAGGCAAGTGGCTTTCTGTATTCTTCTTTAATGTAAGCCTTTGTGTGTATGTGTGATCACGCAAGAATAAGTTCATCCACAAAACACTGATTTTATCACTAGTCTCACTAAGGTTGAAAGCACAAGATGACTGAAATTAAGATTCTCTATTTGTTAATAAATAAACCACATCTGTTCCAGGTTACCTTTTTTTTCTCTTAAATAAAGGAAGAATTCTTACCATTTCAAATTTAAGTCTGCCACTAATAAAGAGAAAGATCTGAATAGGCTCCAATGTGCAAGAAATTATGTAATTAGGACTTCCTGCATCTCTGTCTAAAGCATCTGGTACTTGTTAAAAGCAGTGAAGTAACTCATGTGCTTTAGTTGTACTAGAAGAGGATTTTTCTCCTACAAAGCCATACGTATAAATTTATAAACCTGATGAAATGTGGAGGATTCTTGTTCTGTAAGGGGTAAAAGATCAAGAGTGAAGAGCAATGCCCCAATTAGCAGCAAAAAAATTGTGTACACAGGTTTCTGAGGTCTAAATAGGACAACCTGGTGAACATTCAGAGATGACAGCTTTGATAGAGCCTTAAAAAGTAGTTCTGACACAATACTCTAAAAGTAAAAGTCAACACAATGAGGCGTAAGTTAGCATAGCCAAGCTAGTTTGAGCATCAGGAATGTTACTACTGCAATTGCAGAGACCTCTGCATGGTACTGCCCAAGAAGCACAGTGTAGCCAGAATCTGAGCACCTCTGGTTTCCCACAGTACCGACTGCAAAACCCAGTCCCTCAAGAAAGCACCGTGACACTCTTTAGCTGTCCTGCAAGCTACGTTCCACCAAGAACAGTACTTGGTGCATGACAGCTAAAAACGCAACCCTTGTTCCCAAATCTTGTCCTACTTCACGGTTTAGGCCCTGATTTTGAAAGATTTGGATTAGTTTTCAAAGTGTTGCAGGAATCAACTAGTAGTAGACATGAAGCACAGTAAAGCTGCAGAAACTGGCATTAGCAGAGGTGAACTGAAACATTTTGCACAGCTGTATTTGCACAGCTGTATTGTCCACATTGATTCCACCTGTGCCACCAGAGCAGCCTCTCCCTCAAAATACTTGGCCCCCTTATGCAGCAGTGACTCCTCCATGTTAAGGTTGGGTCAGCTGTTCTTCATTAAAGTATTTTCACTCTTTCAGGCACTTGGAACTTTGCACAAAAGGTGACATATGGTTCATTGGAGAGTTGTTAGCAGAGCCCAAGATATCTTATACTTCAAATGGCCTCAAAGAAGGTATTGAACAGACCTGTTGCCTTATACTGAAGGAGCTTTTTAGCTGCAGCAGGACTTTAAAAATCCTTTTCCCCTCAGATTCTACATTTACAAACTCAGAAGGCTATATTCACAGCAAGTCGTTCTAGCACTTCTGCAAACTGAATTTGATGATGCCTTCCTACAGTATATACAGCTGCAATTTTGAAACCGTCTTCTTGCTTGTCCATAGAGGAGACTTCACTTTCTCATGAGAAAAATCCTTATGTGGGATTGAAAGGCACAGGCAGTAACCTATAGGGCTGGAGAAGGCCTTCAAAACCTGCCCATCTAAAAACCGGACTCGGCAACCTCTATTATACAGGCTATGAGATCCAGCAACTACTCCGACACTGTTCTTTTCCCCAGGCTTTAATAAATGGATCTCATGCTACTTACTATACACTGTCCCTATCCTGCTGACAAAACCAGCTCTAAGACTTTCTTCACACAAGCAAGTCTCCCTAGTTTGTTCAGGTTCTCCGAGTGTCCTCCCATCAGCTCTGCATTGCTGTGTTCATGCACTGCATTGTTTTTCTCCATGAATGTGTGGGAATGACAGCTTTAACTCCAGCTTCACTGACGCTTTTTATTCAGTCTCGAAAAGAAAAACAGCATGCTGGTTTCTTGCTTCTTTCCTATGTAATACCACCAGTTGCTGCTGCTCCAGTGCCTGACCATTTCCCTCCCGCTGGTTAAAGCGGTAAGAGGAATGTTGAAGTTATCCAGACAATTTACCCAGGAAAAATTCCTATTTGTCTGGAATAAGCACAAATGGATTTAATGCAAGCTCTTGCCATCATCTGGAACATACAACCTGCTCCTACCACCTCTAGCAATTATATTACAAGTTCTGTGATATCTGACACAATTTGTAAAGCCCAAGCCCTAGAGCAATGCAATTACATACAACTCTACAAACTTATAATAGTTATATTTCCAGTTCTCATCATTGCAAGAAGGGGAGGAGAGGCTAATCCTGATTAAAAAAACACAAACCAACAAGTCAGACAGAAGCCAAATACTTTCATAAAATTGTCTTAAGCGTGAGATTTTTCTTTTATTTTTCAATACACAAGTACAATACACAACACTGAAAGTTAGCCATGATACTTCATGCTTTTAAGCAGATCAGCTAGACTACAGAGCAGAGACTTCAGAGTTAACTCTTAAATACAGTTAAAATCATCCTTGAAGGTATGAAACGTTCTCCATGGCCACAGTAAGCTAGGTAGCACATTATTCTTAAAGCAAGAACAACGAAGAAAAACTAATCACTTCAACTTCCACAAAGAAAAACAAAGGAAATACGTAAAAATTTTAACTGGGTTATGACCAGCATGTGCACCTAGCTTACGGTATGAAGACTCCAGTAGTAAAGTTACAGCGGATAGGGTTACCTATTTTTAAAACATTTCATTATGCAGCAACTATCTGAAGCACACCATCTCCTTTCCAGCACTGTCAACTAATGGGCTGAAGGGAAGTACCGGCTAATGTGCGGTACGGGGCAGGGGGGGACGACGGGGACGACACCAAACAAAAAAAAAAAACCCAACACAAAACCCCCGAAACCCCAAGAACCGCCCCCCCAAAAGAACCCCCAAAACCAGTCTTCCTTCAGAAATAGCTAATCCCTACACTTCAAACTGTAAAGCTCATTTATTGACACATGCAGGATCTCAGCATAGAAAAGAAATCAGAATTTCTGCTGATATCCCAAGTCAACTAGAGCAACCTCCTTTTTCTTCACATCTTCCTGCAGTGCATGGGAAGAAGAGCCATTTGTTTTATACCTGTTTGAGCTGAGCATTTAAGTGAGAATTTGCAATCTGTGCATTAACTAGAGAGCCAACTGCCTTCATCAGCAGGACATTCACCACAAAGGCTATTAAATATATGAAAGGATCATAAGCATTACCTATACACGTTTATCATATACTGTATGAACAAAGCATCAAACTAGTAAGATAAAGAAAGATGAACTCGCCAGCAGACCATAAGAAAAACTATCCTATAAAGCCATACATCATGGATATACGGTAATATCTTTACTTTATCCCTAGCACACACAGATACACCTTTTCTGCTGATCTCCATCCCTGCCACTGCCCTCTTGCAAGTAACTTCAGGAAGGGAACCGTAATCATGCTCTGCTGCTAGACATAATCACCTGATCCACAGTTTATTAAACAGACCTTGAGAAACACAACCAAAACCAACTATTCACCGGTGTGACCTCGACGCAAAGCCACTTCATTAAATCGTCATCGCTGTTGACTTTGGTGAGTAAGTTCTCTATTACTCTCCCCTCCAGCTAGTTTCTATTGTGGATGTATCTTGAACATGTTTCTGTTATGTCAACAACCAGTTTCATTTCGTATTCCAAAGAGTATTTAGAGTAGGAATATGAAAGAAGCACAGATTAAAAAAAAAAAAAAAACAAAAACCACACACAACAAACCAAACTTCCCTTTAAATCGACAACCTGGCAAACGCAGACACCTCTTCAGGGAGAACACGCTGCAGGTTTCTGGCCGCCCCTCAGAGCTCGGCACCCAGCCCCACCACCCTCCCCTCCTTCCAAGGATAACCCCGACAACCCTTTTCCGTACCCTCATCTTACGACGACGGTGCCGCTCCGGGTCCGAATACGTTCTGTCCACGGCCAGCGCCGTGTCGCTGCCCGGCATACTGCCCCGCCGCCACCGTCTCCTCACAGGCGCCCGCCAAAAACGCGCCCGCCCAACGGCCGCGGCACTGAGGGGAACGGCGGGATCGCAGCTGCCGCTGCTGCCGCCGCCGCCGTGCGGGAGGGCCGGGCACGCCCTCCGGGCGTGCCCGGCCCTCCCGCACGGCGGCGGCAGCCGCTCCGGTTCTCCTGAGGCGGCACACCCGGATTAACCCCCTCAGAGCTCCGGCTCCCGCCGCCAAGGCGTGAGGCGGGCGTCGGCTGTGGTGTTTTCCCTCCCTTCCTCCCCGCCCTGAGGGGAGAAGAGGGTAGGGGGCGAGGTTTAGCCAGAGGGAGCGGGCTTAAATCGTCTCTTTTTAAACAGATTTTGGAGGCCGGCGCTTCTGAGGGGGCAGGATGATCTCCCAGAGGGGTGACAGTCCCGTTCCTCCTGCTGATCAGCCGCTTCAGGCTTTTCGCTACCGGCTCTTGGAAGGAGTTACCTTCCAGACAAATTCGAGCGACTTTCTGTTAAAAGAAATCCGGACCCCGTGGCTACAACGAAGCCCCGCAAAACACGGCACATCCTAAAGGTTCGGAAGGGAAAGAACGGAAGAAACCAGAGGTATTAAGTGTGTTGTTCATCCTGGGACAGGCTCGCTTGTAAGGGTTTGACTGTTGGCAGTAGCAATAAGGCACCGCGGACGCAGCTGAGTGCTGCTGCTGCCGCAGCAAAACCCTCAACACCCAGAGCTTCTCGCAATAAACATGTTAGAATTCTCTCAAACCAACTAAATAATCAGAGTCTGCAGTTTCCGAAGTGGCCAGTGGAGCATGGCAACGAATTCAGCCCCCCTTTCTGAACACTACACATAGGAGAGAAATCTTTCAGTGCCCTCGCACAAAGGAGCTTCAAACCATACTTGCCAACACCCAAGGAAAACATGTTTTCCAGGGCACGCTTATGCCAATGTACTTAAATTCCTAAGAGTTGAGCAGAGCTCCTGACTGATTTTTGCATTTGTCTTCAGAATACCTATGCTGAGGAATGCGTTTAAATCAGTAACACTTAACACATTTTAAACTACTGAAAAGTGTAAGTAGAATACTGTTTTTATAATCGCTCATTAAATTGTACAGGAAATGTACTTTTTTTTTCTTTTCTGGAATAAATAGAAGAGCTGAGTTACCACTTGTACCGTGTTACAAAAAGTAAATCTGGACCTCCTTTGGACTGAATCCCTTGCAACAGCAGCAGGACTTACCTTTTAGGTACAGTTGTTACGGTGCTCATGTATGAGTCACACTGCTTTTCTCCTCTAGCTGGAGACAGCAACAGTCCCAAGGCATATGCACAAATAAACACACATAAATCAACACAGCTAACTATCTGGGGCGGGGGTGTGGGGGTGTGTTGCAGATTTTAAAAAAATATTTCCCTGCCACCATTTACTTTTTTTATTGGAATCTCATGTTCTGAGGTAACACTACTATCAGAGGTTAATTATCTGACACAGGAGCCTTCCTGGTGTTTTCACATAATGAGGTCTTCAAAAAGGAAAGACCTGACATTCCAAAGTAAAAAAGAAATACTAGACTTCACCTTCTTGGCAGGTGTTTCTTCTTCAACTCTACACCAGTTTTTACAAAGTTATCCCAAATTAAGTAGTGAGTGGGTTCGCTAAGGGAAGCATTATTTGCCCAATGCAGTATTCAAAGTAACCAAACTAACACAGGATACCTGCACGCAGGCGATGACTTGCCCTCTTTCCTACACTCCTTAATGGAGCTGAATGAGATAGCTGAAGTTGGAAGGCTGCTGGGAAAAAGCTTTAAAATGTGAATTGGATTTCTTCAGTTCTTCAGCTCAGACATGAAATTTAATTCGTGACTCAAAATGTGCTAGAGGGTGGGGGACTCTGGAGGTATAGGTCAGTAAGAAATTAAGTACGCAAATATTGTGGGTTTGGGGTTTTCTCTGAAGTTGTAATTGCACACTTCCAAAGGGGACTCTGCAGTTTCAAGCACCTAGGATGAAACATCCTTATTTCCTCAGAAACTTTCAGGGTTATTTAAGCCTTGCCAGATGCAGTTGATCAAAGCATAGACAAGGTAAGTAGTTGGAAAAGGGGTACATAAAAGGCTTCAACTGCTCGGCTCTTTAGTAATACAAGGCTTATTATAAATCATAGTTTACTCAAAAGTTTAAGACTTTTATTTAAATAATATCAGCTTTACTTAAATAATACCAGCAGACTAGCCACAAAATGATGAAACTTCTCTTCAAGATGAAAAGAGGCAGGGATGTGCAGTATGTATTTAGAGGTATATCATGTGTGGTTGGGCTCAGTAGTATTAACATACATACTAATAGATTTACAAAGAAAGCATTCTCCTAAATGTAGCTTCTAAAAAAGAGAGGATAATACGGTCAGTCTCATAAGACCTCGGCGTTGTATTAGTCACACCTTCCAATCTAGCCTGTGGATCCGTTTGCTTGGCCGCTGCTCTCAGCGGTGGCAGTTACTGCAGCAACAACAGCACCCGTGTCCTGCACCAGCAGCGAAAGCCGTGGCACTGGGCGGTTCTTGGAGGAGCTGTGACCGCACTTCGCAAACATCTCAATAAATGGTTCTTTTCATATGTTGGAGCCAAATCATCTGTGTCTTCAGAATGTAAGTTCAGTATATATCAAAACCGTGGTGCCATGCAATTCTCTGGGCAGCCAAAGGCTGCTCTTTTCCCCCTTTATCCTTCCCCCTCACACATGGGCCACTAGGTCCTGCCTGGCCTGTAACAGGAGCAGAAGGACTTATCCTATGGCGCTTTTGCGGAATACATTTAATTTTGCTTGGACGAGCAAAGGCAACTCCCCCTCCTCTCGCACACACAGCTGGTTTATACAGCTCTCCTTCCTCACTCCAAAACAGAGTCATGACTCCCTGCATGGGGCAGAATGCTGCACAGCACAGTACTTCTGACAGCCTCACCAGGTACTTCTCTCAGTTATTTTCAAAAGCCCATGGTGTTTGAATAAATGCTCTTCCCACACAGCGCACCTATTTCCAACTGAACCTTCAACCCACGAAAGCAAATCCTTCCATGTATTGGCAGTAGCATGAGGCTGGACTGACAGTGACATAGATAGAAGTGGTAGCCCATAGATAAATTCTCTCATCCTTTGTTCTTCCCACAAAGTATTTTTAAATTCATTTCTATGGTTTAAATTAATGATAAAAGCATTAAATCATCCCAGCCATCCATTGTGTCAATTTTAAAGTTCAAATACCTCAAAATCCCTCACTGACTGCCCAGCTGCCCTTAAAGGCACAAAGTAATTTCATCCTTTTCCAGTGCTTTCCCTCACTTCAGCATGCTGACACAACCCACAGTGCTCTTGATATTTACATTATTTTGCCTACCTTTTTAAAGTGACCTTTTAAACAATAATGCCAATTAGGAACGGAAGGTCTGGTTAGACTTAAGATCACTGTACAAGGGTGTACACCACTGTATTCGGCTTCCAGAGAGACAGACATCAATATTGGGTTTGCCAGCATTGCATGAATTATCTATACTGATTTATGGATAGGCCATGGAGGGAGAAGCAGCAGCAGTGGCGACAGTGGGATTACTTAGCAAAAGCCAACTCCCGCACAATGTAATCCCATAGATGGGGTCGTACACACACACTGGGAAGTATCACAAGAAAGGAAACCTTTATGGAGATGGAAGGCATGGAAATTCTGTCATTAGGAGGCTGGCTTGAGGTTTGGCCCCCTTCTCTTTCCAGTTCTGTCATGAATCTGGA
Source organism: Astur gentilis (assembly GCF_929443795.1). Taxonomy (NCBI): domain Eukaryota; kingdom Metazoa; phylum Chordata; class Aves; order Accipitriformes; family Accipitridae; genus Astur; species Astur gentilis. The sequence goes on from NC_064913.1 coordinate 13,204,728, forward strand.
TCTTGGCAATTTACTTTACTTCTTTGGACTTCCACTACCACATTTGTAAAAGGAGAAGAACGGTACATCTTTCTTCTGCAGAGAACCTTGAGCTCTCCAGAATTAAAAATGCTATTATTAAATGTTGTGTTCTGGTGCTGTTGGGAGAAATTAAACATGTGGTGTCAAATGTGTATTTCAAAGGCACAATCAGGAAGAAGGTGAAGGTCCCTTTGTCCATAATGGTAACATCTGTACTCTAAACAGCATACCGGGGCTTCTTATGAGAGACTTTTTAACATGCCCTCCAAATCTTCTTCCTAAAGCTTGTAGTAACCAGCCCCCAGGGAAAAGGTCTAAGTGACAGACTGTCAGTGCCATTTCTAAGTCTGACGGCAAATGGGACAGAGCTGGGTGACGTCAGTCTTGCAGTTATCCGTGAGCACACTGTGACAGTTCTCAATTTATCTGCCAAAGCATGAGCCTTTCACACCCACAGGAAAGGAGATACTCCGCTTCTCTGTACCCAGGCACAAACTACCAAGGGATCACACTGAGACTTACAGATTGCATTGCCAAGCTGTGACGTTCATTCAGAAGATGTTGATAAACATTCAGATATCAAACTAAAATTTCAAATCAACTCCTCTCCTCCCCTGTGCTCTCCTCATTAAGAAATGTTTTATGTGCTTTCAGGATGTAACAGCCATGGCCGCTCTGCGAGTACCCATTTTCTACACAGGAAAAAGCTTCAGAACTAAGACTGTCATTGTGTATTAGCGAGGTGCATTGATAGAGGGTGAAGGATAGGGAAGCAGGTGAAAAATTCCAGTTGAGGGTAACAGAAGTTCTCCCTCTTCGTCCTTTCCCCTGCCTACTATCCTGTGTCCCTTGCTGTGTGATGAGAGGCAATTTCAAGCCCTTTCCTCATTCTCATACAGCCTAGGAAATTTCTACTATGTCATTCCTCATTGCTGCTGCTGAGTGACAGCAATAGTGCAAACAGTACCTACAGGATGGTGGCAGTGTTTTGCATTTCAAATGCTGTGAATAAGAGCCACCTTTTTAGCAGACTTGAATGCCAGCTGTTCTGCATACCCAAGAACTTGCCTGGAACCCAGCTATTTGTGTTAAAGATGACCCACGTTGCAGAGGCAAGTACAGAATTCCCCCTCGGGCAATGTGAATGGTTGCTGCTTATCAGCGTACAAATTTTCTTCTGCCTCATAGTATGTGATTTGGGGCCCTTCTGGGAATAAGCGTATGAAGGCTGTGTGTCCCGAATCAGACACTTTGATAGTGCCATGAGGTATGCAGGACCAACAGCTGCAGCCTGTTGGTGCATAAACGTGTACCCCATTCCAAAACACGAATGTGAACTTACATCCAAACCGTTCAGACCGCAGCCAGAAGACAGCCAGCCCGAATCTCCTGTTACTGCATATCCTGGTGGTTACATCAGTTACATTGGTTTACCCCAAATTAAAACAAACAAGCCAAAACTTCAAACTAGACATAGCCCATGAGCACAAGAATTGGTCTCAGGGTGTGCCACCTCTACCCAACGCTCAGAGAAGTGCACGCAGCCCCCTGAAGTGGCATGCAGCTGACATCTGAGCTCCTAAAGGCTCTGTAAGTCAATACACCACAACTTTCACCCTCCTGCTTTATGGCTGTAGCTTCACAGACATCCCAGCTCAGCTTGTGGCTGATGGTTGCACAGAGAGATCGTAGATTGTGCTGGATAGGAACCTGTCAATTTTATTTGTCTGTGAAGTTCATTGCGCGGCTGTGGCTCTCTATAAGTTACATCACGCTAAATGTGTGACATCAATTATTTCCATATCAAGAGACAATGTCAAATGCAGGATTAGGACCTCTTTGCCAGTCAACCAGAAAACACAGATGGGTTATGAGAGGACAGAAAAATTAATGATTATGCAAGTAAGCCTACAGCTCTTCCTGGTGAGCACTGTTAGAACGTAGCCCTTTGGGTTTCACTGCAGTGACTCTACATCTACAGAGATGCAAGTTACAGGGACATGAAGCTCAAGTTCCTCCACCGCTATCAAAGTCGACCACCTACAACTCATCTAGCTGTGGTTCTGCTAAATCTAATTCAATGCAATATGAAAGCGTTCCTTTAAGACCAGGTGAACAGGGAAGTACGTTAAGTCAGTTATCTGGTGGGTTAACCAGGCATTAATAAAAGCCATTAGATAAATATGGTTAAGACCCCATTTAAGATGAGCATAATAAAACCAGAAAGCTCCTTCCAGTTTCCTTCTCGCTCTGGCGGACCTAAACATATGACATTCAGCTCTGATTTGGGTGACAGGGACTTGAAAGATTAACATCAACTAAGCAGAAGAGCCCAAATGCCACTATACTTAATTGGCATAAATTTTCCAAGAGCCTGATTTTCACAACAAATATTTTAAAGCCAGCAAATTGCAAACAAAAAAACACAGCATAGCATAAACATTTGCATTATGCTAAGTAAATCTGTATCAACCATCATTTATAAGTATCCAGCAACACACTCATTTTACTCATCTAAATATAGTAATTTATCAAGGAGCTGGTTCTGGGTTATTATTATGTAATACCATATAATTCTACAGGATAGTTTTCACTGAATAAAGTATTTGCTGTATTTGTTTCTTGGTTGTATTGCTAACAGGCATTACCTTCATTTTACTTTCATTTTATAATGCTTTTTATGGAAAAATCCAGGTCTATCGATTAAAGTTTTGCCAATTGCTTCAATATGCAAGGCCTTTATCGCATATTTCTGCATATTCCACAGCAAATTCACTCACTACTAATGTCCCAAAGATAAGGGCAGAGCTTCATAACTTCCCGCATGTAAGTATTCAATCTTAACAACATCAAACTGCAGCATCTGTATGCATACGACCCTGCATCAGAATTCTACAACACTGAGTACTGGAATCATGATTTAGATTCGAATTTAGATTTAGTGAGTTTAGACATGCAACTGGTTGACCACAGAGGCAAGTGATAAAATATAACATGATTCCTATTTTTAACTATCCTGGTGCTGTCAGATGCTTCAGAATAGTCTGTGAGAGAATACAGATTTTAAGTCGAAAAAATAAGTCTGAATTTTTAACATATACTCATACTCATCCTTTTGGGCCTTTTAAAATCCGAATTTTATAAGCTTTTATTCATTACAAAATTTTGGGGACAATTTTTGAAAGATTAAAGTCTCCTGCTTTGTTCTTATACAACCAGTGAAATGTATGAGATATCCTACAGTATAATTTTCTTATCCCTGGGACCTGAGTTTTAGCAGGAATATATAAGAAGCAGCAATATATAAGCAGCAGCTTATTTTGCAATGTTTTTGGAAACTGTAGCAACACAAGGTAGAATCTTAGCATTTCAGGGGAGTTTCCCCCTGAACTTCCACGAATGGACAATCTTACAGCATGAGATCACTAGAAAATGGAACAGTGGAGATACAACATTTGCCAATAAAAATTCCTATTCTGTTATATAGGAATATCATTTTCTGGAACAAGAGTAATACCTTTTTTTTCCCAGCATAACTGTAACTGAGCTTTTCTTACTGAAGTTATATCCATGAAGGGTAGCCTTTCTTTTTCGTTACCTTTTTAACCAACATGGCAATGTTGATAAAGCATTTATACGTAAAGCAATCCTAAGGCAACAGAAGCGTAGAGAACCTCGGTGTCCACAGACGCCTGACAGCACTGCAGGAGACGCACTGCAGCAGCCGGCCAGCTCTGTGGCTGGAAGAAACCGAAACCCCTCTGCCCCTTCCAGTGCCCACCGTGTACTGAGTCCTGCCCATCACCGGCGAGCCTCAAGTGTCACTGAAAGATGAAGCTGTCCCTCTTCCTGCCTAAAAAAACCCCCCAATTTTGGCAGCAGGGTTTGGGTCAGCAAGTAATTGCCTTTGCTCCAGCCCGCTTCTTTTTTGTAACCACCTCAGGCCAACAATTTTACAGATGTCAGACAGATTTTTCAAGCCCAGGCATGACATCAACAAGGAACCCACAGGCACATGCTTACAAATCAAAACAGAGGGAAAAACTGTAATTATTACAGGCTTACTAGTGAAACTGTTCTTTTACAATGTTCCCGTAAATCTATTTGTGTTTGTGTGTGTATCTCACACACGTACACAGCCTAGTAAACAATTTTACTTGAAGTATTATAAGGGGAGAAATTGAATGTTCCCGCTTTCCTATTCTGCTAATAAAGATTAATTATTACATACATGTATTGAAACGCTTGTAATTAGGAGTCTCAGTAGAAAGCATTGGAGCAATACATAAACTCTAACAGCAACATAGAAACTCTAAGAGAAACATGGTATAAATCATAAGTAATTAAGAGCTCTAGGGCCCTGGCATATATAAGTTATGACAAAATACCACAGCTGAGGAGAATTTGTATTACCAAATCAAGACAAACCCCTCAGAAACAAGCGGCATTGCAAAGACATAGAATATGAAGGGACAGTGCCTACCTTGCAACACTCTAAAGCTCACCAATTCCAACGATTTTCAGCGTCTCAAGCACACAGGTCTGATACAATTACAAAACAATAGAGTATATTCTTCATTAACACTCACCAAAACTTTGTATTTCTTTCAATGAAAGGTGTTTTTTCTAAACGATACATTTTCTCACGTTATTCTGTCTTTTAAAACAATGTATCACAAACCTTTCACTGTTTGAAAACTTAACAGGAAAAAGCTCAAGAGGTGGGGTGGGTTTTTTTTCATTTTCATTTTTCACTTCACCTATTTTTCATTTCTGCCTCAAGTTTTCATGAAAACAACCTACCATTTTCCAGCAGTTCTGTTTTGCGCCGCTGAAACCCTAGGCATGGTCTGAGGATTTGCTTAAGCTGGAAAGTCACAGTTCTGCCTTGGCTGGTAAGGAAAGTCGCTCCGGTCACATACCTGCAGCTCTGCTGTAACTGCACAGAGTAACAGCAAGCAGCTGCAAAAGGGTGCTCTCTATATATGCCTTTATTGCATAGATAAAGAACGATCCCAGCTACAGGTGGGGCCTCCTGACAGCACAGTCACCGGCTGACACGAGTGGCCTTGAAACTCCGAGCACGGGGAGGTATCAAAGGCCCCAGGGCCATAAACAGAAATGGCCAGTTACTGATACTGGCCTGGAAGCAATCCACGTGAGCTACCCACAGGCAGCGACACGGGCAGAGGAGTGTTCATCCTATGTGTTTAAGCTGCAACAAAACCCACTGACTGCTTGGACACCGCTGCTTCAGAGTTAGTATGTAGAACTGATGACTGGTTGCCTGTAATGCTACACGTGTGTGTATTATCAGGGCAGAGAGATGTACCTTTAACGCCTGTGTTTGGTCTGGTATCTTATCCTTGAGGCTGGGTTGTAATTTGGATGCAACGACGGTGAGCTGCTCAGAGAGCTGATCCAGGTGAAAACTACCTCTGTCAAAACAAAATAAACTATTAGATTGCAAAAATACATATGTATGAGTTTTATTAACTCCCTCATCTGACTGGCTGCGCAGCTCCTCGAGGCATGGTGTTGACTCAGGAAAGCGGGCAGGGGATCATGCCCGAGGGCAGAAGGCAGAACCCGGCAGAAGTCAGAAGAAAGGACTGAAGTCGATCATTCAATCGCATTCTTAGTTGCCAAGAGTTTAATTGTGTCATAGCATGTTCAGTATGTTTTTGTCCAAAGACTCTTAACATCAAGATACTGTGGATCTATATAAAGGTTAATTATCCTTGTAAAAGATATGGAGTAAGGATACAGTCAAACGTTAAGCCTTCAAACATTTATGGAAATCCGTAAAAGCATGGGGACTCCAAAATGAACTATCGAACCTTTAAAATGAAATATTTTCTCATTTTCTAACAGAACTTCAATAATAGTATGATTCAGGCAGGCCTTGGAAAAATAACAGCCAGCTTCATCCACGCAAAAACCTAGTGGAAAGCTTCAGAGAGAATCTTCTGGTGAAGCTGAGATCAGCAATTACATCTGAGTATCATAATACCAGCTGCTGAAATTATGATGAGGGAAAGATGAGAACTAACAGGACTGCCTGAAGGACCAAGAGTGATGCAAATCTGGCATTAGAACATCTGTGGAAATAAAGCATCTGAGGTAGGGCAAACAATTATCTGGTTTGCTACAAAAGGGAAAAAATCTTTCTATGTAATGAAAATAAGCAACCCAGCAGGAATATGCTCTTGTCTTTTCTAAGAATGTGTCATCTCCAGGGCATGCTTCACTAAATCTGTATAAACTTTCCCCTTGCTACTGATAATGAAATTTCCTTTAAGTTATCTGGACTTCATCTGGTCAGTCCCCAAAAACATAATGTATTTATTTTTCTAAGGTGTCCAATATTAAGAAATAAGAGTGCATCAGTACACAACTCAGCTTCACTGATACAGAAAAGTAGTAGATAAACTCAACTAAATCAGCAGGGAATTCTTGCATTCCTCTGTAGTGAATGGAGACGGGCAGCAGAATAAACATTTAAAACTTAAACAATGTCCCTAAGCATTTAAATAGCTTAAAGTAAATCCTGTTTTTAAAATGAGAACAAAAACAAACGATAACTGCTCTCAGCAAGACATCTTCAGCCCATCTATCAAAATCATACAGCTATTTTAAACCAGAAGAGGTTAACAGACCCCAGATCAGCAGGTTTCCCCCACACAAGGTCTGTTTTCTATTTATGGATAACTTTTTATCTCCTCTTCGCATGCACAGAGCTAAACTCCCTGCAATTTGTTTGAATTGCGACAAACCTCTTTCTGACTTGATTCCCCCCAAAACTTCTTGACACAGACCTCTTGTTTCCTTTTGTAACTTCTAGATCTATGCACATACAAATGTGCATTGGTAAACACAGGCACATGAGCTTTTCCCCTTCCCCTGGTTTTCCAATATTCCTCAGCAGCTGTGAATGACACTTCCAGCAAACGAATCCCTACTATTTTCAACATGTTTTCATAGTGCCCTGTAATCTCAGAAATAAGAAAAACCTAGACAGAAAACTTTGAGGCTAAAAATATACTGCTCAAGCTACCTTCTCTTTGTTCATTAGGTATTCTATGGACATGTATATGTATAAACACACATTATTAATTTATGCCTCCCCAGTGCTTACGGTATTTTAGAGGCAGAGCAAGCAGTTTCCACGTGGCACTGCGCTGTGTGTAAGGGGAACACACATCTCATGTCTTCTGGACTTCACTCTGCCAAAAGCCTGAGCACTTGTCAGCTGGGCACTGTGTTGGATGGACAGTAAACAGTAAATCAGGGCAGTGGGAGGAAAGTTAACAGTTTCTTTGAAAAAGGACGTACCGGTCTTGGTACATTTTTACCCCAAGAAGAAAAAAATAAGTGGACTTGTTCTGCACGTTACAGGTTGATTAGAGGGGTTTCTGAGCTGATTTTTAGCAATTAGTTCTTGCAACAGATTTTTAAAATGTCATGAAATTGGGACAAACCTTCTGACTTCTGTGAACATTACCAATTTTCAACAGCTAAGGACTCTCCCAAATCTCTTCTATTATTGCCAATGGGTTTTAGTTCAACAAATTGTAGACAGCCATTAAAGAAGAGAAAAAAATCAGTCCTGTAATTGGAACGAGCGAGTTCTCATCTTCTGCAGAACCATTCAAATAAGACGCAGCATCAGTGTCTGTAGTTTACTACAGTCCTGCTGTAGGTGTGCAATAAAATCTCGCTTTCCGCCACTAGTAAATTTTAAATTCTTTCCACCACAAATTCTGTGACACTTGGATGCCTTTGAATGTTGGATATTGAGCCCTCAGTCACACTTGTGTGTGTCTAGCTATTTCAAGCTAGAATTTATATACATAAATTATATTTATATACATAAATACATATATTTAGACACATATATACATATATATAAAAGAAAGAATATGCGATAGCATAATTTCTTGAATCAGAAGTACGAGAAGTTGTATAAAAACTTGCAGTTTTAACGCTGAGCAGCTGCAGTGTTTTCTTATTAAGAGGTGGGCTGCAAGCTCACCGGAGCACTTCCACCAGGACAGCGTCTCACAAGAAGGGAAGAAATACATAATTAGTTCTAGCCAGCTTTTCCTAATTCCTTTTACTAGGATTTAACTGAATGAGTCATAAAAAACATATACATGATGACAGTTTGTTGCGTGTAAGAAATTTCAGAAGTATGTATCTAGGTTTCTGAATGTATGTTACCTCTCTGATTCAAATCTAACGATAGTAATTAAACTGATTTTTATCATCAAGGATTTGATGGATAATCTACTTGGTCTTTTCACTTTGTTTTTAATCTGTCTTTCCTTAAAAGAGATCTGGAGAGCATCAAGGTGAGGTGCTAACAAAAGAAGAGAAGAAAACCCAGAGTTAACTTTCAGAAATGGCCACAGCACCAACACTGCTAAACAGGGAGTTTGAAAGGCCTCCTGCTGCAACCTTTCGTTAATATTCAACCTTGATCTTTCTGCATCCTTTGATTTTGTGGCTTACTTGAAAGACTTGATACATACAGGGATCTTTCAAATATCAGTCTGAAGGATATTTTTATATATCTATATATAAATTGGTTATAGCAGTTGTGCTTTAATATAACACAAACAAGTATACCTAAGTGATACTGTTAAGCAAATCAGACGACACTGTTCCCAGAACAGAACCTCTTGAGCTCTCTACGCGTCAGGGGTACTGTCATGAGCAAAGAATGAATTTCACCTCTCAGACAGTTTCCAACTAATCTCATTTCTGTCAGCCTCTCTGAAAGATGGAAGACAGTGGATGGATGTGTTAGATGAATTTGAAATAGATCGTAAGGAAGATAGATGTTGTTAACTGGGTCTCTTCTGCGGAAGGCTGATGCCTCAGCTGTGTACTGATGGCAATCCTTGTCAGCACAGATGGTTTGTTTTGACCATGCTATGTCATTTAAATGTTATAATAACAGAAATTGGGTTATTTTGCAGCAGCAGCCAGTTTTCAAGGGAAGTTAAAAGCACATGGGCACCGAGAAAGTTGTAACTGATACTAAGCACAGCAACAAAGCCTGGCAATCTGCTGCGTAGGTGATACTGCAGGACACATGAAAGCTTGCCTGAAACAATCCACCACATCTGTTGGCATGCTGTAATCCAGCGGTACCATGTTTTAAATTTGCCCTGAGGTAAGCAAACTCGATGTAAAAATCTCCTCGTATTTGTCAACATTCATCTTTAAATGTATCACGATAACTGGAAGCCTAAAAAAAATAAAACCAGTGTGCACGGCACACATTTTACCCGCAGCTCCAGCAAAAACAGTGTTTTCTTGTCTCGGGCAGAGGACAGCGAGCACTTTCTTTCAGTCCTACTTTGCTTCATTTGCTGTGGAGTTACACATCTGACCCTTCCTCCAGCAAGAGCAGAGGAGGAGGGGGCTGGGGTGGCAGATGTCACCCACCGTGTCCTCGAGGAGCTGATGTGCAGGCACGTGTCCTGCTCCGTCCACTCATGGGGTGAGTGGAAACTCTGCCAAGAGATATTGTTGCCTCTGCTGAGATGACATGGTAAATTCTTAAGCTATTTTTTTCTGTTAAAATCTGCCTGTGGCCTTATTTACTAATGCCAGTTACCCTGGATAAATGCCCAGCAAGGACTGAGTTGCACCAGTTCATCTGGGGAGGAAAAGAGGGCGGCCATCGGTAGCTCCATCATTCTGTTGCCATGTTCTTCAAATATTTTTCCGATGTTACACTGCTTGTACAGGACCCCAGGGACTGTCACGGGAAGTTACTGGGGCACACGCAATTTTGTAAACCTTTTCCAGGCGCATTTTTACAAAATGAAGACGGGGATGGGGACAGGGGAACTGGCTCAGCAGCTGAAGGCTTCCTGGGAGGCCTTTACACAAGAGGCAGAGGTGAATCCTACGTAAGAAGCTGACTGACAAAATAGGAGAGCACGTGGTACTCGGCATCTGCTCTTGTGCAGGATGGAACACGAATGGGAGAAGGTACCTAAAACACTTTGACAAAACTTTCCTGCTTCATGGGCAGCCTCCCAAAACAGCTGCTACCTTCGCCTTCATCTGTGCTTCCCAAGAATGAAAATAAAATGCATAGCAACAGGAAAAGAAATCTGCAGTAACCTTTCAAATCCCCAGGAGCAGGAGTATGCACAAACACTTTATTATGCCTTAAAATTTTTATGTAACTTGAAATGTCTGTGTAGCCTGCAACAGGTCATTTACCTCACAAATATCTCAAATCCCTTTAAAGCTGAAGACATTGATGAAACCGTGAACCAGAAAACCATTTCTATTGATTTTTGTTTCCCTTGTCTGCTGTCGCTGTAAACATGCTTCTCATTCAAAAGACTTATTCTTAACCCATGCGTTGCACCATCATCTGGCTGTACGGGGAGGAGAAAGTGATGGCCACGGAATAGCACAAGGGAGGAAGCAGCAGTCTGGGAAAAGCAAGGGAGGAGACTGAGAAAACTGGAGCAGTGGCTATACGCTTGCATTTTTTCAGAGCAACAGATGTAACGTCATCCCCTGACGCTTCCCTTTGGTAACCTGAAGCAAGGCAAAAGACAGATGCTCATCACGGAGAGAGCGGGAGGCAATACCTCCCGGTGGGCTTTTCTCCGGTCCTGTTACCACCACAGCCCAGGATGGACCATCTCTCCGAGGGCTGTTGCAAGACAGGACAACGGTGAGCTGGAAAACGGCAGCGTAGGAAACACAGAAGTCTGTAACTTGCCGGAAGATGTTTTGATATCCCATATGAACCCTGTAGCTTATGCATAGGATCTGCCCATGTTGTAAAACCGAGAAGCTGCAATGTTTTTTCAGAACATTACTGCTGGTCTGTAAACCATTTACCTATACTATATTATGCCCCTGGTTCCTCAGCAGTTAAGCAACCTGCGTAATCAAGTCAAGCTTTAAATTCTCTCACGATCTTTTTAAAAGATCTTATTAAAAACCCCACAAACACACAGCACAGATTGGACGCATGCTCATACACAGAAAAAAGTCAACTTCAGCATTACCCAGAAATTCTTTGCCCAGCATTTATACAGGGACAGCAAAGGCAGTATTTCAAAGCCTCTCCCTTTTTTATGATCATTATACAATAAGATAATTAAGTTCAGCTGAGGTCATCAGTCTTTAACTGAGTTCCCAGCCCTGACAACAGAAACACGTATCTGATCTTCAGTTCACAGAAAGGTTTTTAACCTTGTTTCCACCCACCACTAGTGTTACAAAATTCCTCTAAGGTGTGTTGGCTGCTTGTTTTTCTTAACATTTGAGGCTGTAACACTGTTCCTTCACAAAGCCGAACTCTGCCAAGGCGGCAGGCATATGGCACAAGGTAGTTCAAATAATTTAGGATCAATAATTAAATACAAGACTTACACACACCAGTTGCGAGCTTAGTCTTAGCTATGTTTTTCCTGATATTTGACTGCTGAATTCCACTACCATAAATGTTTTCTTAAAGGCCTGGACTATTTGAAGCTGCAGAGCAAAAAGAATTGAAAAAAGAGGGATAAAATATGTCAAGGAGAACAACATGCTAACCTTCTAGGACAACAAGTCTAGTCAGGTACAGTGAATCACAGAGAGAAAAATCACAGCCGTGCTTGAAACCACCATCACGGACTTTCCTTTACAAGCATCCAGGTAACAACAGGTCTTGGGTTTTGGCTACTAGGATGACTAATACCAATAAATCAGCACAGCAAAGTATGTCACAGAGTCACCACCTCACCTGCTGCTCCCAAAGTCACAACAGGCTTCCTCTCTTTTGCTTTGATTTCACGTGTTAGTTTGGCACTTGCAATTATTTCATTATTCCAAATAACTCTCCAACATTTTACATGGAGTTTATTTCTCCAACTTGTTCATTTTAGTCAGTGGATTCAGGTGCACAACAAACGGTCCCTGGTTTTACACTGATAAGCAGAAGAGCCTTAATTAAAATGCCAGTTAAAATGGTAGCACAATTACAGGGACAATTTTCTCCAAGCAATGGGCATTCACAGCTGAAGGTAATGATTAAATTTCTACAGAAAAACGTTCTTTATTTTGAACTACTATCAGCCAGCAAAGTACTTGGAATGCATAAATTAGACTCCCCCAGAAAATAATATTCTGGACAAACAATTATTCTAGTGGCAACTAGAATTCTGAGTGGATGTGTCGCTTCCCCATTTTGTAGAATTTAATAAAAATGCCACCACAGATAATGGGCCATAAATAGAACTTAGATTTTTCTATTCAGTTAGCATTGCTTCCTCTAATGCAAACTATTTGTGTCAAAGTAAGATCTTAATTTTCAGTAGGCATTTAAATAACCTACCAAGTAATAACGATGCAGAAGAAATACTGATATAGACTGTAAATCAAGAACTGTTTCTTACTTTGTACCTTTGCAGTTGTTTGCAATACATCTGTAATCCTAGTTGGTCTTCAACCACTGCCGTGATAAATCCAGTGCATCATAGTGCGATGACCAACTGAATTAGCAACTTCTGACGCTTTAGCTGTGTTCCTACTCAAGAAGCACTTTGTGAAAGGCATCGTGCAACCCCCTGAATGCAGTGTAAAGAGCTGATGTGTGGCTCTGAAGCCGGCAGACCTGGAGCCAGCCACACTCCCAGAGTAATTGGTAGCAGTCCCGGGTGACAGCAGCCCACGTACGAGATGTCTGAGGTCTGTCCTGAGCGTAGCTGAAACCCGGAGCGCACCAGCCAGCCCATCAACTGGTAACCCTGACAAAGTCCCTTGGGCTGCTGCTCATGCTCATGGCAGACCTTCTCCCTCGGCTGCCCTCAAAGCTGCACAGGTACCGCTGCGCTCCCCAGGTCCTGATGTTACCCATCGGCACCATGAGTTCGTCTTGAAAAAGAGACCGCATTGGGCTTCACCCATGGACAGTGTTATTTTTTTTTATTTTGGGTACACACAGTCTTTTATCTTTTCAGTTCACTGAGATAATTCTCTAATTTGTATCTCTACTATTGTAGCTTTTGGTACTGTGCATCAAAATAATGCTAGTGATAAAAATATCACACTTCTCTCAATGCTGTCATTAAAACTCCATGTCAGCACTCACTGGTTGGAAATGAATAAATAAATGGGTAGACAGATCAGTAAACATTGAAACAAAATTTCTCAAGCCATCCATGAATTTGCCTAAGCCAGACAGTTCCAGCAGCGTGGAGAATCTGGCACTTAGATTTGCAGTCAGACATTAGGGACCGCACTGCCCTGGCCTTCAGCATCAGTAAAGCAGCTTATTGAATTGGAATTGCAGAAACCTAACTTGAAAATTAACTTGACGGTAGCCTACTAATTAAAAAACCCACAACGGCGTGTGGCTACAGCTTCCATATGATTGCCACCTACAGGTATTCTTCTCTTCATTGCAGAAAATAATGCAGTGAAACGTGCTGTCTTGGCACTATACTCCAATAAATTCAATCGTTACCATGTAATTCACTGAAGATGCCATCAGCTCTCTGGGTACAAGTTACAACTGAACATCTACTGTAAGATTCAGTAAACTGCTACTCACTTGAATGAAGAAAAACGTTAAAAAATTCAGTGGCAGAAAGGCTAAAAATATAAACTCTGTTTAGTCAGACAAAAAAAGACCTGTTTTGTATGATCAGACACTATCTTAGTAGTTAGATAGTTTCTGCAAACAGGAAAGACCTGTAGAGGACATGCTTGATGGTACACCCCAGGCAGAGAAGCAAACCAGTGTTCAGGTTCATCTGGGGCAGCAAAAATCCTACAGCCAAAGGTAGCTTGGGTCTCTGCTGAATGAGGAATTAGCAGGTTTGGTAACCCCAAGCTGCAGCTGAGAACACAACGTGCATGGCAAGGATGCGGTTGTCTGTCCTTGCTGCCTTGTCTAAGAGGGGGAGCAACAGCCTTCGTCTTTTGAAGGTAATGTACGCCTGGTGCAGAGTGCCTTCTGAGCAACCTCGCGACACTTGCAACTTTTTTCTCTTTATTTGGAAATGTACTTTTTTTTTTTTTTTAAGAAAAAGGTAATTTAATCATAATTTTTAGTGGTGACTACCACACTTGTTGCTCAGATTGATCATTGTCTATGAGTAAGTCAATCGCAAATGTTTCCAAATGAAGTACTTAAGCTTATTTGAATTCCTATTTTAGTTACTCGCACTGTAACTTCCAGATATACTGAGTATCTGCAAATATCAGTGGAAAATGAAAGAAGCTGTAAGCGCTAGCCATTTGGAGAAGAGCTGAAGAAACCAAAATATTAGCAAAGTAGTATAGTCAGAATAATAAAATAAGCTGCTTTTGGCACATTTTGGTCTTACCAAGCGCAGTACTGAAAAGTGTTGAGAGCACTGAGACACCAGGAGGATGGGTATGGGAACCGGTACACAAGATCCTGGAAAACTAAATAATAAAATGGTCTTAATAAAAAAAAAAAAAAAAAAGAAAAAAAAAGAAGTTTTTTACTGAAAACAAGGATCTGATTTTATGAGTGTTTCCCAGTGTTACACAGATGGATGGGTGCAAGTACTGACTGCGAGATGAGTGTTGCTGCCTGGAAAGGTGAATACTCAGTGCAGCCACAGATTCATCTTCACCATTGCTGCCCCACACCATATTAATAGTCTATATATTCACAACATTACCGGCAGAGCTAAATCACTGTGACTAATACTTCAGCTACAGCTGAGGCTTGTAATTATTTCAGAGTCAGAAAGCCATAATATATCCACTCTGAAAACAAAATTATTTAGCATATGCATGTATACAGAATACAAATTATGTTGATATATCTTGGTCCTTCATATTAATGGATCATTTCAATCTAAATGCAGATATTTCTTCTGGCATGCCTTTTGCCGTGTTTATGTGCAAAAAATATTATGAGCTGATAAATGAAACACAACCACCACTTAAATACCACATACCAGATAAACCCAAGTGGATGTGAAGCTCCATTGCAATAGGGTACAAAATAGGTGTATGTATATCACTACCCCAGGCATCTCCAAAAGCCTATCTATTCCGGAGAAGCAGGTTCACGCTATATAAAGAGAAATTACAGAAATTGCCTGCTAGAACTACGTGTTTTTCAATGTTCTACTTTTAACGTAAATGGCCAAGTTTGAACTTTACCAGGCTCAGGCCCCCTTACTAGATTTCAAAGAGGTAGTGAAAAAACTATTTCCTTCTCCTCATTTTCTCACACTTTCATTCGACAACGTTTTGTGCACAATTGATTCTAGCTGTGTCTTCTCTTTGTATGGGGTCTTTCTACAGCAAAACAAAAACCAGGCTGTTTTTCAGCTGTAGAATTAGGGGGAAAAAAAACCCAACAGGAAAAAATGATATACACAAGCATCATCCCTGAAGCAATTACCTCTGTTTTGTAATTAACTACATTTCAACCTGACAATACCTAATTAACCAGAAATTTCAACTGGCCAGGAAGCGTCTCAGAGCACAAAACACACGGCTTTTGAACAGACATCAGCAGCGCGAAAAGCACCCGTCTGCAATCAGAAGATGCTCACAAACCACTGCAAATCTCACCGCTGGGACAGCGGCCCAGCTGAAGTGGGAGCAGCATTACAGCCAAAACAGCTATCGGCCGGGTTATCCCTAGAAAATAACACTCGTTTGAGAAAGGACGGTACATCTTTCTGAACAGGTAGGAAGGCGCCGACCCAGACACCCGCCGTGCGTTAGAAGAGACGCGTTTGCATCCTCCGCGCCGCACGAGAGGGACCACGCGACCGGCAGGAGCGAGGGATGGGGAGAGCAGGGCTGGGAGCTGACGGCTACGCTGACAATGCTCTGAGGTTTGGTAGCTCTGAGAAGACAGCATGGACGATCAGAAAAGGCCCGGTGTTTCAAAAAGATGTGAAAAAGACCTTTTGACGTGCCCTCTTGGAGGCCAAGCAAGAAGCTGGGACTTGCATGCAAGGACTCTCAGGTTCTCCCACGCAGGACCTGACAAAGAGTAGTTGTGGCTTTGGTATTAATACACATATGAGAAACAACTGATGTATCTTCACATGCTGAATAATCCAAGCAAATAAAACCACATTGTTCAAGCCCTAATGTCTCCAATGGTGTTTAGAGGCTTATGCTAGTACCGCGACTCTTTTTGCTCTCGTACTTAGGAGATCCTGGCGTTTCATTCTAAGGGAAGGAACAAGACCTTTTACAAAGCACTAACGTATTCTTAAACACACTAGGAAAACCCTGATTTTGCTAAACTAAGTGAGAGCTTTGCCTCTGACTTTAAGTTACGCTTTCACGCATCTTACCCGGTACTGTAGTAAGGATGTTTCTTATCTTTTACGCAGACAAAATCTTACCAACGTGGCCTATGTCAACATGAAAGGAAAGCAGAAGTGCTTCTAAAATTTACGCTAAAATGTAACACAGTTTTACTTCCACGTTTGGCCAAAAATGTAAAACATTTAACCTTTAAAATAAAACCCTTTTAATTATAAATGTGAACAAGAAACAGTACATTTGCTTAGAGTATGTGCTTTTTTTTTTTGATCAAGAATATTTTTTACAGATAGTGTCTGAGTTGTATGAACTTTTAAATGGAATTATAGTATTTTTGGTAAAACACTGCAAAGTCTAAGTGATTCAGGAGCTTCAGTCCTACCATCAAAATAACTTAATAATTTAAGGGCTGGAGTCTTAAAAATACTCAAGTACAAAACTCTCTCGGAGTTGATCTGTTTAATTCAAAGGGAATTAAAGCTCTGACTCATTAGTAGATATAGATGAGCTTAGGAAAGCTTAGAAGAATTTTTTGTCCCAACAATCTGCCCATTTTAGATGTCTCCCTCCCTCCTCACAGGACCAGCTCAGCTTCTAGTGAAGTAGATGCTGTATCATTCTGTCATATTAACATAAACTGGCATCAATTTTGGTCTTTCCCAGTGCATCCAGCTATGATTTAAGCAGATCTGCAACTGCTTTATGATTAGCTGAGCAATCCCAGCAGCAGGGGCAGAAATCTTTGGAGAAGAGCAGAGTGAAAAGCTCAGGACCAGAATTGCTGCAGCAGACTTAGCATAAGCTGTCCCTATTTGTGAGCCAAAACCTTTGAGCGCTCAAATAGGAAACTGAGTTCAACTGCAATCAACAGACTCTCTGTAGTATCTCTGTCTTTTTTTAAAGATGAGAATTAGGAACAGCTGAAAAAAAAAGTTATCTGTATCTTGTTGGCAAATGCAGACATGACCTATACTTTTAATTCACCGTCGTTCGTTTTATAGCAGGTCATTATTCTCATTAATTGCTAAGCTGCTGGCAGATTCCTTGACATTTTGGATGAAAGATCAGTCTGGATTTAATAAAGTGATCAAAAGGAAAGAGGTTATAATTCTTTTACTTAAAAGCCTGCCAAACCAATGGCATTGTGCAGACTGACATCATGATAGGCAGTAGCTTATTGATACAGCAGTCCATTTTTTAACCAGGGTGACATAATACAGCTGTTGTCTGGCATGATATATACTTACATCACATGCACACGGCCAAATTTTACTGCAAATTCAACACAGCTTCCTTTCCTGATTCCTCCTAGTTAGAAGTTCAAGGTGGGCAAGGTAGGCAGAAAGGGGTGAGAGGATTTACACAGGTATGTTTTCGTCTGTGAACACTGAAGTTCTTTTGTTGGATTTACATGTACATCCAGCAGGACTGTCTACAATACAAGGATGTTTAGGTTCAGGGGTTCTAGCTTTCCATTCATCATCATTCAGGACTACTAAGAAATCTGACGAGCATCGAATCTGAACACACAGGTTTTTAACTTCTTGTTTTCCAATAATCGTGAAGTTTTCTTTCGCTCTCCCTCTCATGCACCATTCCCGCTTCCGCATGAATACAAACTTCACACCGCTAAATAAACGACACACTTAGCTTCAGGCACATCGGATTGATTCCTTTTTATTTTCCTGGCCCACCCCCAATTCAGATGGCGCAGCAAGCACGCTCCTTTCTGTAGCCTGGAGCACAAGAGCTCCCTTGGATGGGGTTAGTCCCGTGGCCCCTACCTTTGCTTTGCTGGCCCTGGCAGAGCAGGTAACTCGTTTCCAGCAGCACTCATTAGGAACAGCCTTTGACATGAGAGCCGAGCAAGGGGCTCAGACACATGCCTCCAGCTCTGGAATGAGACACACTAACTGGTAAGTTTTAGACTGACTAAGTGCAATTAGCTTTTTCAAGCGACGATTATTTTTTTTTTTTTTACAGGTGATTTATCTTGGAGAAATTAAAACAAACCTTGTTTACTCTAAAACATACATCCCATGGTAGAAACATCAGACAGCAGACACTCAGGCTGAACTGAAAAAAAAACTGGCAGAAGGATGAAAGAAATTATGACAATCTGCTCTGTGCCGGGCTTTGGGCAGGGCAAGTTGGGGAAAGGGCCGTACTGCTTTTGCAATTGACTGGAGTACACTGTTAACTCAGTGTAAAGCCCAATGAGTAAATAGAAAGGTTGATTTCAAAGAGCTCTAGGTCAAGCCTCTGCTGTCTTGCTTAGAAGGCAAGTTCAGCCACAACACCTGAAAGGGAATAAATGAGAATATGCCATCCACCTGGAGCAGGAATCAAGCTCGTAGAGACAGGATTTCAGCACAGTGTAACAAATGCTGAAACAAGGAAGTATGTGCAAGGAGGAGAAAATGGGAAACTGCCCAGAACTGCTTCCAGGATAACGTGTTCCCCCGTGATCCCTCAAAAAGTGAACTTTTGCTGAACCAGGTAACTGGATTCCACCAGGCTGCAGAAGTATCATCAATCACATGTTGCTGTGAGTAATGGAGTATTTCTAGAAAACGAAATTTAAAAGTAAACACGGCAGAGCTATAGATTCTAAAGCCTAATGACAATCACGCTGGAGTATATTGAATATTTTAAAATTTGGGAACTGAAAAGGATTATGTGGAAAAGTCTTCTACAGTTGTACTTTTGACGGTAGCAGCAAGATGCATTAGGAAGCAGCAAGGC
Source organism: Astur gentilis (assembly GCF_929443795.1). Classification (NCBI taxonomy): domain Eukaryota; kingdom Metazoa; phylum Chordata; class Aves; order Accipitriformes; family Accipitridae; genus Astur; species Astur gentilis. The sequence goes on from NC_064913.1 coordinate 13,223,796, forward strand.
ATGAAATTGCCTCATAAAGGAAATCACTTTTGTGAAACACAGTAATAAACATCACAGTGAAATTAAAGATAACGATCAGCATTTTTGTGCTACTTTCCACAGCCTGCTCTGACACTTGTTCTGAGCAAATGAATAAGGAACTTGTCTCCAGCCAGTGAAACCAAGAAGAAAGAAAATCTTGTGTTATCATATTTCATTGTGTCTTAGTATATACAGAGATGAAGCACGTGCCATTTTGGGGTATATCTGAACTGACAAAGCAGATACCTTCTTCAGAGAAAGGCTCTCTGCGGCTTTGTGATACCTGCAATGGGTGAGCTGCCACCCAGCAGTCAGTCTATCACGTCCCTTTTCTACCAGTCTAAAAAGCCTCCTGCTGCACGTGGCATATACTGATTTTTTAACCTGCACCCCTACTTATTGAGCAGGGTTCTCAACCTTCAACTGCTTGAAATGGGACAATTTCTCCGTTAAACAAAATGGGGATTTAATGTGTTAACTGCCTGCAGAAGTTTTCAGGATGAAGTCTAGGAACATCTGAGCTACTGAGTCAGATGAGATTGAACTCAGTTCACCGTCAAGAGCTAATAAGTGGATTAGATGAGAGCAAATGGCAAGTTACACACAGTTATGGCTGGAAAAATTATTCTCTATGTACAGGTTAGAATAAAAGCTTGATTTGGTTTCATTTGGGACAGTGGTGTTTTAATGGCTGGAAGTACAGTTAAATAACGCTAATTAGCCATTAACAAGCACTCTACACCTGCAAAGAGCTCTTCAATAGTTAGATACAGTGAGTTATTCTACACAATATCCTTGCGTTATATGCATTAGTCTCATTTTTTAGTAATGGAAATTGACGTCTTTAGATGAGACACCCCAAATTACAGACGATTATCTTATTTGCAGATGGCTTACCAATAGGCATGTGATGAGTCAATGACAAAATTCAGCTGCAAGTCTTTGAGCCTGTGACTTGGGCTCTTGTCTGGTAAAAACAAAGAGATTAGGAAAGGCAGAAATAAACAGACTGATACATTTTAGCTGATTTGCAGAAGGCTGAAGACTTCCCACAAGTCTCCAAAGCAGTCTTTTGCGAACAGTGCACTGGTAAGTCTCCTCACTCATGTGTCAAAACTCCCACCGGAACAAAGGGGTTTCCTTCACCTGAACTGCCACAGAAAAGGCAAATATAGATGCAAATCTGTGGGGAGCTGGAAGATTACCTCAACCAGTCCTATCTGATCCACTCTTCAGCCAAATGGCTGCCACCGTGGGTCCCACAGCAGCTAAATTTGCCTTCAGCCTCTTCTAGGTTGTTTCCTCCAGCATCTCAGACCCATGGGCCCACTCGCCATCTCCAGCTAGTTTTGTCCCAGACGCCCGGGGCTTGCCGGTACAAGAGGAAGACTTGCCACCTGAGCTGCCCAGCGTCACCTGTGGAGGAAGGCTCTGAGTGTACCTAAAGCACCTGTCCAGCTTAGATCACCATGGCACACTTAGACGTAAGTTATTCTAGTCCTAAGTGGAATCTGCTTTGCTAAAACGTCTGTTCTTACCAGCTTACCAACTGCCTGGATTCTTTAAATTGGGTGCAGGGACAAAGAGGAACAGTGTCCTTCACCTGAACATAGTATCCCAGTTTTTCCCAAGGTCTTCACTTGATGAAGACCATAGATGAGCACTTGCCATTCTAGCAAAATAACCAGCCTCAGGGAGGGTTGGCTTGCACTCTGCATGAACAAATCAAACACGCAAGGAGAAATGGCTAATTATCATCCCCCCGCTTTTTTTTTTCCAAGAAAAAAACCAGTTACACAAATGTCATTGGCTATACCTAATTTTAAGTAAAACTTAGAGAATATAGATTTTGCTAACTAAAGCTCAGAAAAGTCAAAGACCTGACTTATAACAAGTGCATCTGGGAATACAGAATGCTAGTTCATTCAAGACAGTTTGACATACCTAAAAATAATCCAGTAAAGAACATTTCTGGGATCCTCAATACTTCCAACAAAAGTTGGGTCCTATTCTTCTTACCAGCCTTAGTAACCAGTGACTAAGTTGGACTGAGGTATGAGAACAGAGATAACTTTGCCAGCCACTTTCAAAACAATCCATGTGAGTTATAACACCAAAAATAAAGTTACCTGTAGCGGGTTTGGTATGGGCTTCCTGGCTTTACCTAAAGATACCTCACTTTTTGAGAAAAACCTGGCTTCCTTCAGCCTGATAGATCTCCCATTGTTTTGCCAATTCTCCCACTTTCCCTCTGAAATTCTTTAGTCTTCTGAAATCAGATTATCTTCTCCCAGGATTTCTACTGGGTTTAGGAAGGTGTACAGACAATTCACCATATGCTAAATATGGTACCTACTGCAAATCTCAGCACGGGTCCAGATCTTCTCAGTTCCTTGGTAATATTAAAGTTCTCATTGCTCTATCCCTCTAGTAGATTAAAAAAAAAAAAAAAGGCAACTTCTTGCACATCTGAGCAGACACATCTGACAGAACAGAAGCAGAAGACAATGACCCACCTCTTCCTCTCAAGCTCTCTTTGCATGCCGAGTGTGGTTTGTGCCTCCTCTCCTTGACGTCCCTCCCTCTAGCCAACCCACTTCCATAAGCACCACGCAGCAGCTGGTTGTTAGCACGCCCAGCACTGATGGAGAGTCGCAGGAACAGCGTATACATACTACATAAGTGAGAGAGCTGATACGAAGCGAAAGTGTCGTCAGGGGTGGCGAAACCAAACTTTCTGTATAGTCAACACATCTTGCTCTAAATCCTCATTTCTCAACTTCCCCCAATTCCAGAACACAGCTTGTGGACTCCACATGCCTGGATGGACCCAAGAGCATGTGGACATCATAACCAAAAGGCCTAAATTACCAGATACTTGGTTGTTGGGGGGTGTGTTTTTTAATACATGTCACCAAGTCTTAGCTTGGCTGATTGAAAAGAGTACATCCGAGTTCTGCATGCAAAGCTGACACTTTTCACTTGTACACATCCAAAAAAAGGAAGCGAAACTGTAATACAAATACTGAAAGGAAATGGTTTCATCGCACACATGGTCTTTTGGCCACTGCCTTCACATTTCCCACAGCGTGGGAGCATGTCACATAGCATTAGACTACAGAGAAAAGATTCAGCAGTGAGTCAGGCTAAGTAACTCATAAGGTAATACTGCCTGGATTCTCAAGGACTGGATCTAGACTGTAGTTTATCACCAAAGGCTGTAGCAGAGTTCTTGCACATAATTACATTGCTGAGTTTCTAACATATGCCATTCCTCATCCATAGTCTAATGACTTTTCAGCAGAACACAAGCAGCTCCCAAAATGTGTGTCATTCAGATCACGCACAGATCTTCCTTGGGATAAAATAATGAGATTTTTAAAATCAGAGAAGTACATTCACAACTTACTTAAATCACGTTAGGAAATAATCAATTTCAGATGTGACGCAAACATGGAAATTCAGAAAGATAACAACTTTCTATTTTATTTCTGTGAAATGCAAGAGTAATTTCTCTCTTGACATTTTCTCCAATCATTCTCCTATTTGGCCATTAGGTAAGAATTATACAAGATTAACAGCACCCCTGTGTTTTTAGTTCCTTACTGGAGGCAGCTACAAAATCTTGAGGGGTCAGAATGTGCAACTGCAAACCGCAATTCCTAATTCTAGGATTTATTCTTGTGCCCTGGTAGCTCAGACTGCAGTCACTTTGACAAGCAGTTGAAAACCAGCTCTGAATGCCATCAGGAGCTCTGTCTTGTAAACACTGTTTTCCTAACGTTCCACAGTTCTCTGTGAAGAACAAGTAAATCCCTACGCTCACTACCAGAGAGGCAATTCAGATATTACTTTCTTCTCTTTTCTTTTCCGCAAGAGCAGATAAACACCGCGCCACTGTCACAGACGTACATTAGGTCAGACCGTGACCTTTCCTACACCAAGAGTAAGAGTTGTCATGGCACGTGAAGACCAGCTGTCTCTACACTACAGCTGCACATGGGCCAATTAATCAATTTTTGACAGGGATTCGGGACAGTTGAGAAGCAGGTAGTTTCCTTAACTCCCCATCCATACACAGCCAGCCAATATAGAGGCAAGCGGCGGCTAGGGTCCCACGCAACCCTTTCAAGGGGACCACGCTCCTGATGCGTATATCCATGGTGTCGTTTACTTGTCAGTCACTCCTGGCTCGTGTACTCTTGGGTTCTTAGGTCAGGAGGCCTTGATCCCTTGACAAACTTTGATCCCTTGATACCCCTGGGAGAGACGCGTAAGCCCTCCTGCAGGACCGAGGAAGGGCTCTATTGTCCTGCCCACAGCCCTGTCAACTCTCGTGATTTTATCCAAATTTCCTGACATTTACAGTTTCTCAAAGCTCCCAGTCCTGGAACGACAAAACTAAGTGAGATTCTCAGCTTTCATATTTTGTAATAGTGTAAATTTGTGATTACAAAGACAAGCTAAAAAAGTCTCAAGAGTATCATCTGACAACTCATAAAATAGAGGGCAAAGAGAAAAAAGTCACTGTTTTTAATCTCATTACTTTGGAAGGTCTGACTCATGGCTGCTAAGTACAAAAGTTGGCAGAGGGGATGCAATACATCTAAATGTTGCCTCAAAGAAGTTGTACATCCTGGCCCCAAACTTTGATGTAGCTAAAAATTAATGAACATTGTGGCGTGTCTTGGCAGAAACAACTCACTCAAGTCACAAAGTTCAACTAAGCCAGGAACTGGACTCTATCTGCAGCAGCCCGAAGATACCATTGCCTTGGTGCTCGCTGAAAACGAACAACAGATGATGCTTTTCAAAAGCAAACCTACCTGATTGCTTTCCTATTTTCCGACTCTGATTCTGTGAAAAATAAATCACTGAAGCTGATGAAAACCCAGCAATTGACAAGGTCAAGCCCTAAGAGGCAATTAGTCCCAGACATTATTGCAACTGCTTGTAAGGTTCCCCAGCACTCCCTTGCCTCTAGCAATTGGGTAGTAACAACTTGCATAAAAATGTATTTAGAAAATTCATTAGTAACAGTCCAAGTTAATTGTGCCATTAGTACAGCTCAGTGTTAAGCTTCTAATTAAAAGATGTCAAATCTAACTAGGTCCTTGAAACATCTTTAAATAATATGCATGTGTGTTGGGGTATGTATTAGAAGCACATTGTTTTGGTTTTGTTAATCTTCAGTCATTATACAAACTGTCTCATATAAGGCTATTTAAATCATAATGGCTTCTTTTAGTAACACCAAAATAGACACTAGAAACACCTTTATCAAAGATGGAAACTGTTTCTGGCATATTTAGGAAAAAAGTTATTTAAAACATTGTAAGGCACAGTTCTATTAAAAAATAATTTTAAGGGGATTCATCCACAAGATGTATCTGTCTGGGAAATAGCACCCATCTCTTCCACTCGGTCTGGGGACGGTGCGGGGAAAGGGAAATACAGCGTGTGCCCCAGTTCGTTTAACCTTTCAGTGAGTAGTCCTGAACTTCTAATGAGCATCCACTTTACAAATCTCCTGTTTTAACTGATGATACTCAACCTTTCTAATCAAACTGAAACGCTGACAGATGCACATACTTCTCATGTTTCCAGAGTAGTGTCTCCATGACAGTGATGAGAAATTGATAAAATTTCTCAATTTTTTTACCAATTGATAAAATTGATTAAAAAAAAATAGGAAACATTTATTTTATTAAGGTGTAGCTGGTTTTAACTTGCTGTAAACAGGACACTAGACTAGCATGAAAGACTGGGTCAGTATATTAACAAACATTTTATTTGCAGAAAAAGAGTGCAGTTTCAGTTGACCCGGCAGAAGTTGCAAGTCAGCCAGAAGTCACTGAAAAGTTTTGGTTGAAATTAATAAAGTCAGGTATTTGTAAAGCAATTAGTTTAATGTATTTATGCCTGGAAGTGTTCAATCTTCTAGCTAAATTCAGAAGAAACCTACATACCTTCCACAAAAGCAATGAGGGGATGGTGGTATCACATCCCTTTATGGGCAAGCAGTTAGTTAGTCTCCTAAAAGGATTAAAAGAAAATCCAGAATTCATAGAAACCTAAAAAAATGGAAAGGAGCTAAAGAGACACAGAGCTGCCTTGGGGACCAGCTAGCTAAACAGTCCTTGACAGATGTCTGTTGACAAGAGATGTATGTATTCATCCCTCCTCCCATCCCAGACCGGGAGAAGGCCAAAGGCTGTTGAACCTTGAACGGTGAAGCTCTGCAGGGAATGGCTTTGGTCAGAAATGCGTGTGTGAGTGACAGCTCAGCATGAGAAGCTCGGAGAGATGGCTCGCATCAGAAGAAAGCTGGAGCAGGGTTGAACAAGTGCAGCAGGAGGTGACTGAAGCAGGTTTCGGAGCAAGCCTTGGGGAGTTACCCGCGGTCCCGAGTGTTGGCGATGTGAGCGAGGACCCTGCCTTGGGTTACCAACTGACTCCTCTGGCATTCAAGGGAGTGGGATTTTGATGCAATTCTGTTTATTTACAAGAACGTACAAATATACCCAGTTCCATTGTGTTTGGTTTTTTTCTCCTAGCTGGACCTAGTTGAAGCACACCTAGGCTCTACAACGTGCCAGGCTCCCCTCTCGTAGAGGTGCCTCCTGCATCAGCACGTGTCTCAACGTGTTGCTGTCAACTATTGACGTCTGTGTAAACAGAGACCTGGCTGATGGAGGAAATTAAATTCACAGCCTTAATGTTTAGCTGTTGAACGGTCTGGATGAGATCGAGCACCTTAACATCCTGTTAGGTTCCCTTGGGTGATGTGAAATGTCAACGCTGTGCTGTGAACACCTGGCTCGCAGGTAGCTAGTAATGCAGCGAGGAGTGGCGAACACGAGCTGGCAAGAAAACGTTTACTAGAGGTTGGTGGATTTCCCACAGAACAATAGGCAGCAAAGGTATTTCCATTCAGCCTGTCATCTGATGGAATTATATTGCAATATAAATATAAATATAAAACTCACAAAGAAGTTTCCATCCTGCCCAATTGGATACTTGGTTTCCTTGCTATGCAAGAATAATTCCTGAATCTGTTTACTCCTAGCTTTCCTGTAGGGTTTCTTTCTGTCCTAAAGACATTTTCCCTCCTGTCACAGACATCTCTCAGACATCCAGTATCTCTCGTGGTTCCCTGGGGGTCAGCTGCCACCTGAAGTCTGTTCAGATGGTCAGGACCTAACCTGCAGGGTTAGGAAATGGCTTCGGACAGAGGAACAAGCAGGACTTGTGGACCCAAACAACTCTGTATGAGAACAATCCAGGAAGAATATCACAGCTTACAAATAGAAAATTTGGAAGTAATGTTAGAAAGTACATCTTCGCAACTGGAGGGGGGAATGGGAGCAGGCAGAAGAGGTTGAGAAGGTCTTTTTTGTGAAGACAAGTTATGAAATATGCTCTATGCTGCATATTATTATACTTTCCTCTGATGCACTTTGCCGTGATCATAACTAGAGTTAGTGAACTACCAGTGTGATCCAAATTGGTAACTCCTACGTGGCTTTAAGTAGCCTGCTTCCTTCATTAAGTAATGAAACAGAAAAGAAAACCCCAAGCAAACCAAACCCCAGAAATATCTGCAGACAGCAACGCTGCTATTTATTGACATGCTGTGCATGCCTCAGACTGTAATTCAATTCTTTTAAAACAGACCAACCAGCCTAACAAATCAGCATCATGTCACCTCGTACAAGAGTGTTGACCTGGCAAAGTACAAAGGCAAAACTTTTCTGCTTACTGGAAAGCGCATATAACCACAAGACAGAGCCATCACACTGCCAGCGGATTTTATTCTTTGATTCTGTCACGGTCAGGGCTCTGGAAAAATGAAATTAGGGAAGAATTAAGCATTTTAAAATATTTGCTCAGCATAAGTGAAGATATATTCATGTAAAGAAGTTTCATATAGTTAGGAATTAATAAATACTCGAAGTCCAACATATTGCAAAAGCTAGGTTCAGTGGCATGGTTCTGCTTCTGCCAAGTTAAGCTAAGGTAAAGAATGTTAACTCTCTGTTTCTGTACAGAAAGTCCTGTTACTTCCTATCATGTCACTGTGTCCAGTCAGAACAAACCTACTAAAAGTAACGAGTGTTAATGAGACATTTTTCTAACCTAGCAATCAGCCTGTTATTGAAGCCAGAAGATGTAAGGCTCTGCAAGGATGATGAGCAGCCTCACTCATAAACACCATACCTGGCCCCCCCTGCCAAGACTCTCCTGCTCCGGCTGCTGCGAGCAAACAGTTCAGTGGATCCAGCCACTTGGCTCTCTTGAAAAATGAATCCAATGAGCTCGAGCACTTTTACGTTTTATCTGTGGCAATATGGCCTGAGATAGGACTTCTCTCTCACCATGCAGGTCCCAGTCCACTTGGGGTTAACATCAGTATTTTAAAAACCTAATGAAAAGTCAAGAGCCTCCAGTAAGAAAGGAAAACATAATATAACATGATTGAAGCAAGATGCTCTCTGTAACAGTGTCGTACGTTGCTTAGTCCTTAGTGGAGCAACTAAGAAGCAACTCGGAATGTAAGTCATTGCAAACATCTCTAGTGTTGAAGTAACAGCGAATGGTAGCAAACGAATACAAATAAAACAAGTACCATAAAAGAGCACATGCTGATTCTTTGCCATATCTGGGAGTCTAACGGAGGCCCTCGGTGGCCCATGGGTGCAACCACTGCCTCAGGGTAAAGGGGGCAGGCATATTCAGGATATTTTTCCCAAGCTTTTTTATCTGCACTGAGAATGAGCCAGCTCACTCTCCTCTATTTTCTAGTCTTGACATGATACTGAAAAACTTGCTCAGCTGCATATTAGCCATAAGCAATAGGAAGAAGATAGGTGACACACATTTTAATGAAGAAATCAAAAAGAAATGAAAACCCATTTAGAGAGAACTCATATGCACATACATCACACAACACTGTAAGGGAAGGGAAACAATTTCCCCGTTCCCTCCTCAGGATCTCTTCACAGCTTAGTACAGAGGCTGCTTGCGAGAGTCCCATCCATTTCTCATGCTCCACGGGAATGTCAATAACCCCTCAGGAGGGACTGCATGAAAAGCAGATACAGGCACTGGAAACAACATATGGGTAATTGATCTCTGTGCATCATTAGGAAAAGAGAGTATGAGTCAATGCATCTAGCAATACAACTGTATTGCAACCTGGCAGCTAGACAGATGGGCTCCTAGTGAGGAAATCAGAAGCAGCTGGAGTTGTCTCCCTGCACCATATTAATCCCCAAGCTGTATTTTGTCACGGAACAAAGGTAGACTGACTGGCAGTGCCCAGTATTCAGTGCCGGGAGTCAGCAGCCTTCCATTTTCTAGGACCCTCCGCGATTCTCTTGTTCTCCCCATCCATAGCACCTTCCTGTGGGTTCCCAATGCCCAAGAAAGCCAAGAACTCAAAATACAAGATCTGGCATAAAATTACTTGGGCTTCTCAAGACGGAGCCACAGCAGGAATAGGGCAGGAGCGGTGTCTGCCCTGTGCACCTCCTAGCACAGGGGGAAACAGAAAAAAGAGAGGCTGGGGCAGTCAAGTGTGTGGCAACCTCCTAAGAACAAACCCCAGTAAGCTCGGGACGCCAGGAGCTGCGGCAGAGGACACGGGGCAGCCAGAGGAAGGAGAGGACACACACGTGGTGCCCGTAAAGTCCTCCCAGTCCTCCTGCCCTCCCAAACACACGCAAAGAGGTGAAGGGGAAGAAAGGCACTAAGCGAAGGCCCCTTACCAGCTGTAATTCAAATTGGGGATAAGGTAACATGAGGTTCGGGAACACCCAGGTGGCTGGCTGGGGTACACGACTTCCAGAAGTTTGGAAAGAAGCTGCTAGATTCAGTTCACGTGAGACAAGCAGGTTGTGCAGTGGGGCAAAATGAGGGGTTATATTCAGCACTGAGAAAGCTCACCGAAGCCTAGAAATGAAATGCTAAAAAGAGATTATGATCTTCAGCAGTATTTCCTGGCAAGGTTAATAAAGATGTATTTACTTCCCCAAAGCGAAGAGATGCTTCCAGAACTAAAAAAAAATAATTTAAAAAAGCCCCTACACTTCACTTTAGTTAGTAACCAACTTTTTAAAGAGGGTTTCTCTTCTGCTTTCCTGTGGAGGGCAGATTGCTCAGTAATCAGAGAGAGGAAAACTGGCCTGAGAAGTATTTCTGTCCTGCTAGCTGCAGTCCCTTATCGAAATGAGGCAGTTTTTCATTCTGGTGAACAACCACATTAGCTTTTCATGTCTCTGCAGGAGTGTCCACAGTTTTATCAGCGCTATTAATTTCTTGCATTTACCTACAGAGGAGGCTCATGTCCACACTCAGAGAGAGAGGCCGTGATTGCTGTAGCTAGAGGTGCTCAGGAGTGTCCTGACTCCATTTTCACCAGATCGCTTACAACGCCTTCAATTTTTGTGATGAAACGTCACGACGTTCAGTCACTGCAGTCATGAGGTCTTCTCTCTTCTGACAGCTCAATACAGAGGCCCTACGAAAAGGCTGAAACATCCTCTCTCCATCCGAAGAACAGAGCCGCGTCTTCTTCAGGGAAAGCTGCTGGCAACCCTCTACACAGTGGGGTCACGGGCTTGGACCCACAGCTTGCCACGTGCTGTCTGTTCATGGCATGCAGCAGTTTCAGCCCTGGTCAGCTATACCTCAGGATGTATGTTTCTTCCTTGAAATGTAAGTAAGGCTTAAAACACTACTATATAAAAATGCAGGGTTTATAACTATCACTAAATTTCCTTGTAGAGCAGAGTACAAATTACTGAAAACTGAAAATGTGCACATTTTCATAAATGTACGTGGGGACACATACTAGTGAGATTCATCAACTAACAAAATCCAGAAATGATACTAAAATGTAAGTGCTTATCAATATTTTTATGTTGATGCCATCTTTTAGCACAGGGCATCTGAGCTCTTTAAACGCATTAAGGAATTAAGCTTCATAACACTCCTGAGATTTAAGCAATAATTAGCCAACCAGTACAGGTAAAACAATGACAGATTCTATAGAAAAAAATCAAATGCTCATTTGTTGTTGATACCTCTGAATGCTATCAAATGATAAAGAATAATTCATATTAATTGCAACATCATAACTGATTAACTGCATGCTCTCACTCCTGGGACTTTTTCAAAATTAAACCTTTCTAATATTTCTCTTTCTATGAAAAGTTCTGCCTAGATCTAGCTTTATTTTAGGGTGAATTTCATTTTGTTTTCTGACCCCATTTCTATCTTTCTTTGTGATGACTTACTTAATATGTATGGACAGTGAGCATCTGTGTTGGAGGTAGCCTCCTGATTTCTATTTTTCTAGTTCTGTGCTTTGATGCCTTCCTTTCTAATGTTAAGTATTTTCTAGGATTCTAAACTCACTGATGGAAACTGCCTGCTTCTAATTTAGCTTTAATTACCTCTCATTCAGCCTGAGCCTTTAAGGCTACTGGCCTGCTCTCTGGGATATTAAAGTCTCAGAAGTTCCTCCTGCAGAATCAAGGACTGTATCTTCAATAGCTGCGTGGGTTTTTTCTTCACCAGGCTCAGTGGGTTTTTACATTTAGCACATCTTGATTTAGAGGTGTAACAGAAAGAAAGTTCTCTTTAATGACAGTGCTGAGAAAGGAAAAGAGAATACAGTTTTATTTATGAATAAAACCTAAGGGCGTTCAAAGATCTCCGAAATAGGAAGCTGCCACTGATCTACAAAAGTTGCACAATCTATGATTAATACTAGCTGGGAGTCAAGGACACGACAGCCACTGGAGGGCTAACATTTTACAATTCAAAGAGAAGATGCAAGTTGAGAGAACTCAGGCATGAGCTGTAGGGTTCAGACAGAGCACATATCCTAGTTTTTACCCAAGCTTTCATGAAATCAAGCTTCCTGTTATTAGTCTTCCATAAGGCATAAACCTGGCTCTTTCTCAATAAGGCATTAGTAGTATTTAGCTTCTTGACAAACAGTTCAGTTTCAGTTATGGTAAATGTTACCTACGTGATCTGTGTGCGTGCCAAGTATCTGATTTCACTGCAGACTAAGTGTAAATCCACTCAACTACCTGGCCCATGGGCAAGGCAGGTACTTAGTATTTCAAGCCACCAGAAGAAAATATTGACCACGGTCCCTCTCAGCCTGGCACTGGACCACAGTCTCCATCTAAAGATACGTTTGTCTAAGTACTGGCTAACTGGTATCTACAGAAGTCTGCACTAAGTGTTCTAAAACCCAGCATTATTTTATACTCAGCGGCCTGCTGATTCACGATGAGAGAAATAAGCTACGCAACAAAAACCTGAACAATGTCATATCTAAAAATAGCCAGCAGTTCAGACCAGTGCAGTAAAAGCACCGAAATATTGGTGCTAATTACAGGCCAACAACTGTAGGCCTTAGAGCTAAGAGCAGATTTCTGAAACAAGCCAGAACAAGATGTACTCATAAAGACAAAACATTGTGGGATGCTATCAAGAAGATGGTTGCATCAGATCAGCCTCATACTGAGATGCAAGGAGAACCTCTTAAATCATTAGTAAAGCTGCAGCATCTCATTATTTTTAATAGCTCCTGATATGAACACTGGTGCCAAATTACCTACAAATAACCCTACTCAGTAACCTCCAGGGTTCAACACTGGGCTGTACAACACTAGACCTACATTTACAGGATCAGGCAGGCTAAAACAAATGCACAATTAATAACTCACAGTACACCTTTTTCCCAAGCATCACCTGCCGCGTCTGGGATGAGCCTCCCAGTGCTGCTCATTAACTACTGCTGGAGCTTCAGCAAGCCCAGGTCGGCAGGACCGGCATGACTTCAGCAAAGCCGCGTCACCATCCACTGATTCTTGGTGCACTCACAAGACAGAGCATGCACAGGTTTGAAAGTGCCCATTAGCGCTCTTTGCACAGGAGAGGAGGGGAACAGAGCTGGGAGTATCAGGGACCCTGCGAGGGAGGAGTGGAAATCGAATATACCAAGGGCAACCAAAGATGAGAGAAAATGGCAAAACGGGTTTGGCAAGAGACTGGGGAAAGGTGCTCCTGAAACACAAGAGAACCGTCAGCCCTCTCAGAGGAGGAGGAAAATCAAAGGCTGGGTAAGAAGGAAGCAAGAAATCATGTCGTGAAGCAAGGAAGCTTCTACAGTGCTTGGCTGCTCTCCTGCCTTGTTAATTGAGGGACGGCGCAGGGCACACCAGCTAGTCACAACGCCCATCTTTGCTGAAGCTGGTGCAACCTCCCCGTGCCGGGGGCCCACACACACGCTGGCTTCCCAGCGAGCCCCCAGAAAGCAGCACGTCTTAGCACACGCTTGTCTCTTCTGGCTGCCCACGCTTCTCACTTCCATCCTCGCTCTCGGGAGCAGCGAGATAAAGCCTGTGTTGGAAAGCCACATGTTAATGCCTAGGTGAGCAGCACCTGCCGTGCTCTGCCACGCTTCCCAGGACCGCACAACGTGTCCTGGACTTCTGCTTGCCCTTGCAGGGGACTTGGTCAGAACATACCGTAACAGCAGTATTTCTGATGGACACTGAAGAATACAGAAAAAAAGACAGTGATTAAACAAAACAATTGCATCATTCACCTGAATGAAGGAAATGGCATTTGCCATTGTTATCCATCTAACATTCCAACTGTGTTTTTCTTATTTGACAATGTCACTTCCCAATCCCTGTACCCTGCACTTCTGCAAGGGCAATACTGTGCTATCATCAGACTCCCAGAGTTCTTGAACTTTTCTGAAGTTATCTTAAATGCGTTAGAAAATTATAGGGTACAATTCTACAGGAGGCAAAATGAGACAGAAATATCAGTGCCATAATATCCACCAGTTTTGGTTTCATTTTGCTCAGAACTTCACACTTTTCTAGTACTTAATACATTCAAAGTGCATCTCTAATTGATATGGTTTCCAGTTGGGTAGCTCCAGTTGGATAGTTGGAGCCAGCAGTCTTGTACTTAGCTGCCCTCAGAGGAACAGAAACTCATCAGCACTACCTGGGGACTTTCTTAACTCATCAGCCAGCAAGGGGTAAGGGGTGAAATAGATATTTGTGGGTTTGGATTTGTGTTTTGGAGCAGAGGGCAGTCTGAAGGCAAATCTGGGAGCCAAGTCCCTTCCCCAAGCTTGTGAGACAGGAGGCAAAACAGCCACAGTCACGTGCCACATCCTTCATTCCCTGCAAGAACCAAAACTCCTTTTGTTGTGTATTGCAAAAGCTTTTGTTCTTTTTCCTCACAAGAGACCGGGTCCTTGCAGTCCACCAGCCTACTCTCAAAAACCAGCAAACAGACAAGACCAAACTATTTTCCTTAATCTTGCCCTCAAAATGGATGAACCCCTTTTTTTCCCCTCAAATTCTAGACAAAGAATTCAGCCCCAGTCAGATATTCAGCGTTATCATCTCTGCTCAGACACTTAGAGGATCACAAAGTTACTACCATGGGAATGCAAGCCTTCCAACACGCTATTCCAGCTCTCATAACTTTATCACATATCCCACAATGATGCTGAAGGACCCAGTGTCTGGATCAGTGTCATCAGATGAACATATCACCTGCCAGTAGGAAAAACAACACTGCCCAAGTTCAAAGTTTTTAGGTCTCCTAGAGAAAATGCGAAATGGGATCTCAGTACATCTGAAGGCTCAGGAGTCGTAAGATGAACGAGGAAAGCAGGTTTTTTGGTCAGTCTCAGTTTTTAAACACTTGATATCAGCAGTTCTGCTTTTTGCCCCAAAATACTACTTCTACAGAATCTAACTACACTGGCAGTCTCAAAAAATAAAAAAAGAAATACAATACAATTAGAGCTAGTCATAAATATTAAAAAACAGCTAAATAATGAATAAATGCTAATTTTACCTCCCCTCCTGTGTCCACTAAAATTTGAAATACGCCTAGCAGTCCTTTCTGTATTATATCTAATAGGCCTTTTTCCACTACATGAATTTAAAACAGCATATTTGAATTCTGCTCATGGAAAATTTTTGACCCATCATTGAGCACAAATGCACACATTGAAAACAAAACCAGAAGTTGCCAGTGAAAGTCACACTTCAGTTAAAGACATTTTTGGTTACAAAGGAGGATATCTGCACCCTGCAAATGGGCCCCGAGCCATTTTCCCTTTGAGCAATGTCCTGCAAACATTCTTGCACCTGTGTGACTTTATTTGCACAAATGTAGTGTGTTAATTCTCATAAATAGAAGTTATTTACATGGTTCGGTTTACTTCAGTTCATTTTGAAATCAAAATATATTTGAAAAATACACAGCAATGTCAAAACTTCTTGCAGAGCAAGAGGACCACTTGATGCTAAGGACTACGTGGTACTGAGTTATTCTCTGTCTTCGAGGATCTGTAACAAAATTCATAAAAATTTCATTGCAGGGCTTTGCAAACTAAGAGCTTTGTTTGGCTTTACTTCATTACACTGCTTTATACATTCACATCACAGATGACTAAATACTGCCCAAACTGCTCCAAGTCTGCAAACTCCCCAAAATAAAATAAGCTCCATCTGTGAAAGTCTGGCTCAACTGGAGTTCAGGGGAGAGTTTTGTGGCATATGGTAAAATGGGTTTTGGTCTAGAGAAATTTTGGATCTCCTTGATCCTAACACTTATCTTTGTTTTATCTCAGCATGATTTATTGATTTTTAATTTTTTTTCGTTCAGCGTGGTTCGAGAAGTCTCACTGACGGCACCCAAACACAGGAAAGCCAGTCGCTAGGCACGAACTCTGCCTAGCACCAACTGAAGGTGGAAAATGTGCAAGAAGGTTCAGTTGCCTTTCGGCTACCCCATCCCCAGGGTTCACGTGGGTCTCAGCATAAATTATAGCAGTAGTTGCCTTCTGGCTACCACTGCTCCCGGCTGGCTGCTCCAGGCACACCAGCAGCTCCTCGGGCTCAGCTGATGAGCAGGGAACAACTCGAGAGAAAGCAATTTAATCACTTCTGGTTTTGTGCTCATATCCTAAAACAGACCATCTTCCTATGTCTTCCTCCTAGGCTGAAATGAGAGCTACTAATGTTATGGTGATGCTGCTGAAATGACGGGAAGAAAATGAATGCCATTATTTTTTTCTTGTATGCCAGAAGCAGTGTTGGAAGAGATTGTGAGCTTGCCTCAGCTGGGGACAGGGCTTGGGCCATACCCTGCCCGCACATCACATCCAGAACTGTCTGCAGAAATCATCTCCCAGGCACAGGAGAGGACTCGCAGCTGGCGGATTAAGAAATGTGATTTATGGAACATGAACACCATATGGCACTATTTCCTCTCATTTCATTCCACTTCATATCTTGTAGTTGAAAAATAAAAAATCCAATGCTAACTAGTTTATTGGAGGGGAGTCAGGTTACAGTAATAGCAGAGACTAACCCATCAAATCAGCATTCACTCACTTCAATTAATAAACGTAGAGAGATACCAATTTGTGACCAGGATGGAAGACCAAAACTGAGTTGAAAAACATCATGGAGAAAAATGGCATTCCTCTGTCAAAGGAGGATTTATTCATAAAGCAGGAAAACAATTTCCAAGCTGTTCAAAATCATCTGTGCAACAAGAAATTAATATAGCAAGATCCACATACAAGCCCAGCAATCCAGTCAATCACTGCCCTTTTTATTCATGATAGAAACTCTTGAGAAGTGCATCACTGCAAGGTTGACAGGTCTTTCACCTCTATGAGAAGACATCAGGGTCGATTAACTGCCATTTTGCAGAGGTGAAGCAAACATTTTTTTTAATCAGTAAAGTGCAGAAATATTCCAAATTCCCTGAAAGAACATTTGTAGGAGGAAACAAGGCAAGGTAGCGGACAATTAGTGGAAATTAGTATTTCCACAGTTCTTTGGAAACTGGGAAAGAAGCAACTTGTTGCAGGCATCACCAGAACTGTGTGGCAGAACCAGGAAGGGAATTTCCATTTTCAAACTAGTATCACGCCTCTGTTTAAAACTAACTTGCCTCTCGGTGTGCTGGAGCGTGCTCCTGGCACAAGCGAGGCAGTCTCAGGCGGCCAAGGCAGAGAGGACCAATACAGCCCAGGCATGCCCTGGCAGGGCCTTGGGAGGGCAGTTGCGTGGCTGCAAAGGCTTGCAAGTCAAAGCCAAGCTGTGATGATGGCCGTGCCACCCTCCCTTCGCCTCCTGCCTCTCCCGACACCTAGAGACACAGGCTATGACCAGCACGGGAAATCCCTCATATCTTATCAATATCTTTCACTTGCCTGGAACAGTGGGGAGAATCCTAAAACAAGCCCTTAAGCACTGAAGTCCAACTTATTTGTCTAATTTCTTCTTTTTTTTTTTAATGATGATGATTAATGACTTCAAGTCTCCATCTCAGTACAAAGACACAGAAAAGCCTGTTTCTATTAAGGAGACTGTACCACAGAGCGGAACAACATATTTGTCAATTAGCAGATCACCCACTAAAGGGTCCGACCCTTAAAGTAATGAAACAATTACTGTCAGATTTTATTATTTATTAGTTATAACACAGTGGCACTTTCAGTCTAGGGCAAGACCCCACGCTGTGCCTGGCACAACACGAGCATTGAACAGAATACATAATCAAGTGGTTTTGTTTGTAGAGCCACGGCCTTCTGCCTGATCCTACTGATGCTCTTAAAACATGCAAGCAAAAAGGATATTTATATTAAAATAAGCAACTGTAAAACAGCAGCCATTATTCCTCTTATCAGGAGGAATGCACGTCACTCGGTTTGGGATTTCCATCCCCGCTTCCCCCATCAGTGCTACAAGGAGCTCACCCTGCCCCAAAGATGGGAACACAGGAGAAGAACATCGCAGCTGGTGCACAGTCTTGTGCTTCTGGCAGCTGGTGCTGGAAGAGAAAAGCAGGACTTGTCAGCACGGGGTGTAACCAAGAGTGAGGGTTTCAACTGAGAAGGGGAGCATGGATGCTGAGCCTTGGGGAAGAAAGCTCTACCAAAATGTGGGATGCTTTCCTTAGGCAGCTGATGGAGGCTTCACTGGTGAGGCAATTTATAGTTAAACATTAAAAGAATCACATAAATACCACAGGAAAATTCAGTGACAAAGAATGTGATCCCTATCTCTTAACGTGTCCCCTGAAGATAAACACTTACATTTCAAAATATCAGCGTGATCCAAAGCCTGCTGAAGTCTCTAGAAAGGCAAAATTCAACCAGGCTTCAAATGAGGCCATAAATTTGAGGGAAGGCCATGAGTTTTTTTTAATTTGTTAAAACAATGAAAAACTAACTATAGATTTCCCAGTAAATTTTATAGATCTGTTGCAACCATTTATACATTTTGCCATAAACCCCAGCATATTCCTACAAGTCAGGTGCTGGAAAGCTTCCGCTCTTTTTGCCCTGAAAGTTTTTGGACATATTTGTATACAGGCTTGGCACTAATACCCCCAAGTCCTTCTCCGCAGGGCTGCTCCTAATCCACTCATCGCCCAGCCTGTATTTGTGCTTGGTATTGCCCCGACCCACGTGCAGGACCTTGCACTTGGCCTCGTTGAACTTCATGAGGTTCACACGGGCCAACCTCTCAAGCCTGTCCAGGTCCCCCTGGATGACATCCCTTCCCTCCAGCGTGTCGACCGCACCACACAGCTTGGTGGCATCAGCAAACTTGCTGAGGGTGCGCTCAATCCCACTATCCGTGTCGCCAACAAAGATGTTAAACAGTGTTGGTTCCAATACCGACCCCTGAGGAATGCCACTCATAACTGGTCTCCACTTGGACATTGAGCCGTTGACCACAACTCTTTGGGTGCGACCATCCAGCCAATTCCACATCCACCGAGTGGTCCATCCGCCAAATCCACGTCTCTCCAATTTAGACACAAGGATGTTGTGCAAGAGAGCGTCAGATGCTTTGCACAAGTCCAGGTAGATGATGTCAGTTGCTTTTCCCTTATCCACCAATGCTGTAACCCTGTTGCAGAAGGCCACGAGATTTGTCAGTCATGATGCGCCCTTAGTGAAGCCATGTTAGCTGTCAGCAATCATGTCCTTATTTTCCATGTGCCTTAGTATAGCTTCCAGGAGGATCTGCTCCATGATCTTGCTGGGCACAGAAGTGAGACTGACTGGCCTGTAGTTCCCTGGGTCTTCCTTTTTTCCCCTTTTTTAAAAATGGGGGTTATGTTTCCCTTTTTCTAGTCAGTGGGAACGTCATCGGACTGCCACAACTTCTCAAATATGACAGATAGTGGCTTAGCCGCTTCATCTGCCAGTTCCCGCAGGACCCATGGATGCACCTCACCAGGTCCCACAGACTTGTGCACCTTCAGGTTCCTTAGAAGGTCTCAAACCTGATCTTCTCCTAGGGTGGGCAGTTCTTCATTCTCACAAGCGCTTACAGATTGTACATGCCCTAAGCTGTCCCAGGGAAAGACTGGCCATGCTTCATTCTCAGGCTAGTATAAAAAATACCAAAAGAATAAACCAAATAATTTGACTAACGCACTTCTTGATCAAACAAAAGAGTTAAAGCAATCCTCACTGCTTCTGTACTGCAGAGCAAGTTTCTCTGAAGGAGAACAACCACCAGCTTGTCTTTTTTTTTTTTTTCAATGCTACTTTTTGCAAACTACTCTACATCTTTTATTCACAGCTAGTTCATTCCTTCTCTCTGCATTAGCTGCATCCAAGAGGCACACTACACATAGCCCTACTACACTCAATTGCAACCATTTTGGCGCTGCAGGTTGTGTTAGCTGTACCTTGAGGACACGTCACTTTTTCCCCACTGCACCGAGTACAAGGCACACGCTGGCTCCTACCTCACACCCGTCTTCAGTCAGGCCTGGGTTATATCATGCATAGACGTCCCTCCGCCACGCTGGGCACCCATGTGCTGTACACAGCTCATTGGCACGATGCGTGGTCTCCTTGAACAGCCAAACCCACCACAAGGGGACATGGAGCAGGAAAGGGGCCACAGCCCTGTATTCTTGCTGAGGATATTTCAGAGGGTGACACTGTTCCTTCTCCTCCGTCCCACCACACAACCCACAGCTGTGGCTTAGTGCTGTGGCCATTGCCCATTCACATGACCGACAAGTGGCCCATTGCATCATCCAACACGTGGTGGTTCTCCGCTGGGAAAAAATTATGCTGCGCTTGAACATGAGGTTTCTGACAGCTGCCAGTACTTCCCACGCTCCTGTGTTTAGCTGTCCTTTATTCACTGGAGCCTGCAGAGAGGCTTATTACTAGGTATGTGTTTGTCCCCATCTACCCCCTCCTTCCTTGCACCATGATCCAGGTAGTTTGAGGAGTCTGTTGGGGGAGTCGCGTACCAGGAGAGGACGCAGGATGGAGTGCCTGGTCCCCTCCAGCACCATCTCTGCTCCCACAAAAAACAGGCATACAGGCTGGGAAGGGAGATGTCCAGGCTGTCCTCCAGCGAACGCAGAGAAGTCTCTTTTGTGATCATACTAAAGACATTAAAAACCCTGCCCCCCTGAGATTACTGGGAGTTTTTCCTCTTGAGTTTCAGTGTTTGGATCTTACGCTGTTTAGGGAGGGTCAGCTAGCTATTAGATAGACCACTCCTTCTTTGACACAAAATGGAAACCCTGGAGCACACATAAAAAAGGCTTGCCTTTTTTTTTTTTTTTTTAAAATACTCTAACATTCAAAAGAATTAGATAACAGCTATAATGCACCCACCTACTCTTGATCCTTTCTGCTGCCAGAAAGTTTTGTGTAATAAATCATGAGAGCACTATATTACTCCAAAGCTAAAAACAGAGCAGAGTCAGGAGGCGGCACAGAGCTCTGCATACAGAATTATATTTGATAACATCTGCACTTGGCCTGATTTTAAGCTTCCTCAGGAGGAATAATGAAGCCAATGAGGAAGGAAAGGTTCACAAGGTGATTACAGCACAGGCTGGCTTTTAAGCCTTTTTCCTTTCAACTTCACTTTCATCACGTTTTGATTTAGCTTGAGCTCACTCCTGGAAAGGTTTCTGCTTAACAGAACACCAAAGGCATCACATTTCCCCAAATCCAAGACAGTTGTTGAAGGGTGATGAGAGACTGCAGCTGGATGGCAGGATGCAATATCATCTTTCCTCAAATCACAGGGATAAGATCAAATTGTTTCCTCCAGACCTGGAGAGAGAGCTTCTGAAAAACCGGTCCCACTAGTTTTACAGGAGCTAAAATACCAGTTGAGAATTTAAAAGGAGTAAGGAGCACTGATCACAGGGGTGGGCTTGATAAGGCAGCTCATTCTGGGTAAGAGCTGACTGTGCCAGTCGCATCCCAAAACCCAGTCCCAGGCACCCTCACTGGAAGTGATGGCCATCCATGTCGAATAAGTAACCTGGCTAAATGTGACACCCGCCTGCCTTTGCCATGCTAACCAAATGGGTCAGCTGAGCTCCAGCTAGGTAAATGGTGCAATGAAGCCATCTCAAAGGCTTATTCATAACACAAACAAGAGCTTAACATCTGCTAGGGACAAGTCTGGAAAATGGTCATGAACAGAATTTGTAGTCTTTAGGCTTTAAGAACAGTTTTAGTTAAAATAGCTGAATTTTGTAAATGACTGAAAAATAGTTCTTGAATGCTAGCACTTGCTTAAAATGGATAAAGCAGTAAATCAAGTTAGATTTTTTTTTTCTTCAAGTAGTCCTACCCTCTAGGAACTGAACTTCAGTGAGAGCCGAAATTCACAGGGAGCTAATGGAAGTACAGCTGCAGGCTGCTAGTCCGTCAAGTTTTAACATCCACAGCTGCTGGAAAGCACATGGACCAGCTAGCAGATTTCTGGCAGGCTTTACTGCTGCACATTTACCATGTAAATAACTTTGTGTGACGCAAAAACATCTTAAGGGTTTTTTCCATGTCCAGATGGTATTGTTCTTTCTAGGCCAATTTGTTAGATGTCTGATCTTAAGGCAGCCTGGCAGGCTACTTAGATCTTCCCCTCAGATGTCTCTACATTTTCTTCTGTGACTGATTGACTGGAACAAGAAAAAATGAAAAGCAAAACTCAATATCGCTACACGCAGATGTGCACGAACCTCAATTACGTGAAGAAATCAAATGGAGCTACCTCATTAAGAACTGATCAAATATGTGAGTACCTCTTCTAAAAAAAGAAGAGGAAAAAGAACAGCTAATGACTGACATGATTTGAATTAATAGATGTTAAGGCCAGCAAGACTATTATACTCAGCCAGTCTGATCCACAAAACACCAGCCAAAGAAAACCTCAGGACTCTTCTGTTTCCACTGAACTATTTTTGTCTACACACAGGCGTTCATTAAACACCTCCATGTAGTCCTTTCATCATCCTGCACTATTCCAGCTTTATTATTTATTACAGATACAACAAAGGAAGACAATTTTGTTGCTCACACCTAGTACTTTTTGTGCCGTCCTCTACGTGCTGTAAAACCAGCAGACTTACAAGTTACCTGATCTGCTTTCTATGGCACTGCTTGGCATTCTGGCCCCAAACCAGCACCAAACCATAATCCCTACTGAGGAAAGTCTGAGGGACAACTAAAACATACCAGTTGCACTTAGCTCACTAGCACTTTCAGTCTGTTCCCCGCTCAATTAAATTTCCCTTTTTAGAAATAATTTTCTGTGTTTCCTGTAAATACATTCTCTGCACTGTTTTCCGTCAAGTACCTTAATCAGATTTTAACTCTACAGTGATATAATGAGTTAAGTGTAGCACTTGCTCTCCAGCAAGGGACCATGACGCTACCTACTTCAGTGCAAAGAATATTAATCTTACAGAGCACTCCCTCACTTAAACACTTATCACAACTGCCAGTTAATACCAAAGCACGGACCATCAGTGACAGCATCACGATCTTCTTTGGTTTACTTATATAGATTTTACTTCTAAAACGCAGTAATTTTCCCATATATCCAGCAAACCAGAATCACTAGATCAATTGTCCTCCTTCAGTCACTAATCAGCCCAGGAGTATTTTCTCAGTGTTAGTCCCCCTGGGCTTGAAGCCAGACTCAAAATATACTTTGGACCTGGATGGGCAGAAAACTCCAAGGACAAGAAAAATTCCAGGCATGGGCATTACCCTGGCTGCTAGGGTGGAAATAGAAGACACAAAACCAAAATGAGACTCCAGAGGCTGATATTCTGTTCTTACCTCAGTCCCAGGCTGCTGTGCAACTAAATACCATTTCTCGAACACCACGGTCACGAGGACTATACAAAGGCCCTGGAGGTGCTGCAGTCTCCACTCGCAGAGGCTAGAAGAGCTCCACAGCTATCAAACCATGACAGGATGACCTGAGAGAACAAACTCCCTAGCTGATCTCAAGTTTTGCACACAGTTTTCAAGGTAAAAATCAGCACAAATGGGTAACTTCTTGAGCTAGACTCTAAAGATTGTAAAAAATAAAAAAATAAAAAAAATTGCAGCACTATTCTGCTACAGATGGAGGGGAACAAGAGAAAAGAGACAAAAAAAACAGAGTTGAGGGAGGGAAGTAAGAGTTCTCTACAACTGAGGTCTTTCTAGGCATTAAAATGAGTTCATTAATTGAGTTCTGCTACAGGAAGAACATGCAGAGTCTGTAATAAGGATCTCCGCTAGGAGGGAAGGTTTGCTCCTAATTTTTTTCCTATTGGGAAGTATTGTTTTTGAATGTGTGGGGCGGGTTGATTGGTTGGTTTTGGTTTGTTTGGGTTGGTGGTTTTTTGGGGGGGGGGCACAGTATTACATGTGTTCATGATAGGACTTCTTAGCTCCTTAAAGCATTGCTTTAATTAAGAGTTGAGCTCTGCAATCTAAGGACCCTATACCATGCACAACCGCTGGCTTAAATAGTGCTGAACCATGAACTCAATCACATACATAAAATCCAGAGAAAACAGCAAGATTAAACACTATCTCCATTAAGACATGTTTTGCAAAGTGTCTCCTACTGAGAATGTATTTTGATAAAATATGACTTATCTCCATGGTATGCACATCAGGGCTGTTATTCTAAAAAGAATTGAACTATTTCTCTTCAGTTCAGGAAGTTTTATTTTTTTTAAGTGACTGCAAAGCAATGTACAATATTTATAAGCAAGTCATGAAGACTGCAGGCTAATACTGATAAAGTCAACTTGCACAATAAAATGAGAGACTAAGCTTGTTTTAATTTGTGTAATCAATTTATTTTGGATAATGAAGAATTTAACAAAATGGTGCTTTCATTTAAATTAAACACTAATAAAAATTAACGTTTGGACTTCTAGGTAAGCAGCCAGGAATTACTTCTACTGCTCATAGCGCAGTGCTCATGCTATAAATAAGTAGTCTAATGACATCTAAATAATCCAAGCAGTCAAAACAGGGACACAAAATTAAAAAAATATTTTAATACTCTTCCCATTTTAGCATGCCAGAAGTTAATTAGTGGTATTAACATTTGAGTTTTGAGACCCAAACTGATGTTGGTTTCAACAACTCTATACAGTATAAGGCTGCAGAGCAAGGCTAGTCAAAGCAGAATTTCAGGGTTTTTTTAAAATACTGAGAGTCCTTAATATTGAACACCTTGTTTTAAGAAAACAACCAGATGTCAGATTGTATACTTTTAAGGTTTTGTCTTCTGGCTTACAGGTCTCAAAATTCTTATTTTCCCAGGTTTTCCCAGAGCTTGAGAAAGCAGGAATGTTATTTAAAGGTGAGAACTGAGTGTAACCACCCCAAAAAGAAGTCACTCTAAAACCAGCAGAGCATAGTGAGTATCCCTGTGAGTGCATGCTGCTAGTAATATAAGCAACCTGTTCAGCTAATGCTATATTTAATCTTCATACAATGCTTACTGGGGGGGGGGGGGAACTGAATCTTGCAAGAAAGTTATTGCATTTAATATTTCCCATAACACGATGCATATGGTTTAGTGATGTATCTCCAGGAGGCTGTAAGAGCAGAAAACCAGCCCTGCCTGACCGTACCAGGGAGGGAAGGAGGCAGCTGCCTGCAGCCCCACCTTGGCAAAGTGGGGCCCAGCCTCAAGAAATGATGAGGCTAAATCTTGCGAGAGGCAACCCCTGGAGTCTGGGTTGGCTCTTCTGGTCCCCTCAAACCGATTTTTGCAGCTCAGCGGGGATGGAGGCCAGCACCGTGGCAGACTTTGGTCCCAAGTGTTTGCTGGAAGGCTATCGGAGCGAACGTTCTCCCTCCTGCCTGCACGCAGACAGGCTTTCTACCAAACCAATGTCAAACATGTCCAGAGAAAATGTCACTGTGACTGGGTCAAGGCAAAGGACTCGGTGGCCAGCTCAGACAGCTCCATGTCCACCACAGCCTCCTGCAGATCTTCTCTGCTGATCCAAAGGCTCAACCCTAAATAGCAAGCTCTGTAGCAGCCAACAAAGAAATCCAATCAGAAAAACTTAATGGGAGCTACAGTGGTCAAGCTGAGACTGAGTTTTCTCCCCACTTGAAAAAGTCCAACAAAAATACAGGTTGCGTACACACTAGTTAAACCCTAACTGAGGCTATAAAAAAATATTAGGATGGAGTATCTATTGCACATATGGTCTCTCTAGGCCTCTCTGCAATTACGAATGCCTGCTTGTTTCCAGAGGAAACCCAGGATGCTTGTCCATCCACTGCCATCAGGGCAATGCTTTTCAGAGCTCTGTTTTGGATGTTATCTGCTCATCAGAGCTCTGTTTTGGCCAGACCATGGGACAGGCTGCCCAGAAAGGCCAAGGAGTCTCCATCCTTGGAGATACTCAAAACTCAACAGGAACATACCCAAGCCACCTGCTCTAACTGGGGCTGCTTTCAGCAGGAGGGGGGGAATAGAGGCATCCAGAAGTCCTGTCCTACCTACCTCATTCTGCAATTCATCTCTCTCCTAAAACCAGCAAGCTGAAAGCATGCAAGACGTTAACATGAAAAATAACGAAGGTAAAAGTCAAAGGAGGTTGTATTTGGTAGGGTTAAGATACAGAAATCTTAAACTGCAAATTTTGAGGAAAGACAAAAACAGACAAAAGTTTCACTAACTCCTGCTCTGCTGTAATCCAGACGAGTCATGTGGTTCACCATAGGCAGATACTATTTTAAGAAAGAGGCTTGAAACTTTTAAACTAAATATAGCTTTTAAAGAGCAAGAAAAATATTCTGAAGTGTCTTGTGCTTAGTGAATTCTTTTATCTGTTAGAGCTCAACTCAGCTCTCATGAGGTCACAGTACATCCATTAATTTTAGTGCAGTTTGGACCACAACCCAAATTAGTTGGCTGATCAGCCTGCCTTTTTAGTCTCAGCATTTTGGAGAGTCACCATCATGGCCAAAACTGATTACAAGGAGTCCCTCTCAGGCCATTCTATTTTTAGTGAGGTCCCCATGTTTTTTCAGGAGGTTAAGTGTCTGCATCAATTCATGCAGTAAATCATTGACTTCAAAGTACATTTACTTTCTCCCTGTTGCCCGAGTTCATCCACCCAACTTGTTTTCTTTAACTGCGGCCCCTAAATTGCTATCCAAGCACTCTCGATACTCTGTACAAAGAAAAATAAGTTGTCATTTAAAAGCTTCAAACTCTTTGGAGTGAATTTAGGCTGATGTTTCTAATTCCCCCCAATAGTAACACCTACAGACAGATCAATGCTTTCACGTCAGACATAGGACTCTGCTTTCTGACTCCCACTATTTTGGAAAGTGGACTACCACAATTTCCACTGCCATAGTAATTCACTAAATAAAGGACACTGTATTCAGCAGTGATTATTGAAAGTAAGCTTGAGAGAAATTTTCTATCAAGAGTATAGATAGAAAACACAGTTTCTGTAAAAATGCAGTACAAATCAAAACAAAATAGATTACAGTTACCTCAGCATAAGAGACAGAAGGGACTGTGTTTGGGAACTTCCATTCAGCGGAAAATTTGCTGTCTTTCTGGGAGCAACAAATATGCTGCCTGATCAGTCATTTCTGGCCCCACTGAACTTCAGTTCACAGGAAACATGGAAACAGGAGAGGAAATGAGCTTTCTCTTTAGAAGCACCCAAAGACTATAGAGTGTTCAGGAAAAGCTAATGTGGATTTATCAGAGACAGATCATGTCACTCTTCCTCCTACGGCAGGATAAAAGGCCCCTCTGTAAGACACAAGTAGGAGATGCTCTGTATCTTCAGTTAATATACAGCTTTTTTAATGCTCTTTCACAATACAAAACTAGAAAGTGCTTCTCAGTGGGTGGCTGCCAAACAGGGAGGCAGGTATCATCCCTGTGATATCGCTTAGGTCTCGACTGAGACAGTGAAATTGAGAACACGCGTTTTCCTTACACAGGACAGACGGCATCTGGAAGGGGCTGCGAGCACACGCAGGACAGAATTAGAAGTTTAAAGGATTTCTCAAATCGGTTGGAACGGACTTAAAATAAGATGATAATACAGTATGAACAAAAGAAGAAGCACTTAGCTGCACAAGTACAACACGGAGAATGGGTGAATGTAGAGATCAGATAGGGTCACAAATGTACATCTGTGTCACGCTGTTGCAAAACGAAAGAGACAAACGATGACTCTAAAACAAACTTCACCTTGTAATCCATAAACATTTGTTTCACCTGTAGATGTTAATGCTTCAGCAAGAGTACTGCACCCAGCCTGGGCACCGCACTCCTCAGAAAGCACGGACTCCTGCAGGGTGGCCAAAGAAGAACACAGATAATTAAATGTAATGAGAACAGTAACTGGGGTTGTTGCATTTGGTCCAGGATTTTTCTACTTCTGTTCTCTGCTACTGCTCAGGATCCCTGACCGTATTACATCTTCCACATGACTCCCATTACTCATCCTGCATCACAGACTGGTCAGATGAGATTTTTCCATATTGCAGCATGGGAAATTATGTTCTACAGAAAACCCAGTTCCTTCAACAACCACATAGCACCTAGCACCATTCTCACAGGGAAATGCATCTGCAAGTTATAAGTGGGACAGCCAGCATCAGAACTAGAACTGAGGCCCAGGGTTCAGATCATGCCACTAAAAGCACAGCTAGTTTCCTTCTCGCCTACACCCTTTATTTCAATGTACAGCCACAGAAAAAGCGGGGCTGTGACCTTCATAGCGTTCCCTCTGTCCCAGATGACTTGATTGACACAGAAAGGACAGGGAAGCACAGCAGTGATTCAGTGACATTACAGCTTCTACTGTAGAGTGACAGGGAGAAAAAAAATCCAGATAAAAGAAAAAAAAAAAGGAGAAGCAGAAGTGGCATACTTAGAGCAAAAAAGCCAGTGGTAGGAGAGAGTCACTGCTAATTGAAGAACTCCCTGCATCTGAGAGTCCTAGGAGAGTTCAAATGCACTCACAGACAACTCTAGCACCAAAAAGAGCTCCAAAAGAAATAGAAAAGCATCTCTTCTCATTTTGTGTTGATTAATATCAACCAGACATACAAAAATCAAAAGCAATAGATGTCTTGGAAGCACCACAGGAATTCACGGGGGCTTATACTTGTTTATTGTACTTCACTAGTACATCAAAAACTTAAGAGATTCATCAAATAGCCTTGACATTTTCCTACTGTGTGATGCTGCAGATACCCATGTTTTCAGCTCACTAAATGCTTGGGAAACACTATACCTTAAGAGGAGACAAGAGTGTTGGTTCAGGAATCTCTGCTTCTCAGGCTGAGGGAATGTTTTGGAAGCATCTGGAAAAGACAAGTTTCTCTCTGACCAGATAGCATAAACTGTCATGATTTCAATGCCAGCGCCTGTAGGAAGCTAAGGCCACCCTGCACTGCCTCAGAAAGCATCGTCTATTTAGCGTTTTCACGAAAACATGAAGTTCTTTTGCCACGGGCAAGACCTCCACAGCAGCACGTGCTTGCTCTCCCATCAGAGCCCAGCAGCAGGGCTGGCTGCGCTCCCAGACGGAGAGCAGGGGACACGGCGAGGAAAAGCTCCACCACCAGCCCGAGGCAGACCTCTGGCTAATTGTGCCCCCCCCCCCCCCCCCCCCCCCCAAAAGTCCAGCCACGGCCACCACCCCGGCTTTGTGTGCGTACCGGGGGTCCCCCGCGCTGGAGGCAGGCAGAGCTGGGAGCACATCTCCCTCCTCCCGCTCTGCTGTTCCCTGCCTTACGTAAACAAAGGTAATCCAGAGGCCACGGCAATTTCTGTATGAATACATGTCATGCAAGATATCTGCTGGCTCACAAGCCCTTTTTTGTTTGCTCCCGATACCGCTGCCTGAGAAGGAAAGCAGAACCACTTTAGCCTTGAGAATGGACTGCGCTTGCAAAGGCATCCCCATTGCCTAGTCCTTACTGACAGCAGGCTTGAGCCGGAGGACAAATGCAAACCACCTCTCCCTCAGTTTGCCATGGGGGCTAAAGGAAAGGGTTTCAACTTTCATCATAAACCAGCATATTTAATACCTAGTTGTCAGCAGTAAGCTTCTGGTCAACTACACAAAATTGATTTATTACTGATTTTCTATTTGGAGGATCATTCTAAAGACAGATGAGGGATTTATCATGAAATAAAAAAAGGAAACATCAGTAAATTTCATAAATCAAAATCAAAACAAATCTTTCCAATGGTCTTTTGCAGGATAATGCACAGCCATATGAAGTTTTTATATTGAATATTTGTTTCACAGGGCATGGGAGAGACAGGAGACCACAAGGCATTTTGCCCTTTTCTCCCCAGCTCTCCTCCCCATTAATCAAAGCATGCCGGTTCCTGCAGCATGTGTAGTAGCTACGTGAGCAAAGAGTCTCCCTCCCTCTTGGATCTTTTCTCCATCCGAGAGCCATTCTGCAACACTCCAACAGCAAGAAACAAATCAGAGACCAGTCTGTGCCTGCATAGGTGATATAGGTTTGAGAAGGATTGTTTGAAAGCCTACAGGACAGAAAAATAAAAGTGCAAAACCTACAGGTATTGAGAGAAACCCAGTAATAGTCTGCTGGGAGCACACAGATTCACTGGAATGAGATTATGTGCTGCCATTTTCCACGAGTCCTCTCAACTGATTGCAGCATTTGATATATGCAAGCAAGATTCTTAGGCAATGACAGATGAACACAACTTGTTTCTTCCATCATTTGAAAGTCATTAGGATTAGAGCGCTGCATGCACCACAAGCATCAAATTAAGCACCCATCACAGGATCAATCCCCATCACCCCTGGGGTTTTTGCAAATTAACACTGCAAATTAAGTATTTTAGTGAAAGAACTTTTAATTTGTTTCCTTGGTTAGCAATGATTTAGTTATGCCTACTTTTAAAACACAAGATGATCAAAAGTTCTCTTTTTTTTTTTTTACATAGCTAACGAAGCAGTATTTTACTATTCCATGTTACAATTGCAAAATTATGATATGAGTGTAGAAACTAAAATTCAAATTAAAACCCATATCTCACTTGGTTGTTATTAAACCTGTTAATAATACTTGCATTACCAAGGATTAGTAAAAACAGTAGGAGAGTACAGTTCACAATCAATCAGAAGTAGCAGGAAAGTGGGGAAAATGCAGTGGTACCAACTTTCAAATCATTTTATCCATCTGCACTGTAAATCAAGAGATTCTCTAACTTCAGGCTTCCAGCGTGCCCAGCGCTACATACATTGCTAGATCAAAGCATTCGGAAGCACAACCTGGGCTAAACAAAAAACTTTTATGATATTTTTGCTTTGTTGACCAAAGACAGATAATCTACAACACCGTGGCAGTACAAGTACCACCAAGCACAGAACAAACACACTCTGTATGTTTGCCAATCCACTTGACTATCATAATCTTTAACATAAAGAGTAACATTCTGGCTTAGGCTTGCTGGATTTATTTACAAAGGAAGACAATTAGCACTGGGAGAATAAATCTGGGGAATAGGTCTCCTCCTTCAGTATGCCTCAGAAGGATAGCAAATCTTTTCAAAGTTCTTATGTACAAGAAAATATACAGAACAATAAACAGAGGAAGCAGAAAAACACTCCACAGCATATGGTTTATGTAAATTGAAACTGAAGTCTGTATACAGAAAATGAGAACAAAATGTAACATTTATTGGATTTTATTAACTTAGAACATAAAGCTGGACTTACAATAGCAGGTGTTCTCAGATATATGTTTGAATGCCAGGAAATTACTCCATTACAATTTTGTCTACTACAAAGTACATGTTAGTAATTTAGCTCAAAATGGTGTTAGTAGTTCTAGGTCTCCCAAGTCTGCCTTTTTTTTTTTTTTTTCTCTAAGCCAGTTTATTTTCTGCTACCGCTCCATGTGCTGTACACACTGCATCTTTTACACAGCCTACCACAAAAAAAGCTGAGAACTGCTAATAAAAACTGGTAAAAGAAAACCTTTTAAAACCATGATTCTTTCCCTAGGTGTTATTACAGATTAACACCACACACGCCCCCACAAGCAGAAAAGGAGAGAAGGTAGATGTAAAACATGCGTAATGCTAGACCTGTGCATTTCCAAAAGGAGAGATTGCCACAAAGGATTAAATTATTTTCTCTGTGCAAAAAGTACACAAACACTACTGAAAATAGAACTATATGTTATTAGCTCCCTCATATCAAATTCTATGCAGGCGACTTTGGACCAAAGTGTGCCCCCTCTTTCACAGCTGTATACAATCTCCAAAGTAGCTAGTACACCGATAGACTCAAAACACTATTTGGGAAGTCCTTTTTGAACTATTACCTTACTGTGGAGCAGTTGCAGCTCCAATTCAACAAGGTGCTTCAGTCCATAGTCCCAGGAGACCATTGAAACAAGGGAGCCAGTTCATACACTCCATCTTTTAATGAGCTAGAAGTTTAGGAGAAGCTATGATTTCATACAAAAAGTCACCCTCGTGGCTCCTCCACGAGCCACATACACTGCCCTAATTTTTCAAGTAACTAAATTCAGTTGTATAATTCTGAGCCAATTATCTCCCCCCCCCACCCCCAAGTAGGAAATCAGGATTTTAATGCAGAATGTGCAGATGTGCATATCTAAGTGTGTGCATTTGCTTATGTATATGTTCATGCTTCATAAACCTTCTGCTAAGGTTTAATTCTCACTGGATCATAAATATCTGAAGAAGATTGAACTCAGAGGATTTTCACAGAGCAAACACTCTAAACCTCAAAGCTGGATTTTATTTCCTGCTGTTATACAAGCAGTTTAAACCACTGAAATACATTCTGGATCTACCAAAAAACATGTCCCAGGACTTGTCACATAGTGATTGATTTCTCCACCTTCCCTACCAGGTCACAGACAGTCACTTCAGCCAAGGATTGCATATTCTTATTATCTACTACAGCCAATTTTTTTCTAGTCTGTGAGCCAGATACAAATTTGTTCCAACCTGAAATTAGAATTCAAGAGAAACACTCCATAGAGAATCAATATTCACCAACCAAACACCTCTCTTGGAAAGACAGGGCAACGTTTTTGCCATCTGATCCTCCCAGAGGAGCGAGAACAGCTTTAGTTCTACTTTGTACTCCTTTAGAGCAAACTACTGAAAAATTCAGGTAAGCATACACCCACCTTGTTACTCCAGACTCACCTTTTCCCCCAGCCAGAACCGGCTCCCTCAGGTAGCTCTAGCAGAGGAAATTTAAACCTTTATGGCCAAATTGTGAAGTTCTGTGACAGGATTTACAACCAGCAGAAGCAGGTGTTAATAATCCCATGATGAACCTGCAGGGAATTCAAGCCTGAATCCAATTCTGCAATCATTACCTCTGAAGCCATAGGACTACTTGTTAAGGGGCAAGATCTCTACAAATATCAGGAAAAGCTGTGGGGCTCAGTCACTGGTTTAAGATTGTTTCATTCCAAAAGTACTTTCAGGAAGTTTGTGTCTGTCCATGTTCATTTTTCTGGGGGGCGGGGGGGAACAACTCAGAAGCAAAAATAATAGAAGAAATACATTCTTCTTTTGACTGCAAAAGAATAGCCAAATTCATTCCAAGCACAGAATCAGGTTGGAAAGTAATACAAGAATGTTATTCCAGTGAAAGGTAGGTATCTTGACCCTGAGAAGAAGTTTGAAGGCAAAAACACCTCAGATAAGAATCTTGCTTTAACTAAAGAGTCACCGCTGCTTTCCCACACAGCTGTAAATCAGGACCCTGTATATGCAATAAAAAGCAAAAAGCTCATTTATCAGCTGGCAAAACCAAAAAACCAAAAGCTATTCCAAATGAATAAAAAAAGGGTATCATCTCTACAAACTGATAGGGATGTTTGCCCTCTGTTTTACACTTCTTAAAATCACATCTGTCTCTTTTCCCCTTGTTATCTTGTTTCCAAATTACTGTTTTTCCCGGTCTTTTCAAGAGCTACATCTCGGGGCCTATGTGCAGCCAAGCAAATTCAGTCAGAGTTAAAAAAAACACCCAAAGACTTGCTCCTCTGAAACACACAGGTGAAGACATGTCATCAGGAAGGGTGTAAATATTTCTGTACTTGTCACCTCTCTAGTGCTTACACACCTTGGTGTCAATCTCAGGTAGCTTTCTAGACCTTCGTCTCTCATGCCATGTCCTGCACTGTAATACAGAGCCAGCTCTAAGCTTCTTGCTTGCAGTCAGCATTGCAAAGTGCAACTCCACGTGAAGAACAGCGGAGCAGATGCCCCAGGCACCAGACTGAAACAAAATGAAGGATTTTTCAGGAGTCAGGGAGGACGACCAGTGGGGAGGGAGGACAACCAGTGGGGAGCAAGGAAGCTGTGAAAGAGGCACAAAGAAGCCCTTCTAGGGGCTGTGATCGGTGTCCTCTTTTCTTGGGGGTCTAGGGGATATCTCACCCCAGTAATCTGTGTCCACTATGAGGCCAAAACAGTCCTCGAGGACTGTCACGCTACACTGGTGGCTGCAGCTTGAGGCAGCAGAGGTGCCCCAGCAACAGGCATGTGAGACAACACATGCTGTTGAGAAAGCAAAATGAAGATCTCCTCTCCTTTGCCATGAAGTACTGGACATCGGTCACGGTCTTTATACAGCCAGGTACAAACATGCTTATTCCTGCTCTGAGATCCTTTTGGACAAAGGCAGAGGTCCCCATGCTTGGTGGGTGCTTGGTGGCACATGGGGACCTCAGCTTAGGATACAGAGAGAGCTCCTCTGTGTGCAGACATCAGCAAGTGGGAAAAGTGAGCAATGGATGGAAGGAACAAACGTGACATGGCACTGAGATGCTCTGCAGATCCGTGTGAGGACCTCTTAGTGGCATTTAAATCAGTTCTTCCCAGCAGCCACAGAACATGCAGCATGAGGATTCCCGACAGCCTAATTTAAGTGCAGGCAGACCTACAGCTTTAGCACCCAACAAAACCAATTTTGCTCCGCAATCCACTTTGATCTCTTGCCTATGACAACTACCCCCAGCTGCCTGTGGTTAAGAGCCACCCCTGTTGCCTGGCACAGTTTAACTGTGGTAGTTATTAGCAGTGATGTTCTAGAGGACAGAAGTATAAATGGGCTAAAATGTGGAAACCTCATGGAGGCTGTGACTATCAGTAGCTGGTAAGAATGGCAGCTCGGACACAAGCTTTGGCTCAGGATGCTCCCCTAACACCGATTACAAAAAGTGGGCTACTGCAGCTATGTTCCCTTCCATACGTACCTAGAGCTGTATCTGTATATACACACCCATGCAGCCTGATGCTTAAATTCATGTTTTAGTATCTAATACTGATTGTCAAGGGAGACCTACAGAGTGGCCTGGTATGGCCACTATTCTACCAGAGACAGATAATCAATAACGTCTCTTCTCGTGACTCTTGCATGCCTAGGGGTGCTGCTGCAGCAGTAGATGCAGGATATACATATACCCAGTGGTGACCCAGAGAAGGGGTAGCTAATGGCCAGCCAGCTGCAGATGCAGATACACCAGTAATGTCCTGAGGTACGCTGCCACCTTGTTGTAGTTTAGAGAGATGACAGTGAGCAGCCTTTACTCCTTCCACTTCATTCACAGCAAGGTTACCTGGCACCCAGACAAGTGTTGCTGTGTTTGTTGTTGCAGTGGAGATTAAAGGTGATGAGGGTGCTGGCTATTTAACAGTACAGCCTGGGAGTCCTGCAGGACACGCCAATTCTATTCAGATGCATTGAAAAAAAATAATTTCCCCTTTTCAGCCCCGCTACTACAAACATACTTAAAAGTACATACCATTTAATGAATTCTGGTTTGTCTAGAGCAATGTATGCCTGAAGAACAGGAACAATGTTCCATTTCAAGCAAGATAACGCATCTAGACTGTCTGTAGGTTTAAGTCAGCCTAAGGACTCTGACTTGCTCAAAATCTGTAGCTGGCAGCACATTTCACCATAAATGAGGTATTTTTGCTCACACCTACATATTAAGTGTTGCCAGGGACTAAAGTAAGTTTCATCCCATTCTGGAATAAAGGATTAGGGAGGGAAAGGATGAGAAAACAAACCTTGTCCTCCCTCCTAACAGGTAGCACTGGCAGTTTAAACAAAGTAGAAGAGAAAGTTCAGTGGCCTTACACTTCTAATTGAGATCCCTCCTGCCTGGGACATCCTGGTCCTTCTAACCAACACAGCATTTACTGCCTGAGCACGGTGGTGGTGGAAGTAGAAGGGGTGGAATGGAGGGGGGTGGGGGATAGTCTCCCCGCAGCAAAGCAAGCTCAGCTTCCTCTTTCCCATCCCTCACCAAAGATGCTTTCTTCGACCAGCCTGGAAACTCGTTGGGGATTACAGTCTCGATGGGAAAAATTACATCACAAACATGAATGTGTTAGCAACAACAGTCATTTCTTACAAAATAGAAGGAACCAGAGTCATCGAGAAGCTGAAAGATGAAAGAAGCAAGGCCCTGCAAACTAACCTTCCATGTAAATCAGCACTGGCTCCAGCAAATTCGGCCAACTTACACTGGAAGAAAGACTATAAACAGGATCATAATCTAGCCCACAGCCCTGCATTTCATCACACTGGTAATATATATATAAAAAAAAAAGTCTGAATACACACTTTGAAAAAGAAGTGCAAACATTTTAGAAGCTAAAGGTCCAAGACTGCAGGACTGGAGGCTTTGAGGACTGTGTGTTGCTCTGGGTAAATTCAGTATGAAACGCTGTCACTCACTTCACACAGACATGAAAAGAAACCTATAGGATGCAAAGGAATGAGAAATTTGGTTCTCTGGGTGAACTGTGACCTGTTGACATATCTGCTTGTTGAGGACATCCTCTGCACTTCTTGGAGCTTGCACACACACACACACACACAAGTTTAATGGGTTCAGCTTAAAATAGCCATTTTTAAGAGCTGTATTTTTACCGACATAATGCAGGATAAAAGTGGTTTGAAAGTACACAGTCACATAGCTTTATCTCCACTGATACAAAAACATTCCCTTAACTGGCACTGCTCTGCATCATGGCCAGACTTTCACAGTGGTCCTCTCCCAGTTGGGCTTTTCTTACTATTTCCTGAGGTGCTTGCAGAGCTTATACCAAGAATCTGGGACCAATTATCATGAGACAGCCAAAGCAAGAGGGTAAGTTAATTAGTTAAAGAACATGAAATTGAAATCAAACAACCTTGTTTCTGTGCCTCAGGATAGGATTTCAGATGTTTTATAAGAAAATGGAAGAAAAGAAAAGACAGTAAGGCCTCAGGAAATATGTCTTAGCACTAATGATTTGAAAGCTCTATTTTCTGGAAACCAGAACAATACAATTCATAAGTAAGGCATTTGAAAAAGGTTTAGAAAAAGAAAAGCCTATAGGTGAACCAATTTTTTTAGCTTAATTCATTTAAAATACAGAACTTGGAGAATTTGTTTAAGTAAACAATACTATCTGTTCAGACCTTTCTCAATATCTTTTATTTTCTGGCTGTCAGCAAGAAGCAAATGCTACCGTATGCCATACAGTCTATTGCTGTGAGAGATGACAGCAGTGTTCATCCCATCCTTCCTGTCCTTCATCTTAATTAGAATTGGAGACCAAAAATTTGTGGCTCTCAACACCCAGGAGATATGTAAGCTCCACGGGAGACATAGCTAAGGTCTTGCCTGCATTTGTTGCACACCAGATAAGGCAATGCTCCTTCCTTCCCCTCTCCTATTAATGGCATTTCTACTACAGCGTGTTTGGCTGTCCTAAGCTATACAGTACAGCAAAAGCTATTTATGAACTCTCACATCTGTGCACACGTAGCGGTAATAACACAAGACAACAAAAAAACACAAGTAACTGGGAACATTTTGATATGACATTTTTCTAAAGGAAACCTTATTTCCTTGAATTCGGCAGGAAGGAGGAGAGGAACCTGCTCAAAACTCTCAGACCTGCATTTAAAGCACTGATGGGAGACCAAAGCCGGCATTCAAAACCCCACTAAGCTGCACCTTTGAAGATGGAAGGCCATTCTGGATGCTCATTTAAAATTAGGTTTAATTGATTCAGATGTCACTTGCAGGACAGAAACAGTAGCTTCTGAACAAAGTGCTCACCGAGAGGAAATGAAACCACTAACACAACGTGAAGAGCTGAAAATAAAGTGATGCAGCTCACACATTTAACTCATGGACACGGCACATCTTGATTTTCTTAGATGGCCTCTGCTTAAGGAAGTCAACCAAAGGCTCTTCAGAAACCCAAGGACGATTCTCAAAAACTCCAGCCCTGGGCGCTGATCCTGAAGGACTCTGAGGGACTTCACCTGTCACAGGATCCCCTAAAATTTGTCTGCTGGGTCTCTGACAAGAGAAACATGTCCCTGTGCTAGCTTTTGCTGTTGGAGCAAGTTAATAAAAAGGATTATCACTTCCATAGCATTTGATGGCATTGGTAAATGAAAAACTGATTAATATTGTTCTTTTTTCCCCTAGAAGATTATTTGGCTCTGTTACAAAGGGAAAACAAGCATTTTCTAAATTCCTAACAAAATAAAAAATTTTAAGTATTCTCAAGTTCCACAAAACCATCCATTATGGTTTAAAACTTTTCATTTTACTTAAAATGAAAAAAAAATGGTGATTTTATAGAAAAGCAATAATATGTTGGCTTTTCAGAACAAAAAATCTGACTAATGTCTCATATACATGGAATCTCATTTTTCTCTTGGGAAAAAATCTGTTCCACTTTGTACCTTTAAAGATTTGATTCACTTAATTATTTTTTTTTCCCTGAAGTAATTAAACTAAGGTAAAGTGGCACCAGATAACCACAGGCAGCACCAACCCTCAGCAATACTACTTGAGTTGATGTGTGCTCCTGGTCTTATGAGGAAGGATGCCAGTCCACTGCACAGTCTCCTTTCCCATCTCTTTCCCCCAACCTTATGTGTGTAATTGGCCCCATAGTGTGGACTGATAATGTTGCATATCTTGTAAAACTAGTTTCTGCACTTGTAAATACAAATATTTCATCTGGCATAAAGAACATGCTGAGGTACATACTGCAACTTTATTTTCTTCCTATTTTTTTGTGTTGAATACTGTGCTATATCTTCAGAGGTTTGAGCCTTTACTTCTGCATCATTTGATATAACAAACCTAATAAATAGACCCAAGATAAACACATAAATGGAAGCTAATCCCTTGACAATTTAAAAAGGGCTGTTTAAGTCATATAGTACAGACAAATAAAATGCTTCAGCTACTCTCAGCCACCATTTGGGAAAGAAACATCATGTTAAAGACACACAAATATCACATGGTTTGATTTTTACTTGCCCTAGTTGCACCAACTGCTAAGTTTATCGGAGCGCAAGATGCTAAAAAAGAATAGCACGGCCTGTCTGCTTTTCAATTTATTTTGTGCCTTTGATGGCAATTTTTATACAGCCACTTTCAGAGCTTCCTCTTTCTTGTTCACCAAATCACTCTTTGAAATATTGCAACAGGAACAAGTGTGTCCTTTTAAAACCACGGTACGAACACGACCACAAACTGCATCTTTAAATAAACTGCTGTCCTCTTCAAATGGAATTATTTGCTGTGAATTATTCTAATGTGTAAGACAAGAAATGGTACTTTGACTTGCATTTCATAGGGCTTTCCCAGCGCTAACGAGCGCAGCTTCCCAGCCCTCCTCCAAGGATGGTGGCTCTTCCTTCTCCCTCTGCGGAGGAAGAGGGACTGTGAAAGCCCACGAGCGCCTTGGGAGTCACAGAGGAAGGTTGGGGTAAGGCTCAGCTCAGCTTGTGGCCCCCCCAGATGTCAGATCCACCTCCTGAACCAAACCCAGCAATCGCTTCTCCCTGGGCAGACTGGTCACTGCTGCTGCCCACAGTGAGATCCTTCAGCCAAAATGAAAAATGGAAGGGAAGGGAGGAATCTTCCACACTTTTCTAGCCTTTTTCTAGCTCTTCACCTTCTCAAGATCTTAAATCTTTGATTATCAATGGTAAACAAGGAGATTGATCAACCCTACCCCTTCAAGCCAGCTGGTGGTTAACCAGCACCGTTGCACCAGCCAATTCTACTCGTGACTTACCGATGCTACCACACGATGGGAGCTCGAATTGGCAGGATCCTCCTCTTTTCCAGATCATGCAGAAACCTCGCTAGCTGTACAAAAGAATAGGTTAAAATGAAAATCGCTGCCCACCTGTGACTCAAACTGACAAACAAAAAATCAAAAGGCTCAGATCCCAAACTGGCACTGCTGTCCTGTAGCACAGGAAAAAACATTTGGCAATGTACGTATCGCCAGGTTGTTTATTACTGAATCACATCGCATCCATACGTATCCTGAGCAATCTGTTGCTAGGTGCCGGTTTGTTTGATAACTTAACAGACTTTGAACATTTCTGCAGAAAGGAATGCTGGACCTGAAGGTTTTGTTGTTATTTTGTTCAAATGAAGCAACGGTAGCTGAAAAAACTCGCATGACTCCTTTAGCAGAGGCAGGAAAAAAACCCAACAACTCTGTTTGCAGTGTGGCAGACCTTGAAATCAGATCAAACAGCAACTGTGACGCAGCCTCTTTTGAACTGCAAGAGTCGGTGTAAAGAATTATTTAACCATATGCTCTTAAGGTGAGATTAGATCCACAACTTGGAGAGACTGGTTCAGAAACAACCCTAATCAACAAATCTTTCACAAGACGTATACTGTTCAACGTAAAATAAATCTTTGAACTGGGTGATCTTGGGAAATTTATTCTATCATAGTTTCAGTCCTGTAATTTTGCATCATCAAAGTGAAACTCAAATGACTAGTTTTAGTCTTAGCTAAACGTAAACAGATCTTCTTGCATTTCTGTAGATTGTTTTACGTCTAAGGATGTCAAAATATGTTGCAAAGTCCATTAAATGGCATTCTTTTTTGCAGGGGAGGGGGATGCACAGAAAACTGTGCCCCCCAGGGAAGTCACCGAGCAGTAACATTTAGAAAAGACCCACTGCAAGCCCTGTGCCTTCCTTACCAGGCTGCTCTGCGGAGCAGAGGCTGTCGTGACTCCAGAGCACCAGCCCCTCTTCAGGGTCTAAAGACAAGACCTGGGGAATGTATTTCTTTTGATGAAGCAGGCTTGTGGCTGGTGAGACTGATGCCTTGAAATAAAGGCTGAAGTTGAAAGACTCCATTGTGGTTTTGTAGCGCTTAATTTATGCTTGCTTGAGCAACTTTGAAACTTTTGGTGTGTAAAAAAATCTTGAGCTTTGTTAACAGTATGCACAAATAGATAAGAAGCCTTAAGTTCTGCTGAGCTTTGTAATTAAAATCTGCCAGGACCAGCTAACTAGGAAGAAGAGATGAACCACCTGAGATGACCCGCACTGTGTATGCCTTAAGAGAGAGTTCAATCAGCAGACACCAAGAAAATGACCACCAGACTCCAAAAGACCACCAACCCATTTAATAGCACATGCCCAAAAGGGGCAGACACTATATAAATAATTTCTGGGAAATAACATGAATATGTACAACAATTCCGGGAAATGTAATGAATATGTATATATTAGAACAATATAAGCTTTGCTTGCTGTAGGTAACGGTATGCATGCTACGAGGAACTATCTGCCATGCATCCAGCACTGCAATAAAGAATGCCTGCTTTCTAAAACTCCAAAATTGAGTTTTAAGATTTCTTGGGCTGGCTTTTTTGGTAACAAGACTACATGCAAGCTAAGGTTTAACAACGGCATCCTGAAGGCTGTTCACACTGGCGTTCCCCGAGTGCCTCCCTACCAGCCATGGGGCTGGTGGGGCATGGCGGTGGAAAAGCCCATTGGAAACGAATTTGGCACGTGGCACGCGTGGTGGGTGCACAGTGCTCTGTGCCCGGGGCTGGTGGGCATCATTTGTTCCCCCTCTGGGAACATCACACACTAGTTTTGGTATAAAATCACATTCCTTAATCTGAGGGGAGGCAGTAACTTTCAGATCAGGTGAAGCAGAAGGACTCGTATGTTCTCCCTTGCGTGGAGATCCTGCTGATTTACCTGTTTCAAAACTTCATCTAATCATTTGGTCCTTTGAAAGGCATCAGTGAGGTTAGGATCTAGAAGTGGCCCCAGAGCCCACTGAAATCACTGGGTACCTCATGGCTTTCTGTAAGCTTTGGATTTGGAGAGCAGCATCTATATAAAACCTAAACCTCAGAAAACTGAGTGTACAAAAACAAATGGGACTGATCACTTCGGCAGATGCAGGGCTTGTGGCAGCTTAAAGTCATTTTGTATACAAGGAATTTAGGATACGGGACAGGACAGGCTCGGTTTTTGCAAGGAGATGGAGTTAACCTGCTTCTTGCAGGGAGCCTACCTCCTAGTATGATCTCTCTCATACATAATACCTTTTCCTCTTGCAGCACTGTGTTGGAAGGATGCAACAGAGCTGGAGGCTGAAAGCTCAACTACCCAAAGCTCTCCGTCCTAACAGACACCTGCTGAGCATGACAGGGCCTCAAAGAAAGACGAAACCAAGTGGAGAGCATTCAAGCAGTAGCATTTACTGCAGAGTGCAGAAAAACAAACTGGAAGACAAAGCATTATATTGCCTTTTAGATCCTAAGCCTGCCACTTCCACCTCACAGGCTGTGTCTCACCCAGACTCACACGGACATCACACATTGATCCTGCAGCAGGATCCACGCAAGCATGAAGTCCTACATAACATTAATTACCCCATGCCCTTTAGCAGCACTACTTTTTCCATACAGCTTGTAGCATCCATAATAATTTTCCAGGGGATACACCACGAGGTGTAACTGAAACAAAATGCCCTCACATGAGAAGCATGTATAGTGCCTCAGTCTCTGTGTTGCATGCTTAATCACTTTGCACAAATTCTTATACATTTGTGCATCTTTGAGGTAAAAAGGGTGAGAAAAGCAGCCTGATTCTTTCTAAGATACAGATAAAATTTTCCACAGACCAATCCCCTGTTCAAAATGTGAAACAATACAAAGGCTTCTAATACTTTAAAAAGTAAACAGCATAAAAATAAGCCATGAGTATTTACTGGTGGTGCGATTAGAAGCAGATCACAGTTCAGGTGTCACAAACTACAATGCTCTGGCAGATATAAAACACACTAGCAACACACAACATGGTTTTCAGTCTCCTCATCTTGCACAAAGCTGGGAGATTTTCTAATGTAAAGAAACAAAACAACATTCAGCTACATATACAGCAGTGAGATCTTGTATGCAAGTGTAAGTGAACCTTCAAGGCTAACAATCAGAGATGCTATAAACCTGCAGATACTGTTGGAGGCAAGTAAAGATCAGCCCATCTTTAAATTTGGCCATGAATACCAATGAGAGGGTTGGAAAACTAGTGTGTCGCCGCTTCACACCTGAAGCCATAGTTAGACGGCAGGGAACATTCAAACAAACAACAGTGATAAAGGACTACTCTTTAAGTAAGTAGGGAGGTGGAGGAAAGCTAAAAGAAAGCCACCAGAAGACTCTTTGCAGAAGAGCGCTCACCAGCGATGCCTTGTCGATAACGAGTCTTGCTACAACTATGAGTCCTTCTGAATTTGGGAGGTCGTACAGCCTCCAAAACTGCGTCTTCAGAAGCAAACCAAAACCCACTTTCTCTAATCATATAATCCTGAATCCTTTCTAAATGTTTTCCTTCATATAGGAAAACCTGGCATTAAAGAACCTGGCAGAATCTTTGAAAAGCTTCTTTCTTTGTCTCTCAAATTCAGCAACATAATGTTAAAGGTAAGAAATACTTTATAAAAATAACTTTCTGTCTCCATAAAACGTGTTTATAAAAAAAAAAGTCAAACCAGTAACTGCTTTCTCAAAAATACATACAACGAAATAAATTTACACACTTAAAATGCTAACAAGTCAAATGAGACTTCAAAACAAAGCTATAACAATTACTCCATTAATATCACACATTTAATGAGAATATACTCATTTTTTGAAAGTCAGCTTTTTTCCTAAAACTTAAACCCCTGTCTTAGAAAGAACGGGAGTAGTAAAACCATTCCATTCATCTAATGATGCAGAGTGAGAGCACATAAATGCAAACATATGCATGCTGCTGAACATGATCAGGACTACACACCTGGGAATCACAGGGTCCTATTTGGCTGAGTAAGGTTCCTGTTTATGTCAAGAGAAGCCTCCTGAGCTGGGATCTCTGGCATCTAGTCCTTGCAATCAGGGAGCAGGGAACTCTGACATCTAGCCCTTGCAATCGGCATACGGGGCTGTCACGGCAGGCTACACACGGTCGCACGCGTGTTTATATATTTCAGAATTTTTGTATGACCTACCATATGTGTCTCCAGTCACCTGAATCTGGACTGAAATTACTTACCAGGAACAGCTCCAACACTGCAGTTACTTAATTCCCCAGATATATATCATTTTGATATCCAATAGTTTGTGTGACACCAATAAATCCATCATTCATCAGAATGAGAATGCACTTCATGAACAGACGATGCTGTTGAAAGATTATATCGACGGCACAGAGAAACATGGCAAGTTCCCCATCAGTGAGTTCTCTCATTTAGGATAAATCTTTTTTATAACACACACAATCACTGTTTGATAAGAAAAGCTTTATTACAATGAAAGAGAAATATCGAGTACACAGAAATAGTGTCCAGCAAAAAAGTGAATCATAAAACGGGCCTGCCAAACCAGTACCACGTATTAAAGTTACTATGGATGCCTCGAGACAGAGCAGCAGAGTTCTTTCGAAGTGATTTGGAAATTCACAATTCAAGGTACATTGCAAAACTGTTCCAAAATGAGCTCACCCTCGGCTGGTGTTCAGCATGGTGCCGGCATTGAAACTGCCATCAGGAAAGCTGTAACTGTCTATTCCCAAGAAGAACCTGACCCAAGTCTGTGAGATGGATCAAGATGTTCGGAAGTAAAGTTTGCAATATTCCTTAAATCGTGGAAGGTAGTGATGTGAAGGGTTTCAGACGCTCTTAGAAGGCAGCTGGTGTAGCATCACCTTCATTTCTGGACTGTTTTCTTGTATCTCCATACTCTAATTATTTTCATCTTACATTGGCTGTAATTTCCATACTTTTTACTTGGTTTAGCTAGCCTGGTTCCCTACAGAAATCAGATTTCCAGGATCAGTGTGTGTATATGTCTGTAATAAACTTTTAGTGTTGATTTCAGACCAATCAGACAGATACTGGAGATCTCAAATATGATGAGCTCCCTGTGTATTTTATAACACCAGAGTGAGGGAAGGCCAAGGTTTTGATTTGGTTGACCAAATCAGTCAAATGGGACAGCCTGCATGTAGCTGTCAAAATATTTGGCAGAAGAAAGG
Source organism: Astur gentilis (assembly GCF_929443795.1). Taxonomy (NCBI): domain Eukaryota; kingdom Metazoa; phylum Chordata; class Aves; order Accipitriformes; family Accipitridae; genus Astur; species Astur gentilis. Next base: position 13,268,625 of record NC_064913.1, read on the forward strand.
CTGTATGAGAAAGGTAGGAATTTTATAGGCTACATGGTGAGAACAGAAAATGGTAGTATAATTTAATTTTTAAAAGTCTATGAATGAAAATACCTCAGATCATAGGGAACTGAGTTTCCACAGTATTCTCTGTAGCCACAGGACTTAACATGCACCCCTTTGTGAACAACCTAAATTCATAGCAGCAGCTATATTCAAGCTAATATTAATGATGATATTTTCATTACTAAGCTTTACTGTCTTCCACTATATATGGGACTGCTGCTGGATCTCAGGGAATTTAGCAGTCGTGCTGGGCTGGCCATCTCTGCACAATGCTCGGTAAAGCTGCTGTGTAATGTCTGTGTGCCTAAAAGGAAGAAGGGGCTGTATATGAATAAACTAGTCCGACAGAAAGGGTCAAAGCCTAGCTAATGGCTCCTATTTTATTTTAACCCCATTGCAACCGGTGGTGGGTCAACACAGGATGGCGGTGGTGATGGTTGTGTGAACTGCACTGAGCAGCAGCGCGGTAACAGCTGAACGTTCATCCCAGCTGCTCCCGCCACATCCATCCCCGTGCCACTTCTCATTCCAGTTCAAATAGTAATTTCCCTGAGCAATAGGTTTCCTCTGCATTCAGCAGGGTAGCGAGGAATCCCATCTTCCTTAATCCCACTTCTGGGACTTGTGCATTGCGGTTGTCGGAAGAAACTGATACTTTTAAATCTAGAATTTAATTAAAAGTATCCCCAGGATTTTTCTCCCGCAATTCAGTGACCCTTCTCTCACAGGCTAGCCAGAATTATTTGCAAACTGTTCCGACTACTGCAGACAAAAGAGGTCTCCAAGCTGCAACAGTAGCTGTAATTAACACATCAGCATACGTCAATATGTAACTGACTTCTCAGGGAATTCAGTGTAGCCACACGACCAAGCAACTCTGACAAACTTTTGGCATGTAGGCAGCAGCTAGTCCTGCCAGACACTGGAACACGCGCAGGAAGAGACTGAGAAGACCAGTTTCTTTGGCAAGGATTTTTCTAAGATCATGTTCCCTGGCTGCAGGGTCACATCCAGGCCCATGAAACCCACAATGCTTAGGGATCAGGGATCTAGGTGCAGAACACCGCTGCAGATCCTCCTCCTCTTGGCCGGACAGCGATTATTTACCGTGGCGTGAACGACAGGACCGCAGGGGTAGGTGTGATGAATACGGGCTAAAGCTATCAAGATTATAGATTGTGACCTTGGGTTGAAGCGCTACATCTCAGCAGAAATGGGAGTCCTAGACAGTAACTGCACGTGCACCTCTGGGAGAGAAGAACTCGGGGCAGGATTTTTTGCCCAAGTGAGCAATGGGATGATTAATTGTACAGAGGGAATGGCTCTTCTTTGAGAAGCAGGCTAATAATTGCATTTGTTTCTCTGCAATTAGTCCTGAGAGTGAGATAGGCATAAGCCACCACTGACCCCTGTGATCAGAAACACAGAAGGTGACCATTTAAGAAAGTTACAGAACCCAGCCAGGTACACACGATGTTTTCCATGGGTGGGACGCCACACGTTCCTATTCTGAAAAGAACCATAAGGTGGCACTGCTTTGAAACATTACCTCCTAATATTTTCCCTGACATTTTCTATACTCCACAAGAACACAGGGTTCCCACAGAAATCAAATGAATAAAGTCATCCTACAGAAATCTCCATGATACAGTGTGGGTTAACATCATTGGCATATGTACTTTCACATATATTATTTACTCTTAAATTGCTAGGTTTTGTCCTGAAAAACAAAATGTCTCAGTTTTGTTCAAGCACTGCACCTCCCGTTTCAAAATGTACGTTTGAGTGTGTAACACACCCCCTCTTTGTACAACTGGCTGTCCTCTGGCATGTAATACCATAAAGATTCTGGTCTTTTTCTGTGCCACATTAACACCCAACAAGGACACTTCTAAGAATTAATTTTCTGTTTCACATATAATGTGAAGGAGAAGAGTGGCAGAGAGTTTGGGAAAGCAGGCTTTGCAAGCGGAGTCACAGGAAATGAATAGTGGTTATGGTAAAATGAACTACAGAGATTCCCTGTGACTATTGATTTGCTGTTGTAAAACAACACGGTAGAGCTGGCACCACTTTAAATGAATGGCAAAAGGGACCTAAAGCCAGCTATGAGAAGGCAGGAGATGATGACAGTCTGGGAGAGAATAGTGCAAGGCTGTGATTCTTAACAAATCTTCTTGAACACAAAGATAAGGACCCTACTGAATCTCCAAATATCCCGTGCACACACAGAGAATGAGGTCCTGGTTATAGGTCAGCGCACAGTGCCAGTTATTCATAGCACAAGGAAAAGAAGTGGGTTAGAAGATAAATGCTCACCGACTGAAGAACCTTCTGCAGGGTTGTCACGTAGGAGCCCAACTGATGTGAAAACAGCAAGGCCATGAGTTCAGGTCCCCCTTGATCTTCTGTATCCATCTGGTCTCCTGTACTGCAAAGAACTCCTTAGCTTGCAGGCAGGCCTTTACTATGAGCATTCAAGGTCCTAAACCACTGTTATATTTGCAATTATATTACCACAAAGTATGGCTTGCCCACCTCCGGCTACCACATGCTATGCAGAAGAACACAGTAGGGACAGACAGCAGAACTACCTGAGCCTAGCCTTAGATATTTTCCTTCTTACAGGTATTTTTGATCTAGCATTACATCCCAGTAGTGACCTTGCACTGGCACCCTTTCAGCCAATGGACTCAAGTTTTCAAAAAGCCAGTGAGATGATGGATGGGCCACAGACCCCTTTCCAAGCGCACTGCGTGGTGGAAAAACAAAGCAGTGTCAGCTACAGACTGACTTCAGAACATGCCAGTGAATTGACCCAGGCAGGCTGCATCTCAACAGACAAACAACATCCATTCATTCATGTATCTGTCTCTTTGGATTAATCTATACATTCTGTCCATGGAGCAGAAGACACACTCATACACAGTCTGGCAGAATGCGAAGCAGTCAAGTAAAAGAGCTGCAAAGCCACCAAAGCAGTGGATGTCCTCATTCACTATAAACTTACTGGTATTTCAAACAGGAGAATATGCTAATTCATACCAAGAATGTAAACATAGATCTCTTCAGAGTGTAGCGACTCAGATGATTTTGAGTTGATCCCTATCACTGGTAAGGTAATGTGAAGCTTACGTCAACTGGAGTTGTCTGAAAAACCCTCCATGCATTTAAAAACCAAAAGGCAGCGATAGTGGGAGGCAGGAGGATGGAGGAACTTGTGAACATCAGCATGCAGAGTTAATAAGATTCTATCAGTAAGACTCATATGATGAGTTTTAGTCTTTTTTTTTTTCCTCTTTTGAGCATCCAAGATTGTCTTTATTTCAAATATCACCATAGGAGCAGTAATTAATTCAAATGAAGTGGGATTTACTCTAAATGAGCAAGAAAAATATTCCAAAACATTCCGGGCTCCAAACCTTAACAAAAAGAAAAGGATTTCTCTTTAAAATACAACTTTCAGAGAAAATTAAGCCCACTAATATTTTTTTGAGTCAGCAAATACACTGTAAAAATGGCACACTGGCTCTCTTTGAGAAGCAGGCTGTCAAATTCTCCTTTTCTGTCCCCAGTAATAGCTAACTGAAGACTACCAGTGCCAGTGAGAAGCACTCGGACCTGCTTGGCTCTTACAGATCTTTTTGACTTGGATACTAATAGCAGTGCCCGAACTGGAGCCCAAACATTAAGTACTATTACACTCTTTGAATCCAATACAGAAGCACTTCAATTATCCAAGCTTTGTGTTATCCCAGATGAGGTCATGATTCTTAATGCTTATCACATTGAATATTCCTGCCATTTTCTGAAAGCTTGATTATCAAAATTATCCTTTGTCCCTTGTGGTGTACAGATAATTGAGGATTATACATTTCATGCAAAACAGGCTTTGTACCTCATTAAACAGACCCATCTATATTTCCACAATGTAATTCCTGAACATAACCCGTGCAGTTTATAAGCTCATGACTGGACAGCGTGATTATGCTAACTATAAGGTAAACTGGGCCGTAAGTCTGAAACTGCTAGAAACCCACAAATCAAGTGGCAGGGCTCCAGCTTGGGAAGCAGATTGATTTGCCGCGCTCTGAACAGGCATGCAAAATGGCACCATTTGTTACGTTATTCAAGCTGTTTAGCTGAACAGCGTTTTACTCATGTCTAACTTGCACTGGCGCTGATCACCAGTTGTTTTCGGTAGGAGTGAGAGTCCAGAAGGCAAATCATATACAGCCGAATTAATTTAAACTAGTACTACAAAAATGTGACATGCAGATACTAATTCTTAGTCTGCTGTAGCAATGCAGGATACTTAAACAGAGCAACCTCAGCGTATGAGTTCACATACACCCTTTTTTATGTACTGGTGATGGACTACGCAGAACTCCTCAGCATGAATTAATTCCCATGTTTTTACCTCGCACACAGAAGTACACAACAGTACTGAGGCATCAGACTCACTAATCGCCATTACTAGTACCTGCCTGGCATTCTTAAAAAGGGGAAACAAAACCCACAAGACAAACAATCAAAGTCTAGGGGGAAACCAAACACTTTACTAATCAATCAGCCCCTCTTCTTGGGAAGAGCCCACGGAGAACGTAGGGAGGTTCACAACTGCCAAAGCATCACAGGAGCCTGCTTCCTGGGTAGCAGCATGTCCTACCAGCTAAAAGAAAAACTCAAAATATATCGTTAGCCAAAACTGGGACATCAACTTCTGCTCTATTTTCAGGAAGACAAGTTTACAGGTGCTACATGAATCTAATCCAGCTCTTTGAGTAAACTATGTCACTCTTTCACACCTCATTATCTGAAAAGCGTCCTAGCAGCGTAAGATAGCCGAGAGAGACCTGCACACAAAGTCCTAGTCACAGGGCAACGCGACGCAAAGGTGCTGGCGCTGAGGGAAAGAAGTGGGATTCGGTGAAAGGAGATGGGGAAGAAAACGTCTTGTACCTGCCTCAGCCCACTGACCACAGAAAAGACGGAGCAGCACCGAGAGCCGGAGAAGGGGACAACAGAGCAATTGGGAAGAGCTACACAAACATCACGTAGCAGGAGAAAGGGTCCAGGGCTAAGGCAAGCCAGAGCTGCGGCACCTGCCCGGAGGGTCTGAAAAGATGCGGCACTGGTGGATGGACCCCAAGAGGACAGCAGTACGATGGAAGGTGGGAGACAGCGTTTGTGGGAGCACCTCCTTTGGAAGGAGAGCAGAAAGGGAAGTGCGTGCAGAAAATAAAGAGGTTATCATGGAGCAACCCAAGGTACAGAAAAAAAGACGACCTTTACAGCTTCTGAAATGACATTATTGTGAGCAAAGGAACCCGGTCAGCCTTTCTGTGAACAAGTCACAGTGTCAGGCTGTCATGCTCAGAGCATGCAGGTCACAATGGGCATTAGAATCAGCAGGGATTCAGCTGGTGAGCTTTATGCCATTTAAAATGCCTCAGAAGGGTTGTTTCATGGATATTTCAGCATGCAGAAACTTAATTTGATCAGAAACATAATTATCTGTGTCCTAGTTCTTCTCTATACCTAAGTATTTGTCTCTAGATTTATGCTATATATATATATATAAAAAAGATCTTGAATGATGTTCAGTGACCACTGGTTGGAAAACATTAGTGCTACCTGTAAAAGAAATACATTACGGTGTTTTAAAATCAATAATACTGAAATAGGCTTTCATTTTTACCTTAGCTTTTTATTCGTGAAATAAGATCCTCCACCAAAAATATGATTTTATACAGCTAGAATGAGTTTACAGATTTCACTAGAAAAATTTAATTCATCATACTGATTTCTACTCTATAGTGGTTAATGTACTTTGACCATGTGGGAAGGCAGTCTCAGCCAAGGGTGCCGAGTTTAAGTTGAGTTTAGCTCTTTGCAGGATTAAGCCCTATGAAGCAGAAGTAGTCTGCAATACAGAGGAGGTCAGAGTAGAGTAATTCTCTAAGTGAGGCTGCAGATTATATCTCGTGCGGCAGGTTGCCAAGGAGCTGCTAGGAGCAGAGAACAAATACAGATGGGAGGAGGTGGATGCAGCAAGGGTAGAACTACACTAAAAAGTCTTTGGCTACAAAAGGATGACAACAACAGGCAGTAAGAGCAGACAAAGCCCAGGACCTACAGAGCCCAGCCAAGGATGCTCCAGCAGAACTAGCAGATAATGCCAGAACTAGCAACGCCTCTTTCCTTAGCTGGAGTTCCACGACCACAGCCCTGTCAGGGATCCTCAGCCCCAAGCCACCTCCTTCAGCTGCTTCTCTCCTCCCATCCACTGCTCGGTGACCCAAGCACCGCTCCTCACGTATTCCCGAGGTTGCTGTTCCTTTCCCTCTCCTCCATCCTCCTTTTCAAACTAAGGTATGGGGAAGGAGAAATCGCATGAGCAAAGTCTGAAATTGCTAAACAAGCTCTCATCTTAAACCCTGTTAGGATGAAAATCCTTAGTAAGCTCAATAACAGATACAAAAACCCAAGAGCTCTTCCCTGCAGAATCATTCAGCTATTTCAAAGCTGCACTGGTTTCCCAAGCACTAGTTTAGGAACATTTCTTTATTCAGGAGAGCACTGATGCATGTGGCTACACAAGTGTATGCTTTTACAACGCAGTGGTTTAGAAAGAAAAATTCTAGTCGTCTTGGAAAAGACAGTCATTTAAAACGATGGGGTTTCCCCTTGGCTTCTTTAGTGAGCCTTACACAGGAAAATTTTATCTCTCGCCCTCTCATCTAACATAGTGATAATACATATCTATATAACCTCATAGTGGTGTCATGAGGATTCGTTAATGCTTATAAGCACTGTGAAGATGAGAAGTCCTACAAGCGTTAAGGTACATCAAGACAGTAGGTTTTTAATGCGCACTTAGCCCTGTGGTGAGTATCTCTCCCTTCCACCAGCCCGTTAGCATCTCTAAAGCTGTTTGCCAAAATCTGCCCTGTGGGACAGCCAGAGCAGATCACTGTATAGGCCCAGGGGACTCAACCAAACACTCAGAGGAGTAAAGTTAACAATGCTGATCTCAGGCACAGCAAAAATTTTGAGAACACACATATACTTTCAAAATCCCTACAGCAGCAGTGCTAAGGAAGAAAATGTGCTTAAGAAATCAAAATGGGCTCCAGAAGCAAAGAATAAATGAACCAATTGTTATTTAGCTTGGGGAAAGTATTGCTTTTTCCTTATTTGATTCAATGCCATGCTTCCCTCTGATTTAGGGGTTTGTGTCTTTCATTTCTAAATTATATTCTCTCTAAATTCAGTTACCATAGAGAACAGTAAACCCAGACTGAACACCTGGGCACTTGGTACAGGCAGGCTATTCTGGAGGTGGCGGTTCAGCACACCAGAACCAGCAATTAAAAACCGCCTCCAGCACGCTCGGCTTCACTAAGACTCGTGACGACACCGCTTGGCTCTTCAGGCAGCTCCTCTTCCTCTCTCCTTTCCTGCTCTATACGTGGAGACCTGGCCCACACACTGTCCCTGACCCCAAACCTAGAAACAGTAGCTGTCGGGTTGACTGTCCACCCTGCTCAGGTACAGTCGGTCACATTCTCCTCTGTCCATGACAGTGACTCACATTCTCATTCAAATTTACTGGGGAACCACAACTGGGAGACCAGAGCCAGCAGCACGGGAACAAACTCCAGCGACCAGCTCTCGAGGACGCAGGAGGTGAGGCACAGCGACCCAGCCTGGACGGTCGAGAGTCAAACTTAATGTGTTTGTTCCCTGAGCATCAGGAGCCACCCTGGCTCTGCCAGCTGCTTACAAAAGAGGCACGAGCACCCTTTGCAATTGCTAATAACGTGTTATTCTTACAGCAGCATCGTTACAGGAGTGCTTCCTATGCCCAGTTTGACAGTATTTCTAAAACTGTACCCTAACCTCAGAGGCTCTAGCAAAAAATGCCACAGCTGACCTGTAATTCAACGTCAACCAGCGCTAAAGTACATCAGGCCACACGCGGATGGAAAAGGCTCAACCCCGCTGCGGGTGACCTGCCCTCCTGCAGGCAGCCGTTCTCCCTCTGGGCAGGGGCAGGCAGCAAGCGATATAGCCTGTGTGCTCTCGTCCTTGCACTGCTGGATAATGGGGCCCAGAAAAAAGGGATTTTAGGCAGCAATGAGGAATTTCAAAGCTTTAAAGAACTGGCAAAGAGAATCCAGCCCCTTGTAAGTCTGAATACTAGTTTGCCACAGGAGACTTCATCTGATTTCTGTGATTCTAGGAAGGTGTCTGCCTTTCCTTAATGAAAACATTCTGTCACCACCTGTCAGGAATAAATTCAGGCAAAGAAAACAAAACAATATTGAACTAGAAGGCAGAATCTTGCAAAACATCAGAGCTGATTCATCCTTTCCCATCCCTTCCCCCCATCCTATTCTGGGCACCACGCCGAGAATACATTAACTTAACCTGCCTGGGGTTTTACATTAGATTACTATCCACTACCAGTGATTCGAAGTTCCTTTATTCTCCACCATTGCCATATTATGGAATAAAAGCAACTTCCTCTTTTTCTTGAATTATTCCAAGTTCTGTAGAGTCTAGCAGCAGTTGCCAAGTACAAAAGTCTTGACTACTCACTCCCACGTCTAGAACTGGTACGCCAGGCTATTAGGATATAAATCTGTTATTTTTCTCCCAACATGTGTGAATTACCAGTGTGTTACATATGTAGATACACATTCTTGTTTGCTAAAGCTGCGCTTCTACTTTTTAGGATCTGAAAACAGTAGTTAAAAGAAGTCACCTGTGGTAGGGCTAAGTTAAAAAATCCTCCTGGATAAAAAAAGCCTTTTGGATCACACATTAAAAGGAGGAACAATAAGTAAGTGTCAGGAAACTTTAGCTTCTATTACCACCCAAAGCCAGGGACATTTTATTCTGCATACCCTCAACTCATTCTATGTAGTTTCTGCAATGACAGCACTCAGGGTTACAGCCTAGAAAGCTCTCTGGTCACACTGCTCCCCAGTAATTACAAAAATCAAGCGTTATTCATATAATATAGCACTCACCACACTGCAGAAGGACCTTTTTCCCACTCCCTTTCCTCATCAAGGCAGCCTCTGTGCCCAGCTGCCTTCCCACGCAGGTGCTCTGCAAGCCACAAAAGCCCAGTTTGCCCAGACCAGTAGCTGACCTGGCAGCAGCGAGCAGCAGCGGTGAAAGCAGCTCTCTCTGAAAAGTCTTCTTTGCGTTGCAAAGCGGTTCGGAAAAACAACTCGGTCTACCTGAGCTCTCCCAGGGCCGGAACAAGCATCCTCAGCGACTGGCTGCTCAGGTGGGAAGGGAACAGCAGGGGATGGGAACAGGTCGGTCTGGCAGGAGAAGGAAAAAGCCTCTGAGGCTGGACTCGGCTGCAAGGCTGGGCACGGCTATACCTCTGCTGAGAGTGGATGCAAATACCGAAAAGCTTAGAAAAGTTGTCTTAATTCTTTCTTCCTAAAGGCTAAAGGTCAGAGGCAATCTGTTTGCTGAGAAGGCAAGTCTGTACAACCAGCCCTGCTTTCAACAAAACAAACAGAACAGGATAGAATAGAATAGCCCTGCAATCTAACTCTCAGGAAGATCTACATAAACTGAATCTAAATGGTAAAAAGCAGTGGAAAGAGTATCTCTTCAGGCTTCCTTTATACATAAAAAAGCAAGAAAAAGGACAAAAATCCCCCTTTATTTCTGAGCAAGTTCATATGTATCATACATCCATCTGCACTCATTAGCTCAAGTAGGCCAGTACCAAAGGCTTGCCACTAGGGGATATGCCCTTTTTAAACAGTTAATGGAGTTTTAATTAATTCTGTTACCTGAAAATATATCTTGACAAAAAGGAAGATAATTGAAATACATTAAAAGGTGTGTTTATTCATCTGCCCAGAAATAAGCTGAAATATACAAAGAGAACATGTAATAGAACAGTTTTTAGAGCACCTGAAAAGGACAGAGAACTACTGGGAGACTGGCAAATTCAATTACTGCTATGTATAATTGCATGCTAGCAAATGTCCAAGATGAACAATAATTAAAAAAACCAACAACCCAGATGTAAATACTAATTCATTTACAAAAAAAAGTAGAATATATGAATCAAACTAGCAAGCATTAATACTATATTGCTGTTGGGAAAAAAAGACATATTTTCCCTTTCTGGAAAAGATTTTGACTTCCTATTGAGCATAAAGAGCTTTAAGCCATTTTTTTCAACTAGAGGTTAGTTTTTCAGGGAAAAAAAATCAATATTTTCAGCAGAAATACTTTTTCTGTGGTGTTGGGTTTTTTTAAATCAAAACCTTATTTTCTATTAAAAACAGCTTTGACAAAATAATATGGGCCAGTGAAGCATTTGCTTTCGTAATGGTTTCTGGCATTCGAGGTCAGGCTTCACTACAGTAAATACAATAGCTTAAGATGAATTGTTCAGAAGCAGGAAATCAGTGACCAAAGAGCCAGTGTCCTCATCTTATAGGTCCTGAAGCCACATGAGATCTGTCAGGGCATGCACAGATGTTGTAGTCAGACAGAAAAGGTGAGCCCTAGCCATTTTTCACCTTATGACTGGAGGCTGTCATTATGTGAACCTATTATTAACTCCATTTATTTGGCTGCTCAATCCAGCACACTCCATACCCCAAACAATGGAAATGAAAAACCCTTCGGAAATTGAAGTTTTATCACTGGTCAAACCTGGAAATCATCTTTGTCAAAGGAGGCAAAATTTCCCTCCTTTCCTCACAACCACAAAGGTCAATCAGCTCCTCTGACCCTTTTTTTCCCCCATTTCTATTTGGAGATTTTGGGAAATGTTGGTCCTGGCGCAGGCAAGCTGTTGAGAAACAAGCAACCAGCCACTCTGACCTACCATTGCCCTGAACGGGAGTCACAAACACAAGAAATGACTTTAAAAAAATCCTTCTGTTTTTAGTTCAATGAAGCCAACACGTTTAAGAGATCTTAATCTTCCTTCATTTGTTTTCCCACTGCTTCGATCTTAAGTTATGCATGCATCTCTGAGACAACATCGACTCATAAAACATTTTTCAGCTGACCCGCTTAATCAACAGTATGACTCTAATAGGTTCAATATCTCACAATCAACCTCAGGAGAAAACAAAGCTCAGTTCTGTGGTGCTGGACTGTAAGGAGCATAGTGGCTTATATTAAATCCATGCCTGTATCTTGGCTGAAACAGTGGCCAACAGTGGATGCCTTGGGAAGCTTCTCACAACCAGAATAATTGTGTAATGCTGCTCCCCAGAATACTTTCCAGCTGCTGGGGATCTGCAGGTCAAGGGCTTTCCTGAGCCAGCGGTGTTAATTTTGTACTCAGAGGATTTTGAAGTATTCTTCCTAAATCTGCCTGCTTGTTTTTTGAATCCATGGAAACTTGTGCGCCCCACAACGCCCAATGGCAAGGAGTTGCACAGCTAAATGAGGAGCACGTCCTTCTGCTCTGAACCTGGGGCCTGATAGTTTCACTTGATGGCCCCCGTTCTTCTGCTGACAGAGACAGTGAACAATCGGTCACTCTCTAATTCTTCCTCCCCATGTCATTTACACCTTGCTCTCCCCTCTGCTTACCAACAGAGGTCACAGATAAAAATATGATCAGTGAGAAAGACAGTTGAAAGCCCGTCAGCCATTTAAATCCCATTTTCAGAAGTGAACCCAGGGACTTCAACACATAAACCTCACTGACTTTCCACTAGATTTTGGCGCCTTATTGCCCAACTTCAAAGAATTTTACTCCAGAACCTGAAGAAAATAAATTTTAGGACAGAGATTTTAAATAAATGGTAGATATATTTGAGAAAGCCCAATGACATTTATTTATACCACAGTGACACTTCCAACTTACTTTAGACCTCCAAAACTGCAGAAATACCAGCCTACCTTTTAAACATCCTAGCTGGCGTTGCAGAGCAGAATGAATTGCCGTCCATCATCTATTCCCTGCTGCAGAACACACACCACCCCTGAGCCTGAAGCCTCAGCTTCATTGCCTTGGTCCCCTTTACTCCCTTGCTACTGTTTCGAGTCTTTTCAAGCATTGGGGAATTTCGGCCCCGTTTTGGTCCATATTTGCATCACAGACACTGTTGGCAGAGACAGATCCCACTGCTAATCAGTTGAGTCACAGAAAAAAACTAGCAGAAGCAGTGATGGGGAAAATGTACTCCTTAGCAAATAGGAGTGCTTGAGGTAAAGGCAGGAAATCTTTAGTCCTTCAAAATCAGCGCTGATGTCCCACCGAAATCCTCACTTGCACATCATGTAATCTTTTAGGCACTTAAACACCTCCAGGCACCTAAATTCACTAAAAATCCACTAAACCCCACTTAAACCTGCCCCAGTCACAGCCTGCCCAAGCTCTAGCAGAAATCTCCAACTGCCTGTCTGTCCTGTTTCTCTTGAAGACCAGAGACCCCTATTCAAACCCCCACTCTGCTGTTTTTGGAGCAAGGATTTATTCAGGGCTCCCTCATGCCAGGGTGGCCTGTGTCTCACCCAGTTAAATTGTCTGCATCTTAGCTCAGCTAAATCTAATGCTTAAGTTATCTGTTGTCATGGATTTAACTGCTAACACATTTTATATTCCCCGAGGGTAGCCAAAATAGTAGAGCCTCTAAAATAGCTGAATAAGGAAAATCTCATTATTACCTCAACCCTGAAATGCAGTCTTTGACCGACAGTGCTATATACTATTTGAAGACAATCTCTGAGCAAATAAAAATACCAAAAAGGCACTTTTTTTCCCTCAGCAGACCCACTCCCATTAGTCCAAATTGTCCCAGTATGTGCAGTTTTGCCCAGCAAGTTGTAAAGACCAAACAATGACAACTTGGCTAAGAATAAAGCTTTTATTCTGCTCAAACATCTGGTGAATAACATTTATAGCAAGATGCAGCTTGGTACTGCTCTGTATATGTCAAGGTATATACGTCCCTCCTAATTATGAATTAAACAGAGCATTACCAAGCAAGGCTATTCCCTTTCCCTCCTCATTTGTATCTGCAAGAGTCGCTACCGATTACTGAGCATCAGAGCCAAAAAACACCTAAGAACATTAAACCATATATAATAAAAAGAGAAGTAGCACACAATTTTGTCTTTATTACACACTTTTTTTAGCCCAGCCTGGATTTTCAGTATATTCTGCCCATAGTAATTTCTTCTTTTTGTTGTCCCTAAATACTAATTTCTTGTTGATGTGTTTGATTTCCATTAATTTCCAAGTGTGGGTACATCTTGCCTGAAGAAATGACTCCAGCAGTATTTGACGTGTGAATTTGTTTTCCCTAGCAAAAGTGAACAAGATACACAGAGCTGATATTCAAAAAGATAATAAAAGAAGATACAAATGATAATTTATATCTAATATGTACTTCAGTGATCTGGTGAAAGACTGTCTAGGCTGAATAAATTAGCTCCTAATACAGTCAATTAAGACAGGTAGGTCATCTTGCAAGAGAAGCTGAGAGAAACAAGTCCAAAGAGACAAGAATGCTGAGGTTTGGAGAACTGGCTTTCCATCCGTTGCCTGGAAATGTAGTCTCTCTGCTCTTAACTCTGGTACTGCCTTCCTGCAATGTCTGATAGACAGCTTGTCTCTATTAACTAGAATGCCAATCTATTTTATTTGAATGACCGGGAAGGGGGAGGTATGTAAAAACAGGAAAAACATCCTCAGGGATTTTCTTCCTGCTTATATATGCATTAGCATTTTCTTACTAACAAGAAACTGAGTGAAAAGTGAGGGGCATATAGAAGAAAAAGAATCGAATCTTTCACCTGGAATGAAATCAAGTGGACCAACATCCAGCTGCTGCACCTAGATACTACGCAACAGCGTTCTTAAAAACGTGTATTCATACAAGCAAGAAAGTACTTGGGAATGCCTATGCTGTCTTAAACTACTTTGAACAGCTTGAAGAGAGAGGAAAAGCAGTGGTGGCCAGGAAACTCTGTACATACAGCCACTGCGTTTCTTAAATCTGAAAAGGGACCGTGTAGAGCCAAGAAAGGGGGGCATGCTCTCTGGAAGGATGTAACTCCTGTAAAGCATCTCAAATAAGATGTTAGGATAATTAGGAAACCTTGACCTCAGTAGTACTCAGAGGATTTTAGAATGCACTCCCTTCATGAAGAAGAGGATGGGAACATATGTAGCTGGAGGGGCCAGAAGGAGGCGGGGGGTGGCAGGCAGAGAGGTCCAAACTGCTGCCTAGCAGGAGAGCTCGGTGAGAGCCGCTGAGCTAGGCTCCAGGTTCAGCAGAAAGCCCTGAAAGCAGCAAGCGAGCAGTGTCTTGCTACTGCCCATCCTTCCCCATGGTGGTCTCTTCCATTACCGCACAGCTCTGCTACATACAGCGTCAGACCTCACTTAGCCTGAGCTGCTCTGCTTTCCCCCACGGACTCCAGCAGGGACCTTAGGAACACATGGAGGGTCGTCTGCCTATGATGTGCCTCTGCACCAGTGAGAAAAAGTGCAGAGGAGGTTGCACAGAGCATCGTTGTGTCACTCTTGAAGCCACAGGACTGCCAGTCCCTGCATACTGCTGCTGGCTTCAAGTCACCACTGTCTGAAGGACTTCACCCTGTTTCAGTGACGGAAGCACAGGGAGCACGCAGGCTCCTCGGAGAGATCAGCTCACCTGGGGAGCCAAGGGCTCAGCTTAGGGAAAGCCCATCTCACACACACACAACTCAGCAGCAGCTCCACCAAGACACTAACATTTCACTTGTTCCACCCATCCTCACAGGTCCGTTTTCTCTGCGTTAGAGTTGAAGTTTAGCACACCCCAAAAGAAAGGGCAAGGACATTATTTCATCTGTCTCTGGCAACAAAACCCAGGTGTTTACTGTGCTTCTGAGATGTCTGAAACAACTCTTCTACTTATTGCTCCTTTATGAGCACAAGGGGCACTGAAAAACTTGATCCCAATGGGAAGTGTGGATCTAAACACTGAGCTGTTGACCCGTACTAAACCCTGTGCAAGCATTTCAGCTTTCTATCTCAGTGGCCCAGTCCCCTCCAGCTCAATTTATTTTTGAAGCAATCAATGGAACATCAACTGCATTTAGGAACAGCAAAGTCAGAGAGGCCCCGAATATTAGGCTTCCTCTTGTTGGCCATAAAATCAAGCGACAGGCGGAACAATAGAAAGCCAGGGGCTTCTCCCTATTTTATCTCCCCTTCCCAACAGATATAAAAGCAAGAAGGGGATGCTAAGTCACAAATGGCAGAAAATCCTCTGGAACAGCAGAGAAAAAAGAAGAGGCAAAGCAATCAACACTGAGGTTTCATACTCCAGCCTAGAGAGCCATAGCATGAAAATAATTTTAACTGTTGGTTGCCCACACGACTACTGTTTTTCCAAGACATGCTAAGGACCTGATCCATGAACTCGGCGACGAAGGTTCTCCGATGGGATGCCTAAAGTAGGATCTGGGCACTCATGATCCAAAGCGAGGGCTGCAAAATTGTGTTTCTTTTTATTTCTTGCTCCTTTTGCCTAAAAGGAGATTCCCTTACTGAAACTGTTCTTCATGCAGCCTTTGTTAGCCCTGAGGTGTTGTCTAAGCATTAGGGATTACAAATTTTATCATTCTTAAACTAGAGTTAGCTTAGTTTATCTTCTCTTGGCACCACTCTAGTTCTCGTGTGCAGCAGAGGAATTTAGCACAAGGGGTCCATAATTCACACGGAGGTCAGTCTGCAATGGATGGTGCACGAATGTGCAGCACAGAACAGGCTGCCAGCATAGACGAGCCTCAAGCCCCGATTCAGCCCTCGGGCAGCTGCAGAATTAGGTACGAAAAAGAAACAAGGCTCAAATACCTTGTATCCACAATCCCCAAGGTCATTTTGACCTTTAATAAACTCTTAATTTCAAATCTTGACCATCTCTGCACTCCCCCTCCTTGTAAGCAAAGGAGTATGACAGGTAGTGGAAGAAGGTAAAATTCAAATGAAGCATTTGTTTCACATTATTCACAACGCAAGGATAGAATTAATCAGCTTTCTCTTACCCAGCCTGTCCAAACTATAATAACTACATATAACTACTACTAATAACAGTGTAATAAGTACATAATAATTAACACTAACAGTACAAAACACTGCTCTGGGAGTATTTGTAAAAAGAGGTTAGCAATGTCAGGCTTTAGGAGCCTCGCTAAGTGGAGAGTTCCTCTCCAGAATAAAGGGAAATCCTAAATCATCTTGCTTGCTCTGTGTTGCTCGGGCTCTGCCAAACCAAGCGCAGCCGTCAGAGCCCAGATCAGCGGCTCAGAAGCGCTGAAGAGGACCCCAGGCTCCAACCGCCTCACCATGCAGCGAGGCTAGAGATTTCCCACGCCTTTTACCACGAATTTTGAGGGATGTCTTGCTGCTCCAGTTGTCTGAGCTACTACACACTTAGGCTAGCGGGCTAGCCTAACAACAAAATTTGGGAAGATAACACAAAATGAGAGCAAGACAGGAGCAACAGCGAGACAAGAAGCCTGAGCAGTTACAAGATTCATTCTTTTGATAAGGCTCCTTCTACGCTGACACTTCCCCGTTACAGCCACTTTCCAGCCATGATGGGAAGCAGCCCAGGTCCACCTAGAAGGCAAGCTTGCCCTTCGGAAGGAGTACTGACTGGAAAGTCTGTATGCACGCTGTCTTACGTCAGGGAAAGGATTCCTACTGACTTTAACAGCTTTTGGTTGCGGCTCCAAAGTGGGGTCTGGTGCTTGTGTGCAGCCACCCTCCCCTCGGCGCAGGTTATTTTTCTAAAGCTCTTAGCGGCGCCTTCACCACTTCTGAGAGTCTTCACACAAAATAAACAGCACCGCTGCCTGGTGTGCAAACGAAGAGCTCTTCCATCCGCCGAAGTCTCTCCCTGCCCCAGATTTTACAGCGAAGGGATCTCCCCCTTCCCGTGCAAGGAAGGAACAATGGAACGGCGGGCAGGAGACCCACGGACCGCCCGCAGAACCGCGCTTCTCTCCCACCAGCAACCCGGGGCGCTTGACACTCACCACCCCGCCCCGGCCGAGCCTCCCAGCTTCGCAGCCAGCGGCGGCGGCCTGCGGGGACGGGGACGGGGGCGAGGAACCCCGCACCCCGGCTTCTCCCCCACCCCCCCCACCACCACCCCTCGCTGCCCTAACCGAAGGCGCGTGCTGCCAGCCCCAGGCATCCATGACAACTCCAAGCCTCAAAACGACCCGCCGGTAGAGCCACCGGGCCGGCCGACGACGATAAAGTTTGCCCGCCCCGCCGCCGCCCCCAGCCCCGCGGACAGCGGCCCCGCCGCCGCCCTGACGGTCCCCGCCGGCCCCCGCGCCGGGGCGGCCGCTGCCGGCACTGCGGCGCCCCCTAGCGGGGCCCCGGCGGACACGCCGCTAACGGCCCCCCCCCAATACTCCACACACCCACCCACCCCCGGCCTCCACTCGCCGGTGACCCCGCGCTCCCGGTCCCCGCTCCGGTGGGTGAGTGGGCAGCGGCGGCGGGGTCCTTACCTTCCGCAGCATGCTGCGCAGGCAGCGCCGGGGGGGGGGGGGGGGGGGTGCTCCCCCGCCGCGGCGCCGCGCTCTACCCGTCCCTCACGGCGCGGCCATGGAAGGGGGGTGAGGGGGGGCAGCGCGGTTGAGGCGACCGCCCCGGGGCGCAGACCCCGGTCCGGTCGGGTTCGGTGCTCAGAAACCGGCGGGCGCGGCTGCCCCTCCGTTCGCGCCGCCCGCCTGCCCACACTGAACGGCGGCGCGACGGCTGCCGCCTCGCCACGAGGAAGCGCGGCCGTGAGGGGGGCCGGGCCCACCCGCCCCCGCCGCCCGGCCCCTTCCCACACACACACACACACACACACCCCGGCCGGACCGGGGCAGGGGTTGAAGACCCCGGAGGGTCGGGGATGCGGGACAAGGCGGCCGGGTCTCAGTCCCGCTGCGTGGGCGCCCCACGGAAAGCGGGGTGCGGGGCTCCCTCCCCGCCGCCACCGCTTGCTCCCAGGTGGGTGGTGTCGAGGCGGTCTGGGGTCCCAGCAGGGCAGGGCTGAGGGGTTCTTTCTTTCCTGGGGAGGAGGGGGATGCCAGGCTGGGTGGCTTCATCCCCCCCCCCCCCCCCCCCGGGCTGATCGGGGCCGTGGGATGCCACTCGGACCACGCCAAGTCCGGTGCTTAAACGCTCTTGTCCGTGGTCACGGTGCTCCGTAAGGAAGCAAGGCTCACCGAAAGCAAATTACACCTATTCCAGGAGCAATTTACTTTTCCTGCAAGCTGTAGTACACTGTCAGAGCTACAAGCTGTTCTCAAGTTAAAATAGAATCCGATCTCGAACGGCATTTAGCGCTAATTATAATGTACTTTCTGTATTAACGTCAAATGCAAGAATCCCGGGCTCCTGCTACCCGGTGTGTGGAAGTGAATCCTTGCTCGGCGTGTTACACCTGCACGCACGCACCCCCGGGTGAACCTGCGCGCCCAGCAGCCGGACCCGGAGGATGGAGCAGCAGGTTGTGCCGTGTCTCGGGAAGATAGGACTGCGTGTTTCGGGTTCTGAAGGATGTGGCTTATCCCAGGGCAACCCATTATTTCAAGTTTTTCCTGTGTCCTGGTACCTTCTCAAGTAACTTTTCATGAAATTTCAGTCCTGTGAGCACATAGCGACCCATGGTAAATTCATTTCCAGCAAGCTAGTTAGTAAGTAAAGAGCAAAGAAGTTAGAGCAAGCTGTCATCGCATTTACATTTGTAATTCGTTTGACGGGAGCAGTTTAGCTGAAGCAACTGAATATTAGCTGGCAGGTTAATACTGAATTCATAACCTTATGTCAGGGGGAGTGGGGAGCCACACCACAGAACTCGGCCGTCAAATCTCAGCCGCCACATTTGCGATGCTGTGCAGACTAAATCAGATGCTGCTGCTTTTGACCTCGTGGTGTAGGGTATAAGTCAGCACAGTGTCGCATTAAAGAGGGGGGTCACTTGCGTGGAACCTGCAACTAGTGGTTTTTTATGTTGGTTATTGTTAACCAATGGTTGTTACATTGTCGGTGACAGCTATTGGGCTCAGATTTGCTGGGCTCCTATGAGCATGTTAATTTGTCTCCCGATGCTGGTTGTTAGTTACTTCTCTCTCAGCTCTGATTATAGAGGCTTCAGTTTCACTTCTATTCACTTGCTCAGGTTGCCTCTTGCCTTCCTCTTGTCTCCTGAAAATGAAGAACCCCTCATTTTGTCAGAATTTCTGTATTACAGGTATAAGATGATGTCTTCATAGTCACTATAGATGACTATTTACAGAAATCAGTGGCGTTTCCAAGAATACTACCCGCTACAGTCATTGACTCTTCTTGTCCGCTGCCCAGTGTAAAATGCTACAGGAGACATCCCTCCTACTGTATCTGCTGTCACCCCTGGTCATAACAGACTCTCAAACGGCTTTCCTTTCTTCCAATCATTTCTCACTGACATGCACATTAGGAGAATTCATGACCTTGCACAAGTTTCACAGCAATCTTCCCTTCCTGATGAGCCAGAAACTATCTAAAGTCAGCAGCAGAATGTGGTTTTTCACAGAGCAGCCTCCTCAGGTTCTCTAACAACGGGTTTTTGGAAATCTGGCTCCCCACCTCAAGGCCAGAGCTTTTGTCTTAGAATGCAGGACTGAGCTATTTGGCCTGGAGACAGACCCTGATGCTCATACCTTTCAAAAGCTGTATTAGATAACTCACCTCAGTGCATGTTTTTTATTTGTTTTCTCATAACAGCAGGAATACTACTGCCTCCTTCTTGCACTGTTGACCTCTGCATTTTTTTCTGCACCTATAAAAGCTTGAGTCCATCCCTTTATTTTGAAAACATAAGCATTTTAAGGTAGATGAAAAGCTTGGAGTCCAGACCTATCAAGAAATGTGGTGAGTAGGAATTTTTTGATACAACTGCAGGGCCATCTGGCCAACCAGCAGCAAATAATTAACTTTGCTGACTTGTCTTGTCTTGTCTGAGATAATATCATTTCAAGGCATCAGGATCGCTTGTGTTTCCATTCTTTCATCCCATCACTATCCTTTTTTTTCTTTCCTGTGATTTTTATCAGTTGTTGTGACTCCTCGTGGCTCTTGGCACCCACCCTTTCTCCTGCCCTTCTGGTGCCGTAAGCTCTCTCCATGTTCCTCCTTGGTACACTCACTCATACATCACCCTGCATGCACATTTTCTCCTACAGTTTTAGCCCACTTCTCATACTTGTGCAATACCAGGCATCTTCAGAGGAAGTCTGGGCATGAAGCAATGCATGACTTGGTGGGATCGATCCATGATCTCCAGGAACAGATCCTTGATCGGTTTCCCTGTACCCAAACTTACTTCCTCCTCCAAAAACTCTCTAATAAAAATCATGACTGACAAGTATTGTACAATTATTTTCAAGCTTGCTTTGGCAAAGCCATGTTAGTTTGCTGTTTCTTCAAAGAGCTTTACTCACATGCAATAATGCCACTTAATCAGAATACGATAGGTGGGAACTCCAGCTCCCGCTGGTCAGCTCAGATGAAGCTTGGATAACTGGAGAGCAACTGGCATTCAGCATGACCACGCTTGCTTCTTTCCCAGTATTTCACAAAGGAACCAAAAGTCCTGAAGTGAAATACATTCCTTGTCTTGTCCCTCTGTCATTGAATTCCCTCTTCTTTAGCCACAAAAATTATCCCCACTGCCACATGATCAACCTTTAGTGTGAAATGCAAAACCCAGAACCTAAATTGCTTTTGTCCTCCATTCTTTCTCCAGTGGTGTCTTCCTTCAGCAGCTCCTTGTATTCAGAAAGACTTTTTTTTTCTTCATCCTATCTGCCACTTCTGCAAGAATTCGACAGCCCCTCCCCTACTGCTGCCCCACGTCTCTGAGATACAAACTCCTGCGCGGGTTTTACTCTTCCTCAGCCTACTAGCCAGTTCCCTCCAACCACCATGCTCGGTGGTGTTGTCTCCGCTGAAGGTAGGAGAAGAACACTTACAAAGTGACATCTGAGCTGTGGACTGATTTTTACTTAAAGTTGTGGTGTCTCTTCAGACAACCGATAGTAACGCGTTGTCAGGTTGCTTCACTGTGCACATTTTACAAGAGCGGTTCAAGCGATGCTCTGTAGGATACCTAGTATTAGTGGGCTCAAGTTTCACGTATGGGGATGCGAAGATTTTTCTTTTTGTTTCCCTGGTGTTTACTAAATAATTCTATTGGATGCAAAAATGAAAACACATTGTAAAGCACAACCCGCTCTTTAAATGCAGCATGCTTGAAATGCCTCTAGCCAGCCTCATTTCTGCAGGCTCGAATGCAAAATGTTGCTATGGGAACAAAACCTTCTCTCCACCCAATCAGCTGAAGCAAGAGGTGGGGGTTTTTTTGAATAACAAGATTGTCTGTATCTGCACTTCACCTAATCAGTCAACACAAGACAGAGAACAATCATTTTCACAGCCAAACAGTGGAAAAATATGACTCGTTCACTGCCAAAAAAACCCTATAAGCTTCTTAGGGACGGGATGTTGCCATCTTACTGTAGAACATGAACAGACAATAAGACAAACTGACAAATCAATCTCATTTGGCAGTGGAATCAAGGAAAGAAATGGGCGTGAAACTGCTCAAATCTAACTAAATTTTGCTTTGGGAGAGAAAGCTTGAAGAAGTCCTCAAAGAATTTGGAATGGTTGTAACAGAGGACAAGACTTAACACGATTAGGTGATTGCCTCCTTTACCCCGCCCGCATGCTGAGACTGGGTTTGTGTGGTGATTTTCTTTTCCATGAGCTGGTAGCGTGTACCCCGAGACAGCAGCTCTGCTGCCCATCCCACCACAGACAGGGGGGTCCAGCCTGCTCTCCCCCAAGCTTCAGCCTGGAAGCCTGCAGAAGCCAAGGTCAACATTGTCTTCCCTCAGTGACCGGTGTGCACCGCTGCTCCACGGGACCACGGACCAGCTCATCATCGAGCACCAGCTCCTCCAGGAAAAGGGGCTGTGGATGGAGCTGCTCTTGCACCCTGCTCTGCCAAGTCCTTCACAGCGGACTGTGTCATTAGTCTCTCTGTTATTAATGTTTTAATTCAGTCAATGTGAGTCAGAGACCTCTGTCCACAGCAAATTAAAAGTAACATAACCTAGCTTGATCCTCTTGGCTGTAATAGTCCTTTGGCTCTGCTGAGGTTTAGCAATCTGTTAAACTGCAGTAAGCAGATATTTAAGTCCTGCCTCTTGTCAGTCTGTAAGCAGGAAAGATATTTCCCAAAATTCAAAAAAAGGAAAAAGATCAGTAATTTTGGGGTAGTTTTCAGACTAATTAAAATTCTTTTTATTGATAGAGATTTTTCTACACTGTCACATGAGGGGAAAGTACTAAATCAAACTTTAATAATAATAATATCCTTTTAAAAATGTTTTAGAATTTGACTAACACTTTCATGAATGGGAATACAGTAAGTCTTTATTAATGAGTGATTGAACTGTCAATCCTCACTCCTTCTTAGTCATTATAATGAATGAAGGCATACCCTTATCAATCTTGGATTCTGTACACACGTCACATTCTGTCTCTCTCCTCCAGGAGCTGTCAATTTAAAGCTATGAAACAGTCCATAGAAGAAAGGAAGTAGCTATCTGCTCAAAAGGCCCATAATAAAAATAATACTATATGCACAGAAACAAAGTAAAACGTGAGCATCATCCTAGTTGTTTTCTTCATACCAAATGTAGGCGAATGATCTGTGCTTTGTGGTTCTTGCAGGTATATTGGAAATTACAGTGACATAAATTATTGAATTTCAGATCAGCCTACATTCAGGTCTAATACAAGCATTTTTTAACTAAACTTTTTTAAAGCAGCTGAACCTGATTCAATAGTAAGATTTAAAGCAGGAGAATTGTGATGGTCTATGTTATGGTAAGACCTCAGTGTTTCTCATGTGAGTCAGGATGCTGTCAGATGTGATGCTAACTCCAAAGGAGAGGGCAGGTTCCTGGTTCAGTCCATTCCACAGAGACACTAAGATCTCCTGTCACTGTGGGACATGTGTACAACATAAATAGCTAGAAGAATGGACGAGTTTCCATGCAGACTTCAGCCCAAAACATTGCAATATCACCAAGTTTGAGTGGGTGGATATTGAGACCTGACTTGAGGAGGGCTTTGAACACTGGAGTGCCAAGCATGTGGTGGCCCAAACAGGGCTGCTGCCTCACTCGTATTTCACATTGATCTGAGGAGATGCCCAGTACAATCATAACATCTTAGAAAGGAGAAAGGAGATGTTTCAAAATAAGCATGGAAGAAGGTCCCGAGGCCTTTTCTGCACATCACAGTTTTATTAGCTCAGTTACTCTGTTAGGAGTATGAGCACTTGCTATTGCAGCTACTCTAATTTAAAAAGTATGGGTACAATACGGAAGCTATTTGGTATAAGACAATTATACCAGGATAGTGAATACTGGTTTCAAGGACAAGTATTTCCAATGTAACTGCTTCCATTACCAGCATAACATGTTGTTACCATTGTGCCTATCCTGGGAGTGTTTTGTCAGTTCAGTTCTTATGCTGAACTTGTTCAACTGCTGTTAATACCTGCAGCATAACTGAAGGCAAAAGCATGTGGCATGCAGGAGAGTTGGGAAGGAATTGGGAGCACATCTTTAAAGCAGTTTTACTACTGAGATACTCATGTGGTGGACACGCAGCCTCAGTTCCTCCTGGTGTATACTGCTTGTCTGGCCTCACCTCAGAGGTGCCTTGATGACAACGCAAATGGTGCACCAGTAATTTGAATTTATTAAGGGGGTTTGTTTTATCATTTTGTCCTGGTTTGGCTGGGATAGAGTTAATTTTCTTCCTAGTAATTGGTACAGTGTGTTTTGGATTTAGTGTGAGAATAATGTTGATAACACACTGATGTGTTAGCTGTTGCTAAGTAGCGCTTATCCTAAGTTAAGGATTTTTCAGTTTCGCATGCTTTGCCAGCAAGCAGGGGTACAAGAAGCTGGGAGGGAGCACAGCCAGGACAGCTGACCTGAGCCAGCCAAAGGGATATTCCATACCACAGAACGTCATGCTCAGTATACAAACTGGGGGGAGTTGGCCGGGAGGGATGGATTGCTGCTTGAGCATTGGTCAGCAGGTGGTGAGCAATTGCATTGTGCATCATTTATCTTTTCTTAGCTCTAATTTCTCTGGTTTTGTTATTTATTCCTTTTCATTACTATTATTATTGTTATTATATTTGTATTGTTTGGGGGTTTTTTTGTTGTTTTTTTTTTTTAGTTATTAAACTGCTTTTATCTCAACCCATGAGTTTTGCTTTTTGTCCCTGATTCTCCTCCCCATCCCACTGGGAGAGGGGAGGAGTGAGCAAGCAGCTCATGTGGTGCTTAGTTGCTGGCTGGGGTTAAACCACGACACATTTGCAATATTGCATCTTACTGTAATATTTTCAGCTCTATTGCTATTTGCACTTTCCAAGCTGCACTAAGCAACCTGAGTGAATCCTCTGTCCAGAGCTGTCCTTGTCACTATTTCCTGGAAGCAGTCATTCAGAAAAAAAAGATACAATTACGAAACAAGTATTTCTTTCCAGTGCCCTTTGTTCCTAGAAATCTGGAAGGTACATGATGTTGATCGAGTAACTGTTCCTGTTCCTGCCTGTATGAATGCTTCCGTATGTATTTACACAAGGAATTTGATTATAACTGTAAATATTTAGTGTTATTCCTCATTCACAAAGCAACAGAATTGGCTCATCCTCGCTAAGCAGTAAGCTACCACGATTGTGGTGTTAACTTTTAACTTGCTGTGCATTAAGCTGTCTTGTTCAGGATCATTAAAGAGCACTTCATGTTCTCGCTTTTCAGACAGCTACTCGGTCGGTTTTGCTGCTCCTACTCATTTGCCTAATTATTTTACATGCAAAAAGCCAAATCCCTCTATTATTTATGTACACATGTGTTCCCATTGAAGGCAATCCAAAGATTCGTAATACCAAGACATTATGCTGATAGCATTGGTTGAGGCAGATACAAAGCTTCTCATGTTGGGAGTGAATTTAGGATCTTGTTAGATCCTGGGGCATCTCAAGTCAGAATAAAATTGCCATATTTTAAACCGAAACTTAATAGATTGTGTCTTTCCGCTGCCTGCAGAAGAGGGAAATACTACAATATGTTCTTGCCAGCTTCTGTATCAAAGGACATGGCAACTTCTAACAGCTCCACAACAGATGCCTCATGCATTCCTTAGTCATCATAAAGCAAATCATATATCCAAAACCATATGTTTGTGTTCACTCACCTATGAACTCAGAGCAAATGGCCATCAGCAAGCAGTACGGAAAGCAGAGAAGTCCCAGGAGCGCTAGCCAGACTGACTTAGCTAATGAAGTGCGCATAAACAGCAAACATCCATCATCATAAATTATCCTCAAACTCCCCTTTCACATGCAGTCACATCCTCACATCTAATGCTGCGCAGACAACCTGTGACATCTGTGGCCTGAATCCTGCAAATGTCTAGACTGAGTAGGAAATGTGCTCTGTAAACATGCTGTTCATTATAGCTATTTTACCTACTGCCAGATGGATTGATTTGAAATGGTTTATTGCTTACTCACCCTTTTGCCTATTTGAATTAGATGAGTTAGCAAACTGCCTAGTAGTCAGGAATCAAGTGCTTCAGGCCAGCAAAGATTTTGAAACTGCCCTTTCTTTTCTGCCTTCACAGGCTGTTGCAGGGGAGTTGAACATTTTACATGGGAATACTTTCATCTGAGCTAACGCAAGGTGAAAGAGATCAGCTTTGTTAAACAGGCATCACACTTAAAATAGAACTTGTACTTCAAGCCTATTTGTAGGAGAAACAAATATGAAAAGATTGTAGCTTAATAACTGGATAAGATGTTGTTATTTTGATATATTTTGAACAACAGATAGATAGATCTTAGTAAAAGAGCTCAACTGGAATGTAAGAGAGTTGATACTAAAAAAATAACTTTCCCCAGAAAAGAAAAGGGAGTAGTAGCAAACATGTATTCATTATCACTATTTCAACATCATCCTCTAGTCATGAGATCAAAATTATTACAGTGATGGTATTAGTACCAGTATCCAGCAATTATTAGTAAAGCAAATATAGACCAAGTGAACCACATAAGCATGTATTTTGAAGCATATGAGTAAGCTCAAGGAGTAAAAACCTATTGAAAGGAACAAAATATTCCAGTCAGGTAGAGCAGACCAGAATTAATGGAAATACATTATCCTGTGGCTAAAGAAACAAGCTCAGCCAGAATTTATGCTCCCCTCCAACATTTTCATGGCACGATGGTAGGTAGCTACCCTGCTGCCTATGTGATTATCTAAATGTAACTTTGCTGAACTCAGCACACCCAGCTGCATTTGTAGCAATTTCAGTAACTGCCATTCTGGTTCAAGCCTGTAGATTTTCTAAAAGGTACAAAAATATGTTTGCATTTGGCTTTACCTGCTCTATAGATAAAGTAATTCCCCCCCCCCAGCTGCTGTAAAAATAAGCCCAGCCTTTCCTAGAGTTGGCTAACTCAGATATGGTGCTGGTGCACCCAGGAAATATTTTTCATGTCTTAACCGCACTGACATTTAAGAGTGCCTGCCCTCTGGAAGGCTGCCTGGGCTGTAGATCTTTTATCCAACGGGGTTTTGACTTCAGTTTTGCATTCTGGCTAACCTTACGGAATTCTTAATTTTATTTAAATGATCAGATATTAATCCTGATGCAGGAAAGCATTTAATAATATCCTTGAGTCCCTTAAGCACTTGCTTAAAGTGCTTGAAGTTTACTACATGTTGAAATGATTTCTTGCACTTACACCATACAGTGCTAGACTGTCCTGAAATGACTTTCTGTCTTTCTAAGCATTGCTTTTCACCGCCTCTGTAGGAGAAATGCAGTTCAGAAATGTTCCTTCGCTGTATTCCTTCCCAATCCACTACCAATATCTTCTCCACCTGAAGCGTATTCTGAGGAGCAGACCCTCTCTCATTACAAATTACCATGCAGGACATAGCTCTCAAAAGTCCCAGCAGGTGTGTATATCCACACAAAACTATAAATATGGCATAACTTGAGGCATGTAAAGCACGATGGTCCACTTCAAAATTGCAACAATGACCTACTTTTGATAGCAGCAAGGACTCAGGAACACGGCAATTCAGAACGAATGGAGAAGGAGAATTGCTCTGTTTTTTCCCAGTTTGTGTACCTTTTGGTGGGTATTCACACAAGACACTCAGTGCCTAGCTCAGCTGCTGGCAAGTTGTTTACCTCTACCTTGCCTATAGGGAGGCTCCTTATATGACAAATGAGGTAAATTTATTTAAAATAGGTAGCGTGAATATCCCCTCCACTCGACAGCTCCCCCCAAGCCAATAATTGGAGCCCGTTCCCTTCCTACAGAACAGAGAAAAGACTATTTTAAACAATAGGAGTAATAAGAGTAAAAAGCAAAAATTTGGCAAAGAAAATGTAACATTTTTCAGAGCCATTTGGACATCAAATCGGGCCCCCTGATTACCAAGTACAAATAAAGCTGTCAGGCATCTACTGACAGTTTTTTAAAGTGATCTTTAGCACACAGCATGGAAGAAAGGTAACTTCAGCGTGCAGTGTCAGATCAAACAGTTTGTCTGCCATCGATTAGAATGAAAGAATATATTAAACCTCAGGATGACACCTGGTATTTCAATACAAAATCGGAGTCTCTCTTTAAAAAGGCTTTTGTCAAGATAATCTCCATTTCAAGCTCAGCAATGTAAACTGTGACCAGATCGAAGACTGCAAGCACTAGCGCACTCAAAAGTGAGACCCTGGAAAGATGACTTTTAGTTGGCATTTCCTATCTTTTAATTCAAAGCAGGATGCTGTGAGTGGTATATGGGTTGTGCAGAACAAAATAGAAAGCCATGGATGACTGCATTGAATTAGCCACGTACCCTAATGTTTACTACTTAAAACCCATCATGTGAAAATCAGTTCCCATCACAGAGATTGTTGTTATGTATTTTGGCTGTTGAATGGTCAATCAAATGCTAGAACCACAAGTTCGATATGTAATGTGTCTTGATGTAGGATTTTTTTAATTTTTGTTTTTAGCAGTTACTCTATACAACAGACTATGACTTCTTGTTTTGAAAAAATGTAAATAAATTGCCTGTGGCAGCACATATTAAACAGATTCAGGTCTTGTAGGCTGGCAGGAGAAGGGAAGGGAAAGGCAATGTTCCTACTGTAATAGGATTCAGTCAAGCCATAGAAGGCCATTGCTTTCTGATTACAAAAAATAGGCGGGATTTTGGGCAGCATCGAGAACGGGTAATGATGATGTAACCTTTCACCTCATGGTTTGGTTTATTATTTTCAATAGGTCAGCTGTTAAATGGAGATAAATACAAACACTGTTGCACAAGCACTGGAACTAGGGAAGCCCCCACGGCTTCATGTGCCCACCGAAATAGCTCTGGCTTTTTCCTCCCTACGTGATCCTGTCACGTGCCCTGTTTCCTCCGCACATCCCAAATTCCCTTCTGCTTTCAGTCCTCCCTGCCTGCTGTCACAGCGGATCACACCCTATGTTTACGGGCTAGCTGGGACATGCTGGCTGGTGCGTCGGGGCAGCCCAGGCACCAGAAGCGACTGTGAAGCTCACGCAAGCAGCCTGTCTCCTGGTGAGGTATTCATTCATTCTCCCTCCTTTACCCAGGTGTCAGTATTTACAAAACTTGTAGGAACTTGATATCCCTGATACCTGTGCCTCTCACTTGTTGCTTGGCTCCACACCCTTGTTCTCTGTTAAATGGTTAGCACCAGACATCCTATCTTCAAAGCAAAACCAGTATTACGGCGGTGCCAAATTCTTCATGGGGTTAGAGCCACCAAATGCTAAATTAAGAGCACAGCTAGAGCTGGTGCAAAGCCACCTTGTCACTTTTATGGTGGCACCGCGTTACGGCTTGCTCACTGACTGCCTGGTGCAGCCTTACTGGGGTTTTCAGCGCTGGTCTGGTCTGCGAAATGAGTGCACACACTCCCCTATCAGTCAGCAAAGCCTTCTGCAGTGTAATTTTTCACTAAATATATAAACAAGGTGTAATTCTAGCATTAGTTGCTTCCTACATTCTGCCTTTGCTACAGCCTTGCAACAAAGAAAAAAAAAGACATGCAATCCCCTGAACTTTCTCTGATGCCAGTCAGAAATAAATACATATAAAGAATTAGCACAGAACACATGCAAGAGGAAAATCCTCCTCTTTTTAAATAGAACCTAACATCACAGGAAAAGTCATGGGAAGCAGAATCTAATAAGATTCCTGGCTTTGATTTTTTTGTTTCATTGTAATTCTAATTTCCCGTTTGTCTGTATGATTTTAAACTGACGGCGCTCAGGGTGATGGCGAGGATCCCTGATGATCAGGGAACGCAGTCCCAGCATAGCTCTTGAGTCTGTAAAAATGGAGAAAACTGGAAACAGTAGGAGGCTAAAAACAGAATAGGAATTTCCATCTTTCTTTAACAGCTCCCTGCTCTGACTACAGCTACCCCAATAAAAAGCACTTATCAGATAGAGCGGTGTGAATCATCAGCCATTTTAAAACCTGTATTAGCCTGTAAGCAGGTTATCATCAGCTGAAATCACTAACAGTTATCAGAGAAGGGTGGTGAACAAACACTGCTCCGTGGCCTGTTCCTCCCCACAGCTGTCATCAGCCTTGTTACACCTCTGAGAGAGCAGATTCCACAGTCCTTGGGATCCCCTGAGCGGAAAAATGAGGTATGCAAGCACTTATCTTCGCACCATTACCCCTAAAGGTCAGGCATTTCCTACTGAGGAGGTCTGCATGCCAGCTACGAGGCTAAGGTCAATACAGCAGTACACGAAGAGCCAAACATCTCGGAAGAGGAGATGGTTCAGAATTGGATGGTGGAAGTGCTAATAATACAGAACAGCTTAGTATTTTTATTTTGTATCTGGAAAAAAATAGGATTCATATCAATTAGAGAGAATTTGTTCTTTGATCATCAGGAACTGAGGAATATGTGTAGGATGAATGTTACCAACCTGGCATGTTTAGATGCCAGTGAACCCCAGGAGTGGTAGAAAAGTTGGCTGAGGATCCTTCTTTTTCACTGACGTTGATTTTGAAGGTACTGGGGAAATTCCAGGACACTGGAAGAATACTTAAGGCTGTGCTAGTATATAAAATGTTGAAGTGACTTGACTAAGATAAATATACCCTGGCAGTGACTGGGAGCGTGGAAAAAAAAAACATACTGGTAGAAACAACAGGGGGTGACAGCACTGCAAGAATTAATGGTAGGTAGAGCGTCAATTGTGATTTTTTTGAGGCTTGCCAAATAAATCTTATTTCATCATTTCAGATTACGGGTTTGTACAGGTAAGCACAGAGATGTTACACACCTACATGATTGCAAGGCTTTTAATTCTGTACCACGTAAAACCTGATGAAAAGCTAGCAATATACCATGTCAGAAAAAGCACTTGCAAAGTGGTTTAAGAACTGGCTAATTCAGCAGTTCCCTTGAATATAATTTTATTTAGTTCTTCCCCTTAGATCTCAAGTGTATGTCCCATCCTGTCCTCCCTCTCAGTGTTTGCTAACATATAGTTCAGCAGCTCTTAAACTAGAGGGATGTGTCTGAGAGCAGAGCTGGAGCTGCACCCAGCGGGACATGGTGAGATGGGAACCGCAGGGTAAAAGGGAGGTCTGGAGCAGAGGGTGAGCCGTACTCGGCACTGAGCTGGAGGATCCCAGGGTTGCTGCAAAGTGCCAAACCACAGCCAAGCTTCTCAGATGGGACCTGCTCATCCACTGCCTTCAGGACAACCTAAGGTGAGCTCCCTGTGCAATCCTGCAGCAAACAAACAAACAGAAGTCTAGTACGTCCTTGACTCCTTGCTGAAGGCATGAGGGGAATAAAGTAAGCAGGAGGAGGAAGATGATTTTTACACTTTGTATATACAGGATTGATATGGTAGGTAATTCTCATCCCAAAAAGGCTGATGAAAAAAATCAGGGAGGGTAGAGAACCACAAAAATTACAAGGGAAACGTGCTTTTCATGAAGAGATGGAGGGTTCCATCTGTTTAGCTTGTCAACAAGAAAAGTGAGAGGTGACTTGATTGCAGTGTACAAGTGCTTTCCCAGGCAGAAAATATTGGGTAGTCATCACTTCTCTCAGCTTGCAGAGAAAGACAACAACAGGATCCAGTGGCTGAAAGCCAGAGCCAGACAAATTCAATTAGAAATTAAGCCCAGCTTTATAACGGTGGAGTCAACTGCTCATTATGACACGTGACCAAGGAGAGACGGTTCCACAGAGCAAGGCAGGATGCTTTGCAAGAAGATATGGTTTCACCAAACCTGTCACGTTTCACTCAACTCTGAGAAACACAAATGCAAGTCAGCAGTTTCTAAAAGGAGAGATTAAATGGTCAAACACCTACTTAAAAACAAACTAACCAACCAAAAAACCCCACCCTTTAGTCTATTTTGCTCAATTCATGGATGTCTGTCAGATTAGGAGAACAAGGCAGGGATCTTTCCACTTTCTGTGGGCTAACAAAAGATCCACT
Organism: Astur gentilis; assembly: GCF_929443795.1. Classification (NCBI taxonomy): domain Eukaryota; kingdom Metazoa; phylum Chordata; class Aves; order Accipitriformes; family Accipitridae; genus Astur; species Astur gentilis. Next base: position 13,300,352 of record NC_064913.1, read on the forward strand.
CGATATTTAAAAGGAAAATGGCCAAGAACGATGTGCTAGCAGGACAAAATGGAAATCTTGCATCTCTTGCTCAGTTCCTTCATAACTGGGAAGTAATCATGCAACTTTCCTATTAGTTTGGATGTCTGAGGGAAGAAAATGAGACCAACTTTAATTACATTGGAGATTGGATTGATGCAATTGCATTAAGCACTCAGCTCCATCAGTGACAAGCGCAGTATTAGCACCAAGAAGGGCAACCTTGTAGGATTAGGCAGGGAAGTGGGGAGGCAGACAGCTACTGGCACGAGAAGGGAGGGCAGAGTCTGATGCGGGAAGGCAGGGGTGGCACAAACCCCCTCAGCTATGGATGAGGGGAGACGGACAAGAGGCAGCATGCAGACCTCCAGTGCCAGCCCCTGGATTGGGGCAGCACAGCAGGGAGTTGCCTTGAACAGGAGGGAAGGTGGCCGATAGCACGACAGCACGCAGGACACCGCAGGGAAGCTGGAAAGATGCATGCGTGCACCTCAGAGCAATAACACCTGAGCCCATCGACTTGTTCAAGAGAAGCAAATCTATTAGCTGCAGAGAGTTACCCCCTTGCTTTCCTCTCAGAAGTGATTACAGCTACAAAATCTGTTTGCGCTACCAGCCTCCCACTGCCTGCTACAGTCATAACTGTAAAAGCAGTATGTCCTGCTGCGGAGAAGCCGAGCTGCAGGGAAGAGGTTGCTCCTGGATCTCACCAGCTATTGCCACAGTCCTCTTGACAGTGTGGGGCTTCCAAGCAAAAATCAAACAATCCAGCACAGCCAGTGAAAAGCTTTTCAGTGCTTTTAAAGGCTTCACTAAAGTGTAGAGACAAAACATTTATGCACCGGTTGGGGTTCCTTGACCCACTGTGGCGTGGCTTTTGGAGAATAAATGAAGAGAAGTGGGAGTTGCAGGCAATGCTGGGGCTGAGAATAGGTCCCCTATAGACTAAATGTATACCAAAGCTAAACAGCTACCAAAACACAATTAAAGGTTCAAGCAACTCAAATGATAAGCACATATGTTCTCTGTATAACATACATATGTATAAAGGTACGTGTGTTTATTAACCCTGTTTGGGAGGTTAGTGTCTCTCTTAGGAGAGTTTATTTTAATTGATAATTCTTATTTTAATGTTATTTTAATTGAGGCACAGGGGAAGGCCAGAAAGAGAACAGCAGAAAGGAGGACAAGACAGTCCTACAAATTGACTCATAGCTCCTTGTTAATGCTGGCAAGCTGCTCAGGAAAGATACTGTCTAGATGCCTGTGAGATGTCTTCTCTGAAAGACTTGTATGAATTATAACACACAACTGCTAGTCTACAGCAACCTTTAAACGCTTGATTCTAGGCAGCATATGGTGGGTGATAAAAGTTGTTTGTTTCCTTGATATCCCTTCTGTACCAAGATGCTATTTTGTTAATTGCAGAGCATGAAGTTAATTATACTGTAGAATTATGCATTGTAACATTAGTGCGTTCATTTTGCCCAGTGTGGTGTTAGACAAATGGGCAAAAGATATGCTGCTACAGTCAGGCCTGGATGGTCAGTTATGGCTTGTGTTTTCTTGTTGCCGAGTAACAACAGCAATTACAATCCCAGCTAATAGGAGCTACAAGTACAGATAAGAACCCACTTTGGCTTTAGAAGAAACAAAAGTTTAGTCAATGTAATTTGACAAGTGTTACAGCACGGACTAATTGCTGCTCACCACTTTTCTTTTGCAGGTATGTAATAGCGCTTACAGGTTGGGTTTGGAGCATCCAGTCTATGCCTGGCCACGATGGAGTTGCTCACTGTTTTGGTGTTTGCTTTTTGGAAACCAGTTTGTGCTTTTCTTCAGCTGCCAGAAGCAGGTCTGCAGCCATAGACACAAGTAGGTGATAGGGCCATTACCAGCCCCCTGTAGCTGTGGTAAGGTAGTAGCTGTAAGATGGCCATTATGGTGTGGGTTACACAGCAATTACTTACTGTTCTTTCTTTTGTAAGCTGCAGTGGTCAGCGGCAAGCAGCAGAAATGATTGTGCTTCCGAGAAGTTCTCCAGCTCTGGGGATGAAGGCTGTTGTTAGCACAGGGTTGATATAGATGCTCTAATGATTGTTTGGATCCAAGTGAGTGGCAGGCACCTTGCCAGGAGGACAGATTTTTTGGGGTTGAAGGGTAAACAGAGCCAGGTAGCCACCTCCCAGCGATGTCTGCACTGCAGGGGAGTTGTTACTGTGGATTTGCATGAGCGCAGCAGGGGCAGCATGCGCAGATCCAAGTTCAATGGGTAATACAGTTCCTCAGTCACCAGGCGAAGCTGGACATTATGTTTGGGATTAATCTCTGCGCCTTGGTTTGTTACAGATGTATATAACCATAGATTACCACAGGACAGCAGAATACACAGCCACGGTGCTGAGCAGAGCCCAACGCCAACATCTCCTGAGCAGCCCATTCCTGGTGCACGCACACAGCTGCCTGCAGCCAGCTCCGGGTCCCCAGCCCAGTACCTACCTACCTACCTACCACAAGTTTTGCGACCCACTCTGATGAGTGCAAAAAAGAAGCCATGCTTAATTTAAGTTTTCATTCAGCTCTGGTAATTGGTTACAGAAAGTAATAGTTGAGTGCTGAATTAATTTTTGCCATCTCAAGCTCTGTATTTTCAAATGCGTCACAAGACATGTTGCTATTTGCTGCACAGTTTTAAGTGGTTCTGCCAGGACACATTGGCTTCTGTCGCTGCTTTTCAAAACCTAAACTTTAATGGCCAAATCAAGCTTTAAAAGCCCAAAGTCTAACAGATGTGTAAGGAATTTTTTCTGAAGAAAAAAAAATCCATCAGAAGAAATCCATCAGAAATTATTTGAAGTCCATCATTTGAAGTCCTGTAGAAATCATTTGAAGTTGATAAAACACACATTAACATACCCTGTTAGTATTTAGAACAACAGCACTGCAGGACAGAGCGCCCCAAACTGAAAAAGCTTATTTATAAAAATGAAACCAGATCGCACTTGAGGGGAACGCAAATTAAATGGCAGGAGTTAAAGGAAAGCCAGGTAGATTTTAATCCTATAGCTAAAAAAATCATCATCATAATAAAAAAGTATGCATACCTTCAGACTGAACTCTTTCAGACAGCCTAAGATTGCATCCTGACCTTCAGCCCATGGCTTTTATCTCAACCCTGTGTCTGAGTCAGTGTCAGTTCTGTATGATTCTCCCATGGGCTTTAACTCTCACAGCTGATACTGAGTTAATGAAGAAGGCCTTTTCTAAGGCAGAAGAAATAAAGCCAGATATTCCTCTTACTCTTCGTTTTTCAAATGAGTAAAAAGTTAGAATTTTTACACTTTAATATAGGAAATCTAAATCTTGCTTTACTCTTCGTGATTTGATTTCTTGCTCGTTAAATATACAAATGTGAGTTGATCACAAAGTATATGCTCCCTCTGTGACCTGTAACAGGCTTATTTTAGTGGCAGGGTTTTTTTCCTCCATTTTAATAGTTATTCACAGAAAATTACAAATTCTTAAATGGAGAGAGGTACTTTCTGGCTGCCTGACCAGAGGAGACAGCTGGAGAGACCTCTGAAGCCACCATGACTTTCAGGTGCCAGACAGAGCTCTTGGTGTCACCTGTGTCTCCTCCTGTTTGTGAAACAGAAGAAAGATAGCACAACTCCCTCGTTGGCTTCTGTTTCTATTTTCAGACTCGCTCTTCTGCATAGATTCCTGTTATTAATGGGTTCTATTAATGGGCACAGACATCCAGAAATTAAGCTTTGATATACCCAGAAGGCCAAGAGTGCTGATGGGAGTTGGCACCTGATTTAGACGCAGAGTGACAAGGCTCAGTTTGAGACTCGGAGGTGCTCTCCTCTACCAGAGTTGGAGACGTCTCTGTCTCGGGGCACCTTTGTGCCGAGTTGCCCAAAGCAGCCTTAGGCCGGGTCCCAGAGGGATGTGAAGGTCAGACTGGGGATGTTCAGGTCAAGTGGAGATGTGCCAAATAACAAAAATGTCTCACTTGTCCCAACAATGGTCTTGATGCTGCATTATGGGCGAGTGAGGTGTCCCAGAGGCTCATGCTGTAAAAACCTTGCACTTAGCTTTTTTTCTTTGGAAAGTAAAGCAGCTCCATGAACTCTCCAACAGCCAGGGTAAAAAAATCCTTTTCTTTTTTAACAGAGCTGCCTCAAATTAAAACATGCTATGGCTTTCTTGCTTCCTTTGGCCATTGTTTTGCTGCAAGACACAAGGGAAGTGCCACGCAGACAGATATTGCTGAATTTGGTTTTGCCTCATTGAATTTTTATGGATGGTTACCCTCAGAAAACAAACTATTAATAGGCCTGTGTCTGAATGCTTGACCACATGAGACTTCATCTGTTACATTCAGGCTGTGTTTTGATGGTTTCCTATTCAATCAACTAAAAATCTTTTGGGCTATGAAGGATATAAAATAGTCCTACAACCACTTGCCCTAAAACTAATATTTAAAATATATATCATGGGGAAAAATTGAGTAGTCCATTAGAGGAGTGGGAAAGAAATTACACCACAAGTGAAGAGAAAGAAATGGATAGAATATTCTAGCAATATAAATCCGTGTAAAACAGAAGTCTCTTGAGCTGCAGTTTGCTTAAGTGATGCTAACAGTAGTACAGGTTATATAAGTAGATTTTGTAACTGCTGTTGTCATTACAGAGGTTAAATTACACTAAGCTATTAATGTAGCTTTTAGTGGGTAATTTACATAAAGGAAAAGGTAGGCTCCTAAAATTTAAGTTTGCTGCATATCCTTCTTACTGGGAACAAATTGCAAAACAATGTAGATTTTGGAAGCAATTTGTGAAGCTGTCCTGTAATGATTGCTCCTGCTCTGAATACCCACTTAAAAATTAGTCAGTAACCCTTATTTTCACTTTTATGCACACAAGCAAAAATTTTTGGTCGCAACATCAAAATCAATCTCTTCTGCCTTATCAGGTTTGTAGTGCAGGATAAACTGATCTAAATGAAAAGATTAATGATTTTAATTAACAAGTAAAAAACTTTGATGTCAATATCAGTTTTTAACTTGTATTACATATCTTCATAATTTGATAAAGAAAGTTTAGCATTGTTTGTTAGAAACTTTGTAATGCCAATTTCCAACTAAATGTAATCTTTATGCTAAATTTGGTATTTCTTTTTCTTACTAAAATTGTAGCTATGCACATTTGTGTATATACATATTGCTTTGCACACATGTATTCATGTTCTAATTTTTTTTTACTCTGTTGATATTTAAGAGAAGAAAATCATGAATCAAAACCTCTAAGGAAAACGCATAGAGGAAATTATAAGTGCAAGTCTTAAAGTGCTTTTTCAAAAAACAAACCATCTTATAGGTGATTGTTACATATATAAATTTTGAAAACACTGCTTTTTTTTCTTCAAAATCCTTCTTTGATTCTGCCCCTTGTGTTTGTCACGTGAACAAAGCTAAGAGCACCTGCAAAATTAATTGACCTGGGAAATGACATTACATGGGTTCAAGTAACGCAAAAACATAAGTAAAGGAAATGGCCAGACCTGGTTTTGGCTCTTCAGCAAAGGCAGGTCTCCAGGGGCTCCGAGATCCTCTGCGGGCTGAATGTGGTCGTGCTCCTGCTGGCAGCTGGGAACGGCACACACAGCAAAGCGCTCCCCTTCCCGGACTCCATAGTGAAATCCAGCTGGAAGCGAGAGCCACCATTAGCTCTAGTGTGTGGGCCCTGCTCTGCTTGGGAGCCAGAGGGTGGTGTTCAAAGCTCAGCAGGTCTCTGGGAGGAAATCCCTGCTGGGCACTTTCCCGCTGACATACGTTGCTCTGATCTCCTCCACTGAGATAGGCTTCCCCCAGCATAAAGCAGCACTGACTGGGGGATTTGCATGAGGAACCTGAAGCGCCATTTAAAGGCTGCCAGTTCCCCACACACACACCTCGAAGTACTCGCTTGTGAACACCACGTGAAGGGAGAGCCTTTAGACTTGCAGGTGTTAACCTCTTAGCAAAGCAAATCTCTGTTCCCTCTCTCCCCCTCAGTTGCCAGCAGAATAATAAGCCCCACAGAATTAGTAACTCAAAGTTTTCACTTTGAATGCATCTCAGCTGTAGAAAATACATACACCAGCTTTCTGGGCTGATGACTTCCAGCTGTATCCAAAACAATCATCCCTGTAATTCCCACTTGAGAGTGCTTCCCAGCACCAACCTTAGCAGGAAACATCCCCAAAATTGAAGCCTGAGCTTATATGACATAGAAATGCAAAGTGGTGAGTATCTGAATGTTCTCAGCGTGCCCTCAAGGAGCCAGGTGGGCACAGCGTGTAGGAGTCAGTAGTACAGCACAGGTTGGGCAGGAAAGGACAAGGCCTCCTCCCCTCTCCTTCCAGCTTTCTTAAATGGCCTAGGATGTCCTCACCTGTCAAAGATTTCTCCTCTTGCTGTAGCTAGAAAGGGTTATGAAATGTTAACTCTTTGCTGCAAGTTCTTCAATGTGATACTGGTGCTGCCTCTCCTTTCCATCCATCTCATCTGGTGAAGTCACATTTTGCTAAACAGAACTACGGTGGATTCATAAGCTGCTTTCAACATCACAGCCAATATCAAGTCTTGAGAGCATTGAACAGTGCTGTTTGTATTCACCTACAGCACAGGTCCTCTGTCTGCAAGGCAACCTCCACCTGCTCCTGCACAGCCAGGGCAATTTTGGGGTCTTAAGGTCAAAATCTGGAGGCTTAGTGAGCGACGTGCTGCTAAGGGATCCTGTTGATGGAACCCGCTCTTGTTACTTTAACACTGTGTTGTGCTGACCTGGGCGGTTGGACTACCAGGGTCTTGGTAAACTTTCTGCTGGCAAAGAGTCACCCCTGGTGATGGGGACTGGGCAGTGTGTCCTGCTGTGCAATGCTAGCTGGCTCGGCCGGCGGGTTGAACGTGGCACATGGCAGGCACGTGTGGCCAGCCGCGCGGCTGCCATGGGTCCTGTGCTGCAGAGTCGTGTTGCAAACCCCAGTATTGACCTGTTGTTACTGGGATCTTCACAAGAGGAGATGGTCTCCCGAAGCTGCTTCCTCCATCGCTCCACCCTCATGTCTCATGGCCAGTTTTGGCTGTATCGGGCAGAGAGGCACTGCCCCAGGCGGGATGCAGTGCCCCATTGAGCGAAGAGCTCCACACCAATGCATGGGGCTGAGCTGAGCATGCTGTCAGCACAGTGATAGCCCAGAGGCAGCTACAGCAACAGGCTGCCCTGGCCCATGGGGATGTGGAAAAACTACTGGTAAAGACACAACTTTAAATAAAAGTGAGTTGCAGCGCTCTGCTGCTCCTGGAAGAGGTACTTCTCTTATTAAGACGACAGTTCCCATGTCAGAAAGTTGCCTCTTTTAAAACTCACATTTAGTGCAAGGGGAATATTCTTGTCAGTGCTTCAGTTGCACTTGGTTGAAGACACCATCTGCTGTGACACTGGGCCAGCTTGGCATTTAAAATGTCATTTAGACTGAAAAGCAACTGAGCCTGGGCACTGAGGCAGATGTCATCAGCAAAGGTGAACTTCCATGAGTGAATGTGGTTGCTGATAAAAGGACTGAATCACAGAAGCATTTACAGAGAGCCCTGTGGAAGACTGCTGATTTTTCTGCGTATGTCTTATTTCCTGTACGTGCCTTATGCAATCTACCTTGGAAAAGCAATGTTACCAGAGAGGTCAGTGAAATTCTGCATTTAAAATCCAGCGCTTGTGGTTCCTGCTGATTTAAGCAGGATGGACAGGTTTCTGTCCTCTCCAGAAACAAGACCGATGATATTTTCCAAACAAAGCTACTGAGTCCTAAGCTTGCTTCAGCCCAGCAAGGCAGGAGGACGAGCCCGTTTTCCTGCTTCTGTGGAGTATTGCTGCACACAAAGCTGTTCAAAACTGTTTGTTCCCTCAGAATTTCTGTTCCAGCTGAAAACAAAAGGACAAACCAGCTCTGAGGCCTCCTTCTTCAGCACAGGAGGTGTAGGAAGAGTTACTGCATCCCTGTCTGTCCCCTGAATGCGGAGGCTCATTCCCAACTGTACCTCCTGACACGTATTTCGGCTGCAATCCAAAAAAATCCACAGGGCAAAGAAGGAAGAGGAATGAAACAGGCAGAAAATGCATTAAAAAGAAGTAGATGCTAAAACTAACACAGTTAATTGCTCTACCCAGGTGTGTGCCCATAGGGCATGTATAGATCAGTGTTAGTAATGGAACTCTTTCTTCAGCAGTGCTGGGGCAAACTTGGTTCTTAAGGTCAAGTAATCAAGATGAAAATGTTGAAAGTGTCCTTTCCACATACGCTGCTCAGTATGGCTCAAATTGCTTTTCAGCTGTGCTCGCTGCTTTTGTTGACTTAAAAGTAAATTAAACATTATCCTTTTTTAATTAGATAGGTTAGGAGATGTGAGTGCTACTTCCTACTAATTTAGAGACTAGAACTAGTTTAAAGCAATTAAAGCTAAAAGACACACCTTTAAGTAATGAATTAATATGGACTTTCATTTAATAAGGAAGCAACTGGGGGCTAAGTCACCCAGTCAGGTGGGGATGAGAAGGAAAAGCAGCCAGCCTAGAGCCAGCAGTGCAGCTGCTGGGGTGGCTATTAGGGAGCAAAGTAGTGTTTTCTTCTTGACAGGCAATTGCAAGCATATAATATATTAAAAATCCTTCTTAGTTGTCTTCAGCAATGATTTTTGTAAGCCAGTGTATCGGGTGAAATTATCAAGGTGCAGGCCGCGGGAGCTGCAGGGGCCTCTGTGAGGAGACACAGCCGGTTCCAGCCGGTTCCAGCCACCACAGGCTGAGCCCCTTAGACAAGATGGTGGCACCTCTGGGAAGGAGTATTTAAGAAAGGGCAAAAACTAGGCCCAGGCAGAGGAGGAGGGGAAAAGAAGCGTGCAGCAGCCACGCAGATGCCAAGGTGAGAACAGGAGGAGGGTGATGGAGGTGCTGCAGGTGCCGGATCAGATTCCTGGTGGCCCCAGGAACAGCCCACGCCAGAGCAGGTAGGTGTTTCCTGACAGGAACTGCAGCCCATGGAGAGCCCATGCTGGAGTGGTGGGAATGTGTGAGGAAGGAGCGGCAGAGAGGAGCTGTTACGGGCTGACCACAACCCCCATGCCCCAGCACTGTTGCAGAGGGGAGGTAGAGGAGGCAGGAATGAAGGTCTGAAGAAGGGCGGGCGGGAGGTGGTGTCTTACATTTTTCTTGCCTTTGTTTCTCACTTGCAAATCTATTTTAATTGGCAATAAATTAAAGTTGAGTCTCTTTTGCTTATGATGGTAACTGGCAAGCAGTCTTCCCATCTTTATCTCAACCCACAAGCTGTCTATTTTCTCCCCCATCCAGCTGAGGTGGTGGAGTGAGGCAGGGGCTGGGTGGGCATCCCACCACCGTCAGTTATCTACAGACTAGGTCATCAGATACAGGAAGCCTTGTGGAGAGGGCAGCTCTGCTAAAAAGTATTAGCAGACTGCAATAAGCTCCAACCAGCTGCAAGATACATAAAAAAGCCACAGCCCCAACCAACTCTCTTTAAAATGTGAACTTGAAAGCTTCACATTTTTGAGAATAGGTTTTGGTATATTTTACTTCTCTACCTCCTCAAAAAGTGTGTATTCTCAAACTTCCAAAGACCTTTCAAGTCTTGTCACAACAGGGCAAAGGGCCCATCCCAAACCCTTGTGAGAACATCTTCTAATGAATCTCAGTAACACAGAAGCAACAAAAAAGATTTTTGTGACAGAGAACCTTCTGCTTGTGGCCGAGTTCCCTTAGGGGCGAGATGTCAGTTGATTACTGTAGCCTTACAAGTTTTAGATTATGTATCATACCATGTTGTAATACAGCAATGCATGCATACTCATGCACAAAGAATTTATGAATAAAAACTATAATCCTTGAGTGGCCTCATTATTCTAATTTGTCTTATAAACATTAAAGAGATGGCTTCCTAAAATAGTACATGAATAGTACATTATTTGCCATGCAAAGACTATAATAAGATAACATTAAAGATGAGAATCCTGCATTTCAAATTTATATTTGTACTCTGTTGATTGGTATAAATGAGAGAAGTGACTGTCACAAGAATGTTTATCATGCCAAAAAGAGTTTGAGAGCTGCTTATGTGAAGACAAGAACCACTGACAAGATGACAGAAAGCCCAGTATCTTGACGAGATTAAGACTTGTCATATATTCTGTCCTCTACCTCTTCCCAGTGTTTTCTCACTTTTCCCCCCAATTCAATAAACTAAACTACAGCTGTTATAGGAGGCTTTTATTTTGAACAAAACCAGTGAAAATACAATTTATACTGAAAGCCAAAGCAGAGGCAAGTCACGTTTTTTGTTGTTGTTATTTGCTAGCTGTTGTAGGTGGGATCCACTCTTGAATCTTCTTGCGAGTAGTAGAGTAAGGTACATACTGTCCAGGAGTGCCACTTAGATTGAATTTATGGTTCTCCCAGATAAATTTACGAGCAACTGGTGGATGAGTAGTTGGAGGGTCATCCGTCATTGAGTGAAGCCAGCGATGCCTTAAGAGGAAAAAGACACACTGTTATTAAGGAACATTATATGATCTGTAACAATCCTTCCTCCTGACTCCCAAGGGTTCTCCTCTGAAGAGACAACAAGTATTTATTTTGAGAGGTGGTGGTGGGGTGGAATTTAATCCAGTATGACATTGAATGAGACTACAGGATACTGATTTAAAGTAATTACACAAACATAACTGATAAGTAACAGTTCTGCTTCCAAGCAACTGAAAGCACACCCGAGTTTGAATTTCCTGTTCCTTTGTATGCTCAGTATTTGGACAGAGAGTATTTCATTGTTACATGTTTGCATGGCCTTAACCAGCCAGCCAGGTCAAGGCAGGCACTACAAATGACAAAACCACAAGGTTTGGTTTTGTTGCCTGGGATATTTTTTTTTTTTGTTGGTTTGGGGGTGGTGGTTTTTTTTTAATTACCAGAAGACTAGGCTGCACAACAATTTCAATACCACCTCCAATATGTTCATGAGGCTACCACTTGCGATGTGGATTAATGGTATAGGTTCACCTAAAACAATCACGTAAATGTTTACTGACTGCACAATGAAATGATTGATACCAATCAGTAATGGGGTAATTACCAAGTGATTATAGTGATTATCCTTTACCTATGAACTAAGTGTCAAGCCTGCCCTGTGCAAACAACATTAATGATTAAGCAAAGTATTTTCCGTAACAATTTACTGAAACACTACAGCAGGGATCAACTGAATTGATTTAATCCCATTTCTATTTCAGTGCCCACAGCAACTTTCAAACCTGAATAACACTTTAATTATCTGCCAGTTTACATGTACTTCATACTGTATGCACAGTTATGACAGAAGTAAGGTTATGAATTTTTTTGCAAGCTTATATATTTTTTACTGAGATAGAATTAAAGAGGCTTCTGCTAATCAGCTTTTGCCAAAGACTTGACCTAAAAATAACAAGTCTTCTACTACAGTTATTAGAAAGCCTAAAAATTGCATCTTCAGCTTTTAGCAACAAATCCAGCATGCTTCATCAATACAGCAAAACAAACCCACAATAAAAGTAGTGAGAAATAGACTGACAAGTATATTCTAAATCTGAAGAGCTCTACAGAAGGTTGATTATCCTTTCAGTCAAATAGCTTCTAGACATTTATTTCAGAATCTCGCTTTAAAAAAAATAGTAAAAAATCTCACTTTAAAAAAATGTCAGCCACATGTTCATTTTCTGGAAGTAAAAAACAAACAAAAACCCCAAACGAAAGGCACACATTGTAGGACTAAAGATTGCCAAGCAACTTGAATACAAAACCAGATGGAACCATAAGATCCTTTAAAAGTAAGAATAAAAACCTTGTTTAGAGGTAAAGCATGGCCTCTTATGGGAAAAGTCATTCACTTAGGAGTTTGAAAGTTATACACACATTCAGATGAAATGACCCAATGCAACATGAATGGGAAGGGGATCCCTCTCTTCCTCCCCCCACTCTCTTCTGTAAATCTGGTATCATTTATAGTATACATTTCTCACTACTTCTATTAAAGATGATGATTTTGGGTAATGATTTCTGTCTGGAAGAAGGCAGCCCCATAGCACTACTAATCACCATGTGGTCTAAGAGTACAGGATCAGGCCTTGGTCTATTTTAAACCTAGTATTACCAGCCTCTGAAATGCCCTGGCCACACTACAAAAAGCTCTGACCTTAGATGAACTCCCCCCCCCCAGTTCATGCCCATTATAAAAATTCTGTGTACTAGTGTGCTTCACACCACCTGGGATATCAGGTGTCCTATGGCAGCCAGCATCAAAGTTGGCAGAAACACTATAAAACAGCTAACTTGACAGAGGTGGGATCATATGCTCATTGCCAACAAGCTGGCTCTCCATCGCTAACACAAAGAAACACACAGTTTGTGGCATAGGAGGAAGGAGAAAAGAACAGTCCATGTATCCATTACATTCTGCCAATACTGACTTACTTAAGTAAAACTGCATTTCAAAATGCTTTGTTAGCATCAGTCCAGAGGAGCCTCAGCTTTTCAAAACCGCTTACCATAATGTATAGAGGCAACTTAAATTCACAGACCTTCACCAAGTGACATTTCTGGTAATACTGGACAGAGATCCTGCAAACAGAAACCTATTTATATACCTGTCACCATGCCTCACCCTCCTCATGCTCCCCCAGGAGTCACGCACACCAACAGGACAAACAAAAAATTGCCTTCTCAGAAAGAAATGCAGTTACAAAGCCCCTGAAAGACAGGCTAGAGCACGTGGAGCGCAACAACTGTATTAAAGCTCAGTTAAAATCAACTAGATTTCAAGCTTGCATGATGTCTGGCACCCCTGTCATGACAAAGGTACTCGTGTTGTACACTTGCTCCTTGAAACACCAGAAAAATCATCACAGTATTGACTTATTTACTTATTTAACAGAGTAGTTTTATTCTGTCATTTAAACTACCATTTTGCAGCTTTTCTAAGACTAAATCCATGAAGTGTTTTAAAATACACTATTTTTGAGTAATTAATATATTTGCTTTCAGGATTTTCTGAACCTCTATAACATCTATATAAAATCAGGCTCAGATTTAAACAGATCAGCAAACCCAATCCTTAAATCCCATTTTCTCATTGGAAAGAAGAAGAAAAATTGCTCACCTACAAGACATGTCAGTACTGCTCACTTACAAGCCATGTTGGTACAGTCACAGGTACTGAAATACCTGAAGAGATTGCAAAAGTTTCTTTAGAACTCCATCTGCTATTAAGTGTGCTTGTATTTAAGAGTTTCGGCACTTAAGCCTGGTCACAGCGGACTCCCCTTAGAAGCCCAACACGTTAGTTACAAAAGCATTTCAGTTTGCAGAGAGTCTGTTCTCTCAAACAAAAGCTCCCACTCTCCACTTAGGCAAAAATATGTAAAATCTGAAAACTTTATTTTGGGAAGACTTTCCCCTTGACAACCTCCCTCAAAGAGTCCTTTGAAGCCCCAATGTCTCATAGACTCTACTCCCAGATGCTAAAGAAAAGCTTTTCATGCACTAGATTGAACAGCATGAATAAAGAGATTTGATGTCTTGCAGATGGCCAGGTTTCTATACAAACTCTGCCTATAAATCCATGCATGGATAAACAGGATTCAAAAGCAATTAATAACTTAAACCCTACAAAGACGCAGACAACTTACACAGAGCAAAGAAAATCAGGAGGATAGCAGAAGCTCTGAAGAGGCTGAGGCAGCTTCCTGAATCACAGAGCAGAGTCCCTACCAAGCAGACTGAGGCTAGCAAAGCCTCTGGACTTTTCCTTGGGTAAACAGATGAAAGACACCTCAAAGTATCTTCAAACGCTCTCAAGACTATACAGAATTTTCTCTTGGACAAATATTTAAAAGCAAGGAGATTTCAAACTGAAGCTACAAGGGACCAGAGCCAATTATATGATGTGCAAGCTGTCAAACAAGAACGGATGCTACACAAACTCCGTAGCTACTACCATATGTGCATCTGCAGGGTTCAGGCACTGTCTACGTAAGTTCGGGATGTTTGCCAACTGGTTAGCATTCACTTTTTTCAAGCAAGTTAACCATGCTGCAATAAGACAAAAGAGAAGTGAATATGTGTGTTATGGTCAAAGGGCAGAGAAGAATGGGAAGAAAAGGAAAAAGGGACAAGAAACATGTTTTTTATTTGTTTACACATGGGAGGTAACTTTGATTTCTCATGCAAGCTACTCTAAGATACCACTGTATAGTAACGAGACAGCACCCCATTTACCTGAAAACACCACACTAGCATTTAATCTAGGTATAAAAGCCACAAATGTATCGTGAAGCTACAGAAAGGACAGAAATTTTACCTCCCCTTCCTTTTCTGTTCAACCTTTTTGTTTTGTTTTCCTTGGAGGCAGACTTGAAAAGCAGCAGTTTCACAGGAGAGTAGCACATTTCTTTACATTTCTTAGTATGTTGGCACTTCTAAGTCTCAGATGCTACATTCCTCCCTCCTTCAGCTGTCAGATCAACTAACAAAGAGATGTAGATTATTAAACTTAAGTTAAATTTGAAATATTCCGTTGTATGAAGTTAGCACTCCTGAAGCTCCTTCCAAAGTGTCAAACTTGCACCATAAGGAAATAAACATCAAAGTACAGGCCAGACATTACACGTACGTAGGACAGTGCTGGCAAAATAAAGTGTCCCTGCAAAAGGGGAAAAACTATTCTCAAAATATAGTTCTTTTTTCCCCACAGGACATAACATATTGAAACAGCAAATTATTTTTAACTAGTTTGTATACATAAACCACTTGTCAATTTGTTTTTGCAATGCATTTGGCCAAAACACAAACCAAATTACTTTAAACCAGATAAATGGTAAATGAACAGTGTGTGGACAGCCACAAAAGGCTTTGAATGTGGTGCAGACGAAGCACACCTACCATCTAGGATATCAAGCCTTGACTTGCTTGGACTTTACATACTCTCCAAAGGAAGCCTTACACCACAGCATAACCCTGTTGAAAGTGGAAAATTGGGTTCCAAATTTCTCCCCCTCAGTGGGCTCAAGATGAAGCTTCCAGAGTCATCCAAACACAAACTCATGCTCTTCCAAATTCCAGCTGCAGGAGTATCCTGATCACTGAATAGCAAATAGGAACCCATGGCAGGAATAAGCAGACACATAAGCAACTTTTTTGCATGAGATGTGAACATAACCTGAAAGTCAAGACTGATACAGGAAATTTTCTGGGGAAAAAATGCTGTTCTCTCCTCTAATCCCAAACAGATTAAGGACACTGAGATATGCAGTCCTCTTCCCTCACCTTGTTTCAGTGAAAATAACCAACAAATCCTTAGATGTGAGGATCATAGAGTCAAGAAATACAAGTGTGGAAGGGATTTAGACACCTCTGCATATGCTTTATTCCCAAGCAAGTATCAGCTACATCCACATCACTCCCAGCAGACACCTGCTTAAGTTGTTATGAAGTTGCTGTAATACTGGCTTGCTCATCTTCCCCAACCAAGTTATACCAGTGAGGATGAGTGGAATTTTTTAGTGGTAAGGATAGCAATGTCCAATCTGTATCACTCCTTCTGCAATTTAAACTTACTTCTTATTCTACCCATCCATATGTGGAAGACAGACTACACCTTTCCCTTCTGCAAGAAATTAAATGCTTCAGTATTATATCCATGGTAGTTTCCAATCCTTTTTAAGCAACTCTAATTCTTCCAACTGTCCTCAGAGGTCTGATTGTCCTTGCTGCTCTTCCCCAGACTTCTCCCACTGATCTATGTGTGTATTTGTTTTTTTTAGGAGCATGGTACCCAGAGTCAAACGCTATATCCTATATAAAAGTCTTCCTGGTAATAAACAGAAAGGAAGAGTCACTTTGCATGACTGCAGGCAGTACTTCTCTCTACTTCACAGGACAGTACACTTCTTTCTCAGCACTACAACAACGTGGACTTCCTCAACCTGCCATCCCCATAACACCTAGATCATCCTACAGCACTGCCTGGTGCTCTCCTCCTGCACACCATAAAGTAAGAGGCTGCAGGTGCCAGAAGAGCAGGGTCCTGCCCTCTGTCTCTGCACTCAGCCATATGATTTCACTCCTTCTTTTCCTCTTGTGATCATGAAGTGAGACAATGCAACTTGCTACGTTGCCAAACTTAGGAGTGCAGATAACCTGAGGCTGGCAATAACATTCAAGAAAAAAAAGCAGCACTGACCTCTTTGATTCATCTATCTATATTTTACACCCCTAATATTTCACTTCTGTGGGCAGCCTTTGATTAAGGGGAGGAAAAAAGCTGACCCTGCTTTAAGCACACTTCCTTACTAACAAACATGCCCAGGACATTTCACCTAGGCTTCAGCTTGCCTGTGATCCAAGCCTGCTTCTACCAGGGCAGGTGGGAGGGTGAATGGAGAGAACTGTAAGCTCTATAGCCCTCGCCCTAGGAAGAGAGCAAACTACATTATTATCAAGAAGTACATATTCAAGATAGCCAGTTTTACTATGAAAACTCTTTTCTTTGCCTGTGAAAATATTTTTGGTACCCTAACTAATACTTACAAGCTGCTCAGGGATTCCCAAGGAGTCACATGTTCCTCTTAATCTTAATAAACTAACATTTTCTTCCCCAAAACCTTTAAAAAGCTTTTCTACAGAGCCAAAAGTATACAATATTAAACCTGAAAGTAATTTATCCCTATCATCTTCCTGCTTGGTTTTTGATTATTTTTGAGCAAACAGAAAAAAGTTTTGCTCGTAATGAATGTATCTGTATAGAAGCTGTGACTACACCTGAATGTGAGCACATGCATGAAGCAGCATATGCCAGTTGTATAAAATAGGATCACCTGGGGCTCCTGGAGGTGATTTGCTAACTGTAGTATTTTTAGGTTGGGAGATCAATGAATGAGGAACATAAGCTGATACTGGGCATTCTAATGTTAACAGTAAAATGGAAATGAGCATAACCTACAACCCAACAATTGGAACAACTCTGTAACAGAGACATCTATGAAAGAACTAGAGTGCATACACGCATAGGTATAAACAGATTTAACTTTTATTGTTTACATGTTCACAGAGCACACCCAATCGGTGTGTTCAAAAACGGAAGTACTAAGTCCCTGCAAACAACATGCTCAAACAGCAGGAGACAAAACAAGTATTTTGGCTTTTCTAACTGTCTAACAGTGTATAATATGTCTTTGTGTAGGAAAAAAATGTGCCCAAAATCTTGTATAGCATTACAAGAAGATTAATGCTAATAATTCCCGTGCAAGTACTGAGGGAATTAAAAAAAAAAAAAAAAAATCTAGTTAACTTGTCTCCAACAAAGTAGATACCAACATCTTGGTTTTGAAGACAAGAAAACCCAGAGTAACAAAGAACACAACTAAATCTGAATAAACCACAAGCCTACATATTCTGGTACAGATTTTAAAAAAGTAACAGTCTCAATTCCCTGTATAGTAGACATACTGTCAAAACAACTCTTGATTTCCTTCAGTCTGTGATTTCAGTACATCCGTTGTCAAAAGATATTACTTGAACTCCTTCAGAATACTGAAAATATCCAGTAGTTCCTCAAAATGCTGTTTTTTCCTTTTCTCCAGTATTTGACAGAAGGTAAAAGGTAACCTAATGAATTCTCATTTATTTTTTCCAGACAGTTGTTTTCAGAACTTTTCAAGATACCAAAATGCCTTCTTCCAATTCATCACACATGATGAGGTCCATCTGATTGTATTTCAACAATCATTCATATTCCACAATCCTGAAGCCACACAACTGACCACAAAAATTATACTTTAAGACGTACAGTGTATTCAATAACCAGAAACATGGAGAAAAACAACTCTAGTATGAGTTATACTGGAAAAAAAAAAAAAAGGAAGAAAGTGTTTTTCCTGCACATCTGCTAGTGTTCTACTTCCCAAGAAAACAGTGTAATCAGTAGGATAATCAGCAGTGTAATCCTACATACAGTAGGATTTTTATAAGAGTACTACAAAATCATTACAAACTAGTTAGCATTACTATTTAAAAAAGGAAAATCTGAGTTAGCCCTGGTCTTAAACATCAATTTTGTTAGAAGTGTCATCTTTAGGCATGACAGTTGCAAAATATTTTCTGAAAGTAACATCAGCATAAACAATGTAGTAGAACCTGCTTCCACCTGCAGAGGGTAGAACCACATACCCACAAAACGCTCTACTGAGCTGAATTAACTAAAACCCAGAATCAAAAATCAGTGTTTAGAAGAAGTATTCAGATCAGAACCCAGCTGTTACAATGGTACTTTATATACTTCCCAGTTGACCCAAGGATGACAAACTTGACTCACCTTTCCATCTGCAGAAGGGAGGGCTAGTGCTTTAAGAAATAAAAAAAAACCAAAACAAAACCAACAAACTGAACAGTACTGGACAACTAAGTTTCCTGACAAAAATACCTTAGAACACAGGACTGTTTACCTTTTCATGCCCCACTGCACTGACCAGTCTTGAAAATCATACAACATTTCCTGTTTCTTCTAGGCCATTTTTTTCCACATTGATAGGAAAACAAGTTTTTCTACCTCACTAATTTATGTGATCTAAACAAGCTACTTAATCCTAGAAACATTACTCTGATACTCAGGATGAAACCCTTTATTGAGGTTTGTAAGGACACAATAAACAACACATAATCATGAGTAAAGACAAAACAAACCAAGAAAAAACATGCCTCAAAATAAGGGAAATCTTGAAAACCAGCACAGCCTAACAGTGAAAGGATAAAAACTAGAACCAAACAACAGTTATTGCGCAGACAACAAGGAACAGCCCACACTGGCATGAACATGCTAGTTTTGGAGACTGTAATGTCACTTCCAAAAAACAATGCCATTAAGCTCTTACTGGAGAAGACACAAAAAACCATTACCTGCATTAAACATAATTTTAAGGCTGTGAGAATTTGAAAGAAAATTGACTACCTAGACAGTCTACCCATGCACTTCTCAAGTGTTCTAATGAGAACCACAATTTAGGAGTTTAGATCATCAGTCTCAGCCTCGGCACAGAACATCTATCACAGGAACAATAAAACCCAGTGTTTACCAATGCTTAGTCTACCGAAGCACCTCTTACCACCTTTCATTACTTTGTGGCTGAAGTGCTATTCATATTCCTCAAGAATCAAGTAGAGATTTTAGACTTTATTTGGTATGTGTTTTTTCCCCCCGAGTTATTTAGGAAGACAAAAAAAGTATTAACAGCTGTGTGGCCAGAGAGCTTCTGGAACTCAAGATTCATTTTATTGAAATGCACAAACAGAAAATAAAAGCTTAAAAAAAATTATAGTCAAGTAACAGTCAACATACAGAGCATCCTGGCCCTTTGCTGTTCATCATCTTGTAGAGTATCAATGTGTATCAACTGAAACAATTACGCTGTTAACAGCTGTGGATTAAGGAATGTTGTTCCATCATTGCCTTACTTTCTTTAGGTTCTTGTCCAGAATGGATAATAAAAATATTTTTTCTACCTCCACCTGCTGAATGCTATCGTAGGCTTTGTGAAACCATTAAGATGGAACCACAACTAATAAGGAAAATCAGAAGACTGCCTTGACCTGCTCAATCTGGCTGGCAAAATGCTTTTTGCATTCCAAGAAGCAATGAGTGTGACTGTCAGGACAGTGAGCAATATAACACTATGAATGCAGTTCAAAATTATAAGTAACCAGTCTGAAATCTTCTGGTCATATATAAGAAGGTTGTGTCCAAGAAAACTTTATTACCATAAAATTTTGGGTTTTTTTGGGGGTTTTGTTTCTAATATTTTGCTTTGTGATACAAGAAAATATATAGGCAATTACACAATTAGTATCTGTCCACATTATTAAGCTAAATGATTTACCATTCGGGGGGCACCATACTTCCATCAACTTCCCAAAAGGTATTTTTGCCATTCATTTCGTCAGTATAGATGACCCATCTGTGTCGACCTTAAATAAACAAAGAGAAATATTGTATTAGCTCAAAAAAAAAATTCTTTTCATATAAAGGAGAGAATTCATGAAAACACAAGAAAAAGTATTTTGACTGAAAGGATCAACCACTATGGGCACTTATTTCAAAGTCAGTACAGCTTTTATTTTTTCTAAGTCTTCTGTATTTCCAGTGTTACTGTATTTTTATATGGCTGAATCTAACGCCTTCACAAGGAAGCAAGTATTAGCTATCGTAAAAGTGATGGGAAATAGGAACTCAGAAAATTTTCAGGCAGAGAAACAGGTTTGGGGATTTTTTTTTTCCCTATTAGAAGGAGTCTTTTCCAAAAGGACATTGCCATTAGTAACCCAAGATTAAACTAAGTTTCACCCATATAAAACTACCAAGCACCTGCTTTCCCAGGTACCCTACAAGTTAACCTACAGTAGGCAGAGCTTGGCCTAACCAACGTGTCAACTACTTATGTGTCACCTTCGTTGTTTTAGGTGCTACCTTTTAAAGTACTCTACAAATGTTATTTAAAATCCAATTACTTAAGGTAATAGGAAGTTTAAGCTAATCTGTGTTTCTTTGCCCTGAAGTGATCATATAAGTACAGCTGTGAGGCAGTTAAAAAGGCAGTTCTCTTTCTTCCCCCACCTGTTAAGCTACCAGCTTTTAGGTCAAGGACCAAATTCAGCTCTCAATCACTTAGTCATATAGGTATACCTACATGGAGAGCATGTGACTGGCTTGTATTTATCCCCTATTTATTATTTCAGATTGACTATGTTTGCAAACAGAATTGAGGGAAGCAGCAGAGAGACAGAAGATGTCAAAGCATTTCTATGAGCCCCTTCCCTAAGGCTCACACAAGTCAAGAATGAGGAAGACGTGCAGGCAACAAGTTCTATTTCACTAGCAGAAACTACACAACCTATACGAAGTTGGACAGTCAGTCAGGAGGCGTTCACATTAGTACACATACCAAAGAAGTTTCTTTTGTCTTCATAGTATTTGTTTCCATATTTGTCAGTTCCTATCAGGGTACCAGTCTTCAAATCATTGACCCTGTGAATTCCCAAAACAGTTTCAATTGACATCATCTTAGAATGAAGTTGTGATAGATGTTTCAAATGGCTTGATAAAAATCTGTAATGAAAACTCTTAAACACACACATGTAAAACTGTTAAAAAAACTATTCAAGTTTAAGGATTGCAAAACATAATCACCAATTCCTGCAACTAATGTCAGCGTGCCTTTCCTGTGCACCCCGCTGACAGGATAATAAAAGTCATACAAAAAGGCTTTTGGGGGCTATTATTTATTTAAAAGCTCTTTATAGTGGAAGATAAAGCAAGTCTGCAATATAGCACCATTTAACACCCACAAAACCTTAAATACTGCAGAAGGGAGTCCCAGAGACGCATGTTAATTCACTTAGTTGAAGATGTTACCATTCTTCTCAACTATTTGTTACCACCATTTCAGCTTGAATTGCCATGGAAAGTGGTCAGCACTGAAGCAGCTTAAGAGATCTCACACATCTTTGTGGGCACTAACCTCCAACAAATGAACAGTAATAATTTAAGCCATTGTGGCTGCTTGCCAAGGAAATGCATGCTAAATCCTAAATCACAACTGTAACTTTCTAGCTTTTGTCTAACCCTTAAAGATGCAAACATTTACCCTGCCACTCTGGGAGACTTACACTGATCCAGACAAGATGTATACCAGTTTCAACTCTTTATACAGAACATATTTTAACATGACTGTACATTTCAATAATTAAACTGAACCTATGATTTACATTCTATTGATAAAACCTTAAAAATACTTAAGTGGTCTTTTCTCCCTAGATCTGCATCTTTGCTTTCCTTTTTACTGACATTTATCCCAGGCAGCGTTACATAAGGAAAAGTTTACTCTCAAAGGTTTTAGTTGTTTGTAGTATTACGCACTCTCAACTCAGTCCGAAGTGACAGAAGGGATGGTTACACCCATGCTTCTGTAGTTGGGAGTTATAACCCACAGATACAGTTTTTTTGTTGCCTTTTCTCCCAGGGTGCATGAAAGCGATAATCAAACTGCCAAGTACTCATTTTAAACCTCTGTGGTCCCAGGCAGAAAGATTCTCTGACACAGCTCTCCTCTGTCAAAGAAACAAAGATCTCTAGCTCAGCTATCCAAACCCAAGCTCCCAGCTTCAGAAAAAGAAGAGCCATTTGACTGCTGCTCTCCCTTCCTTCTTCCGCTCCCTTTCTTGTAAGGATTCTTAAGCCGCTGTCCTGACTTCATGCCCCAAATACTGATATCAAACACTAAGAGGTATTCATGGCTTCCAGAGGACACTTTCCAGCCAATTTCACTAAGCCTTGGGTAAGGAGAATGTTTCCAGGCACATAGGCTCTTAGTAATTTGACTTCTACTGCATAAAACCTGTTCCAGCCACCTTAGTGGGAAACTATAGAGAAAAGCAGGGAAATCCAGAATAAAACCCTTGCAGAGAAAAAGACTCCTGACTTGGGTAAATAATTTTTACAAGTTACCAGTAATTACTTCTTAAACACATCGATTGTTGCAAGAAAGATACACCTTGATAACTCCTCCTGTAAGCACCAAGTCTATTCCTTGAGCTGGGACGGAAGATTCAATGGCTTTAAAGTTGAAGGGGAGGCAGCAGCTATGTTTGTGGCTGGTACGGTTGTGAGGATCAGATACGATTCTCTGCCTAGCACACTTCTCTCCTAACTCCAGCCTTCTGACAGAAAAAAAAAGAAAAAAAAAAAAAAAAAAAAAAAGAGACCACTGCCTCCAGTCTTGCCTGCTCCCTTTTTCTGCGTGGTAGAAAGATGTCAACACAGCCTGTGATCTTTGACTCACAGAAGCTCCCTGGCAAGACATTCATCAAGATGTGCTTCAGAAGAGGCACTCTGGTGAAACCTAATACTCAAACTCTTCTACACCTTTATTTCCCCAGCTCCATTTCTTCTTGAGAACTGCCAGTGTAACAGCTACAGCCTGAGAGGGGGAAACAAAGTGGAGAAAACAACTTGGGTGGATGACCGAAAATAATAATAGTAAAGTACTAGCCAGGGAAATCATATATTGTCTTAATTTATACTGCTTAACACCTTGAAATTTCCCTCTAAAAAGTTGTGCAAGAGGAAGCTCTATCTGAGCTGCTTTCTACAGTGGAGGCAGAAAAGCCAGAAGCTGCCTGTCACCACACCTGGTAGAAATACAAAGCTGAGACCTCCCAAAAGTCAAGCTGACTTCAGAAAAGCATACAATATTGCGCCACAAAACAAATGAGAAAATAATTTAAATATTGCAAAGGGAGCAACACATTGACTGACAGGAAGAAGACAACATGCTCAGCTGAAAGAAGAAATACGGACCTGATTGAAGGTTACTAGTGAAGTTCCTCAAAGAATGTTGATGTTAGTAGCCTTGTTTAACACTTTACAGGGCTCCTGACCAAAAAAAACCCCGAGAAACCCCACTCCCAAAAAGCACAGGGGCCTGACAGATTATGGTATTACCATACAGAGGAAGGTCACCTTATTGTACAGGAAGTTCTGTACTGTTTTCAGGGCTGGAGTGATACCACCAGAATGAAATTCAATGGTATTGAAGGTTATAGCACAAGGTGATGCACCTGGAAACTAAGATCTGAAGCACTGTGTCTGTAATCACAAGGAAAACATCTGGATGTCACAAGGCAGTAATGAGCTGCCAGTTAAGTAATGGGGGGGGGGGGGGGGGGGGAAGACAAGCTGATCCTAGGATGTATCGGGTGAACTGAGCTGTCTTCAGTGAACAAAGCAAGTACTAAAGCCACTGTATGAAAATACTGATGAGGCCTGTTCAGAAACTGTGTAAAATGTTATGTTTAACTGTTCAAAACAGATCAACTTGAACTACAAGAAATAACAGAAGAAGGGCTATTATGATAACTGGGGGGGAAAAGTCTTCATGAAGGCTCAGAAAGCTTGGCTTGTTTATTCTAGCATAACAGCCCTTGATATATAGCAGGACACTTTACCTTTGTGGATCCTCCCTCTCCCATACTCCAGACTTCCTACTGTTCAGTGTAAAAAAAAAAAAGGCTTTTTGGCTATGTGATCAGGCCTACAACATTCACCGTACCCTGAAGAAACGTTCCACTACTTTTCCAAGACCAGCTACAAAGATAACACAGGCTACTGACACTGCCGAATGTGGATCGTGTACCATTTGGACTTCGACCCTACATTTCATCAAGGATCTGAAGGAAAAAGTGTACCTTAGTAAATCTGCAGCTCCTCCTGTTTGGGAGGAGCTTCAGGCACGCTGTCAATTCAAAATAATACTCTTTGTAAGGTCGAGATGAGATGTGAGTGGGGAAAAAAAAGACAGGAGAAGGTTTAAGGGGATGAGCGTAAGGTTCTGTGCTTGGGGAACAAAGTACACGGACACGACTGGACGCAAAGGCTGCGACTAATTCTGCAGCAAATGCCACTGGGACTAGCGGGCACCCAGAGCCGAGCACAGCTCACCGGGGACTGCCAAGGAGGCAGACGTACATTTTGAAGGGTTAAAGAATTACAGCCGGTAAGGCAGATGAATTAATTCTCTGCTTCACACCGCAGGATTTCAGCAGGAGCACGGCTTTGTGCACCCGACAGCTCAAGAGAGCCGCTGCCAACCTGAAGCGGCCCGGAGCAAACGGCCGAGCGCCGCTGTCCTCCGCACAAGCACAGGCTGGACGCCGGGAAAACCTACCTGGGCAACACCGACAGCTCAGCACCGGGGAACCCACCAAGAAAAAGCAAACAACCGCCCCGGCCTGCCCGGGGAACGCTCTGACCACGGTACCCGCTGCCGACCGGGCCTCAAGGGCTGCGAGCCGTGCCGTCCGTCGGGGGGGAGCGCACGGAGGATCGCACCCCGCGGCCTCCTCCTCGGGTCCGGCCCGGCATCGCCCGCCGTCAGGCGGAACCCGCCGACCCCGCTTCGTGCGGGGCAGGCCGGCCGCGACCCGCCAAGGTGACCCGGCGGGGCGGCGAGGCGGGAGCGGGGACCCCCCCACGCACCCCTACACCCCCGGCCGCCTTCCTCCGGGCGCCCCGTTACCTCAGCAGCTGCCACAGGGCGCCGCGGACGCCGCCGTGACCGCCGAGGTGCTTCAGCGCCCGCTTCACCAGCTGCACGTACTCCGCCATCTTGAGGCGGTCCCGCCCCGCCTACCGCCCTTCGCCCTTCAGCCCGGGGCAGCACCGCCTCGTCCGCCCAGCGCCTGAGGGAAGGCGGCGGCAGCGCCTCAGCGGCCGCCATTTGCTCGGCGCTTGCCCGCGCTCCACGGCAGGGCCGGACGGGGACGGCTGCCCGGGCCGCGGCCTCTGGGGTCGTCCGGGCCCGCCGAAGCTCTCTCCTGGCCCGCTCCTGAGAAGGGGCAAGGAGGGAGAGGTAGACCCCTCCTTTGCTGCCCTGCCCCAAAGAGCGTTTGGCTACTGCTCGCGTGTGAAAATGGGCAGGAGACAAAGAACTTCAGGATAGGGACCCTCCCCCCCCCCCTTTTTAATATAAATGTCTGCTGTCTATTGCTTATTTCACACAGGTCACAAGATCTGTGATGAGAAAAGAGTTACTGTAGCGAGGAGTCCAGGATCACCTCGACCAGAAATGGGGAGAGAAGGGAGGTGACATCTTGCCCCTTGCGGACTGTGGGTGACGGTCTGAGAAGAGTTTAACAGACCTGCTTCCCCCTGGCTTTTCCCACCTCTGGCAGGCCGTTAAGGAACGTGTATCTCTTATCCACCTCTCCACCCCGCCATCTCCATCTTGCCCCACTGCCTTCTCCTGGTTCTGCACCAGCAGGAAGAAATATTTTTGATGGCCTTGCTGTGGACATTGGGAGTTCTCAACTGCTGTCGCTGCAAGGCTGGTCTGGCAAGGTACAGAAACGACTTTACTGACCTTCACAGCCAGCCAAAAATAGATCCACAGTGCCTTGTCAGAGCAGCAGGACTTGGAAAAGCACCCGGTGAACACGCCGTCAGCGCTGCAGCCGGCACTGGCTGATCAGTGGAACCCGGCGGTCTGTCAGCACGGAGAGGCCAAGCTGCTGGGCGCTGACGCCGTCGGAACGGGGGATTTGGGAAGGCACAAAGCAGGAGTCGAAAAATGAAGGAGATGGTGTTGAAAGGAAAAGGAGACTGGGGAAAAAGGTCTGTCAGCCAAGTTCACGGTGTGGAAGTGTAATACCCGTTTCAACGTAAAGTCTAGTGGTTTATGTTTCCCATTCACAATGTTTTAATTTGAACACAAGTGATTTTGTGTTCAAACACAAAACACAAGCCCTGATGATTCAGTGCTCTGGCCTCTAACCACAGCATCTGTTTCATGGTAAGTCTCAGGCTTCAGTACACTTGTGGCAGGTTATTTGCATTTTCACAATCAAAACTCCTAGAAAATTTATTAAATGTATTAAAATACACTCAGATAACTGTATATTAGCAGGCAAAAAACCGAACATTTACAGTCAGATTTCACTCATTTTGTTGTCTGTAACTTCATACACAGAAACCATTATTTTGATGTAAACTACTGACAATGGAGTGTAAAATATGAAAGAAATGTAGTTTAAATTAGGTAAGCCAAATTTTGAAGCATTGGATAAGTTCCACTCTTGAAGCAATTTCTAAGCCTGTTCGTGATTCATGTAACTGGGATCATTTTCATTGACTGAGTATAATTCCTTGAGCATTTTCTGTGCTGGCAGTGGAGGAACATTGGGGTTTGGTTTTTTTTTTTCCCCCAAGGGTTAAAATGATCTGGATCACATCACTGATCCATGTGGCACCATGGTTCTTGGACTGAGACCACCGTGGAGGACAAGGCATTGTGACACAAAGCTGGAAGAATGGATCAACTTCTTCATGTGACTTTGATCCTACAGAAGATTTTGTGGAAATACATTCTTAGTAGCAGGAACATTTTACAGCATCTTTGAATTACATCTTGATTTTTCTTTGTATTAGTTTTTCTCCATTAATTGGGTCAAGTGAGATCTCCACCGAAAATTTCATTAGCTCATAACTGCTCAAGTCCCATCAAATCTACTTAAATTGTTTTTGTTAATGCGTTTGGTCACTGAGCTTGAAAAAAGAACATACTACTGTATTCAAAATTCTCCCTGAACTCAGTGCAAATGTCACGGTTGAATACAGTGGAGTGCAAATGCAAGTACAGCATCTTCCTAAGAATTCATTGGGGCATCTTTGGGAGACAGCATCGAAATGTTATAAAACTCATGCACCCATAAGAAATTTTTAATTCCCAGTTTTTAAATTGTAACACTGTTAGATGTTGCTTTTGTTCGCCAAAAGTTAGTACACTGAACCTCACTGCCTCAAAAACTCTTGCTAAACATATTTAATGCTGCCTTGTTTTTCTCATGTGGTCCAAGTAAATGGCACAGAATTACTGACAGAACTCTTCTTCAGGCCTAAAAAAACCCCTCTCAAGTCTGAACACATGAATTAGTTGCCTCTTTTCTAATACAGATTCAGAGTGTAACAAACAGGAACATATTTTTCCAAGATAAACAAATCAATTTCCTGAATGACTCAAAGGATGACACGCAACTTCCCTTGACTTTGATAGCACACAACAGTCTCACTGAATCCTTCATATTTTAGTTTTTCTTTAGCGAGCTTTATTTAGTGGTACAATTGATCTTGAAAAACCTAAGTTCATATATTCTCAGAAAGTGCAAAACCCAACCGATCTACAGAGTAATTTAGTATTTGCATTCTACCTTCGAAGAACTATTTTTATTATGCTTGTCTATTCCATTGCCATTCCCCCTATTCTTAGTATGGAAAGTCACATAAATTTATTCTGCAATGGTTCACAACTGTGGAACATACATGTACAACATTAATTGGAATTCCTTTTGTTAATTAAACTAAGAGATCCAACAGAAGAGACACTAACAAATAAGACCAAACTATGTAGTTTTTGAAAACGTTATCACTTCCTGCCCCATCTTTCTAAAATTGCAAAGTTCCAGAAGCAAAGTCCAATCCACAACACAAGTCTCCACAATTCAGTGTCCCACAATACTCAAATCCAGTCTCTAACCATAGTATCTCTCCCTCTAGTCTAAACAATGCAGTCTCTAATGCTTTCACTAATGGATTTTTTATCCAGTCCTATAATCCATACTATTTCCTGAAAGCAAAATGAAAAAGCTTTTGTCACTTGGGTTCAATTGCTTTAAATTCATAGCCTGGAACTAAAGTGTAATGTTAATAAAAAAATGTATATATTTTATAATTTTGAAAAACCATTCAAATATGTATATACCTCTGTGACAACAGTAAAACACTCAAAAACTCCAGAATAATAAATTTACTGGCACTTTTAGGAAACACCTGCCACTTTGTGGGAGCTGTTCGGGTTATGTCGCCAGCAGTGACTCTGCCTTTGTCTTCCATTTCCCAATGGCAGAATTCCACTGGGTACAGGGTGAAAGAAAAACTCATTCTACAGTTGTTTCTCAGCTAGCCTTTGTTAGCCAAAGTATGTGGCTATTCAGTTTGCTGCCTAGTAAAACTCTAAGATGAAGCAGAATTGAAGTCATTGTAAAGGAACCTGGACACCTCAGGAACAGCTTCTCGGAAGGGATTAGACTGCAGGTCTGCGGAGCACCAGAAATCTGCAGGACCAAAGCAGATTCCTTGTTTAGGAAGCTGGTATTACCAGGAGGTTCAGAACATGGCCGTTTGGTCCTCTGGATGTCCAGCGGACACTTCTGCTGTGTGAAATGTGCTGTATTAATTCAGAAGAACCCACGGTGGAGCAGCTCCCTCTAGTTTCTCTGCTCTCGCAGGCAATTCCACCACAGTTTAGTTAAAAGCAATCCCCAGAACATTGCTCCTGCGCTATCCCCCTTTCCCCTACCACTCCACACAAGCCACAAATACTCTTCTTTCCTTACCAGCACCCCACCTACCTTCCCCTAATCCAAGCACAGTTAACTTGAAAATGTATTTGAGCAAGCATTACTACAAGACCCAGTTACTAAAAAATAATCGGGAAATGCATTAGTTCAGCCAGTGTCAACAGCCTCAAAAACCTTAAGCGTCCAGATGTTGATACTTGAAGATGGTGATACTCGAGTGGTCCAAATGACATGCTGTCATCGCCAACACAGTAACTCAGAGAACACAGTCGGTTCCTACACTAAAGTCAAAATGCACAACCCTGACTTCTGATGAAGATTCATGTAGGAGAAAACTCTTCTGTATTAGCCGTTGTATATCAGAGGGAAGGATGGGCTTTACACTAGGGAGCTCAGAGGGTAAAGGAAGACTGAGGTGGCTGAGCAGGGCTGTTCACAGGCATGTATTAATGCAAGACTTTGCACACCTAGAAAGAAAAACAGAGGAGGTTGTGAGAGATGGATTCATATGATGAAGTACAAATGTTCTTTGGGGTTATTTGATAGAGGTGTGAGGAGAAAAGGCAAGACTGGGTGCTAGGGATGCTTGTTGAGTAGAGGGGGAAAGGGAGATGCCATGGGGAAACAAAGTTGGAGAGTTCCCAGACAAGTTTTTGCTATTGACTAGAAGAGCACTTTTTCCTAGAGAGCTCTTCCCTTCAGAGGTGACCAAAAGGCTCTGGAAAGTTACTGGTATGAGAAAGAGAAACTGATTAGCTCTCTGATTGGGGAACAGGGTTCAGTAGAAGTTAGAGTGGGTCCAGAGCTGGGCCATGAAGATGATCAGGGGGCTGGAGCACCTCTTCTGTGAAGACAGGCTGAGAGAGTTGGGGTTGTTCAGCCTGGAGAAGAGAAGGCTCCGGGGAGACCTTACAGCAGCCTGCCAGTACTGAAAGGGGGCCTGCAAGAAAGCTGGAGGAAGACTTCTTACCAGGGTCTGTAGTGACAGGATGAGGGGCAATGGTTTGAAACTGCAAGAGGGTAGATTTAAATTAGATACAAGAAGAAATTCTTTATGATACGGGTGGTGAGACACTGGAAGATGTTGCCCAGAGATGTTGTGGCTGCCCCATCCCTGGCAGTGTTCAAGGCCAGGCTGGATGGGGCTTGGAGCAACCTGGTCTAGTGGAAGGTGTCCCTGCCCAGGGCAGGGGGGTTGGAACTAGATGGTCTTTAAGGTCCCTTCCAACCCAAACCAGTCTGTGATTCTAAGTACTGAGGAAAGGAAGATTTTAAAACAGAGGCAAAAGTGAGCCTGGAGTAAGTTCTGATGGGGAGGAGACTAAATGCTTATTTCCAGCTCTCATAATTAATAAACTCATTGCATCATCCAAACTCCACATTCATTTATAATAGAAGACAAAGACTAAAAAAAAAATTACACTTTTTCAATTATCATTGAGAAGTCAATTCTGGAATAGATGAAAACTTGTGATAATGTCACAATTTTAAACATGAATAAATTCATTATTTATCCAATAATATTTAAAACTGAGATAAGTAAACCTGCACATCTGAATTCTGTGTTTCTTTCAAAAGAAAATACCCTGTGTTCAACCATACTCTAACTTCCAACCTAAAACTGATCCATAATGGATCAAATAATAATTTCCAAATACACATTATTGCATTATATGACATGAAGATCTGTGATCAGGGTTCATTACAATACATATTGCTATCTAGTGTTTTAGAAAGCAAAAAATTGGTAAATTAAATTTTACAATAAATTATTACAATTTCAAATTCATAGGCCAGATAAGCAGGGAAACAAAGGGTTAATAGCAACAAAGATTAGCGAACAGCAAGATATTGCAGCTATCACAAATCCCAGAGACTAAATATAATTGACAATACTACAGTGTGTAATAAAAGTGTGAAAGATCCACAAACTCTCTGTAATCATATACACTGTTTAGGTCTGTAAGTCAATCCATATAAAACACTAACAAACTACTAGGTTATTGCAATTGTCTTCTATAATAGAAAGTTACAATTTATTTTAAAAAATACATCCAAAATAGAATTTACCCATTTAGCCAGGTTTTAAGACATTTACAGTGATTTTTTTTTTTTATACAACAGCAAGACAACTACAGTGACATTGTAATGCTTACACGGAAACTGATGTAATAGCAAACTGCAAAGGCTGAACAAAATGAACAGACTAGTTTCAAAATGAACAGAGTGACTTTCACTGACACTGAAGATTACACAAAGAGAATAAATGTATGGACAGGTAAGTCTGCAACTGCAGAAGGTATTGCAATGAATGTACTTTTGAAAAAAGTTTAAAATATAACACTTATTTGCACCAGAAACTTTACCAGCATGAAACAAGCAACCTAAACCTAAATATATGTACAACATATACTTCCATGAAAAATGTCTGAACTAGTGTAACTAGTGTGTAGTTACTATGTGTAACATTGCTCCCATCTTTAAATTACAGGATTCTAAAAGGTATAAAATTGTTTTTCCTTTCATGTAATTTATATTAAAATGATTTTTCTTGCTCTTAGCATTGAAAATTTTAAAGCTGTTGAAACTAAACTTGTCCTTGCATTGGCAAAGAGACTTGTTTTTTGGCTAGTAAATGCCACAGTTTAGTTAAATCCTGATTGGGTATGAAAACCAGCAGACTGCTGAAGATCAAAAAGTTGAAAAATGAAGGTGAAAGGAGGAGGTCACAAAAACAGTGAGATATTTTAATGTCCGTGGTGGAGTGAGCTTCATCATTCACATTTTTGTTAGCTGACTAACAATGTTACTGAACAGCACAAAATAAACCAGGAATATTAGCCAGCCTTTCATTCAGTAGCAAAGAACATTTATTCACAAGACTATAAATGACAATGAATCACACAGATGGTAATGTGAGATCATGTCATCATAAAAAATAGCTGTTAGAAACACTAAGGGCCTGAGCTGAAGGTAACTTAATATGCTCCATTTAACTGAGCAGCAGTTATCTTAAAAAAACAAAACCAGAACTTCACTGTTTAGCCTTTCCATGAGCTGTTGCATTATTCTCAGATGACTGCAATGGTTAACATCCAGAAATAAGGAAAACCCACGTTCATCCCTGTATTAATTTACCTGTTTTAAAGCTCCTATTCCTGAGAAAACCCAGTCATGCCTCAATCCTTATCAAAAGCATGAATTTATAGTTTAAGAATGATTAATGAAATGATTTTTAAGTGTGTAATGAAAATTCTTGATGTGCAAAACGAGTAGCACTGAAGCAACAACCTGCAGTATGGGATCCAGCTTCTAGATCATCATAAAGACAAGAGAGATTACTTGCCAGGCAACACAGACCAGCTGCACCCTACCTTTAAATCAATACTGAACTTACAATGAAAATTTATTAGTATGAAAAAATGTAAGAAAACTTTGGGATAAAAAAGGTTACTTACCAGTAGCCAGAGCTCTTTGCAATGCATTGTGTGTATGCATATTTGCTCTATAGAGGTCCGAACATCAGAGGTATCCAAGATGATAAAATGTGGGGTTTTTTGGCCCTCACAGTACTGTGGGCGTGCACTCGTATCTCTCCCTTTTCCTTGACTTGACAGCAAGCATAGAGTTACAATATTCTGTCAGCCACACATACCAAGGGAGAAGGGTATATGGTTATCGCATATATGGACAACACACAAGTAGCTAGAATCTCTTTGAGATAAGCAACTTTTCTTTATGTGCATATCCATATAGATGGCCACACCACAGATAATTAAGTGTCCCAGTACTCTCAGGAAAAGGTGGCCGGCAGAGACCACCTGGTTCTTGGTTCTTTGGTTGAAGATTTGAACTAGTTGTCCGGTTTGCAAAGATATGAAACAGATATTATTGAGCAAAGCCTCAAATGTAGCCTGAGAACTATTAAAGAATATCGTGATTACTGATGGTGACTCAACCATACTGTTCAGGTGAGGTAATACAGTCTATTACCTAGTTTGGAGGTGGTTATCCTGTTTGACTTCTCAGCTGGTCAAGAGAACTAGATTAAAGATAATCTGAAAGTCTCTGTCCCATGCAAATAAGAGGACAATATTCTCTTGCTACGCAACATGTGAAGGCAAATCTCAGACCTGAAAATAGAGGATTTAAAAAGAAAAACATGGATGGGTGAATTTGCTGATTCAGTGATCTGGCAGAAATCCCAGATGAAGTCCAAGGGATTTGCCAGAACAGTAAAAGGTGCGGGAGGGGAAAAAGTCAGCCATTGGGATTTGGATCTTCTGCTGCCCAGCAGAGGTGATGGGAATCAAAAAGAACAGCAAGGACATGTTTCAAACACCTGAATTTAAACAACTTGATGGAAACATGACCACGGTTCTTGTGCTTTTGATTTAACACATCCTAAGAAAGTAGTCTTGACCCAGCAGTCAGTGGTAATGGCAGTCCACATGTTACTGAAGTAGGCTAACTTGTATTCAAAGAGACTATGATGCAAAGAGGAAGCAAGAACAGAAATCCAGAGAAAATAAGGTTCTGACGCCATCTCTTCCAAAACAATGCTCTGAACAGAAAAGCAAAAAAAAAAAAAAAAAGGCAAAAAAGAAGCATACCAGCTATGGAAAGGTGGCTAAATACCCATCAAGGACTACAAGAACCTTGCTAGGGCATGCAGAGGTGCGGTCAGGAAGGCTAAGGCTCAGCTAGAACTGACATTGGCCCAAGGTGTCAAGAACAACAAGAAAGGGTTCTTCGGATACGTGAGCAGTAAGCAGAAGCACGGGGAAGACGTAGACAAGGCAGGGAAACTCCTCACTAGTAATGCTGACAAGGCAGAGGTTCTCAATATCTTCTTTGCCTCTGTCTTTGCCAGCACAGCTGGACCGCAGAGAACAGGATCAAGTAGCTACAACAATACACGTGTCGACCCCACCAGCAGTGGAAGAAGGGCTGGTCTGCAGCCTCTTGCAAGGGCTCAACCCGCATAAATCCATGGGCCCAGAGGAAATCCACCCTGGGGTATTGAGACAAGTGGCTGCCATTGGTGCAAGGCCACTGTCTATCATCTCTGAAAACTCCTGGAGATGTCCACATAAGAAAGAAGTTTTTTACGCTGAGAACAATCAAACACTGCAGCAACCTCCCCAGGGATGTGATGGAGTCTCCATCACTGGAGGTTTTCAAGATGCGACTGGAGAGAGTGCTAGGCAATCTCATCTAGGCTCCCTTTCCCACAGAAGGTTGGACTGGATGGTCTTTCAAGGTCCCTTCAGACCTGGGCTGGTCTATGATAAAGATGGGTGCGCTGAGGGATTCAATTGCTAAAGATTTACATCTGTAGCAACACTGGCATTTTCTCAGCTGTTTCCAAAGCCGGACAGCACCCTGCGAGAGGGTGCATCAGCTGAATCGTTTGGCCAGCTGCAAACAAAGAACTGCATATCACACCTGAGGCTCAAGCTATGGACTGAAAGATTTCGGCAAGGATATGAGAAATGCACAATGTACTGCATTTAGAAGGAAAGCAAGCTTTTATTTCCATTATTTACTGTTATCTCGGTTACATGAATCTGGAGAATATTGGAGTAAAACTCTTCCAAGAGTATTGGAATGCCTCAGAAACCACCTCCAAAATATTCAGGAGTAACATGCTGTCGGCTTCCTTAAAAGGTTTAACACAGAGGACTCTGATTGTCCCACACCCGTTAGGGCCAGAAGTGGGTTAGGGATAGCACAGGGCTAGAAAGCAGGGTCAGAATTTCAAAGGAGAGCTGGATTGAAGAATGACATACCTCCCGTCTGCAACTTGGTCCTACAGAGAGCAAGACAGACCTCTAACCCCTGGGGAGAGAACAAGCACAGCATATTGGCAGCAACCGCCCTTCCTATTTCCATAAACCCTGCTGCTGAGATGCATACCAAGAAGCAACCAACCATATGTCAGTGTTACTCGTCAGTGAGGCACATGACTCAAGACAGAAAAACATTTAAACCCATCCTTAGATGGAGCTATGGAGCATGATTCAGGCAACATATATGACATATCTAGACCCATTTCTAATAAGGAAAGGAAAAGCAGCAGAGACCATGCTCCCATAGGGAGGGGCACTGGATTTGACAAACTCAAATTTAAAATTTAAAAAATAATCATACGAGACTGGTTGGAACTATATAGCCAAAGGCTAACAATAATAAAAAAAATAAAGACATGAAAACAAGTTAAGAGGCATCTAGAATGCCTCCATGGTTGTGCACTGAGTATGAAAGAGGGAGGGGTAGTGTGAAAAAGCTTTAACTTCTGAGACCAGAAAAAACAGGAGGATGCTGTCTTTGAATACCTGAAGTATATACTTCTCTGTTAGTTTTTTATTGTATAAAACAGCTAATGTCTACCAAGATGTTAATACTACAACACAGTATTCCTTTGCATCCACAAAACAGTCAGTACTGATCCTTTGCTGCTTCACTTTTGATAAACTGCATCAGCATATCATCAGAATATTTTAAAATGTGAATTTCCTCTACTTTCCCTGCACTTGTAATGATGTCCAGTGTTTCATTCAACAAGAAACAAATCTCTCTTCAAAACAACAGAAAGAACTAAGTTTGGTTATAATGGTCTTGTTTCCATGGAAACACTGGCCTTTTTAGGATGTTTGATGATGTATTTTCCATTTGATCAGTGAGAAAGAACAAGTACCAAAACACTGAAAACACAACTCAGAGAGGAAAGTTAATTTATTTGTCTAAAACATCAAACTAAGTTGAGATACCTTAGTTCAGTCAAAGCTTCTTCAGTTTCTTCACAAGCCTGGACTTCATAAACAAATATTCCAAGTTCATCTATCTACAAAAATAGGATGGACAATTCTTGACTTTCTTCAGATATCAAGTTAATATACAAGTCCTTGAAGATCAGATGAAAAATAAGAAGCGATCCTATATTCCTTAATACACTCCACCACGTTTCTCAAGTGTACTGAAAAGGAGGAATATCAGCCTTCTTTGGAAAGGTGCATGGGAAGGCTTATTGCCATCTCTTGGAGACAGGGTATGCATTTACATCACCATGACTGCCATGGTACAGAATCCTTGACTGCTACTTTTATACGCCATGACCAATTATCTGAGAGTTGTAGTCTGCTGTCTCCATTCGCAGAATATATGGGATGATGCTATCAATCTGAACATTTCCAATTAGTCCTGCGAAGAATAGCTCTTCAGTGATGGCAGCACTCATTAGCCTAAGAGCAGGCAATCGGAGAAGAAGTCTAGACAATCTGGAAGATAAGTTTAGTAAACAGTGTTAATTGTGGTCACAGATTTTGGTGTTATTCACAATCACGTTATCAGTAAGAGAAGAGCAAAAATAACAAGAGACAATACTGGTCAAAATTTGTTATATCTAGTTGGTGAAAGGCTTAAATATTTAAATCAGTAGAGTATTAAATTTATGTTCAGTCAGGTCTTCAACAGTACAGAAAAAAAGTGATATGCCTGTCAGTTACGTGGACTGTATAACGTTTGGACTTAGACTAACTGAGGAAATATTCCAAGGAGTTGCAATTCAAAATGAAAACATTAAAAATATTTCTTTCCAAAATTTCATTTTGGAAATTAATAATGAATGAGTAGATAAATAATACTCATAATACGTATGAGTACATGCATAACATTTGAATTGCTCTAAACGTAATTTCTTCCATTTAAGGAGATAAGAAGAAAATATACATATTTATTAACGAAATACTGTACAAATCAGTATCATCAACAAACTGAAAAGAGAATCAATCAAGTAAGCATGTAAGTTTACAGACCTGTAAGTATCATCCGGATATGCTTTTGTTACATAGTCTTGGAACTCCATGTAAGCCTTTTCTTGAAATTTCTCAATCTGCACCACATTTTCTAGGCCTGGGTGATCTGAAAAGAACCCACTCTACATTGTTATTATACCTGTTGGATATAAGATGCACTAAAATCCATACAGATTATCTAATTGTAAGCATACTGAAATCATTATTTGGCAGCTGTAGCAAATTCACAGTTTTAGTGGAGGACACTGCTTTACCTCTTTATATTTCTTTTCCTCTATGTTTATGTTTTATTTAGTTTTCTATAAATACAACCAGACATTTTGACGAGTTCAACTAAATGCAGTGCTTACAACGCTTACATCAATCTTGATGATACAGCTCTGTTCTCTGTATAGCAGTAGAACAGCACTGTTTTAATATGCTGACATTTATTGGAATATTGTATGCAGAAATAGCACTTGAATGGGAAGTGAAGGATAAAATTAAGATCAGTGGAAAAAGCAGAATAAAAGGCTATGAGCCATTTGTTTCCTAAAAACTGCAGAAGATATGTAGCAGATCATTCTTTTTCAACTGTTTGGTGCAAAAGTTTCAAATGTGCTAAACATAATTTTTAGCAGTGGTTTAAACACTTGAAATTTAAATCTTGCTAAAATGAAAGGATATTAACCTAACTGCCAAGTCACAAATGGAAATTAATATCTGGTAATTCTGAACACTTTACATGGCCTGTAATTTTTATTATCCATCTTTCTTAATGTAAATAATTTACTGTCATAGCAGTGTGACAAATAATGCAATTTATTTTTCAGAAATGGGATCATAAATGAGCTGCCAAATTATGTCAGATAAAAGATTATTTCTAACAGTCACTCCTCCTCTCCAAATATATGGCCTTCTGTCAACAAAACCAGGAGGTTTTCGTCTAGCTCTGCAGATACAGAAGCTTTCAGAGCAATTTAGCAGTTATGTGATACATTGGACTCCCCTGAACACATCATTTCACAGAGGAATATTCAGTCATTCTGAAAGCATGATTTCAAATTTATGCAGAGGACAAGAGGTTAACAAGTTTGTAAAGCAGCAATACATTTTGAAGAGTTGTCACTGACATGCAATATGCATTGCTTCATGACACTGTTTTTAGAGCAATGTCAGAAACACAGCTAGCAGTCAACTTCCGAAAACAGTAGTTTGAAGACCACTGCTAGTACGCTAGTAGCCATTTATAAAGATGCAAAGTCTTCTAGGCACTCTCTTTACAGTCAGCTCTTTGCCCAAGGCTGTCTTGTGACAGTCAAACAGCTGGCATGGCACCGAAGATTTTCAGTAATCTTCAAGTCTCCAGCTGTGGAAGACAGCAAATCAGCCGGGCCTACTAAAGCAGATGTTCTTACCTTAGGTCTCTGCTGCATGTGCAGCCCAGCCCCATCCCGTAGCAGAGCAGTAAAATCCCTGAAATTGTAATTTCTGGCCTGTGAATCATTGCCAGAACATCCCTTCTGTTCAAAGTACTGACTTTCAGGTACATGAAGATTTTGTTACATGGCTCATTGGATCAAGAATATTGACAACACATTGCCATTAAAGCAGCTACATATCATTAGGAATGTGATCCTGAAAGCATGTGAGCAAATGAAAATTCATCTCAAACATGTGACTGGATATAGTCTTTTCCCAAGTATTTTTCCTTCTACCTTTTGTGTTGTCAAATCTAATTGGAAGGAGACAAATTAACTTCAGACTAAACAAACAGGTAAATATTGCTTTGCAAGTGTAACATTCCTAGAGAAATATTTTCTGTTGTCTAAAAGGACTGGTTTCTTCAGACAAACCAACAGATTCTGTCATAAATCCTAGTAGGCATTGCTCTAGAAAAATGGGCTTGAGGTATTCTTCCATCATTTTGTTTCTTTCCTGGAGCAACCTGTACCAGTTCTGAATATGGAAATGCTGTGAAAGGACTATTTTGGGGTAAGGAACACCTAAAGGAGAATTACGTCTCCTGCAAACATTATCTATTAAAATTGAACAAACAAACACCTTCCCACCCTCCACTTAAAGAAAGTCTCTGCCTCTTCTGAAATAACACTGAGAAGTCCAGGGAACTCTTCAGTCCTCAGTGGAGAAGAAAAATTGCAACCATTTTCAAGCACTCTTAATAT
This sequence comes from Astur gentilis, assembly GCF_929443795.1. NCBI lineage: Eukaryota > Metazoa > Chordata > Aves > Accipitriformes > Accipitridae > Astur > Astur gentilis. The sequence continues at coordinate 13,339,394 of NC_064913.1, forward strand.
TGCAATTAAACTCATAGTGGGTACTGCTTATCAGAAAACTGAAATTGTTCCTGTGCTTCAGTGGACTGTAGAAACAAACACATAAAACCATGCAAGATTCTCCTAGTCACGAAGACTGACAGCAGGATTATGGTCTATAGTGAAAACACTCAGGATCTGATTTTCCTTAGCGATCCACAATAGAAGAGTATCACTGGAATATCCTCTGGGAATTTCTCATCCTTCCTGGAGAGTTCTGACACTACTTATATTGCCTCTTATTTGAAAGAATATCTTTCATCTCAGAAGTCTTCCACTGATGCGATATTAAAAAAAAAAAAAAAAAAAAAAAAGCAATGGAAGATACTCAGGGTTTTGTTGTGCACTTAGACTGAGTACCATGAATTCCTGCTGATGCTGCCACTTTTACTGGGAGATGTGGATACTCGTAGATACTACATATAGAAAAGATCACGTACATATGAGAAAGTGCAAACCAAGAACCTCACAATTCTCATATGTAGGAAAACCTGCTTAAAATTTACATTTCGACAGTGTCCAGGTTCCTAAAGATTTTCTCACCTCAACTAATTTTTCTGTGAAAGGGTGAACCGCAACTGAATGGGAAAAGAAAGTTGTTCTCAGATCTAATACATCTACAGAACTGACAAGAACCGAATACCCAGTTCTCTTCCATACCCTACACTACTGATGGGGGACAGGTCACTAAGGTTCAGACAGCTTTTTAAAATTTGCTCTGATCTTTTCTACGGGACATCAGCACCTAAAAAAAGCAGAGCAATGAGGATTAAGGAAGCTATTGATGCTTTTAAAAGTTTTTAATGCAAAATAGAGTGACTGAAGATTTACTTTCTAAATGTGACAGTGAAGAATTCCTCGAGATACAGAAAGGACCTGAGGTTTATATGTTTTTCTTTTATCAAAAATTTCGTTTTGGTTTTTATTAAATCCCTAAATTCTGAATGTTAAATTTAAGACCTGCAGGATACTGATATAATATCTGAATGCCTTTAGTGAAAAGTTAATGCTACAATTTTCAAATAAAGAAAATTAATTTTGTAATTTTCTACAGTCCACACATACGTGTTATATAATCTAAGTACTCGGTCACTATCTATCATAACCAGAGGGTTCATGTTCCTCCATATTGTAGACTAATCTCCCAGAAGGAAAAAATAATCATTATTTTATCTTCACTGTCTAATGTATGTTCATTAATGTTACTTGGAGTACATTAGGCAAATACTGTTCAGAAGACAGAAATAATAATATAAGGGAACGTTTCTGGTGTTCATTCACCAGAAATGCTATATGTAATATTTATTTTCAAAATACCTATTGGAAGTGAGGTGATATGTTTCTGTAATTTTGCATGTGAGAATTGATGCTCAGAGACATAGCCTTTCATACATTAAAACCCGAACTTCAATCCATCTCAGCTGGATATGCAAGAACAACAATTCTGAAAATTAAAACTGCAGGTCCTCAGAAAAAACACCCCAGAAAGGAAGCACAGAATTAAAAGCAATAAATAAATAAATAATTTAAAAATGGCAGAGGCAAGAGTAAAACTTAAGTCTCCAAAGCAGCATTCAACTATTTACATTAGAAGATTAACCCTCCTCTTCCTGCAGTCCTCATTACACACCTTCCAAGATTCCTCAACAAGTGAAGCAGTGGTTCTACAAGTGATACTAACTGCATATAATGAAACAGGCAGAAGTTATGTGGCAAAAAATAGCACAGATTATAAAGTTTTACATTTGGAATAATTACATACCAGGACTGAAGAGGACGATTGCTTTCAAATATGCATATTCATATCCATCTAGGCAAAGCTTAACCATGCTGTTACAGAACTCTTGCAATTTGAAGATATGCTCCATTACTAGTTTTCCTCTGTCTGTTGGCAGCTTATCTAAGTCAACACACACATAAAATATAAACCCCCAAGTCAACACACATGCAAAAAATGTAGTCACAATGGATTTTTAAAAATGATTTGATTAGATCCAAACAGTGGGAAATCTATGCCATCTAGAAACTCACATGCTAGGTCTGAATAATCTTGACACCAACAATTATGGACTATAACAATCTCCCCCCCCCTCCATTGGGTCTCTTCCTGCCACTAAAGCTGCCAGTAATCAGGGGTGGACTAGAGCCTGAAATGATCAAGCAAGGGAAAGACTACTCAGAAGTAAAGAATACACTGCGACTGCAGATCTGTGCTCTACGTCTAAGGGTCAGGTGCCATGAGGTAGGTTGGTGTCCAGTTTCTCGGGTTATTTTAGTCAGTCAAAGACCATGCCGCTGCTGAAAAAGAAGGTGCACTACACACCTTTCCTGATTTGCATCTAGGGGAATGTGGTTGGTGCAGAGTTGTTCCCCTTGGGTCAGCAATAGCTAAGCAGCCTGAAAATCCCGTTCCCTCCACAATCCGTCAAACTAGGTAGGGTCCCTGGGCCCCACAAACTTATCTCTTGGAGATGCTGCAGCTGGCATACTACACAACTGGAAGACACTGGTTATCAATTTCTGATTTTTGCATTCAAACTCAATGCCCAAATTAAATGGCAAACATATAGATTTGTAGTAATGATAAAACCATGATTAATTACTACAATACCCTTTTTGGTGAACAAGCTTAAAAATGATGTAGACCAAATTAAGTTCCCAAATTCCATTTGTATTCCTCCTAAAGACATTCACAGATTTGTTAGTATCTTTAGCTGATCCACATTTAGTAGTTTAATCAATTTATTTTAATTATAAACTATTGCTACTTATAGGAGGATCTTCTGGGTATTTTTCTATTATGAAAAACCCTCAGAAATAACTCTTTAATTCCCTCGTCATAAAAGGACAGGAAAAATCTGTAGTCTGGTGGACCGTTTTTCTACAGTTTACCAATCCGTTTTTGCATAGGATTAACAACAGTGACTTTACATGTAACAGGAAAAATCTTGTTTAACCTGAAAATACTAAGATTTTTGTATGTGCATCTACATTATTAAAAATGTGTTAAGACTATGAACAGATGAAGACTATACTATTTTTGATTGGTTGCCTTTTAGTGCTGACAACCTCGTGAGTGTTCACTACCACACAAAGATTAGTTAGAAGACTCCCCTACTCAGAAGAACAATTTCCTTCACTGCAGAGTGAATGAAAGAGGAGGCCAACTGACCTCTCTTTCATGCAGGGCATAGGATTAATAAGCAACAAAGTATACTTAGTGAAGATCTGTTGAAGACTCGCATGTAGTCTAAAACTAATACACAGAAGTCAAGAAGCCAAGTTATGTAAAGGAAGTATATCACCAAATTGGCATTTGGCTCCTTTGTTTCACAGCTATGAACAGCAAGGACAGGTGGGTCATTCTTTACTTTATATCCTTCATAAAACGGAATCAGACTCACAGTACACTTGTGTTCTAAAACACTGATGCTGCCTGAAATATTCCTAATTTGAGCTGATTTTAACAGAACAGCAGAACACTATGAGACATTACATAGACACACAATAAAAACAACCCCTGTAAATGATAACCTATATCAGATAGATGGGTAATTTTTTAAATTTTTTTTTTTTTAATTTGGGGGTAAGTATTAGCATAGCTGACTTTTGGAAAATTGCTAAAAAATTCCATCTTGTGAACTGTATTTTCTGGTATTATTTTGTTTCAATACTAACCACAAAACTCTATAAACAGTAAAATTTCATTAACAACTGAAGGATAAGTAAAAAGCTTCTGTGCAGTTCAAAACATTAAGTATTTCCCCAAGTCTGGCAATGCGCACAGTATGTACCTTACCTTGCTGTAAACTGCCATGAAGATGATTAACAAATGCAGTTAATATAGTTGCCACATTCATAACTTGTGAACATTGTGCAAGACCAAGCGTAAAAAGTTCGTTCCAGCAGGCTTTTACTAATGATATGCTGTTATCCTGTCTATTAAAAAATACAATAATTTCACTTAATAAAACCAGCCATTTGCATTCACACAGGGGTTTTTTTATTTGAAAAACACTTCATAAAATCACTTCATCTAATTCAACCATTGCAACCAGTACCAAAATGAAGCCCTGCATCAAAAATACTTTGATTTGCATGCTAGGATTAAAATACCCAGTTTAGAGTGACTTTTGTAAAGAAGTAGTTTTTGTTTTAATGATCTAAAAGGAGATAGATTTGTATCCCAAAAGCAAGCTGAAGTTACAGTAAATGACAACTGTCTAGGCGTATTATGTCATGCTAGTTTTCCTAGGATTTACACTAGTTTTTGAATAACATTTACATGCATGGACAAAGAAAGTTTGCATTGTTCCTGTATTGTGGATGTAGAATAGACTCAAAGGTTGGTTTTATTCACTTGAAATCTGGCAGGTTGGTATCATTTTTGAATTAAAAATACATGTGAAATGCAACATGTAAGATCAAGTTCTTAAGCTTCCTGACTGCTATTTTCTGTATCTCCTTCCTGTTTGGAATAAGGTTTGAAATACAGACTTCAAAGTATAAATAGAAGTCATGAGGATTTCTTTGCTGTAGGAATTAGCTCTTAAGTTTCATGTGTAGTCAGTATTTTTTTTTCATATGCTGAAGCTTAAAATTAGGCATACCAATCCATATTTCAGGCACTTCCATATTAGTAACCTAACTTTCATTATTGCCAAGCATCTCTAACTCCTAGAGCTTAACGAGAGCTCAGTACCTTAAAAAGGAAATCCTACCAGTGAGGAGTCAATTTCAGGTACCATGTTTCACAGTTTTAGCCGGTAAATATAAATAATGGAAATTTAAAAGAAGCACAAGACCCATCAAAGAAGAAAAGCATATTAAAGCTAGGATTTTAACTACAAAAATACAATGGAATGGATTTTTGCAAGAACGTTGATGTAATCTTCAAGAACATTTCTGATGATTTACTGCAATACTAATATGCCAAATGACAGATTAACGTGAACCTGTCCTGTGCTGGAATACAGAGAGCTTACCTAGGGCAGTATTTTTTACTATGATCAAGTTCTTGTCATGGTAGATATGACAGTGTACATGCAGCCTCTACACGTATTTGTCACATGCCCATTCATCTCCTGTCAAAGGGACTATACTGAGGAACCGTGAAAATGAGGGCGTACTGGCTACTCAGCTGGTATGTGTGTAGATAAATGTATCATCCAGAGTATGTTTATGGCTGATCAAACTCGGACCAGAACCAGGTCATCAAATTTAAGCAGCCTCAAAAAACTAAGAGGCTGTAACCAGCTTGATGAACGTTTCAGCAAGAATCCCTCTTGCCTACAAAGATCTTCATGCAGGAAGATGAACTAAGCAGTAACTTGGCATGGTTAACTACATCAGTATGCCAAAGCCAACTATCTTGCTGCGACTAAGGAAAACATTGCCTGAGGAGGGAACCACCTGGGTACAATTATCTATTTTCCTTACAAAACCATTACTATGGTTTTGTTTTGGCTCGTCAACTCCTCTCAATTACTAGTGCCATGAATTTCTCTTCATTTTTAAAGTGAAATGAGTCACCCTTCTGCAAGTCAAAATTATAGTACATAATGTGCTCAAACTAAAAAAGCTGCATTAATTTCAAATAAAACTCCACTTGAAAAAAGATAGTATTTTAAGCTCCTCAAAAGGAAAACTGTATATTTATGTTAAATGGTGTTTAAATATACTGTTGCCCATGATCTTGACTAGCACAGGTGAATATTAACACTATTAAGAAAGCCTACTCCTCCTGAGTAGGATAGAAAAAATTCTATTTTTTTAATTCAAACAGAAAAATGTATCATAGTTACCTGATTTTTTTAGCCTTGCTATTGTTTAACTTTATAGAGTTTTACCTTTTCCTTCTCCAAAACACAGGCTTCAATTACACACAATATAGTATCTCTCCTTAAACAATGTAGAATCATTTGGCTTAAACATCTGAGCAAACACAAATGGTAATCACAGATCATGCTGCTTTTGACATGTTTCCTGGAAAAGGTGACAACCCCTCACTTTAAAAAGGAATTTTCTTTGCTGCCACAGTCATACACTATTTTGATATTGAATTAAAGAAAAACACTTCATTTGTGTCAGAGTTGATACAGTATCTTTATTTGATGTGTCTTCATAAAATTACTTATGAAAATAACATAAATTACTTTTCCCCATAGTGTTTTGAGATGTTTTCTAATGATGATCAGCAGTGAACTACCACATTTAGTTTAAGAATTTTAAGTGATACATTGAATTCTGCTGGAAAAGCAGGATGTTATAAAAACTGTAAAAAAGAATAATAAGAATTACTTTCTGGTTACAGCAATCATTTTTTTTTTAAAATCCCCTGAAATTAAACAACCTCTTCCTGAATGCTTGCTGAATCTAGCTAATTATTTTCTTCATATAGATTACTAAAGGCAAAATAATTACTAATAGTTCACCTATAAAGATATTTGGGGATCCAGAGAGGAGCTTCTTTTTGGTGACAGCCTGATAAGCATCTTAGTTCAGGATGTAGCTATTTAAAAAATGATAGGAAGTCCTATTTACTAAAAATTTATTAAAGAAGTAGCAGTGCGCAGGCATTTGATTTGTTATAAATCTACACTTTTTTCCTTCAAAACCCAACCAAAGTTGAATTGGACTGAAGTTGGGAGTAGTTTTGATTCAGAAAATTTACCTTCATGATGAAGATCTACACAACAGTTTTAATCAGTAGATTTATATTTTAAAATGTCCCTGAAGAACACAGTGAACATAAAAATTTTAAAAGTGTGTTATTCACAACATGAGTGAATAGAGTAACAGAACACTTACCCTAAAGCTTGGAAAGATGGAATGGAACGTGCCCAGTGCATGGACAAGAAAAGCAACCTGGAGGCAGACTCGCAGATATAATGAACATTAAGATACTCAGGCATAGGAGAAGGCATGGTGAGCTGACAACCAAAAAAAAAAAACAAAAAAAAAAAACCAGTTCAAGTCAGTTATTTTACTTTCTTCATAAAAAAAATATGGTAAGAAAAAAATCAAAAACAAAGAAGGCACAATTTTTGAATCTTCATCTTGGATAAATATTCATGTCTGGGACACCTGGAGATGGAAACTCCCAAATAAAATGTAACTTCTGAGCAACTCTCAAAGAATACAAGTTTTAGAAGAATCATTGTAATTAGAATGAAGTTGCTTACATTTATATATAGATAAATACATAAAAAGTACAAACACAGAAGTATCATTACTTTCTAAAGCTTCCCTGATAACAGTGGAATAAGTGGCCTGAAAAATTAAAGGAATTACCACAATTCCTGAGGAGAGTGTGTGTGTGGGAGTTCTATTTCAAAAAACATCTCTTTTTGTATTTCGTTTAATAGAACAGAAAGGAAGAAGCTAATAATGATACTAATAACAATAACAAAATGACAATAATAATAAAAGGATTAGAATATACAAAACAAGTGATGCACAATGCAATTGCTCACCACTTGCCAACTGATGCCAAGTCAGCTCCCAAGCAGTGATCCCCCCAGGCCAACTCCCCCCAGTTTATATACTGGGCATGACGTCCCATGGACTGGAATACCCCTTTGGCCAGTTTGGGTCAGCTCTCCTGGCTGTGTCCCCTCCCAACTCCTTGTGCCCCTCCAGCCTTCTTGCTGGCTGGGCATGAGAAGCTGAAAAATCTTTGGCTTAGTGTAACAACTGAAAACATCAGCGTATTATCAACATTCTTCTCATACTGAACCCAAACCGTAACACTATACCAGCTACTAGAAAGAAAATTAACTCCATTCCAGCCGAAACCAGGACACCATACTAAACTAGGGTATATACACAAAGGAGACAAATACACTTAAGAGTCTCAAAATCCAGTTGCAGATTGCATCAGATCTACCTGTTAACAAGTGAGAATGTGGATACTGACTCTCTCCTTTGTGCGACAGTTGTCTGTGTAAATCTTTTTGCATGGATTACCTTGTATTTTTAAGGTAAGAAGCTATAAAATAAATAGTGCAACTAAATAACTGAAGAGCCGTACATTTTCCCAAAGGAGGAGTTAACCAGTGAACAAAAGCGAAGCATTCATCAGAAATGAATGCCAATACCTGAACAAATATTTATTCTTCTAAGAAATTCAAAATAAGATTTAATCAGATCATTATTTTACATTACTATGTTAAAATGGTTATAAACAGTCAACAGTATAAAAGTCTTAAGTACCCTGAATGCTACATGTGCATCACTGAGTAGTGGCCCCTCTATTTCAACGATATTCATGCCTGTTTCTCCACCGATCAGCTGTACGCTGGCTTCAATACTTTCAGCGTTCTGGCACGCTGCACTCTCTCCTGGATTTAATGCTTTTGCAAGAGTATCAAATGCCCTGTAAGATCACAACAAAAAAACAAACAAAAGAAAATAAGGTTTCATTTCAGAGACTGTTTCAATTCAGGAGTAACCTGCAAATGTCTGAAACCTGTATTCAAATGTCTGTTTCGAAGAACTAGATTTGGAAAATAAAAGTCAGTAGCATGCTTTTCCTTTCCTGACACTCCACTGAACAAAATCCCTGAAAACTCCAACTTAGAGTGGCTCTGAAACAAAAACTAGCAGCAGATCCTGTTCACACTAGTTGCCAACAAATTCACAGTTTTGACATATTGATTGTGCTGCTGAATCACAGTTTGCCTTTCAAGATCTCTTTAGTGATGTTTACCGAGAGTGCTGGCATGAGCATTTTGAGGACATGATCATCAGGCTGCTGTTAAAGCAACTTAATGCACATAAAAATTTTACAGATTTTTGCTGCTATGAAGCACAAACAGAATAAGCTTTCTTTTTTTAAAGTAATGAGTTGTGGTTAGGTTATTCAACATAATTTGAAAAGACTGTTTTGAAATACATAAGAGAAAGCACTTTCATGCTTTCAATATCGTCCTTTGTACCCTTTGATGGGGGGCAGTGACTCCCATCACATGCACAAACATTACGGGGGAGATGTCAGGACAAGCACAGATATGTTACTCATTATTTTGCTGCCTGATAACAGATCTGTTGTTTTTTTGTTCATGAATACACCTGAGAACCACAACTGATATACCTTCAATCAAAAATATACAGACTTGATCACTGCCTACAGACAGATGACATATCCTGAGAGCAGTATAATTTGTATACAGTGCTGCATGAGAAACTTATGCACTGAGGTCTGAAGACTTCGCAACAGCTGATTATCAGCTTGTATGCAGAGCTGGTTCTCAATTTATGGAGACTTGTTTATTACCAGAATCTAAAATTACTGATTTAATGCCAAAGTCTGGAGTAGAACCTTGCTACCTTCTCTTGCTGCACACTCCCTCGCTATCTAAATTCAATCACAAGGTCAAAAAATCTAAATGTTTACTGTGTTTGATATAACCATTTGCAATCACAATAAAAGAGCTGCTGACACTGCCTCAGGCTTGAGATGGTAAATGAACTAGTTTTGGGTCCTACACTAGCCTGTATACCTTGATGTGTGGGTGAGGCACGTGCAAGTGGACTAAACAGGTATAAGTGGACTACACAGATATACCTGGGACGTTTTCTGTCTCTGGTATACAGAAAGTAGGCATAAAGGGAATACATTCATGGGTAAGCTCTAGAAGCTGTGTGATTGGACTCCTGCTAGGAGATCTGAGTTTCAGGTCCTGCATGGATGACTCTTGGCAGCCTTAGGTAGAATAGGCAAACCCAGCAGCTCAGTGGCATCTGCTTCTTAGGAAAAACTGGATCTCTGCAGGGCTTTTCATGTAGCAGGGACAGAAATGTAAAAGAGGAACAAGATCTCTCCTTTCCCCAAAAGGTAAATGTCATATGCACCTGCCACGATCCTGTATTTATTCTACTGTATGTAGGCTGAAGAGTCCTTTTTAAATAGGGTAGGCAGGTACACTGGTTAACCATGTCTGCCCATGATACTGTGTTTCCAACTCAGGCTTGAATGTTGGCTTTCAAAAAAATGTTCTCCATCCTATCTCATAAACTGGCAGTACTACACCAGCAGAAGTCAGTACAAGCTTTGCTTCCTCACGGCTCAGCATTGTGGGTCCTTTTCATATATGAAGCCCCAACATGAGCAATGACTGCAAGGTAAAAAACAAAGGAAAAGAGAGTCTAGAACAAAGCTTGCCCGGAAGGTACAAAAACCTAGCCCACAAAGTGAGAAAAGAGGTATAATCAACATTAAAATATGTGGTACTGATTGATATCCTTTGCTAGAAACAACTTTGGTTCTCTTTTCGTCAGGCTCAGTTAATTACAGATATATAGGACTGCTGATAAACTGTAAAAAATTAACATAGACAATGAAGCCATTAGAGGACAAGGCATATAACATTACAAAAGCAGCAGAATGCTAGCAGCAAAGTTGTACACTAAATTCGTGTCAGCAAAAGTGAAAGCTTAACTACTGTAGCTGCAAGCAATGGAATATAATACATGAAAAACAGATGGATAAAACTTGCTTCCCCAAATCCCTTAAACTCCTTTTCTTCAGTTAACATCTGTGTCTGTTAGATCAAGCTGGCATAGGGCCTGGCAAGGAAAGCAATGATTCAGATAACAATTTTAGTTTCTGCTTGGGTAACAACTTCCCTTTCACAGGAATATTGAACCTCCCCGCTGGAAATCTATTAAGTAACCTACTGGACAAGAGTACGCACTAAGCTGAGTCAGAGCTTTTGCAAGCTCTCTGGCTGAGAGAACTTGATGCGTTTTCATAGACAGATTTCTAAAACAGAACAGAAACACTGAAGTTGGCAAAAGCAAGCATCTGAAAGCGCTAGGAAACAAATGAAAGATTACTACATCTTTTTGAACAGCCATAGTATTGAATGAAGTTTATCAGCATGTACACCAATTCTTACGTTCTTTACCTAGCAGGACACAGCAAAGGCCCGAATCAGCACCTATATAAAGTCACACTGACTTTCTACGCAGCATATAAAGAAAGGAGCAGAACAAATGCATTCTGCTTGCAATTATACAAAGCAGCAGAGACCACGGGGGAAATCCTGTATTTCAGTCAGTACAAACTACTTCACTATACACCAGTCTTTTTTTCCTTGATGGATTTATTCCACATACACATATTCAATACAGCGTGTACAATGTAGATGGTGTGTAAAGGAATAGTGCTGCGACAGCTGTCAGAAGCTTGCATGAGATGACAACCAAGGAAGAACATGATTGTGATTGATGGAATTAACTGAGTATGTACTACACAGATTATCTTACACATATGCTCACCAAAATGGCTTAGTTAAAACCCATGTAAGACACAAGTTTGTAGGATACTCAATGAATATATTTGTATTGATGGTGAGAATTCTGTTACTTCTCTTGTGTAGAAAGAAAATGCTTTTCAAGCTTTTAAGGTGATTAAGTTACAGGCATTAAACTACGTACTTAGATGAGATCTCTAAGAAACAGTTTTCCAGGATGATACAAAGTACTAAGACTACAGTACAAGATCAAACACATGTTATATTAAGGCCAAATAAGAGGTAAGAAGATCAGCTGTAACATTTACTTTGAAATTCATTTCAAGTACAAACAATTAAAAGTATTTATTTCTCAAATGGAACTTCCTTATGATTTCACTTGGAAGAATCTTACAAGATTTATGTTTTATATGAGCTTAGGCTGATATTGCTATTGTTTTAAATGCTGATAAATTTCCTACACCCTGATGATTTAATTAATGGTCTGAATTGACAGAGACCTTCTTGAAAAGAATAATATTTTCAAGTGTAATGTGCCTTACCTTGTAACATCACTACTAGCTTGTTCTTCTTGCTGGAGTTCAGATAATGATGCATCTCCATTACTTAAACTCTCAATCATAGATAGCTCTGTACTGCTTTGTGACATGTCTTTGCATTTACTGAGATTTGCTAATGAAGTCACCACATTCGCCAGTGTACTTAAATCTCCCTGACATGCTTCGACCTAAGGGAAAAGTATAGCTTTTAATTCTCTCATATTGGCAGCAGTTAACTTGCAGTAGAAGAATTTAACTTTTACATAAATGAAGAATTGAGCATGTGAATAGACCTGTAAGAAAATTATTGTTTTCAGTAAATGGGTAATCATAATGCAGCAATTAGACACTACACTGCTTCTAAAATATCAAATGTTTAGACATTTACTTTTACAAGTAATAGCTATCTACTTCTTTCAGAAAGAATGCTACAGATGCTAAGCAAGTGCAGAAAGAGTATTTATCATCTCTACTCGCTAGTCAGTCACCAGGACTATAAGACTGCACTAGATAATATTTTTAGATCTTCTTTCCTTGTGTAAATGAGTCAGTAGTAATAGCGTAGGAGAATGTTTGAAAAGAAGGAATGGATAAAAAGTCACCTTCAAAAGCAAGCAGAAAAAGAATTTTACTGCAGCCTTTTTGGTTTTTATATCTTTATTTAATTGCAAGGGAACAAGGTGATTCAGTACTGACCAGCAACTCAGAGAGCCAGTAAGATGTTTCCCACCCTGCCTCAAAATAAAAAGAAGAAAAAAAAAAAAAAAAAAAAAAAGGAAAGTGCATGATTATAGACAAGTATGCTGCTGCTAACACCAGCATGCTATATGTCATTTAGCTTGCACTGTGTCATACTCTACAGAGTGAGCCAGAAAAGTGAAATGGAATAAACAACTTTTGATGGGGCCCTTTGCAGACAGAGCAAGCCAGGCACAGTATGAAGTAATTTAGTATCAGCTAGAAAAAACCAAGAGCTTCCTTTCCTACTGTGCATGTGTAGGGAAGTTACCACATGGCTTTAGTGCATCAGTAAGTGTAACAACATGGAAACAAAGGAAAACAAGCTCAGAAATAAGATTGTTGCCGAGATAGCTTTTATTAGCTTTGCAAAAAAATTAGCCATCTGGGGGAAAAAAACCTAACAGTATTTATGAAATGCACTGTGATAGTGCCATGTAAGGTTCTGCAAACATCTCACTTCATTGGTACAAAAGAAATATGCAAGTGTCACGATTGCCCAATACAAAGACAAAATAATGCATTCCTTAAAGCTCTCTAAAAACGTGGAGGAAGGCATTTACTTTGTAGAGCTTTTAACATTTTTACTATGCAAGGCTAAGTACATGCTCGTGAAGAGAAGGCATTTGCAACACCGGCTAATGTCGTAAAGGAGTGTTTTAAAAATGAATTTAACCAAACAGAAGTACAACAAAACAGAACACCCTTCCCTCCCTGCATACACAATTACAGCAATCAACTCTACTTAATGTATCAGTCATATTATCATATACCTTATCTGGAGTCATCAGCACAGTAGGCTCACTTTTTATTGCAGACTGATGAATGTTAACAAACATTCCCGATTCCAGCAGACCTGTTGATCTGACACAAAACAGCACACATTTCCATTTTGATTAATTTTAAAATTAATTTTTCCTGTTTCAGGAAACAGAGGTAGCTGCTTCTGAGTAGAATTTACCTTGCTGTTTCATTATCTGTTACAAAAGTTGGAGTTGCAGCTAATGGACTACGAAGATCTTTCCGAATGTAGATCTTTTCTGTAGAAGCTGCACAGTTCGAGGATTTTTCTCTTGACACTTCAATAGGTTTCCTTTCACACTGCACAGCTAACAAAACAATATGCAACTGTTAAGTCATATCCCAAATTACAGACTAAGAAATAATCCTTTTTTTTTCCTCTATTTAATCTGTAATTTTAATAATGATTCTGAAAATAACTAAAAAAAATCCCATAACCAATAAGCTGACACATTGAGTAAAAAACAACACACCGGTTTGATTGTTCTTAATGAATAAGGTAGTAGTCAAAGTTTGAAACCAAACATATAAACACGAAATTTTTCAAGTTATAATTAGGACATAAATCCCCTTATACCTTATTTTTAATTTGGATCTTTAAGTGCAGGCTTATGGCTTCTCCTCTCAATTTCACTATCCCACACTCTCAGTGCATTCGTAAAGGACTCACGGCACCCTTTTCCATGGACTGTGGGTCTGAGTTGAACCCACGTAACTGTATGCATTTAAAGAAGCTTCTCAAGTTAGGACCTTAGACAATACAAAGGGAAAGGGATATTCACGAAGTTCAGTTCCGACCACGTAAGATCTGGGCCACATCCTGACCCACAATCACTGACTTCAGAGAAGAAGCAGATATTTAATTTGAATAGCTCAGTGAAACTAGGTGGAATGAATCTGGGCTTTAGCCTACAGATACATCACCTTCCTTCGGATGGATTAGAGAACATTCAAATGAAACTTACAGTATTATACCCTATGAGGAAATATCTAGCTCTATGGAATAAAGCCAAAAGAAACCAGTTTACAGTTTGATTTTAAAAGTTTAAAAGGAAAATTTAATTTATGGAAAAATAACGTAACAGTAACATAACATTGTTACTGTAAAACTTGATTAATAAAAGGTATTTACAAAGTAAAAGTACAAATCTTTTAAAAATATGCAGTAAATTATTCTTTCACAATTTTAAAGTAGTGCAAGTAATTTTACAGATTGGAATAAAATCCTGAGAGTCACAAACAAGGCCTACACGTAATTTAAAATATGCATCAATTCACCAGCTTGATAAGCACAGGCTACTGGCTAGCAGAGCCTCTTTAATATTGTACTACACATAGAAACTTTTAAACCTATAAAGAGAATCTTGAATGTTCATTATTTTAAAACACAAAGGCAAATAGAAAAAAAACTTAACTTTTCTTCAATTATGCAGTTTTGGAAAATGTGTAACTAAAGAAAAAATTAAAAACTTTCAAGTTAGTAGTAGACTGTGATGCTATTTGAATTTTTAGATTGATAAGTATCATAAACCCAAATGTAGTAATATCATCACATATTGACAATGCCATTACAATGCCTGTAACCCACAAACGGTGCTTTGAAAGGGTGGGAGTTGGAGGCAAAATTCTTTTATATTCTTTTGCTAACCCTGTGCTTGCTAGCTGGATCTGAGTTTGCTGAGAAAGGGCCAAGACTTCTTCAAGGGACAAAACCCCACTGAGGGAGCTACAGCACGAGACAGCACTGAGTTTTCTTTCTTCTCCCCACTCCACTGCGGAATGAGATTTCTTATCCCAAAACAATCCCCTCCTCCGCTCAGTATTTCCCCATGACCCAGAGATCATTTTCCTGCCTTCTGACCCCCAAGCCCAGTGATTTTGTTCTGCTTGAGAAGTGTTCTGCCAGCTGAACTAGAGGGTAAAGGGGTGAAGATCCACTTTCACCACCCCAGCCTTTCCTCCCTTTCTGAATTAATTTCTTTTGTGCTGCAACAGTGTTACTGGTTTCGCTGATAGAAGCAGGGCTGTACCAGGGGAATGTCCACAGAGGTCCAAGAAGGTCAGCAAAATTGAGCTGGATGGCAGAGAGCAGAGCATAACACTAATACTGTGCCTAAAGCAACAGCGTGGCAGTATCAGGGCTGAAGAATTCACGTACTGCTTGATTTTTTGCGTATTAGTATTCTAATACTGCTGCGGTATTGCAGTATCACTACATCCAATGTATGGAAATCTAAAAAGGAACTTGAAATTTGCAGGAATCGGAAAGAAGTGAACTCTAGATGGCTATGGGTCTCAGCCTTGTGAATAACTGTCTCTGCTTTGCCAAAAGTGAATAGCAATTGCCAGTAATCTCAGTTGTGGAAAAAGTGACAAGAAGGTAGGATTCAAAAAATGCAGTACCTTAATTTACGCATAGAAAAATTGAACTGCATGTCTAAAAACCAAAGATGGAGACATGCTTGACATTTGCCACCTAGGAATAACAATTCATTCACTTCAACCACATACAATGTGCTTATGAAGTTTGTCAAGCGGTATGCATGCTTGAAAACATTTCAGCCTTCTGATACACCAAACTTGTACAGTTCTTCAAAGAAAAAAGATACAATGATTTAAACATATAAAATTAAGATAACAATTTTTATTTAATACACAGCATATCTTTTGTAGCACAAACTTTAACATAGCTGCCAGCTAAAATAATGTACACTTATTCAGACTTACAATCTTGTTTCATCCCAAATGCGATGCATCTCTGCAGTCTACAGTACTGACATCGATTCCGGTGGTGTTTGTTAATGACACAGTCTTTTGTTCCTCGGCATGAATAAACTAAATTCTTCCGTATACTCCTTTTAAAGAATCCTTTGCATCCCTCACAAGTTACTGCTCCATAGTGACGCCCTAGTTACAGAACAACATAAATCATGACATTGATTTTACACTATATTATTTTTTTAGAGCTTATATTTATTAAAAACAAAGCATTTGCTATTTTACCCATAAAAAGAACACTTTTTTTACCAATAGGTACAGATCTTAAAATATATTGTGGCTATAAAACAACATTAAAAAGCAAGTGAACTATTTTTCTAGTTCAAAGTACTTAAACAGGATAAACTTTACAAATAGGCAAGTTGCTTATTAAATTCTTGCTGAATTTGTTGACAGCAGTGTTAAAAAAAGCTAAGAAAACAGGTTAGCGAGAACACAGAAGAAACTCTTTTAATTTATACATTCTTTAGCAATTTTTTAAAAATGTCCCTACAGTCAAGCCCTGTTATTGCTCATTACAAATTCAGCTATCGAAATTGAATGCATTAAATCTAACGGAAGCATGGAAAGCGCAAACATGGCATTTGACAGCAGTAGGTAATCACTTCAAAGCTTTACTTTCACCTTTCATTTTTCTAACAGGGTAACAGTACATCTTTAGTTCTTTCATTAAAACTTCAGTGAAAGAATAATCGAAAAATAGCTAACTAATTTTTTTAAAAAATCAGTTCTTCTGTGAATTTTCTAATATATAATACTAACATGTAAAAATTTCTAGGATATACCGCAGAAAAGTCAAGTTTAAAAAAATCATTTTTCAGTATATTGTTTTGATTCTGCTACAGCACAAAATACAAATATTACCAAAAAGTACTGGTTTTGATTAAGGCATGCTTGGCAATTCCAACAATTTTAATTCTATGATCCTGAAGAAAAAAAAAAAATTCTAAACCCAAAGATCATTGACGAACATTCAAAATACATACTGCAGAGGCACTAAGGCTGCTCTTTGAACTAAGTAGGGCACATTACAGAAATAAATCTCAAATATGAACTAATTTAAGGGAAAAAATATTTTTAGATTCTTTCCTCACAAACTTTTTTTGGGCTACATCAACCTCACCGGCTTGAAGTTTCTAGAAATTCTGATAGGTTTTCTTGATTCCTTTATCACAATCGTATTACCACACCATTAAAATGTGAAAATTATAAAGCATCGCATATATTTAAAGAATATTACAAAGGGAATGATTTTAACAGCAGATAGATTGTGAATACTTAATATCCAACCTGCAAAGCACCGGGGCTGCTTCTTCACCTGCTCTTTGACGTAGATTCTTAGACTCCAGCTTGGAGGTGTCTGCAAAGCAGTTTGCACGACACCGCTTGTCACACAGGAGGCTCCCCAAAACCTGCAGCTGCTCAGGGAAACATGGCACTCTCCCCAAATTCACCACCACTGCTCGACAGCCCTGGGTCAGGACAGGAGGAATAGCTCCTGGGATCTCCAGCCTCCCAAGGAATACTCCAGCCCTCCAGCAGGGAGCCAGAGGAGTCTTGCCAGCTGGAGCAGACCAGCCAGATATTTGCCTTGTGTTTGGCAGAAATTTCCTTTGAGATGGGTGAAGTCTAACATGTATTTAGAGCTCTAGAAACTGTATTTTTAATGCTAAACTTTGCCGCAGTAGAAAAGTTTTAATTGGTTTTATTTCTAGGAAGTTTCCTCCCCATTCTACTACTCCTCATGATGATATCCTATCATTAACCACTTATTCTCAGTGGCTCCCCATTTTTATACACTTTATTCCCACCGCTTCCGAAAAGGAGCATTTAACTGCAGCTGTCATATTTTCATGTTACTGGAGGCCCATCATACAGACTTCACTGACAAACCATAAGACTCTTCTAATGGAGCAACCATTTCCCTACTTACACTAATTTTAGCTAAGTAAGTAGAGCAAAGTTAAACGTCTCATCTCTCTTACAGCCCATTATCTTCCGTAACAAAGAAAGTGCAAAGAAAAAGGAGCTTTCAGCTAAACCATGCTGAGGAATAGCCCTTGTAGTTCTCTCCCTCTTTTTATTTTTTTTAAATAAAAAAGAAAAGACATCATCTCGGTAATTCCAACTCTGACAGATCTGGAGCACCTGATGGCAGGTGCACATGCAAAGGGAATGTGGGAGATGGAGTTCTCCGGTGCACTGCTCCCACTATATTTCTTTCCAGTCTCTCAGTATCATTACACAAAATTTAGTGCATGAAACGTTTTTCTTTTCTTACTTTAGCACTCTACTTTGGCAATACATGAATATACCATTCTTAAGCTTATTTTTTACTGGAATTATAATGCTTCTTTACGATTTTAATAATGGTTCTTCAAATAAATAACTGTCCTGCATAAATCTCATATTAGCATCTTTTTCATATATTTGCAAAGTCTTCCTTGCCTATTGGCTTCATATTTAAAATAATGAACAGGTTTCTCATATGCTTTAAGAGAACCTGTCAACAATAACAAAGTTCATCACATGACCTTATTTTAAGGAAGAAAAATCTCTCAACATTGCTGCTTAAGTAATTTCATCAGCCAAATTTTTATAATAGAAAATAAAATGCATCAGCCTAAGAAAAAAAGGCAAAACTTATCTGGTAGAAAACATTAAATTTATGATGTAAAACAACAATAAATCCCACCCATGGACAGCAGAGTAACATTTTGTGTAATTCTCTACTGAAAGAGTAGTGTATCCTTTCTGTTCGTGCATGTATAGAGAGAGATATATATATATGTATATGCATGCAAACTGTTATATAGCTTCAGAAGAATGTTAAACTGCTTTTACAAAATTGCACGACCTTTAAAAAAAAAAAGGAAAGGAAAAAGTAAATACCTGATGCCTTGTCTCCACACACAACACACAGATCAAACACTTTGTTTAGGCCCTGTTCATTGGGGGAGTTGTCTGTTAAAATCTGGAAAAAAGTGTGAAAGAACTTCATTTTTCTTTTTCTTAACATGAAGAAAGATTAAAATATATCTCATGCTTGTGGTTTTTCTCTAAGACAGGGAACCAAATCTACAAAGTATAAGGTTTTCTTGCCTACATTTTACACTCTTCATAGACACAAAGGAGCTACCTGCCATACTACTGTGTTTCTTTTCAGGACGGAACAAAATTTTACTTATAATACTTCTGAAAAGAATTCAAGATTCCGTTTATCTAAATACTAATACTGCAAAATGGACTGACATTTTGAAAAACATTTAGCATCTGCATATTCTTACCTTTTGTTCAATTTTGTATTTTATATCCTAATGACTTGTTCATAGTACAAAAGGGTCTGAAGCATTAAACAGACTGAACAAAAAAATCCCTTGTGAAGGCTACTATGTCTACATTCAGGTTTATTAACCCCTTTTTTAATAATACACATAGATGGTGCACCAACAGAAAATGTACTCTGGACACTACCATTAACTATCCAGTGGTATATAGTTTGGCTTTCAGTAACAGTTTGACATTATTACAGTACTCTTGTCTTGTCTCATTCATTTATCTCTGGTACCTGTAAAGCTTAATTCAGCACACGATTAGAACCCCAGCACTACAGGGTAGGCACTATAGCCTTCCATTTGATCTTTGAAAACTCCATCCCACTGACATAAATAAAGCACCGCAAAAATTCAAGTTAAAAAAGGAACACACATATCATGAGTAACAACCAAACATCATCTTGACAATTATGTAAAGCAGAAAAGAAAAAATTATTCTTCACATTAAAAGCAGATTATAGTTTCAAAGTTTTAAGAGTTTCTAACTTCTCCTGTGTCTTACTGGGAAGTCAGACTCTCTCAATTCTTGCTTTGCATATTCAAAACAGGACCTCTGATAAAAAGAAAGACAACTTACCAAAAGAGAAAGGACCCTGTCTTTTATAGAGAAAACTAAGAAATCACTTTTTTTAGAAAGTTTGGAAGAGAGTGTAGGCGACATATATGGGAATGTTTAACAAGCATACTTCTTTCTAGTTAGCTTTTGTTAACAATACTGTCTCAGAGAGTCATCTATTAAGTTTTGTTTTAATATAACACCTTTTTAAGAAAAATAATATTGATGATTTAAAAGAATATTAACCTTTCATTCCTTCCTAATTTCCATTATTAACATTATGTATTTTCATGACACTATATAAAATATATATAAACAAATTCTAAGTCCTTCCATAAATGAAACCTGCACTGAAATGGGAAGTTTCACATAAGGAAGGACTATAGAATTGGGCTCATGAGGAGATAAAAATCCCAGACTCAGAGAACTCATCAACTGACCTTGAACATGAAGAATAAAAATCGGTTATTAAGATGAAGAAGAGCCACTGAAGGTAAAATAGATGATGGGAGAAAGGGCCTTGCCAAATGAGTCAATGTAAAGATAAGATGCAATACAGAGGTTTTTTGCAGAGCAAATGAATGGGCATTTCAAGTGAAGGCTACAGAAGAACAACAAAAAGGGTGAAATTGCAGATGAAAAGATCATTTAGGGGAGAAAATATGAAAGATCCCAAAGAGGATGAGTTGAACAACAAAATGGTACTCTGTATTTCACGAACTTTAAGTGGAAAAAAGAAATCTCCACCCATACATATTAGCTGACAATAGAACAATCTAACTAAAGTGACAGAATACTCTGTTGCCTCCCAAACTAACCTATTTTGCCCAAAATGTACAATCAGAACTAGAGCTTTCAATTTTTTTGTCCGAACTTCCTCCATTCCTGAATTTTGCCTTTTAAACCAATGTGGCACACTTCTCATCTCTTAAGTTGCCTTGGGAAATAATTTTTTTAATATGGATTACTTCAAATCATATCCCACTGTTTTATACTTTTGTTGAGGTTTACCTAAAATACAAAGTATATAAACATGCTTAAATGCCTCTCAATAGGATTGGCTTTTGCTACTGCTCTCCTATTCATAGCAGTCAAAATCTTTGGAGCAAGGACCTTGGATGTCCATTTGCCAAGATTTGCGAGTTTCAAAAAAAAGTATGTAATATATAATACAGAGATGTTTCAAGCTTACACAACATGTGGGTAGCGAATTAGAGTAGTGGACTGGCTCCCAGAAGAGCACAAATTAAAAAGATCAGAGGTCTTCAGTTGAAAAGAGATTACTTGAAAGAGGATATAATAGTGATTTATAAAAACAACAGGATCCTTTGTAGCTGTTTCTTATAGTGCAAGAGGCACTTAATTAAATATTTCTCTCAAAAGATCAAATGAACTGAAGTATTCTTTGCACAACATACAATTATACTATAGGATTATACAGACCAAAGCATATATGGTCTATATAAATAACAAAAAAGGTTGTTAAACTTTAGTGGCTGCCATTAAATAAGATGGTCTCACTGCAATCTGAAAATCAGGAGGTTGCTCTAAATCATCAGCTAATGGAATTGAAAGGATATGCTCAGAACGATCATTATTTGCTTGTCCAGTTTTTAATAATTTTCCTTAAGCAACTGTTTCTGGCCATCATTTAAGTGTAAGATACCGGACTAAAGGGACTGTAGCTATCCTAATGCTGCCTGGCCTGCCACATCGGTGTATTTTAACAGCAGCGTAAACGTACATGGTTAATATGCAATAACTACACTTCAGCTGGAGTGCAGTAATCTCCTACTTCATGCTGAAGGAGCTCACATCTTGCAAGTCTTCTGTGCATCTTCTTCATGTTCATCACATCAGTGCCATCCCATCCTTGCCAGGTGAGGAAATGGGGCAGAAAGCTTGGAAGTTGGAGCGTGAGGACTAAGGGGGCCAGTTTAGGGAGTTATAACCCTCACTAGTTACAATCTCACATTAGTAAACCCAAAATCTTTAGTGTTATTTTCCCACCCCCACGGAGTAATTTACTTCCCTGCTGAATAGTCTCTCTGAGAAACCACCTTGGAGTACAGTTCACACAGCTGAACAGTAGTGTACAAAAAGGAAAACAAGCAGAAGGAAATGTTAAGTGATAAGACAACGGAGGAAAGAGTATATTTTTCAACAATACATGAAAACAGATGGAGAGTCAATGAAGCAGAAATAAAGAAGGACTGTTAGTATGGCAAGAGCTGGAAATGACAAGAAAAATAACAGTATTCTTTCTAATGTCATGAGCCAGGGTATAAATTTTAAAAGCAATAAATTTACCACAAAAAAAAAAAAAAAAAAAAAAAGGTTTTCTTCATAATTTCTAAGTATCCATGCTGTGTCCCAGTACAAGGAAAAGTATACCACTTTAAAAAAACCTCAAAAAAGGAGAACCCGAACAGACATATTTGGAAATAAAACAACTCTCCTTATCCCATTTGAACCAAAATTATGAAATAAAGTGGATTATCTACCTGGATGTGTTGTGCAGATATATCAGGGGATGCAAAAAACAGTTGGTTGACACCTGCAGCATCTGGAGTTGCTAGGATAACTTTTCCTGGAGTGGAATCTTGTCTGGCAAGGATCACCTTGCTTGGGGTAGAGCCATCATGATTTGTTAAGATGAACTGCTTGCCTGCTGAGCTCTGATCAAGTGCTGTAACAATCTGAATCTTCTGGCCCGTCTGCTGATCTGTGACAATCTAATAATACATTTATCTCAAATTGTTATGGTAATTTAAGTTCACCTTTGGGGCCCAATCCGGGCACTTGAAGAAAACGGGAATTCTGCTTTTGACATTTGTGAAGCAGGATCATCTTCCCCTCTGTCACACAAGAGTGAAGTAAACTCAGGTGAAACCTTGGGTTTTCATTGTATTTTAAACACATTTCAAACAAGGGTTTTTGAAGTCAAAACCTGAGTTCATACTCAAGTTTTACAATTGGCCCATGCTTGTACAACACTACTGAAACCCTTGACAATTCTAGCATCCAGAATTTGAGGTATGTCTGTAGCTCAGCCACTAGGACCCATCAGGTTATGAGAAATCTTAACTCTTGAATTCACTGCATACCACGTGAAGTGCTTAGCACCTCCCAGGTTTGGCTGCTTACCAAAAAACTTCTTAAAAACACAAATGTAGACTTCCAAGTGCAAAAAGTAAGCATCAAACAGCAAGAAAAGCAATAATCTTGTTGCACCTGTATATACATTTTAGGCTCCATTTTTGGGGGGGCTTTTTTTTAACATAGATATTCCTACATAAAGTAAACCAGAATCTCTCTCCCTGCCATTTTTCTCTTTTTTTTTAAAGGAAAAACTTATTTTCATGTTTCATTTCATTATCAAGAACAGACCTACAGACTGTTTTTTCCATTTTATCCCTATTTTCAAGCACAAATACAGCAGCACTTTATTAAATAATCCTCCACTAAACTCCATTTTTTGCCATCTTTGTCAGAAGATTATAATCCTCAGAGAAAATAATCAAGATTCCATAAATCTTCAATTATAAATCTCACTTTTAGTCACTTGCTGCTTTTCTCCATCAAAAGGCCTATATGGAAGACTGCCTCGTTTATTCTGGAGAATAAGGAGAATCATCCTACAAGGACTGTTTCCTGCAAACTATTTTTTGAATTACAGATCAATAAAATAGCTCCTATTAATTTTTTTTTGTACCTATAACCAAACATTTATGTTCATCTATCCATCCCTAACATTTATATGGTCCTTATTACTGATGAAATTATTTATTTTATGGTCTAACACTTATCATAACTAGTTTCATGTAATTAGGGCAGCAATATTAATTATATTTTCTAGGTGGAAAACAGGGGCACAAAGAAACTGAATGAGGCATAATTTCACACAAGTCTTTATCAAATTTGCTATTGCACCTTCACAACTAGCTTACTACTTTCTCTAAATATTCAATATACTTAAATTTGTTTCAAAAACCTGTGTATAGCTTATGCTTTAAAAAGATAAGCAGTGAGAGATAAAAATTATTGACTCTCTAATTTCAGCAGTTATAAATCAATATTGCCACTTTCAAATATTCAGAAATTATGAGTTTCAAAATATACAAAAGGAACGTGTTTCCTTCGGGTGGCCTTCTGCTATTAACATTTTAATGGATCAAATTTCAATTTTTTTCTCTGCAAAACACAATTAAAAGCTTATTTATCAGAGAAGTTCAGGTAACATGATAGAATTCCAGATGCTAAAGATATAAGAAAAGAATGTAAATTATCATGAGATTTGGGGTGTAGGGTGGGAAGACAATGCAAAAGCTCACAATAGTTTTCAACATGATTAATCCAGGGTTTCCCATTCAGTTGTCCGGGACCACAAATGACTACAGTAGTTCCTTATTTCTCCTTTCAATTCCTTTATGTTGGTTCTATATTCTTTAGAAGGCAAACTTCCTTGCCCTTTTAATTCCCTCCTTTGCCTAACCTCCTCCTTCCATTACCTTTTTCTTCACTGACAAACTTTATTTCTCCTGTGTCATTTCCGGTATTTTCGAAGTAGCTGATGGTCCCTTCCCTTTCCCTCCAAACACATCTACTTTATTGGGATTAGGAGAAATCCAATGCATGTTATGCTCAACAGGGTGCACACACATACAAAAGCCAAACACAGAATATTGTGCTGTTTCTTGAATTTCTAGACCTGCTTTTTGAAAGACACTCTTATCTAAAATCTCCCTATCAAAATTTAAAAGTGCAACTATGTGTACATCAAAAAAGGAATATACTTGATCTAGTTAGGTTTATACAAAGTATAGTATAAAACTAACTCAAAAAATAGCACGTCCCAAACAGTGAAGATGAAAATCTGAACTGAAGTTGAAATGATTTTTTGGATATATATGCAAAATTATCTTTTTTACTATTGTAGTCCAGGTCTACAATTTAAAAAAGGTATGTATTTGTAGATAAATATGGTAGGTCAGTAGGCAGAAGAACCATTGCTACGTCACACAATTCACTTCACCCCCTATTTAACAAATAGTGTCCTAATTCTTCAAATGGCTTCCTGCAATTCTAGAAGGATGCCCAGGTAGTTGTCACTACATGATATAGTAGGTCTAGTGTTACCTTAATATCCATACAAAGCTATTCAATCTGCACAAATGGTTTCTGCAGCTGTCAAGCATTTGACAACTAACAGAGCATAAGAGAAAGCAGTTTAAACAATTAAGCCCAGTCTGTCTGCAGCTGACCTCGTATGGCAATATACCTGCAAAAACTCCACCTAAGTTGCAGTGGGACTCTGAAAAGTGGAGCAGTTCACCAAAGTATAACAACTTGCAGTACCTAAATGTTGACATAAGAGAAAGAAAGAATCAGAGGGAAAAAGAAAACCACTTATCTTCTCAAGGGACCATCAGGGCTCAGTGACAACACATGATGTTTCTTAATAATCTAAAATTCAGTATCGCTAAAGGGATAGTGTTCTAAAACAGGAATATATTAATTCAGGATTGTCTGCTTAAAAAATATAGTTCCCCCATGTATTTCCTTTAAGCACCCTGATGATAACAGCGGATAGTATTTTTCTTTATTGCTTTTAATTAAGCTTTGTCCACTAACAAGTTTTGACTTCCATTTGAACATCATTTCAACAAATTAAATACCTCAGTAATTCTGTGTTCCTAGTTTAGGGGGAAAAAAAAAAGTGTCCAAACACAGACGACTAATCCACTTGTTTATAACAGAGCCAGTTTTGAATAGAAATGTCTGTTTAACAACAAATGTGATGTTCAACTTTTATCCTAGAGAAATGTTATCATTCCATAAAAAGGATGACTAATGAAACATGTTTTAAAGAACATTTTACTGAGGATTTTGTGTTTCGAGATTTCAGATAATTATTTATGTGCATTTAACAATAATAAAATAAAGGAAAAAATATTGCTTGAAAATATAAACTCAAAATGATCAATTTAACATTTATTTTGAACATTTCACTGAGATGTACTCGTTCCTACAAACTGCTTTACTCTTCACATAAATTCTGCTTTGAGGAAAGTTTTCATTACTAACGTCTATCTCATATCTAGTTTATTATTATTGATTTTGGTGACAGGTTTGTAGACGCCTGTTGCAGGAAGGATGCCATTTGACTGAGTGCTGTTCCACACATATCAAGAGACAACCCACCGCCTCAAAGCGCTCACCATCCACTTTGAAGCAAGAATCAGTGAGTGTGGTGGAAAAAGACAAGGGGCAAAGTAGCTGGCTTAGAAACAAGTGATCTTGCAGCTACATGAGACAATGAAAAACTATATAAAGGTCCCTGTCCCTAGAAATACAATTCTATGTCGATCATTTGCAGTAATTACAGTGCCCAACCAAAAGTAGTTGTCCCCCCACAAAAAACCTGACACAGAAGGGTTGGATGTCTGCCACTGGCTTTGAACCAACAGAACTGTCCTGCTGTTCAACAATAAAGGCTCATGGGGTTTATGTCCTCGTCCCACATTCAGACCCTGATGCTGAAATTACATTAAATGGCTTCACGCTACAGGGACTTCATTAGCATACAGGTATTAACAATGAAAACAGAGGATAAAGAGATGGCTGTTTATTGATTGACATAAATTAGATAATGGAAGGTACAGCTGTACACAAAGCATAGAAAAGGAGTGGAGGTAGCTGAAAGACTGAAGATCTACTGGATAGATGAGACTGGTACCAGGACTAGACCACAGGTAGGGGGTGATAAAACAAAACAAAAGACCATGTAAGGGAGGGCAGTTGTGAAGAGTCTTGGAAGGTTAAAAGCTTGAATGCAGTGCACCGAAATGGGAAAAAACAGTGGAAAATGTTGAAGAGTGAAGCCAGCAGAAGAAAAATCAGCCAAGATTATAGCAACTGGCTCACTTAAATTAGTGGTTTTGTATGCAACAACATACATCTGAGAATATTTTTAAAATTTATTCTGCAGCTGATATTTTTCTCTAGGATGAAATTTAAAAATAAAATGTTTGCAAGGACTTGCATTGACTTTTAAGGGATGAAATATAAAATTCCATTCCCCAAATCCTCTTAATCTCTCTATATACATATATATGTTGATTTAACTACCTACGTTGCCAAAAACTTCATACCCTCACTTGAATTGGAGATTATTACCTGGCCAGGCTATGAATTAGCACACCAGGACATAAAACATTGGTTGGGACAACCAAAAACGAGTATCCTTCTCAGACATTAGGTTGCCTTGCACTTTTTCATGATTTGTATTGACAATACAATGCAGTATTTCCCTCCCTCCCTGCTCCAAAATGTAGAAATGTTCCAACAACTCAGATGAATTACTAAATATAAAATTATTCAGCTTTTAAGGAGCAGTATCATTACGGTAATGGGAAAAGTCTTTTTCTGTTCAGTGGTTGTAATTTTTTGCAATCTTAAAATTCTTAGGAGAAAAAAAAGGAAAAAAAAAAAAGGGGGAAGCACTGGAATTCCTGTTTCTATAGAAATGGTCTCTGCCACCCAGGGCTGAATATTTACATTCAAGCAAATAATATTAACCAAATAAGAAAGAACCTTATGTGAAAACTTGCAGAAATAAATAGTTCATATCTGCTTTTAAAATATATCAGATGAAGCATACCTGTATACGTTGTGGTAGAGAAAGGCCTGAATCTGCAGGGACAATCTGTATTCGTTGTGCTGTCCCATCCATTAGTGTTTGTGTAACAGCTCCCTGGGAATGGGTAACCTAGAAAGAAGAAACAAATGTAATGGACTGGCAGTGGATACACTACCTTAAGGATGGATACACTATCTTAACGGATGAAACCTTAAGGTTTCACCAACTTCTCATTTCTCTGCACAAGGCTATGGGAAGTCTAACACTCTTACCGTATAAGGAACACAAATGCTTGTAATCTAATTTAATAGCTTAATTTTGCTAGTTAGAAAATTGATTGTTTCACTGTTTTAAACCCATTTTGAAATACCTTCCAATTTGAAATTTAGAAACATGTTAAGTAAAACAATTAATTGTTGACAAGTCCATGTAAGTCAATCAGACTGAATATTTATTACTATTGATGTTCATGAGACACAATACCTTTCATCATAGCTGTGCTACATTTACACTAAAATACTTTTACCTTAATGGCTTACTTAAAGTGACAAAAGAATTTTCAGTGTGGAAACACAGCAATTGGCCTTTTCTGTTCTGTCTTTCTGTTAAAGCAGCAAATCCAGAACAACAGAATTCTATCCTGAGGAACTATCAAGAAAGTTAGAGAAAATGAATGAAATGCATGAAGTTGGCAGGCAGTGTATCTTAAACCAAATTTAAATCTCTGTGTGAATGCTCTCAGACACAATTTCTGGAACTGTTTTAATGATTATAAATATTTTTTAAATTCTTGACATGCCTTAGCCATAGGTATATGGGGGAAGGTATTATTCATTACATTTTTTGTCAGTAAAAATTAAGAAGTACAGCTGCTATTTGTAGAGGCTTGAAAAGAAAGGCCAGACTTTTTGTAGTACAAAGGAAGTTTGTTTTCACAGAGTTTACAGATACCTTCAAACTGAAATTTTTGTCTTAAATTCCCAAGTAACTCCCCGAACTTTTTGCAGTTCAAAAACTCTGGAACATCCTGCAATTCTGTATTAATAATAATTCCCAGTATTTACACCACCATAAAAATGCTCCTCTTCAGCTGCCCACCCCCCCCCCCCCCCCCGAATTAATATAGAAAATATATATCTATATCGCAGTAAAGGTACTGTTTCATAACAGGTTGAGAACTTTTTGGTTCCTCCTGGATCAGCTTCCTGATTTTGCAACCATACCACCATGTAAAATGCTAGTACCAGCAGAAGAAAGGAGGCAAGAAGATGCAGTTGGAGATGAGCATGAGAAGGGGAAGGCGCAGTGGGTAAGACTTCCCCTTACAGCAGAAATAGAAGCTCCCGTCAGCCTAAGCTGATTTTTAAATTTTACCCATAAAGGCATTACTTTTGCTACCAGTCTCAGCTCTTATAACCTACTTGCTCCTACCCCTTCAGCTTGGTAGGTGAAACTGGTTGGTTAGTCATTCAGTGATCTGGAATAGGACACTGATGCAGGTTAAAAAGCAGCCCAGCCAACAGACAGACAAACAAAGGCTATTCTTAGCACAGCTCAAACCTTCTATCCAGATCTCCACAATGCTCAGAAGCAGACGCATCAGAGCAAATGAGAGAGTGGGATTAAGCAGCTGGGGGGATCGCTTAAACTGCCAGCACCATCAAAGGAAATGCTTGTCAAACCACTGCCCAAGCCATTTTCGAACACTGCTTTCTAAAAATACCCAATTTTTCATGAGTATGAATATTTTCCATATTCAAACACTTCATCTGCTTCTTTGCTTAAGTAAAGGACAAAGAAGCGTTCATTATACAGCAACATTTACAGTTTGGAAGAGATGCTTTCAACCACTAAAATTCTGCATCAGCCTTTCAAATGACATGAACACGTGGTGATTTACAGGCAATTGGAGTTTTATGTGAATTTATCTTTGCTTTATAAAACAAGCTACATGTTCCTGGACTGTTTTACGTTTGCTCCCTTAAAATGTCATGATCTACATGTTGTATAAGTAAAACTGCTCTTCGACCCTATAAAATATCAGCTTGACAGTTTTACTTCTGTACAGAATACAGTTCTTTTTATTGCAGTGAAAAAAAATACTGATAAGAATAACCACAAAATTTTTTAAAAATTATATTGTGTATGTGTATGACAGACTCTGCTTCAAATACATAGCTTTCCTCTGTTACTGTTACCTGGCACAACTATGGAAACAAACCACCATTTACTTAGCGTACCCAACCACAGATTAAAAAAAGAAGATTGCTGCAGGCTCTTGACAGACAACTTCCCTACATGAATCAAGGAATGTGATCTTGATGTAGAAACATGAATTATCCCACACTCAGCAAAAGATGCCTAGCAGTTGGCAGAATCTGAGAAAAGATAAACATTGTGCAATGCTCCATATAGGCAGGGCTATAAATTCTTCTTTTTAATAAGTTTTGCTTTTATGCTAAAAAGCCCTAAACTAACAAAAACACGTTTGTGAACATCATCATAAAATCGTTTGTGATAATTTTGTGTTTTAAAATGCTTCACAAACAAGAATTAATATTATAAAGAAATCAAAACCTATGTCGCAGAACACTTTTGACCATTATTTCAATGAGACACAGGAGCACTTTCTATTCTCCTCAGAATGGGAACACCTGTCTCTTTCCTTTCATGTTCTACGTATGTAGATTTTTCTTGTAAATTCAATTAAAACTATTTCAACGTTGAAGAGCATTACAAATGCTAGCAAAAATACCGCTGAAGTTTCATAGACCTTAACCTATGGTTTTCAATGCTTACATTGAATAGGAACACCACCAAGCAATTACAGCCGGTAGGTCATAGGTAGGTAGGAACATAAGACACTACACGAAGGCCCCCGTAAAACCGCTTAAGACCGCTTTACTTGCCGACTCCACCTTTCAGGCAGTGCACTCATGCATGGCATGCAAGTTTGACAGTAATTTTGGCTTACGGAGTCCCACCTTGCACTGCCCCGGGTGACGCTTTTCAGTCCTTCTAACCGCGTGCCAGGTTGGGCTGCACCTTGCACCAGATAAGGGAACTGACCCCAACTGGCAGGGAGAAGACCTTCCTCCACTATCCCCTTTTTTTTTTTTTTCAGTTTTGTCCACCATGCAGAGACAGAGCTTACATGAGCCAGACTAGCTCATGAAGTGGGGAATGCTTAAGCCACACCGCTGCGAAGAAAAGATGTGACGGTCTCAGGCTCAGTAAAACTTTGCTAAAGGACAAATCCTAATCTACACTGCTGACAAAATGATATCCATGAAAACTGTAAGGCTGCAGTTTCAGCATGAACAGGAACAGCCAACAGCTCTCTGCAGTGTCACACCTCCAATCCCCCCGTCTTCTCCCCTGCCTCCCCTTGGCTACCAGCCACCTCCTCTGCGCTGGCCCTGGTACTCATTAGAGCCTTCTCAGACCCTACTCAACGCACTAACCCAGCAGAAAACCTTCCACTTGTTCTGGCTGGGTTAGCTTGCTGTTAGTGTAGAAATTAAGTAAGGTAAGAAACAGAAGAAGGACCTTCCCTCTCCCACGGCACTGAGATACTAAGTCAGCTCAGTGTCTCATGGAATCGTATTATAAAATTGAGAAACAACCCTCAGAGAGGCTAAAAACCATCATAACACCATTCTCTTTTCTGACTGGAACGTACACTCCAGGTAGCTTTGACTAGCCTGTACTTTCAAAAAAAATAACAAAACAAGAAAATCCAGGAAATACAGCCCTATTTAGACCTCCACAAGGAATTATATTACTAAAACAAAACTACGCTAGACACGCCATTCTCACCTACAAAGAGGACAAGTGAGAAAAAGAAAACACTATACATCACATAAATCACTTACGTCCTTTGAGATAGACTGAGCAACACTCAGAGGCTACAATAAAAACGTAAGACTTTGTACAGAATAGAATTAACCATCCTGCCACCCCCTTTCTATTTGAAATCAAGACTGAGAGGAACTAAAATTACTTGAAAATTATGTCTATGTCTAGACAAGAAATCAAGAGTGGATATTTCAAGTTAAAAAATACCATTTATTTAAGATAAATAAGTTACTGCTTTTATGTAATTTAAACTGGTGCTAATTTTAAACAGATTACGCTATGATGAAACCTTCTAGATAAGTATATATACTCTTATCCCCACTCCCAAACTATCTGTGCATCTCTGGAAGTTCTCTGGCTGCAGTACACAGATTCTGCACACAGGTTACAGAAAATTAAAACCAGAAGTTAGCAGAAACAAAAGTTCAATCTTCCTCGTGACTTATACCAAACACCAACAAATATTTTACAGTGAAGAGCATGGCAAACCTTTACTAGTGAAAACAAAAACGACAACTGAAGCAATTGCTTAATTGGAAAGTAAAAGCTATGTATTGACAACTCTGAAAGTGAGCAAATTAATTATACAACCAGACAGCTCTCTGAAGACCACTACAGGCCCAAAAAGCAGAGCTGAACAGCTAGTCACTTACTGGAAACACTGCTAGATTTTCCTTCGCTTCATTTCTGTGGGGCAAACTTTGGCAAAAAAGACTTTGCAGCATAACTTTAAAATGGATGTAAGTTCTAGTCTTCCATGGGAGAGTCTCTGGAAGCTTTGGGTGTACTAAAAATTATTTTCTCTTGTAATTTTGGTTTTTACATATCAGTCATTCAATGTCTCTTAAATAGGACTCAAAATTTATGTACCTCTCCCATTTGCTGTTCAAAAATTTGATGGGCCAGTTCCTCTATGGTTGCCATGATCTTTAATCACCAGAATTTCCTGTCAAAGAAAGGAAAGAAGATGCTTAACATCTATAGCCTCAAAAGTAAAAATATCTTGGGGAAAAAACAGTTCACATAAGTAAAGTATGTTCACTGTTGTCTGAAAGTGACAACCCTGCAGAATATAAAGTTTGATTATACTATAAAAGTAATAATTTGTTTTCTATTTGTAAACTTCTGTATCTTTTTACTCAAATAACTCACACAGAGACTTTCTATTTTTCCTCCTCTGCTTTCCCAAAGAGCAGCAGTATAATAAACTCCCTGTGAGAACAGAAGTGTATTACTGACCATGACATCAGCAGGGACATAAATAACATCTTAAAAAATGGAACAGCCAGTTTTGTTAATGCAAATCGGGGGGGGGGGGGGGGGGGGGGCGGAATCTAACTTCTGAGCTCATACTGATTTTTCAGTATTAATAGGAATGCTTGAAGGTCAATTTTTTTAGTTAATAGGAGCACTACTTGGGAGGCAGAAAATAAACATGTTTAAAAAAAGATGCTGCTTTGTTATCAGTACTGTAGTTACAGCATAAGAAGTCCAAAACTTCATAAGAAGAATTTTGTAGGATGTAACACATTAATGCAGTGTAAAGCATTCAGATGTATGCCTTGTTTGTTTGCATATCGATTTACAAATATTCACTAGGCAGTACTTAAGAGGAACATATACAAATTATGAAGCACCATAAACACTTGATTTTCCTGACAAAAGCTTTATTAAAAACACTGTAACACCTATTCTTGTATGAACAAAGACAGTACTCGTACACTAAAGGAGGTGTCTATGTACTAAATTTGCTTTGTTTCAAATATACAATGTACCCAGGTTATACAGCCTCCTCATTGCAGACAAAGTTATAAAGTTGTTTAATACCAACCCACATATTCCTGTATTAACATAAGAATAAATGGTGTCAGTACAAAGGATTTTTTACACAGTATAAAAGATTTATTTATTTATTAAGCAGGAATGGTGCTGTGTAAGCATACGAAAAGTCAGAATGCTAATGACAGCAGTTACATATGTAGAAAAACTGTATATATAGCTAGTTGGTTCTCACTCTCTAACTTTGCTAGAAATCCTAGGAACTATCTCCTACCCCAGTGATCTCTAAACTTTCCCAATCAACTATGGAAATAAAAAGCTCATTTTGCTCTTATAATTGGAAAGAGAGATCTGTTTTGACTAGGGCAAGAATCAGAGGCCTTGCAAGTATACTAAACCCTGATCGATGTGTGGAAGAGAAGACTATGGAAATATTTGGGCACTGCAGACCATTCTTAATCACCCACCAGCATGCTGCATTTAGTTACATTAAGACAAAAGATGACGGGCATACGCATAAAACTTATGAGACTGAAGCTTATGTTGAAAAGCATTATCGCCTTAGAAGATCTAATACATGTCAGCACCCTTGCAGCAGCATTCTATTAACCCACTTCTGCATGCCCCGAGCTGCAGCACAATCACTATGCAAAGAGCACTTTGAAGTCAGCCAATGTATTCTATCAGATGTTTCCTTATTTTAAATACTTACTAGCAACAAAATATTGCATTGTTTACACACAGAGTGACAGAAATTAGTTTTACTTTATTAAAAAAAAAAAAGAAAAGCTAAAAAGGGAAGCTTAACCTCTTAAAAGCAAATTACAGAACTGTTTAGTAAGACAGACACACTTTTGGGTAAGGGAGATGTACGTTTTGCAAAGAGTTATTTCAGAGGAAGATCTTACTGCTTTGTGACAATTTTATGTACCAGAAATACTGTGCATATGATGATAATTTTGCAAAAAATTAAGAGTAAACTAAGTAAAATGCTGAAATTCTAGTCTGATACCACTTTGAGTGGGGTTTGGGATTAGAGACTTCCTGATGTCCCTTCCCACCTGGAATATTCTACAGCTAAAAAAATGCACTATTTTCTTAGCTATCAAAACAACAATTGCTTGCAACTGCAAAAAATTCCCAATATTTTGAAAGCACTCTGATTTGCAAAATCTCTTGATTGCCTCCATATAGGTCTATTGTGCAGGTATTTTCAAGGACACACTAAACAACTACCTAATTTTAAAAGTTTTATTTCACTGAGTGTCCAGTTTAAAGAGCTATGCACAAGAAAGCTTATTTTGAGCAGTTTAAACCAATTTTATGGAGAATACATGTTCCCCTATGTCAGCTTTTTGAGACAGCAGTAACATCTTCCATCCTGCAATCACTCTCTAGCATTTTCTACATTATTTTCCCAAAAGAAACTAGACTACATCAATATCATTTTCCCATCAGAAAAGCCTGGTCTATAATCTTTCCCATAACAAAGTATGATTATGACCTTCTCAATTTTAGTCGTTTTTACCAACAGAGCCTACAGCTACTTTAATTTTATTTTATGCTTTTCTAAAACTCCTAGTGTTTCAGTCTGCAGAATTAGCATGTTCCAGCAAGAATACTGAATACTAATTATTACTGCTATAGCTGTGTTGCACCAACTCAGCAGCACACGCAAATCAACAATACAGCACAGTGAAAAGAAAAGCTTAATTTATTGTTCATTTAGCAAAAGCTAACAGCCAAATACTGAACTTGCACAGGAAGCAAAATCTGGAAAATAACTTCTACAGAAATTGACTCGGACATTAAGAATTAAAAAAATTCTTACCTATCATATCTGTGGCACTGCAAAATTATAGTTAAAGATTCTCTTTAATGTTCTGTGTCATACAATTACTTTAAATTAACATATCAACACGTTAATATTTTTGCCACAAACTCAGTAAATGAAAGTTGGAGAGATTTGATTTCTCCAAGCCTTCACAAGTACTTTGTCTAGTGTCTTAACAAGGAAAAAAGTCTTGTCTTTTTAATGTTGCATACTCATTACTACCGTATTCAAAACCATTCTGTCACCAAAAGGGCTAGCCTTAACCTGTATCTTGGCCTGAGTTTCCAGCCTCTCTCCTGGTGCCAGCACTGGTACATCTGTGACTTCACAGCCAGCAGCAAAGTTTTTTTTTTTTGTCTGTGTTAGTTCTCAGCCCAAAGAATGACTTGCACTTGCTACATTACCATGCAAACGGCTACTGCTGTACCAGTGGTGGAGGGGAACTGTAGATCACACCCTTCCACAGCAGCAGAAATTCACATCATCTTAAGCCATCTAGTCTCCCATACTTTCCCACAGCTCTATAAACTGTTGCAAGATGAGCCTTGGAGCTACACTCACTTATTTTTGGACCTTACAGATGAACCTGATGAAGAAACAAGAAACAGAAGATGAAAAAAGCAACATACAGCCACAGGACAAAACAGGCAACACTTATGATGGTGAAGTGGCCTAGCAGAGACTTCTGGTCCATAAGCTGAAGTTCTGTACAATTAGGAGATTGACAGGAATCTATCTTCTTGCCTCACCTTCTACTTCTAGGAAGAGTATTATTTTCTAATTATAAGAACCTTAATAGTCAAAGCTACTTTTAAAAACAATGCAAGGAAAGCAGTGCAGTTAGAAACGTTTCACACACATAAGCTTATTTATAGCTAACCCTCATATTCTCTAGTAGAAACACTCTTCAGCACAGACATTTCAACCTCTTAGATTTCAGTCCTCCAGTTAACAGATACTGACCTTCTTAGGGCCCAACACCAAACTAAAGAGCATCTCATCTTTGAGATGCTGGACTCTGTGTTCTTTGCCATGCTGCCAAATCCTCACCAATAGCACAGCGAGAGTTCGTACTGGTTACGACAGAATTCTGTATTGGTGCGAACACCTGACTGTAACAAGATCTCTCTCACGTGAGCACAATGAATGGCTATGAGAGACACCATGTATTTTTTACCTTAATAATTCGGAGGGTTATTAATTCAGTATTATCAAACAGAGCTAATGAAGTATTGAAAACACTCAGCTCCCTCAAATCCAGAATTGGCCATAGGCACCCTTTATTTTTTGTGCTAGGAGCAATGTAAGTATACTCTGTTTTACTCTTAAGAGCAGTGGAAGAGGTTATCTAAAAGAGATTGCCTGTCTTGATGATGTATTATTTTTGCAGGAATCCTAAATTAGAGATGGGAAAAAACTAGGATGGAATTTGGAACAGAACAGAGTGTTACTCAGCCACAACCTCCAGCATGTACTCAGTTGTAGCAATACAGTCTGAATGATCCCCAAATAAGCAAAACTAAAGAAAACCTAAAGGGCAGTGCTAAGCAAATCCTTTGCCAAACTGTTTAGAATCAAACTGCTTTAAATAAATACCTAATGTTAAATAAAAACCTAATGAATTTACATTGGACTTTGAAAGCCTGACTAGATTAATACTCCCTAAACAAGTGATGCTCCTATCCTTCCCCAATCAGAAGAATTCTACTGGTCAAAAAGATTTTCTTTGAAATGTGATTCTCAGAACCAAGAGAAAGAAATCTGTGTTCACGAGAACTTCCAAATCCAGCTATTTCTGGACTTGAAGAATGTTACCTCTCCATTCAAAGCACCTTCAAAATGGTTATCAACAACTATAATCATTAGAGAATGACTTGTAAAGGGCATAGCTTTCAGAAAAAAAAAAATCCCTCAAAAAAGTGCAACAAACATGTACATGTCCATCATTGAGTGTCTCAACCACCACCTAAGGACAGCTTTTAAGAATGCTTCACTGTACACGTGACAGTGCATGTTGGATAAAAATAAATTATCTTACCTACAAGTAGTTAACAATAAAAATTGAAAAAATAAGAGGGAAACTCACCTTGAAACTCCATAGATTCTTGATCATAGTCATGAATTCATCAGCTATGAGCTTGAAGCATGAATCCTATACATCCCAAACCTGCTGAGACACAGAAATCTCAAACCAAACCAAGAGCTTTTCAATTGCTCATCCAATCATTCTGTGCTGCTAGTTAGAGCATCCCACAGCTCAGAGGCATGCTTCTACAGTGTTGTCGTGGTAGGAAACAAAACCACTGACCTTCAGAATCAAGAGGTATGTGCTTTAAGGAATTACTTTGCACCTGCTAGTTAGTTCTCCGAAACCAGATGTGACTGCCCTCACAGCTAAGATACTTTAGTAAAACAAGTTAGCTTAAACACTGAAAGCAATTTGAAAGAACATGTTTTACCTTGCAGTAAAGCAGTGAAGGAATACACATGTATTCAACTATGATGCCCCAGCAATAGGGAAATTAACTCTCAGAGAAGCATAAAGCATTAGAAGTGAATTTTTGAAACTGTATCTAGAAGAGCCATCTGCTTCTCATTTGAACTAGACTTGTGTGAACAGAGTACTTCAGGCATGCAAACAAGACTGAACTCTTATGAAGAAGAGGAATCTGGAGAATTGGTTGAGGCTGTCCTGCCTCTTCATACTGCCTGGAATAAGCACAAGGAAACTCAGCCCATGGACACAGAACCAGCTGTCAAAGCGAGACAAATCATCTGAGCTTTGACAGATGGGGCACACATAAAATGGAAAAGGAATATACTCGAGTAAGAATCTGCAACTACTATGGTCAGACCACAACGAAGAGTTGCTATGTAAAATTGAAAGAACATTTTTAATAGTTTGCATGGACTAGTAACATGTTGTTTCCTTAGCTCAGACTACTAAAATAAACACATTCTTCTTGCTACAACTGTATTACTAGTAGCAATGCAAAATTTCTGGAGAGAAGCTGGTAGAGATACAGTATACACTAGCTCTTGATAACTTAGAAGATTAGCTCTGAAAACCATGTTGGTAATCAATAAAAATATTAAGCAAACCACCTCTGACATGCAGTTATTACAACCTATAAGCAGAAATCCATTGCCTAGAAAAATATTACAATGAAAGTATTGCGATAGCATGAAGTGTGTGTGTGCATGTATATATATATTAAAAATTCAATTTCTGAGACTTAAATGGGATAATTGAAGTGACAGAATGCCAGTATACCTTTACAATTATGAAAAAAACCTTTGACTAACACGATAACTAGGTTCTTTCCTAGATATAATTCGTATCAGTACCAACTGGCAACTGCTATGTTATGGAAGAACTATGAAAGCAGTTTTTTTAAATAGTGTTTACAACACTAACTGATGCATTGGAAGAATGTACTCAGTTTTTCTGCATCTTCTTGCATGCATTAGAACTTGGTAATTTGAGGCCTCTTTTGATGTGACATGAATCATCCTACTGGATTCTTTTTAGAAAACCTATCACTTGAACAAAAGGAAGGGGGTATTAGGCCTTCACATTTTTGTGTTAAAGTTTTGTCATTCAAAGCCATCACTAAATAATAATAATAATAATAATAATAATAATAATATATATATACACACTCAGGTTTTTTGGCATGAAGCACCATCCTTCTGGTAAAGCCTTACTTATTTATTCTATTTAATTGCAAGTTCAGTTTTTGAGGGTATTGAGCTTGTAATTACGTGTTTTTGAGGATATAAAGCACAGGTGTAAAGTTCTCGAGTTATAAATACTGATAAACCTATTTATGGAGAAGCTGTGAAACTTTAATTGCCTTGACTCACAAATTATTAAGTTTAAAAGCTCAGAGTTAAGTTAGAAACTGTCCTATTATAGGCATAAAATGTACTGGTGCATTTACACTGTTGCAATATTTGCATTTTTAAACTTCTGTAGTGAAACAAGCCTGTAAACAGAACTAAACTTAGGACTGTTTAAAATGGATAAATGCCAATATATCCCACTGTTTTTTCTTAACACAGTGACTTCTTAAGACCAATGTACCTCAGGCCTGATCTATGAAGTTATACTGATTATGAGGATAGGATCTTATGCTGGCTTCACTTCAGCAGGTGAAATTCCTTTGTGTACAAAAGAGTAACTGGCAAGTTAATACTCCTTAACAGTCAGTTCCACTACAGGCTCTTGCCAGTGAGGTAAAACACTGATAACATCAA
Source organism: Astur gentilis (assembly GCF_929443795.1). NCBI lineage: Eukaryota > Metazoa > Chordata > Aves > Accipitriformes > Accipitridae > Astur > Astur gentilis. The sequence continues at coordinate 13,378,790 of NC_064913.1, forward strand.
AGTCTCAGAAGCAGGCAACCAGTCCGAAACACTGGTCAGACTTTAACAGCGCATATAAGCGGAGACAGCATAGCTTGGAACGCCCCACTGAATTAATCCTCCATCTCATCATCTCCCGTGAAGCGTACATGTGGATGTGGTACTTTGGAACCGGTTGCTGAGTCACCAGAGTGTAGTGCATTATTCTGAAGCTTGCCTTTACCGTTTGTGTTAAAACACCATGCAGTAAAGAGTACTGCTCAGCAACTGGCTCAACAGCACCGTGGTCACGTCAGGAGTTGCACTGAGGTCCTCGATCACTTATCACAGCTCTTAAAGTGAAGAGTGTGATCTTAATTTTGGCCCAAGGAGCTGGAATTTCCATGGACTTTAAGACAAAACTGTGAATGACAAGTGTCTTTTGACACTTTTAGCCTAAAATAAAGGCTAATGAAAATCAGGTTCCTCCCTCATTTACCTGACATGGCATAAGTGAGGCTATGGCTCACATCACTGCACAACTTCATGCACTGCGAACACATCCTTTGTAACTAGTCTGACTTGCAATTATATACAATGAAAAAGTGATACATTTTACAGGATTATTCCCTTAGATTTTCTATTTTTTTTTTATATAATGTGAAATTAAAGAGTACTACTGACAAGAATTTACAGATTAACTACATGATGTTTTATATTTTGACACTTGCAATTTCCAGTTGCATAAACATTCAGTAGTAGGTTCTTTTCTATGCTGTTGCTTTATTTAACTTGGTGAACCCTAAACACCAGGGCACTAATTGACAAATCCACTATTTGTAACAATGTTACTCTGTACTGAAATGCCTTAGCTTAAATCACATCCAATAAACCACATGACTTTGTTCTGAAAAGCATGTATACTGGCGAAAAAAACCTCACCAACTTAAATGTTTGAACGATAAAACTTTCAGGCAGCATTTCATGCCACAGCTCAACTGCTGAAATGGCTAGCTCAAACAGGCATTCCTATCCCACTCCCCATTTTTGCTTTATTATTTAATCTCTTCCAGTGCTGGCATTGGCATACACATAATGCCGTGAGGAGTCAGTTCAAGGAACTGAACTGTCAGAAACCTCTTTCTTATTTGTAAAGTCAGGGTGTAGTTTCAAAGGCAGTCTGAACAGAATTACAGCTCACCCCCGGGGAGAAGGTCCTGCTCACCCTGACCAAGCTGTGGTGGTACTGACCACACAGTAAGACAATTCAACTCACTAAAAAGACAGAAAACCTAGCAGAAATGCACCAAACATAAAATCGTAGAATGGTTTGGGTTCGAAGGGCCCTTAAAAGGTCATCTAGTTCCAACGCCAATGTTGTTAGAAGTCAAGGCAGGGAGGGAAAAAATGGAGATGGAGGAGGAAGCAAACCTCCCTTTCCATTCTTGTGGGTTGGGAGCTGGTAATTCAGTTCAACTGCACCATGAAACTGTACCTTTTGTTTTCAGCCCACCCAGCTGCCTGACACAGCTCAGTGTGGAGTCAGACGAGCTCCACTTCCAGTTGTGTGAAGCAGCACGGCTGGCTCTTCAAGCGGTAGCTACCTGTTAGGCTGTGCATCTTGACGCTGGAGATGGAGGCTGGCAGGACAGGTCAAGAACTGGCTGTCAACAAATTCTAAGCTAACTTTGGGACAGATGGAAAAAGTTTTGTAGTTCACCTTTTGCTTACCTAGGGTATCTATCTTAGAGTTCACATCAGGCATGCTTAATCACTCTTTAGAGATCCCTGCAAAGAATTAAGCAGGAAAAAAGTTTTAGCTGGTTTTTTTTTTTTTCCTATTACGTAAACTTAGAAATTTAGCAAATTTTTCATGTTTTTAAAAGCTTCTTTTCCTGAGTTACTCCAGCCAACACTCCCAAAGTCTGAATTGTTTCCTGTGAAATGATGCATATATTCTAAACTCTGAGCTGTCTGAAATTGGGAAATATTCCTTAAACACTTTAGAACAAACCTTCATTTCCCAGTAAAGAAAAAGATTTAAAGTAACTATCACCACAGTCTGAGTTTTGAACTTCAATAACTGGAAGTAATCTTCAAGGTGTTCTCATCTAATGTCAATCTTCCTGATTTCAGAAATGCTTCTTTTCCCCACACTTGTCCAAACCATGCCACACACCTTCAAAGCAGGTGTCAGGCAACATACGAGAAATGGTTTTTATTGCCAGTATAGGAAAGAAGTCAAATAATTGATGGTTTCTTGCTCGAGAATGCTTTGTTCTCCTTTCAAAGGGAATGAGACAAACCAAGATAAACCAAACTCTATCCAGATGCTAGTTAAAGACTGCTAATCACATTTATATTTCCTTTCTGAAGTTATCTAAACGAATGAAAGGATAAGAGCTGGAATTGCAAGAGACCAGAGAAGACAACATGAAAAAAACTGCACATACTTGTAGTATCTTCTTTATAATGTCCCACAATTAAAAGAACTGTAATACTACAGTTATATTATTACTCCAACAGGGGGAAGGAGAGCCAAGACTCCTGCCAATACATCAAGCACCAAGTTGTTTGCAAACATTGCCCAGTTAAATTTTACCTCATTTATATCTCACTTTGAATACTCTTGCAAAGTTCACTTCACTCACTGTTTCAACCAGTGAGTCTACTGTTGCTTAATAGCTCTACTGGTTTCCCTTTGTCACATTAGACTTAAGATCCTTGCCTTTACTTTTACCATGAAGGTTCTGAAAAATGAAGTGATAAGAAATGCTTTGTCCCATGACCATTTAGCTAGTAATACTGTTCACTGCTTAAGTCTTACTTCCTTCTACAACTTTTTGCAGATCTGCCATTAAGATTGGTGTCGTGGTTTAAGCCCAGCTGGTAACAAAGCACTACCAGGCCACTTGCTCATTCCTCCCCCCCAGGGGGATGAGGAGAAAATAGAACGAAAACCTCGTGAGTCGAGACAAGGACAGAGAAGGATCACTAACCAGTGATGGTCATGGGCAAAACAGACTCGACTTGGGGAAAAAGGCTCAGCTTTGGCCAGCAGCAGGTCCGACTTGGAGCTGGGGAAGCTTCTAGCAGCTTCTCACAGGAGACGGCCCTGCAGCCCCTCCCCTGCCATCAAAACGTGTGCCACACAAACCCCTAACAATTGGAAACACTCCTCCTAAAACTCTACAAAACAAATACATACCCTTCCTTCAATTTGTCTTAAAGGAGATGTGCTGCTGACAGTGTCAAAACTGACAACATTCAGACTGTCAACACGGTCACCGCCTCTCCAACTGTCCAATATATTCTACTTCTGTACCCTTGTATTCCCTCAGTCTGGTATGATCCATTTGTGTATTCTCTCATTAGTGGTAAATTTCTGGGGCCAGGGAAACATCACTTTCTTAGAAGACTTCCAACACAGTAAGGCTCCTCTTCTGTTTCTCTAGGTACAGAGTAACACAAATATTAGCATCTGCATTTATACTGATTAGACCTGCTTTACAAGTAGAATCACTGCATTTGTTTTCAAAGTTATTTCTTGACTGCTTGACAGTGTTACTTCCCACATAATTAAATCACAAGAAATGAATATCTTTCAAAAACCTTTGAAAAAGAAACTAACTCACGGAGAGACAGAATTATATATCCATCTCTCTTCTTTTCAAAACCTCAATATCACAACCCAATTTATTAGAAGCAGCTTATCTAAAAGCAGGCATTTTGACCAAAGACAGGCATTAGACTCCCTCTGTATTACTTACAAGTAATGCAGCAATGCATTTACTGCATCTATCTTCAATCTTCAGGCTCAAATGAAATCCAAACAGAATCTCTTTCTGTATGTATATCTTAGGTAAATATCGTTAGTTTATGCCCCTAGGAAATGAGTTAGTGAGCCTTCTTGGCAGGAGGAATCAGAATTATTTTTAAATACATCACTATCATTAGTGTTAGCCCAAACTTGTTGATGTTGAACCTGGTATCATTGCCAATGGCTTTCCATCACTTTAGATAAGCGCTCCATAAGCCACCACATCAGTGGCTATCATTCATTAGCTTGCACTAATTCAACCATTCTTCTTTACTTCTTCCTCAGTTTTTACGTGCCAGAGTTTTCCCAATGCTTTAGTCAAAATAACTTAGGAAAGACTTACTTTTTAAATTGATTTTGGCTTACTTCAACTGAAGTGGGTTAGGAAACATTCCCATGAGAACAGCCAGGAGATTTGAGGGTCAGTAATCAGAAATACTAACCACTCTTCCACTAGTACAGTTATACCCAGAAGACATCAATGTTTAACTCACACCCTTCTCCAGTGACAACAGTTATACAACTTTAATTGTCCTAGAAGCAAGTTCCTACCAACAGTATTTCAAAATATTATACCAGTGTAGACTAAGGACTTTAAAAGCAGTAGCAAGAAGAATATTTATTTATGCTTGGACCCTTCATTTGATATAAATGGTAACATCTCTTGTTCTGTTATATGGCACTGCTGGTATAGCTGCCCCACTATCAGGTACCTTGATTCTGATCTAACACCCTTTAAATGAGTGAGAACAAACTGCATCGGTGTGAAGATACAACATGAGAAAATTCTGTCCACCCCAGAGGTCTTCAGTTTACTTTAAAAAAAATAAATGTCGTAACCCTGGCCAGCGTAGTTTTACTGGTGTAAAAATGATGCTTGTAAAATTTGAGTAGTTTAACTTACCCTGCTGGCACTGTCAAACCAGTTTGACTCTCTGTATGTATGGAATGCATAATGATTCTGGTAATGACTATGTCTATGTACAGAATGTGTGTTAACACAGGGGTCTTTCCTAGATTAAATCCACTTGTAGAAGATCAGATGCACATTTAAACTAATAAAGTTACATAAGAACTTTCTAGATACTTTTGAGGTGCAGGCACGTTAACTAGTTACCACTGCAGATGTTACCGTGACCTTCGTTCTGTTCTTATATCACAGTAAAGACAAATACAGGAAGATCAACATGACTTTTTAGGAAAGCTCAAAAGGTTAATATAATGGAAAGCTAACTGGAGAAGTTTTCCCTCTTAAAAGAAACTGTCTTAATCACTCTCTATAGTCATACTGCTGCAGTAGTAAATGATTTCAAATGATCTCAGAAAATGAATTAAGGATACACAATTTTAGCTCAGGTCACCCCACTGGGCTTACAGCTGCTCTGTACCTTAAAATGGAAACTAGTCCTCATTTCCTTTTTCAAACTCATCCTGTACTAATTAAGAATTCAACATAACCTGTGCCAAACTTGTTTAATAAATAGCTACATGTAAAAGAGAAAGCACTTAATGCCTCTATGATTAGAAGTGCCAGAGTTGGGGTTTGGTAACTTGCTTTAAGCACTAAGATTTCTTTGTACTTCAGAACAGTATCCTGCAATGCTTTATAGATAATAAATTAAGCCAAGGAACCCAAACACATTTGTGAAACAAACGATGCTACTTTGCTCAATGCTTTCTACAAGAAAAGCTCAATGAACTCAGCAAGCTAAATGAGCTATTCTTGGATTATCGTTCTATAAGCCATATTGCTCAAGATGGTAGAACAGTTGGCAGACTTAAAGTAGTAACATTCTCTTTATCAATGAACTAAGGAATATTTATGTGACTCTTGACACCCAGTTAGATACTGTTTACTAAATTTGCATGACATCAAGATTTAGAGAGTAGGTATGTAAGAAAGAGACAGATAGCAACAGGAAACTGAAGCAGCTAAACCTGCAGGCAAGCAAGGGAAGATGAGATGCTTGTAAAAGCATAAGGGAACAATTAAAAGGCACACAGCAATAGAGAAAGAGGAGCATTTGCAGGCATGCCTGTACAATTAATGTAGAATCGTTGCTCTCACTGCTTTTTCATGTAAGCGAGTGCTACAGTGGGAGGAGAGGTGAGAAAACAAAATGGCTAGGATAAATTTTCTGCAGACTGCAGAGTCATTCTTACAGTTTGGGCCACCAAAGAACAGTCGTCTCATTTTTAGCCCTGGGCTCCTGTTGCTTTTATCGTGCCATCTCTAGAACCTGCCTGAACAGCTACAGGGCTGATTCAGCCCGCCAGCCCCACAAACGGGGGAATGGAAGGAGGGGGAAAGGCACGGGGGCTGTCTGCAAGCTGAGTCCGCTCGCATGAGCGCCGGCTACATGCCAGAGCTAGGTAAGGAGACAGCCATTTAATCAGGTCAAGCTGCCCTGTGTAATGTCAGCCATAGCCTGCATCTCCACCTAGAGCTTGCAAAATCCTGCACTGGTACAAGAAGGAAAAAAACCTCAAACCGGTTCCCTGCGCCAGAGCTGAAGCTGCACAGCGAACCGGACCGGGAAGCTCATCGGACTGAAGACCTCCGGCTTTGCTGGATTAGGTTCAGCCACATCCGTTCTCCCTACCTGGCATGCAAAGATTACGCTAACTCAGCAAAGCGAGTGCAAACCCTTCCTTCCGAACACACCGAGGCATTACATCCGCTATGGGATAATTACAGCATTTCACAAAGAGGTAGCCCCACTCCTGGCTGACAGCTTTGTACCCCCTCTGCATTTGACCTCGTGGTTGTATAGCTGTAAGGTAAACTCATCTTCTAAATTTATTCACCCTGCAGCTAACAATTGCTATACGTAACACAAGAAAAGCAGGCAGAAACAGAAATAAGACCACTTCTTTTGCAAAAAGGCCATATTGTTACACCAGCTTATGTATAACACCAAACTGCCCAAATGAGTGTGGTGTGAGATGGCTGCTTGGAATATTCACTGAACTACAGCCACAGACAAGGTAGTTTACACATGAAGGAACACTACAGAAAGAACTTGCAAGCCTATTCAATAGTTCTACTACTAACTCTTCCCTTACAACTTGCACATGTTCTTACCCACAGAAAATTCCTTCAGAAAAAAACCCTGAGTTTCATACACATCCTTCCGGTAAATCAGTGTTGACATTGTTTCAGATAAAAATATCCCTTTATAAATCTCATCACCTGCCTTTTCCCTGTTTTTCTTTTTTTTCTTTTTCTTTATCAACTCCACAGGATTAGATTTTGTTAGAGGGTGAGTGTATTATTTTTTTTTTAATTCCTATAAACATGTATGTAAAGCACTATGGAAAAAATATTCAGCTAGCCAGTCAAAAGTGAAAGCGTTAGTTATGCTGACACTTACACTGTCCTGCTAGTACTTCAAAGGCAACATATTACCAAAGCAAATTGGGCAGTTTTCACACCACAAAGTTACTGCTAAGCTATGAACAGCAACCTCAACTTATTTGGAATGAAACAACCATTAATTATAGCTAATATGACAATAGCAGAGGGTTTGGCTTTAGGTTTTGGTGGTTTATGTTTTCCAAGTTTCTGGTTTCACTTCCTACAAAGGCAGTCAAATATTTAGCTTAGCCCAGACTGTCTTCGTATCAAGTTGAACAGAAGTAATTTAAGTTAAAACAAATTTGAACAGCCTTTCAGAGAAGGCCTGGCCAAACCAACATAATTAATCTAAATATTGATACAGAAAGGCAGTTCTTAGACCATGATTTTCAGGAAGGAACGCACTTTCTTACAAAATCTGCAGCACTGCATCATAAGATACTTGGGACTCGCTCAGAAAGCACAAGCAACCTTCCAGTCTCAGAGAAAAGGAAATTGAAGAGTTTGATTCTTCAGAAGAGAAATCCTTTGTTGCTTTAAGAGTTTGGTGAGTACTATCTAATGCAATAATCTCTGGAATCAAAAGCTGCTGACTGAAGGGTAAGAATATGGACAGGTCTGCATACACAAGAGTAAGAATTCGATTAACTGTACCTTTGCAGTTTTATCCACCATTCTCACAGTGATTAAATTCTGTTTTACAGAGGCTTACCTTATGCCCATAATGCACAGGCACAAATTTAAAGTGCTAAAAGCGCCTTGAAAGAGCACTGAGGAAAAAAATTTTAAAAGTTTACCAGAAAGTAACTTAGGTATTGTTTAGTTTTCCCCGATGGTCACTGTTGGGTTGCATGCTGCAGCCTGCATGTGACAAAAAAGCATATGCAGACAGCTGTGCCATCCAGAGCCTGTGGCTCCCACACCCACCCCAGCTGCTTACCGCTTCCTCACCGTGGATGCGAATGCCCCCACAGGTCTGGGACAGCAGATACTCAAATGAGAGCTCCCTGACCTCTATCAACCAAAATAACACAGGTTAGCAAAGCTTACTATTAAAACTGCTTAAGCCAGGGCGGCTGCTGAAGCAGGAAAGGCACACATACCCTCTGCCAGCTGAGATCCACACTTTGCCTGCCAGCAGAACAAAGGTGTGCAAGTTGAAGATTTGACACCGCTGTATTCCTTATAGACAGTTAAGCTCCCTACTTTAAGCAAGGGGTGATTTTTTTTTTTTCCAGTTTTTTTTGACTCAGACATTAGACACAGGTTACTTTCTTTAGGGGGACTGCTTTCCTTCACAAACTGTAAGGAAATTCTAGCAATTTCACTGGCTGCACAAACTTTAATTGCATAATACAAAGAGCACACAATAAATCAAAACCAAAAATTGAGTGGCAGCATAGGAAACAAGCCATCTAATCTCACCAGTGTAAATATTTGATTTCCCATTATAGATGAAAGCCAGTTTTCACTGGACTAGCGCATTAGCTTTAAGCATTCTGTAAATATGTTTTGCATGTGAACTATTTAACTGCATGCTAGAGTATCAGTGCGTTTTTGCTTGGTTTTGGTTCCCTGCCTGTCTCCCCCCCTCCCGCCACCTCTTCAACTTCAGTAACAGAATACAGTCATAAAATAATTCATGTTGAAAGGTACTTCTGGAGGTCATCTGGTCCTACCCCTTTACCCCCAAAGCGAAGTCAGCTTCAGAGTTACAGACGTTGCTTAGGGCTTTGCCTGCAGAGCCTAAGAAACTAGACCAGAAAAAATCAAGGTAGGCTTAAAAAAGCACCAAACCAAAACACAATCTCCCCTCCTGTCCCGTAATCTAGCCTGGGCTATGGCTGTTCTTCAAGATATCGTAACTCCCACCAAATTTCTTCCCTTCAAGACAACATTTCACATGAAAATACAACCAGCAAGAAAAACAGAAATATTAATAAGAATTGAGGGGAAAGGTTAAAGCTAGTTAATTTCCCTACCATGAGCTCTTTTCTGTAATAAGCATCTTGAGCTGTTGTTGCAGAATGCAACAGACTTAGCAAGAGGCATCCAACGATACAGCTAGAGCAGTCTGCAAGAACTGCAGAAGCAGTTGAGGACTGTACACCCCACCGGCTGATGTCAGTTATGTTCCTTACATTACCATGCATGCCCACGCATACAGCTGACCACCATCACATGAAAATACTTAGTCCTGTGGTAAGAGAGGGTGTGCAATGTCTCTGGAGAAAAAAGCTACAGACAGCAGCAGTCAAACATTTCACAGACCTTAAGACTTCCCTTAAACAAGTGTCCCTGAGGAAAGCTGTACAGCAAGGAGTAAGCTGTGGGCTAAATGCTCTGTTGGACATCTCATGTCACTACTGGCTATCACAGACTAAGCGGGGGTGGTGGTATATTTATGGAATTGTTTCCAGGTAAAAATGCTGTTACAGCATGTCCTGGTTTTAGCTGGGATAGAGTTAATTTTCTTTCTAGTAGCTGGTATAGTGTTATGTCTTGGATTTAGGATGAGAAGAATGTTGGTAACACACTGATGTTTTCAGTTGTTGCTAAGTCGTGTTTAGACTAAGTCAAAGATTTTTCAGCTTCTCATGCCCAGCCAGCAAGAAGGCTGGAGGGGCACAAGGAGTTGGGAGGGGACACAGCCAGGACAGCTGACCCAAACTGGCAAAGGGGTATTCCATACCATGTGATGTCATGCCCAGTATATAAACTGGGGAGGGGGGAGTTGGCCTGGGGGTGGATCGCTGCTCCAGAACTAACTGGGCATCGGTCAGTAAGTGGTGAGCATTTGCATTGTGCATCACTTGTTTTGTAAACTCCAATCCTTTTATTATTATTATTGTCATATTATTATTTCCTCCTTTCTGTCCTATTAAACTGTCTTTATGTCAACCCATGAGTTTTACTGTTTGGTTTTTTTCCTGATTCCCACACTGGGTGGGGGGGAAGAGCATGCATTGCTGGCTGCGGTTAAAGCACAACACAGAAAAAGCCATCCAAAATTACCAAGTGTAGAAGAGAGAGTCGCTGGTTAAACACTGCCTCGTCCAGCGCAGTACCGTGATGTTGTGCCTCCCCCCATACTTATATTTCTACATATACAATGCAGATTGCAAAACTAGGAAGCTGTCCTACAGAAAACTATTTGAATTTGAATAAATTTGAATAAGTAAGCCATCTTATTTTTCTATGATAGGTGTGGATGCAGCTGTCCCTACTACAGCCTTTCCCAAGTCCACTTTGCTGATGCTGGTATCAGTAGCTTCAGATCAGAGAGTTCACATACAAAGAATGCCCATTTCAGTTTTTCAAGAATCATGTCTACACACTCATCTGGCCATAAAACCAGTATCAAAAGACTTTTTCTCTTCCTGTTACTGAAGTGTATTTGCACAACACAGGCCATCCCTCCACAACGTCCAAATTTAAGTTCATCCTGTAGTACAGGGCCGTGTTTTGTTGTTTTTTTTTTTTTACCCTCAAGACAAGACACCGCAGCACCGAGAAAGGAGAGAACCCACAAACCCCGCAGCTTGGCAGAAAAAGCCCCACCCAAGGAGACAAAATAAAGAACAGCGACAGGGTCGCCTGCCCCAACAACACAAAAAAACAATACCGGGGGTTAGGCAGGACGCACTCCCTTCACCCACATAAACCCCGGACAGCCGCCAGAGATATTTGAGAAGAGCGGAACGGCGGGATGATGGAGTCAGCGGGCACAAAGTGGCCGGCGGGGGGGGGGGGGGGGGGAGGGGCCACAGTCACATTCCCCCCCCCCCCCCCCCAAACCCCGAGAGGACTAAGGCCGCGGGAGACAGACAGACAAACCAGACAGACATTCGGCGACCAGGCTGCAGCCCAGCGCCCGGGCCCGTCCTCCCCCCCCCAACCCCTGCAGGCTGCCCTCGCCTCTCCCCTCCCCGTGTGTGTGTGGGGGGGGTTTCACCGATCGGGGTAAGGAACGAGGAGCCAGCGCCCGGGCTCGCCCCTCCGCCTCGAGCCGGCGGGGCCGCGGAGCTGCGCCCCACACAAAATGGCTGCGCGGGGCCGGGTCGGAGGGAGCCGGAGCCCAGCATGGAGGGTGGTATCGCCCGCCGCCTCCCTCCTCTCCTCAGCAGGAGGGACCGGAGCCCGCCCAAAGCCGGCGGGAAGCGGCAGCCGGCGCCGCCCGGATACGGGGCGGCGGGAGGCGTAAGCGGTTCCTGTAGGTGAAAGGTCGGGGGGCGCGGGGCCGCCACCGGGACGCGCCGAGGCCTGAGGGGAAGCGGGACGGGACGGGGCGGGCGGTGCCCGGCGCTCCGCTCCGCGGAGGCCGGCCGGGCGGGCCCGCACCTTTAACGCACGGCTCAACCGCCAAAAAGCCGCGTCGGCGGCCGGTGGAGTACGCTCACCTGGCGGGCCCGGCGGCCTCTCCGGCGGCTTTAGTTGTCGTCGATCGGCTCCGGTTCCCGGAGGTCAGAGTTCGCGACTCCGCTCCGCTCCGCCCCTCCCCGGCGCGGCGGCGGCGGCGGCGGCGGCGACTGCGCCTGCGCTCGGCCGCCTGGTGGGGAGGGGTCCGCGCGGGGGCGGGGCGGGGCCCGGGTGTGAGGGAAAAGGCGGGCTGGGCTCTGAGGCGAGGATTCCCTCACGGGCTGGATGGAGCCTGAGGCGAAGACTCCCTCACGGGTGGGGAAGCGTGGCCGTGGCAGCGACAGCCGCTGGCAGCAGCAGATGAGTTGGTTTCAGACGTCCACAGTGCTCCCAGCAGGGTTTGGGAAAAAAATAAAATAAAATAAAAGGCAGCGGGCAGGCAGGCTCGGTGGGAGCGGGACTGTGGAAAAGATGTGCCCGAGGAACGACCTGCTGCTGTTGTGGCTGCGGCTGGACGCGCGTCTGGACCAAAGTTGTGTTAGCTAATGGGTTTACGGTAATTTTTTTTAGTGACCTTGATTTTAAGTGAGAGTTTTATACTTTAAATACATCCCTTTTCCCCCCTCCTCTTCCATCCCTTCGACAAAGATTGTATAGCTGTGGCGAGATACGCAGGAGCTTCACGATCATTTAGGCCACCGGGGCTGCGTGCATCTCATCATTATCTGAAATTTCTTTAGGCCACTTTATGCAATTTCTAGTGAATCAGATGACACAAGCATCAACATCTGAGAAGCAGAGATACAAAAAAAACCCCCAAAGAATATACGCAATTTATGTCTTAACGTTAATAAAATCATTTCACGCTTTTATCTCACTGATTCCTTTACTGCTTTTCTTCCACCCCCAGTCCCAAAGCTGCGCTGGCGTCTAGCTACCCTAGCTCAGGATCACTAGCTCAGTCAGTACTTGCAAGCATCATACTTTGCTTTTTGATCAAACACATTCCCAAAAGCCAAATGCAAATGAGCCTCATGAATAATTTTTAAATTGGAGCAATTAACTTGCTAAGCATTTTCTGAAAGTGTCAAATGTTACAGCACTCTCAATTTGCAGCACTTGTCACTTCCCAAACTAGCCTGAGCTGCACATCCACTTCCTAAATGAAGGAGCTTATTGCAGTTTAATTTAACAAATACCAAGGAATTTGCACCGAAGCTTATTTCAGGCGAGTATTCTGATATCCTCAATAGAGCAGAAATGTCACTTTAACAAATAAAACATTTTGATTTTTTTCTTAGCAAGCGACCCAATTCAAACTTGTTCTGTATTACAAAGACACGTCCATGTAGCTGTGTCAGCCAGGATTACGAGAGACACAGCCCTATCAAAAACATGCAGAGGAGAAAAACCCTTTATGCTGTTACTGCAAGTTATCAAAAAACTGCTTTCAAACATCTGTCAGAGAAGTACTTGGAGACAGCATAACTAACCTGACAGAAAAATCTCTCCCTTACAGGCCCTGCTAAAATACTTATGCCAACAGAAACTCTGGTGATTCAGGCACAGTTTAATAGATAGAGCAGAAGCGGATTTTGCAAAAGGACTTACTCATGTAACAACCTTCATCTGACCTTCACAGGGACGCAACTCCCTTAATTCTTTAGAAGATGGTTTCTTAGGATGCTTTCTTTGCCACGGGTATGTCTTTTCACCAGGTGACAGAGAACAGCCCTCTCATCCCGCATCCTACCTTCCAGAACTGTCTTACCTCCACTGATAAACGTTCAAGAATATCGTTTTGACGAAGTGCTTTCTCTGTGGGCTAACACATCCTAGTCAGCTGTTGCCGCAGCTACAGTTTCTGCTCATAGACCTGTAAATCACGCTCTGTCACAGCACATTGGCACAGGGAGCCTAGTTCATTCCTGGGCTGATGAAGCTCGGAATGGTCATCATTCACCAGGGCTGCGATGTGTCTTCAGGAGATAAAACCCCACTGCTTGGTGTCCTACAGCTGGGACTGCTCAGAAGCAGTTTTTTTTTGGATTTTGCGCTTTTGTCTGCAAGCTGCGCTCCAGCACAGGCTCTGCACCCAGTCATGGAAGGGCTTTATAGAAAACAAACTTCATGAACTCATGAAGGCATGGGCTTTGGTTTGGGGTGGGGGGGGGCTGGGGAAGAAGGAACAGCAAGTGAAGAACTAGACAGCAAGAGGGAGCTAAGGAAAGACAGGAGGGCAGGATGATGGAAATAATTTTCATGGCAAAGACACCAGTTTTGGTAGTGAGAGCGCGTAGTGCCTTGGCTGACACGAGCAAGGTAATTCACTTAAAACTCATGTTTCAGATGGTCAGATCCAGCGGCAGCGTCAGTCTGTGCAGACGGCCTAACTTTTCAGGATGTTTTCTGTTCATAAGGGCAAAACATCATAGGAATTTTAAAGCAAGACGGATGTGCAGGATAATGACAGCAAATTCTGCCATTTGAAAATTAGTGAATACACAAATTACATAATACATAAAAACCTGAAAATATTAAAAAAACCAAATGAAGCAGACTCAACTAATGTGAATTTATTTATACAAAAATGATACATATCCACAGGAATATTTACAACAACTTTAACCTGTTTTCATTTACAAAATAAAGATTCTATTCTTTCATTTAGACAGTACAATTTAGGACTGCTCCACATAAAAGCCTACTTGGATGGTAAATCCAGGGGACAGCAGTTATGGCAAACAAATGCATTGAATGTCTTTCCAAACATCTCTTTATGTTATGATGTAATACACATAACCGGGTAATCAAGTTTCCACACACAAAAAATATTTAGTAAAACGCATTCTATAGCTGCTCAGCTATCCATTTGTTTTAAGTCCTTTGGGCACAAAAAATAGTTTTAAGTTAAAGAGAATCCAGGATCCTAGAACATTTCATTTATCCAAGAATAAAGATGCTAGAACTAATATTCAATGCTAATGTTTGTCTCATACTCTACTCACCAATCTTAAATTAATTATTAACTATAGATTCTTCTAAGAAGAGGTAGCCAGGTGTTTAAAAACTTCTGGTCTTGTTTTAGTGTTTAGTCAAATCAGGAAGTGAATACTTTTGATGGTAACGAATCAAAATGGGAGGCGAGCTGGAGAAATAGGGTAAGTCTGAAAAGCAACCATCTGAAAACGTTATGAAAATGCCTATGTTGTGGGTTCTTCGTATGACACAAAGCACTACTGCTGGAGAAAGAGGAAAAGAAATACTCAAACATGTTTACAGGACAATTTATTTCACACAGAATTAGACTGCAATATGCGTACTATTCTTTTTAAGGCTCTGTTCCAATTTATTTCTGTCACAGAAAGATTTTTTGATTGACCAACTGCTTCTGAAAGAAGTTCTCTGATTTTTACAGTATACTTCAAACTGTTTTTTCACTCTGCACCAAATCCTTTAGAGGTAGTTTGACGCCACACACGAGGCAGAACTTGGGCATCTTATTCAGTATGTGTTTTGACTTTTATTGCTCTGTTTTGCAGCAGGGAGATCGATATCAAACCATAAATTGAAATTAAATTAGCTTGCTCCTAGCCAAATTTCTGATTCATTTGCTGGTTCATGGCTTTCCATCTTAGTTGGTGTGCAATCCCTATAAAATATTCAGCTCTTCCCTTTGATACTATCAGCTGGAAGAGCCGCATCGCATCTATGTTACGTTGGTATCAGTTTTGTTTTGGATACAGTAAAAACCGTCTCAGAAACCACCCTGAAAAGAGATGCTAATAGCTTACGTGGCTTCAGTCAGCAGCTGGTTTTGAAAATCAGGTAAGAGCCCTTTATATATAATAAAAGAAAAATATTAATTTATCAAGTTTGTATTAAAGAGAATAAAGGCTTTGATCAGACTCCCACTGAACTTCAAACACTATCTGGTCACATCTCTAGCATTCATGTGGAAGCCAGATCTACAGCTGTAAGTCCCTGATTCAGAAAGGTACTCTACTGAAATGCTTGAAGTCAATGAAATTACTTGTATACTTAATATTAAGCATTAGGCTTCCAAGCCCACTACTAACTTAACAGAAGCTCTGGAAAATCAAGCTTCTTCAGAGCTATGTTAGTATCTTAGACCTAATCTTGAGGTATTTGAGGGAGTAAGAGAATTTTGGTTTGCATTTTCATTCTTGGCCTTTCTGTGATGACTACTAACTACTCTACCACCTATTCACTTTCCATTGTGAGGCCACAGAATAGCTGTTTACATGAATTCAAACTATTAATTAAAAGTGAACTGCTCTTGATTCTGTTACCACAACTAACTTGATTCAGAGGACTACTGAGAAACGTTTCATACAGTAAAATTAACTGGCTACATATGCATTGCATTTGACATAAAAATGGCTTCCTTTCACGTGTTTTTCATAGTTCTAGTTCCATTTATGCTATTACAGTGTTAAAAAATGTTCGAAAGTTAAATAGAATAAATGCACCAGAATCACCAGTAAGTATTTCCTAATGAGGTATACCAACAATTTTCTTAAAGAAAAAAACCAAACCACCCCAAACACCTAAAACTGCGTTGTGTTTTAAAGTATCAAACAGAACAAATCATAGTGTAAACAAAAGGTATTTCAAAAAATGGTACACATTTCAATGCCATCATCTGCACTAAAAAAGCTGGGTTTTCTTAGTACGGCAATTCCAGTTAAAACATAATATTTAAATATACAATAGTTTAAAATTTTAGGAGAGGGGGGTGCATATATTTGTTTAATGTTCTCTGAACAATAGTTTATACAGTGTATCATACGTTGTACAGAACTCATTTGACACAAAGTTTTAAAACAAATAAGATATTTTGTGTTTTCCCTGTATATCAATTTTTTTTTTACTCTGCTTTAAATTACTACTGGTAACATAAAAGAAAATATATCCTGCAATTGTTCCAAAATAACTCATTTAGTCTCTTTGGCATTTGTAGTACTGTAAAAGCTCTAGTGCCTTATCTCTGTAACCGCAAAGTCTGTTTTAAAATATTTTTCCCTTTTTTTAAATAATTGAACTGTACTTCGCAATCGCTTCTGTAATACAGAATTTCTTGTACTGTTTTAATGTACTGGTATGCAAGATTTCAACTGCCATTCAAGGAAAGGAGCAGCAATATTATACAACATCTCAAAGGAGTTTACATAGCCAACAAAGATCCAAACCCTTTGAAATTCCTATTCTGATCTGTTCTCGCTAAATTGCACAGTAAGCATCTGCAACTCAAGACCTATACACAAATCATGAGGAACTGTACAATTGCAACAGATTTGTTGTTTTTGTGTTGTTTTTTTTTTAAAAAAAAGCCCAAACTTTACAAATATGTTGACCAACCACCTGCCATTCTGAAGATGTGGGCACTTTGGACCTCACTGCAGACCTCACAAATAATTCTGACCATTAAAGTAAACACTGGAATTTAATAAATAACACATTTTGCATCAACACAGAAATACACACAATTATTTAAAAAAATATTACCTTACACTAACAATGCAACAACTCCTAATCCTGACAAATATACAATTTTGTGTAGGTTGAGATGGCAGGATTCCGTTTCTTTGAACAGCTGCTGTACTCTGTTTTACCACCATCATTGGACATTTTCCTTTAAACTTGCAGACATGATGCTGACACTGCTATAATATGGTGCCTTCTTGAAAAGCTTCTATCCACCTATTAGAAAATTAAACACTGTTAGGAAGTTGCTAGTAAAAGCGTAAATTGTGCTGCCGTGACTAGCTACAGATTCACAGAAGAAATGACATCATAATTCCATTACCAGTTGGTCTGTTAGTGCAAATGCCAGAAATCAATCCAATGAATCCAAACATCATGGCAAGATCATGGAGGAGATAGTTGTGGAAACTATGCTAAGGCACACAGAACATAAGGAGGTGATTGGTGACAGCCAACATGGCTTCACTAAGGGTAAAACATGCCTGACAAATTTGGTGGCCTTCTGCAACAGGGTTACAGCATTGGTGGATAAAGGAAAAGCAACTGACATCATCTACCTGGACTTGTGCAAAGCATTTGACACTGTCCCGCATGACATCCTTGCCTCTAAATTGGAGAGATGTGGATTTGATGGATGGACCACTGGGTGGGTAAGGAATTGGCTGGATGGTCGCACCCAAAGAGTTGTGATCGACAACTCAGTGTCCAAGTGGAGACCAGTTATGAGTGGCATTCCTCAGGCGTCGGTATTGGAACCAACACTGTTAAACATCTTTGTTGGCGACACGGATAGTGGGATTGAGCGCACCCTCAGCAAGTTTGCCAATGCCACCAAGCTGTGTGGTGCGGTCGACACGCTGGAGGGAAGGGATGTCATCCAGGGGGACCTGGACAGGCTTGAGAGGTGGGCCCGTGTGAACCTCATGAAGTTCAACAAGGCCAAGTGCAAGGTCCTGCACATGGGTCAGGGCAATCCCAAGCATAAATACAGGCTGGGCTATGAGTGGATTAGGAGTGGCCCTGCGGAGAAGGACTTGAGGGTGTTGGTTGATGAGTAGCTCAGCATGACCCAGCAACGTGCGCTCGCAGCCCAGAAAGCCAACTGTATCCTGGGCTGCATCACAGGAAGCGTGACCAGCAGGTCAAGGGAGGGGATTCTCCTCCTCTACTCTGCTTTGGCGAGACCCCACCTGCAGTACTGCCTTCAGCTCTGGGCTCCTCAGTACAAGGAAGACATGGACCTGCTGGAGCAGGTCCAGAGGTGGGCCACAAAGATGATCAGGGGGCCGGAGCACCTCTCCTATGAAGACAGACTGAGAGAGTTGGGGTTGTTCGGCCTGGAGAAGAGAAGGCTTCAGGGAGACCTTACAGCAGCCTGCCAGTACTGAAAGGGGGCCTGCAAGAAAGCTGGAGAGGGACTTTTTACGAGGGCATGTAGTGATAGGACAAGAGATAGTGGCTTTAAACTGAAAGAGGGTAGATTTAGATAAGATACAAGGAAGAAATTCTTCACTATGAGGGTGGTGAGCTACTGGAACAGGTTGCCCAGAGAAGCTGTGGCTGCCCCATCCCTGGCAGTGTCCAAGGCCAGGTTGGATGGGGCTTGGAGCAACCTGGTCTAGTGGAAGGTGTCCCTGCCCACGGCAGGGGGGTTGGAACTAGATGGTCTTTAAGGTCCCTTCCAACCCAAACCATTCTATGATGCTATGAACATACAAAGCTTGCTGGAGACATATTAGGTATCAGTACAAAGCCAGATGATAGAATCTTTTTCCCGTACATCTTCCATACTGAAGTTACATGCATAAAGAAGTGAAGCTGGGGAATCAAATGCTCAGAAAGTAGGATATGCCAAGGTTCTGCCAACTGTAATAAACTGATTGCATACCTTTTAAAAAAACCCAATATCCCATTCTCTTGTTTCACTGCATACATGATCTGGGATGAATCAGGCCACTGCAATAACTGAGGTAGCCACCTGCGTAACCCACGACCCTCTGCTTTTGCTGCTGGTACAAGGGTAATAGTGAAGGACGAATGGGGCTGAGGGAGGAAACCCAGGGCACATGGGCTGGGGTGGAGGAATGGTGCCTTTGCATGATGACAGAACTTCCCTGCATTCACACACACAGTATATGCTACTGAATCACATATAAACAGGTATCTTGCACATTATATCCGTGAAAAGACAAGTATATGTAAAGGGGGTGGTGTCCCAAACAGCTGATCCAAGGTGTCTCAAACTGGAAATTCAAATATTCAGATACTTTTACCCCCTATAGCTGTGGTTTCTGTTCCTACTTGATTATGAGGGTGATAAACTTCCTCACCTTCTCAAGGATGCTGCAAAAATTAATGTTGCTGAAGCACTCTGATGCTACACTGTAAAAAATGGAATAATTCTGTCTTCTGAGTGAGGGCTGAACTGTGTGCATGTAAGGTTAAGGGGCCCACATACCGATGATTTTTTTCCCCGAGTGGAAATTTTGCAAGAACTGAATGAGACAAAGACTGTAAAATTATCTTTATCATGGAAATTCAAACCTGTCTTGGTATTCACAGGGTATCTAAACATCTATCTATCTGGCTCTTCCTTGCCCTGAGTGCTTAACTTCGTAACTGTGTGCATGTTCTTTGAATTCGAGCTTTTGGTATGAACATATTAAGCATGTATAAATGCTCATGCCTGTCTGCACACACAACTCAAACTTCTATCCCTTACTTCTTAGGGCTCACTATATCTTCCACTGCCATATATTCATTAAAAATAACTAAAATGGAATACAAATACAACAAAATCATAAACAGCTTAAGCATTGAACATAATACTGGACTAAGAAATTTGAGCTCATTAAAAAGTAAACTTCTGTTAAAATTTATTACTGCAGTTACACAAATACATCAGATATTTCTTTGACCCTAACAGGAAAAAATAGTGTCCACTGATGCAAACAGGCCAACAGCATGTTCTTTGTTTTTAATTTTAATGCTATCAAAGCAGCATTTATTCTAGAGATTCAGCATAAATCTCCTATGGATATTAAATACATGGAGAAAGCTTGCAATTTAAGGTACTTAATGTTACTCCTAAAGTAAAATAGAATATGTCCAGTTTCAAGTTTTCCTACTGATGACAAAAGCCATTGTCTGAATAGGAAAACAAAGCTATTGAATGCCTTGATTTTTTTAGTTTTGTTTTATATAGTACAAATGAGGACACAGTGGAAACAAGAGAATAGTATCTTAATTAACAAGGAAACATTTGTGTGCATCTGCAAGACACAATACCGCCAAAAATCAAATAAAGACTTCCAGATTTTGTGTGTAGAGAAGTGTCATTACGCACGTTCTCAGCTGTGCAAAATTTTCAGTTGTCCTGGGTACTTTGTTTTTTAGAATATCCCTATTTGCACAAACCTATACCTGCAGCCGCTTGGATGCTTAAGTATTAATAATGGACTAGTTAGTGCATGAAATCTATTTTATTAATGTAAAATTCATTTGGGAAAACTGCAGTGAAACCAGTCAGATAAGATAGGCACATAGGCAAAATGTATTGCTTCCATGCTCATTTCTAATTTACTCCATGATTCATACAGCAAATGTTTTCTACTGATTAATGACCAAGCTTCTAGGTTATTTTATATAAAAGACACACAATACATAAATTGATAAATATGACTCCAAACTCAGACACATCAGCAGGACTTGAAATGAAACAGCTTGTGAGAGTGTTTGAATTCAGGCTTTTGGTCTGGACATATTAAGCATGCCCAGGTGCTCATGCACATCTGCACACACACTTCCAACTTCTGTCCCTTACTTTTTAGGGTTTGTTTTTCACTGCCATATAGTCATTAAAAATAACTAAAATTTACAGCTGGAAGTACACATTTTCTGGATTTCTCCAAAGGTAACATTCAATTTTCACTTGAAGAGACCAGGGATAGAGGAATGTGCTACGAAAAAGAAAGATCTCTTATTTTATCTTAGACTTTTCCATTCTCCTACATTTATTCTTTTGCAGAGGACAGTCTGCTTCTTAATTTAAAGCATTTCAGAGGTCCTAATGAAACCAGGACCTTGTGTTTAATTTAGAAGTTTTATTTACATATTATATAATATGCATCTTCCATACATATGCTTAATCTGTGAATATTAACATTCATGACTTCTGAAACATTTTCTAGAAAAAAAGTAACAGAAATTAGTTCAAGTAGTTTCTTACTTTTGAGCTGAATGGGGATCATCTGCTTTGAAAATGTAAAATAAAGTGGTTTTGTGCAGTAAATGGAACACTCTAGACTCTGAGTTTTCATCTTTTACTTCACTGACTGTGAATCCAAGTAAAGGCTGGCTCTCTAATGCTGCCACATCCTGTTTTATGGGGAAAAAAAGCAAACAAGACAAAATTAAAGCTTGTAAGACATACTGAGGAATGCATTTAGACTTTACTCATGCACCATACCATTGCAACAGATTATACAGTAAACAAGTTGTTACAAATAGTCATGCACAAAATGCTGCTTTTTATAGTCTCCATGCATGAATCAGGGGACAGGAAAGAACAAAACCTTGTAGACTTCAACATCGCTGCTCCTCTTTTTATTGCCCTGATAACATCTACCTTGTCTTTCACTGTACAATCTCATCGTTCTGCCTGGTAAGAACTTATATCAAAAGATCATCTACCACCTGGCAGCAGACCAAAAGTCCATCTAGCCCAGTGCTCTCTCCAACCACCTTAGCAGTGAGTTTTCATGTCTTAAAAGTGATATGGGATGCTATTAGCGGCACCGAGTAGGCAAAAAGGAAGAGCTATGGACGTAACCTATGTTCTCAAGTACTGGAGTCACACTCCAGAACACTTCTGATGGGTAAACTTATTTTGCTTTCTGCTGCTGAAAATTAACAGGGTAGGGGGAAAAAAAAAGTTGCTGAGTGTTCACAAGTGGTTGGCTTGGAAAAAGTAGCAAGAGAAGCTGTACCTTTTTACCTTCTCTTAATTTAATTTCAAAACCTGGCTAAAAAGGCAAACTTTTCCCTTCCTCATTCATCACAATTCCTTCCTTTTTTTATACTCTTGTCTTTTAATTAATAAATACAATGCACAACATTTTGGGAAGTGGCGGGGGGGGGGGGGGGGGGGGGGGGGGGGATAGTTTCATCCTGTGCAAATTCCAAAACAGTGTTTTGTAACTAGGCAGGGTCCTGCAATGCTTCTGGATAGAAAAAAATAAACAAAGAATGTACATAAACACTGACACATCAGGTGAACACTTTGGTAATTGCCTCTACATTGAAACAAGAGTATCCTGTGAAAGCAGCATTTCTTGATATTGGAAAACAGTCAAGTAAGGCTTAGCAATCTGTTTTACTATCTTAGGTCTTTGTACCACTAATAAGTGGTCTTTTTACCACTAATCGTGGGGCTTCCTGGCTAAGGCCACACTGGACCTTCCCTTGAGACTCTCTAAACAGTGTCTCCTGCAATGGCTCATCAAGATGAAAAAGAAGGGTAGATATTCCTTAGTTTAAAGAAAATAGGGAAGAGTTAATTCTGTGATTGTAAGCTGCATACTGAAGATACTCTGGGAGGCTGGTATCTGAGGAAGCCAAGCAAAAGAAAATTTAAGGTGACTCTCTCAGACTAATATGCCTTTCTTTACAGTTGCCAAAGTCACCTTTGCAACTGCCAGAAGAGACACAATGCTCTAAAATATTTTTCAAATCTTTGCAAAAGTAATTGTTTTGTATGTAATTAAGATTTTTTAGAACTACTTGGGTTTTTTTACGATTGCCAGTGCTGTGGTGGAAATAACATCACAAGTTCTGGACATAATTCATAAGTTCTCAAATAAAGGTTGGCCCTACAGCAGGAACAACTCAGGAACAAATCTGAGCACAAACCAGGAAATAACTAGAGTGGGGGTGAAGAAGGGTAATTCTTTATGCAGTCAGGATCGGTTGGGCCTTACATTTTGAAAGCAAGTGAAGGATAGCAATACCTTTAAACAGACGCTTTGGATATTTTGCTCCTGAAAGCTATTAGCAAACTATAACATATAATACAAAAAAGCAAAACCCAAGGTCTTCCAGTGTTACAACACTTCCATATATGTTGCAAAACATTATAAGATGCAATAAAAGTACATCCTTAGCACATGCGGGGATGTGCAGAGCTTATATATACTGGTTAGAGATTATTCCACACTGCAATAGGACTACACATTCTAAATAAAAATGCAAATGCCATTAGATAAGATGCATTTTTGTTTTCTACTACAGCACTGTATATGAAATAATAACTCCAGGCTGAAGATGACAGTTTGAGGAGAAGTAAAGAGATTTAGTTTGCTCATTTTCCACGCATTCAAAATACCTTATGGAACTGCAGAACAAGATACTTCAAGATGCTTTTATAATGTTGGCTTTGCCACTAGTCCAGTGTGATGCATCCAAACAGACCCCCATGTATTCAACTGACTCAGAACATACCTACAACTGTGCAATGGTGTGCAGTGCAGAGGTACTCAAAGCTAGGTCTGGAATCAGAAACAGCGTAGCTATATCAGCGTATTACGGTACCAAGCTCACTGGGCCTTTTCAAAATACTACATTGCAATCAGATCAATTATTGTAAGGTGATCTAATTTTATAGCTTGTTTCTAGATCATAAAAATGAACAACTTTATTACAAAGACAGTATTATCATTGGATATTAGATTTCTAATACGTAGTCTCTTACCTCACTAGCAGCATATGTGTATAGCACCTTATTTTTGATAACAAACCATAGGTGTTTCCATGGTTTCTTACTGCCCTTAGATCTGTGTAGGTAGCCACTCATTGTAGAGTCTTCTGTATTTGCTGAAACCTGAAGAGGAAAAAAAAAAGAACAACAAACCAACCCCAAGAGTATGTATGCATCTGTCCAGGTTTCCGCAGTACAGCTATTTCCAACAGATTTCCAGAGCCCTGTCCTGTCAAAGACTCAAATTCTTACCTGATCTCAAGTTACTGTTGCTAATTAACTCAGATGGCTGAAAGAAAAATGATTTTTTCTGCCACCATCTATCTGGTCTGGAAGAGAGGTTTCTGCAGTCACTAACGGTTGGAACTTAAATTGGATGCAACAGGACAAGAGAGGGCTGAAACACTGAGGATCATGTACAGCTGGAGAACACACATTCCTATATAAGAAGAAAAATTACTTCCTCTCATTCCCAAGACCTCCAAGTGTAGGTAGGCAGAGTGTAGCTCTACCTTTCCTAATGATAAGCCAAGAGTTGAGTTACTGTAGGAATCTTCTCATTGACTGTTGGTGCAGAGGTAAATCACAATTCCTTGAAACACAGGGAAGGAAGAAAGAAATTACAGTTCTGACTATCTCTCTGAATCACAGTCTCGCAGGTGTTTATGCAGTTCATACACTGCTTCATAGTTCAGGTCCCTGCCTACATACAAGTAAGGCCTAAACCACTGTTACAGGTGAATTTCAAGTTTTGATTCTAGAGAAGATGGCTAAAGTATGGAATTATTTTCTTCATTCTTAATATTGATAATATAATACCAACAAGGCATTACTTTTGACCAATAAAGCACTTACTTCTTTGAGGGCTGCAGGAATTTTTTTCTGTTTTCTTCCAGAGGGAATACTATGTAATACTGTAGACAAGGCACTTGATGGAGATTTATGGTTGACTGGGGATCCACTCTTAGGAGTGCACTGGTTATCTAAAATGCATAGGACGAATATATTGCTTTCATGTCACAGATGACTAAACACAGGCAATGATTCTTGGACTTTTTTTTCTTAAAAGCAGGTGGCATTTTTATTCTGATTACAATGTTTCATAGTAACACCTAATCACATTAAATTCAGTGTTGAATTAACTTTTCGGTTTTATCATCAACACCATGAGTTAGGATCCCCCAAATCACAATCAGACTGAAAAAAACCACAAGAAATTTAAAACTAAATGGATTGGTCTTGTTTGCTTTCAAAGTCTGTTTTCTCAACATTGAACTACCTTTGCCCATAAGCAGGGTGAAAAATTAAGTCTTAAAAGCCACAGCAAATTTTTAGAGCTGTCCTCTGCAGTTCAGTCTGCACTTAACCTCTGTTCCCCAACTCTTCTTCAATTCTATACATCTGTTATCTTCTCAGCTTTTCTCAGTATGGATGCTGTAGGGCTCCTCTTCCAGCATCATGCCATCATACATACTCCTGGAGATTCCCATCTCCAGAGCACGTGCTGTCTTTCTCCACTGCTGCAGGCAGTTCCTTCACCTCTCTTGGAAGATTGCTGCAACACTTCACTCCTTCAAAATCCCCTTTTCTAACAACACCCACCACTATTTTCCAGCCCAGCCTGGTAGGAGTAGGATTGCCCCAAGCTTCATTATCTCCCCTTCTAGAGTTGTCCCTGAACATGGTGAGGCTCTGAAATAATGAGCAGAGCAGGAGAGTAATTGGACTGCCAGCTGTACCGCACTTGCTCTGCAGCTCTTTTCCCAGCTAAAAGCACCTGCAATTGCCTGCAGCACAGCAGCCTCTAGTGCCCAAAGCAGAGACCTGCAGGTGGTCCAGGCAATCCATCTTCCCCATCCATTGCAGAATTAGGCACTTGAATCCAGCAGTAAAGATGAGGCACAGACATACCGTATTAATAAGGACCACAAAAATAAGACAGTTTGTGCAGGTTTTCTTTACCTTGTTTCTGTAGCTCCCTGAAACAATGATCACATACTCTTGCTGGCTGGTTTTTCATATAGTCTAAACCATGTTTATTTGATGAACAAGCTTGACAGACAATCTGGAAACAGACAAAGGCGTTATTGTACATGATGCACACCTGTAAATCACCAAATGCTCAAAGATGTTCACTTCAGTACTGTTAATACTGTAACAGAACCTGAAATAGGCAGTATTTTACATTAAAAATGGTTTAAGATCTTGGCTTTTCCTTATGTTCAACATGCTGCTCTTTCCTCCTCTAAATGATAAAAATTTAAACAGAAAAAACCCACTGAATTACACAAATCAATAAGCCAACGTTAACAATCCATGAAAAGTAGAATAAGCCTACTGTGTTACTGAACTGTTTAAATCATAAGCTTTTAAAGAAATAACTAAAAATAGTCATTGCTCCCTTGACAATTTCTCCACAACACAGATGTCTCGACTGCATTGAATTCTGTATTCTCACTTGACAAAACAAGAAAAATAAAGGTTTATTAGATAAACCTTTCATAAGTGTTAAATATAAAATAAGTTTAGTACTAACTTAAAAACAAAATTGTTATTTATCTTACAAAAACTAGCGAGGAAACTATTTTTCTCATTTCAGCTAAAATTCTTCATTTGTACTACATAATTGCAGAAGCAGAAGACAACCATAAATAGTACTCCAAAATGCAAAATACTAAATATGTAACAGGTTAAAAGGTTGAACACCTTAAAAAAAAAGCCCACCCAACGTATTTTTAATCCATATAACTGTGTCATAGTACAGTGTTCCCTTAAAGGAGTTGTTTAGGTGCAATCAGGCTCCATCTGTATTTGTCACACAAGGAACCTGAATGACTAACGGAAAAGGTAATCACAAAATTGCCCAACCTTTCCGCATGCTCTGCAGTGATGCCTTCTCCATGTCAATGTGAATTCACTTGTACATATCATACACATAGTGGCTCTAGTATCAGGGATCCAGATCGGAGCCTTTGATCCCAGCGGACTATCTTCTTCCTGTTTCTCTGGATCTGCCTGAGAGAACATAGGCAGAATGTCATTACATTCAGTGATGAGAGATAAGATTAATATTTATCAGTGATTATAAGTTAACTCTAATTATGCTGGAAAGCCTTCTCTGATAAATTGTCATCGTCTTAAAAATGTTATCTACTATTTCAGTGATCATTGTAATGCAAGCCTGAAGACAGAGCTGCATTTAATTAGTTCAAAAAGGCTGTATGACTTTCAAGCTTTACCAGCCTATTTATAACCAATAGCTGCTATATTTTAAAATCTTTTAATTTCATCTTTCTGTTCACAAGATTACTGAGAGTATTGAGAAAACTGGTTTGGGTTTTTTGGAAGGAATCAATTTTAAATTTATGAAGTAGATAACATTATGAAATATTCTGTTCTATCATCTGTTCACTTATCATTTATCATCCTGTTTTATTATTCATCATGGAATGCCTCGTTTCTCTAAACACCTGCAAAGAAACTTTATATTCAAGAAGGAAACAAACCAACAATGGTGTGATATACCTCTTCAAGACTTTTGCTAGGATTAAATGTGATTCTCTTTTTTGTATATTCTTCAATTGACTTGGAAATAGCTTCTAACCACTCATCTCTTTCTGTAGCAGAACTGTTGAAGTAAAAAAAAAATGTATTAACATTTAAAACTAAGAAGCAAGTGTTGATTAGAATTCCATTAGCTTTATTACACATTGACTTAACTCCCTTGCAATTTCAGTTTTATAGACCATCTCCAGTTCCTACTGAAACTGGCATTATTTTAACTGTCTGCATTGTGTCAGTTATTTGGGTTGATTAATACTAAAAAAGATTTGTCTGTTGTTACAATGTGGATTCCCTCCCTCCCTCCCTTTCCTCCTTCCAAAACAGCCTGTGATCATTTAAAGGCTTGCAATGTCATTGCTTCCCCCTTCTCGCTGGACCCTTGAACAGCATACCACTGGTGTAAATGGTGCTCCCAGAACAAAGGCATGGGCCCTCCCTCTTGAGAGAGACTCTGAAATTTCAGCAAGCCTTTTTCCCCCCCTCCTACTTGTGTCTCAGGGTGCAGTTTGTTATACCCAACCCTGTGAAACCCTGAGCTTCTGCCAGAAAAAATGCGCTGTCTAGCCTTGCGCTCCTGACTCTTTGCTCCTACCAGGTCATGCTACTTTGAAATAATTATTTTTTTTCCAATTTTTTTCCACTGGATTAGCTAACCCAAAGAGATAAACAGATAAGCTTACTGTATCTCTTTATCCCACAGCTGGTGGATCACTAATCAAGTGCAAGGAAAGCATTAGGCTGAAGCGGCACGGCACGGGGAGGGAGCAGGGAGAACAAGGAGTGCCTGGTACCGCGAGAGCCTGCAGCTATACTGGATTACGTGCAATGCCAAAGCACTTCCTCTGGCCGTGGGCACACCACCACTTTCATATAAAATAAATCCATGCTGCCGCAAAGGGCAGCCTACCATACCCCCTTCTCAGCCACTAGGTCTGATTTTCTCCCTTGTGCCAGAACACACAGAGCTACGCAGTGGGCTGTAAGTGCAGTGGGCTGGACTGGGAGACAAATCCGTATTAAAGCACGCCATCAACCTGCCCTTCCTCTGGATCGATTTACTGACTGGGTACATCACGCAGCTGAACAACGACTTGTGCCAGCACCACGGAGGGTGCTCCGAGGAAGAAAGCAGCAGTTTTGTGGCAGAGGAACAGCAAGACAGCTTGCTTGAGATGCCATGCCAGCTTACAAAGGGCTTCTAAAATTTCAATCAGTATCTACTACCAACATTTTTTTTTTATTATTCTCCACTTCTTAAATAGTATCAATTAATTTTTTTACCCTGAGGAACTGAACATGATGAACATATAAAAAGGAAAGTTAGGGAAGAGGAAAGCAATGATTTACACAAATTAGGTGTGCAACAGTAATTATTTTTTAATAGCTTTTGTAGGTGAATTTAGAATCTTTGATCATCTTTGAACCTTAAAAGAAAATACTTTGAGCTGGGGTTTTGAACTGGATGAAATTGAGTACTATACCGAATCAGAGAGGACAAATCTGGTAAGGTAAACAAACATGGGGGAAGCCTGTGAGGCATGAACAGAAAAAAAAACAAAAACGATCTAGCACACAGAGCAACAAAATCAGAACAAAAAGAGAGGAAATAAGATACAAGCAAGGGCAAAACAATGTATTCTTGCCTGCCCCAATATCTCACACTCTGAGTGGAACATTTTTTTCAGGTTATTTACCTTTACTTCCTCATCCAGTAAGAGCAACTGGTCTGCATTAGCTATGTAACATTCATAACTCTAATCAACTCCTCTGGCTTTTTCAAAATCTGGTTACATTTAATTCCTAAATTACATTTAATTCCTAAATAGTTCCTGAAACTACATTAAATAATTAAATTTAAAGTTGGCACAGTTTTGGGAGACTAAGCATCCCCCGATCACATGGGGATTGCTACATATGGAGCTGCTTGCAGGATGAGCTACATGGCTTACGCCCTAATATTTCACTAGGGAGCTCGCACTTGGTAGGTTTGCTAGTGCTAGCCTTTAGGGTTGTTTACAGTCCTTCAGAATTTAAGAGTAAAGGCAGTGCCATCGGCAACTGAATTGATGTAATGCTTTGCCGCAGCAGAATAGGCAGCGTTTCTTCTGCTGTCACTCCCAGCCCTCCCCACCAGCTGCACAGCCCTACCGCTTCCCTCGCCGCAGGTCCACTATTTGTTGCATCCTTTCACAAGGAATTCTCTTTACTACAGTTGCAGGGTTTTCTTAGGTTTTTTTAAGAGTAGTATTATTTTTTATTTATTCAAGATGTAACAAAACAGTAGAAAACTTCAAACGGACTGCAGAGCCCCAGCAATTGTTATCACTGGCAAATGCGTGTGCTACAGGCACAGGTCACAGCTGCCCAATGGAGCTAAGCAGGTAGGTGATCCCAGGAGGGCTCACACAAGTATATCCCTCTTGTTCCCAGGATCAGAGCCTTAGGGTACCTCTCCCAGCTGAGCTAGTCTTGCAGGATCTATCCTTACGTTAGGGAGGCGATGCAGCTATGTCTGCCTGGGGTGGCTGTTTGCTAGCCGCATTGAAGGGGACGGGGCCAGCTGGCCTCAGGCCACGTCAGGCTGGCATGGCTATTGTTTTCAGGACCAAAGCTTTACTTCTGTACAGCCCTGTATGGGTGCAGATGTGCTAACTTGTTTCTCTGATTAAGAGATTTCTAGCACAATACTGCATTGTACCATGTAAAACGACACACATTCCTACAGTTATCCCAGGAAAATTGAAACCTCAACCCAGACTAGATAAAGCAGAATACTAATGCAGTCAGTAAAACTAAACCTGAAGTGACAAAGACTCTTGTCTCAGCATTTATCTGTAGTTCTGTTATTAACTGGCTTTTTTATTACCAGAAATTTTTCACCAGCTTAATTGCTCCACTCCCTGTCTCTGCCCCCAGGATCATTTCAGAATCTCTTCTTTGGTGTACTCTCCACATAATGCTTATTATTTGAAAAAACACAGAGGCAAAATTTGTCTCCAATGTGTGTAAAATTAATTTGAACAGTTTTGTAATTAAGATTTTTACCACATAGGAGCCAAGAAGCTGTTAGAATGAGGCATCAATAAAAAGGAAGATGCAGTCTGTATTGGCAAGATACTGATTCTCTTCACATCCAGGATATTTATTAAGAGGAACAACAGAATTATTATATACTATTATAATTCATTGGGAAAAGATATATGCAAGCACCTATTGCTAGTAGTTTTTCCAATTGTTTCCCTCCTACACCACAACAGACCCAGGCCTCGCTTACAGACAGATAACAACCCGAAAATCCTCATTTACACCTGGGGCCCCCAGCACCTCCTTCATCCCAAGCAAATGCAACCTCCCTTTGCCACTCTTGTGTAACTTGGGGCTCTTGCCCACACATAGCTTCCAGCAAGGGTAAAAATAACAGAGCTGAATGCTCTCCAAAGATGCAAGATCAACAACACTAAAAAAGAAAGAGCAAATCAGAGCCGCTTTAGTTGGTAACATGAGGGTAATTCTAGTGATCTCAAGGTCAAGACAAAAGCATGTCACAAACTGCCCAATATGATGAGAATGTTATATATAGGGGTTTTCTCCTAAGGACCAACATGTATTTCACAGGAGTTGCTTTTAATCTACCATTTAATCAATTCCTCAGAAAGACAAGTCTATCCTTTTTGTGGAAACAGGTAGGTTGTATTTCAAGATGATAATCTTTTCACAAGTTCCAATGATTTTTTACAATTTTTTAAAATGACTGAATTAAAAGTGAAATGCTGTTTCAAGTCAAGCAGAAGTAAATCCACATTGCCTACTGCAATCCCATAAATGTCTTCATGTGTCTGTGCGACATCCAGTCACCAAGGCACCTAAGCAGCACGGACCTGCTCGTATTATACTGGAGCAGAATCATACCCTAAACTGTGAAATGCATCTCTGCTTCCCCAACGTGCAGAAGAACCATAAGAAACGTTTACATTTGTTGAAAAAATACAAAAATATTCCTTTAAAGTCTGTTTTTGTAAATAATTACTGCTCAGACAACTGAGCTACTTCCTTTGGCTACTTTGACAAGGTTAACCTTGGTCTACCTCTCAGCTAGAGATAGTGCTATCTTTGTGCAGACATCCTCATGTTGGTATTTACAAGGTCACACAAAAAGAAGCGGTCTGCCCTTGCTCAGCTTTGCTAAACAAAAGAGAAAACATGTCTGTCTTCATTAGTATCAGCACTGTCACAAATGTCAGAACACATAAAACTCCAACTCAAACACAGTAAAAACAACAATCCACAAAAGCAGGCCTTTGCTAAAGGCATCTGGGTGAAGGTAGACCAGAGCTGCCCTGGTTTAGTGGCCATGTATCCTTCTGCTGCTACATGGAGAATTTGGTTTTCTGGTAAAGACAAGCACCATTCCAGTAATAGCTGCCATTTCCATAATTTCAGGTTCACTGAGATTAATTTCTTGTTTCAATTACACTGTTATTTTAGCTAGAAGACCATGATGACTTCCAGTTTGTATCAGTTGCCAATAATGATACCAAAATTTTTTGTCACACTTCACATCCTGTCCTGTTAACGCACTGACAGAGCATATCAGTAACTTTGGAAGAACAAAAAAATACTGAGAAGCAAAGCATAAGATTAACTAAATTTAAACAATTTTAATTCTTGTTCCTCTCAATGAAAGGCACTGAGAGGATAATATTTCAATTTGCTTGAAGTTTCTGAAGGTGTAGCTAAGCTGAAAAGGAGGAACCAAGCAAGAGTTTTATTCACTCTGATTA
The DNA here is from genome assembly GCF_929443795.1 of Astur gentilis. Taxonomy (NCBI): domain Eukaryota; kingdom Metazoa; phylum Chordata; class Aves; order Accipitriformes; family Accipitridae; genus Astur; species Astur gentilis. The sequence continues at coordinate 13,410,892 of NC_064913.1, forward strand.
ACAGTCAACTGTCTTGAGGACAGCAGAATCCCCACCAGCTGCAGCCTTAAGCCCAAATTGCTCAAATACCAGCCACATTTACTATAGCTTTTGTGCTTCTATCCATCACTTCACAATGGGCAGTTTTCCTTACAGGGTGAACTGCATTAAAGACTACAAATTCAGATGGTATCTGTGAAACTTACTACATGTGACCAGGTTTCAATACTGCTGGCCCATTTAAAAATAAACTTAAATTTTCAAAATCAGATTTTGAATGTGAGCAAAAGTAAATTAGAACAAAGCCTACCTTATTTCCAGAAACCCATCTGTCATTCCCTCTAGTCTGTAATTACTCTAGCCAAGGGTAACTTTTCATTACATAAGTACAAAATAAGCTGTAAAAAGCTTATGTGGTCTGTTTGAAATCACATGGTTTTTAAATCATTATTCATTTGTAAGACTTACCTTGCTGAAAGAATGAAGGATCTCTCTACGCTTTCAATGTTCAGTTCATTCTGATATGCTTCCTGGGTTGGCTTTTTAACCTTCAGTTGAGAGAAAACTTGACATTCAAACTGAAATGGTACTTTAATACTTGCTTTAGTTTTCTCTTTTAGTTTTCTTATTGCAGAAGGGGTATATTGGAGCAAAAAAATCTCAAAGGTAGGAGATCATACACCAGTCCAGAGGGCCCAGCTACCCTAAAATTACATGCAGCCGACCATTTTATTTCACTGTGGTCCCATACAAACACCAGAGACATAGAGGGGAATGAAGCTCAAGAGCTGTCAGACACCTCCCACCGTGTTTCAACATGCCCAGGCCCATAGCCCTCTAAGTACCTCCTGCAACTGGGCAAAAAAAGGGGCTGCTGCAGGACAAGATTTAGCTCACTGGTGTACCCCAGAGTGGGCACCTGCCCCATACCCCCAAGGGCTGGACCACCTGGCTGATCCTTCTGAGCTACCAAGTTTCAAACATAAGGAGGTTTAAATGTTAAGAGAGGTTTTGAGTCACCACCAGGCATCTGCAGGCAGAAGAGATTTTGCAGCTCTGCCTGCGAAAGCCTGGACCCGAGCACCAGGTCTGCACTGCAGCTGGAGTCGGTGCTCTTCTCTGACAGCACCAGAAACAAGTTATTTAACTCCCCAGGCGACGGTTTGTTGTTCCCACTGTCGTGTCAGAGACCGTGTCAATATATGGCGTGCATGTCCCTTATCACTACCCAGAGGGGCTCAGGGCATAAGTCTGATGCTTTTCACAAAGGCTCAGAAACAAAAGCTGTATATTCCCTCACAGTTAGGAGGTCTCTGTAAACCATGGAGATTTGATCCACCAGAAGCTTGACAGGCAGAGATGCCTAATCTATGGCTGTGGGCATTAAAAAGCAGTTACAAGGCAAAAGTGAGGCAGTCTAAACAAAATACAACACAAGAAATAAGTAGGCAGACTATTTCAGAGTAGGATGATAGTGGATGAATGGAGGTGAGATGCTCCTGTGGCAACAGAGTTTTTTAGGAAAACCTAGACAGCAATCCCACAGGCCATATTATGCAAGAAACGTTAAGCCTGTAGAATTGCTCTGAAACATAAGCATCTTTAATATCTCTTTCCAACAGTAAACATACTTCTGTTTTGAAAATTTGAAGGCCTGAGTTTAAACAGATTTGGAGAAAGACTCATTTTAACAAGTGACTCACCTTCATTCCAGCCAACGACAGCATGTTGTTGAGTTTATACATCCCTGACTGAACTGGAGTAGTATACAACAGGGCATCATTGAACTGTAATATAGAAGCAAAGCTTTTTAATAACTAAATATTCTTTAGAGATGGATAATTTCAGATGCATTTTATGGGAAGTATAAAACTCATACAGCACTGAGATCAACTGTCCAGAAAAGCATCTTCTACTTCCTATTATTCCACTTAGAACCCCCAGAACATTTTAATGTACGAATTTAGATAACAATAGGTGTCTATTTATATCCTCCTTGGGTAAATATACATTTGGCACATGAGTAAACAGTGCATGGATGTCAACAAACAGGCTGTCAAAAAGGACAAAAATGTTTCTCGGTACACAGCTATATATATAACAAACTACTTTAAAAGGATAGTAGAATTAACAATTCAAACAAAGCAAAACATTCCAGAAACTCGGAGATAGCAGAATTAAGATTAGCAATTTATGATTATAAGGAGAAACTTATCCATATGTACCATGTGAATTTTACCAGTTTAAATGTGCATCTACTGTTTATTTCCTGTTCTACCAGACTTGGCTTCATTCACTGTACTTACTGAGCAGCTATTAAGATTTTTTTTTCTTTTCTGTGTTGTTCAACACATGGATTCAGACTTCATTTACTGCACATAAACAGACCAGAAAACTGAACTGCCTCATACGTTTTTGCTATGAGGTTCTTTGCAAACTAACCAAGTGATTCACGAGCCTTATTAAATCTTCACAACATGATCAATGGATTAAAAAAATCACTGCTTAAGTGTCTAAAGGTATAAACACTATCTTGCACCTTTTATATCTTAAGAAAAACACAAAACAACAAACCACCACCCAGAAAACAAAACAAAGAAAAACCAAGCTAGAGCCACTCAAATTAGCAACATCTGATTTGGGAGGTCCAGCTCGAGATAGCACCAGATTTTTGAGACCATTACCTTAACTGATATCATTTGCAGTTATCTCAGTGCTTTATATGCTACACAATATCCCCAGGCACTTGGAAGCTTAGAATCATACTCCATGGCTGCCCAGGGAAATCTTTATTCATACTAGAGTAACTACAAGACAGATTTCAGCCAGGACTGTGGACCAATAATGCCACAAATTACACACAGCAACAGTTGCTTTACTATCTAAATAGAAGAGACAAACAAAAGGTTCAAGTGGAAACAGAAACTTCAGGGATGCACAGACGTTTTAAAACAAAACAGCAGCAGAGACAGGAAGAGAACCCTGCACTTAACTTCCAGCCCAGCGCTCCGCTCAGGATGCAAGCAGGCTCGTGCCAGGGAAGGAGAGAGGAGGGAGGGAGGGAAGGCTGCAATAGCAGGGGCAGTGGTGTAGGTTTTAAGATCTGGTACGGCTAAGGTGGATGGAGTAACTGTATTAAGTTTTCACACTACCACAGGTAAGGCCTTCTCATAAAAGCACTCAAATTTTAAATGAGCATTGTTCAAAACAGTACATTTTAGTGAGAAACCGTTTTCTATTAAAATTAGCGCATAAGCAACAAATGATCTCTCTAAATTAGAGTTGAGCAAGTAGAACAGCAACAATTGGTCATTTTTTCCACTAACTGAAGTTATTAGTTACTTATGTTTGCAGTGTAATGTTTCAACCACTTAAAATTACACACAGCAACATACATGGCATCTTACCAGAAAAAACATTCGTGGCTGCATGACCTTCCGGGACAGCTTCATCAGTGTTCCCTCTTTGAGAAAGACCTAGCAGATTAAAACAAACTATTCAAAACCTAGCTTTTCAGGGCACAAGCCATACAAATGAGCTGACTTTTTCATCATCATTATTATTATGATTATTATTACTATTACTGCACTAGAAGTGCTTCAGAAGTTTGGGGACTCGAGGTTCCCTTTCTGAGAAAGGCTGAACAGCCTTAGGTTTCTCTAAAAGTGAGTGTGAATGACTGCATTACAGTTTTCCATGCTACACTTGAAACCATGGCAAATACAAGGTTAAGCTTGAGGAATAAAACCTGCCTGCAAGATTTGGCAAGGAACGATATTCTACAAATCGTAAGTTTTCATCAGATAAATGTCTAAAAAAACCTCACACATATGGAGAGGCAGTATTCATTTGACTGTCAGAACTGAATAATTAAGTGATGGACTGTTTTTCTTCTTGGTATATGCCACCTTCAGTACTTTGCTTGCATATCATCTGTGCTGCACTTTCACTGCAATCTGCTGAATGCCACCTGGAGGACCTACCCTTCCTGGCTGTACAATCTCGTGGTGTCCATTTAAACTGTACTGAATCTGCATGAGTTTCTGAAAGTTATCCTACAGGAAGAAAAAGCCAAAGGTAAGTAATTGCCCTTGCATCCATGACTTTAAAAAAAAAAAAAAAGACAGAAAAAGCTTTAATCAACGAGGTTCATAAGTCAAAATACTCACTCCCTGCTTCATGATGTCATTGGCATGGTTTGCAACTTCTATGACAACAGCTAGAGCATCTGAAGGATGAAGAAATGATGCTTTGGTTATACAGACTAGTTAGCATTGGTATTATGTAAAGCACAGGTACAACATTGCCCTTCCACATCACACCAAGATTCAAGGACCTGATTGTACAGTCACTGCATTCAGGAGCACTTCCCATAGGTCCCAGAGTCTTTGGATCATGGTTTAATAAGTGTACCCTAGCAAGTCATTGCTTTAACCAACAGCATCAATCATTTCTTACAGCTGATCAAAACAGTCCACAAGCAAAATTAAATTCTAGTTTCTCACACAAAGAATTACTTTAATTTCAGTGTCTCTACTTACAGCAGAAAAGTTAACAACATTTTAACTGAGACTACATAGATTGAGTTTTTTTGATTTTACACAACTGCCTCCAGTGCCAATCATGGAAGACTACCTAGAAAAATTATCTTTGCAATTTCTTTCTTCTGCCTTTAGTTTTGCTGCACCTCAAGATAACAGTATAAATTTCAAATTTCTAAATTTTAAACTTTTAATACCAGAAGGGAAAAAAAAAAAAAATCTCTGAAAGAGAAGAGTTACCAAAGATGAGGGATTTTTATTAAGTACTGCTATTTAATAACTAGCAACCCAGGTGTAATATATGCTAAGGTGTAACTGCAAGAGGGGGTTACATAAAAGGGTTGCGTAAATTACTGAACAGTGAGCATATACAAGACAGAACCCATCCAACAATCTTATCCAAACCCCTGTAATTTACTTAAGTAGAAAAAAACCAAAACCAACTCATTCAATTGAAAGCTAGAGCAACTGCTCTGATAAAATGTAGTCTCTAAAGCAATTAGCACTTTCTGAGTAATTGAAGTGCAGTCAGGCACTCCAAATAAAGGAACTACATTAGCTTAAAAGTCCACAGAGAAGCCTACCAAACCAGGTAAAACTGAAGCCTTGGTGGGTTTTTTTTCCCCCAGATAATCATTAGAGTATTAGTACTGTAGAATGTATAGACTTCCCTTATTGTTCAGTTCATATTCAGAAAGAAAGCATGTTAAAAAATACAGCTTTCTGAACCAAAGCCATATAAGAAACTAAACTGAGGTGCAAACAAAAAGCTCCTAAGCTAATCTAAGGAGGATTTTTGTTCAAGATTTTAATGAACCAAAGCAATGCAAGCACAGGAGTCAAAGAGTTAAAAGGCATAGCGCATATCAAGCATTTGATCAAAATTTAAGTTTAGATATAGATGTCACGATGTCAGCTGAGCCTGCTGAAAAATAGCTGGTGGTCTCCTAGTAGGAAATGTTGGAGCTGCTCCAGCCAAAACACTGCCCAGCTCTCATCCGCTTGAAAGAAAATGAAGGGAAATTTAGCTAATTCATGAAGACAGGAATGAGTACCTGAATTTTGTTACACTTTTCTTCATCTATCAGCTATTATATCTATTAAAAACTTAGAATTTTACTCACTGACTTCAAGATAGATTGAAGAATGTTAGAGAAAATTTGCTGGTTATTGAAGGGAAAGTTCCAGGATCTCAGGGCTACTTATAAAGCCAAGACTAAACAAATCTAAACAACAACATAAAAAAAATCTATAGGGTCAATGTCCATAAACAAAGTGGTTTTTGGCAGGGAAGAGCATTCCAATTCTTATACCACTTAGCTGGAGTAATGTATTCAAATGAAGGTCATCAGGAAGAATTGTGTTATTTGGGGTTTTTTCCAAGAATACTAACCATAACCAAACCTAGTCTTCCCCCCCACCAATGGAATTTAACTACTAAGCAAAGTCAGAACTAATTTAAGCTTAATGAACACAAGAAAGATCTTCATGAGTAAATATTAGATTTTCTTTTCTTACCCAGTTTCAAAAGTAGACTATCAAACATGTTAAATGCATAAAATTAACAGTTATTGTTATAACTAAGCTTCTGCTTTTACCTTTGATGTATGAAGGGAGAGAAAAATACTGTGGAAGGTACAACTACAAAATCCTTAAAAGCTGGAGCAATCACAAGAAAATGTAAAGTAAAATATATATTTAAGGAGCTCACTTTTCAAGTGGTCAATTATTTAATATGCAGTGCAAGAATTAGTTTGTTCACAACCATAAGAAGTGCCAGACAAACTTTTCTATGTCTTTAAAGAGTCATAATTTAAAATATTTTTGGCTTATATTTTCAATGTACTAAAACAAATACATCTAAATGTCCTAAGAGAAATATTTACTCATAAATTTTACAGTACTGTATCAGCAAACAAAGCTATTAGAAAGCAAACTTGGCTCAGTGCATTGAAGGCACTCATTTATTGCAGTCCCATCAACTACATTTGCACAACCCTCCTAAAGGTAAAGGGCTTGCACAAATGTCACTAAAGAGACTGAAATAAGTGACAGGGGCTCATGCAAATGAAATGGAAGCATTGACTGGGAGCATTTTTAGTACCGCTGAGGCACACACATGGAAGAAGGAAACAGTCTGAACGTGCATCGCATTGCTACACTTGAGTTAAACCAGCTTAATCCCAAACCACCATGAAACATGTAGTCCTGTCCTTTTCCATCACCAACTATTCCTTCTCATTTCCTCTTATCTCCTTTCCCCCCACATGCAGAAATTGTGGAAGTCACTTGTGTTTGTGCAACTTGTGACAAGTCAAACTGGAGAGCTTCTCAGGTGAAATATAACCCAGATCAGCTCCTTGATCTTGTTCAATCCCACCACGCAAACACTTGCCCTAGCACAAAGAGAGAAACGGAGGCCAGAAAGGCTCATAGCTGGGGGAGAGCAGCTAGTAGACCAGACTGCCTATCATGAAAGGTCTACACATGCAAGGACTGTCTCTTTCAATAGCAGTGCCCAAAATACCTGCTTTAGCTGCCTGTGGAACTTCACTCTTATCTCTTGGTTTCAATTCAAGGGTGAGCTGATACGACTGTCAGCTCCAAACTTTTTTGAAACACAAGTTTGCAGTCTTTCAGTATCTCTGCTGAGAAACTTAGAACTAAATAGAAAACATTTCTATTACTGGCTTAGCATTTTGCATGCATTTAAAATTTAGAAACATTATCATATGTACATAAGCTGGGATTTCTTTAATCTAAAGAGACATTTACCTTGAGTATCTCTATAGTCTGCAGATTCTTCTAAAAGATTCTTTAAATAATCTGTATAAAGAAAAAAATAATATAGATAGTTTTGTTAAAGAAATAAACAGCACTAGAAAATAATAAAAACCCGGCTTTTTTCTGGAAACCTGCTTTTCAAGCAGATCTATGCCACAAAGGTCTACTACTAAATCTTTTAAATGTCAAAGTAATAACAAAAGGAAAACTAGCATTTCCATAATGTAAGTATATCATGATATCTTGCTCAGGTAAGAGAAGGTTATTGAAGCAGTGGCTTTCTCCGAAGACAAACGAGACGTTGTATATACTATTCCAAAACAAGCAAGTGAAAAATAAGTACATACTTGCAATCATTTACATTTAAGCCAATGCAAAAAATGTTGAAGATTATAGGTATTTGCCTGAGCACCTAACTTGTCTATAGGAGCTAAGAAAAAAGTAGTCCATAATAAAAGATCTGATTATGATTAATATTTTTCAGTAATAAAAGTATTATACATACCCCCCCCCATGTTCAAATAGGCATTTTTGGTTTTCAATTATAAATTTAGTTCCTCAACCACGAGATGGCACCCTCAATCCATTAAAGTCTTGGTAGTTTTAAAATCTATTTTACTTAGCTAAAATTAACTCCAAATGTACGACTATACAAGAAAACATCCCCCTCGAGTTTCCATTCCCTGGTCAAGTGTCAAGTTCACCAAAAAGTACAATATCCTGTCAAAAATTAATATATACCCTCAGTAAAAAGCCAACCATCTATTCCCTACAAGCTACAGCTTTGAACTGCTTAAAATTGAATGAAACCAAACCAGAAACTTTCAAAGAAATGTACATGTTAGATTGGCAATATCAACAAATACTGATTTATAATTACGTTTTAAATGAGGTGTTAAGATTCTGGCAGATCTACCGAAAACTAATCATATGTGATCTAGCAAGCATTCAATTTTAGCTTCACGGTTGTACAAGTTTCATGTAGGAGTGAAATAGTTCAACTCCCATATGCTTGCCCTACCCAAATTCATCCTTTTACTCAAGAAGGATCAGGAGCCAATTGTTCCTGCCTTCATAAGATGTCTTGCTTCATGCATGCCCCTCAGAGACTGCTCAGTGTATTGTAATCTTTTCCTTATGCAAAAGAAAAAAAAAAAAGGAATTATGAAACATGTTTCTGCAGTAGAAATGCTACAGAGTGAGAAATCTTGTCACAGTTAATGAAAGCTTTGAGAAAAACAGAACTACGGGAAGAGAAATATTTGGCACTGTACTTTTATTTTTTTGGCAAAGACCTAAGGGAGGATCCAAGAGAGAAGCATGAAGAGCAGGTTGAGGTGAAGGAAGAGGAACTGGCTGGGGTCTCCTGCAGGGAAGCAGGGAGGGAGCGCTGGGAGGTCTGGCTGGGCCACAGGAACACCCACAGCTTTCTGCTCTCCTCCAAGTTTTGTCTGATCATTAGCAGGCGCTGGGCAATGTGTGATCTTTTAAGACACGTCTGACATGGCACCAAAACCTCTCGAGCTGAACTCCATAAATCTTGCATCCTTCACATCCCTCAGGATCTTGTGCTGTAGTAGCTACCAGACGTTCCAGTGCAATATTTAGGTGGGCACATATTCCATTAAAAACAAAGTTCATCTTGCTTCACCTCAGGTTATGCTGGTAAGGGGGGGGGGGGGGGGGGGGGGGGGGGAATCAACAGGAGGTATTTTGAAAGGAACTGAGAAGAGTTCACATTGGTTTTAACTTGATTTAACCTGGAGGAACCTGTCACACATAGGACACCAGCCGCCCCCTCCTGCCCTGCCTGCCGAGGGGACGGACGGGTGCTCTCTCAAGTCGGAGCTGTGCCGTACTGCCCAGGCAGAGCACTCTTGGGGTTCCACCATAAAACAAACCAGTTAAAGCTTTACAATTGCGACTCCATCTTCATCAGGGCCAGCACAAAGACTCCTGTGGGCACCTCCCAGTAGAGAATGAGTCCTTACAGCTTATACAGAAATACCAGTTTATTAAAGCTGCCAACCCCACACTCACCTCTACAGACTGGGAACAAGAGGTGAGGTGGGTCTAAGTGACTCATCTGCAAATGTACTGCTGGCACTCTAAGAAACTGTCCTTAGTACATGGAAACATCCAATTTAATACCCAAAGTAATTGCACTGGAGACTTAAAACCAGAAACCCAACATGGGAACTGGTTCTTGGCATATTTGTGCTTTTATGACATGTTCCCCAAAACAACAACACTTTACATGACTCAAAAACATTTTTTTGGATGGGTATATTCTAGCATTTTAAATCATATCATCAGTGAGTAGAAGAGGGGGAATTAGAGATTTTAACATAACTGCATTCATTTAAAATTCTGTATTTAAAAAGGCAGGCAGCTTTTGCATTACAAAACTGAAGGAGTCAATATCTTGCTACTGTAAAATCCTGAAAGTGATAATTACATAATTTTCATCTTAATACTATGTATATCTGGTAAGTGGACCTCAGTTCATAGCTAAAACTCAGCTTCAGAGAAGCATCAGAACAGATATTTTTAGTCTCTTCTGTGAATACACACTGGAAATCTTGTGCTTGCAACAACTTTCTGGAGGTACTGGCTTAAACTATATAGACAAGTAGATTTTACAGACATGAATAACACTACAGTAAAAATTTAGCAAAAAAATTCCTAGATAAAATAAATACGGAAGTCGAATATTAAGGTGGAACAGTATCTCCAGTCTTTGCCAAAAAAATTTTCCCCTCTGAAATGTGCTTTAGCTGTTCAGACTAAGATCTTAAGCATACCTTCAGAAAGGCAGACTTAGAAATTAAAATTCTTAACTCTGCTGGATACCCCACAACACAACAAAAATCAATACAAAAGCACACAAGTACTGTTTCTGTGAGGAACAAAATTTCCTTATGCCCTACTTCTACCTGACAGCAGCCAGCAATTCTGTCTTAAGTTAAAGCAATCATTCCCCAACATGTAATTGGCCTTAAGTCTGACAACTCTATTTCCAACCTGCAAAGGAGCAGCGTGCTCGAAGGCTGATTTTTCATCCCTCTCAGCCTCCCCTCACTATATCCCAGTAAAGGATAATAAAAGACTCTCTCTGCAAACCTTATGTTGAGAAAAAGAGAAAGGCTTATCCTGTGGCAATGAAGTGCCTGTTTGTGTTGTACAGTCTCAAGTCATCTACTCAAATCAGAGGTTTTTGGGAGAAGAGAATCACCTCTCCTTCATTTCTACTGGAAATCAGAGGCCTCTAATTAACCTCCCCCAAACCCCATCTAATATTTGCAGTAGAGAGCTGGGGGCCAGCATGTGGGGAAGTGGAAGTTCTCTTGCTGGACTGCAGAAGCTGTATAATTAAACAGCTGAGCTGTGCCTCTCCTTGGCTGATTTATGAGTCCACCTGCTCCTGCCTTTGTTAGCACAAAAGTAACTCCACTTCAAAGCACAGCAACAATCTCGTGATGTGACCGTGTAGCAGCAGGTTACCAGTACAAAGCTGTCCCACTGACACAGAACATCTAAATCGGAAGAAATCCCTGCTGACTCAGGCCTAGCAGCTTCATTTCCCGGATTATTTTTGCTCCTCTGCTCTCACCCGCTGCCCCCTCCTCCCTTGCCCACAGATCCCCTGTCTTCAGCCTGGGCAGCTGCTGCATCACTGCATCACGCCCACTGCAACAATAGATCCAAATATTCTGTGTGTCCTCCAAAGGTTTTGCAGCACAAGTTTATATAGAGATTGCTCAATATTACACAGAGCTGCTGGGAGGTAACAGAGCAGACGGGTCATCCACAGAGATATGGAAGAGTGGGATTCTCGGTGAGAACAGAAATGCATGGTAGCTTGAACAGATTGAAAATGAAACAGATCCAAAATAACACTCCCCAGCCCCAGTATAATTAAACTCTTAGTCTGACCTCTTTTATTGCTCCCATAGAACACGAAAAAATTACTTTTCTAAATCAGCAGCCAGCATTGCGATCCCATTCCTGTCCATAGCATTTGCAACCCTATTTAAAGCTGGGCAGCCACAGTAAGGTCTGCAGACTGGGGACACCCACAGCAACCCCCCTATCACCACAGAATGAGTTTTTTTCAGGTCTAAAACAGCCTGTCCCAGCTGCAATGACAGTTAATGATCACAAGGAATTCCCATTCAACATTTGAGTTTTGTTTCAGTGCCATTCATCCCTGACATCTCTTGCTTTGCTGTGTATATTGACAATGGCATCTACTCCATCCTGATCCTCTGTTCAACCTTTTTAATTAAAACCTTCGAACTTCTCCAAAGCGCTGCTGATTTCAGAGTGTATAACAAGCCTCTACCATGCTCTAAGTCAGTATCTTTTTAAAATAAAGCAAATTCCCCAAATGCCGTTTTATGGTTTGATTTCATCAATTAAGGGTCACCAAGATTTTCCCCTATAAAGTAGTCCAATTAATAAGGGGGTTTCAACCTTTTTTCCACACCTGTGACTTTAATGAGATGATTAAAATGAAAACAGTCAATGTTAATAACTTGGTAACTGCTGTATAACACTTAAGTCTGTACCTCCCACAGCATCACTAGTCTAAGTACTTGCTGGGGAAATGCCAACAAGCAGCTACAGAGCCAAAAAAAAAGGTCACAGAGCATTTTATTTTGCAGTTACTACATAAACAGAGGCTATTTTTAAATTGCTCATCAAGAAGCAATGGCTTTCAAAAACAATGCCTTAAGTATGTCCAAATCCTTACAGGAGCCATCCCCCTCTTACAACAAACATATCTCAAAATGCTTTACAAAGGAGGCCTCTATCATTGCCCCCCTTTTACAGAAAAGAAAGCATTGCATCATGCAGATGACTTGCTCAAGGTCACTCAGACATGCCAGTGCCAGAGCAGGGTGTAGGGCCTGGATTACCTAGTCCCAAACCAGCTCTTCAGCCTGCAGTGCCCCTGTAACAAGTCTTACGCACTTACTGGTAAGCATACGCTAAAAACATGTGTTTTGCCTTTAAAAGAGAATGGATTTTACAGATTAAACACCTGGGTGGGGGAGAAACGGAGAAGCTACTTGCAGAAGTCCACAGTTGCACAGACGACTTTTTCTTCCTTATCCTAGCTCCAGTTTTCCTTGCTACCTTTTTCCTTCATAAACCCACCCCCCAAAGCAAAAACAAAAAAACCCAACAACAACAACAAAAAAACCCAAACCCAAAGCAAAGCAGGAGCATTCCAACTCTCTAAGGAAATTATGGGCTTCTATTACCACAGAAACAAACAAAACCCACTGCAGTTTTCATGTTTTCCAAGTACTGCTGAACATACCATCAGAGAACACGCTACAGCGTTGGGAATATCAGCATCTCACTTGTGTTTCTTATTGCAATCTATTAACAAAGAAAGCCTCTAAACCCATGGCATGTTCTCAAAAAAAGCTTCACATATCTGAAGTCAGATAAACACGCTTTACAGATGGATACGACCGCCTGAAAACAAGTTTCCTGGGACGTGTGAAGACTGGCTTCTTAAGCCTGCAAAAGAGCTTGACTGTACCTGTCAACAGGAGCCTGTACTGGGGAATCCTCTGAACTGGCTTGAGCAGATAGTGCTTGAGGGCCAGACTAGCACAGCGGGGGCTCATCTGAAAGAAACACCCAAAATGAGTAACAATTCTGTGGTAGTCAAGGGTTCCAGCAAAGAAAACATACCTATCTAAACCACTGACTACATTAGAGAAGCTTTATCTTAAAAAGGTGCCACTACCACAGCATTAAACACCACACTACAGAGCAAGCACTTTCGTGGGGAAGACTGCATGCAAAATCAATCATGCATTAAAAGACATCAGTAAGCACTCATACGCTATGGATTCAGAACAGGTGCTTTTGCTTAGAGGGAGGAGAGGTGAGAAAGGTAGAAATAAAGGAAACACTGGTGGCAAGGGCAGCGTGCTCCTTTGTAATTGCTGTCAGCGTCCATTAGGCAGAAAGGCAGAGAAGAGCAATGCTCACTGTAGAAGTTTTAATTAATCCACACCTCTAAAGACAACACAGAATTAAAAGATCCATGCTTCAAAAATGTTAACTGTCTTGAGTTTGCATTCAAAATAAAGTGCATCTGAAACACTGAGTCCTTAAAAAGGCCTCTTAGCTCCTTCCTGTCTCTGCTGTCTCTACCTCAAGCTCTTCCTTTGCCCACTCCAAGGAGCCTTTCGAACCACTTGTAAGCAAACAGAGCAGCGATTACCCAACGGGAAAGCCCGTGTAATAGAAAGTAAATTCACAGTTTGTGTGGATCATGTGCTCAGGGAGCTTGCACCTCTTCTCTGATTTGTTTTAAGGGAGTTATGTAAAAATCTGGCAATGCTCTTGGAGACATGAATCAGCTTTCATCTGATTGCTGCATGTGCTGGGTTTGAAACTTCTAGAAATATGCAGATGAGAAAATTCACTTTTTTTATGTTTCCAACTGAAATGAAACACCATTCCCATGAGCAAGCTACTGCCCTGTGATGTGGTAGAGAAATCGACCTGGTTAAAATAGGACAGTTAATCAGTATGATCAGGAGACAAAATAATAAAAAGCAGCTAGAGATTTTGTTAATGTGTCTTTGATGTAATTTGTAGCAAGTTCTGCATTTTCTGAAAATCAAGTTCCTTTATCGTATCTCACAGTGGCAGCCAAAATCACCAGTTGCTTCACAAAGTCTGAATTTACTTCTTTCCACTTCCACCCTAAGTCTCAAGCCAAGACTGCAGCAAAAAAAACCCCAACCCCCAAAACCAGCAAATTGGAGGATAGCCTCTAAAGCCTTATGGAGGATCACAACTGCTGAAAAGCCATAAAATAGGATATATCTTACAAAAGATTACAGTACCTCAAAGTCTTTGACGACCGAAGCAAAGCCTGCATTCTTCTTACACTGTTCATCTAATAGTGCAACATTTTTATCAAATTCCTTGATGTAAGTTGAATACATCTTTAAGTAGGGACCTTTTTTTACAAATATGTCAGCAATTCTTTGATGTTCGAGCCTAGAAACAAAAAATAGAGCAATTAGAAAGAGCTAAAAAGACTGCACATCTTAATCCTACAGCAAAACATCTCTTTCACAGTAAGATGTGCTAGTTTGTGTTCTGAACAAAAAGCTTACAGTTCAGCAGATAGACATCCATCTCAGTAGCTACTCTGAAAAACCTTATCAGCCACACCTCAACACACTAGTTCGGTGTTAGATGACAACCACTTAATACACAGTCTGCTTAAAATGGTCTTGAATTGTTTGAAGACTTTAGTACAAGCTGGATTTCTGAGGAGACAGATCTTCAGACTTCAAGATGCAGTCTCCATCCCTTAACAGCAAGCACGGGATTACAGTCTTTACCCATTTTGGTGCCTTTGTGTACCTGATTTAGATACGTTCACCAGTGCAACTGAGAATGGACTTCAATGGGATTGTGGCTGTCAATCAGCACTGTGTCTGATTAGTAAATCTCAACTACCTTTAAAATGCAAACCTGTCTTCAGGACAGTCTCCTTTTCCTCTAAGGGAACAGTCCACTTATCATGCCCATGCAGGGACCAGAACTTTCAATTAAAAATGAAATTTTAAATAAAAAAGTGTGATTGCTAAAAGCATGTATTGACACACCTTCTGGACCTTTCTGGATACATCTAAATGGAAAATGATCTCCTGTACTTTCAAAGTAAATTCTGTCATTTAAGAAGGCACGTGAAACACAAACAAGAGTCAAACCGTGGTCACATGGAGCCACATAAGCCCCACAGATAAATTTCAACATCAGAGGAGTGGTATCCTTTTATTGATAGTCACCAGTGAGATAACCGCTCTTCCAGTTCCCTCAGGAGGTCCCGATTGAGTTCGTACAGCTGAGGTAGGTAGTACAGGATCTGGTTCAGGATTCTGTCCTCAATCACTGGCTTTCCAAGCTGCCTAGAGGCATGGGCCACAGCGTCCCGGAAATCCTGCCAGAGTACAAAGAGGACAAAAACCCCCCTTCCCATGAGCGAACAGCCTTCAAAGCACCAACACAGACAACGGCATTCTCTCTGCAGACATTCCAGGCGCTGCTCCCTATTACCAAAGGCAAGGCGGGTACCATCGGGGTTATGTTTCTCTGCAGCTTCAACTTACTCTCCTGGGACTGCCTTAATCCCTTTGGTTTGATGCTGGAGCTTTACTTTCTTGCTCCTGTATACATAATATAGAAGTTGTTCATTATTTTTATAACATGCCCTTAAGGAATGTGCTGGTACTACATATGAGGAAACTACGGCAGGGGGAGAAGCTTTTACCTGCAATGGTGTTGGCAGCCTTGAGTATCTTTTTGCTAATATTTGGGTCAAAAAGCAAAAAAGTTACATCAGCTAATACAGTTGTGCTAGTTTTCTCAAGTCACCTACAAATGCCCTTTTGGAAGATGTGCCTCTTGGACAAAAATGTAGGGTCACAAAATATTACTGTATGTAGCAGCTCTTCTACATACAGAAAAACTAACATCTAACAAAAAGATGTTGTAACAATATGTGGGAACCATAAGATTTCAAATGTTAACAATGATCAAAACCATTGGTACCATCAAAACATTCACAAGGAAGAAGAAAACCCCACTTAAACTTGAAGGATCTTCTTACAGAATTTTTATGCTATAATCAGCTTTCAATAGAACAGAGCTGAGGCTTATTGGTCCTCATTAAACTATTTCGAATTAAAAGCTTGGCCCCACACAAGTCAGTATCTATACTGAAACTCAGTATCCATTACAAGAGGTGTTTTTCCCTGATCACATGCAAATACAATTTTAAAAAAATGTTATCAAGTTAGCATTTCACTTGATAAACAACACTGTCTAAACTGACGAAATAGAAATTCCAAATTAGGTGGTGTGGTGTATTACTGTGTCTCACTTGAATTTGGGCAACAGCGGAAAAAAGACAATCCATAATAGCTCTTTTTGAGTTTGTGGTCTGCTGAAATCTGGTAACACATTCACAATCCATAGGTATCCTGAAAAATGTGACCAACATGTTCCCAAGTACAATGATGAGTTACATTTTAAATGTGCATGGGGTCCACATCTGCCTTTGAAAATCTGTAGGGTCCTCAGGTTGGGAAGAAAAAAAAAGAAAAAAAAATTAAGTCCTCTCTTTCCCCCTCCCCAGGTCTACTACTACAGGTCTTACTAGTTATCTCATCAGTCCAGCATCTGGCACTATTTAGGGTCTCTCAAACTTAAGCCTCAACTTTCCCCTGCCCTCTCTCCACATTACATCACCTCTGGGCAGCCTGAGCTCCAGACACACTTTCTTGCTTTGTGACCCTCTGGGTCATGAAGGCTGTGACTGGGCAGAGTTATGACAAGAAACTGAAAGGAGATACAGGGCGATGGCTGTGTCAGGGGAAGGCTGAGAAGGCTGAGAACTAAATGCAAGGGAGTTAAAAAACAGATGGCGTTATTCATATGGAAATGTTCTGTTTTACATCCTCCGTGCAGACTAGTGACATATAGGTTAACTACCAGCTGCATCTTATGGGTTTTCCTGACCCTAGGGCATTGCTTAACACTGAAATGATACATGGAATTACAATGGCAAAAGCTCAAATGAGGCATTCTGGAGAGCTTCATGCAAAATGCATCATCATATTATGATAATATTCTGTCATCACACACAATATACTGTATGTACTTTGCCATGGGATGAAACAAGAATTTTGTCTGAATGTTATAAGGCTACTTGCACAATGAACAGAACAGCAGTTTTGTCTGTACCATAACTAGCAACCCAGGCTTTTCCCTGCCCAAACAATAAAAGGAGAGCAGGGAGCCAGGTTTAAGCACCAGTAGATAAGACAGGAATGTCATTTGTAGTTAAGAGCATTTATTTAACTTCTAGATATAGCATTCAAAGAGTCTGCAGGATGTTTTCCAAATACAGATTTTGTTTTTTGACTTAGCTTGATCCAAAGTCCATCAGCTTCATCAGGCTTTGGATCACACCATGAAACACTATCATTAAAACAGCCAACCAAAAAACCCTGTTTCATCACCCCCTCCATCCTCCTTCACAACTGAGTAAACGGAGGAAGCCCTGCAGAGAGGAAACGCAGGGAAGAAAGATAACGCGAAGCTTTCAAATGATGCAAACCAGCCTGCTAAACAACGAAAGAGCTAAACTTCAACTTTTTTTCTCCCCCCCCCCCCCTTTTTTTTTTTAATTATCAAGTCTTCACTACAGAAGCAGTACAATGCATTTGTCACTGTAATCATATTAAGATTTATTTTTAAACCAACAGTGGGTGTGAAGTAACTGTCATGCCAAGTTCATCTTGAGATAAACTTAAGGCAGAGAGCACATGCCTGAGGAGTGGGGGGAGGAAAAGTCAAACGAATGTAACAAGGTTGGAGTTAACAGTGTTTACACTGGCCTGAAAAAGTAATTTCTTATCCAAAAGGACAAAACATAGAATAGGTCTGGTTTAATTACCAAATGTTAACTATGTTAACTTCAAAAGTAAACCCTGAAATTTCACTCCAAAGGATGGAAGGAATTCAGATAAGGACAACTTTTTATACAAGTAGGTGAACGACTTAGAAATTACAAATTGCACTAATAGTAATTTAATACACTAGAACCTAAATCCTTCAAAAACTAAATCCATTCACTGCTAAATAAAAACAGAATTGCTGTTGCAAATAATATATACATTGTTCTGGTATCTATACCTGCAAGAAGTGATTCATATAACAAATGTATTTAGCATATAGTACTATATAACACTGCTAAAGAGCACTGCTTTCATCAGTCTGTTCAAAGACAGTCACCCAAGTTGTCCTAGATATTATTCTGTTTTAAGCAATGCAGCAATCCATTACAGTGAGTTTTAAAGAGAGAGATTTTCTAATTAAAAATGAGCCTTTCAAATGTTACAATCTTACTCATTAAAAAGCCCTTGCCATGCTTTGGAATTAATGTGTGTATTTCACCGAAAAAACACCACTTGCAACTAAAGATAAAAGTCTCATATGCTACACGACAGAAAACAAAAAGATTATGCTAAGTTATACTGAATCATCCAAGCTTCTTTCCAGGATAATTTTTCTTTTCAGACAGGGGGAGGCTATTGTACACTTTCTGAAATGCTGGGTTACAGTTTCTAGTTCTATGTTATATTCTGGTCCAAAAATAATCTTCTGATACCACTTTTTACTGCTTGGGCAGAGGCAATTGTCTTCACACAGCTACTTTAAGAGGATGACACTCATCACTGTCCCTGGAAAGCACATTCTTTCCAAACCAGAAACAGTCTTAATTTATTCTAGACTAAGACAGCATCCCACTGAGCACTTGTCCATATGAAAATCTAGTTTAGGCAGTTTTAAAAGCTTCTGAGTACATATTGTTGCTGAATTACTGCCTGATAAAACATTCCCAACTTGAAAATGTTTAGGGAATTTTATTTATCTTATTAGTATACACTCCCCCTAGAGCTGTGCAGTTTTTAAACAATATTTGAGGAGGGTACCACTATTGCTGCTTTTGTTTCCTCCCACCCCTCCTTCAATACAGCTTCCTTAAACAAGCAAAGGGCCATGATATCTGAAATAATTCTGACCCTGTTGTGAATCATCTGCGATCTGCCCACGCACTTCCCCTCTGCAAAGGGCCTGACTCACAATCCCTCTCCATTCTTTCCACGGGAGGATTCCCAGTGTGCAGCAAAGAAACCTGCCCGCATCAGTCTAAGGAGCAAAGGAACAGTTTTAGTTGTAAACCAAAATAATTAGTGACCAGACTAAACCCTCGCTCAGCTGCTGACTGGGTTAATTGCACCTTCTGGTATCTAATAGCTGAATGCAGATAACTTCAAATGGATGAAATTAAAACTTCTTGTAAACTTAACTAGAAGAGAAAGAACTACATGATCTAAATGTGGTCACGTATTTTACTCCTAAAGGCTTCAACCAATATTCATCTTGGATCTGTGCTCCTAGAGCATACCATCAGCAAAGCAAAAATAAACCATAATCCCTTCCACCGAGGTATAACTCCCAGCTAAATACACCTGCAGATAGCTCAAATATCAGTTTAATTTAAGGAAAAAAATATGTTTGTGCTTGGACAGTTTTCAAGGAACACACACACACATATCCTACAAAGGGGAGGAGGGAAGGGGAGGAAGTTTCACGCTCTGGGGAACAGCCAGGCTGCTATATGTGACAAACTGTAAACACGACTGCTAGGAATACAGCTACAGATTTCACAAATACATTATTTAAAGAGGCAGTCTTAACTAGAGTTAGACTATTAGCCATAAACTGTTAAGTTAAACTGTAGCAATGATAGTTCATGAAGACTATGAGTAAGTGTGAATCATGATATTTTTCAAACATACAAGATTGCTTCTGGAAAGCTGCCAAGTAGTTCCAAAGATTTTTTCCTCAGGTAGTAAAATAATTTATAAGTCTTTAACAATAGAAGATAGTTAATTTTTTACAATAATCGATGATTTGACTGTGGCGTATACCCAGAATGTTATTTCAAGGAATAGGCTGGGTCATAGAACAATGTTTCCTTCCAAACCAAAACTATTTCATTAGCCTTCTTAATAAGATGACTACAGCTGCAATTCATTATCAAATGCCTCAATCAGCAATTCTAAAGCACTTCATAGACTAAAAATTTATCAACATATTCACCTCAGACTGGTCAAATATTGAAGATTTACCATATTCACCTCAGACTGGTCAAATATTGAAGATTTACAGTTGGAGAAAAAGGAGTTGGAGGTTAAAAGAATTTTTCACAGCCAAACAGTAGGTCAGTTGTAAGCCGGGACCAGAGGTGAGGACTTCCTTTGCTCCAAAACCCATAGCTATTTTATTTCTCATTATGCACATTAAATTCTGTTTTCAAATCTACTATGAATTATTTTTCGTATTTGGCTACAATATACAAAAAGTCTAAGTTTTTTTAGATATATAAAACTAAATATATAGGGGGGCTTTTATATATATAATTTTGCAACTGTCTTCTAAAAATGGAAACATATTAAATGAGAATTTCTCACTCTAAGTGTCTCTGGAAGGACACAGAATAGAAAAAAGAAAGATGCTTGACCTCTTATCTTCTTTCTCCAATAAGAGGCTGATCTTGTGGCTGCAGAAAAGTTGCCTCCTGACAACCTCCTACGTGCTCTCAGAGTCCTAATAAGGGCAGAACAGGGGTCTAAGTCAGAAGCACAGATCTAAAGGCTCAGGCAAAAGCCCACAGGCCTAAGCTTTTCTTTGCTTGCACAGCATAAAGTTATACTCTAAGCCTTGTAGTGGAAGGATCCAGCCTGAAAAGCATGTTCCTCTGCTGGACCAGAAGCCTCACTGCCCATACCATAGCAACAGGGCAAAAACAAAATCAAAAAGAATGAGAGAACAAAGAGTGGTGGGTTTTGGCGAAAGAAAAAAATTCGAACAAAAGTGGAGAAAAGAATGACAGCAAATAAGCCAGGCAGCTCACCCTTACAGCAGCAGGGTGCTGCTGAGGAGGTCCTCTCACTTGTACAAAGCAACCCATTTCCAGAGAATCCCACAACAAAGTAGTACAAATGGCACCAATCCTGCCTTACTCCCTTTCCAGGAACACCAGGTGTTTTTTGGGCACAGAGCACCTCAGACAGCGATGACAAGCTTGTTTCTCTTACATCATTTATGTCTCCCATCCAGTTGACTGTTCCTTCTTTTTCTGCAAGTGCCCTTAGGGAAGAAACAGCACTTCTCACATCTTCTCAACCCTTGTTTACCCTCCGGAGGCCATGCATGAACCATCCCACAAAGATGCATACAGATGAGCTCATTTGATTTAAGCCCTTTTGTTTTCAGGAGTTTCTAACAGCATTTTACTGGAATCTTGTTCTCTAAAAGAACATTAGGATAGTTACAGAAATACAGAGAATTCAAGATTACATCTCATCTTCAATTACTCCCTCAAGCGATCCCATTCACCAAGTATGTTTGAGACAGCATCAGTGCAAAGCCAATTAAGTCCCTTACCTGTGTTATGACCACCTTATTTCGTACTATAGAAGCATTCATCATTTTCTAGAGAACTTTTGTAGTCTGTCTTCAACAGAAGCAGTCAGGTGTACTTAAAAATTGTGACAGTGTCCAAATAGCCTGGCACCCTGGCATCTTGGAAGAGTTGCTCCACCTAACTTGACTTTATCAACATAAAAGAAAATGCTAAAAAAAAATTCACCGGTACTTGTAACCAGTTTGCAATCACATTCCCACCTTCTCAATTGGTTTAGACTCCACTTCAAATGCTCTAAGCAGTAGCAACTTAAAAACCTTTTACTTAATCAACAGTCCTGATCTCTGGCTGTACTAAGAGCCATGAGCTGCGTTAACTGGCATTGGTAAGACAGACTGAGGAGAATACTATTAATTTCAGATCATTGTTAATGGATTAGTCACTAAATTTCAAGTATTCACTCTTTGGAAGAGTGAATACTTGAAACAGATGGTTCAGAAGGTGTAACAGAGCCTCCCCTGACCAGCCAAATCTTTACTATGGGTAAAACAGCCCAGCATGGGGAGAATCTAAGTTTTAATTCCAGAAATCTGTCAGAAGTTGCTTGACTGGCAGTTAGTAATCCTGACACTGAAGCTAGTAAGCCAAAGTGGTTCAGTGCATGTGAAATCAAAAGGATAGTTTTATCAATGTTTAAATATTATCCATAAGAAATACATGATTAAACAGACAGATTTAATAATGTCTGTGATGAACACAGACAAATCCTCAGGCACACCACCCTGTGGAAATAAAAAAATGGGTTTCTGCAACCTGTCTCAGGTATGGCAATTTTTATTTAATGAAAAATGCACGCGCGCACACACACGGCCTCAAAACCAGTGCCCACTCTGACAAGTCCCAAGGTTCCCACTGCAGGCCAACAGACAAGTTGAGGACAAAGTATTCCCTTGACTCCTAGCCTCACACCCTCTCTGTTAGACCAGGCTGAATACATGTCGATTCTTATTGTTAGCCAACAAAAACATTTCTAATGGTTTTTATTTGGCATCTAGAAACCAGCATACTGTCATGAATAGAGTTGTGAGTTATGCATTAAAACAAAGCAAAACACATCCTACAGCACTGCACATTTACACTGTGGGGACAGACTTAAGTTCATCCCAGAAACTTCCTAAACTCCCTTCTATTTTCCCACTCCCACATTCTTCCTCTGCTTGCCTGCATAGTCCT
The DNA here is from genome assembly GCF_929443795.1 of Astur gentilis. NCBI lineage: Eukaryota > Metazoa > Chordata > Aves > Accipitriformes > Accipitridae > Astur > Astur gentilis. Next base: position 13,433,479 of record NC_064913.1, read on the forward strand.
CACCAACAGCCTTTTCTTCCAGTACTGTGCATGTTACCTGAAGAACTGGTACACTGAAAAGTGAAGACACCTTTCAGATGTAAGTTATATGCCTGCAAAATACGATAATTAAAAATCATATAGCTTAAAACTTGTCTATAATCGTTAGGACAACTCTCTTCCTTTAACAAGTATTTAAACTTCATTTCTATACTAGAAACCATGTTGAATATAAATAATATATTGACTGCAACGGCCTGACCCAGCTTTTAAAAACCAAGCTTGAACAGAGTAAGAAAATCAATTACTAAAATGGAAGGCAAAAGAGGAATCAGCAAGTGGTGTGGTAAGTTTTTTGTTTCCCGAAAGATCTCCGTGTTACAGGATTGTATACATTCATCTATAAGAGCCTTTGTTCCCAGTTTCACAGAACATGCTTCTCAAGAGACCAAGATAGACCAGCGCATCTGTTTGCAATATAACCACTGCTATTGCCCAAGGAAAAAAATCACTACACTTGCACTTAGAGTGACAAAATGGTACAAACACATATCACTTCGAAGTCGACAGAAAACACATAAAACAGAACTAGAGAAAGCTAAATTCTTCATTAATTTATTATTATCACCTTCAACACAGCATGTTTAACAGATGACTGATCTGCATAAGCATAGATTAAATACTTAACCCTTGCTGTGGACAACACATTGCACATACTACAATCACAGCTGTTACCAGAAAGCAAGCATCTGTCAAAGAATTGTAGCCCCAAAAAATATGCTGCCACAGTGATGGATAACACCATTAGAGCTAATTTGTTATATTACCTCAAGAACGTGTATTTTTATGTACCATTTCTAAAGGTAAATTGTTCCTGCCTGCCCCCACTACTTTAAAAGTTATTCTAACCAAAGATTTTATTATGGTTGCTATGGTACAAGCCGGCTTATAAATATGATGCTGATTAACATAAATGGATATATATTCCATTTTCAATATTCAAGCAATACCCCCACTCAGCTGGAAGACTGCATACATTAATTAAGGAGATGCAGAAGGAACCACCAAAATATTCATCCATTATATAAAACCTGAAACTTTACAATTCTGCTTGATTATATTATTTTTTATATTTTGAATATATACACACAGCAGAAAAAAGTCACATTCACTACAATAAAGCCTAAACATAGAACTGTAACAGATTAAACAAATAGAAGAGGAAACTTCCTTTTTTGGGTACTTACAATGTGTAAGAGCTTTAGCACATCCACAAACCTATCAGAAAAGCAAGAAAAAGTAAAGAGTTACATTTTAATTGCCCAATTAAAATAAATTGAGCAGCTGTAAAGTTTAGCATTGACACTTACACTTTCTCTGAGCTCATGATCTCCTTGGCAATATGGTAAACCTTTGTTTTCTTTCCAGCTGCCTTACTCTGCAAATAAAATTATATGTTATACTATGCACCTATTAAAACTGTTGTAAAGATAATTTCTGGCTAGTAGTTCCCCAAATGCAATGTAGTTATTCAATAGTTATTTCTAATAAAAATGTTTTATCCTGCTTTGAAATCTCTTGGCTTTGAAATCTTCCAGCTTTTCAGGATCTATGAGAAAATCATGTTAGCTTGTAGCTGGAAACAACAATATTAACTAAGAGTAGTTTTTATAACACTATCAGCCTTTCTATTTAATTATTACAGGAAGCACTGAAGCCTGTAATGAATGAAGCCCTAGCAAGTGACATTTATTGTTTTGCAAAAGTAGTAAAAGTACAGATAATATTTCTATATTATTTGATTTTTTTATTATTATTATTTAATACAGCAACAGTAATATTTGCAGTAAACTCAGATGGGTTTCAGGAACATCTTAAAAGAAATGCACGTTTTCTTTACTGAAAAAGATGATGAAAGGAGAAAAAGAAAAAAAAAAACCACAATCACGCTGAAGAGAAAAGTCAGCTTCTGACAATCTACTAAAGGAGCTGCTGGAAAACACAGCAACCGTACTGCAAAGATGTAGAAGTGTGAGCCTTGTCATCTACCTGAAACACTGTGGAGATGATGTTGGTTGTTACATGCACGCATTTGGCTTCCAAAAAAATCAATGCTACTGTTCAACATCAGATAGAAGGAACAGGTATAGCAAAGCAAAAAAGGGGGTAGGTATCAAGATGCAAATGTGTTTTCTACACAGTGTAACTCCCATGCACAATGTCCCTCAGATAAAAAACATCTTTCTCCACAACAGCTCTCATGGTTTGCCATATGCTGCTCTGTGGCCAGCTGTCACCACATGTATTAGATATTCAGGCTTTCATTTCAACGGGCCGCAAAGACAGACCACGGATGAGGAGCACTAAAACATCACAGGATATACAACACAAGCGTGATCGAAGTCCTGGGGAGACTGTATTGAGTATGGTAGTATAATATAGGCATTGAACAGTTTATCTAGAAAAGATGGTATCAGTGGTATTGCATATATGAACCTTCAGTTCATAAGCACTAATGTTGCAAGATTTGTCTGGAGTTTTAGTTCTTCTCCAAACCTATAAACAAGTCTCAAGTGCTGGAAATCAAACCGTGGAACCAATGACAATCATAGGTTGGTTTTAATGATAGTTATATTAAAAGAGAATCTAAATCAACTTTTTCATTTTAATTTCATTGACACCGTACCAAATTACTAAATTAAAATTAATTTCTAACTTTAGTAATCTGGTGTTACATCACATGTATGCAAAATACATGATTTATTTTATATACTAGACATCTTCACACAGAGCTGGGATTTTACTTCTAAAATTAAACATATTTCCAAAAAGCACTTAGATCTACCCAGTGAGGGTCAATCGGATTCAGGCGAGATTGTAATACCCATCCTCAGGCCTCCGTGCCTTGTTAGAAAGCACAGCTGACACGTTCCCTACAAGACTGAATTCACAAGTAACTCAATTATGCAGAGCAAGGTATCTGCCATCACTGTAGATGTGACAGTTGCAAATGAGATGAAAATTAGTATTTTGAGAACAAGCCGCTACCACTAAACAATTACAAAACGAAATATCACAGTCTGTTTTCAACCCCATTTGAAAGGCTTTTCACATACCAGCTGGCACTGAAAAGGCCACTTTGCATTTGCTCAGCCAAAGATACTCTGGGCCTAAGAGAGTCTCTAACGGGAGAACCGAAGCCATGCAAATTGGACTCTCGGGCACAGTGCTGGGAAGGAACCTTAAAACTCTAATGGATAAAAAGCATCAAAACAGCCAGATGCTTGTGGTTAGGAAAAATAAAAACAAGCCCAGCTGAAGACCAATGCAGAGACTGCTTCATTCTCCTCCGCAGCTGCTCTCCCCATTAGGAAGTTGGTCATTAATGCCCGGCTGCTGGCCACACGTGCCACAGGCAGCTGAAGCAAGATGACAAGCAGATGTTTCACAGCAAGCGCTGAATTATTGCGTGAAACCTGCCTGAAAAGCCTCAGAACAGGGATGTTTTCCTGTAAAACTCTGACGTGAAAGGTTGAGGGCATTTCTAGAGGCACACAAGGTAAGTTAGCTTCTATACAGGTACAGTCTGGCTTAGTGTCACAGGAACAAGCTTTTCCCTTGACTCTCTTTCCCTCCTCCCAATTTATTCCTCTCAGAAGATGTGGTTAAATGACACATCATCAAAGTCTTCTCTTCCAGCACTTTAAAAAGTCTCATTGCCTTTTTTTTTCTTCTTCTTCTTTTTTAATTATTGTTCATTTTTAAGGAAAGGAAGCAAATATAACTACTACCAAAATAAACAGAGCTGCCAGGACTGATGCTGAGGAGAGGCACTCGTCTATGGGGGCAGGCTGGTGTCAGGGTGTCCAGGTCTGAGAAGTAAGAAAGTGGGTATCCCCAAGGAGAGGGATAGGACCCCCAGAATTTCATTCCATTCTGAGTAGTTAGTGCTGTCTTCCTGCTCTTAATTTGCAGAAGAAATAAGATTAAAATAGGGGAAATCATTCCAAGCTGGCACTCACAGAAGCTAGCAGAAGGTCAGACCACCTCAGTTGAGCGTGGCTTATGCTCCTCCAAGGGCCACAACCCTACCGACGACAGATCTCTCGTGAGCACACTAACAGTCTCTCCTCAGCACCAATTAAGGAGTGATTAAGAAACAAATGCTGAAAGGCAGGTTGAGCCCTTTGTGTTTCATGCCATTGAAAAGGAAGAATTAAAAACTGGACAGATGACTGAACCAGTGTGCCAAGCAGTGATTTGGTAGGTCAGTATGCAGAACCTGCAAACGCAGAAAAGCTGTCTGCACAGAAATAGTTACTGGGACACAGCCTTTGCTGCACAGCCAAGACCCCCGAAACAGGACCATCCAAGCAAAACTACAGCTTCCAAAAGATTTTTCAGAAGGACCTTCTCAGACCTTGCAACCTTCGCCTGGCCCCTTTCCTTGGGCTTCACCAAGGCTAACAAATCCAAGGTTGATTTTACATGTTCAATGCACAAGAGACACTGTGCACTCTAGGATCTGCGAGGCGTAGACAGCCTCATCAAAACTGAAAATTTCTAAACGTACATCTGTGTATGTACCTCTGTTAGAGGGGCATGGTAGGCAAGTATACAGCTCCATGATTCAGTGAAAGATTAAGAGCAAATATGCCAGGTCATACACACTTTGTAGTGGGATATTTCTAAACTAGACCTCTTAATCTCAGGCTAATGTACACAAATTAAAGTTTTAGAAAAAAACCCACTAAACAATAAGAACGACGAAAAGAAATATATAAAGTTATGTTGACTCAACGCCTTTTCTTTGAAAACATCCCAACAGGTTACAACTTACAAATCAGCGCAGGAGTGAAGAATAGCTTCAGAAGATAAAGATAAAAAGATACCTGTTTATCTTCTTGAGGATCAGGCTCCCCTTTGCTGGAATCAGAATTTGTATCATCATCTTCATCAGAACTGTTCATTATATCTTCTTCATCTGACTGAAGATCTCCCATTACCACGTTAGGATGATCATGGCGTTCTTCTAAGGACCTAAAATTAAAGTATGTATACTTGATAAACACACCATACTTCATTTACGTAAAGAGCGTTCTGTCCACCCCCCCACCCCCCCCAAATAAATGGTCTACTTGGTACCAGAAATATTGAAAACAGTAGTGGGTAGCCTGAAGCTGATGATGACAGCAGTGATACGCTCTTCCACAGTGGACTCAGAACTCTGCAATATTTTTTTTTATGCTGGTATTGATACAATGCTCCCTGACAGCAAGCAAAAGCCACAGTTCCTTTGGAGTTTTTATGTTATTCTTGTCCATCAGAGTTTGCCTGACAGTGAAGTTTGATAAATCCATTGCCGTATTATTATGTGCAAGTATAGTGCAACATTTCTACTGTGTGCCAGAAGGATAAAGATAGATCATAGCTCTTTTGCTCTCCTCTCTCTCACAGCATCAGGACTTGTTCCAGATATGGTACTTGGATCAGAGCTTTCTGTTTGGAATTTTAGATGCATGTATATACACAGGGTTGTTTCTCAATGCATATGCTAAACAACTGTATCAGGGATGGCAGTATTATACTCATTCTGACCAATAATTCTTCTTAAAACAAGAAAACAGAATCTTTTGCGATCAAAAACTCCCATCCCCCAGAGACAGACACCTTCCAGGTAGCTGTCAAAGCTATAAAATATAACCTTGTTCTGCTGCTGTACAACGATTAGAGAGGTCTCTTTCCATTAGCTTCAGCTGTATTTGCAATACAGAAATTGCGTAAGACAGGCATACAACCTTCGTCCTCTAATGAGCCTCGACAACTTCAGTAGAGATTTAAGAAATGCAATTCTAGAAGGAAATAAAAAAGGGAGTAGGGAAAGATAAAGAAGAAAACAGAGACTAGAGGAAATAGAGCCTGAAGTTTTGGTAAAGTTACACAGAAATACAGCAAATCCCTGGGCTCCTACTTTTAATCCTTAAAAATACCTGGTAATTGCCAATTACACTAAAGCTGTGTCTAAATTCACGTAATCTGTGTTCAAGGCCTGCAAAAAGATGCTGGGATGCCACAGGCTTATTGTGATATGAGTCAAAAGTCATTAGCTACCCTATAAAACAAAAAGCAAATCCAGTAACCCTTGCCTCCAAGCTGCTGCAGCCAGCAGAGATCTCACTGTGCTGATCAACATCTAATTTTGGGCAGCCAATGTCTGTTGGGGCTACACACTTCTCCATATAGCTGCCCTCTGCCTCCCTATGCAAGGGCTGGTTACGACTGATCTTTTCTTTTCCTAACTTTGAATCACAAGAAAGCGGGGATGGAGAGCAACTCTTCAGACTCACCACCTCCAACTATCAATTCCAAGAAAACCTGGCAGCACAGATCCCATGGGAGGTGGCTGCCAGTAACCTGAATAGCAGAAGTAAGGAATACCAGCTGTGTAAGGATGCTCCAGCAGCCACAGCAAGATGTCAATTATTCAATATTCAAGGTAGAATTTAAAAATAAAAAAAGAAAAAACAAACCAAAACAACACACAAATACTGATCACAAATAGAAATATATTTAGAGATGAAGACAAGATAAGCTGGCCTGCAGACAGGCCTTTGTCAGCCGTGAAGACGTAGAAAAGATTAAAATAGCTTGGTTCTATTAAGACAACACAGGAAGGACTCGGGAAACACCCAAGCAGTTACTGTGTCCCAGAACCACATGGGGTGGGAGGATGAAGGATATTGCAAGCTCATCACCGAGGTCAAACGAGACCCTGAGCCGAGACTACAGCACCCAGGGTGCAGAGACATTCATTTATTTCAGTTTGGAAATTATGAACTTCACGCTGGAAGAGAACAGCCCCTGGAGACAACAGTGCACGGAGTACGCCAGGGATGGTTCCCACAGAGCCTCCACAAGCTTCAGGAAGGCCAAAAAGTGGCTTTTCACTGGAGCTTTCCCTGGAACCACACTAGCAGGATGCTAAGACTTCTGTAGTTACTTGTGAACATCACCAATTCCGAAAACTCCTTGTCTAGTCTATCTAATTCACAGTCAAATGACCTGTTGGCCTGAGAATGTTTATTTTAGCAGATTGTCATCTATAAAATAAAAGGATATGAGATGGCAACATCTTTATTACATCTGTAGCATTACATGAGGCAGATTTATCCCCCTGCTTTAGTCAAAACCTGCAACAGAAATAACTACTGCTATTCCTTCCTTTACTATATTACTCAGTTTTACCATTCACCTCTGCCAATCTACATCTCATCTGGGATTTTTTTTCACATTGCAAAATGTATTAAGCACTTTATCTCTAACCACACTGGAATTCACTTTTTAGTCCCTTATTTATTAAATTTTACTTTTGTTAATGGACATTTTATTGCCCTTTTTCCTATCCTTAATATTTGTTTTAATTGCTGCTTTAATTGAAAACATTATTTTCACACTTCTGAAATCACGGTTCTTTTGCCTAAGCATACTCTAACAGGATACCCACTCCCAGATTTTGCTATTATTTTCCACCTAAACTCTTCAGGGCAACTGTGCCAATCCTTAAAAGTTTTAGAAAATCTGCCCTTTTGGAAGTCAGAAACAAGTGTATTTCTAGGTGAGGCTGTATTCTGCTTGCGCAAATATAACCCCATCACCCCTGAAGGATGAAGATCAAACTAGCCAGCCTGTGTTGGGTGAAGAATTTTCTAAATGAAAGATTAATTAGAGTTATCTAATACAAAATTTTAAGTAAAAAGCCTACTAAAAAATTTTAATAATTAAATACTGATGATTTATGATGTTTAGTAAGTGTCCACAAATGAGAACCACTCACCTTATACTTTTTTTTTTTCTTCCTGTGAATCACAACAATGTTTAAGCAGTAAGGTCCTTTTCTTGCCTTTGTGGCATGCATGCACCTACTACTCATGTAAAGGAAACTACGAGAGCTGAGGGAACCATCTACCGAATCTTGCCTACAGTATCTGCCCCACCGGTCAAAGCACCTCAGACTAATCCCTACATGTCTTTATCCTCTATTTGCTCAGCTCACAGCCTCACACAGCCCTCAGGTTCTTCCACCTGATACATTTTGTTGAGGTTTTTCTGGTGGTGTTTTGGCTGGTTTTTTTTCTTCTTTCTTTGTTTTTTAAAGAAAAAACCACAGTAGATGATTAGATGCTTAATGACCAAAAGTCATTTCACACCCAGCCATTTTCCAGAACCAAGCAAGCCGCCAGTTCAGGGATAGGATGTAATACCGGAGCCATGGGTAGATGTACTCCTCGTGGTATCTGCAGTTGTGTCCTCTTCTTCAGAGGAGATGGGGACAAAGTCACTGTGTTGATCTGCCTTTACCAGCCATGTGCTGCAGAACATGTGACTCTCCTTGTACCTTACACTTTAACCTTTCAACATAAATACTATGGCTTTTCTATCGAAACAGAAAGCGGTTTTGGATTTACTGATTACTCTTTCTGTACTTTTACCTCTGAAGTCATCTGTAATGTAAGTGTATATATAATTCTGTTAAAGTTATCTCTGGAAGAAGTGAAATCCCCTGTAGCCTTTAAATGAGTTTCAAAATAGTAGTAAATCTTTAAATAAACACAATCTTTTCTACCACATTTCAATTCTTTTTTCCAAAATACCAAAAGCGTGCAGTAATGGTTATTTTTAAGCAGCTCTTCTGATAGGTATTTTGGGGATACTGTGAACTATCTCTGTCTTGTTCCCTCTTCATCACGATTCTTTGTCCTACCCACAGCACTACCAAGAGAAACTTCTGCATTATCAGTCATGTGAAACACCATCACTGCCAACTCACCGTGCTGCCCACTGAGTAAGAATATCTTGCCGTATCTTGTGAGCAAGTTATCTATATATAGACGTGGGGCTTTTTTATTTGACATGTAAAATGAAGGGATCATTAGTTTGCCTTGGAATGAGCAGTTTATGGGATGAAGCATATACATCGTGCTGTATTTTCCCAAGGCAACAGTAAAATATTAATGAAACAAAACGTGCTGGTCCTAGTAAGACATAACAGCAAGATACACTGTCAAAACTTAAGAACTGCTGTCAAGCTATTACAGCCAAAAAAAAAAAAAAAATCATAATCGGCATAAAAACCTTTTCTTGTCTTCAAAAGATGACCAAGACTAGTTCAGATGAGCTTATTTGTATTATTATAGAAGCTTCAAATACACCTTCATTTTCAGGAACTGTTGATTCAGATACTGCATAGGACACTATAGCCTGAAGTCACAATTACCATTTCAGTCTCAGTTCCCAATTAATTTAGAAGGCAAATAGTATTTTAGCTTGACTGAGATGATTCAGAGAGATTCTCTACCACGGAATGCCCCAACATTAAGTATTTTATAATATATTGGAATTACTTCAAGTGTTAGGATCACCATAACTACTAAAAAAGCAAGTTTCCACAGCTCCAAAACATTCATTAAAATAGATTCATCCACGCTGCTACTTTACACACATTTCCTTGTGATCTTCATTATATTTAGATGTTTCTTCTACTTCCAGTAAGTAATCAAAAATATTTAGGAATGCTGAATGAACAGAACCTTGCACCCTACACACTGCTAAATTGTTCTTTTCGCATCCTTTCCTTATTTTAAAAGGAGCATCCATTCTACTCTGCTTTTTGTAGGAGTGTCCCAGCATCTTTATCCTTCTTCTGTCTCTTCCTCTAGTATTTAATTGTAGGGGTTTTGTGGGTGTTTTTGTTTGTTTGTTTATTTTTAAAGAAAGCCTTCAACATACAGGCAAAGTCACACAAACTTAAGTTCCTACTCAACTGAAAAATGGCACCAAAACATCGGAGAGCCAATAAACATACCCTATTATAACACTTGATCTCAAATCCTTTTTGTATTGTTAGAGCATTTTGCTATCCTTTCACAGCTGCTTGCATCTCCCTTTCCTCCAGAGGCAACAAGTACTATTGCTGTCCATCCATTTCAGTTTTTAATATCACCAGTCCCTGCAATTAGTTTCAATAATTAAGACATGTTCAGCTGCTTTAAGACCTAAAAGCACACTGGCTCTCTGTGGAGGCAATAGCTGATAAGCCTGTTCTATTTTTCCATAGCGCCTTGTACTCGTAATAGCTGTAGGTAAGGCAGCATGTCTCACTGACCGATTCCCTCAATGGATCCTAGTTGTACGCTTCTGGAAAACCCCAAGGATAGCAGACTTAAAGAAAAAAAAAAAATGTTCTATAGCATCTTTTCTGTTAGGTCCTATCTAAATTCAGAATCTCTTTTCCAAGGTAGAAGGGCGGGCTGTAAATACAGAAATCAAGTTAAGATCCCAAAACAATTTAGGAAGCAATTATCTGATCTGGGTGCTCAAGACAACAGAAGATGCTCTTGGAAAGCCAAAGCAAAAATGAAATTATTGCTTGGTTAATAATTGCTTGATTTTGTTTAGTGCACTTCCTTTTGCTTTAATTTAATACTTTTTATTTAAGACAGTTTGATGTCTCTACCTAATATTTATTTACTGCAGGTTTTTGGAAAAAAGGAAATCAGTTCTAGAAAGCAAGCATACTTGGCAAAGCACAAAGATAATAATGAATACTAACCAAGCTCACTAGTGAGCTTCTATGGAAGTTTTAAGAAATGACAGGATTAATGACCAGCAAGATTAATAAAGGCATCAATTAATGTACTTTTTAAATGAGTTACATTTTGCTGCAATACCTCAGCTCCAAAACCATCCTGAAGAAGCCAACATCAGCACACACTTCTTTTCACAAACCAGCCTGGAAAGCGTAAAGATGAACTTCGTATCCCTCTAGATGCACCTGCACCCTAACCCATCATATTTACCTCATGATTTAAACTTCAGATTCTCTGAACAATGGTGACTGTCTACCACTATAGCTCAAAAATTACCTCCCTCATCATCCTCTTCATGTCCCCCTCCTTTTCATTTCTCCTGCAGGCATACCGGACCATAAAGCAGCAAACTAGGATGAAATGCAGCCTGGACCAGGTGGCTTACTTATCTGAGTGATTCCTACAGCATCAGACACCTCTCTGGTTTAATGGCAGACGGACAGATGGAAAGAGCTGAAGCTGCGATCACGTCTCTCCTCTCTAGGTATAATGGACAGTGTGAGAAAGGCTGGCAGATACCGCTGTGGCTCTCGTGGTGCTGGCTTGGCTGCCAGCACTGGGGACTGGTTGCCTTCTTGCAGCCAAGCTGCTTGGGTTTCAACTTCTCTGCCAAAAACGGTGCTTTTTCACAGCGAGGAGCAAGATAGCAAGGTGTCCTCTCAAGTAAGATTTTACATGATAGCATTAAAAGTTATGCCATTTGTTCTTCTGCAGTGAAAACTCAATGATTTTAGTAAGTCCTTTGTATTATTAGGACTAATAACAACAAAAAAGGCAACAGACCAGGAGCTTTTATTGGTCTGATGCTAAGGAATATGGCAGGCAGTTAATCTCGATCTCCGTTTTATTTATATTTTTTAAGATTGCCTAAACGGATCGCACCTGTGAGATTCCTTAGTTCCCTCTGCAAGCTATCCTTCCATAAGTGGCACAGCTGAGGAATGAAACAGACCTCTACAAGAGTCTTAAAAAAAAAAAAGGCACCACAAAACTAGATGCAAAAAACCTAGACCAATGAATCCATGATTATTTGCATCCCTTGTATCTGTTGTGCTATATTCTCGGTGGGCTGGTTAAGGAACTCTAAGGACACAATTACAAACATAAACACTCCCCAAGTATCACAGCTACAAAACAGAAACAACCTGCACTCAGCTGAGCAACTCAAAAATATTTTGTGCACATCAGGTTACTTTGTTTGAATTGCAGTTTAAAGACTTCAAGAATTGAAATAATTATTTTAAACAGTGTCCTATGTACTGTATACATGCATAAGCATCTACGGTTTTGCTAGGAAGTCAGAACCCTTGATGACAGCGATACACTGTCAAAAAAGAAGCTCAAGACAAACTATTTAAAATGGATTTTGGTTCAGAGCCTCTTGTACTTTGAAAGCTGGCTGCTGCCTCCCGGACAAAGGGCTGGCTGCAGAGAGAGGCCAGATGGGAACGCCGGGAGGTCGCTCCTGCCAAGAGAAACTCCAGGAACTACCCTCCTTGTCCTGGTCTTTACCTCTGGCACTCCCTGCTCACACCTGGGTTTTCTGGGCAAGGAGGATATCACAAACACTGCCGAGAGCTGCTGCCGCGTTTAGCCTGTTAGATCACGCTACCGGCGGCTCCTTCTATACTTGGCTGAGCATGTTGCAAACTGCAACACCTGACTTGCTGGAACCAAGTTATCCTAGCATTTGCAGCCAGCACCATTTAGTTCAGCATTTCTTATCACTGGGCCAAGACAGCACTTATTTCTTTCCTCAACATGAAGAAAAAAATAAATCTGACTCGCATTCTAAGCAAAAAATAAGCAAGGCATTTGTGATACGTGTTTCACACTTAATAAGTTTTGTATCTTTTTTTAAGCAATCCATTCTGTCAGTCACCCTCCTTCAGGCACACCATGACCAATACAGTCATGCTCATACTTTGTTGCATGGTTTTAAAAAGCACAGTTTGAAAAAGGTGCAAACAGCTCGCAGATTATCTCCATATTTAGCTCTGATTTGAAGGCACGAGCTCCCGCGGCCAGAGGCACCCAAGGACCGCTCTCGCCGCAGGCAGCCTCCCACGCTCACAGGAGCGATCTTCAGCGAGACCATTTGTTGACAATTCCTCAGTTCCTTGGAAAGTTCAACATAAACACACGCGCATGCTTCAGATGTTTCCACACCCGCCATAGAAAAGCTGCATTTAAAAAAAAAGAGAGGTCTCAGTTTTAAAAGTCTCCAAGAAAACCCACAGCGGGTCAGTTCAGCTCCTGAGCAGCGCGACACAGCTGCCATCGTGTCGCAGGACAGACGGTCCCATCGCCCTGCCTGCCTCCGCTGGGGTGGCCCCAGCAAAAGTGCCAAAAGCAGATTATGCCAATGTAGCAGAATATAATCCAAGAGGATACAAGGGGACAGTCTCCAGCGTTGGTACTGGCAAGTGAAACACTGCGGCAAAACCCAGGGATTTAAACCCTTGCCTGGAGGCTTGTACATGGGGAAGGAGTCACTGCATCAGTTCTTCCCATCACCGTCCAAAGCTGTGAGGAGTTACCTGCCTCCCAGAGTAGGTAGAGAGGGAAGTCTCTGCAGAATTTACAGCTTTTTGCCTTCCCTTATCGTTAATTCTCATTTCATAGGGAGAGCTGCAAAGCTCATGGCCCAACACCTTTGGAAAAAACTCCTGGCATGGAAGTGATAAACAATATAAAACTGGACCACCGAAATACAGCACTCATTTACAATCAGGACCTGCTATTCTAACTTCTCTCAATGCACGAAACAGCTCCTAGTGGGAAAAAGTTTATTGGGAAAGGACAGCGGGATCAGAAGACAAGTAACACTTTACTTTCCAGTCACACACATGAAAAAGAAAAACCACAACTCAACTCCAGCACCCACAGAAGAGACTTCTAGAAAACTATAATGAAAATGTGACAAATCTCCAACCGAACACATCAAATAGGAAAAGGGAAACAGACCAAGGGAGAACAAAATCTCCTATTAACAGCCATGTCAAACAAAATTTATTTTACCTTGCCAGTGCTACCATAACATTCCAAAGTATTAACTACTTCCGCTCCACTAAAAGCGGAGTTAATGCAAGGTCCTAAATATCTCCTGTATTGACTCATCATTATTTTTATGATTTTGGGGTGACTTTATCCCTGAAATCAGAGGTAATACCTGATACAAGTTGCTCATTCAATTTAGAAGTAACACACAACCTATTGCCCTCCATTTTTTACATGTCGGGCACCTAGAAGATGACAAAAGAGAGCTAAGCAGCAGAGTACTCAAAAGGTAGTGACTTAGATCTAAAATAAACATGGAGTGACTTAACTCTTAAACACACAACTGCCTGCATGCATGGGAGCTGACACAGCTTCCTGGATAGTCTGCTGGAAAACAGAGGATGAAATAGTTTGATTGAGACCAACATAGACTAGCTGTAAAGAATAATTGAGCTGCTTGCAAGATTGGACTTGAGCTCTCTCTTCCCCTATTCATTTGCACAGATTAGAAGAAGAATGGGATTCAGACACTTTTTCTAAAGTTTTCAGCTCATCTCAAAATCAATACAGAACATCCAACCCCCAGGAACACCACTGGGAAAAAACCAAAACAAAACAGAACAGAAAAATCAACCGAACTCTGTGCAGTTGAAATCACTAGGCCATAAGGCTCAGGTTGTACCTATCAAAGTAGCAGTTTTGATTAAAAACTCCTTTCATTTATTTACATGCATCTTAGATATATTTTTAGTCCACTTCTGCCTGAGTGGAGCTGTTCTTCATAAGCGCAAAGATATTTTAAAGAAAAACTAAAACTTGCGTAAACTTAATATTTTTAAAAGAAACTTCTTGGATTCTAGCATCTAAAATAAAACCTGCATTCCTAAATTTTGCCCAGTGCATTGAAACAACATAGCTGCACAGTTTTATAAGCCTATTGGTTAAAGCATCTTTAACTGGATCAAATAAAAATGTTGGGTAAATGAGGCATATTAATATCACTGTTGGCATTTAAATAAAAACTAAAGTTAATATTTTGATTGCTTTCTTTCCCAACATTTATTTTATGCCTCCCAAAATCTTACTGTTACATATACAATCACATTAGACCTTGCTGCAGTTAAAATATCACCATACAAACCAGAGTACCATGGAGTTTCACAAGCACACTTCCTGAGCCAACGCTGAAAATAACCCACAGGAAAAGGCTGTTGTTGAGCATATAAACGGGTCTTTCATCAATTCTCATGTCACATTTGAGTCTCCATTCTAGATCCGAGATAGTCTCTGGAGCTACATTTTGTTAACCTGCAATTTATACCACGGTTGGCAACTGGAGACAGAGCGTGCGTGTTGGAGGCGGGGGAGAAAGGCCAACATCTAAGCGACAAATATGCAACTTAACTTGGCTTCCCCCATCTTGAGGAAAAGGAAATACATACTAAGAATGCCAAAATTAGGAAAAGCACAAACATAGAATAAAAGAGGAAAGAAAAAGATAAAGCGGTGGAGATTAATTTATGAAAGTGCGTGACACCTGAGTTCCTGTTCTCCATAAACAGGGGGGGTTAGGAAGCAGGCTAAAGGACGCGGGGATTTTACGCGCTGCTTTGCTTTCTTCAGGCTCCCCCTCATCGCATTAAGCCACCCTTTGGCTGAAGGCAAGAGCTGACTCGCTGAGCTGAAGTGACATCACCGGGAGGAAGGACGAGGACATCCTTGTATTGTACCAGGGGGATCGATGGGAACAGCACAGTTAGGACATTTTTGCCATCTGTGGTGAGCACTTCTATGGTGAGAAACAAAGGATAGAGCGGTTTACCCTCAAAAAGGCTCTTTTAATGCGTACGGAGTGCACATGCTCCAAGGTTAATGTGATGCAATTTTTTAGACTGCAGAGGACTGTGACAAAAGTAACCACCAAACCTTTTGAGGAGAGGCAGAGGGGTTCACCCAGCAGCCCGGCACTGCACCCCAGCAGCGCCCGCCTCGCCGCTGCTACCACCATCGGCTTGCTCATTCTCATACCCACACACACACCTGGCCGCAATTACACTCAGTAAAAAGATAACATCAAGAACTTCAACTACATCTATTTTTATGTAGCACTTGTAATACCATCCGATAAATTAGAAGTCTTTCATTACTGCACCTCCAACTTGGTCAAAAGTTTCCCTACATGCTGTGTCCATGCCAAACTGCTTCACCCACCCCTTTCTTTTACCAAAATCAACAGGGAGCCCTTGAAAAGGTGGATGAAAGAAATACCAAAGACAAAAATTCTCTTTCATGACAATCTCAGATCTTCACAATTGTTTTCATTTTGTAAGACCTTTCAAACCTTTTCAAGACTGGATTGTACACTAATGGACTTGGTATTGGAAAAATGCAGTTCTCAAACTCCTTTCTCTCCCTCATTGGAGAGGGAAAGCATAGGACCTCAGAATCTTTCCCAACATCAAAACAGATTAAATCAGCACATCTCAAACACATTTGGATGAGAATGTGTCAAAATTCTTTTAAAGCAAGAAAGTTCTTATTCATTCTGATTTAAAAAAAAAAAGGGGGGGGGGGGGGGATTGGCATACTTCTCCCAGACTGCCTATCTTCTTCATATAATACATGCATTTTATTTCAAGTTGTACAGCAGGTTAAACTGTAAAGCTGTATGACCAAAACCCACTTTTCCTTCTCTTAGTGGAAAAGCAGACCACGGAGACACTGACTTGCATAAAGTTTCTAGCAAGGAAAGAAAATGCAAAACACCCCATATGCTTTCCAGAGCAAAAAAATTCACTGCACGTCTTTCATATAGTTTCATATGCTACGCTAGTAGTACAAAATAATTAACTGACATAGAATAATTCCAGACCCAAGGACAGTGATTTGACTAGCCCTTGGGGAAGAAAAGGAGCTCAGAGTGGTATACAGCCCAGGATGAGGGTCCCACCATCCGCATGCTCCCAATTCCTTCCCAAAGTCCTTGTGTCAGAATATCAATATTCCCAAGCAACAGTACTACCCCTTCTCACCAATATTCCCATTTCTCACCGATTTGGACTCTGATTAGACACCCCTAACTTTATTACAGAATTTGTTGCTTCATAGTCCGTAAAGGCAAAACATGAGAAGTCATCAAGACGGCATATTCCTTATGTTCTCTAGCCAAGAATTGCTTTGTCCATTCCCTGCTCCTGAGCCTCAGAGCCGGGACTGCCAGATAGGCTTTGCATCCAGCCTCGCGGGGGACGGGAAGCGGAGATCTGAGCCATCTGACTCACTCCTTACTGACAAGCCCTCGGAGTTGGCAGAAGACTACCAGCTGCATAACACGTAAATGAGAAAGCGAGGTAGGGAAAGGAAAAGAAAAAGGCAGGCTTGAGGAAGCAGAATACAAAAAGAAAGCCAGTGATAACACACGACCACAGATAATGAAGCCTGATAGGAAACCTAAATAGCGTATTATCAAAGCTATTCCATTAAAACCCAAGGTACAATTACAGAGAAAGAATTTAACATACAACTAAGGGTGCCAGAAGCCGGCTAGAAGCAGAGGGGGAGATGGGAAGACAAGACAAGACTGCAGAGCTGATGGAGGAAAAGGAACCTGCCTTCTTCAGATCAGAAACTAATTCATTATTATATTTAAGAAGCAGATGAAATCCAAAAAATCTACATATCTGACTTCTACCTATCAGGAAGTTATATTCTTCAATAAAATTCAGTAAAAAGAAAACATGGGGTTTAATATATAACACTTTCAATACCTAAAATGTATTTCGTGCATTCAAATCTCAGCATAAGTGTTTGAAAACTGGTTTTAAATGCTATTTAGACCCTGCAGTATTTTATTAGTGTTTCTCTTGTGTTTTTGAATGGGAATTTTGCAATTGCAAAAAAAACCCTTCCCTAATACAGCCAATCCCTAAACACCACCACATTTATCTGGTGTAATACTGCCCACCAGAAACATGTTTCAATGCTGACAAAGTTCAGTACATCAAAGAGGAATATATATCAAAGCAAAGTGCTTAACCACACAGATTTCAATACTAAATTCAATATTCCAGGAAGGCTTTCATAGACACTTAATTGACCTCTGGGGACTCAGTCACCAAAGCAGAATTTAGTCCGGAAGACTAAACTTGTATTTTACATCAAGACGCTTATTTCTGGAAAACCAATGGTTTATTCTAAATCAGCAGGGGTGGGAAAAATAGGAAGCAGCATTTAATTAAACCAACATTAAGATCTCAAAGGACTGTTGTCACATGGTACTCCCCCCTAGCCCTTTCTGAAGAAAAATCCTAGCCGGAAACACGACACAGCTATAAATTTCGTCAAAATCAGTTAGCAGTGATGTATATTTCCAACATCTTGAAGGAACACTGTCAAAAGTAGCCAATAAATACAGTATGCTATTCGGTGAAGGAGCAGACTCATTCAACCTGAAGTACAATTCTCTTGCCTAGAACAACGTAACAAATACCAAAAGGAATACCACAAGCTCCAGAGAAGTTTAAGTTTCTGTTTTCTGCAGCATAACAGATGTTCCAAGGCACGTTCATTGTTCCTTTACATCTTTAGATTACTGAACAAATGTACACTCAATTTTACTTTTAGTTTTAAGGAAGATTTTGCTGTCCTCCTCAGAATAAAGGTTTGTCACTAAGAAGAGGATAACCAATGCATAAATATTTCTCTTTCATTAGGAGGTTTTAAAAAAAAATAATGGTGTTACTTCAAAACAGAACTGTTAAAACTACTGGTCTCTGACAACGTTAAAATGAATTGCAGCAGTACCAGCAGCACTGACTTTTCACCTCACTTTTCAGGCCTAAATCATTCATTTCTCAAAAAAACAAATCCAAATAGCTGCTTTTCCTGTTGTTATCTGCAACTGGATAATGATATTTAAAACTTTTTACATTTAACAGCATAACACATTCATCTTAATTATCCATTTTAAATTGGTAGTCAAACAAGTAGACTAGGACAAAATAAACAATCCTTAAAAAAACATTTCAAGATAGGGTTTTTTTTCTATTGTGGAAACAAAACATGGAATATCTGCTCCCAAGGTATTGTCATTACTTTCTTTATTGAGAATATTCCTCTGAACTACTTAACACAAGCAAAACCCATCAGTGTCCCATCAGCAGCACCTGTCCCACCTCAGTGGTTCACACACCGAATCGGGACCCTGGTTCTCTTCCTTCCAAGGCCAAGTCCACCTTCCGTACAAGGGAGGCTGACATCCAATAACTCAAAAATCAAGTGGTAAGTAACAACTGATACCCACCATTAACTACCTGGGACTGCCACTTGCATGTAAATCCCTGTGGGAAGGCCCAAGCAAACGAAACATATCTGAATTTAGTAAGACACATGAAGTTAGGATAGGAGCATTAGAAGGTACTACCATTCTCCATTAACGCATACTGGTTTTACCAGATGGGATCAGGAGGAAATTTCTCAGTAACCACGAAGCACTGGGTACATTATGAAAATTTTATTTCCTCCTCCAGAAAGAAATGTAATGTGGGGTAAAGACACCACCGAACTCTCCTGGTAATGGCAAGCCTGACATTCAGACTTAATATACTGCGTATGTGCTATTATGACTAGAAGTGTAGGCAATCGGTCTATTAATTTCTCAGAAGAACAATCTCATTTGTACATTGGCTTTAATCATAAGATAATTTGCTTTGAGATCTCCATTAGCAGTGCATTACAGGAGTTTTATGTGCCATGATCTATGAAAAAGAGCTAAGTGCGTGTTCTGACAGGCTGGGGAAAACACGAGCAGTAATTATTTCAATAACATCAGCACTGTTTCTCTAACCGGTTTTATAATACCACCTGGCCCAGGAAATGATAAAAGGCTCTTAAAGAACTATGCAGAAAAGGTAAGACGACATTGATAAAGAAGCTTCAAAGGATTTGAGATAACAATGACGGGAAAACTGGAGAAGCCGTCTGTCTGGCTCCATCTGGGCAAGGACCCTTACACCTCCCAAGCCAGGGCCAAAATGAATACCTGTACCTCCCTCTTCTAGCATCAGGAGACCACTGCCCCATTGTGTCCCCTTTTTTCCCCAGGGATTTCTTTGTTCCCCGAGATCTGCTGAAGTAACTGCATGCATTAACAGTTTCCTAAGGTAGTTTCTGACTACATAATTTAGTTTAAAATAAACACTTATATTAAGGGCTCTGGTTATGATTTTCTGTGTGTGCTTTTTAAAGAAAAACGCAACACAAACCCAATTACCTCAAGAACATCCAGCTCAGGCAGCAGCTACAGGTGCGGATGTGTCAGGGTGCAAGAGATCACTTAAACCTTTAAATCACCATTGGTACTGGGGAAGGTTTGTCTAGAGAGGGAGTAATTCTAAATCTCAGATACTCAGCCAGGTATGAAAACTATGGAATTTCACTCAAAGAGCAACTGCAGTCTCAGTTCTACCACGCTCCATACAGCAAAACTGTCCTTTTCTTTTCCTAAAGCAAAGATAAACATTCACCTGGATCCAGAACCACAATACAAACCAAAATAGCTCACATAAACACATAATATATATCCTTATGTAAGTTTGGTCTCACCCTTCTTAGGTAAACCAAATCAAGGGAATACCAAGAGTGTGGTCAAAAGCCCCGAAAGATACCCATAGATTAGATTTAAACAAAAGGCATAAACTCAGTGAGGAACTTAAAGTATACCAAAGACAAAACCAAGCATCACCCTACTGTAAACAAGTAAAAATACTCAACCACCACATGAATAAATATACCAATACTGAGACCATAACCATGATAAGGCTTCACACTTTCCATCAAACAGTCCAATGTTGAGAATATCAACTCTATAAACAACTATTAACATGGGATGCCACTTAAAATATTTGTTTCCACCTATACAAAAGGACACGCTCCCCTAAAGAATGGCCAGCTCTCAGATTCTTTGGAGCATGTTTGCTACACATATCCAAAATGAAACGAGTCTTAGTAACTCCCAGTGAAAAATGAAGTTAAATGCAACAACGTATAAGCTAGCTCATTTATTCTTGCCATTATGCATAAATTCTCAACAGTGTAAAGAAGTTTGCTCAGGACTGTGCAATATACAAGCTGCATATTTCATTGAAATCCTTATTGCTGGTTTGAGATAAATCTTTAGGATCTGTAAGACCAACTGATTAGCTGAAGTTAAGAAGTTAAATGATACCATATTGGGTCAAAACAATGCTTCACCTGTTACCACACTCTGACAGACACAGTAAGTGATGCTACTTAGGGCGAACGTACAAACCTGGCCACTCTGTGGCCCATTCCTCTTCCCAACATCCAGTCACAGTACTACAGATACTACAGATCTGTTCTTGCCTATTCCATTTAGCATCTGTTCTGGACATACCTATGAATCAGTCCAGCCCCTTTTTAAATCTGCTGATACCGTCTCTCTCCACCACCTCCTGAGACAATAAAACACAGCAGCAACCTGCAGAGTCACTAGACCCTGTCTTTCAGTAATATTCTGTGTGAGTCACAGAACTTGTGCACCACTACTACCTTCGCTGGGAGCACAGGGAGATACAGGAGACTCACTATATTCAGGGAGAGGCCATATCTTTTGTTATATCCAACAAGCTTTCAAGACCTGATAAGAATTTTGCATACCCAAAAGCTTGCCCGCTTCTCCCAGCTTTTATCAGCTGATCTAAAAATATATTCATTCCCCTTACAAACCTAGCAACTATGCACTCTATGGACGCTTATTCAAGTTCATCCTGAGACTTTGCTATCTGATTTGCTTTAATTAAATCTGGAAAAGCACATAAGTTAGTTCCCCAGATTTTGATCACATACGAGGAATAACTAGCTTACTTTTCCTCTTGACTCTTTACCAAGTGCAAACAGCTTTCAAAACAGCAAAAGCATATAGAAAGATATACACCTGCTGACATTTAACAAAAGGGGTACAGCCTCTCAAGTCATCATCAAGTCAACATGTTTACAACCAACAGTTACAATGGAGCTGTTTAACTTCCCTTTTCTCTTTATTTTACCTGCCAAGTCTCAAGCGCCTGCTTGTAGCTTCACAAGGGTCCTCAACCTCATAGAAGCCAGGGCTCTGGTCTTCCACGCTGCTGGAGTTCTGCCATTCAAAACAGAGATTTCTCCCAGCACCCATAGCAAAAGGCAAGTTCTCATACTCAGGTATTTCCTCATAGTGACGCACATTCTCATACTCTGGAGCAAAACTGCTAGTTACAGAATTGAAATGCGTTTGCGACAAATTCTCTCCCGAAAGTACATGCCCGTCTAAAGACTCCAGCCTTTGGTTATTTCGCATCTCAGGTTGACTTCTATTTCTCTGCCTCTTCTTCTGTAATGCCGGACTACTTATTTCTATGGAATGCACCTTGGCAGATTTAGTTTTCCTTTCACTGCCTACAGATGCTATATTCCGGTTGTTACCATTTCCACCCCCATCTCCGGTGGAAAGATTGGCAATAGCACTATCCATTGACTGGCTGCCTTTAGAAAGGAATTTTTGGAAGTCACTTTTCATTAAGCAAACAGACAGTTTCATGTTGAGAAACTTTTTCAAACTATTCTTCTTCTGATGGTCTTTGCAAGGTTTGTCTGTCCTTTCCATGTCCACAGAAGAGAGAGATTTGGCCCTAGGCTTCGTCACAACAGTCAAGTGGTTGAAGCCAGTAGCAACATTAGCAGTTTTTAATGATTCAGAATTTCCTGAAAATGGAAGAATAGGATGAGGTAACTTCCAGACGGGTTTCTCAGAAGAACGTTTGGGTATGTCACAGGATGACAGTGTGCTTTGCTCCTTGGCTGGTGGATGCGTAAAGTGAGATCCTTCGAGAACACTGTTCGATTTGTCCTCACTGGAGGTGTAAGAACTTTTCTCCACAAGCTCTGCTGATGCAGCTTTTTTCAGCAGGCCAGCAGCTGGAAGGCTGTGCCTCTGTGGTTTCTTAGGAACGATTTTTGGAGAACTTTCATCCTTTATTTTAACTTCTTTATCTTCCAATTTTTGTGGGGAAACATGGAGACTATTGGAAGCAAATGAGTGCTGACTGCTAGTTAATTTGAGTTGCTTTGGCAAACTCATGGACAAAGCATCACACCTGACAAAGTTAGTCCTTCTGTCCACAGCATCTAGCATACTGGCATCATCTGTCATCTCATCCATGGAGTTAACTAAGTTCTGGTCTGCATCTAAAGAACATTCAACACTTTCCACCAAATCAGAAGTTTTATGTGGCAACTGAGGCAAAAGATTTTGTGAAGCTGACTCTTCCGTAGCAGGTTCCTTCACCTGATGCACTTTGTCCGCATTGCTTTGAGTTATCTCACATTTTTCAGGATGAAGCACTTCTATATTATTGTTATAACAAACACTTTGACCAAGGATATTAATTTTTGCTGGCTTTTTAAAGCTTTGATCCACAAGCCCGAAGGAATCTTTCTCTGAATTAGATGGTTCCTTTGTTCCTTCTCCTGTGGTGTCTATGCCGTCCTGACGGACTAGACATGCAGCACGTGGCTTTCTTGGCTTAGGGATAGGAAGCACTTTTGAGCTCAGGACTGAAGATGTTTCAGAGGAGGCTTTATCAGGATCTGATTTCATACCTATTTCACCCAAAAACGTACTATTGCTACTTAAATTTTCATTTTCAAGGATTTCCTGGTCCAATGGGCAAGAGCAACTGTGGTTATTTTCAGTCAAACTAGGACAAATTTCAGACATCTGAAACTCATCAGCAGTGAGCTTATTGTCAGTACTTTGTGGCTTCCCTTTAGCTACCTCAGAAGATGACGAAGACTGTACAAGTTCCATAATCTCTATTTTAACGTTGTTCTTGGAACTGCTGCCATCCCCTTTGTCAAGTTTGTCTGCATACCTGTGCCTCACAGGACTGCTGTTAGGAAACACACTATGAGTTAGAACATCCTTAAGTTTCTCTTCCAAAATGCTGGCTTTCAAAACCACCTGATTTCTATTTGCCAGTTTTTCATTGTGACTGTCCCCCAGAGCTAGCGCGGTTTTTTCACCAACTTTGATGTTCTCTAAGTTTTCAAAGTGTTCAAAAATGATCTGCGTTTTACAGGTGCTCTCCCCATTTCCAAGCTTACGAAGGCATTCAAATTTGCAAGATGACATTGGCAGAATGTATGCTGTGTTACCAGTACTCCCTTCCAAGGCTTCATTTTTATAGTTCAAGTGGTCTAGTGTTTGAGAAGAATCTCCCCTGTGCTCCTCAAAGCTTTTTGTGCTTTTTCGTGTAGATGACGGAGGTTTAACTTCCGGAACGGATGAGCTCTTGAGAACCTTTGGTTTTGGTGCAATTGCTGGCTTGGTTTTCCTTGCTGCTTGTATAACACCAGAAAGTACAACATCGGGCTTCGGTGCAACAGGTGGAGGCGTTGCCTTGTGTCCTACCACAAATTTTGGTTTGGGGGCCACTGGTGGCTTCTTAATTTCTAGGAAGGATGGAAAACAAAGACTTTAGTCACCATCAGCCCACAGAACAACTTCCCCTGTATCGCAGTATTATTAGAAGTTTTGTAACATTTAAATCATGTGATCTACAAGATTTCAATGTGTGTATGTATACATTTTTTCTCTTAAAAGCCTGCCTCCCTTCCCTACCACTGCTTTTTTGCCTGCCTTTGTTTTAACAGGCACAATCAAAGAGTGGTAGGAAAAGTCTTCAAGGGTAACCTGTTCGTTAAAAAACTGTCTACCTTTTTGAAAGTGCATGTCTTTGCTCAGATGCTGAAGTACGATGCCAATAAAAACAGAGCAGATTAGCCTGCTTTTGCAGTTTGAACTAGTATAATAGCATTTAAAAATGGTGGACATGTATAATAAGCCATAAAGATAACAGAACAGCTATGGTAACTACCAGGACAGTTCAGTCCCCTCCCCTACCACCTTTGGAAATGTGTAACCTAAAATTCCTCTTTCCCTTCCTCTTATGTTCAAACAATACTGAGATGAATTACCATACCAGCTGTAAAACTGGCATGTCACTACCATCAGTTCAGTGAAAACTCTGTGGTGTGAAGTTAATGCAGTAATTCATAACAAGTCAGTACTTTCCTACTGTAAAATACTATTTCTGGGCATCTTATAAAATTACTCTTCCCAACATGTTAACTGTCTGACCTAGAAACAACCACCACTGCTGTGACTTATGACCCACTTGACAGCACAAGATAACAAACCCTGGGGAGAGCGGATGGCAGGAAAAGAAGCACATGAGGAACTTGTGAGATTATGGAGTTTCAATCATGTTGTTGTTTTCGTTGTTTTGGGTTTTTTTAAGGTATGTCTGAAACTTTTTAATATTGCCGGAGATTGTTTATGACCAATTTATTTCCATGTGTTGGAATAATTTCAGATTTCCAAGTGCTCTGAGTGATTTTTAATATATGAACACTGATTTATAAAGTAAACAAGTTTCTCATTCTGTTTTTATGTACTACCTCTATATTTATTACCTTTGTTTTGAATAATATTTTGGTATACTTTCAGGAAGTCACACACATGTTAAATAAAACTCTCACAAAAACATGCTAATTAATGTTTCACATGCAAAGAGATTGGGTAAGCCATTGATTTATTATTTTCTTTGAAGCATAGGTTTGGTGTTTGGTTGTTTTTTTATCACCATTATTATTATAGATGTGCAACTACATCCTATTCTCTAGTCTAGAAACATGAGAATAAAGTTTCAGACTTGGCGGGGGGGGGTTCTGTATTGGGCTTTTTTTGGTCTGTTTGAAAGAAATCTAGATGATTTAAATAAAATTTAAAAAAAAAAAAAAAAAAAAGAGATGCCCTCAGTTGCAAGCATTTCCCAAACACTAACCCACTGCTCTAAGCAGATGGCCAGAAACAATGTCTCTACTATAGAAACAGGAAAACCATGTTTTTCTAGGACATGAATCATTAAATGGTATCCAGACTGACTCCACTTACACTTAGAATAGCTGTCCTTGCTGTAGTTATAGTAGCTGAGGTAAACTCAATGGCCGAG
This sequence comes from Astur gentilis, assembly GCF_929443795.1. NCBI lineage: Eukaryota > Metazoa > Chordata > Aves > Accipitriformes > Accipitridae > Astur > Astur gentilis. Next base: position 13,459,172 of record NC_064913.1, read on the forward strand.
ACAATTTTTGAGACATTTTGCAAGAGGGAATGCAGAATTTCTTTCCAAAGGTACAGCTCCCTATAGCCATCGATGACAGCCAACAGTGACCCAACTACCAGCTACTGCAAAGGCTGTACCACCTTCTGCGTCCTGTCCAAAGACAGGTTTCCCACAGAGTGAAGAGTCAATAGTTTGCTACGAAAAAAAATTAACCCTTTGGATGTGCAACTACTGATCCTGAACAGGAGAAGAGGGGTTGTATGCTCACTTTCAGACAAGGTAACTGCCTATTCAGTTGAAGAATGAAGTGATGGCAATAAAGAAGCCTGTTTTCTACAGTAAAAACCAAGGAAGGGATGCCCAGTTTGTCACAGAATACAACACAGTAGTAGACCTGGGCCACGCTCAGTAATATTTATTAAGTTATTAAAGTTCCCTGAAAACAGGAGAGAGACAGTCTGCTTGGGAATCCTTCCTGACACCCAAATGAGAGAAACAGATTGCAGAATATACAGGAGATTAAACACTGGCTAGGTAAGTGATATCCTGTGGATTATTTGTCCCACTCCACAAATTAAGTCCATAAACCTTGGAAGTTTTTCTCTCTCTAGTGGGACTGCCTAACATTTTGGATAGCAATCAAACTAGATTACTCTGCAGGGCTTTCAACTAGTGTTTATTAGGGAGGACACTCAGAAGTTGTGATATGATACTGTTACCTGAATGTAAGATTCAGAACTAAAACATGAAAATGTAAAGGGATACAAAGAAAACAAACCAGTTGGTTTTATGCCAATAGTGGAAACCTGGATAATAAACAGAACAAGAAAAATTCACTTCTGATAATAAGTGTGATTCAATACGATTTTGCTGAAGCCTACTAGAACTTTTCAAATTACTTCAATGTTTAAAAGCATTGGGATAGACAGAAGAGACCAGCAAGTTGCCTGGTATCATAAAAACACCATTATCTGCTTTAAAGTGATTACTCTAGATGAAATGAGCAGATAAGGGTCAATGTATTAACAGGCACATTACAGTCTCAGTATCAATACAGATCTGCCGTCAACTGCTCAATCAGAAAGGAATGCAATGAAGAGCCCTTTCAAACATGAATATGATGTGAGAGGAAAGACTCCAGGAAGGGAATGCATACCAGTAGTTTTCCTCAACAAAATATCTTTTAAGTTTCTGAAAAATACAAGCAATTAACTTCTTCGAGAAAATCACAGCAGCTAGGCAAGGCTAAAAGTATATTAGATTTCGATTAGAAATCAAGAATTAAAGTTTAGTTGATTATAAACTAATTTAATTCACCATGTGTCGATAAAAAACCGTTCTACATAACATAGTGCTTTAAAAGGGACAACTTCCCATCCTGAATAGAGAGAAAACTAAGTAGGAGGCAACTGATATATATAAAGGTGTAAGGAATGACTTGAAGTCATATGAGAATGACTTTTTGTTAAATGACAAGCATAAGCAAGCCTCTTTCTTGAAAAACAATAAATATAATCAAGGAAATGTTATACAACAAATGCATGGAGTAGCGAGTTGTTTGGACAATGGGCTTTCTCCTGGTGCCGTATGGAACCGTTCACTTAAGAATAGAGATCATTGGTTATACTTAGGAGAGTAAAAAATGAAGAGAATTTGGAAATCATTGTAGACAGTCATTTTGAGAGTTCCATTCAAGTTTGCAGCTAAGCAGTATAATAGTCCTTCGAATTACAAGGAGATAAATATAAAAAGATTAAGGGAGCTGAAAATATTTCTGTACACAGCACCTGCCAGACTGTTGGTGACATGCTATGTCACCTTCTGGCATTCTTAGATGAAAATTTGGGATGAAGGCAAGAAATAACTACAGAAGTATCCAAGGCCTAAAAAAATCATACCTCAAATCACAAGAAAGCTCATCATGCTTAATTTAACCAAGAATTTAAGAAATGAGATGGTAATAGTATATATGCTTATGCACATGTGAAATATTTTTGATAACAGATGGCTCTTTGAGCAGGAAAAAAACCCCCAAAACCAAAACAAAGACACAATGAGATCCCACAGCTGACCACTGAAGTTTGACAAGTTGAAACTAGAAACAAAGCTTTAAAATTATCATTAAACCCAAAGGATAATTAACTACAGGAACATCTTGCCTAGGGTTGTGGCAGAGCCACCAGCACTTACAGTCAACCTAAACTCACTTTCTGAGATGTGTAGAAGTTTCAGAGGAAATTTTGGACTGGACATTGGATTCTCTGGCTTGCCTGACTCAGGGGATTAGAATAGAGAATCACTATGATTTCCCCTGCTTCCCCTTTCAATCTTACCCATTTCTCAGAGAAGATCCCTGTATCCAGACTAGCATCATGGGTTACCAGTAATAAACCCAAATGTAAGAGCAGAAACACAAAGTTCTATTTCCATAAACAGATTAAATGATTAGGAGCCAGAGAAACAGCCAGAGATATCCTCTGACTTGCTTGACTAGGCAAAGGAAGAAATCCATAAATAAAGCTACTAACAAAGCTGCCATCATCAACAGGAAATCTACTGCTCATCTAGGAACAGCCAACACTGTGTTCAGTGCTGAAGGAAAAAAAAAAAAAAAAAAAGATGCTTAAAAATACCAACATACCCACCACCTTTAAAAAAAATCAGATTAAAAAGGGCATTATTTTGCTAAAAATAAATAGCCATTAGCACCACCTATTGCAGGTTAATACATATGCTCCTCGTCCAAATTCAGGTCACAGCAGAGAAGAGACATTTGTCCTTCTGGTGAATCATCTCCAGCATGCTGAGGAAAAAGCAACACCCATTCTCATCCTGCTGAGCTCCTCTGCAACCGACACTCGTTATTGCTTGACTAGTGTGTGTTCCTGTCCTACCTTCAAGTTGTTTTAGAGGGAGATGAGAACACCCTGGAGCAACTTCTACTCTCAATGTTTTGGCCTTAAAGTGTCCATTTCTGTTCTTCAGATGATAGGCTTTGGCAACTGAGGACCTCACTTAAAAATGCTCGTTGTCTTCTTCTATGCAATATCATGAATGAGCAGGAAAGCCAATAGGACAGTGCAGTCTTAAGCACTATTATTACACAGCTTTAAATCTTCTCAAATTTTTACCTCTTATCTTGCCTGCCCAGCAGAGGAATAGGGAGAAAAGAAGATACATGAAGTTGAACTGAGACAAAAAAAAAAAAAAAGCACCACCCCTTCTGCAATAAACCCTACTATTGCTAAAGGAGCATTTTCCCAGGTTATCTTTATGCCCATAATTTTGAGGTTACGTTAACAACTTCTACACTTGGGAACAGCAAAAGAAAAGTTATGTTCACCTGCATCTATCCAGGAAACAGGGACAGATGGTCCTGGACACTGTCATGCAAACATAATTTGATATTCCTTTCCTTGCAATGCTCCACATGAACAGAGGCCTCTCTCCTGGTATTTAGGGTCCCCTATGGACTGTCCCTAGCCACCCAAGGGGTATCCCCGTGGCAGGATCCTGCAAGCCACTCTAAAGCGATATCCTTTTTGAACCACAAAACAGTAGGAAGCCAGTGAGACAATTAATCAGTGTGACATAAGATTTTGACAGCAGCTGCACCTAAACTTGAGGATACAAGTTACTACCGGGTAAGCCAAGGTGTGAATTTAACAAATCAGCTACTTTATAGAAGCTGGCCATATGTATACTCTTACCTTACCGCACAGTATACAAGGTAGTTTATTCCTTTTCACCTACGAGGTGAAATCTATTTCACAGGTACTAGGAAAAGAAAAGGAAAGGGCTTGAAACAGTTACTGCTTAGTAGCTGGCCTACTGCAAATGTACATACTGGCTTTCTCATGGCACCTTGTTTACATATGCATACTGTATTCCCAGAGTTAGGAAATCACATCTGTAGGCTATATATGAAAATAACATGATGCCCAGAAGGTATCTACCAAGGGATCAATGTGCTGTTCTTTCTTATGTTAAGGAAAAGCTTGCTCTAACGGCCAATTTACTGTTCTTGGGACTACTTTTGGCATAAAACACTACAACTCACAGACACAAACGAAGAAAGCCAATCCAGCTCTTAAAAGAGCATGTAGGGAGAGAGACAATTATTGCTATATGTTTGGGATGCACTCGGAGATTACTGTGATGGCAGTTAATACACTGCACAGAGAAACAGATAGAGTATTTTAGAACTCCCGTTCTCCAGCAACTTAAGTTTTAATGACTCACAAGGCTTTTCAGTTCAATTACTTTGCTTTCAGTTACAGAAAGAAAGTTTCAAAAAAGTATTCTGATATCATTAATTTATTTCCTGCGAATGTGTATTTATTTTCTCATTAGGCAAAGGCTCTGATTTTCTCAGGTGCCACAACGCTCAGAAGAAAACAAAAAAAGGAATGAGTCATGACATCCCGGAACATAACACATGTAGTTTTTAAAATACAAGGGAAAATGATGGTTTCCAAGCCACTACAGTTTTAGAAAACATCCTAAATAAACTGCAAAAGGAAAACATTAATTTAAAAAAAAATCTCAGGTTGTCCAATGACTTATTGAAATAAAACAGGAAAGTTGATGATAACTTTGGAGTAAGGACAAGAGATGAATAAACAACCTTTTAAGATCGCATGCAGAGATAGAGCTGAGTAACTCTAATGAGACTTGACATATTAGAGGGTTAAAGGGACATTAAACCCTGTAGGCCTCATTTTTTCAATCCTTGAAACCAATGAAGTTCGATTGGAAAAGTCATTTTGGTTTTGTTTATTCTGTTTCCGCTATGGGTTTTTTTCCCTTTGAATTACATTTTTGACATTAAAATACTCTACATATTTCTCATTGTTGTTGTCAAATCAGATTTCAAGTCTAAGCTATACATTCTGCCCACATTAAATAAGCTGTATAGATTCACATATAAGGACTGTTTCTTCAGCAAGAAATAATAAATGTCAAACTCATAACTCTGAGCTTTTGTTTTTCCCTTTTAAAGGCAAAGGGCATACTTGAAGACAGCACAATAGTTCCAGGCAGAAAATGAGTAAATGTGCATTCATCACCATCGTATATAAAGAATATACACTACATGAGAAAGTAATGAGAAAATGGCTATAAATGAAGGTTGAAACAAACATACAGGTTGATCACTACAGTAAGATAATTTTTAAATTATCTAGAAGTATTTTAAATAAGTGCTATAGTACCTTAGTTCTAACAAGTCCAGATTTACATATACATTTTCAAATATGTAAGCAACAGCTATGGCAGAACCCCTTCACCTGTCACTGAATTACATCCAGCTCCCGACCCAGACATAACTGAAACAATTTTGCAGAGGAACTAGAAAAGATACATAGCAAGAAACTGAATATGCACTGCATTATTTAGAAAGGCAGACGGCAAGCTGGAGTGTTGCTAAGGCTGGGTTATCAATGTTCGACCTTTCGCAACTTCTATCCACGGACAGAAGCTGTGTTTGGTATTTCTCTCCATACCATAGTTCCCTCAAGTAGCACAGTATCTCTCACAGAGAGTCCTGCATATCAAGCCGAAGTCACTCATATCTGCAAATCCTACTTAAAAATAGTAAATCAATACTGACAATGCTGTACCAGGTTGCTGTGTTCTAAAGGTACATTAAAAGAAGACATGAGAGACAGACACTCAAGCCCTTCAAGTTAAGCTGAAGGAAGAGCAAAAGGATTTCTAGGCATTTCAAGTTCCATCTGAAGCCTTCACACACAATGATAACATTTCTACTGAAACGCTGTATTACCAATCAGTTGTCAGAAGGATAGCTTACGTAGCACAAACCAGAGTAATAAGTGAATTCACAATTAAATAATTTCAATGTAGGAAATAGTTCCTACAGATCACAGGACTGAAATTAAAATACAGGATTTGATAAGTTTTTATGTGAGCAATAGCTTTATAACGCACGCCTATGTATTACAGGAGCTAAATTCTGCAGCAATACAAAGAGACAGATATTAAACCTTCAGAACTGTCTTCTGGCAGTCCTCAGTCTTTTCATACCCTGCCTATAAGCTCCTTAACTGAAATGTCTAAAGCTGTCATGACACTGGCAGCAGGATCATGAATCTCTGATCTTGTTTCACCTGTTCCCCATGTATTTATTTATTTTTTTTTTTGTCCTCACATAATCCAGCATGCACAAAATACTCTTCATCCCCTCTTCAACAGCCTTCACATACCCCTCAGCTTCCCTCTTCCTGCCCACCAGGACTCTCTCTATGCCTTCGCCTTCAAATACCTCGCTAAAATTCACATTTTCCATGAAACCGTCCCACTTTCTTCTTACCGATATTCCTCAGCATCCCTTTCTCTTTTGCCTTCTAAGTGACTTTCTTCACCAGAACCCCTTCCTCAACACCTTCCCCACAAACACCATCACAACATAAACACTCAATCACACAACCTCAGCTCCAGAAGTCCTGAAATCACTGCTTAGCACTGAAAGTCTACCCAACTTTCTGAAACTTAGTACCGTATCAAATTTTAACAGCCCAGCTCTAAGCTCTTGAGCACCCCCTAACACGTATCTTTTATTTGCACAGCTGTTTAACTCAAGAGCAGGGGTGCATTGCACTAACACCGGCACTACCAAACAACATGAACGTACAACGCAGCTGTTAAGTAGAGATAATATCCTGCTTTATTACATGTTTTTCGAGATCTAAACAAAATCAATTCTGTCATATATACTAAAAATGGGAATATATTAAACGAAGCAGAAAGATGCATTAAGTAGCGTTTTATTTTCCAGTAAATCCTGATTAACTAAGAGAGCCCAGATAATTAACGCTGGACTCAGTAACAATTTGACATATCTGAGAGGAAAACAGAGAATCAGGCTGACGGTTTTGCTTGATGTCTGTATATTGCTTTTTCTTTAGAACACCCCCCCACCCCAATCCTTACTGGAAGCACTTGGCTGCTTCAGGTTCACGCTGTAATTAGTTGTGTTTCCACCCAACACATCATAACTTACACAAGACATCTTTTCGACACAGAAACGACTCCTATTCTCGTCTTCAAGCGGGCTAAGAAAGGAATCTACTCATCTAACAGATGGCTGAACGAAAGTACTAACAGCACACCAACGTGCAGCCAAACAAACAAAAAAATACGACCGACTCCCTTCAACACGGAGAGCTCTTGTTTTCAATCAAGAATTTGCCTTGCAGCTCTTTTAGCCGGTCCAGAAAAGGGGGAGGAAAGGTAAGAAAAGCGCTGAAGGAGGTCAGTTCAAACCAGCAGTGAACTCTTGCTTTCCAGTATCCCTGCCCCTGCGTGAGGGCTCCGGCTTGCAGGCGCTCGATCAAGGCAGGTATCTATCCTCGAAGCAAAGCCGGACCTTGGCCGCCGACAAACTTTGGCAGCTCGGCCAAGTCAGGACGGAGCGACAAACCCCAAACCCCGCCGCGTCGCCTTTCTTACCAGAAAACCCTACGGAGGCTCCCGGCAGCTTTCACCCTCCGCCGGCTCAACCCCACCGCGAAGTGACCCGCTCCACCGCCGGCCACGAAGTCTCTTCTCTCCGCCGGACACGCGAGAACAACCGAAGCCGTACACCGGGAAGGGTGAGCGGAGGAGCCCGGCTTCAAGCCCCGGCCCGCCGGGGCACGGACGCTCCCGCACAGCCCAGCCCCGAGGCCGGGGGAAGCGGGGCGTCCGCAGCGGACCCCGGGGAAGGGGCTGCACCCCCCCACGCTCCCTCGGTCCCCGCGGCAGCCTGCTTCCCCCCGGGGCGAGGTGGAGGCGGGGGGGGGGGGGGACACACGACGGGGAACGCAGCGCCCGGTCCCGCCGCGGCGCCCCTCCCTCGTCGTCCCCACACAGCGGCACCGGGCCCCCGCCGGCCACCACGGAGTGAGGGGAGGCTTTTTGGGCTCGGCGGAAGGGGGTATACGGACTCCCCCCCTCCCCAGTGAAGGAAACCTCCGCTTCCCAAACTTTCCCCGGGCACTCACCGGCGGAGCTCATGGTGCTCCCCGAGCGCCGCGCCGTCCTCTCCCTCGTCCCTCACGCCACGGCCCCTCTGAGGGCTGAGGAGAAGGAGCCCATTGTTCCCGCGCGCCGCCACCCAGCAGCAGCAGCAGCACCAGCAGCGCCCGCCGCCCGCCGCCGCATAACGCCCCGCGGCTGGCGGCAGACTGAGCGCCAGCAGCGCCCGCCGCCGCTGCCGCCACCGCACAACGGCGCCCCCTACCGGCCCATCCCCGTCTAACCCCGCCCCAGCCCACCAATCAGAGCTCCCGGAAGCCGTCTCTCGCTGTGCTTTCTGGGGCTTGTAGTTCCAGCCGACGTGAGGTACGGGCGGGGTGGGGCGGGGCCGCCGGCGGAGGCGCGGCGGACTCCGTTTCCCAGAGTGCCCACAGGGGGTGGCATGGCGGAGAAGGATGACACCGGAGTTTGACGAAGAAGTGGTGTTTGAGGTGGGCGCGGGGGCGACCCGGGGCGGGTTGGGCCCGTGTCTCTCCGCCCCTTTCGCCGGGGCGTTGCGCCGCGATCCCCGGGGGCGGCGGTGTGTGGGGGGGTGGGTGGGTGTGTGTGTGTGGCGGGGCGGGCCGAGGTGACCGTTGGGCGTGAGGCGGGCGCTCGGGGCCCGGCCGGCGGCAGCGCCTGAGGCGGGGGAAGGCGGGGAGCCGGCGGGACCGGCGGGTCGGGGCGGTGCTCGGCGGGACCGGCGTGGGGTGTCCGGTGCTCCAGAGCAGCCCGGGGACCCGAAGTCCCGCCGCGGAGGCCGAGGGCGGGATCGTTGGCGGGATGAAGCAGCCGGGGCCGGGCTCTGCCGGGGAAGGGACGATCCTTTGTGCGGCGGCCGGGCGGGTGTTCCCCTCGGAGCAGCTCCACGCCGGCCTTTGAGCACCGTGAGGGGCTGAGGAGGGGTTAAACGGCCGGGCGGGCTGTCGGTGAGGCGTGTGGCGGCGGCACAGCCCGGGAAGTGCTGGGGCAGAAAGGCCTGTGCTTTGGGGGGGGGGGGAGTGTCTGGGGGGGGCGGCTTCCCACCGCCCGGAGCTGGCCACTGAACCCTGGGGTCGGGGGTAGGGACGGTAAATCCGCTGTGTGGCTAATAAATCCCGCTTCTGAATCAGTGTGATTCACGTAAAAGGTGCGTTTCACTCGGCTGTGTAGTAAGTACTGAAACTACCCTACTTTTCTAGGGTTTGTGTTATTCACAGGGTTTGCAGAAAACTTTTACAATTATATTGCGTGTCTTGTTAGAAAACGGGGCTACGACATCATCTTGGCCTTATTTAAAACAGCGGCTAAATATAGCTGCTGTTGCTGTTCAGTAACGGAATCAGATCGGTTTGCAGCGGGTAAATGTAATTGCATCTTCACGGAGGGCACACCTGTTTTTGCAGGTGTACAGAGAAAGTGGTTATAGAGAAAGACTGTCTTTAAAATGATTAATTATTATAATAGTTATAAGGCTTCTGGTTTCACCAGGGCGCAAAAAGCTCCTTACCTAAGGAATGATTTTTTTCTCAGCTGCATAAGTACTACCTGTTTATGGCTTTGGTCTATACCACCAAGTTTTGTGTTTATCCACAACCAACCTTGAACGCTAACAATAAAATCTGTTATTGATATTGCTGCTATGTTAAATCACTTCCTTTAATGGCATAAATCCACAGTGAGAATTTATTTCATGGGTATAATCCCCACCCTCTGCATTTCCTTCTTCAGTAAAAGTGATACCTGTTTTACAGTTCCACAGTTCTTCAGTTCATGCAGCAGTTACCATTTTGATTGAAAAACTTGTGCTGTATAGGGAGTAAAAGATCTCCCTGCACATGCATATGCACTTCACTATTTTCTTTGCGTTTTGGTAATGGATTTCCGTCACTAGTAAAGGCTCTTTGATACATTACTGTATCAAGTGAGTGTGTGTGTATATAAACATTTAGAGGTGTACTGAGTGACATAGTAACATATCTTACATTTGTAAGGCTACAACTATAACAGCAGATAAGCAACAGCAGGAAAAACACAGGTTTTTTTCGTTAGTTGGTTGGTTGGGGTGCAGAGCTGGGCGAGATACCTGCTGATAATAACAGGTACCTTGAAATACCCACAAAAATTATCTTCAGAAGTGCTCAGCAGGGTTCATGCTATTGTAAAACAAAGGCTCCACAGAGAGTTATGAACATATTCCACACAGATGAGCCAGAGATGGGAATTAACAAGGAGCCGAAAAGTATTTCGGTAGTTAATGCTACAACGTATTTATTTTTTAATTACTGTTTTAATTTTTTTCTTGGGCCCCAAACTCTTCCCCCTTAGTTATTTGTGGTTTCTGGTAAGCAACTACATTTTTTCTGCACCTCAGTAGGTTGCTTCCCATGTTGTTCTTCAGCAGTCACTGTTGCAAGGAGGCTTTCAGCATTTAGACCTAGGTTACTGTGAACAGCTGTTTTCTCTGTGCTTTTGGAGCTCTTGCAAACAAGGTATTGGTCAATATTATAAGCAGTAGTGGTGTGCTACTAAATGCATAATCAGGAAATAAGTGGTCCTTCATATTTTTCATACCCAACAGAATGGGTAGGAGAGGGAGGAGAAGCAAATAGGGTATGCTTCACCTGTTCCACACCACAGTTATGCCCAGTGTTATTTTCTGCACATTTTTCAGGTCATAGCTCTGTCCAGCAGGCCCTGAATATATCAATGACAGCTGTCTGCATTACAAATTTTGCAGCATCAAACAGATGATGGCCCACTGATAGATATTTATGAGCTTCCAAGGACCGATCATTTTTCTCGCTATCAAATGTATCTCTGAAGGAAAGGAAGTGCAAACATGGCATCACTGCCCTGGGAAAGCAGTGTTTTCCATGCAGTTCAAGAGCCATTGCACATCATTGTGACTGAACAATAATAAATCATGGGCATTTTACTGTATCCAGTAAGTGCTGCCATACTCTCTATCCAGTCATGGTTTGACACCAGCCAGCAACTAAGCCCCACGCAGCTGCTCGCTCACTTCCCCCCCACCCAGTGGAGTGGGGGAGAGAGTTGGAAAAATTAAGGAAAATTCAAAAGCTTTGACCAAAGACTCATTCTTTAGGAACTCCATTAGTAACCTTCTTTAGCTGATAGCTTTTCATTCAGCATAACCCACTGTTATCTCTGCCATCTATATATTTGGTTCCTTTCCTATCTTTTTCATCTTAACTCATGTGGCACGGTATCAAAAGTCCATACCCCATATGGCACAGTATAAAAAGTCCATATAAACTTCCTGCATTTTCTTCAGAAAAATTAGCTGTCTTGTCAAAGAAAGATGTTGAGTGAGTTTGGCACAATCTACATCTGGTGAAGCCATGTGTTATCTTCTTTGATGATCATCTGTTTTCTTCTTTTTGCAAGAAAGAATAATTCTTCTCAGTAGCATGCTGGCTTTTGATCAGATTCATAGGCCTGATATATTCCTGATTTCTTTTTTCTCCTTGTCAATATAGGCACTATGTTTGCTTTTTTCCACTTTTGAGTTTATAGATTTATTAAAAATCCTTTCTGCTGGATCTTTGATCTGTGCCCATTCTTTCAGAACACTGGGATGAAGGTGATCCAAACACTGTTCTTTGAGTACATTTTCAGCTCCTGATGTCTGCTTCCAGCTAAGTCATTTGTCCTATATTTTAATGCGCTTGTGCAAGTTTGTTTTTTTACATTTGGATAGGTATTAAAGCTATGCTCACAGGATCACAGAATGGTTGAGGTTGGAAGTGACCTTTGGAGATCATCTGGTCCAACCCCCCTGCTCAAGCAGGGCCACCTAGAGCCGGTTGCCCAGGACCATGTCCCATCAGCTTTTGAATGCCTCCAAGGATGGAGACTCCACAACCTCTCTGGGCAACCTCTGCCAGTGCTTGGTCACCCTCCCAGTGAAAAAGTGTTTCCTGATATTTAGAGGGAACCTCAAATGTTACGGTTTGTGCCCCTTGCCTCTGGTCCTGTCACTGAGCACCACTGAAAAGAGCCTGGATCCATCCTCTGTGTACCCTTCTTTCAGGTCTTTATGTACATTGGTGAGATCCCCCTGAGCCTTCTCTTCTCCAGGCTGAACAGTCCCATCTCTCTCAGATTCTCCTCATAGGAGAGATGTTCCTTCCTTCAGGTTCACCCAGACCGTTGTTGGAACCTAACCCCCAGAAAGTCCTCCTGAATGTGTCAGCTATATGGTTCTGGTGGAAGGATTGGAGCTGACTCTTGTTGTTTTCCATTTTAGTGCTGTGTTTGCAGAAGAAAGTTAATCCATGCAAGATTTTAAACCAGATTGCACAAAAAAAATTAGATTTTGACACTCACAACGTCAAACTGCCACCACCTTAGTTTTTTAAGGGCTTTTTCATACACAATGTTTGAAATGTAAAGCTTTGCATGTAGAATTGTGTAAAATACAGTATCAAATTAATTAATTGCTGTAAACCTCTCCATTTTTAAAAAAATTTTAATTAAGAAAGAAAACTTTCCTCACTGAAGACATTGTTTTAATTAACTCATGAGTCTTCTGCCATTCCTACAACTAGTTCTGTCCATATTATTTACTTGATGTTGCTATTAATTAGCTATTTCAGTAGTAATGGAAATGCATGTTAAGGAGTAGCCCCACTAAAGTCTGGTTGAGTGTCATGGTAGTAGTGTCACTGTTGAATCTAATCTTTCATTCTAGTTCTAGAGGGTCTGATCATTAGTATGACTCCAGACTTTTAAATTTTGGTTTTATTGTTTGACCCATTAGAAGTCTCAGGTTGAAAAACAAAATGTAAATTGTATATGTGATCCTTCCCAGCGTCAGATTTTATTTTGTGCAAATGGGAGAATAATACCGAATTAACAAAATGAGACTTTCCTTGGCTCACCTATCTGCATCAAATCTCAGAATCCATACTAATCTGTATTTAAAATGAAAACAAGCTGGGGATGAACACAAAGAGCATCAAAAATCTCATGTCCAAATTAAAAAGTTTATGTAAAATACTGAACACAGCTCTACTGAACCTAGAGTTGGAACCTGTAAACTCAGAACAAAGATTTTGAATGTGTAACAAGTGCTCTCATTTCACAGCCAGCCCTTGCTCAAGCAGTCATCTTCCCATCATGGGGGGAAAATATGCACAGACATGGAATTACCTTTTCCAGAGTTTGGAGAGACACGGTCTGCATTGTCTTCTTGCTGTAGTGGAAGAAGCTAATTGAAAAATGAGTCCTGAAAACAGTGGAGAAGTGCTTTACAAGCAGCATGCCATCCTGAGAGAGAAAGGCAGCACCAGGGCTCAGCAGAGCTGGCAACTCCATGGCACTGGGTCTGGCCTGTGCGGGGAGGAGGTAGGAACAGTGGAGTTTAGGAGGGACGTGGGACAAAAGTGCTTGGGAAATGTTGGGCAACATCGTAATGCATTCCAATGTCAGGTTCAGAAAGACAACTCTCACTGCTTATTTAGGCAACGTGCTGCTTGGTGGTGAGGGGCATGGAGGATGCCTTTATGTGATGTTCTGATATACAGATTTCTGTAAGATTGAAGAGAGATTCCATCAAGAGGCACCACCATTTCCCAGCATAATACAACGACATTCAGAACAGCCTTTAGCTGATGTGTTCCCTGCATGCCTACAATAGTAAAACATGTATAAAATATGGCATTTCTTTGCTTAGAACACTGGTGCATCCCTAAATTGAGATGTTCAAATCCTCATCTGACCCCTTTTAAACCAAGTGTAGATTTTATCAAAACACTCAGTGATGTTTGTTTTCACAAATGCTTTCTCCACCTAAATTGAGCTGTTCTAAAATTATTTTGTTTAAAAAATGAAACAAAGCCAAATGAAAACCCCAGGAAACCTAACCTCAGAAACTTTTTGCTGTGATGAAAATTCTAAGTCACATTCATTCAAAAACCTGAAAACTTTAGGACTTGCAAAGTAATGTGGCTTTTGTCAAGTACCAGGCTTATAAATGTTGAATTCTAAAAGGTAATCTCAGACCTTATAAGTAAGGAAAAAGAAGAAGCTGAAAAAGAACATTGATACAACTTCAATGGTAGGGTCAGTAATGCTCCTCAACAAGATTTTTCTCACCAAATATTGGGTGGACTAAAGATGTAGTACTCTCATTTTACACATATGTGTGACATAATGCCAGTTTTAAATGCACAGTTCTGTCAAAACTGCAGTTCACTTTTCATTCTGATGAGCTGGTTCTGAGACTGTGCTTTGTGTGCCTGCATTGTGGGCTGTTGCCAGAAGAGGTGTTTGGGCTTCAGTCCTCTTTTCTGGCTTATAACCATCCTTTTCCTTATGCTGGCACCTGGATTTGTGGGTGATGCTATAAACTGGCTCAGGAGACTGATTAGACTATAAACTAACCTGGCTAAGAAAGAAAAAAAAGATGGATTTTATTTTTTTACAATCAGATCAGTTCCTTGTTCCATCTCATCATTTGGCTGTATAAATCTTACCATTAGTGTTCTAAAATGGTACTGCAGCTTTCATCTGCACCCACTAGTAATGGCAGAGTAAATTGACCATGTAAATGCAGCCTGGGGAGATCCCTCTGCTGCAAATTGCAGTGTACTGTAGAGGCACCTGGTCTAGTGATGGATGGACTATTTTGGATATTTTGCTTCTCAGCAGTCTGCTAAGAGGGAGGGGAGGACAGGCTGTGCTCCTTTTTGTCACATTACTGGAGGCGGGTGACACCGGAGAGAAAATAAAAGAAACTGCAAGCTTAAAGTTGTGTAGAGAACAGACTGGTTGTTATGGAGGCCAAGTAAACTCATCAGGTGTTTTTGGATAACACTAATGTCATATCTGAACGGATGGAGAAAAGTATTATATGGGCCATATGGTGTGTAAACCCATATTGCCTTTAGTATTTTTAATAGACAATTTGAAGACAAAAGTACATGATGATCTATAGTAAATTTTGAGTTCTGTTGGTGCAAAAAATTTTTAATCCCCCTTTGTATTAATTACTCTGGGGTCACGTTTACAGGAGGGTTAATACTGCAGTAACTGCTCTCACAACTTCTAGTCGTGAATCAACTTCCTTGAGACACTTGAATGAAAAAAAAATGACTTGCTGTACTTTTCTTTTAGTCATTATAATGTGACTGTCTCTTGTTTCTTGGATACTTTTCACTTCAGTAAAGACTCTCATTAGGAGTCAGAATTAACATGATTTATAATGGATAAGCAAGTTAATTCTTTGGAGCTGGTGTTTTAAAGAGGTTTCAAAAATGTTTCAGAAATACTCCACTAGTTTACCAGTCAGATGCATTAATTTGATTCATTTAGTTTTGAATGTAAGTGAAGGGTAAAATCTGTGAGTTGTTAGTAACTGGTATAAAACAAAGCAGTTTTCCTGTATCAGCCTAGTCTGATGACCTGCATGATCAGTGACTTCCCACCCCAAGCTCCAGGTACAGAGTCTGGCTGGCCTGT
Organism: Astur gentilis; assembly: GCF_929443795.1. Lineage (NCBI taxonomy): Eukaryota > Metazoa > Chordata > Aves > Accipitriformes > Accipitridae > Astur > Astur gentilis. The sequence continues at coordinate 13,474,637 of NC_064913.1, forward strand.
TACCCTGTCCTCCCAGGAAGGTAACATTTACTGCTTTTGCTTTCAGTTTTTCAGGTATTTTTCATCTCTGTCCTTGTCAGAAAGGTCCTGCTCAGCTTTTCACCTGTATTTGCAGGTCCCCTTTTGAACAGGTAAATAATCCAGAGCTCTCTGAGTTTGAGGGCTTTGTCTAGTATGTTATATTTCTTTCTAAGACTTTTCCACGATGGTGGTAATGTGCAACCACCTGCTGAAAATGCAAAGGAAAGAGCTTTAGAGCTTTTCCCTGTCACAGATCTGGTGGTACAGAACTCTACACAGGCTATAAAACTTTTCTAACTCTTCAGGATACGTGGGTGAATGCAGAATTAGATATATATTATGCATCGGAAAATATCCGGGAACAGCTTCAAAGTAGTTCTCGGAGCCTGCTTCTAGATCAGATGATACAGTAGTGCTGGAGAAACTAAGGTCTATGCTCCTCAGGCGGTGAAAGCAGAATAGGAAATTTAAATGACTCTTTTGCTGCCTTGAAGTCATTGTCTAATATTAGCCCTCTCAGCGCCTGGCTCTTTGTCAGTCGAAGCACAGGAGGAGGTGGTTGCCAGCCAGGAGAATATGACCAAGGCTTTTAAATACTGTTGCTTGGAAAGTCTTATTAATGGCTGCATATAAGATCGATGTGCCGTAATTCTTTCAAGCAGTATCTTTTTAAAAGCCCTTAGCAATCTGTCATCCTCATCTCCCTCCCCCCAGTTAGAAAGCCACATTAGTCAGGAGAAATTGCACAGTCCTGGGAAGTTTCAAACTGCATCCGCTGATGCCGTCAGGAAAATGCTACTGTGCAGGGGCACAGGTGCAATTACATTGACGGCTGCTTCTCATCCTCGGCTCGGGTCATCCTGGAGGGACAAGCAGAAAGAAACGGGGAGGTGGGCGAGATTCTGTCAGGTGCATGGGAGCAGTACCGAAGAGAAAAATGGAATACCCTCTTCCAGGAGACAAAGATCGCACTGTCTGTGAGTTTTAGCTCTACTTCTTCAAATCTGTGTTTTGAGAGGGGGGGTAGAGATTTCAATACTATTTATTTTGTTCTGAGTTTAGCCACCTGTTCATCATATCTCAGCCTTTGCTGTCATTGTGGTAGAAATGTTTAAATTTTTTTTTTTAACTGATAATTCGTAACTCAGTTATTTTGGAGGTGGTTTAAGCTCCCACAGTGTTTTTGGCATATTGGAAACGCCAGTTTTGGAAAAACTTATCTGTATTTTAAGAAGAGATCTTTAAACCTCTTATTTTGTGCAGTGGCATTAAATATTACTTGTAAGGTTAATCTGCTCCATTAGCTATGGTTGGAAACTAGGGCAGGGTTCACTAGGTAGTGAATTTTATCATAGTAAAGAATATTGGGTGTGGGAAGACCTCGTCTCTAATGGAGAAATCCTGAGTCATTTACTTCATGATGCATCAGCAAAAATAATTTGGGTGTGGCTTTGATTTTCAGCTGCTGTTGTAACAGCACTATGAAAGCTAACAGTGTCTTAATCTGGTTTCTGATTGCAAAGGTTTTTTTCAGAATACACACAAAATGCCTCACATGTTAAAGTGCAATATCTGTGTTTGCAAGGCTGCAATAGATGTAAGTATTTGACTAGATATCTATCAAAAGTAAGCTCTTTTCTGAAGCTGGGGAGTTCTCTACTGTAACAATCTTTCCATCACATAGCAGTAGGCAATGTTATACATGTTTGTATAATTTTTTGTATTTATTTTTACTGTAGGCTTAGAGTTGCAAAGACGATGTTTAGTCTTCAGTTTAGGTGGTGTTTTTTTCCTAACCAAGTCAGTGCTGTATGACAAGTGGCATTAAAATAAGCATTGGGAAAGGGTTAAAGAACAAAACTAATTTAGTGGACTGTTCTTTAATCCTGCATAATATATCTTGGGTTTAGAATAAGACTCAATGACTTTCAACAATGAAAAAAGGAGAGTTTTAGTTAAACATATGTATGTGAGTGAAATTATTTTTAGTAGTATGGCTCTAAAATAAATATGCTCAGGGAGTTATGAATAAGGAGCAAAGGCTTTTCTTTCTTGATTCTGGAAATGGGAACTTATATAAACCTCTACTATCCTATAAATGTCTAGTTACAATTGAATGGATTTGCAGTATGACTGACTGTAGTGAATTAGAAAAGTCATAGAAACATAACTGGGTTTTTTTGTTGTTGTTGTCAGTCTCTGCTGAGTCCTCAGAAAACCCTAATTCTTAGAATTTTCAAAACGTATTTTCCTACTCAGTACATCGACTGTTTCTGACTACCTTGCTTCACTTTTTAAGAAGATTTTCCATGTATAATCTGCATGAAGTACACCAAAGAATAATGGCATTTTGTCTTCTGTTGGTCCTGGAACTGTTTTCCATTTCCAGCACACATTCTGGACAAGTACCATAATAAAAAAATGCCCTGGCTATAAATGCAATTCCTGTCTGTTGTATCTAGGTGGTCTCAGAAAGTGACATAGAAAAAGAAACTTAGAAGAAATTTCAGAAATAAATATAGCATATTGCTTAAAAACCCCATCTTGGTATCCTCACTTTCTTGAGAAAATACTTCCCATCAGTAACTGGTAGTATGATGGTAACATAACAATAAGCTGAATTATTGAAAATTTTTTTCTTCTCTACTTTGTACATTAGTCATTACCATGTCATTCTACCAGAGACAACTAGGAGTAAATAAACAGTCAAACATGAGTAATACTAACTATTCCAGTTACTAAGTCAAGAGTGGTTGAAAGTAAAGATTCAAAAATACATGCAAATAGATTCCTCTAGAATAATATGATGGTGTATTAATAGGAAGATGAGATTTTATATTTTAAATTTCCTTTTCATGCCATCCACTGAAACAACCTTGCTGTCCCTTTACCTCACATTCTAACATAAAAGCTTTCTCTCAAGTCTAAATTATAATTTTTTTTAAGTTGCAACCTATTACTGCTTGCAAGGATAAATTTCTGATATGTTCTGAATTTCTTAAAGTGTAGTATCTATAATACATGCAGAAATGTAAAATCAGTTCCTTTTTTTTTTTTAATGTTAGACTGGAAAAAAGGAACGCATGAATTTTGGGCAAAGAAAATGAGGAGGAAAAAAGGCAGATCCCTCCTATTTTCCCCAACCGAGTAGATTTTTTTAGTATTATCATGGCATTTGCAGGTGAAAACAGCTGAGCCTGACAATGCTGATGAGTGACAGCATGAATTGAAATCAAGGAACTTTTCTCATAATTAACGTGTATGTGCAAGAATATGTGCATATCTGTGATCTTTTTTATGGGAATGAAGGCATTTAGGAGTGAGAGGTTTGGGTAAGGATGTAAGCTAGAAATTCAGAGCTATAATTTGTGGCACATCAGACACATTATGAGAATTAATTGGTTTTAAAGCTTTGTGAAGATGAAAAATGCTTTGTAAGCATTAAGTATAATACTTCTGTCTCTTGTATTGAAACAAGTAGTATATAGAATAGGATATTTTAATGGTATCATATTGCAATTCTGTAGTTGCGTAATTAATAATTTTCTCATTCTTTAATAATATTGGAACTTTTGTGTGAATGTTCACAGACATGAAATGTACCCTTCAACTTTTAAAAGTTCCTGTACTGGATTTTCTAGCCCTGACTTACATATATCATGGGAGAAATTTGCTATAGACTGGTGGAGACATCCTCAGTGAGTTACACAGACCACACAGCTTTACAAATGACAGGCTTGTCACTATCATTGAAAGTTGGGCAGTATCTAGGACATGAAATACAATAAATAAATGGTGTATGTTTTTATGTTAGCATAGGCTAATGTATGTATGCCATCAGTGATGTTTCTAATAGAAGAGGTGTGTAATCATCAAATTTTCTGAGCAAAAATGTAAAGCTGCTTGTGCTACACATGAGACTTCACTCTTAATGGAAGAATTTTGTGATCGATTCATTAAGGTTCTTAATAATGTAATTTCACAAGGGCTTCAACCCACTTCTTATTCAGTGCTCTCTTTACCCACATCTTACATGCTTCTAATGGATTTGGAAAGGGGAACAATGGTGGTTTTACTTACAGCATAGGGGATTTTAGTCACAGCATAGTTCTTGGTCATTTAAGTTAATAAAAAAAGAGATTTTCCAATGTGCACTTAAGTTCCACTAATAATCTTTTAGAAAAAAATGTGAAAGAGAAAGCATGTGGAAACAGAGAAATATGTTAGAGGAAGATTATTGTAGCCTAAGTACTTTCTGAGAAACTGAAGGAGGAGAATCTGTATCTACTTGAAGGAATATGTGATAAACATTCAAGTTACATTTGCTAACTCAAATAGTCAGAAAATAGTCAGAAAACTGATTTCCAGTTCAGAACAGTGATAAAAAAATTGCAAATCTACCCATAATGAGACCCTGTAAAAGCTTTCAAAAAGTTAATCAGAAGGAATTTATGTAAAACTAGTAAGGTGCCTGTATTCTGCCTTGATTACAAGAACAAATGAAATTATTCTTCCTAGCTAGTTTCATTAACATTTGGAGAGATGGTGTATTTTTTACTATTTCTGTAGAGTAGAAAATGTACTAATTACAGTTAGGTAGAAGGTTTTGACCTTGCCAAATGCCCAGTAAGAGGGAAGAATTGGGCATTCTTACATCTCTGCAATATTTCACTTACTAAACATAGCGTTCTGGATTTTAGCTAATTCTGTCTTCAGTGGACAGAGTCTCTGTCTGTCTCTCTTTCTGCCTTCCTTCCTCCATTTTTGTGAGGAAATGGAACCAACCTAAATAGCGTTAGACTGATTTTCTTGATCAGCTTTTAGAAAATTATCTCATTATGGACCCGAAAGCGAGGTGCACCCTGAGATAGTAGTGGAAAAACTCCTTGGTATATCTGGGTTGTTTTGCCAGCTGTCTGTATCTAGTGAGTACCAATAAAGTACAAGAATAGTTATGTGTCAAGTGATGGCTGGCCTTCCTTATGACAAGTATGATCAAGATGATGGTCAAGATGATGGACAAGCATGGTCAAGATGATGGACAGGGCTGCCAAGAGCCTAGATACAATTTCCTTGGAGTCCTGCCTGGAGCGAGCATCAAAACTATGATTTTGAATAAAACACTCTCTCTTCACCCACTGCTTTGTCTATGTGCCTTGGCCTAAATGGGGAAAATTGTGTCTGGTTCTTACTGAAACATCCATGCTACCCTAAAGCCTCTCGTGTTGGGGTGTTCAGGTTGTTCCAGGTGTGCTGGCAGCGCGCAGTCCGGCTCTGTATGAAAACCATTTTAAGAAGACGAAGTTATGCGCATCCATTCATATTTTGAGTTTTGTCCTGAAGTTACTAAGGGAATTTAACTGTGTCTTAAATACGAGAAATATTCTAGTCTATTATGTTTTCTTTTTCATTTTAATTAAGTAATTCTCTACTTAGTGAGAAACTTACCTTCTTTCCAGCCAGTGCCGAACAGCACATTGTTTAATTAGTCAGATGCATTTGAAAAAGCACTCAACTGTGGAGGAAGGGTATTTGGAAAAAAGATAGGCTTGAGTTGTCACACTGGCAAAATTCCCACAAGGAAATGAGTCATTAACCTATCCTAGCATTTTGCACAATTGTTGTCATCGTGGGTGAGGGGGATTGTCTGTACATTAGTACTAATGTTTGAGTTTCGGGTAATGATCGGACACTGAATCTGTTGTGAGTAACTCGAGCAGAGCATGCAAAAGTATGGATTTGCATGCTTTAAATAGGTAAGTGATCAAAATAGCACTTTGGTGATGGGGTTAAAAAAAATCCCTAGAGGTAACAAGTTAATTTGTTCAGCTAGTATGAATGATTTCTTCCAAGTTTTATTGTATGGCAAGCAGTCATTTGAGATTTGGCCATGTTGGTACATGGTCATAGCAGATGGGCCGCCTTCGCAACTTGCACCAGCAAGTTAATGATAGTTAATGTAACAATTTGTAGTAGATGTTCTGTTGGTGGTTGTTTCTGCAGACCTCCACAACCATGCATTATTTACTGTAAAGTTTTGACTTTTTATTTACAATATTTTTATCTCATTGATAGTATGTTATATGCTTAAAGTGGTTTGTATTCTTCCCATACGATTTGCTAGTGTTTGAATGCTTCTGTGGGATGTTGATAAGATTTTTCAGAAGTCAAAATGAATCTCTAACTAACTAGGCTATTTAAGAGTAATTGCTGAGAGTTTTTCTTAAAAACAAAGGCTCTTTACATGTTCTGAGTAGAACTGGAGTTAGCATAAATATCCTTTCCATCAAGTCTATCCTATATACTGCCATATATGTGGTGGTAAACAAAAATAAGAGTTAAATAAATCTAGATATCTGCTGCAGGTGACAACAAGAAATTGCAGAATTCTATATACATAAATATCTAAACATGTAAAAACCCACTCTGTGGTGATCAGAATCCCATACTTTCTCTAAGTTTTGTTAAGGACTTTTTGTAAATTAGTAGTTTTGCCAGCAGCTTAAAAAAGTTAGTCGTTTGTGGTTATTTTTTAATACCTGTGATACTCCTTTGCCAGAAGTGCTAGTACCATCCTCGGAGAGAGCAGAAGCCTTTTTCTAATATGTTTTTCCATTTCTGTAAAACAGTCTGTAGGTACCTAATCAGGTTACACTGAGGCTTCATTTTCTGAAGTTTGAAAAGTGCTCTAGTTTTAAAGTTTGCCTCAGTAGAAGTGGTTCAAAGTATACTCTATTCAATTTTTATAAACTTTAGGAAAACAGTGTCATCACGTGTTCTGGAGTCACACAATAATATTTTAAAATATAATGCCAAATAGCATAATTTTTTTATTGAAACCATGTGATTTATAAGCTAAAGAACTCTATCAGGTAACCAAGAAAAAATGTTGCTGTGGGAAAAGTTGATTGTTTACATGCTTATTTCTCATGACATTGTTTTGTACGTTGACTGTCTTGCAGCTTCTTTCATTATGGTCAGGATGAAACCTAAGGGAGATATTTAAAGCAAAATTTTGGCTTCTTTGCTATTAACTGTGTTGGTTTTCTTCCTGTTGCATAGAATCACAGAATGGCTTGGGTGGAAGGGACCTTCCAACCCTAGTCGAACCCCGCTGCCGTGGGCAGGGACACCTTCCACTAGACCAGGTTGCTCAAAGCCCCATCCAACCTGGCCTTGAACACTGCCAAGGATGGGGCAGCCACAGCTTCTCTGGGCAACCTGTTCCAGTGCCTCACCACCCTCACTGTAAAAAAATTCTTCCTTGTATCTAATCTAAATCTACCCTCTTTCAGTTTAAAGCTGTTACCCCTTGTCCTGTCACTACAGGCCTTGATAAAAAGTCTGTCTCCATCTTTCTGTAAGCCCCCTTTAATTACTGAAAGGTTGCAATAAGGTCCTCTTGGAGCCTTCTCTTCTCTAGGTTGAACAACCGCAACTCTCTCAGCCTTTCCTCGTAGGAGAGGTGTTTCAGCCCTTTCAGATCATTTTTGTGGCCCTCCTCTGGACCTGCTTTAACAGGTCCATGTCTTGGTTGTGCTTGGGACCCCCGATCTGGACGCAGTACTGCAGGTGGGGTCTCACCAGAGCAGAGCGGAGGGGCAGAATCACCTCCCTTGACCTGCTGGCCATGCTTCTTGTGATGCAGCCCAGGGTATGATTGGCTTTCTGAGCTGCAAGCGCACATTGCTGCGTTATGTCCAATTTTTCATCCGCTGCTATCCCAAAGTTGTTCTCTGCAAGGCTGCTCTCAATCCATTCTTTGCTGGTTGTGTGCTTGCTGTATTCAGTTGTGTTCTGTGGGAAACAGGGAATGATTTTTAACATTGTTTTTCTCTCATTTTTATTTTTTAACTCTTTTTCAGAATTCCCCACTCTACCAATATCTGCAGGATTTGGGACACACAGATTTTGAAGTATGTTCATCTGTGTCACGGAAGGCAGAGCAATGTGCAGCAGTGGAAAGCCAAAAAGAGCGGACTGTGCATGCTGCCCAGAAAGTGAGTGCTCTCCTGTTCCTGAGTATTTATCTTCTCGAAAGAGAACTGCATTACTTCACAAATAGGCAAACATCAGAGGGGTAAAGATCAATCTCTTACTGTATTTAAAAAAAAAGGAAAGAAAAAAAAACAAATAGAAACCCCAACCAGTTTTCATATCTTGTCTGCAAATGTATTTAGGAACACATGGTTTGCCAGTATAGTTTGGAGTGTTTCTTTGCACTTATGTAAGCTAGGGAAGCAAGAGACTTTGATAATGAATTTTTTCAGTGTTGTAAGTTATCTTATGTACTGGATATTATTATGTTAGCTTAGCGTGACATTCTGGGAATAAGACCTGTGATTTTCTGGAACAAAATATTTATAGTTCCTAGCCCTTCTCAGGCATTCAGCTGCTAAATATTGCTTACACTGTGACAAAACATATTAAGAAAGAGGATTTCTGGGAAGTATAAATACAGTAACCAATCTGAATGAGATAGTAGAACTGTGGTTAGGATATGGCAATTTTCTAACTCTAACAGCTGACAAGGATCATCAACTGATTAGCTCAGACTTCTTATATCTCTATCATTCCAAGTGAAGGCTTGTGGGTTTTTTTAAAACATTTTGGTATTAAAATTATGCTTGAGAATTTGGCCATTTAACACCTACTATGGCCTACACATTTTTTGTTTTCCTTATTAAAAATAAATGGTATTTTATTGTTATTGGTAGTATACAGGCAATGTGACTCAGATGAGTAGCCGTAGCGTGGGTGCGGAAATTCCTCTTTTGAGGCAGCTAATGTAGGAATCTCTTTGCAACAAGTATATTGAAAATTCAGTAGTTGGCCTGTCTTTTCCATAGCACCTAGATGGAGCATGCCTCTTACAGAGGCTTTCAGAGCCTACCTCTTTCACTTCCACAGTGGAGAGTTCAATTTTCAGTGGTCGTGCTCCAACTATGTGCTAAGCCAGGAGGAAAAAGAGGCCTCCATGCAGACTTCTCTGTCCTGGCCATTGCAGGCTGAGGTGGGCAGCACCTCACAGGTGAGGACCCAAACCAAGCATTCATGGGTTGATGCGTTGCCTCTGAAGAATTACCATTTCTTTCTCCTCTCTCCCCACCATCTACAGTAGCTTCCAACCTTGTGCACCTTAGGTCATCTGATTCTTGCCTGCTGTGGGTTTTAACCACTCACTAGACCTCTGTTTTCCTATTGTTCATTCCTGCTTTATGCCTCTTCAGTCATCTTCAAATCAGATGTTCACAACCCCTTTCCTCTTGTTTGTAACCTCTGCTGCTTCCCTGCTCCACAATGTTCCACCCTCCCAGTTAGCTGGCAGTGAACTGGGGAGAGCATCCTATTTTTCCCAAACACAGGCAGTATGATGTGAGTGGCCCTGAGATCTCCAGAAGTTCTCCCTGCAGGTTTTGGTGGCTGGGGGATCGTATGGCAAATGAGGAGAGCTGATGCTTTTCTAAGGATCTTTTCGCAAATAATGCCATCTTGACATGTATCCGCTACTCAGTTCTCAGATGCTTCAAGGAATTAGCCAAGTAATAGTCACAGTTAGTTAGGCTTTATTTCAACAACATTTTTTTCGGGTTTGTACTCATCCCTCTTGTTCCTCCTTTGTTTTAGGTCAGAAGTATTTTTTTCTTGTGGGATTTTTAATCTATTCTGCTCTGTGTAGGATCTTATGTGGGGTAGGATTTGGAAGTGTATGAATTGATGTGGATAACATGCATCAGTTTTTTTCTTATCTGGGGAAAGAATTTGTGGTTTTTGAAATGCTTGCAATGGTATGGTGTACTTGCAAGGACTGGCATGCACAGTCTTTGAAGTGGAAATTTAGAAGCTGGAGTGTGAAGCTTATTCATCTAGCATTATTCAGAGAAGTGTTGATGGGTCATGCTTTCATACAGTGATATACATTTCAACCACTCTCTGTATAGGCTATATAAGCTTCCTCACACACCCAGGAATCCATTTGAAAAGACAGGATAATAAAACATGAAACATTTTGCTTTGGTCTTCAGGCCTGCTGGAGTCTATCTTCATGGGTAGATTGGTCATAGTTTGTGTTTACCTGTTGGGCAGGTGCACTGCGCACTTTGCTTCACAGCCTTGATCCCCAGTTTGTAAGACTTGTAGTCCTATGGAAATGTGCCATGTCTCCCTTCTCTCATACCCCACTTTCTGATCAAAGATGACCATGTAAATAAGATGCAGGATGCATATCCATTGAGCAGACCATTAAGTACCACTGTGTGCCCAGCACATGGATTAAACAGAGCCTGTAAAAAATAATCATACTATATTAAGAATCCCTAAGTTTAGCATGTTCAGCCATGTTCTTGTATAGTTTACAGCTTTTCAAAGAGTTCAGCAATCATGTAGAAAAAAATTACGAAGGAGCTTCGATACAGGAATCCAGTCTTGTGTGCTGAGGATTTCTGACCCCAAGAAACAGATGGGTGGAGGAGCAGTAGTGATTCTTGCAGTGTCTCCATGCTTCCTTGGCTGGTTTCTCTAATGTAGGATTTTAAATTTAATGAAGAAATTGATTTCTAGTTACTGTTGATGAGGTTAGCTATTGCATTTGCAATAATGATTGCTTCTATCAGTGGTCACAAAGCAGGGCTGAATTTAATTCAGGGTTTAACTCACAATTTTTTATACTTTAATTTAAACTATCTTTAAAAGTATTAATGGAAATATTAGGTCCACTACCCTTACTTTTCAGAATTGCCAGTTGGTACGCACGATAACTCTCAAGAAACCACCTGAAAATATGTTTTCCCTTTAAAGCTATTGGCAGTTTTCTGGTACATTTACATTGAAGATACCTGTTCTGGCTTAGTGCAGGAAGACTTTAATTAAATCACTGTTAATTGAAGATTAGGGTGACATATTTCATTGGCCTACTATCTGTTCATTACTACAAAGCAATGCATGGACTATCACTTGTTAGCTGGATTATTTTATTTTGCGTAATTACTTTGGTGGAAGTCAGTAAAGCAGTATGATGCTATGTTAATGTGTATCATTTCCACTGAATTTAATACAAAAGTGCTGTGGGGTGAAGAACCTCAAAAGTATTAAGTATACTGCTTTTAAAAGCCTCGAGTATTCTGCTTTTTCCCTCTCACTTCCCCTCAAGCTTTTTACACTTAATTTTATTGCGTTGGGAGCAAGTCCTCCAGTTTCGTGTCAGATGTAGAAGTAATTCGTCATGGTTTGCCTTGCAACTTGAAGGGAGTGGGTGTGTGAAAATGGGCTGTCCATTTCTTACAAATAGTAGGATGTCATTCGCATTGTCTCATCTCTGTCTAGACAAGGACACGTAGTGGAAACAAGGAAGAAACCTGTGTGTAATTTCTAGTGATAAAATGCCATAGGTTCTTCCTGCTGCTGTTCTAGTACCAGTTTGGGAAAGTTAACACTTTTCTTTTGTAATCTGGTATCAGAAAGTCTGTTGTTGTCGTATGATTTCTGTGTCATTTTGGTAGGGTGTCTCAAAAGGAAAGCGAATGAGAGAGAGGCAGCTGGCCACACATTTAAAGAAGTAGACTGGATTTAGGAGGATCTGCGGTTCTGTTGCAACTTTTTTATGACATACAGGCAAATCATTTACATTCCCATCCAATCATTTCCTCATTTTTACGTGAAACTGTTATCACTTCCCTTCTCTCAGCCTTCACTGGCCTAGTCTACTGAAATTTTAAAATGTCTGGGAAACAAATGGTTTCTGAGTTCTGAATATGTACCTACTCACAGTCCTAATAGAAAATTATCTTAGTTGGGGCTTAGTGTAATGCAAAATATGATCACAGGGAGTAGATGATGTTCCATGCTCAGTGATGCCTAGTATGTGTGTATCGTTTCCCTTCTGTTCTGAAAAGCAAGTTTACAAATGCCTTAAACACTTTATTAAAATAAAAATAGAAAAGCTGCAGTATTGAGTTGAGATTGTTTACTCCTCTTGTATTCAGTCAACTAGGAACCCTGTGCAGATACAATCTGTTGACATGTAGCAAGATTTTGGCAAGGCAAAGATCTAGTTTGGGATCTTCAGGGACTGAAAATACAAATGTGGAAAAAAAAGAGGTTCCTACTGACTGATACAAACATCACTGTTGTGTCTTGCTGTCCTGCCAAGCAGATCATATGGTTCAGGCTTAATGAAAGGCAGAGGCATCAGTTGAATTTGAAGCACATCTTAAATAGTTCTCTGTGTGTGTGGTTTTGGTGTCTTTTTTTAATCAGAGCATGGTCTTAGTGAACATGGAGCTGAAAAGCTGTAAAGGTGCTTCAAGGTTGTGTGCTGAGAGCAGATGAAATGCCAAGCTCTGATCTGAGGGAGTATGGAGATGTGATTTAGCATGGTAATTATAGGTGCAGTGTTCCTGGCTGTACCAATCTCTGGAGAAAGTTACAGCTAAAGTTCTGGTCTCATGATCACTTGGTACTCAAAAGCACTGTTTGCAAGAGCTCCTAGACCTGTTTTCTGGAATTAAATCCCATTTGGGTAATTCTGCTTGATCTTTAAGGAATGTATTTCTTTCCATTTACATTTTTCCTTTCTCAGTCATTTTCCTAGACTGCTGTGTATACCTGAATGTTTAAATTGATTATACTGTCACACCTTATCCCATCTTAGATGTGATAATATTTTGTTGTGGTTTAACCCCAGCCAGCAACTAAGCACCATGCAGCTGCTTGCTCACTCCTTCCCTCTCCCAGTGGGGTGGGGAGGAGAATCGAAAAAAAGAAGTAAAACTCATGGGTTGAGATAAGAATGGTTTAATAACTAAAGTAAAATAAAATATAATAATATTATATTTTAATAATATATATAATTTAATAATAAAATACAATAATAACAACAATAATGCTAATAAAAATAATAATAATAATAATAATAGTAATGAAAGGGAATATAACCCCAAAAAAAGAAAGAGATAAATAAAACCTAAGAAAATACAAGTGATGCACAATGCAATTGCTCACCACCTGCTGACCAATGTCCAAGCAGCAATCCGTCCCTCCCAGCCAACTCCCTCCAGTTTATATACTGAGCATGACGTTCTGTGGTATGGAATATCCCTTTGGCTGGCTCGGGTCAGCTGTCCTGGCTGTGCTCCCTCCCAGCTTCTTGTACCCCTGCTTGCTGGCAAAGCATGCAAAACTGAAAAATCCTTAACTTAGGATAAGCGCTACTTAGCAACAGCTAACACATCAGTGTGTTATCAACATTATTCTCACACTAAACCCAAACCACACTGTACCAGCTACAAAGAAGAAAATTAACTCTATCCCAGCAGAACCAGGACATATTTCATCACTGGAACAGGGCTGGTGCTGGAGGCAGCTGCTGAGGGTTGTGTTGGGGCTAGCCCTCAGTAGCTGTGCAGGTGACCTGATGTGGAAAGGCAGAAGGACCAGTTCTTTGCCTTTGTCTAGGGCTTCCACCCACTTCATGCTAGCTCTGGGTAGCTGGAAGTTATTTAATATGTAGCATTATCTTCTTTCTGAAGTGCACAGAATTGAAAGGTGCAAAAGTGAATTATGATATTTTAGATACCTGCTGGTTTGCCATTTCAGGTTCATCCTGTACAAAAGAGAAATAGTCTTTAGAATTTTATTTAGGATACAAATGAATGTACCTAAAATGTGCATGTTCTATGCAATATTTTTTTTAAATGTTAGGAGCTATACATCTTTGTTATTCAGTTTACAGAGAGTTTGACTGAGTGGTGTTCTAAAGTTGTAAGAAGAATACTCCAGAAGCATCGGCAACATGACCTGACTTGTGTGTTGATGAAAGTTGTTTTACTTGTCAGTAACACTCCCAATGGGAATACAAACTGTGAGACACTATTCCAAGGATCTGAATAATTTAATGCGTTACTGTAGTCTACTGGGTCACAGCCCAAGACAGTGGGTTGTCTTGTTTTGTGTTTTCAAGCACTGACATGCCTGTTGAGTGTTTATGCAAGCTCAGATTTTTTATTTTTAAATTAAACCACTGAAAATAAACCAACAGATTACTTATGTAGCACAATAGTATGGTGTTTTTTTCAGTAATTCCACAGTCTAGTCAGCTGGTAGCAGTTTAAAATTATCTTTAGTGTAGGTTTAAATGTTCATGATAAAAACCCGAAGGCTTATAAAGGCTAAGGAGTTGAAACTGGTAGGCTCCAAGAGGCATAATTTTAAATAGTAAATGGACAATTCATTCTGTACTCTGCTTTCAGAGTACGGAGGAAAGCACTTCTGAATGAAGTATCAGTCTACAACTCAAATGCAGAGCAAGAACCTTTGTTTATTTAATCTCAATTTTCTACAGATTGTAATCTTAAAATTTTGTTTTATTTTGCATCACTTTACAAGAAACTTGGAGGATAATCTAGTGCTGCAGTTTGTGACACTCTTCCAACTTATGTCAGTGCCCTTGAGCAACATCAAAATATAATCACTTGGATTTATTCCATAGTCTAAGAAGTGTGGGTTACTGGGATAGCTCCTCCTAGTAAGCCATGATGATGTCTGTGTATTGGAAAGAGCTATCATTATGAAACCGCTATTATTGGTTTGTCTCTCCACTGACCTAAAAACACTTCCTTTTGGCATAGGCCTGCAATTCTAACTGTACACAGAAAGATGAGACATACGTAAAGAAAAACTTGAGTTAGGTTACCTAAATGGATGCCAAAGTTAGTTATTTCAAAAATTGTTGAAGCATGAGGGCTTTAGGGTAACCATTTCTGATGTTACTCAAAGCTGTTCTGCCCTGGCTTGCTGCATCAAACTTGTGTCACATCGCCTTTCAGAGGGCCATCAGGCTGATCACAGGGCTCACCGCAAAGCTCCAAGCTCCTGTTACTTCGTTTTACTCTTCTATGTCCCACCTTATAGTTGGGGGAAAAAAAGAAAAAAAGAAAAAAAAAAAACCAAGAGGGGAAAAAGGAAAGAAAAAAACCAAGAGGGAGAAACAGAAACTGCTTTAATGCAGACACCATTTATACATTAAGCTATTACAATGTTTGGGTTTTGGTTTTTTTATTTTGAAACAGTACACCACAAAATGTAAGTGCTCCACAATTTTTTTTTGGCATACACTTCGTTTGATTGTATTACATGTCAGCAGCCTGAAGATTAAGAGGTAGGGCCTCAGAATTCATGAAATATATGTAAGTAAATATTTTGAGAAATACTTCCTGTCCGTTCAGTCTGAGGAAAGTAGATATACAGTGTGTGTCAAAAACTCCATTTTTTTTTTCATTGAATGGGTGCAGAGTGAAGCAAAATCATGTATCTATTTAATTATAATCTTTCATGTATCATATTTTAGGAAGATACATAAGTAAAATGTGTGATGACTGAGAGGAAGTCCCTCTAATTAGTGGCGTTTGAAGTTACGTTTACAGCTGAGATGAAAGTGTGGATTTAGGTTGGATGGGAAGCAGCATGGAGACAAAGTACCTGATAGCACACGCTGGTTGGGACAGGGAGTTTCTGGGACAGTTCCTCTTCTTACAGTCACTCTGTCCCTGTCGACAACTTCTCCTAAGCCTTGTCCTCAAGCTGCGGTGGTCTGCCAAGGAGAGGTTGTTCCTTTCCTGGTCTTTTATTTTTCTTCAGTCCCTGTCAGCCATTTAACTTCACTGCTTTTTTTATCCTCAAGGAAGGAGAAAGTCTTTCATATCGATGCAGTAGCTGCCAACTTGAGATTAAACTAATTCTAGCTATAGTTATTTTTAACAGTACAACATAACAATCCGTTATGCTCCAAATAGGTGGGGTTACTGAAAGCTTTATTTCACACTCTTGTGTACAGTCAAACTGACGGGAAGCAGATGTTCCCTTAGAGTACTCTGAAGTTAGGCCAGACACAGTAAGCGAAACTTCCTTACAGGTACTTGGGTCTGAGTTAACAAGAAATGCAGAAATAAAGGAATTGTCTGTTGTTATTTATTTGTTTCTGGCTTTGGTGTTTTTTTTAATTGGAGTAATTTCTTTTCCCTTCAGCAAGGCATCCTGTCAAAACTAGTTGAGTTCTTTAGAAGTTGGTTTCCTTTTCCACAGTATAAGAAAGACGATGACATACTTCACCGACTGGTAAGTGATGACTTTTTTTTTTTCCCCCATTTCCTTTCCTAATCCACAAGTCTTTCTCTCCTTTGTACCTCATCCTCTGAGCACCATCTTTGGTCTGTATTGTTGGTTTTGGTTCTAAGAGTTTTACTTATTCTTCAGATAATATTGATTCTGGTTTCCAGAGTCACTGTGCCAGGCAAATTGGGCACCCAAGAACGGGAACAATATCAGTAGCCAGGTTGAAGGTGTTCAAAATGTGGAAGAGAAATTAAAATAAAATGTGTGAGAAATTAAAGAAACTCTTGAAAGCTGAAAGGAGTTAACCTCCAGTGTAGCTGGAGGTGGAAGGCAGTGTGGAAGCGCTGACTGAGAAAGTCCATATG
This sequence comes from Astur gentilis, assembly GCF_929443795.1. NCBI lineage: Eukaryota > Metazoa > Chordata > Aves > Accipitriformes > Accipitridae > Astur > Astur gentilis. Next base: position 13,491,130 of record NC_064913.1, read on the forward strand.
TTGCAGCCTGGCTCCTTGCAGACACAGCTCAAGACAGAAGGATCTAGAGCTTCATCTGAGTGTTGCTTCACTCTCTGTTTCAGCTTGTTAGCTCAGGCATAGCACAAACGCAGCTGTACTACCCCTGGACCCAACCTGGCCTATTTGTTTCTTCACTGCTCTCTGCAGTGCTTCTGCATTTGGGAGAAGCAAAGCAGATTAAGGTACCTCCATTATAATGCGTCAGAACCGTGTTACACATTAAGAGCAGATGACATCTGTGTAGCAGTCTGGCTGTAAGGAGAGGCAAGAACAGTTCTCTGCACTACCAACGTGCTCTCATCTCAGCAGTTCAGAAGCAGGTTGGATGTTCATCTGCCTCACCAGAAGTTGTATTCTCCCACTCCTGGAGCCTGCAGGAACTTCTAGGGCCCAAGTCAGCCTATGTGGGCTAGACCTGAAGGGTGATAGTTCGAGCCCAGATAGTTAAAAATAGTTTTATTCTGCCTTTACATTTGTTCTCTGCAGTGCCACTTTCTAGCCAGTTCAGTCTCTAGCCTGGGCTTGTCGGAGATCTGCTTTAACTTGCACCCAGCTGCTTCAGGTTCCTAGTCTGGCTTGCAAATGTCACATTATGCAAACTCTTCCAGAATTTAGAAGATAGAATTTTGATGTGTTTTTTCCCTACTATGATGTAGGGATGATGTCTTCAAACATAGCTTAAAAAAAAGGCATCGAGCAACGTGAGAAGTTAGGGGTTTCCATTTCTCAGAGTTCTGCTGAGTCCAACTGCTATCTCTTCTCCCTTATCTCAAGAGGACAAAATTTCCTCTGAAACCTCTCAGTAGTGATCTTTGGTTCTTTTTTCTTCCTCCCTCTTCCCCTATGAATCAAAGGTATTAACAGCTTTTTTTAGCCTTACTTTCTTGAGATGGAGACACAACCAAAGAATATGGAAAACATGTTTCTCCTGCTGCATGCTACAGTAGAGTACTGAAATGACACAGGATGCATCGGCGGAGGGCAGAGTTTCCTCTTGCACACAGTCCTGAAACAAATGTTTTCCATTAAAAGTAGAATGCAAGTTATCTCAAGTGACATAAATGTATGGAATTAAACTTTTGCCTAGCTATCTTATGATTTCATAAAGAATCTAATTCTGTCAGTAGCAGAACTGAACAGATTTTGTACTGTGAAATGTCATACTTCTGTTAACAGCTTCTATTAGAGGGTTTTCAGAAGTATTCTCCTTTACCTCCTGTAATCTAGCTAGATGCAAAGATGCACATGTTCAGTGTTTGTTGGGTTTTGTTATGACATTCTTGACTTGAAGTGGTTTGTAATTATAGTTTGGTGCAGTATCCAAATTAAAATTTATGGGGGCTTCTCTGATGGATATATTTGTCTTCAAGAGCTGTGTATTTGTCTTGAAGAGCTATAGTTGTAGGGGAAAAAATAGGAAATGCTTATCATGGCATCAAATCCACAAGTAAGTAACTCCCTGAAGTTTGCCTGGAGTTTAGCAAGTGAGGGCTTCAGAGTCCCATGCAGTTCCATGTTTGGATCAAGTTCTGTTGGGAAAGAAAGGCACAGCATCCCGCAAGAGAGGACTTCACTCCCTTGGCTTGGGGCTTGAGTCCAGTGCATTGACCCTACTGTTATTAAGTGTCCACAGGTGACTTTTTGTTGGCTAATTTGTAATATCTCTCTCTTTCTAATTTTTTTTTTTTTGTTAATGATGTAAATTATGTCATGACATTAAAAAACCCCAAAGTGTTTGCTATTTTATTACTGATCTTCTAATAGATATAGTAGCTCTCTGATTCTTACGCAAATATATTGGCATAATCTGTGGCATGTTTCCAGGTATTGTTACTATCTAGGTCAGATCACAAAGTCAGTGCAATGCATCCTGCAAGTCTGAACTGTTAGGTAGTATGTTAGTTTTTAAAGTTAAGCAAGTTTAATAAAAATGAAGTAGCTACTTGTGATATATCTGAAACATTCCTGTAGTCTTTGGGAACAGATTGTTAGCAAAGTGTTGAGTGTCTGGGTGTTTTCCTTGTTCTGCTAACTTAATTTTAAGAATCTGCATATTCTTTACTAATGCCTGTTTTTTCTGCTACCTGTTTGTGGTAAGGATGTTGGATTTCGATTTGACACGCTCCGTACCATCCTGCAACAGGAAGTTCTGCTGCAGGAGGATGTGGAACTGATTGAGTTCCTTGACCCCAGTATCCTGTCTGCAGGGCAGTGTAAGCAACAGGAAAATGGACAGCTTCCAACGCTACGCTCCCTAGCAACTCCTAATATTTGGTATTGTACAGAGAATATCTACCACTATATTCACTGAGAAACAAGTAAAAAATATATTGTGTGTTCTTAATATAAAGTACAGAAATAAACTAACTATTTTTTTTTTCTCAGGTCTTTGAGTCTTTAGTCCACTAGTCCCCAGATTTTTATATAAGCGTGTTTTTTCCCTTGGGTGTTTTATTGAAAGCATGAGTTTTAATCTGAGATAGCTACATGAACATGAATGCGATACTTCCAAAGCCTAATATATGCTATAAGGAAGAACTATCATGGTTGATTAATTCATTAATTTCTAAAGCTCTACAATGGTGATTTTGATAAGTGTGAAGGCTGAATTGAAAGGTGTTTTCTTTGCTGTAGCCTTCATAAAAATATGTTTGGGGGGGTGCAGTTAATTTTCAGATGTAGAGTACCAGATGAACAGACTAAGGAATATTTAAGTAAGATGCATTCAAGTCAGCAGAGGCTCATGAAATTCACCCTAGAATACTGAAGGAGCTAGCTGCAGCAGTGTCTGAACAGCTACCACCTGTATTTGAAAAATAACAAGGATGGTGGGTGTTCTGATAGAGTGACTTGCTCAGAAATGGACAGGAGTCAGTAGATAATATCTCATATCACAGCCCAATGCTATGTTTTCATACATATGTTAGGAAAGTAGATAAAATTATTATAAAGCCACAGCAGGTTAAAAAACCCAGCTGTTTAATTTGTAATATGTCATTGTTGATGCTCTCTGTCAAACGAGAACTTTTGAACCAGATTTTTCCAGTGTTTTGTCCTGGTCCTAGCACTATTCATTGTTTCTTTAATTATTCAGGTGATAAAGTACACTTAGAAAATTTGTAAATATTGCTCAGCTTACAGATGACATCGTTTGTAAGTGTTTTGGCAGAATGGAGTTCAAAAGTAGCCTGGAGAAATATCTTGAACTGAATAGAAAAGTCAATAAAGGCAGAAGTCTAATGATACACTTGGGAAGGAAAAATCAAATTAACAAACATGAAGTGGTGAATAATTGGGTAGGGAGTACTACTTCAGAAAAGGATCTGCACATCATTGCAGAGCATAAATTGAATGCATCAGCAAATTATTCAAAAAATGGCAAATCTCATCCTGGTGTCCTTGTTATATGCAGGACATGGGGGTTTACTTTTCTGTCTGTTTCCCTAAGCCTTGTGTTAGACTACAGCATCTGGTTTTGGATGCCACTCCTGGAGAGGCATAGGTAATTTAGAGACAGTCCAGAACAGAACAAGAAGAATAGTGAGTTTAGAAAATGTAATCTTTTGAAAACATTAGCGTGTGCTAGGATTATTTGGCCAAAATGGAGAAAATTGAGGTGGGATGGAACAGTGTTACAATGTGTAGAAGCTAGTTAATAAGAAGGTGGTGATCAGTTGTTGTTTATTCTGTTCAGAAAAGGGAAAGATGTGATGTGATTAATTTGCCAAGGATTAAGATTGGACTTAGGGGAAATCTTTTGAACTCTAAGGATACTCATGAGTTGGAATAGCTACCTGGGTGGGTTGTGGAGTCTCCATTTTCTTCTTCAGCCCGTCTATGATGATCTGGATTAACCTGAAACTGCAGATGGACAAAGTGAGCTCTTAAATCCCTTCCAGTCTTTCCTTGTTGTGATTAATTTTTTGTGTGTGTGATTTTTATTATTTTTTTTTAATGTACCAAGGAAGTTATAGCCTGTGTGTATGTCCTTTTTAAATTTAATTACACATCTGGAATATTTTAACCCTGGACCTTTACTGAAACCTATCAGTAGCCCTGAAGAGTTAACACTTGTATAGCTTGTTGAAATATGACCACAAAACTGTCCAGAAAATAGAAACCCAGAGATCATGTCTTATTTTAGAAATGGGAAAATATTCCTTGTATATACTTCCAAAACTAAATACAGGATACGCAGCTTTAAGGGGTGAAGAAAGTGAATACTTTACTTTCCAAAAATTCTGAAAAAGTTGTTATGCACCCTGAAGCCCATATCCCATCCATCTCTGTGAAGACTGTCATAATTTTACAAAACTGCAACTGCAATACTATATATGAAACACAGTGTATTTTCTAGCAGTTACTTATTTTTGTTGAATTTTTCTAGTTGAAAATAACAGCTTTATGAAGTTTTTAAAATGTCCTTGAGAAATAATTGAACTGAGATACTAGTAACTCTGTTCTTCAAGGATTTTCAAAAGCTGCCAAATTATTTAAAATGATTATTCAAGCCATCTTTATAAAAATGTGTTAAAAACTAGTGGTGTGTTCGTGTCCAAGTTAAATGAGTCAGACTCTGGAAAAAATAAAGCTGGCATTACTTGAGGGTTTTGTTACCAAAAGAAACATGCCCTTCCCTACTGTACTCTTGAACCTGGAAGTACAGATATTCCAGTTCCTACCCACCCTGGCTTATAG